>NC_140039.1:5050000-6300000 GCF_963513975.1 Fringilla coelebs
AAGGAAAACAAAATACAGAACCTTCTCCTGGCATATACAGGTCACCACTAAATGATTGAACAGAAAATGTTTGGTTTAACCAAGTTCTACTGCACAAACCACAGCGAAAGCTTCAGGACATCACCTTATGTGGGGGGGAGGGAAGAGCATATTGAAAATAGAAGCAGAGGAAGTGCCACAAATGCTTCCAGTGCACTGAGCATCTCTGTGATTGGCCAGGAGAGCTGCTGCTGCACAAACTCTGCCTGCTCCTGCCCCCCAGAGTAAGCCCTGCTCCCTGTTACAACAGGCTGAAGCACAGCATGGCAAGATGTCCCCAGTTACTATCCCTGATGGCCATCCCCCCTCAAGCTAACAACAGTAACAAGTTTGCCCAAGATCCTAAAAATCCCTCAAATTGAGCTGCGTGTGGGCAGAAAATTGAAGCCCACAAAGGTTTCATGCTAAGCCCGGCAAACTTGTCTTCTGTAACTTCTGGTTTCCAAAGCAACAGAACATGGTTCAAATCCCTGCTGGGGTATTGTCCGATAAAAATCCCTTTCAAGTGCGTCATCACTGTAAGACGGAAAGCAGGGAAACAAAGGTGAGGCAATTCCAAAAGGTACTAAACTGAAGGCAGAAAGTAAATTAAACCCCCTCCTCAAAGAAAACAAGCCTTGGTTTTACAACTAAAATACCTTTACAGGGGATTATTTTTGATTTTTAAATAAGAAAAAAAAGACATTTTCCCTTTGTGTGGGACCCGTGTATTAAAATCAACACAGACAAAACTCTACCTGAGTGTCTAAAAGTCTCACCTGTCCCAGGAATAACTCTTTGTATTGGAAATCAAAGGTGTGCCACAGCCTGGGGAAAAGTGCTGCAAAAATATCTGCTGCTTTAAGATATGAAATGGAAAAGCTAACATCCTACCTCTTCAGCTCCTGCTCTAATGCAAAGCAATGTTGAATTTGGAACAAACCCCAGAAACTTAATAAAATTAACAACTTTAATGTCCTGACAACTGATATGCTGGAGCGAGCCCTGAAGGGCCCATGGGATTCAGTAATACGCTTTGATCATAAAAAGGGGTAGTAAAGTGAATGATCCCAAATAGCAGGCCAAGCTACTGAGAAAATTCCCAACATATAATTAAAAAGACTGAATTAATAAGGATGTTGCATTAATTCAGGTCCATCAATAAAACCATTCTAACAGCTTTAGGTATCATACCCAAAACCAGCATGTGGAAGTGTTCGTCAGAAAGTCAGACTTAAATACCCAGCACTGGAACACGATTTATTTGTGGTGAATAGGAAACTTCTTCTGCAACTACAAAAAGTAACTGGCCAAGATGTCACAAGTCCTTCATCACAGGAGTCACAAACAGGATGTGCTTTTTTGGGGAACTGCAATAATACATGAGAGGTATATAATAAATAAGAGCATGTACAAACAGGTTACCAATAAAACTGAATTCTGTAGTTCTGCTTTGAAGAGTATTCTCACTCCTCAGTCACATCACAAAGTTTTATTCCTATGCAAAGGCACAGTAAAATGGCTATAGCAGCCAGACTAGGGCCAGATTTGACTGCTTCAAGTTTTAGAGCTTCTTGGGAAGCCAAGACACTTGCTCAGTTTGTGAACCCACTCCAAACTCTGTGTTTCTATTTGGGTACTGTTGTACTCAGTCCAGCTGGATTAAAGCTGAGCAGAGAAATGCCTTCTGAACATAGCAAAGCCATAGCCTCAGGCTCCCTGGACCTGTAGGGAGCATGTCCTCACTCCCTAGCTGAACAAGCTATTTTTAGATTTTACAAAATGGATGTCAACAGACCTGCTGTAATCAAATGCTGGTTAAAAACAGCACCTGTCTTCAGCAAAGAGATGGCTCGTGATGGCTCCCACAGATGTTCCTAAAATGCTGTGCTGCCCCAGTCAGTTTTCCAAAGGTTCTTCATGCATCAGGCTCTCTGGGGTGTGCACATGGCAGAGTGACATCAGGTGAAGAAGAAGAAGAAGAAAATGCTATTACGTAACAGAGAGCTGGTTTTTGAGTCTAGAAGCAACTGGTCTCTCATTTGGCCTCCTTCTATTGTTGCCATCTTTCACACCCTCCTGCTTACACTCCAAGGTCTGGAAGCACACGCTGCCAGCGTGACACACAGCACAGTGGCAGTGGGGCACATACCACCAGTGTGACACTCCACGCCGCACTAGTGTCACACACAGAACACTGCCAGTGTGACGGAGCTGGGACAGGGTAGGGGGATCTCTGTGTGCAGCTGACACATGCCAGCTGAGGTGTAGAAAACCACAGCTGTCTGTGCAAACTAGTCAGTTCTTTATCCTGTGTGCACGGAGACCTTGGACCCGCACAGCTGGCTGAAAGGCAGGGGCATTGCTTTACCCGCAAAATGGTGTGGCCACGGTGCAGATGTGTAGCACGGGCTGCCTGGAATGCAGAGGTTGGGCAAAGAAAGTCAAAGCTCGATAAGCACAGCTCTGCCGGAAAATGCCAGGAAAGGGCAGAACGAGTGGGGCGATATTAAAGGCTGTGTTCGATATGGCTGCCCCGGCTCCCCCGATACAGCTCAGGCTGCGCAACACAAACTGCCTTGTGTGGGAGGGGGCACCGCCCTGAGGAAAACTGGCCATGGAGCCGGGCTGGGGCTGTGACATCTCAGGGAAACTGGCCATGGAGAGGGGCTGGGGCTGTGACATCTCAGGAAACCCACCATGTAAGCCATCTCTAGAGGCTTTGATGTACTTGTTTCTTGGTTTAATGCCCTTCAAAAGATCAATCTAGCATCTTTACAAATGAGAATGATATACAAGGGTATTGTAAATGGAGTCTGATCTAATTAAGAAAGATAATAGATGTTAACTCTAAACTTATTTTTTCATGATTGCCAAACAAGATGTGAAAACAATATGGAGATTTTCTTGTGTCTGACTTAAAATATCCATAATGCAAAATTCATTCTGATGACAGGAAAAAAAAATGAACACAGGATATAGGCAATCTTCAAAAGGCACAGGGAAGGAAAACAAATATTAGAGCACGATAGAAAACATAGTTTTTCATCTTCATCTTCTTAGTATTTGCTGTTTGAACGTTTATTTTCTTACATGTCTCTCTCAAAACAAGGCATGTTATAGCTTTATTGTCTCAGAGGTGTATTTCCCCAGTCACTGACTTGCCATTTAAGCTCTGGTTTATTGGAAATATACAACAAGGGACTCTCCATGGAAGAGAGCTGCACAAGCCTCTGGATTCCTGACCGTTCACCTCTGCCAGTGCTCACAGTAATCTCCTAACACACCTGAGCTTCCTGTCTTTCTGCGAGAGAAAGATTCGGCTGAAGTCAAGGAAACAGCGCAAGGGAGATGGAAACCTTCCCCTGAGATGCTTTTGGGAAGGCCTGCAAGGACCCTGCCTTCCTTTGGAACAGAGGTGCTCACGATGCAGGGTGTTGGCTGACTTGCCCTAGCTGCCCCCTCTGCTCCAGAAGGACTTTTGCCCACTTCATCACTTGTCTGTCCCTCCACTTCCAGGGCCTCAAACCGGCTCTGTAAGGTACTAAGCCTGAAGTCAGCTGCAAGTTTTCAGAATAAGGCACAGAGCATGGCTCTAAGTGGGTTTTTTTAGGCTTACAAGGTATTTTGAGAAGAAGGAGAGAAGGGGTAAATACCGCACAAGAATCCAGCACAGCCTCACCAGCTTTCTCATCTGGGTTCTTGAAGCACAAGTCCCAGCGCTTGCACTGCGCCGCCTTTTCATGTGTTCTGGTGACCAGAACCATCCCGTGGCCAGGCCCAGGATAATTTGGTGCCAAAGTCCTGTTGCCTGCACGCATCACACTCTTTTTTTACCCAGCTGGTGCTCATCTCAGCATATTTGCTGAGTTGACTTTATGACTGGTTTCCTTATCTTGGCAGTTCTAGCAGATGTTCTTATGGCCTCTAAATTCTGCATCCTTTGTGTCTGCTATCAGTGGGCATCCTTCTTCCCAAGCTCTGTCAACCTCCCTCTGGGTGAGATCAGTGAAATGTGCCCAGCCCTGAGTCTTAAAAGACAATTCTAGCAACAACTGCTTGGCTTTTCTAACACCTGGCCATCACTTCAAGCCTGTACGGTGCTTTGTGTGTCACAGGTTAAATGTCTCTTCTGGTTGATCAGGCTTGAAACTGTGTAAAGCCCAGGCATTACAGGACATGCTTTCTTCAGGAAATGGGACGTATGGCACAGTTTGCAGCAGGTCCACGCCCGCGCCTTCCAGGGTGTCAGAACGTTCCCGGCGCCATTGCGGGGCTGAGGGCGCAGCCTTGTGGCCGAGAGCCGCCATGACAGCGCGGGCGCCGCGCGGCGGGGGCCGGGAAGGCGCGGGCGGGTGTGAGGGGCGGGGCGGTCCCTGCCCAGAGCCGAGCTCGCGCTGTCCCTCAGCGCATTCCCGGCGCGCTGTTGGGAGCGTGCGGACGTTGCTCGGGGGCTCTGGGAGAAGCGTGCGGCCGCTGCGGGGTCCCAGCCCGCAGATCTGGCTGCTGGCCGAGGCTGCAGTGCCAGAGCTGCCGTGCGCCGTGGCCCTGCCTGAGGCCGCTCGGCAAAGCCGGGCTGGCAGTGCCGACACCTGAGGGAAGCCCTGCCATGGCAGTGCCTGAGGCCGCTCGGCAGAGCCGGGCTGGCAGTGCCGACACCTGAGGGAAGCCTTGCCATGGCCCTGCCTGAGGCCGCTCGGCAGAGCCGGGCTGGCAGTGCCGACACCTGAGGGAAGCCTTGCCATGGCCCTGCCTGAGGCCGCTCGGCAGAGCCGGGCTGGCAGTGCCGACACCTGAGGGAAGCCTTGCCATGGCCCTGCCTGAGGCCGCTCGGCAGAGCCGGGCTGGCAGTGCCGACGCCTGAGGGAAGCCCTGCCATTGCAGCGCCGGGACCGCTCCCATGCCACCGTCAGGAGCGACGGCTGGGACCTGCCCGCAGAGCGGCAATGCTTGGCGCTCTTCAATAGATCGGGACAGTGGCAGCACAGATAGCAAAATGTTAGAAACACTTGATTTAAAACACCAAAGGGAAACCATAGATTTGAAAGGGAAATGAAGATGTGCCAAAATGCTCAGGGCATGAAAGGGAAGATTGAAAACATATTGAATCTTAACGTTAATCTCAACTATATCAGGGGAAACCTGATGGTGAAAAAACCTTCTAAAACTTTTGACAATAAAAAGGGCCACCTGTATCATTTTGTTAGTATGTAAACTCTTAGAAAGCAGTCAGGTATTCCTTTGTTCAGTGCTAGAAATTCAATAATGGGATTAGGTACACTTGTTCCTCAAGTGCTCCACATAAAGGGAGCTGAGTGGTTAGATTCCATGGAAGCCCTCAGTTAGTAAAAGTATTGTTTCAATGTTTAGTAGTTGTGTAGGAAGTAGTTAGTTAAAGAAGTCATTCTTCTGCCAATAAATGCTGGTCCCTGATGCGCCCCTGTAGGTTCAATGGAAAGGCAATTTTTTAGTAATGGGCGGCTGGAAAACAGGTGTTTTCTGCTGGTAACTGGTACAAACACGCTCCTTTGTGTGGCAGAAACCAAAGCAACCTTAGCAGCCTGCTCCTTCATCTCTACCTGTCCTAGAAGGAAATCCATGCAGGTTAAAAAATGAAAGACACTCGGGGGCCCTGGGCCTTGCTGCCAGCTCACCTGCCTCTCCCATGCCAGATTCAGCAAAGGAACAGCCAGATAACACTGTGGTGTTCCTAGACAAGATGACAGGAGGAGAAGGGGGACAGGAGCAGGTCTCACAGGGAGCTGAGCAGGGAGTAGAGCCCTCGTGGCTCTGGGCCTGTTCTGTGAACACGAACACCCAGCACTCTTCTTTCTCCCACAGTGAGAGAGGACCTGGAAGTGACCACGTCACTCTTGGACACGGACTCACCGCTGATAGCCGCCATGAGTGATAACAGCAAGAAGGAGGGCCCTGGTGCCAGGGAGCCAGGTGAGGGCAAAGCAGCCCTCTGACAGCCTGGCCCAGGGGCTCTTGTGGCAGGACGCGTGGGGCCCAGAGCAGACAGAGGCAGGGGGAGGCACAGGAGCTGCTCAGCCATGCTGGCGCTGGGAGCCGCCTTCCTCCCCAAGTGGGGCCCAGCTGGGCCAGGGGGCAGCTCCTGGGACAGCCGTGCCCGCAATGGCCCCTGCTCTGCAAGGCCTCCAGCCCTGCCCATCAGCCAGGCAGGGGCAGAGCAGCCTTGGGGCCGATGCTGCTGCAGGCTAAGAGCCCCGCAGAGCTGCTCATGCCTGGCCCATTGGCTCTGTCCCCTGCAGCCTGCAGGCTGTGTGGCCGTGCAGAGCCTGAGCCCCGTGCTTCCCCCAGCCCTGGCAACTGCTCCTGTGCCGCTCCTGCACTGCCCAGGGCACCCCCGGGTGCTGCTCGGGCCTCACACCGGCCAGAACCAGCTGGGGCTGTGACAGCTCTGCTGCTCTGGGCACGGCTCTCGGGCAAAGCACCCGCCTGTCCCTGGGCTGGGGGCAGTGCCCAGGTCGGGCTTGGCAGAGCCCGTCCACTCCTGGAGGGCTGGGGGCACTGCTCTGGCCTGGCCTGGCCCGGGCCTGGGGGACCCTTGACATTCCTGCTTGCCCTTGGAGCCACCAGGGATGGGCTGGAGCTCAATGGCCCCGGCCTGGCCGCACAGTCAGGACTGGAGCCTTCCCCTGGCTCCCCAGGACATGAGACCCTCAGACCCAGCTCTGAAACACGGCCTAACAGACTTTGCAGATATCTATCCCTGCTAGATCTTTGAAAGGATTTTGAAAGTAATGTTGTTTGGCAACTTCTTCAAGGAGCAAACATTACTCACTTTTAATCAATAAAAGGTTTATTAGTTTGCTTGCACTTTCTATTTGGTATCCTTATGCTTCTTTCAACGTTCCAGAAAATAATGAAAATCTAACAAATTCTTCAGAGAAGTTTCTGAATCCACTACTAGGCGAAGTCTCTAAATTCACCGTATCTCTAAATTACATGAAGTTCAGTAGCTGCTCCTGTAACATACAAAGATGTAGTGGGTTACCTGACTGGACAACACAACATGATGCTATACACCCCGGCACACTAAAAAACTTCTCTTCCCCTGGTCGTTACAAATTGAAAGCTCTTCTCCAGCTCCTGAATTAATTTTGCATGCACATTCATACCTGCATTCCCTCCCCATGCTCAGCTTTCACCTAGAGTGTCCAGGGAACAGATGTTACATACTCACCTCAAGGAATAATCTACGTCTGTCTTCCTACCTCTCTCTTCATTGAGCTTTACTAATCTACAGAATAACTTTGGACCCTCTGCACAAAAGAAAAAACCAATATTAATAGGCTTAAACACTTCTCATTGTGCTGCTGCTTCTAACAATCCTGAACAACACAGCAATAAAGTCAGAAATCAATTCTTCACGTCCTTCCTGTTCTCCTGCCCCCCACCACACCTTGGCTCCCGCAGAAATGTTCCCTACTGCAGCCTGCTGCACTGAGAACAATGAAAGGCAGCGGCAGTTTTCCTCAACATGCTGCAATCTAAATTGCAGTGAAATTGCAGCTGTTTCATTAAAAGCTCAGCACCAGCACCCCACATCTTCCCCCAGAACTGAGGTTTGCTGAGGCCTGAGCTCTCTCCATTTGCACACACCCTGTAAAATCAGACAGGCCGGAAGATTGCAGGCCGGTAACTGTATGAACCCAGCAGTGCATTTCATCAGAGTTACCTCATCAGTCTCAAGAAAGGCGCATCCTTTAAGCCTGGCTTAAGACTCTATTCTACAAAATATAACCAGCAATTGTTTTATGGGCCTGTGCAGTTTTTGGGGACTGTGTTTGTTTCCCTTGGATGTTGATTTCTTTGTTTCTTAATACAAAATTCACTGGATTCAGAAGAGAGAGCCCCAGATTCATCAGGACAAAGAACCACAGGGACATATGCGGCTGACAAGCACACTCAGCATTTCTAACGCTAACACCAGAGAGAGGGGAAAAAGTTAAAGATTATATAAATACCTGAAAGGATCCAAAATGTCTAGGTAACCTGTCAAGTGACTAATTTTTGGTAAACTCTGCAAGTCCAGATTCCTATTAGGCAATTATCTGAAAGAGAAGAAAGCCAGAAATCAGCTTGACCTTTATTTTACCACGACGTTCTCACAGGATTCTACCACAACTTGGAGCACAAGTGAGGGTGGCAAATTTTGACTAGAAAACATTCATAACCAGGCAGCATTTTGTCCTCCTCACTGAATTCCAGGAAGAGTTCAAAAGGAAAAAAATGCAAAAGGGGGTGAAGAAATTCTGTCATACCTCTTAGGCATTTGTCATCTTTTGAGAAGGAAAAAACTCTAGCACTTTCTGTGCGTGGTAAAGAAAGAAACCTAGACAAGTACAAAGGGGTTTGAGCATCCTAAATTGTACTATCAAATCCCATGAACATGGCTGGAACCTCTAGTGCTTCAGAGACATTCTATACATGGAAAAGCTTTATTCCCTAGTAACTAAATAGAGCTTTTTATTTTACAAAACCCACTTCTAAAGAGAAAACTGACTGTGTCTTTGGCTTTTGGCCAAACTCTGCTTGGAGTTGGTCAAACCAAAATGACCCGGTTAATTTCTTGTGCTCTACTTCTCTTTTTTCATATTCAACTTCACATCAAATGGGCTGCTGGGAGTTTGTCTCTGTGCAATGTCAGTTTCCCATTTCCTGAGTGCTGCTCTTAATATTCCCCCAGCATCCAACTACTACAGCCACGTAGACAACAAAGAGAAATGGAACTTGCATTTCTTGGTCCTTTTCAATTTCTGACATCTCAGGCTCATCATCACCCTCAGAACTGCTGTCTTGGAAACGTGGGTCCTCTTGCCACGTGACTTTTACCGGCTTTATTGTTCCAAGTACGTGAGGCTCTGCAATAACAGCACCGATAGAGAAAAAAACCCAGAACCTGATTATTCCTCTACTGGTCAGGAAAAATTCCTCCTTTCAAGTGAAATACTTACAGTGGAGAAGACAGATTTAGGAAGGACAGAATCTGCCCTTGCCAGATTTTCTGAGCTACATCTCTGTTCATCTGTATTTTCCACTTTGTTCTAGGGATCTCTTATTTATTCTAAAACATTTATCATTGCATTCAGAAGACAATGAATGCCTTCTGAGTTCAGAAGTGTGGGGGCCTCATTGCTTTGTGCCGTTGCTTTGGGTTTTTTAATACTTTGGAAAATTCACGCAGTTTCTTTTCTCTCCTACATGACTGGGACTCGATTTAATGTTGTTTCATCTTTGTTTCATACGGCCTCATTTTATCTAAGGTTAGGACGCCCCAATGATCATGTGTCATTCCGTTTCCTTTTTCTAAAGGTCCAAGAATAGAGTTCAGTTACAAACAGAATGTTCATGGATCTTGGGGTCAGCTCCAGGACTTTGCTCCTCCCCTTACATTAACGCCCATTTCCTTTAAAAATCTTGTTAGATTCTATGAAACTTGATATGACTGGTGTGTCACCTTTTTCCCTGTGTGTGGAATTCAGGGCATGAACAGGCTTTTTCACCGCTCAGCAAAAACCCCAATGCCTTCTCAGAGCATGCCTTTCAGAATTCCTGAGATGCAACCTCTCAATAATCTACCACAGCCTTGGCAAGCAGAAATGGAGATCAAAATGCTTCTGCCTAATTACTGACTTCTGCTGCTGCAAATCCCTCCCCTGGATCCTGACCTTCTTTACACCGTATTGCTCTACGGTGCCTGCCAGAAGCTCCTCCTTAGCAATGGCACTGTTAGAAGGCTTCTGCTGTTACCTTCTTTGATGCCCAACTCCTCTGCGTCTCCAAAGAAGGAAAACTTGAAAGCACTCAGCTCCTGAGCTGCGCCGTTCTCAGGCAAAGGTCCCAAATGGTCATCTGGGGCAGAGTCCTGCGCATCCTCTTTGTCCCAGGGTATTTCCTAAGTCTTGTCTGGTTTGCTCTTTGAATGTCCAATCAAGTCTTTCAAATCAGCAGCAATATTGTAAAAGTTTTTCTTCAGACACTTGAGGCAGTGTCGCACGCTCTTCTTTCTTCTTTCTTCTTTTTTTGGTGTTACTGAAATGAGATTGTTCAAGGATAGCAACACAGCACACGTCCTTTTCGGAGACAGCTCCGCTAAGAGCCACCTTGCTCTGAGTGTCTCCCTAAGCATATCCAAGCCCATTAAGCAGTGGTTCACTTTCAAGGGTAAGCAGTGGGGAAACATCTGAGGTTGGAGTCTAAAGGCAGGAACAAGAGTTCTTTTTAAATAGCCACATCCTTAAGTGACTTTTCACTGAATACACAGTTACATAGCAATCAAGGTATTATGCAGACACTTCTTTCCTGCCAATAGAAACATCAAGAGCAATGTGGTTCTCTCACAGACCTGCAAATCTCAAGGTCCCTCTACTGACCGTTCTCACCTTCACTTCCGGCAAGGAACACATGGACTAGAAAGAAAAGTTGATGCTACGTGCTGCTGTTGGAGGTCCCAGTTGAGGTCCGACGTCGCTGGCGGGAGCGGCTGCTCCGGCGGGATGTCCCTGACCATGTCCCCCTACGCCTGGGCCTCTCAGCACTCGCTGATGTTCTCCTGCTCCTGTCCTGGCGACTCCTGGACCGCACAGGTTGATTCGAGGCCCGGCGCTCCAGGCGGGAGCGGCTGCGTCTGGGGGACGTCCCTGACAATGTCTCCCTTTGCCCGGGCCTCTCAGTCCTTGGTGTTGTCCCACTGTTCCTGTCACGGCGACTCCTGGACCGGACAGGTGGACTCTGGGCCCAGCCTTGCTGGCGGGAGCACCTGCGTCTGGGGGACGTCCCTGACCATGTCTCCCTTCGCCCGGGCCTCTCAGTCCTTGGTGTTGTCCCACTGGTCCTGTCACAGAGACTCCTGGACCGGACAGGTGGGCTGTGGGCCCAACCTTGCTGGCGGGAGCACCTGCGTCTGGGGGACGTCCGTGATGGCGTCTCCCTTCGCCCGGGCCTCTCAGTTATTGGCCCTGTCCCACTGCTCCTGTCACGGCGACTCCTGGACCGGACAGGTGGGTTCTGGGCCCGACCTTGCTGGCAGGGGCTCCTGCGTCTGGGGGACATCCGTGATGGTGTCTCCCTTCGCCTGGGCCTCTCTGCCCTCAGCCCTGTCCCACTGCTCCTGTCACGGCGACTCCTGGACCGGACAGGTGGGCTCTGGGCCTGACCTTGCTGGCAAGAGCACCTGTGTCTGGTGGACGTCCGTGATGGTGTCTCCCTTCGCCCGGGCCTCTCTGCCCTCAGCCGTGTCTCACTGCTCTTGTCACGGCGACTCCTGGACCGGACAGGTGGGCTCTGGGCCCAACTTTGCTGGCAGGTCCGGTTGTGTCTGGGGGATGCCCGTGAAGGTGTCTCCCTTCTCCGGGGCCTCCCAGCACTTGCTCTTGTCCTGCTGCTCCTGTAACAGCGACTCCTCAAGTGAACAGATCGATTTCGGGCCCGACCTTGCTGGCGAGAGCGGCTTCGACCGCGGCCAGGCCGACCACATCTGGAATGGACCCTGTCCTCAGGGTCAGGGGAGCTGCTGTATGTTGACCTTGATCTGCTGGGGCTGCTGCTGTCCAGCAAGGAAGATGGCAGTGACTGCTCTAAGGAGCCATGAGCAGATTCCAGTCCCGACTGTCTGGTCAGGCTGGGGCCATTGAGCTCTGACTCATCCCTGGGGGCTGTAAGAGCAAGCAGGAATGTCAAAGGCCCCCAGGCCCCAGCCAGGCCAGAGCAGTGCCCTCAGCCCTCCAGCAGTGGATGTGCTCTGCCAAGCCCAGCCTGGGCACTCTTCCCGGCCCAGGACACCGGGGGCTTTGACTCATACCCGTTCCAAGCCCAGCACAGCTGTCACACTCCCATCTGTATGTGCTGTCTCTCAGGCCAGAGCAGCGCCTGTGGGTGCCCTCGGCAGCACAGGAGGAGCACAGGAGCAGTTCCCAGGGCCTGGGGAAGCAAAGAAGTTTGTGACACTGAGGACAAAATGTCCCCACACATGGCTGTCTGGCCAAGGTATTAAAGTTCTTTGCTCTTTGAGCCCTTGCCAAGATACGGTTTCCCTGCAGAGCCCTGCGAGCAGCTTCCCAACTCACCCTGCTTCCTCTGCCTCCTCCCTGCCTCCAGGGTAGAGGCATTCCACAGCATTGCACTGGCTGTGCCTCTCTCCTAGATCTGCAAAGGCATTGTTGTCCTCCCATGTTGGCTGTCTGATGGAGAAATGGAAAACTGATGAATTTCTGCTGCCCTCCCGACATGGAGATTCAGGGTGTCCCTGGTCTTCTTCCAGCGCTTTTCCAAGTCGGAAGCCCAGACTCAGGGGACAGGGCATGGCCAGGGCTCCTGGGGCAGGGCCTGGCACAGCACAGCCCTTGCCCCCTCCTGGCTGGTGGGCCAGGCAGAAGGACACCAACCTGAAGGGGATTCGGATCCCCAAGACGAACATTTCGACAAGGAATTCCTCCACGTCTCTGCACAGGGGGCAGTGCAGGCATAAAAAACCAGCACGCATGGCCTGTCCCTGCAGGGCAAACACAAGCAGGGTGAGCGAGGCCCTGCTGCTGCTGAGCACCTGCTGTGCCCTGGGGCTGAGGGCAGGGCTCCAACCTGGATGCAGTCCCTGTGGAACCAGGCCCTTTTGCACGCTGGACACACCAGGGTTGTGAAGGTCATTCTGTCCTCCACAGGCTCCATGCAGATGGGGCAATTGGTGCCTGGCTCAGGAGTCGCCTGCACGTCCTGCTCTAGACGGTGCTCAGGGCAGAAGGAGCTGGGGACAAAGGGATGGGGAAATGAGAAATACGGGATCATTCCCCGGGGGTGGCCACAAGGAGAAATGAGGTACCTGTATGGAACAATGTACTGATTCATACAGCCGCCCTCCTTGGCACAGGGCAGGTGGAACCATTTCCCGCAGTCCTCCTTGCAGCACATGACGGTTGCCCCCCTCTGGCCGCAGACGAAGCAGAGCTGGAAAGAGCCAAGCAGCCCCATCAGCAGCAGCAGCAGCCTCGGGGCCTTCCCAGGCAGCCCCACTGCTCCGGGCAGGGCGCAGGATGCGGCCGCTGCCGGGTCGCAGCCCACAGAGCCGCCTGCTGGAGGAGGGAGGCTCCTGTGCCAGAGCCTCTCTGCCAGAGCTGCTGGGAGCCAGACTTTGTCCCGGCTGTTGGGCCGGCCTTTCTTTGCTGCTGTCTGGGCAAAGCTCTGGCAGGCCTCGCCTGGCACAAATCTCCCTGCGCTTGTCCCGCTCTCACCTTCTGTGCTGACCGCTGGACTGCAATTCGGATGTCCCGAGGGAGAAAGCCCATGAGTCCAGCGCGGTCATCTTCTTGGGGGAATAGCAGACTGGCAAAAAACTGCAGACAAGGGGAGCAGCTGATGAGGAGAGGGTGGCAGCAACCGCCAGTTGCAAGGGTGGAGGGAGCGCCCGGAGCCACTCACCATGCAGAACACGTGGGCACAGAGCCCACCCTTCTCCAGTTTGTCACCGCACATGTCCGGGTCAGCCTCCACACGGCGACACAGCACGCAGGCTGCAGGGGACAGAGCCAATGGGCCAGGCATGAGCAGCTCTGCGGGGCTCTTAGCCTGCAGCAGCATCGGCCCCAAGGCTGCTCTGCCCCTGCCTGGCTGATGGGCAGGGCTGGAGGCCTTGCAGAGCAGGGGCCATTGCGGGCACGGCTGTCCCAGGAGCTGCCCCCTGGCCCAGCTGGGCCCCACTTGGGGAGGAAGGAGGCTCCCAGCACCAGCATGGCTGAGCAGCTCCTGTGCCTCCCCCTGCCTCTGTCTGCTCTGGGCCCCACGCTGCCTGCCACAAGAGCCCCTGGGCCAGGCTGTCAGAGGGCTGCTTTGCCCTCACCTGGCTCCCTGGCACCAGGGCCCTCCTGCTTGCTGTCATCACCCATGGTGGCTGTCAGCGGTGACTCCCTGTCCACGAGTGACGTGGTCACTTCCAGATCCTCTCTCACTGTGGGAGAAAGAAGAGTGCCGGGAATTCGCAGAACAGGCCCAGAGCCACGAGGGCTCTGCTCCCTGCTCAGCCCTGCGTGAGCCCTGCTCCCGTCCGCCTTCTCCCGTCGTCGCGCTGAAGAACACCAGTGTCTTCTGTCTGTTCCTCCGCTGAATCTGGGAAGGGAGAGGCAGCTGAGCCTGCAGCACGGCCCAGAGCCCCGAGGTGTGGGGCCCCTCTGGTCCCTGGGCAGCCACGTCCCTGCCCTACCTTCTCCTCCCGTTGTCAGGTCGCACTGACACACGGCCTGAGCCCAGCGTTCCCTTTTGGGGCCTTGGTCGCACAGGTCACAGTGGCCACTCTGACATCAGCACTGTGTACCCAAAATTGGGGCAGCCGTGGCCTCAGGTGCCTGGCAACTGCTTGTGGTTGCCCCCTGGGGCACCAAGGTTCTGCCATGGGTCCCAGCGTTTGGTCTGGCTGGAACCAGGGCCGGGACTCCTGCAGCAAGTGCAGGGTCAAATGCCAGGCCCTGGGGCAGCCATCCAGGGTGGCAGTGTAGGCAGGAAGGTGCTGTTCAGGCACTGCCACTCCAGGGCTCCTGCCCCTGCAGTTGGTTGCCCAGAGAGCCCCTGTGGAGCGCCTGCACTGCAGAGATTGAACTGACGTTTCCCTCAAGACCCGTCTGGAGAAAACTGAGATGAACCTGATGTGATGCTGCTGCTGATCACCATTGGGTACAGGAGATAAACCTGGAGACCACCACAGCTGCCTCCAGACCTGAATTATCCTGTCATCCTATCAACTAACAACTTTGACATTTCATATAAATGGGAAAATTAGTGTTAATCCCTTAGAAATGTCATCTTTTTTACAGACTCCGTGGAAACACAGAAAATTCAATGAGAATGAAAATTCAATGAGAATTTTCTGTGTACATTTGACAGGAGAGCTTGTAACATTCCTCAAGTCAAATGCAGGAGCATGCTTTTCCTACATTATAGGAACTTTGCCAGTTTTTCCTGCTAGCAAATACATTGGATAAAAAAAGTCAAGAAGAGAAGCACAAAGAATTCTTGTTGATTTTTCTCATTCATGTCTTTGCAAACAGGCTCCTGGAAATCCAGATCCATGACTTCTAGAACAATCAGTGGGACCTCTGGGAGACAGGGCAAGGGCTGACAAGCAGGGACACAGGAGCTGCTCAGCCATGCTGGTGCTGGGAGCCGCCTTCCTCCCCAAGTGGGGCCCAGCTGGGCCAGGGGGCAGCTCCTGGGACAGCCGTGCCCGCAATGGCCCCTGCTCTGCAAGGCCTCCAGCCCTGCCCATCAGCCAGGCAGGGGCAGAGCAGCCTTGGGGCCGATGCTGCTGCAGGCTAAGAGCCCCGCAGAGCTGCTCATGCCTGGGCCATTGGCTCTGTCCCCTGCAGCCTGCAGGCTGTGTGGCCGTGCAGAGCCTGAGCCCCGTGCTTCCCCCTGCCCTGGCAACTGCTCCTGTGCCGCTCCTGCACTGCCCAGGGCACCCCCGGGCGCTGCTCGGGCCTCACACCGGCCAGAACCAGCTGGGGCTGTGACAGCTCTGCTGCTCTGGGCACGGCTCTCGGGCAAAGCACCCGCCTGTCCCTGGGCTGGGGGCAGTGCCCAGGTCGGGCTTGGCAGAGCCCGTCCACTCCTGGAGGGCTGGGGGCACTGCTCTGGCCTGGCCTGGCCCGGGCCTGGGGGACCCTTGACATTCCTGCTTGCCCTTGGAGCCACCAGGGATGGGCTGGAGCTCAATGGCCCCGGCCTGGCCGCACAGTCAGGACCGGAGCCTTCCCCTGGCTCCCCAGGACATGAGACCATCTCTGTTTCTGAGTGCCTCATGCGTCAGAGGATTTGCTAGTGTACTTCTAGGGAGTGAAATACGCACTGCCCTAATTGCTGGGAAGACCAGATGGCACTTAAATCAGAAAAAGTGGGGTCCAATATCCAATAGACAGGTATTCAGAAAGGGGGAACGAGTTGTTTTGGCAAAAAGGAAGGGAACTGTGGTCATACAAGGAATCTAGAAAAGCAAAAATAATTTACTTAGAGTATGGCAAGTGGAATTCCAGTCCTTGAGCTTGGGAGGTCTTTGAAGATTGGATGAAGGCATGTGGAAGGTAGAGAGGTAAGTTTGCTTGAAATGTAGAAAGGTATTTGGATCAGGAACTAAGAAATCAAACATGGAAAAGGGGGCAAAGAACAAGTAAGGAGAACCATCCAAAGAAAAAGGGGAGCAGAAAAGCATCAGTAGTTATACCCCCAGATAGACCCTGAAGAATAAAATTGGCCCCGTGGGACTCTAGCCTGACTCCAAGAATTCAGGCATGGACCCTGATACAGTAGCTGGACGGGCCTTATTAAATGTAACTTTTGTCACTAATGCCTGGCAGGATATAGGGGGAAAGCTAGAAATGGTAGAACATTGGCAAGAGAGGTGATAGAATGATCTGTTGAAGGAGGCACAGAAAGTGTATGTAGGACGGGACGAAGAGAAAGCAAAGACAAAAGCCAAAGTAATGATAACTGCTATTGCTAAGGGGAAGCAGCTGGTAAAAACCAACTCCTGGAAGGGAGCTGGACCTCGACTGGGGCAAGGCAAGTGGAACCAGGGGGAGGATAAAAAGAACAAAGCTCAGTGGAAAAGGGTCTCTAAGAAAGAAGAGGGGAACCTAATGACCAAGGCCCTATCTCATTCTATTGTAAAGAAAGTGGGCATTTAAAGCAAAGCCGGCAATGAAAAGAACGAGACATGAATATTTTTACGTAAGTTAGAGAGGTGGAAGAATAGCGGTGTCAGGGGCTGTACATTCTGGGAACAAATTATCAAGAAGAGCCCTTAATAACTTAAAACTTAGGACCCCAGGAAGAAAAGTTTGTGTTTTTACTAGACGCAGGAGATGAAAGGACATGTGATTGTAAAAATTCCAAAAGCATGTGAGAAAAGACAAAATACAGACCAGGTAGTCAGGGCAAAAGGAGAAGGGATTAAAGCACCAGTTACAAAACAAATAATATTTGAAAGAACAAAATAAAAATGCGGGATGTTTTATTAGTGCCAGGGGCAGGATGCAATTTGCTGTGGTGGGATTTGCAAGTGCAGTTAAGTATCAGAATGCTTCCAAAGGTGCTTTCCATGGCACCGCTGGGGCCACTTGGTAGATATGGGCAGGTAGTGCCAACACCTGAGTGAAAGCCAGCCATGGCACTGCCAGACCTGTTCGGCAGAGCTGGGCTGGCAGAAACCGGCCATGGGACCGCTGGACACGGACTGGTCCTGTGACACCTCAGGAAACGCGCCATGGAGCGGGGCTGCAGATATCAGCCCCCAGGAAACCCGGCCATGGAGCGGGGCTGGGGCTGTGACACCTCAGGAAACGCGCCACGGAGCGGGGCTGGGGATGTTACACCTCAGGAAACACGCCATGGAGCGGGGCTGGGGATGTTACACCTCAGGAAACACGCCATGGAGCGGGGCTGGGGATGTGACACCTCAGGAAACACGCCATGGAGCGGGGCTGGGGATGTTACACCTCAGGAAACACGCCATGGAGCGGGGCTGGGGATGTGGCACCTCAGGAAACGCGCCACGGAGCGGGGCTGAGGATGTTACACCTCAGGAAACGCACCATGGAGCAGGAGTGGGGATGTTACACCTCAGGAAACACGCCATGGAGCGGGGCTGGGGATGTTACACCTCAGGACACCCAGCCATGGAGCAGGAGTGGGGATGTTACACGTCAGGAAACCCGCCATGGAGTGCGGCTGGGGCTATCAGCCCTCAGAGAAACCGGCCATGGCAGCCACCGCTAGAGGCTTTGATGTTTCTTGGTTTAATGCCCTTCAAAAGATCAGTCCAGCATCTTTGCAAAGGAGCATAACAAGCAAAGGCATTTAAAATTGAGTCTGATCTAATTTTCAATGATGGCTGGTACCTCTGCTGCTATTACCATAACAGCTTTACCTCTAAACTTACTTTTTCATGATTGCCAAACAAGATGTAAAAACAATATGGAGATTTTCTTGTGTCTGACTTAAAATATCCATAATGCAAAATTCATTCTGATGACAGGAAAAAAAAAAACAATGAAAATAGGATGTTGGCAATCTTTAAAAAGCACAGAGAAGAAAACAAATATTAGAGCACCATGGAAAACATAGTTTTTATACTTCATCTTCTTAGTATTTGCTATGTGAACAGTTTTTTTACAAGTCTCTCTCAAAACAAGGCATGTTATAGCTTTATTGTCTCAGAGGTGTATTTCCCCAGTCACTGACTTGCCATTTAAGCTCTGGTTTATTGGAAATATACAACAAGGGACTCTCCATGGAAGAGAGCTGCACAAGCCTCTGGATTCCTGACCGTTCACCTCTGCCAGTGCTCACAGTAATCTCCTAACACACCTGAGCTTCCTGTCTTTCTGCGAGAGAAAGATTCGGCTGAAGTCAAGGAAACAGCGCAAGGGAGATGGAAACCTTCCCCTGAGATGCTTTTGGGAAGGCCTGCAAGGACCCTGCCTTCCTTTGGAACAGAGGTGCTCACGATGCAGGGTGTTGGCTGACTTGCCCTAGCTGCCCCCTCTGCTCCAGAAGGACTTTTGCCCACTTCATCACTTGTCTGTCCCTCCACTTCCAGGGCCTCAAACCGGCTCTGTAAGGTACTAAGCCTGAAGTCAGCTGCAAGTTTTCAGAATAAGGCACAGAGCATGGCTCTAAGTGGGTTTTTTTAGTCAGGCTTACAAGGTATTTTGAGAAGAAGGAGAGAAGGGGTAAATACCGCACAAGAATCCAGCACAGCCTCACCAGCTTTCTCATCTGGGTTCTTGAAGCACAAGTCCCAGCGCTTGCACTGCGCCGCCTTTTCATGTGTTCTGGTGACCAGAACCATCCCGTGGCCAGGCCCAGGATAATTTGGTGCCAAAGTCCTGTTGCCTGCACGCATCACACTCTTTTTTTACCCAGCTGGTGCTCATCTCAGCATATTTGCTGAGTTGACTTTATGACTGGTTTCCTTATCTTGGCAGTTCTAGCAGATGTTCTTATGGCCTCTAAATTCTGCATCCTTTGTGTCTGCTATCAGTGGGCATCCTTCTTCCCAAGCTCTGTCAACCTCCCTCTGGGTGAGATCAGTGAAATGTGCCCAGCCCTGAGTCTTAAAAGACAATTCTAGCAACAACTGCTTGGCTTTTCTAACACCTGGCCATCACTTCAAGCCTGTACGGTGCTTTGTGTGTCACAGGTTAAATGTCTCTTCTGGTTGATCAGGCTTGAAACTGTGTAAAGCCCAGGCATTACAGGACATGCTTTCTTCAGGAAATGGGACGTATGGCACAGTTTGCAGCAGGTCCACGCCCGCGCCTTCCAGGGTGTCAGAACGTTCCCGGCGCCATTGCGGGGCTGAGGGCGCAGCCTTGTAGCCGAGAGCCGCCATGACAGCGCGGGCGCCGCGCGGCGGGGGCCGGGAAGGCGCGGGCGGGTGTGAGGGGCGGGGCGGTCCCTGCCCAGAGCCGAGCTCGCGCTGTCCCTCAGCGCATTCCCGGCGCGCTGTTGGGAGCGTGCGGACGTTGCTCAGGGGCTCTGGGAGAAGCGTGCGGCCGCTGCGGGGTCCCAGCCCGCAGATCTGGCTGCTGGCCGAGGCTGCAGTGCCAGAGCTGCCGTGCGCCGTGGCCCTGCCTGAGGCCGCTCGGCAGAGCCGGGCTGGCAGTGCCGACACCTGAGGGAAGCCCTGCCATGGCAGTGCCTGAGGCCGCTCGGCAGAGCCGGGCTGGCAGTGCCGACACCTGAGGGAAGCCCTGCCATGGCCCTGCCTGAGGCCGCTCGGCAGAGCCGGGCTGGCAGTGCCGACACCTGAGGGAAGCCTTGCCATGGCCCTGCCTGAGGCCGCTCGGCAGAGCCGGGCTGGCAGTGCCGACACCTGAGGGAAGCCTTGCCATGGCCCTGCCTGAGGCCGCTCGGCAGAGCCGGGCTGGCAGTGCCGACACCTGAGGGAAGCCCTGCCATTGCAGCGCCGGGACCGCTCTCATGCCACCGTCAGGAGCGACGGCTGGGACCTGCTTGGCGCTCTTCAATAGATCGGGACAGTGGCAGCACAGATAGCAAAATGTTAGAAGCACCTGACTTAAAACACCAAAGGGAAACCATAGATTTGAAAGGGAAATGAAGATGTGCCAAAATACTCAGGGCATGAAAGGGAAGATTGAAAACATATTGAATCTTAACGTTAATCTCAACTATATCAGGGGAAACCTGATGGTGAAAAAACCTTCTAAAACTTTTGACAATAAAAAGGGCCACCTGTATCATTTTGTTAGTATGTAAACTCTTAGAAAGCAGTCAGGTATTCCTTTGTTCAGTGCTAGAAATTCAATAATGGGATTTGGTACACTTGTTCCTCAAGTGCTCCACATAAAGGGAGCTGAGTGGTTAGATTCCATGGAAGCCCTCAGTTAGTAAAAGTATTGTTTCAATGTTTAGTAGTTGTGTAGGAAGTAGTTAGTTAAAGAAGTCATTCTTCTGCCAATAAATGCTGGTCCCTGATGCGCCCCTGTAGGTTCAATGGAAAGGCAGTTTTTTAGTAATGGGCGGCTGGAAAACAGGTGTTTTCTGCTGGTAACTGGTACAAACACGCTCCTTTGTGTGGTAGAAACCAAAGCAACCTTAGCAGCCTGCTCCTTCATGTCTACCTGTCCTAGAAGGAAATCCATGCAGGTTAAAAAATGAAAGACACTCGGGGGCCCTGGGCCTTGCTGCCAGCTCACCTGCCTCTCCCATGCCAGATTCAGCAAAGGAACAGCCAGATAACACTGTGGTGTTCCTAGACAAGATGACAGGAGGAGAAGGGGGACAGGAGCAGGTCTCACAGGGAGCTGAGCAGGGAGTAGAGCCCTCGTGGCTCTGGGCCTGTTCTGTGAACACGAACACCCAGCACTCTTCTTTCTCCCACAGTGAGAGAGGACCTGGAAGTGACCACGTCACTCTTGTATACGGACTCACCGCTGATAGCCGCCATGAGTGATAACAGCAAGAAGGAGGGCCCTGGTGCCAGGGAGCCAGGTGAGGGCAAAGCAGCCCTCTGACAGCCTGGCCCAGGGGCTCTTGTGGCAGGCAGCGTGGGACCCAGAGCAGAGAGAGGCAGGGGGGAGGCAGGAGCTGCTCAGCCATGCTGGCGCTGGGAGCCTCCTTCCTCCCCAAGTGGGGCCCAGCTGGGCCAGGGGGCAGCTCCTGGGACAGCCGTGCCCGCAATGGCCCCTGCTCTGCAAGGCCTCCAGCCCTGCCCATCAGCCAGGCAGGGACAGAG
This sequence comes from Fringilla coelebs, assembly GCF_963513975.1. NCBI lineage: Eukaryota > Metazoa > Chordata > Aves > Passeriformes > Fringillidae > Fringilla > Fringilla coelebs. Next base: position 5,071,284 of record NC_140039.1, read on the forward strand.
CAGCCTTGGGGCCGATGCTGCTGCAGGCTAAGAGCCCCGCAGAGCTGCTCATGCCTGGCCCATTGGCTCTGTCCCCTGCAGCCTGCGTGCTGTGTCGCCGTGTGGAGGCTGACCCGGACATGTGCGGTGACAAACTGGAGAAGGGTGGGCTCTGTGTCCACATGTTCTGCATGGTGAGTGGCTCCGGGCACTCCCTCCACCCTTGCAACTGGCGGTTGCTGCCACCCTGTCCTCATCAGCTGCTCCCCTTGTCTGCAGTTTTTTGCCAGTCTGCTATTCCCCCAAGAAGATGACCGCGCTGGACTCATGGGCTTTCTTCCTCGGGACATCCGAATTGCAGTCCAGCGGTCAGCACAGAAGGTGAGAGCGGGACAAGCGCAGGGAGATTTGTGCCAGGCGAGGCCTGCCAGAGCTTTGCCCAGACAGCAGCAAAGAAAGGCCGGCCCAACAGCCGGGACAAAGTCTGGCTCCCAGCAGCTCTGGCAGAGAGGCTCTGGCACAGGAGCCTCCCTCCTCCAGCAGGCGGCTCTGTGGGCTGCGACCCGGCAGCGGCCGCATCCTGCGCCCTGCCCGGAGCAGTGGGGCTGCCTGGGAAGGCCCCGAGGCTGTTCCTGCTGCTGATGGGGCTGCTTGGCTCTTTCCAGCACTGCATGTGTCTGCGGCCAGAGGGGGGCAACCATCATGTGCTGCAAGGAGGACTGCGGGAAATGGTTCCACCTGCCCTGTGCCAAGGAGGGCGGCTGTATGAATCAGTATATTTTTCCATACAGGTACCTCATTTCTCCTTGTGGCCACCCCCGGGGAATGATCCCGTATTTCTCATTTCCCCATCCCTTTGTCCCCAGCTCCTTCTGCCCTGAGCACCGTCCAGAGCAGGACGTGCAGGCGACTCCTGAGCCAGGCACCGATTGCCTGCTGCAGGCTAAGAGCCCCGCAGAGCTGCATGCGTCTGCGGCCAGAGCGGGGCAACCGTCATGTGCTGCAAGGAGGACTGCGGAAGATAGGAGTGTGACAGCTGTGCTGGTCTCAAAAGGATATTGAGGCAAAGGACCTGGAGGCCCCTGGGCATGGGAAAGTTCCCAGGCCATGGGCTTGGCAGAGCCTGTCCGGATCTGGAGGCCTGGGGCACTGCTCTGATTCATGCTGCCTTGGTCTTTGACATTTCTGCTGGCCGTTACAGCCTCCTGGGAGGAGCTGGAGCTCACTGGCCCCTGTCCGACTAAACATCAGGACAGGAGCCTTCTCACAGCTATGCAGAATCCTTGGCCTTTAGCCCCAGGTCCTGTAGCCCATTGTCATTTGGATAGGTGGAGAGGAAGCAGCAGTCTCATAAGGTTGGTTTTGTTTTTACCACAAAAAGGAGCGTGTTTGTACCACTTACACCTGTTTTACCACAGCCTCTTACTAAAAAAATTGCCTTTCCAAGAAACCTGCAGGGACGGATCAGGGATCAGCATGAATCACCAGAACAATGTCTTCTTTTACTAACTACTTACTACAATACCACTGAAAAATAGAAAACTACTTCTGCTATCTGATGGTTTCCCTGAAATCTAAGCACTCAACTCCCTTTATGTGGAATATTTGAGGGACAAGTGCATCAAATCCCATTATTAAATTCCCAGCACTAGACAAAAGAATACCTGACTGCTTTTTAAGAGATTAACACACTTGAAAAATTATGGTAACCCTTTTCAATGCCGAAACATTTAGTAAGTTTTTTCACAATCAGTTTCCCCTGATATAGTTGAGATTAACGTTAAGATTCAATATGTTTTCAATCTTCCCTTTCATGCCCTGAGCATTTTGGCACATCTTCATTTCCCTTTCAAATCTATGGTTTCCCTTTGGTGTTTTAAATCAAGTGTTTCTAACATTTTGCTATCTGTGCTGCCACTGTCCCGATCTATTGAAGAGCGCCAAGCATTGCCGCTCTGCGGGCAGGTCCCAGCCGTCGCTCCTGACGGTGGCATGGGAGCGGTCCCGGCGCTGCAATGGCAGGGCTTCCCTCAGGTGTCGGCACTGCCAGCCCGGCTCTGCCGAGCGGCCTCAGGCAGGGCCATGGCAAGGCTTCCCTCAGGTGTCGGCACTGCCAGCCCGGCTCTGCCGAGCGGCCTCAGGCAGGGCCATGGCAAGGCTTCCCTCAGGTGTCGGCACTGCCAGCCCGGCTCTGCCGAGCGGCCTCAGGCAGGGCCATGGCAAGGCTTCCCTCAGGTGTCGGCACTGCCAGCCCGGCTCTGCCGAGCGGCCTCAGGCACTGCCATGGCAGGGCTTCCCTCAGGTGTCGGCACTGCCAGCCCGGCTCTGCCGAGCGGCCTCAGGCAGGGCCACGGCGCACGGCAGCTCTGGCACTGCAGCCTCGGCCAGCAGCCAGATCTGCGGGCTGGGACCCCGCAGCGGCCGCACGCTTCTCCCAGAGCCCCCGAGCAACGTCCGCACGCTCCCAACAGCGCGCCGGGAATGCGCTGAGGGACAGCGCGAGCTCGGCTCTGGGCAGGGACCGCCCCGCCCCTCACACCCGCCCGCGCCTTCCCGGCCCCCGCCGCGCGGCGCCCGCGCTGTCATGGCGGCTCTCGGCCACAAGGCTGCGCCCTCAGCCCCGCAATGGCGCCGGGAACGTTCTGACACCCTGGAAGGCGCGGGCGTGGACCTGCTGCAAACTGTGCCATACGTCCCATTTCCTGAAGAAAGCATGTCCTGTAATGCCTGGGCTTTACACAGTTTCAAGCCTGATCAACCAGAAGAGACATTTAACCTGTGACACACAAAGCACCGTACAGGCTTGAAGTGATGGCCAGGTGTTAGAAAAGCCAAGCAGTTGTTGCTAGAATTGTCTTTTAAGACTCAGGGCTGGGCACATTTCACTGATCTCACCCAGAGGGAGGTTGACAGAGCTTGGGAAGAAGGATGCCCACTGATAGCAGACACAAAGGATGCAGAATTTAGAGGCCATAAGAACATCTGCTAGAACTGCCAAGATAAGGAAACCAGTCATAAAGTCAACTCAGCAAATATGCTGAGATGAGCACCAGCTGGGTAAAAAAAGAGTGTGATGCGTGCAGGCAACAGGACTTTGGCACCAAATTATCCTGGGCCTGGCCACGGGATGGTTCTGGTCACCAGAACACATGAAAAGGCGGCGCAGTGCAAGCGCTGGGACTTGTGCTTCAAGAACCCAGATGAGAAAGCTGGTGAGGCTGTGCTGGATTCTTGTGCGGTATTTACCCCTTCTCTCCTTCTTCTCAAAATACCTTGTAAGCCTAAAAAAACCCACTTAGAGCCATGCTCTGTGCCTTATTCTGAAAACTTGCAGCTGACTTCAGGCTTAGTACCTTACAGAGCCGGTTTGAGGCCCTGGAAGTGGAGGGACAGACAAGTGATGAAGTGGGCAAAAGTCCTTCTGGAGCAGAGGGGGCAGCTAGGGCAAGTCAGCCAACACCCTGCATCGTGAGCACCTCTGTTCCAAAGGAAGGCAGGGTCCTTGCAGGCCTTCCCAAAAGCATCTCAGGGGAAGGTTTCCATCTCCCTTGCGCTGTTTCCTTGACTTCAGCCGAATCTTTCTCTCGCAGAAAGACAGGAAGCTCAGGTGTGTTAGGAGATTACTGTGAGCACTGGCAGAGGTGAACGGTCAGGAATCCAGAGGCTTGTGCAGCTCTCTTCCATGGAGAGTCCCTTGTTGTATATTTCCAATAAACCAGAGCTTAAATGGCAAGTCAGTGACTGGGGAAATACACCTCTGAGACAATAAAGCTATAACATGCCTTGTTTTGAGAGAGACTTGTAAAAAAACTGTTCACATAGCAAATACTAAGAAGATGAAGTATAAAAACTATGTTTTCCATGGTGCTCTAATATTTGTTTTCTTCTCTGTGCTTTTTAAAGATTGCCAACATCCTATTTTCATTGGTTTTTTTTTTCCTGTCATCAGAATGAATTTTGCATTATGGATATTTTAAGTCAGACACAAGAAAATCTCCATATTGTTTTTACATCTTGTTTGGCAATCATGAAAAAGTAAGTTTAGAGGTAAAGCTGTTATGGTAATAGCAGCAGAGGTACCAGCCATCATTGAAAATTAGATCAGACTCAATTTTAAATGCCTTTGCTTGTTATGCTCCTTTGCAAAGATGCTGGACTGATCTTTTGAAGGGCATTAAACCAAGAAACATCAAAGCCTCTAGCGGTGGCTGCCATGGCCGGTTTCTCTGAGGGCTGATAGCCCCAGCCGCACTCCATGGCGGGTTTCCTGACGTGTAACATCCCCACTCCTGCTCCATGGCTGGGTGTCCTGAGGTGTAACATCCCCAGCCCCGCTCCATGGCGTGTTTCCTGAGGTGTAACATCCCCACTCCTGCTCCATGGTGCGTTTCCTGAGGTGTAACATCCTCAGCCCCGCTCCGTGGCGCGTTTCCTGAGGTGTCACATCCCCAGCCCCGCTCCATGGCGTGTTTCCTGAGGTGTAACATCCCCAGCCCCGCTCCATGGCGTGTTTCCTGAGGTGTAACATCCCCAGCCCCGCTCCGTGGCGCGTTTCCTGAGGTGTCACAGCCCCAGCCCCGCTCCATGGCCGGGTTTCCTGGGGGCTGATATCTGCAGCCCCGCTCCATGGCGCGTTTCCTGAGGTGTCACAGGACCAGTCCGTGTCCAGCGGTCCCATGGCCGGTTTCTGCCAGCCCAGCTCTGCCGAACAGGTCTGGCAGTGCCATGGCTGGCTTTCACTCAGGTGTTGGCACTACCTGCCCGTATCTACCAAGTGGCCCCAGCGGTGCCATGGAAAGCACCTTTGGAAGCATTCTGATACTTAACTGCACTTGCAAATCCCACCACAGCAAATTGCATCCTGCCCCTGGCACTAATAAAACATCCCGCATTTTTATTTTGTTCTTTCAAATATTATTTGTTTTGTAACTGGTGCTTTAATCCCTTCTCCTTTTGCCCTGACTACCTGGTCTGTATTTTGTCTTTTCTCACATGCTTTTGGAATTTTTACAATCACATGTCCTTTCATCTCCTGCGTCTAGTAAAAACACAAACTTTTCTTCCTGGGGTCCTAAGTTTTAAGTTATTAAGGGCTCTTCTTGATAATTTGTTCCCAGAATGTACAGCCCCTGACACCGCTATTCTTCCACCTCTCTAACTTACGTAAAAATATTCATGTCTCGTTCTTTTCATTGCCGGCTTTGCTTTAAATGCCCACTTTCTTTACAATAGAATGAGATAGGGCCTTGGTCATTAGGTTCCCCTCTTCTTTCTTAGAGACCCTTTTCCACTGAGCTTTGTTCTTTTTATCCTCCCCCTGGTTCCACTTGCCTTGCCCCAGTCGAGGTCCAGCTCCCTTCCAGGAGTTGGTTTTTACCAGCTGCTTCCCCTTAGCAATAGCAGTTATCATTACTTTGGCTTTTGTCTTTGCTTTCTCTTCGTCCCGTCCTACATACACTTTCTGTGCCTCCTTCAACAGATCATTCTATCACCTCTCTTGCCAATGTTCTACCATTTCTAGCTTTCCCCCTATATCCTGCCAGGCATTAGTGACAAAAGTTACATTTAATAAGGCCCGTCCAGCTACTGTATCAGGGTCCATGCCTGAATTCTTGGAGTCAGGCTAGAGTCCCACGGGGCCAATTTTATTCTTCAGGGTCTATCTGGGGGTATAACTACTGATGCTTTTCTGCTCCCCTTTTTCTTTGGATGGTTCTCCTTACTTGTTCTTTGCCCCCTTTTCCATGTTTGATTTCTTAGTTCCTGATCCAAATACCTTTCTACATTTCAAGCAAACTTACCTCTCTACCTTCCACATGCCTTCATCCAATCTTCAAAGACCTCCCAAGCTCAAGGACTGGAATTCCACTTGCCATACTCTAAGTAAATTATTTTTGCTTTTCTAGATTCCTTGTATGACCACAGTTCCCTTCCTTTTTGCCAAAACAACTCGTTCCCCCTTTCTGAATACCTGTCTATTGGATATTGGACCCCACTTTTTCTGATTTAAGTGCCATCTGGTCTTCCCAGCAATTAGGGCAGTGCGTATTTCACTCCCTAGAAGTACACTAGCAAATCCTCTGACGCATGAGGCACTCAGAAACAGAGATGGTCTCATGTCCTGGGGAGCCAGGGGAAGGCTCCGGTCCTGACTGTGCGGCCAGGCCGGGGCCATTGAGCTCCAGCCCATCCCTGGTGGCTCCAAGGGCAAGCAGGAATGTCAAGGGTCCCCCAGGCCCGGGCCAGGCCAGGCCAGAGCAGTGCCCCCAGCCCTCCAGGAGTGGACGGGCTCTGCCAAGCCCGACCTGGGCACTGCCCCCAGCCCAGGGACAGGCGGGTGCTTTGCCCGAGAGCCGTGCCCAGAGCAGCAGAGCTGTCACAGCCCCAGCTGGTTCTGGCCGGTGTGAGGCCCGAGCAGCGCCCGGGGGTGCCCTGGGCAGTGCAGGAGCGGCACAGGAGCAGTTGCCAGGGCAGGGGGAAGCACGGGGCTCAGGCTCTGCACGGCCACACAGCCTGCAGGCTGCAGGGGACAGAGCCAATGGCCCAGGCATGAGCAGCTCTGCGGGGCTCTTAGCCTGCAGCAGCATCGGCCCTAAGGCTGCTCTGCCCCTGCCTGGCTGATGGGCAGGGCTGGAGGCCTTGCAGAGCAGGGGCCATTGCGGGCACGGCTGTCCCAGGAGCTGCCCCCTGGCCCAGCTGGGCCCCACTTGGGGAGGAAGGCGGCTCCCAGCACCAGCATGGCTGAGCAGCTCCTGTGTCCCTGCTTGTCAGCCCTTGCCCTGTCTCCCAGAGGTCCCACTGATTGTTCTAGAAGTCATGGATCTGGATTTCCAGGAGCCTGTTTGCAAAGACATGAATGAGAAAAATCAACAAGAATTCTTTGTGCTTCTCTTCTTGACTTTTTTTATCCAATGTATTTGCTAGCAGGAAAAACTGGTAAAGTTCCTATAATGTAGGAAAAGCATGCTCCTGCATTTGACTTGAGGAATGTTACAAGCTCTCCTGTCAAATGTACACAGAAAATTCTCATTGAATTTTCATTCTCATTGAATTTTCTGTGTTTCCACGGAGTCTGTAAAAAAGATGACATTTCTAAGGGATTAACACTAATTTTCCCATTTTTATGAAATGTCAAAGTTGTTAGTTGATAGGATGACAGGATAATTCAGGTCTGGAGGCAGCTGTGGTGGTCTCCAGGTTTATCTCCTGTACCCAATGGTGATCAGCAGCAGCATCACATCAGGTTCATCTCAGTTTTCTCCAGACGGGACTTGAGGGAAACGTCAGTTCAATCTCTGCAGTGCAGGCGCTCCACAGGGGCTCTCTGGGCAACCAACTGCAGGGGCAGGAGCCCTGGAGTGGCAGTGCCTGAACAGCACCTTCCTGCCTACACTGCCACCCTGGATGGCTGCCCCAGGGCCTGGCATTTGACCCTGCACTTGCTGCAGGAGTCCCGGCCCTGGTTCCAGCCAGACCAAACGCTGGGACCCATGGCAGAACCTTGGTGCCCCAGGGGGCAACCACAAGCAGTTGCCAGGCACCTGAGGCCACGGCTGCCCCAATTTTGGGTACACAGTGCTGATGTCAGAGTGGCCACTGTGACCTGTGCAACCAAGGCCCCAAAAGGGAACGCTGGGCTCAGGCCGTGTGTCAGTGCGACCTGACAACGGGAGGAGAAGGTAGGGCAGGGACGTGGCTGCCCAGGGACCAGAGGGGCCCCACACCTCGGGGCTCTGGGCCGTGCTGCAGGCTCAGCTGCCTCTCCCTTCCCAGATTCAGCGGAGGAACAGACAGAAGACACTGGTGTTCTTCAGCGCGACGACGGGAGAAGGCGGACGGGAGCAGGGCTCACGCAGGGCTGAGCAGGGAGCAGAGCCCTCGTGGCTCTGGGCCTGTTCTGCGAATTCCCGGCACTCTTCTTTCTCCCACAGTGAGAGAGGATCTGGAAGTGACCACGTCACTCGTGGACACGGAGTCACCGCTGACAGCCGCCATGGGTGATGACAGCAAGCAGGAGGGCCCTGGTGCCAGGGAGCCAGGTGAGGGCAAAGCAGCCCTCTGACAGCCTGGCCCAGGGGCTCTTGTGGCAGGCAGCGTGGGGCCCAGAGCAGACAGAGGCAGGGGGAGGCACAGGAGCTGCTCAGCCATGCTGGTGCTGGGAGCCTCCTTCCTCCCCAAGTGGGGCCCAGCTGGGCCAGGGGGCAGCTCCTGGGACAGCCGTGCCCGCAATGGCACCTGCTCTGCAAGGCCTCCAGCCCTGCCCATCAGCCAGGCAGGGACAGAGCAGCCTTGGGGCCGATGCTGCTGCAGGCTAAGAGCCCCGCAGAGCTGCTCATGCCTGGCCCATTGGCTCTGTCCCCTGCAGCCTGCGTGCTGTGTCGCCGTGTGGAGGCTGACCCGGACATGTGCGGTGACAAACTGGAGAAGGGTGGGCTCTGTGCCCACGTGTTCTGCATGGTGAGTGGCTCCGGGCGCTCCCTCCACCCTTGCAACTGGCGGTTGCTGCCACCCTCTCCTCATCAGCTGCTCCCCTTGTCTGCAGTTTTTTGCCAGTCTTCTATTCCCCCAAGAAGATGACCGCGCTGGACTCATGGGCTTTCTCCCTCGGGACATCCGAATTGCAGTCCAGCGGTCAGCACAGAAGGTGAGAGCGGGACAAGCGCAGGGAGATTTGTGCCAGGCGAGGCCTGCCAGAGCTTTGCCCAGACAGCAGCAAAGAAAGGCCGGCCCAACAGCCGGGACAAAGTCTGGCTCCCAGCAGCTCTGGCAGAGAGGCTCTGGCACAGGAGCCTCCCTCCTCCAGCAGGCGGCTCTGTGGGCTGCGACCCGGCAGCGGCCGCATCCTGCGCCCTGCCCGGAGCAGTGGGGCTGCCTGGGAAGGCCCCGAGGCTGCTGCTGCTGCTGCTGATGGGGCTGCTTGGCTCTTTCCAGCTCTGCTGCGTCTGCGGCCAGAGGGGGGCAACCGTCATGTGCTGCAAGGAGGACTGCGGGAGATGGTTCCACCTGCCCTGTGCCAAGGAGGGCGGCTGTATGAATCAGTACATTGTTCCATACAGGTACCTCATTTCTCCTTGTGGCCACCCCCGGGGAATGATCCCGTATTTCTCATTTCCCCATCCCTTTGCCCCCAGCTCCTTCTGCCCTGAGCACCGTCTAGAGCAGGACGTGCAGGCGACTCCTGAGCCAGGCACCAATTGCCCCATCTGCATGGAGCCTGTGGAGGACAGAATGACCTTCACAACCCTGGTGTGTCCAGCGTGCAAAAGGGCCTGGTTCCACAGGGACTGCATCCAGGTTGGAGCCCTGCCCTCAGCCCCAGGGCACAGCAGGTGCTCAGCAGCAGCAGGGCCTCGCTCACCCTGCTTGTGTTTGCCCTGCAGGGACAGGCCATGCGTGCTGGTTTTTTATGCCTGCACTGCCCCCTGTGCAGAGACGTGGAGGAATTCCTTGTCGAAATGTTCGTCTTGGGGATCCGAATCCCCTTCAGGTTGGTGTCCTTCTGCCTGGCCCACCAGCCAGGAGGGGGCAAGGGCTGTGCTGTGCCAGGCCCTGCCCCAGGAGCCCTGGCCATGCCCTGTCCCCTGAGTCTGGGCTTCAGACTTGGAAAAGCGCTGGAAGAAGACCAGGGACACCCTGAATCTCCATGTCGGGAGGGCAGCAGAAATTCATCAGTTTTCCATTTCTCCATCAGACAGCCAACATGGGAGGACAACAATGCCTTTGCAGATCTAGGAGAGAGGCACAGCCAGTGCAATGCTGTGGAATGCCTCTACCCTGGAGGCAGGGAGGAGGCAGAGGAAGCAGGGTGAGTTGGGAAGCTGCTCGCAGGGCTCTGCAGGGAAACCGTATCTTGGCAAGGGCTCAAAGAGCAAAGAACTTTAATACCTTGGCCAGACAGCCATGTGTGGGGACATTTTGTCCTCAGTGTCACAAACTTCTTTGCTTCCCCAGGCCCTGGGAACTGCTCCTGTGCTCCTCCTGTGCTGCCGAGGGCACCCACAGGCGCTGCTCTGGCCTGAGAGACAGCACATACAGATGGGAGTGTGACAGCTGTGCTGGGCTTGGAACGGGTATGAGTCAAAGCCCCCGGTGTCCTGGGCCGGGAAGAGTGCCCAGGCTGGGCTTAGCAGAGCACATCCACTGCTGGAGGGCTGAGGGCACTGCTCTGGCCTGGCCGGGGCCTGGGGGGCCTTTGACATTCCTGCTTGCTCTTACAGCCCCCAGGGATGAGTCAGAGCTCAATGGCTCCAGCCTGACCAGACAGTCGGGACTGGAATCTGCTCATGGCTCCTTAGAGCAGTCACTGCCATCTTCCTTGCTGGACAGCAGCAGCCCCAGCAGATCAAGGTCAACATACAGCAGCTCCCCTGACCCTGAGGACAGGGTCCATTCCAGATGTGGTCGGCCTGGCCGCGGTCGAAGCCGCTCTCGCCAGCAAGGTCGGGCCCGAAATCGATCTGTTCACTTGAGGAGTCGCTGTTACAGGAGCAGCAGGACAAGAGCAAGTGCTGGGAGGCCCCGGAGAAGGGAGACACCTTCACGGGCATCCCCCAGACACAACCGGACCTGCCAGCAAAGTTGGGCCCAGAGCCCACCTGTCCGGTCCAGGAGTCGCCGTGACAAGAGCAGTGAGACACGGCTGAGGGCAGAGAGGCCCGGGCGAAGGGAGACACCATCACGGACGTCCACCAGACACAGGTGCTCTTGCCAGCAAGGTCAGGCCCAGACCCCACCTGTCCGGTCCAGGAGTCGCCGTGACAGGAGCAGTGGGACAGGGCTGAGGGCGGAGAGGCCCAGGCGAAGGGAGACACCATCACGGATGTCCCCCAGACGCAGGAGCCCCTGCCAGCAAGGTCGGGCCCAGAACCCACCTGTCCGGTCCAGGAGTCGCCGTGACAGGAGCAGTGGGACAGGGCCAATAACTGAGAGGCCCGGGCGAAGGGAGACGCCATCACGGACGTCCCCCAGACGCAGGTGCTCCCGCCAGCAAGGTTGGGCCCACAGCCCACCTGTCCGGTCCAGGAGTCTCTGTGACAGGACCAGTGGGACAACACCAAGGACTGAGAGGCCCGGGCGAAGGGAGACATGGTCAGGGACGTCCCCCAGACGCAGGTGCTCCCGCCAGCAAGGCTGGGCCCAGAGTCCACCTGTCCGGTCCAGGAGTCGCCGTGACAGGAACAGTGGGACAACACCAAGGACTGAGAGGCCCGGGCAAAGGGAGACATTGTCAGGGACGTCCCCCAGACGCAGCCGCTCCCGCCTGGAGCGCCGGGCCTCGAATCAACCTGTGCGGTCCAGGAGTCGCCAGGACAGGAGCAGGAGAACATCAGCGAGTGCTGAGAGGCCCAGGCGTAGGGGGACATGGTCAGGGACATCCCGCCGGAGCAGCCGCTCCCGCCAGCGACGTCGGACCTCAACTGGGACCTCCAACAGCAGCACGTAGCATCAACTTTTCTTTCTAGTCCATGTGTTCCTTGCCGGAAGTGAAGGTGAGAACGGTCAGTAGAGGGACCTTGAGATTTGCAGGTCTGTGAGAGAACCACATTGCTCTTGATGTTTCTATTGGCAGGAAAGAAGTGTCTGCATAATACCTTGATTGCTATGTAACTGTGTATTCAGTGAAAAGTCACTTAAGGATGTGGCTATTTAAAAAGAACTCTTGTTCCTGCCTTTAGACTCCAACCTCAGATGTTTCCCCACTGCTTACCCTTGAAAGTGAACCACTGCTTAATGGGCTTGGATATGCTTAGGGAGACACTCAGAGCAAGGTGGCTCTTAGCGGAGCTGTCTCCGAAAAGGACGTGTGCTGTGTTGCTATCCTTGAACAATCTCATTTCAGTAACACCAAAAAAAGAAGAAAGAAGAAAGAAGAGCGTGCGACACTGCCTCAAGTGTCTGAAGAAAAACTTTTACAATATTGCTGCTGATTTGAAAGACTTGATTGGACATTCAAAGAGCAAACCAGACAAGACTTAGGAAATACCCTGGGACAAAGAGGATGCGCAGGACTCTGCCCCAGATGACCATTTGGGACCTTTGCCTGAGAACGACGCAGCTCAGGAGCTGAGTGCTTTCAAGTTTTCCTTCTTTGGAGACGCAGAGGAGTTGGGCATCAAAGAAGGTAACAGCAGAAGCCTTCTAACAGTGCCATTGCTAAGGAGGAGCTTCTGGCAGGCACCGTAGAGCAATACGGTGTAAAGAAGGTCAGGATCCAGGGGAGGGATTTGCAGCAGCAGAAGTCAGTAATTAGGCAGAAGCATTTTGATCTCCATTTCTGCTTGCCATGGCTGTTGTAGATTATTGAGAGGTTGCATCTCAGGAATTCTGAAAGGCATGCTCTGAGAAGGCATTGGGGTTTTTGCTGAGCGGTGAAAAAGCCTGTTCATGCCCTGAATTCCACACACAGGGAAAAAGGTGACACACCAGTCATATCAAGTTTCATAGAATCCAACAAGATTTTTAAAGGAAATGGGCGTTAATGCATGGGGAGGAGCAAAGTCCTGGAGCTGACCCCAAGATCCATGAACATTCTGTTTGTAACTGAACTCTATTCTTGGACCTTTAGAAAAAGGAAACGGAATGACACATGATCATTGGGGCGTCCTAACCTTAGATAAAATGAGGCCGTATGAAACAAAGATGAAACAACATTAAATCGAGTCCCAGTCATGTAGGAGAGAAAAGAAACTGCGTGAATTTTCCAAAGTATTAAAAAACCCAAAGCAACGGCACAAAGCAATGAGGCCCCCACACTTCTGAACTCAGAAGGCATTCATTGTCTTCTGAATGCAATGATAAATGTTTTAGAATAAATAAGAGATCCCTAGAACAAAGTGGAAAATACAGATGAGCAGAGATGTAGCTCAGAAAATCTGGCAAGGGCAGATTCTGTCCTTCCTAAATCTGTCTTCTCCACTGTAAGTATTTCACTTGAAAGGAGGAATTTTTCCTGACCAGTAGAGGAATAATCAGGTTCTGGGTTTTTTTCTCTATCGGTGCTGTTATTGCAGAGCCTTACGTACTTGGAACAATAAAGCCGGTAAAAGTCACGTGGCAAGAGGACCCACGTTTCCAAGACAGCAGTTCTGAGGGTGATGATGAGCCTGAGATGTCAGAAATTGAAAAGGACCGAGAAATGCAAGTTCCATTTCTCTTTGTTGTCTACGTGGCTGTAGTAGTTGGATGCTGGGGGAATATTAAGAGCAGCACTCAGGAAATGGGAAACTGACATTGCACAGAGACAAACTCCCAGCAGCCCATTTGATGTGAAGTTGAATATGAAAAAAGAGAAGTAGAGCACAAGAAATTAACCGGGTCATTTTGGTTTGACCAACTCCAAGCAGAGTTTGGCCAAAAGCCAAAGACACAGTCAGTTTTCTCTTTAGAAGTGGGTTTTGTAAAATAAAAAGCTCTATTTAGTTACTAGGGAATAAAGCTTTTCCATGTATAGAATGTCTCTGAAGCACTAGAGGTTCCAGCCATGTTCATGGGATTTGATAGTACAATTTAGGATGCTCAAACCCCTTTGTACTTGTCTAGGTTTCTTTCTTTACCACGCACAGAAAGTGCTAGAGTTTTTTCCTTCTCAAAAGATGACAAATGCCTAAGAGGTATGACAGAATTTCTTCACCCCCTTTTGCATTTTTTTCCTTTTGAACTCTTCCTGGAATTCAGTGAGGAGGACAAAATGCTGCCTGGTTATGAATGTTTTCTAGTCAAAATTTGCCACCCTCACTTGTGCTCCAAGTTGTGGTAGAATCCTGTGAGAACGTCCTGGTAAAATAAAGGTCAAGCCGATTTCTGGCTTTCTTCTCTTTCAGATAATTGCCTAATAGGAATCTGGACTTGTAGGGTTTACCAAAAAATTAGTCACTTGACAGGTTACCTAGACATTTTGGATCCTTTCAGGTATTTATATAATCTTTAACTTTTTCCCCTCTCTCTGGTGTTAGCGTTAGAAATGCTGAGTGTGCTTGTCAGCCGCATGTGTCCCTGTGGTTCTTTGTCCTGATGAATCTGGGGCTCTCTCTTCTGAATCCAGTGAATTTTGTATTAAGAAACAAAGAAATCAACATCCAAGGGAAACAAACACAGTCCCCAAAAACTGCACAGGCCCATAAAACAATTGCTGGTTATATTTTGTAGAATAGAGTCTTAAGCCAGGCTTAAAGGATGCGCCTTTCTTGAGACTGATGAGGTAACTCTGATGAAATGCACTGCTGGGTTCATACAGTTACCGGCCTGCAATCTTCCGGCCTGTCTGATTTTACAGGGTGTGTGCAAATGGAGAGAGCTCAGGCCTCAGCAAACCTCAGTTCTGGGGGAAGATGTGGGGTGCTGGTGCTGAGCTTTTAATGAAACAGCTGCAATTTCACTGCAATTTAGATTGCAGCATGTTGAGGAAAACTGCCGCTGCCTTTCATTGTTCTCAGTGCAGCAGGCTGCAGTAGGGAACATTTCTGCGGGAGCCAAGGTGTGGTGGGGGGCAGGAGAACAGGAAGGACATGAAGAATTGATTTCTGACTTTATTGCTGTGTTGTTCAGGATTGTTAGAAGCAGCAGCACAATGAGAAGTGTTTAAGCCTATTAATATTGGTTTTTTCTTTTGTGCAGAGGGTCCAAAGTTATTCTGTAGATTAGTAAAGCTCAATGAAGAGAGAGGTAGGAAGACAGACGTAGATTATTCCTTGAGGTGAGTATGTAACATCTGTTCCCTGGACACTCTAGGTGAAAGCTGAGCATGGGGAGGGAATGCAGGTATGAATGTGCATGCAAAATTAATTCAGGAGCTGGAGAAGAGCTTTCAATTTGTAACGACCAGGGGAAGAGAAGTTTTTTAGTGTGCCGGGGTGTATAGCATCATGTTGTGTTGTCCAGTCAGGTAACCCACTACATCTTTGTATGTTACAGGAGCAGCTACTGAACTTCATGTAATTTAGAGATACGGTGAATTTAGAGACTTCGCCTAGTAGTGGATTCAGAAACTTCTCTGAAGAATTTGTTAGATTTTCATTATTTTCTGGAACATTGAAAGAAGCATAAGGATACCAAATAGAAAGTGCAAGCAAACTAATAAACCTTTTATTGATTAAAAGTGAGTAATGTTTGCTCCTTGAAGAAGTTGCCAAACAACATTACTTTCAAAATCCTTTCAAAGATCTAGCAGGGATAGATATCTGCAAAGTCTGTTAGGCCGTGTTTCAGAGCTGGGTCTGAGGGTCTCATGTCCTGGGGAGCCAGGGGAAGGCTCCGGTCCTGACTGTGCGGCCAGGCCGGGGCCATTGAGCTCCAGCCCATCCCTGGTGGCTCCAAGGGCAAGCAGGAATGTCAAGGGTCCCCCAGGCCCGGGCCAGGCCAGGCCAGAGCAGTGCCCCCAGCCCTCCAGGAGTGGACGGGCTCTGCCAAGCCCGACCTGGGCACTGCCCCCAGCCCAGGGACAGGCGGGTGCTTTGCCCGAGAGCCGTGCCCAGAGCAGCAGAGCTGTCACAGCCCCAGCTGGTTCTGGCCGGTGTGAGGCCCGAGCAGCACCCGGGGGTGCCCTGGGCAGTGCAGGAGCGGCACAGGAGCAGTTGCCAGGGCTGGGGGAAGCACGGGGCTCAGGCTCTGCAAGGCCACACAGCCTGCAGGCTGCAGGGGACAGAGCCAATGGGCCAGGCATGAGCAGCTCTGCGGGGCTCTTAGCCTGCAGCAGCATCGGCCCCAAGGCTGCTCTGTCCCTGCCTGGCTGATGGGCAGGGCTGGAGGCCTTGCAGAGCAGGGGCCATTGCGGGCACGGCTGTCCCAGGAGCTGCCCCCTGGCCCAGCTGGGCCCCACTTGGGGAGGAAGGAGGCTCCCAGCACCAGCATGGCTGAGCAGCTCCTGTGCCTCCCCCTGCCTCTGTCTGCTCTGGGCCCCACGCTGCCTGCCACAAGAGCCCCTGGGCCAGGCTGTCAGAGGGCTGCTTTGCCCTCACCTGGCTCCCTGGCACCAGGGCCCTCCTTCTTGCTGTTATCACTCATGGCGGCTATCAGCGGTGAGTCCGTATCCAAGAGTGACCTGGTCACTTCCAGGTCCTCTCTCACTGTGGGAGAAAGAAGAGTGCCGGGTGTTCGTGTTCACAGAACAGGCCCAGAGCCACGAGGGCTCTACTCCCTGCTCAGCTCCCTGTGAGACCTGCTCCTGTCCCCCTTCTCCTCCTGTCATCTTGTCTAGGAACACCACAGTGTTATCTGGCTGTTCCTTTGCTGAATCTGGCATGGGAGAGGCAGGTGAGCTGGCAGCAAGGCCCAGGGCCCCCGAGTGTCTTTCATTTTTTAACCTGCATGGATTTCCTTCTAGGACAGGTAGAGATGAAGGAGCAGGCTGCTAAGGTTGCTTTGGTTTCTACCACACAAAGGAGCGTGTTTGTACCAGTTACCAGCAGAAAACACCTGTTTTCCAGCCGCCCATTACTAAAAAACTGCCTTTCCATTGAACCTACAGGGGCGCATCAGGGACCAGCATTTATTGGCAGAAGAATGACTTCTTTAACTAACTACTTCCTACACAACTACTAAACATTGAAACAATACTTTTACTAACTGAGGGCTTCCATGGAATCTAACCACTCAGCTCCCTTTATGTGGAGCACTTGAGGAACAAGTGTACCAAATCCCATTATTGAATTTCTAGCACTGAACAAAGGAATACCTGACTGCTTTCTAAGAGTTTACATACTAACAAAATGATACAGGTGGCCCTTTTTATTGTCAAAAGTTTTAGAAGGGTTTTTCACCATCAGGTTTCCCCTGATATAGTTGAGATTAACGTTAAGATTCAATATGTTTTCAATCTTCCCTTTCATGCCCTGAGTATTTTGGCACATCTTCATTTCCCTTTCAAATCTATGGTTTCCCTTTGGTGTTTTAAGTCAGGTGCTTCTAACAGTTTGCTATCTGTGCTGCCACTGTCCCGATCTATTGAAGAGCGCCAAGCAGTGCCGCTCTGCGGGCAGGTCCCAGCCGTCGCTCCTGACGGTGGCATGGGAGCGGTCCCGGCGCTGCAATGGCAGGGCTTCCCTCAGGTGTCGGCACTGCCAGCCCGGCTCTGCCGAGCGGCCTCAGGCAGGGCCATGGCAAGGCTTCCCTCAGGTGTCGGCACTGCCAGCCCGGCTCTGCCGAGCGGCCTCAGGCAGGGCCATGGCAGGGCTTCCCTCAGGTGTCGGCACTGCCAGCCCGGCTCTGCCGAGCGGCCTCAGGCACTGCCATGGCAGGGCTTCCCTCAGGTGTCGGCACTGCCAGCCCGGCTCTGCCGAGCGGCCTCAGGCAGGGCCACGGCGCACGGCAGCTCTGGCACTGCAGCCTCGGCCAGCAGCCAGATCTGCGGGCTGGGACCCCGCAGCGGCCGCACGCTTCTCCCAGAGCCCCTGAGCAACGTCCGCACGCTCCCAACAGCGCGCCGGGAATGCGCTGAGGGACAGCGCGAGCTCGGCTCTGGGCAGGGACCGCCCCGCCCCTCACACCCGCCCGCGCCTTCCCGGCCCCCGCCGCGCGGCGCCCGCGCTGTCATGGCGGCTCTCGGCCACAAGGCTGCGCCCTCAGCCCCGCAATGGCGCCGGGAACGTTCTGACACCCTGGAAGGCGCGGGCGTGGACCTGCTGCAAACTGTGCCATACGTCCCATTTCCTGAAGAAAGCATGTCCTGTAATGCCTGGGCTTTACACAGTTTCAAGCCTGATCAACCAGAAGAGACATTTAACCTGTGACACACAAAGCACCGTACAGGCTTGAAGTGATGGCCAGGTGTTAGAAAAGCCAAGCAGTTGTTGCTAGAATTGTCTTTTAAGACTCAGGGCTGGGCACATTTCACTGATCTCACCCAGAGGGAGGTTGACAGAGCTTGGGAAGAAGGATGCCCACTGATAGCAGACACAAAGGATGCAGAATTTAGAGGCCATAAGAACATCTGCTAGAACTGCCAAGATAAGGAAACCAGTCATAAAGTCAACTCAGCAAATATGCTGAGATGAGCACCAGCTGGGTAAAAAAAGAGTGTGATGCGTGCAGGCAACAGGACTTTGGCACCAAATTATCCTGGGCCTGGCCACGGGATGGTTCTGGTCACCAGAACACATGAAAAGGCGGCGCAGTGCAAGCGCTGGGACTTGTGCTTCAAGAACCCAGATGAGAAAGCTGGTGAGGCTGTGCTGGATTCTTGTGCGGTATTTACCCCTTCTCTCCTTCTTCTCAAAATACCTTGTAAGCCTGACTAAAAAAACCCACTTAGAGCCATGCTCTGTGCCTTATTCTGAAAACTTGCAGCTGACTTCAGGCTTAGTACCTTACAGAGCCGGTTTGAGGCCCTGGAAGTGGAGGGACAGACAAGTGATGAAGTGGGCAAAAGTCCTTCTGGAGCAGAGGGGGCAGCTAGGGCAAGTCAGCCAACACCCTGCATCGTGAGCACCTCTGTTCCAAAGGAAGGCAGGGTCCTTGCAGGCCTTCCCAAAAGCATCTCAGGGGAAGGTTTCCATCTCCCTTGCGCTGTTTCCTTGACTTCAGCCGAATCTTTCTCTCGCAGAAAGACAGGAAGCTCAGGTGTGTTAGGAGATTACTGTGAGCACTGGCAGAGGTGAACGGTCAGGAATCCAGAGGCTTGTGCAGCTCTCTTCCATGGAGAGTCCCTTGTTGTATATTTCCAATAAACCAGAGCTTAAATGGCAAGTCAGTGACTGGGGAAATACACCTCTGAGACAATAAAGCTATAACATGCCTTGTTTTGAGAGAGACTTGTAAAAAAACTGTTCACATAGCAAATACTAAGAAGATGAAGTATAAAAACTATGTTTTCCATGGTGCTCTAATATTTGTTTTCTTCTCTGTGCTTTTTAAAGATTGCCAACATCCTATTTTCATTGTTTTTTTTTTTCCTGTCATCAGAATGAATTTTGCATTATGGATATTTTAAGTCAGACACAAGAAAATCTCCATATTGTTTTTACATCTTGTTTGGCAATCATGAAAAAGTAAGTTTAGAGGTAAAGCTGTTATGGTAATAGCAGCAGAGGTACCAGCCATCATTGAAAATTAGATCAGACTCAATTTTAAATGCCTTTGCTTGTTATGCTCCTTTGCAAAGATGCTGGACTGATCTTTTGAAGGGCATTAAACCAAGAAACATCAAAGCCTCTAGCGGTGGCTGCCATGGCCGGTTTCTCTGAGGGCTGATAGCCCCAGCCGCACTCCATGGCGGGTTTCCTGAGGTGTTAACATCCCCACTCCTGCTCCATGGCTGGGTGTCCTGAGGTGTAACATCCCCAGCCCCGCTCCGTGGTGCGTTTCCTGAGGTGTCACATCCCCAGCCCCGCTCCATGGCGTGTTTCCTGAGGTGTAACATCCCCAGCCCCGCTCCATGGCGTGTTTCCTGAGGTGTAACATCCCCAGCCCCGCTCCGTGGCGCGTTTCCTGAGGTGTCACAGCCCCAGCCCCGCTCCATGGCCGGGTTTCCTGGGGGCTGATATCTGCAGCCCCGCTCCATGGCGCGTTTCCTGAGGTGTCACAGGACCAGTCCGTGTCCAGCGGTCCCATGGCCGGTTTCTGCCAGCCCAGCTCTGCCGAACAGGTCTGGCAGTGCCATGGCTGGCTTTCACTCAGGTGTTGGCACTACCTGCCCATATCTACCAAGTGGCCCCAGCGGTGCCATGGAAAGCACCTTTGGAAGCATTCTGATACTTAACTGCACTTGCAAATCCCACCACAGCAAATTGCATCCTGCCCCTGGCACTAATAAAACATCCCACATTTTTATTTTGTTCTTTCAAATATTATTTGTTTTGTAACTGGTGCTTTAATCCCTTCTCCTTTTGCCCTGACTACCTGGTCTGTATTTTGTCTTTTCTCACATGCTTTTGGAATTTTTACAATCACATGTCCTTTCATCTCCTGCGTCTAGTAAAAACACAAACTTTTCTTCCTGGGGTCCTAAGTTTTAAGTTATTAAGGGCTCTTCTTGATAATTTGTTCCCAGAATGTACAGCCCCTGACACCGCTATTCTTCCACCTCTCTAACTTACGTAAAAATATTCATGTCTCGTTCTTTTCATTGCCGGCTTTGCTTTAAATGCCCACTTTCTTTACAATAGAATGAGATAGGGCCTTGGTCATTAGGTTCCCCTCTTCTTTCTTAGAGACCCTTTTCCACTGAGCTTTGTTCTTTTTATCCTCCCCCTGGTTCCACTTGCCTTGCCCCAGTCGAGGTCCAGCTCCCTTCCAGGAGTTGGTTTTTACCAGCTGCTTCCCCTTAGCAATAGCAGTTATCATTACTTTGGCTTTTGTCTTTGCTTTCTCTTCGTCCCGTCCTACATACACTTTCTGTGCCTCCTTCAACAGATCATTCTATCACCTCTCTTGCCAATGTTCTACCATTTCTAGCTTTCCCCCTATATCCTGCCAGGCATTAGTGACAAAAGTTACATTTAATAAGGCCCGTCCAGCTACTGTATCAGGGTCCATGCCTGAATTCTTGGAGTCAGGCTAGAGTCCCACGGGGCCAATTTTATTCTTCAGGGTCTATCTGGGGGTATAACTACTGATGCTTTTCTGCTCCCCTTTTTCTTTGGATGGTTCTCCTTACTTGTTCTTTGCCCCCTTTTCCATGTTTGATTTCTTAGTTCCTGATCCAAATACCTTTCTACATTTCAAGCAAACTTACCTCTCTACCTTCCACATGCCTTCATCCAATCTTCAAAGACCTCCCAAGCTCAAGGACTGGAATTCCACTTGCCATACTCTAAGTAAATTATTTTTGCTTTTCTAGATTCCTTGTATGACCACAGTTCCCTTCCTTTTTGCCAAAACAACTCGTTCCCCCTTTCTGAATACCTGTCTATTGGATATTGGACCCCACTTTTTCTAATTTAAGTGCCATCTGGTCTTCCCAGAAATTAGGGCAGTGCGTATTTCACTCCCTAGAAGTACACTAGCAAATCCTCTGACGCATGAGGCACTCAGAAACAGAGATGGTCTCATGTCCTGGGGAGCCAGGGGAAGGCTCCGGTCCTGACTGTGCGGCCAGGCCGGGGCCATTGAGCTCCAGCCCATCCCTGGTGGCTCCAAGGGCAAGCAGGAATGTCAAGGGTCCCCCAGGCCCGGGCCAGGCCAGGCCAGAGCAGTGCCCCCAGCCCTCCAGGAGTGGACGGGCTCTGCCAAGCCCGACCTGGGCACTGCCCCCAGCCCAGGGACAGGCGGGTGCTTTGCCCGAGAGCCGTGCCCAGAGCAGCAGAGCTGTCACAGCCCCAGCTGGTTCTGGCCGGTGTGAGGCCCGAGCAGCGCCCGGGGGTGCCCTGGGCAGTGCAGGAGCGGCACAGGAGCAGTTGCCAGGGCAGGGGGAAGCACGGGGCTCAGGCTCTGCACGGCCACACAGCCTGCAGGCTGCAGGGGACAGAGCCAATGGCCCAGGCATGAGCAGCTCTGCGGGGCTCTTAGCCTGCAGCAGCATCGGCCCTAAGGCTGCTCTGCCCCTGCCTGGCTGATGGGCAGGGCTGGAGGCCTTGCAGAGCAGGGGCCATTGCGGGCACGGCTGTCCCAGGAGCTGCCCCCTGGCCCAGCTGGGCCCCACTTGGGGAGGAAGGCGGCTCCCAGCACCAGCATGGCTGAGCAGCTCCTGTGTCCCTGCTTGTCAGCCCTTGCCCTGTCTCCCAGAGGTCCCACTGATTGTTCTAGAAGTCATGGATCTGGATTTC
This sequence comes from Fringilla coelebs, assembly GCF_963513975.1. Taxonomy (NCBI): domain Eukaryota; kingdom Metazoa; phylum Chordata; class Aves; order Passeriformes; family Fringillidae; genus Fringilla; species Fringilla coelebs. The sequence goes on from NC_140039.1 coordinate 5,092,958, forward strand.
CAGGAGCCTGTTTGCAAAGACATGAATGAGAAAAATCAACAAGAATTCTTTGTGCTTCTCTTCTTGACTTTTTTTATCCAATGTATTTGCTAGCAGGAAAAACTGGCAAAGTTCCTATAATGTAGGAAAAGCATGCTCCTGCATTTGACTTGAGGAATGTTACAAGCTCTCCTGTCAAATGTACACAGAAAATTCTCATTGAATTTTCATTCTCATTGAATTTTCTGTGTTTCCACGGAGTCTGTAAAAAAGATGACATTTCTAAGGGATTAACACTAATTTTCCCATTTTTATGAAATGTCAAAGTTGTTAGTTGATAGGATGACAGGATAATTCAGGTCTGGAGGCAGCTGTGGTGGTCTCCAGGTTTATCTCCTGTACCCAATGGTGATCAGCAGCAGCATCACATCAGGTTCATCTCAGTTTTCTCCAGACGGGACTTGAGGGAAACGTCAGTTCAATCTCTGCAGTGCAGGCGCTCCATAGGGGCTCTCTGGGCAACCAACTGCAGGGGCAGGAGCCCTGGAGTGGCAGTGCCTGAACAGCACCTTCCTGCCTACACTGCCACCCTGGATGGCTGCCCCAGGGCCTGGCATTTGACCCTGCACTTGCTGCAGGAGTCCCGGCCCTGGTTCCAGCCAGACCAAACGCTGGGACCCATGGCAGAACCTTGGTGCCCCAGGGGGCAACCACAAGCAGTTGCCAGGCACCTGAGGCCACGGCTGCCCCAATTTTGGGTACACAGTGCTGATGTCAGAGTGGCCACTGTGACCTGTGCAACCAAGGCCCCAAAAGGGAACGCTGGGCTCAGGCCGTGTGTCAGTGCGACCTGACAACGGGAGGAGAAGGTAGGGCAGGGACGTGGCTGCCCAGGGACCAGAGGGGCCCCACACCTCGGGGCTCTGGGCCGTGCTGCAGGCTCAGCTGCCTCTCCCTTCCCAGATTCAGCGGAGGAACAGACAGAAGACACTGGTGTTCTTCAGCGCGACGACGGGAGAAGGCGGACGGGAGCAGGGCTCACGCAGGGCTGAGCAGGGAGCAGAGCCCTCGTGGCTCTGGGCCTGTTCTGCGAATTCCCGGCACTCTTCTTTCTCCCACAGTGAGAGAGGATCTGGAAGTGACCACGTCACTCGTGGACACGGAGTCACCGCTGACAGCCGCCATGGGTGATGACAGCAAGCAGGAGGGCCCTGGTGCCAGGGAGCCAGGTGAGGGCAAAGCAGCCCTCTGACAGCCTGGCCCAGGGGCTCTTGTGGCAGGCAGCGTGGGGCCCAGAGCAGACAGAGGCAGGGGGAGGCACAGGAGCTGCTCAGCCATGCTGGTGCTGGGAGCCTCCTTCCTCCCCAAGTGGGGCCCAGCTGGGCCAGGGGGCAGCTCCTGGGACAGCCGTGCCCGCAATGGCACCTGCTCTGCAAGGCCTCCAGCCCTGCCCATCAGCCAGGCAGGGGCAGAGCAGCCTTGGGGCCGATGCTGCTGCAGGCTAAGAGCCCCGCAGAGCTGCTCATGCCTGGCCCATTGGCTCTGTCCCCTGCAGCCTGCGTGCTGTGTCGCCGTGTGGAGGCTGACCCGGACATGTGCGGTGACAAACTGGAGAAGGGTGGGCTCTGTGCCCACGTGTTCTGCATGGTGAGTGGCTCCGGGCGCTCCCTCCACCCTTGCAACTGGCGGTTGCTGCCACCCTCTCCTCATCAGCTGCTCCCCTTGTCTGCAGTTTTTTGCCAGTCTTCTATTCCCCCAAGAAGATGACCGCGCTGGACTCATGGGCTTTCTCCCTCGGGACATCCGAATTGCAGTCCAGCGGTCAGCACAGAAGGTGAGAGCGGGACAAGCGCAGGGAGATTTGTGCCAGGCGAGGCCTGCCAGAGCTTTGCCCAGACAGCAGCAAAGAAAGGCCGGCCCAACAGCCGGGACAAAGTCTGGCTCCCAGCAGCTCTGGCAGAGAGGCTCTGGCACAGGAGCCTCCCTCCTCCAGCAGGCGGCTCTGTGGGCTGCGACCCGGCAGCGGCCGCATCCTGCGCCCTGCCCGGAGCAGTGGGGCTGCCTGGGAAGGCCCCGAGGCTGCTGCTGCTGCTGATGGGGCTGCTTGGCTCTTTCCAGCTCTGCTTCGTCTGCGGCCAGAGGGGGGCAACCGTCATGTGCTGCAAGGAGGACTGCGGGAAATGGTTCCACCTGCCCTGTGCCAAGGAGGGCGGCTGTATGAATCAGTACATTGTTCCATACAGGTACCTCATTTCTCCTTGTGGCCACCCCCGGGGAATGATCCCGTATTTCTCATTTCCCCATCCCTTTGCCCCCAGCTCCTTCTGCCCTGAGCACCGTCTAGAGCAGGACGTGCAGGCGACTCCTGAGCCAGGCACCAATTGCCCCATCTGCATGGAGCCTGTGGAGGACAGAATGACCTTCACAACCCTGGTGTGTCCAGCGTGCAAAAGGGCCTGGTTCCACAGGGACTGCATCCAGGTTGGAGCCCTGCCCTCAGCCCCAGGGCACAGCAGGTGCTCAGCAGCAGCAGGGCCTCGCTCACCCTGCTTGTGTTTGCCCTGCAGGGACAGGCCATGCGTGCTGGTTTTTTATGCCTGCACTGCCCCCTGTGCAGAGACGTGGAGGAATTCCTTGTCGAAATGTTCGTCTTGGGGATCCGAATCCCCTTCAGGTTGGTGTCCTTCTGCCTGGCCCACCAGCCAGGAGGGGGCAAGGGCTGTGCTGTGCCAGGCCCTGCCCCAGGAGCCCTGGCCATGCCCTGTCCCATGAGTCTGGGCTTCAGACTTGGAAAAGCGCTGGAAGAAGACCAGGGACACCCTGAATCTCCATGTCGGGAGGGCAGCAGAAATTCATCAGTTTTCCATTTCTCCATCAGACAGCCAACATGGGAGGACAACAATGCCTTTGCAGATCTAGGAGAGAGGCACAGCCAGTGCAATGCTGTGGAATGCCTCTACCCTGGAGGCAGGGAGGAGGCAGAGGAAGCAGGGTGAGTTGGGAAGCTGCTCGCAGGGCTCTGCAGGGAAACCGTATCTTGGCAAGGGCTCAAAGAGCAAAGAACTTTAATACCTTGGCCAGACAGCCATGTGTGGGGACATTTTGTCCTCAGTGTCACAAACTTCTTTGCTTCCCCAGGCCCTGGGAACTGCTCCTGTGCTCCTCCTGTGCTGCCGAGGGCACCCACAGGCGCTGCTCTGGCCTGAGAGACAGCACATACAGATGGGAGTGTGACAGCTGTGCTGGGCTTGGAACGGGTATGAGTCAAAGCCCCCGGTGTCCTGGGCCGGGAAGAGTGCCCAGGCTGGGCTTGGCAGAGCACATCCACTGCTGGAGGGCTGAGGGCACTGCTCTGGCCTGGCTGGGGCCTGGGGGGCCTTTGACATTCCTGCTTGCTCTTACAGCCCCCAGGGATGAGTCAGAGCTCAATGGCCCCAGCCTGACCAGACAGTCGGGACTGGAATCTGCTCATGGCTCCTTAGAGCAGTCACTGCCATCTTCCTTGCTGGACAGCAGCAGCCCCAGCAGATCAAGGTCAACATACAGCAGCTCCCCTGACCCTGAGGACAGGGTCCATTCCAGATGTGGTCGGCCTGGCCGCGGTCGAAGCCGCTCTCGCCAGCAAGGTCGGGCCCGAAATCGATCTGTTCACTTGAGGAGTCGCTGTTACAGGAGCAGCAGGACAAGAGCAAGTGCTGGGAGGCCCCGGAGAAGGGAGACACCTTCACGGGCATCCCCCAGACACAACCGGACCTGCCAGCAAAGTTGGGCCCAGAGCCCACCTGTCCGGTCCAGGAGTCGCCGTGACAAGAGCAGTGAGACACGGCTGAGGGCAGAGAGGCCCGGGCGAAGGGAGACACCATCACGGACGTCCACCAGACACAGGTGCTCTTGCCAGCAAGGTCAGGCCCAGACCCCACCTGTCCTGTCCAGGAGTCGCCGTGACAGGAGCAGTGGGACAGGGCTGAGGGCGGAGAGGCCCGGGCGAAGGGAGACACCATCACGGATGTCCCCCAGACGCAGGAGCCCCTGCCAGCAAGGTCGGGCCCAGAACCCACCTGTCCGGTCCAGGAGTCGCCGTGACAGGAGCAGTGGGACAGGGCCAATAACTGAGAGGCCCGGGCGAAGGGAGACGCCATCACGGACGTCCCCCAGACGCAGGTGCTCCCGCCAGCAAGGTTGGGCCCACAGCCCACCTGTCCGGTCCAGGAGTCTCTGTGACAGGACCAGTGGGACAACACCAAGGACTGAGAGGCCCGGGCGAAGGGAGACATGGTCAGGGACGTCCCCCAGACGCAGGTGCTCCCGCCAGCAAGGCTGGGCCCAGAGTCCACCTGTCCGGTCCAGGAGTCGCCGTGACAGGAACAGTGGGACAACACCAAGGACTGAGAGGCCCAGGCGAAGGGAGACATTGTCAGGGACGTCCCCCAGACGCAGCCGCTCCCGCCTGGAGCGCCGGGCCTCGAATCAACCTGTGCGGTCCAGGAGTCGCCAGGACAGGAGCAGGAGAACATCAGCGAGTGCTGAGAGGCCCAGGCGTAGGGGGACATGGTCAGGGACATCCCGCCGGAGCAGCCGCTCCCGCCAGCGACGTCGGACCTCAACTGGGACCTCCAACAGCAGCACGTAGCATCAACTTTTCTTTCTAGTCCATGTGTTCCTTGCCGGAAGTGAAGGTGAGAACGGTCAGTAGAGGGACCTTGAGATTTGCAGGTCTGTGAGAGAACCACATTGCTCTTGATGTTTCTATTGGCAGGAAAGAAGTCTCTGCATAATACCTTGATTGCTATGTAACTGTGTATTCAGTGAAAAGTCACTTAAGGATGTGGCTAATTAAAAAGAACTCTTGTTCCTGCCTTTAGACTCCAACCTCAGATGTTTCCCCACTGCTTACCCTTGAAAGTGAACCACTGCTTAATGGGCTTAGATATGCTTAGGGAGACACTCAGAGCAAGGTGGCTCTTAGCGGAGCTGTGTCCGAAAAGGACGTGTGCTGTGTTGCTATCCTTGAACAATCTCATTTCAGTAACACCAAAAAAAGAAGAAAGAAGAAAGAAGAAAGAAGAGCGTGCGACACTGCCTCAAGTGTCTGAAGAAAAACTTTTACAATATTGCTGCTGATTTGAAAGACTTGATTGGACATTCAAAGAGCAAACCAGACAAGACTTAGGAAATACCCTGGGACAAAGAGGATGCGCAGGACTCTGCCCCAGATGACCATTTGGGACCTTTGCCTGAGAACGGCGCAGCTCAGGAGCTGAGTGCTTTCAAGTTTTCCTTCTTTGGAGACGCAGAGGAGTTGGGCATCAAAGAAGGTAACAGCAGAAGCCTTCTAACAGTGCCATTGCTAAGGAGGAGCTTCTGGCAGGCACCGTAGAGCAATACGGTGTAAAGAAGGTCAGGATCCAGGGGAGGGATTTGCAGCAGCAGAAGTCAGTAATTAGGCAGAAGCATTTTGATCTCCATTTCTGCTTGCCAAGGCTGTGGTAGATTATTGAGAGGTTGCATCTCAGGAATTCTGAAAGGCATGCTCTGAGAAGGCATTGGGGTTTTTGCTGAGCGGTGAAAAAGCCTGTTCATGCCCTGAATTCCACACACAGGGAAAAAGGTGACACACCAGTCATATCAAGTTTCATAGAATCCAACAAGATTTTTAAAGGAAATGGGCGTTAATGTATGGGGAGGAGCAAAGTCCTGGAGCTGACCCCAAGATCCATGAACATTCTGTTTGTAACTGAACTCTATTCTTGGACCTTTAGAAAAAGGAAACGGAATGACACATGATCATTGGGGCGTCCTAACCTTAGATAAAATGAGGCCGTATGAAACAAAGATGAAACAACATTAAATCGAGTCCCAGTCATGTAGGAGAGAAAAGAAACTGCGTGAATTTTCCAAAGTATTAAAAAACCCAAAGCAACGGCACAAAGCAATGAGGCCCCCACACTTCTGAACTCAGAAGGCATTCATTGTCTTCTGAATGCAATGATAAATGTTTTAGAATAAATAAGAGATCCCTAGAACAAAGTGGAAAATACAGATGAGCAGAGATGTAGCTCAGAAAATCTGGCAAGGGCAGATTCTGTCCTTCCTAAATCTGTCTTCTCCACTGTAAGTATTTCACTTGAAAGGAGGAATTTTTCCTGACCAGTAGAGGAATAATCAGGTTCTGGGTTTTTTTCTCTATCGGTGCTGTTATTGCAGAGCCTTACGTACTTGGAACAATAAAGCCGGTAAAAGTCACGTGGCAAGAGGACCCACGTTTCCAAGACAGCAGTTCTGAGGGTGATGATGAGCCTGAGATGTCAGAAATTGAAAAGGACCAAGAAATGCAAGTTCCATTTCTCTTTGTTGTCTACGTGGCTGTAGTAGTTGGATGCTGGGGGAATATTAAGAGCAGCACTCAGGAAATGGGAAACTGACATTGCACAGAGACAAACTCCCAGCAGCCCATTTGATGTGAAGTTGAATATGAAAAAAGAGAAGTAGAGCACAAGAAATTAACCGGGTCATTTTGGTTTGACCAACTCCAAGCAGAGTTTGGCCAAAAGCCAAAGACACAGTCAGTTTTCTCTTTAGAAGTGGGTTTTGTAAAATAAAAAGCTCTATTTAGTTACTAGGGAATAAAGCTTTTCCATGTATAGAATGTCTCTGAAGCACTAGAGGTTCCAGCCATGTTCATGGGATTTGATAGTACAATTTAGGATGCTCAAACCGCTTTGTACTTGTCTAGGTTTCTTTCTTTACCACGCACAGAAAGTGCTAGAGTTTTTTCCTTCTCAAAAGATGACAAATGCCTAAGAGGTATGACAGAATTTCTTCACCCCCTTTTGCATTTTTTTCCTTTTGAACTCTTCCTGGAATTCAGTGAGGAGGACAAAATGCTGCCTGGTTATGAATGTTTTCTAGTCAAAATTTGCCACCCTCACTTGTGCTCCAAGTTGTGGTAGAATCCTGTGAGAACGTCCTGGTAAAATAAAGGTCAAGCCGATTTCTGGCTTTCTTCTCTTTCAGATAATTGCCTAATAGGAATCTGGACTTGCAGAGTTTACCAAAAAATTAGTCACTTGACAGGTTACCTAGACATTTTGGATCCTTTCAGGTATTTATATAATCTTTAACTTTTTCCCCTCTCTCTGGTGTTAGCGTTAGAAATGCTGAGTGTGCTTGTCAGCCGCATATGTCCCTGTGGTTCTTTGTCCTGATGAATCTGGGGCTCTCTCTTCTGAATCCAGTGAATTTTGTATTAAGAAACAAAGAAATCAACATCCAAGGGAAACAAACACAGTCCCCAAAAACTGCACAGGCCCATAAAACAATTGCTGGTTATATTTTGTAGAATAGAGTCTTAAGCCAGGCTTAAAGGATGCGCCTTTCTTGAGACTGATGAGGTAACTCTGATGAAATGCACTGCTGGGTTCATACAGTTACCGGCCTGCAATCTTCCGGCCTGTCTGATTTTACAGGGTGTGTGCAAATGGAGAGAGCTCAGGCCTCAGCAAACCTCAGTTCTGGGGGAAGATGTGGGGTGCTGGTGCTGAGCTTTTAATGAAACAGCTGCAATTTCACTGCAATTTAGATTGCAGCATGTTGAGGAAAACTGCCGCTGCCTTTCATTGTTCTCAGTGCAGCAGGCTGCAGTAGGGAACATTTCTGCGGGAGCCAAGGTGTGGTGGGGGGCAGGAGAACAGGAAGGACATGAAGAATTGATTTCTGACTTTATTGCTGTGTTGTTCAGGATTGTTAGAAGCAGCAGCACAATGAGAAGTGTTTAAGCCTATTAATATTGGTTTTTTCTTTTGTGCAGAGGGTCCAAAGTTATTCTGTAGATTAGTAAAGCTCAATGAAGAGAGAGGTAGGAAGACAGACGTAGATTATTCCTTGAGGTGAGTATGTAACATCTGTTCCCTGGACACTCTAGGTGAAAGCTGAGCATGGGGAGGGAATGCAGGTATGAATGTGCATGCAAAATTAATTCAGGAGCTGGAGAAGAGCTTTAAATTTGTAACGACCAGGGGAAGAGAAGTTTTTTAGTGTGCCGGGGTGTATAGCATCATGTTGTGTTGTCCAGTCAGGTAACCCACTACATCTTTGTATGTTACAGGAGCAGCTACTGAACTTCATGTAATTTAGAGATACGGTGAATTTAGAGACTTCGCCTAGTAGTGGATTCAGAAACTTCTCTGAAGAATTTGTTAGATTTTCATTATTTTCTGGAACGTTGAAAGAAGCATAAGGATACCAAATAGAAAGTGCAAGCAAACTAATAAACCTTTTATTGATTAAAAGTGAGTAATGTTTGCTCCTTGAAGAAGTTGCCAAACAACATTACTTTCAAAATCCTTTCAAAGATCTAGCAGGGATAGATATCTGCAAAGCCTGTTAGGCCGTGTTTCAGAGCTGGGTCTGAGGGTCTCATGTCCTGGGGAGCCAGGGGAAGGCTCCGGTCCTGACTGTGCGGCCAGGCCGGGGCCATTGAGCTCCAGCCCATCCCTGGTGGCTCCAAGGGCAAGCAGGAATGTCAAGGGTCCCCCAGGCCCGGGCCAGGCCAGGCCAGAGCAGTGCCCCCAGCCCTCCAGGAGTGGACGGGCTCTGCCAAGCCCGACCTGGGCACTGCCCCCAGCCCAGGGACAGGCGGGTGCTTTGCCCGAGAGCCGTGCCCAGAGCAGCAGAGCTGTCACAGCCCCAGCTGGTTCTGGCCGGTGTGAGGCCCGAGCAGCGCCCGGGGGTGCCCTGGGCAGTGCAGGAGCGGCACAGGAGCAGTTGCCAGGGCTGGGGGAAGCACGGGGCTCAGGCTCTGCACGGCCACACAGCCTGCAGGCCGCAGGGGACAGAGCCAATGGCCCAGGCATGAGCAGCTCTGTGGGGCTCTTAGCCTGCAGCAGCATCGGCCCCAAGGCTGCTCTGTCCCTGCCTGGCTGATGGGCAGGGCTGGAGGCCTTGCAGAGCAGGGGCCATGGCGGGCACGGCTGTCCCAGGAGCTGCCCCCTGGCCCAGCTGGGCCCCACTTGGGGAGGAAGGAGGCTCCCAGCACCAGCATGGCTGAGCAGCTCCTGTGCCTCCCCCTGCCTCTGTCTGCTCTGGGCCCCACGCTGCCTGCCACAAGAGCCCCTGGGCCAGGCTGTCAGAGGGCTGCTTTGCCCTCACCTGGCTCCCTGGCACCAGGGCCCTCCTGCTTGCTGTCATCACCCATGGCGGCTGTCAGCGGTGACTCCGTGTCCACGAGTGACGTGGTCACTTCCAGGTCCTCTCTCACTGTGGGAGAAAGAAGAGTGCCGGGTGTTCGTGTTCACAGAACAGGCCCAGAGCCACGAGGGCTCTACTCCCTGCTCAGCTCCCTGTGAGACCTGCTCCTGTCCCCCTTCTCCTCCTGTCATCTCGTCTAGGAACACCACAGTGTTATCTGGCTGTTCCTTTGCTGAATCTGGCATGGGAGAGGCAGGTGAGCTGGCAGCAAGGCCCAGGGCCCCCGAGTGTCTTTCATTTTTTAACCTGCATGGATTTCCTTCTAGGACAGGTAGAGATGAAGGAGCAGGCTGCTAAGGTTGCTTTGGTTTCTACCACACAAAGGAGCGTGTTTGTACCAGTTACCAGCAGAAAACACCTGTTTTCCAGCCGCCCATTACTAAAAAACTGCCTTTCCATTGAACCTACAGGGGCGCATCAGGGACCAGCATTTATTGGCAGAAGAATGACTTCTTTAACTAACTACTTCCTACACAACTACTAAACATTGAAACAATACTTTTACTAACTGAGGGCTTCCATGGAATCTAACCACTCAGCTCCCTTTATGTGGAGCACTTGAGGAACAAGTGTACCAAATCCCATTATTGAATTTCTAGCACTGAACAAAGGAATACCTGACTGCTTTCTAAGAGTTTACATACTAACAAAATGATACAGGTGGCCCTTTTTATTGTCAAAAGTTTTAGAAGGTTTTTTCACCATCAGGTTTCCCCTGATATAGTTGAGATTAACGTTAAGATTCAATATGTTTTCAATCTTCCCTTTCATGCCCTGAGTATTTTGGCACATCTTCATTTCCCTTTCAAATCTATGGTTTCCCTTTGGTGTTTTAAGTCAGGTGCTTCTAACATTTTGCTATCTGTGCTGCCACTGTCCCGATCTATTGAAGAGCGCCAAGCAGGTCCCAGCCGTCGCTCCTGACGGTGGCATGGGAGCGGTCCCGGCGCTGCAATGGCAGGGCTTCCCTCAGGTGTCGGCACTGCCAGCCCGGCTCTGCCGAGCGGCCTCAGGCACTGCCATGGCAAGGCTTCCCTCAGGTGTCGGCACTGCCAGCCCGGCTCTGCCGAGCGGCCTCAGGCAGGGCCATGGCAAGGCTTCCCTCAGGTGTCGGCACTGCCAGCCCGGCTCTGCCGAGCGGCCTCAGGCAGGGCCACGGCGCACGGCAGCTCTGGCACTGCAGCCTCGGCCAGCAGCCAGATCTGCGGGCTGGGACCCCGCAGCGGCCGCACGCTTCTCCCAGAGCCCCCGAGCAACGTCCGCACGCTCCCAACAGCGCGCCGGGAATGCGCTGAGGGACAGCGCGAGCTCGGCTCTGGGCAGGGACCGCCCCGCCCCTCACACCCGCCCGCGCCTTCCCGCCCCCCGGCCCCCGCCGCGCGGCGCCCGCGCTGTCATGGCGGCTCTCGGCCACAAGGCTGCGCCCTCAGCCCCGCAATGGCGCCGGGAACGTTCTGACACCCTGGAAGGCGCGGGCGTGGACCTGCTGCAAACTGTGCCATACGTCCCATTTCCTGAAGAAAGCATGTCCTGTAATGCCTGGGCTTTACACAGTTTCAAGCCTGATCAACCAGAAGAGACATTTAACCTGTGACACACAAAGCACCGTACAGGCTTGAAGTGATGGCCAGGTGTTAGAAAAGCCAAGCAGTTGTTGCTAGAATTGTCTTTTAAGACTCAGGGCTGGGCACATTTCACTGATCTCACCCAGAGGGAGGTTGACAGAGCTTGGGAAGAAGGATGCCCACTGATAGCAGACACAAAGGATGCAGAATTTAGAGGCCATAAGAACATCTGCTAGAACTGCCAAGATAAGGAAACCAGTCATAAAGTCAACTCAGCAAATATGCTGAGATGAGCACCAGCTGGGTAAAAAAAGAGTGTGATGCGTGCAGGCAACAGGACTTTGGCACCAAATTATCCTGGGCCTGGCCACGGGATGGTTCTGGTCACCAGAACACATGAAAAGGCGGCGCAGTGCAAGCGCTGGGACTTGTGCTTCAAGAACCCAGATGAGAAAGCTGGTGAGGCTGTGCTGGATTCTTGTGCGGTATTTACCCCTTCTCTCCTTCTTCTCAAAATACCTTGTAAGCCTGACTAAAAAAACCCACTTAGAGCCATGCTCTGTGCCTTATTCTGAAAACTTGCAGCTGACTTCAGGCTTAGTACCTTACAGAGCCGGTTTGAGGCCCTGGAAGTGGAGGGACAGACAAGTGATGAAGTGGGCAAAAGTCCTTCTGGAGCAGAGGGGGCAGCTAGGGCAAGTCAGCCAACACCCTGCATCGTGAGCACCTCTGTTCCAAAGGAAGGCAGGGTCCTTGCAGGCCTTCCCAAAAGCATCTCAGGGGAAGGTTTCCATCTCCCTTGCGCTGTTTCCTTGACTTCAGCCGAATCTTTCTCTCGCAGAAAGACAGGAAGCTCAGGTGTGTTAGGAGATTACTGTGAGCACTGGCAGAGGTGAACGGTCAGGAATCCAGAGGCTTGTGCAGCTCTCTTCCATGGAGAGTCCCTTGTTGTATATTTCCAATAAACCAGAGCTTAAATGGCAAGTCAGTGACTGGGGAAATACACCTCTGAGACAATAAAGCTATAACATGCCTTGTTTTGAGAGAGACTTGTAAAAAAACTGTTCACATAGCAAATACTAAGAAGATGAAGTATAAAAACTATGTTTTCCATGGTGCTCTAATATTTGTTTTCTTCTCTGTGCTTTTTAAAGATTGCCAACATCCTATTTTCATTGTTTTTTTTTTTCCTGTCATCAGAATGAATTTTGCATTATGGATATTTTAAGTCAGACACAAGAAAATCTCCATATTGTTTTTACATCTTGTTTGGCAATCATGAAAAAGTAAGTTTAGAGGTAAAGCTGTTATGGTAATAGCAGCAGAGGTACCAGCCATCATTGAAAATTAGATCAGACTCAATTTTAAATGCCTTTGCTTGTTATGCTCCTTTGCAAAGATGCTGGACTGATCTTTTGAAGGGCATTAAACCAAGAAACATCAAAGCCTCTAGCGGTGGCTGCCATGGCCGGTTTCTCTGAGGGCTGATAGCCCCAGCCGCACTCCATGGCGGGTTTCCTGACGTGTAACATCCCCACTCCTGCTCCATGGCTGGGTGTCCTGAGGTGTAACATCCCCAGCCCCGCTCCATGGCGTGTTTCCTGAGGTGTAACATCCCCAGCCCCGCTCCATGGCGTGTTTCCTGAGGTGTAACATCCCCAGCCCCGCTCCATGGCGTGTTTCCTGAGGTGTAACATCCCCAGCCCCGCTCCGTGGCGCGTTTCCTGAGGTGTCACAGCCCCAGCCCCGCTCCATGGCCGGGTTTCCTGGGGGCTGATATCTGCAGCCCCGCTCCATGGCGCGTTTCCTGAGGTGTCACAGGACCAGTCCGTGTCCAGCGGTCCCATGGCCGGTTTCTGCCAGCCCAGCTCTGCCGAACAGGTCTGGCAGTGCCATGGCTGGCTTTCACTCAGGTGTTGGCACTACCTGCCCATATCTACCAAGTGGCCCCAGCGGTGCCATGGAAAGCACCTTTGGAAGCATTCTGATACTTAACTGCACTTGCAAATCCCACCACAGCAAATTGCATCCTGCCCCTGGCACTAATAAAACATCCCGCATTTTTATTTTGTTCTTTCAAATATTATTTGTTTTGTAACTGGTGCTTTAATCCCTTCTCCTTTTGCCCTGACTACCTGGTCTGTATTTTGTCTTTTCTCACATGCTTTTGGAATTTTTACAATCACATGTCCTTTCATCTCCTGCGTCTAGTAAAAACACAAACTTTTCTTCCTGGGGTCCTAAGTTTTAAGTTATTAAGGGCTCTTCTTGATAATTTGTTCCCAGAATGTACAGCCCCTGACACCGCTATTCTTCCACCTCTCTAACTTACGTAAAAATATTCATGTCTCGTTCTTTTCATTGCCGGCTTTGCTTTAAATGCCCACTTTCTTTACAATAGAATGAGATAGGGCCTTGGTCATTAGGTTCCCCTCTTCTTTCTTAGAGACCCTTTTCCACTGAGCTTTGTTCTTTTTATCCTCCCCCTGGTTCCACTTGCCTTGCCCCAGTCGAGGTCCAGCTCCCTTCCAGGAGTTGGTTTTTACCAGCTGCTTCCCCTTAGCAATAGCAGTTATCATTACTTTGGCTTTTGTCTTTGCTTTCTCTTCGTCCCGTCCTACATACACTTTCTGTGCCTCCTTCAACAGATCATTCTATCACCTCTCTTGCCAATGTTCTACCATTTCTAGCTTTCCCCCTATATCCTGCCAGGCATTAGTGACAAAAGTTACATTTAATAAGGCCCGTCCAGCTACTGTATCAGGGTCCATGCCTGAATTCTTGGAGTCAGGCTAGAGTCCCACGGGGCCAATTTTATTCTTCAGGGTCTATCTGGGGGTATAACTACTGATGCTTTTCTGCTCCCCTTTTTCTTTGGATGGTTCTCCTTACTTGTTCTTTGCCCCCTTTTCCATGTTTGATTTCTTAGTTCCTGATCCAAATACCTTTCTACATTTCAAGCAAACTTACCTCTCTACCTTCCACATGCCTTCATCCAATCTTCAAAGACCTCCCAAGCTCAAGGACTGGAATTCCACTTGCCATACTCTAAGTAAATTATTTTTGCTTTTCTAGATTCCTTGTATGACCACAGTTCCCTTCCTTTTTGCCAAAACAACTCGTTCCCCCTTTCTGAATACCTGTCTATTGGATATTGGACCCCACTTTTTCTAATTTAAGTGCCATCTGGTCTTCCCAGAAATTAGGGCAGTGCGTATTTCACTCCCTAGAAGTACACTAGCAAATCCTCTGACGCATGAGGCACTCAGAAACAGAGATGGTCTCATGTCCTGGGGAGCCAGGGGAAGGCTCCGGTCCTGACTGTGCGGCCAGGCCGGGGCCATTGAGCTCCAGCCCATCCCTGGTGGCTCCAAGGGCAAGCAGGAATGTCAAGGGTCCCCCAGGCCCGGGCCAGGCCAGGCCAGAGCAGTGCCCCCAGCCCTCCAGGAGTGGACGGGCTCTGCCAAGCCCGACCTGGGCACTGCCCCCAGCCCAGGGACAGGCGGGTGCTTTGCCCGAGAGCCGTGCCCAGAGCAGCAGAGCTGTCACAGCCCCAGCTGGTTCTGGCCGGTGTGAGGCCCGAGCAGCGCCCGGGGGTGCCCTGGGCAGTGCAGGAGCGGCACAGGAGCAGTTGCCAGGGCAGGGGGAAGCACGGGGCTCAGGCTCTGCACGGCCACACAGCCTGCAGGCTGCAGGGGACAGAGCCAATGGGCCAGGCATGAGCAGCTCTGCGGGGCTCTTAGCCTGCAGCAGCATCGGCCCTAAGGCTGCTCTGCCCCTGCCTGGCTGATGGGCAGGGCTGGAGGCCTTGCAGAGCAGGGGCCATTGCGGGCACGGCTGTCCCAGGAGCTGCCCCCTGGCCCAGCTGGGCCCCACTTGGGGAGGAAGGCGGCTCCCAGCACCAGCATGGCTGAGCAGCTCCTGTGTCCCTGCTTGTCAGCCCCTGCCCTGTCTCCCAGAGGTCCCACTGATTGTTCTAGAAGTCATGGATCTGGATTTCCAGGAGCCTGTTTGCAAAGACATGAATGAGAAAAATCAACAAGAATTCTTTGTGCTTCTCTTCTTGACTTTTTTTATCCAATGTATTTGCTAGCAGGAAAAACTGGCAAAGTTCCTATAATGTAGGAAAAGCATGCTCCTGCATTTGACTTGAGGAATGTTACAAGCTCTCCTGTCAAATGTACACAGAAAATTCTCATTGAATTTTCATTCTCATTGAATTTTCTGTGTTTCCACGGAGTCTGTAAAAAAGATGACATTTCTAAGGGATTAACACTAATTTTCCCATTTTTATGAAATGTCAAAGTTGTTAGTTGATAGGATGACAGGATAATTCAGGTCTGGAGGCAGCTGTGGTGGTCTCCAGGTTTATCTCCTGTACCCAATGGTGATCAGCAGCAGCATCACATCAGGTTCATCTCAGTTTTCTCCAGACGGGACTTGAGGGAAACGTCAGTTCAATCTCTGCAGTGCAGGCGCTCCACAGGGGCTCTCTGGGCAACCAACTGCAGGGGCAGGAGCCCTGGAGTGGCAGTGCCTGAACAGCACCTTCCTGCCTACACTGCCACCCTGGATGGCTGCCCCAGGGCCTGGCATTTGACCCTGCACTTGCTGCAGGAGTCCCGGCCCTGGTTCCAGCCAGACCAAACGCTGGGACCCATGGCAGAACCTTGGTGCCCCAGGGGGCAACCACAAGCAGTTGCCAGGCACCTGAGGCCACGGCTGCCCCAATTTTGGGTACACAGTGCTGATGTCAGAGTGGCCACTGTGACCTGTGCAACCAAGGCCCCAAAAGGGAACGCTGGGCTCAGGCCGTGTGTCAGTGCGACCTGACAACGGGAGGAGAAGGTAGGGCAGGGACGTGGCTGCCCAGGGACCAGAGGGGCCCCACACCTCGGGGCTCTGGGCCGTGCTGCAGGCTCAGCTGCCTCTCCCTTCCCAGATTCAGCGGAGGAACAGACAGAAGACACTGGTGTTCTTCAGCGCGACGACGGGAGAAGGCGGACGGGAGCAGGGCTCACGCAGGGCTGAGCAGGGAGCAGAGCCCTCGTGGCTCTGGGCCTGTTCTGCGAATTCCCGGCACTCTTCTTTCTCCCACAGTGAGAGAGGATCTGGAAGTGACCACGTCACTCGTGGACACGGAGTCACCGCTGACAGCCGCCATGGGTGATGACAGCAAGCAGGAGGGCCCTGGTGCCAGGGAGCCAGGTGAGGGCAAAGCAGCCCTCTGACAGCCTGGCCCAGGGGCTCTTGTGGCAGGCAGCGTGGGGCCCAGAGCAGACAGAGGCAGGGGGAGGCACAGGAGCTGCTCAGCCATGCTGGTGCTGGGAGCCTCCTTCCTCCCCAAGTGGGGCCCAGCTGGGCCAGGGGGCAGCTCCTGGGACAGCCGTGCCCGCAATGGCACCTGCTCTGCAAGGCCTCCAGCCCTGCCCATCAGCCAGGCAGGGACAGAGCAGCCTTGGGGCCGATGCTGCTGCAGGCTAAGAGCCCCGCAGAGCTGCTCATGCCTGGGCCATTTGCTCTGTCCCCTGCAGCCTGCGTGCTGTGTCGCCGTGTGGAGGCTGACCCGGACATGTGCGGTGACAAACTGGAGAAGGGTGGGCTCTGTGCCCACGTGTTCTGCATGGTGAGTGGCTCCGGGCGCTCCCTCCACCCTTGCAACTGGCGGTTGCTGCCACCCTCTCCTCATCAGCTGCTCCCCTTGTCTGCAGTTTTTTGCCAGTCTTCTATTCCCCCAAGAAGATGACCGCGCTGGACTCATGGGCTTTCTCCCTCGGGACATCCGAATTGCAGTCCAGCGGTCAGCACAGAAGGTGAGAGCGGGACAAGCGCAGGGAGATTTGTGCCAGACGAGGCCTGCCAGAGCTTTGCCCAGACAGCAGCAAAGAAAGGCCGGCCCAACAGCCGGGACAAAGTCTGGCTCCCAGCAGCTCTGGCAGAGAGGCTCTGGCACAGGAGCCTCCCTCCTCCAGCAGGCGGCTCTGTGGGCTGCGACCCGGCAGCGGCCGCATCCTGCGCCCTGCCCGGAGCAGTGGGGCTGCCTGGGAAGGCCCCGAGGCTGTTCCTGCTGCTGATGGGGCTGCTTGGCTCTTTCCAGCTCTGCTTCGTCTGCGGCCAGAGGGGGGCAACCGTCATGTGCTGCAAGGAGGACTGCGGGAGATGGTTCCACCTGCCCTGTGCCAAGGAGGGCGGCTGTATGAATCAGTACATTGTTCCATACAGGTACCTCATTTCTCCTTGTGGCCACCCCCGGGGAATGATCCCGTATTTCTCATTTCCCCATCCCTTTGCCCCCAGCTCCTTCTGCCCTGAGCACCGTCTAGAGCAGGACGTGCAGGCGACTCCTGAGCCAGGCACCAATTGCCCCATCTGCATGGAGCCTGTGGAGGACAGAATGACCTTCACAACCCTGGTGTGTCCAGCGTGCAAAAGGGCCTGGTTCCACAGGGACTGCATCCAGGTTGGAGCCCTGCCCTCAGCCCCAGGGCACAGCAGGTGCTCAGCAGCAGCAGGGCCTCGCTCACCCTGCTTGTGTTTGCCCTGCAGGGACAGGCCATGCGTGCTGGTTTTTTATGCCTGCACTGCCCCCTGTGCAGAGACGTGGAGGAATTCCTTGTCGAAATGTTCGTCTTGGGGATCCGAATCCCCTTCAGGTTGGTGTCCTTCTGCCTGGCCCACCAGCCAGGAGGGGGCAAGGGCTGTGCTGTGCCAGGCCCTGCCCCAGGAGCCCTGGCCATGCCCTGTCCCCTGAGTCTGGGCTTCAGACTTGGAAAAGCGCTGGAAGAAGACCAGGGACACCCTGAATCTCCATGTCGGGAGGGCAGCAGAAATTCATCAGTTTTCCATTTCTCCATCAGACAGCCAACATGGGAGGACAACAATGCCTTTGCAGATCTAGGAGAGAGGCACAGCCAGTGCAATGCTGTGGAATGCCTCTACCCTGGAGGCAGGGAGGAGGCAGAGGAAGCAGGGTGAGTTGGGAAGCTGCTCGCAGGGCTCTGCAGGGAAACCGTATCTTGGCAAGGGCTCAAAGAGCAAAGAACTTTAATACCTTGGCCAGACAGCCATGTGTGGGGACATTTTGTCCTCAGTGTCACAAACTTCTTTGCTTCCCCAGGCCCTGGGAACTGCTCCTGTGCTCCTCCTGTGCTGCCGAGGGCACCCACAGGCGCTGCTCTGGCCTGAGAGACAGCACATACAGATGGGAGTGTGACAGCTGTGCTGGGCTTGGAACGGGTATGAGTCAAAGCCCCCGGTGTCCTGGGCCGGGAAGAGTGCCCAGGCTGGGCTTGGCAGAGCACATCCACTGCTGGAGGGCTGAGGGCACTGCTCTGGCCTGGCTGGGGCCTGGGGGGCCTTTGACATTCCTGCTTGCTCTTACAGCCCCCAGGGATGAGTCAGAGCTCAATGGCCCCAGCCTGACCAGACAGTCGGGACTGGAATCTGCTCATGGCTCCTTAGAGCAGTCACTGCCATCTTCCTTGCTGGACAGCAGCAGCCCCAGCAGATCAAGGTCAACATACAGCAGCTCCCCTGACCCTGAGGACAGGGTCCATTCCAGATGTGGTCGGCCTGGCCGCGGTCGAAGCCGCTCTCGCCAGCAAGGTCGGGCCCGAAATCGATCTGTTCACTTGAGGAGTCGCTGTTACAGGAGCAGCAGGACAAGAGCAAGTGCTGGGAGGCCCCGGAGAAGGGAGACACCTTCACGGGCATCCCCCAGACACAACCGGACCTGCCAGCAAAGTTGGGCCCAGAGCCCACCTGTCCGGTCCAGGAGTCGCCGTGACAAGAGCAGTGAGACACGGCTGAGGGCAGAGAGGCCCGGGCGAAGGGAGACACCATCACGGACGTCCACCAGACACAGGTGCTCTTGCCAGCAAGGTCAGGCCCAGAGCCCACCTGTCCGGTCCAGGAGTCGCCGTGACAGGAGCAGTGGGACAGGGCTGAGGGCGGAGAGGCCCAGGCGAAGGGAGACACCATCACGGATGTCCCCCAGACGCAGGAGCCCCTGCCAGCAAGGTCGGGCCCAGAACCCACCTGTCCGGTCCAGGAGTCGCCGTGACAGGAGCAGTGGGACAGGGCCAATAACTGAGAGGCCCGGGCGAAGGGAGACGCCATCACGGACGTCCCCCAGACGCAGGTGCTCCCGCCAGCAAGGTTGGGCCCACAGCCCACCTGTCCGGTCCAGGAGTCTCTGTGACAGGACCAGTGGGACAACACCAAGGACTGAGAGGCCCGGGCGAAGGGAGACATGGTCAGGGACGTCCCCCAGACGCAGGTGCTCCCGCCAGCAAGGCTGGGCCCAGAGTCCACCTGTCCGGTCCAGGAGTCGCCGTGACAGGAACAGTGGGACAACACCAAGGACTGAGAGGCCCGGGCAAAGGGAGACATTGTCAGGGACGTCCCCCAGACGCAGCCGCTCCCGCCTGGAGCGCCGGGCCTCGAATCAACCTGTGCGGTCCAGGAGTCGCCAGGACAGGAACAGGAGAACATCAGCGAGTGCTGAGAGGCCCAGGCGTAGGGGGACATGGTCAGGGACATCCCGCCGGAGCAGCCGCTCCCGCCAGCGACGTCGGACCTCAACTGGGACCTCCAACAGCAGCACGTAGCATCAACTTTTCTTTCTAGTCCATGTGTTCCTTGCCGGAAGTGAAGGTGAGAACGGTCAGTAGAGGGACCTTGAGATTTGCAGGTCTGTGAGAGAACCACATTGCTCTTGATGTTTCTATTGGCAGGAAAGAAGTGTCTGCATAATACCTTGATTGCTATGTAACTGTGTATTCAGTGAAAAGTCACTTAAGGATGTGGCTATTTAAAAAGAACTCTTGTTCCTGCCTTTAGACTCCAACCTCAGATGTTTCCCCACTGCTTACCCTTGAAAGTGAACCACTGCTTAATGGGCTTAGATATGCTTAGGGAGACACTCAGAGCAAGGTGGCTCTTAGCGGAGCTGTGTCCGAAAAGGACGTGTGCTGTGTTGCTATCCTTGAACAATCTCATTTCAGTAACACCAAAAAAAGAAGAAAGAAGAAAGAAGAAAGAAGAGCGTGCGACACTGCCTCAAGTGTCTGAAGAAAAACTTTTACAATATTGCTGCTGATTTGAAAGACTTGATTGGACATTCAAAGAGCAAACCAGACAAGACTTAGGAAATACCCTGGGACAAAGAGGATGCGCAGGACTCTGCCCCAGATGACCATTTGGGACCTTTGCCTGAGAACGGCGCAGCTCAGGAGCTGAGTGCTTTCAAGTTTTCCTTCTTTGGAGACGCAGAGGAGTTGGGCATCAAAGAAGGTAACAGCAGAAGCCTTCTAACAGTGCCATTGCTAAGGAGGAGCTTCTGGCAGGCACCGTAGAGCAATACGGTGTAAAGAAGGTCAGGATCCAGGGGAGGGATTTGCAGCAGCAGAAGTCAGTAATTAGGCAGAAGCATTTTGATCTCCATTTCTGCTTGCCAAGGCTGTGGTAGATTATTGAGAGGTTGCATCTCAGGAATTCTGAAAGGCATGCTCTGAGAAGGCATTGGGGTTTTTGCTGAGCGGTGAAAAAGCCTGTTCATGCCCTGAATTCCACACACAGGGAAAAAGGTGACACACCAGTCATATCAAGTTTCATAGAATCCAACAAGATTTTTAAAGGAAATGGGCGTTAATGTATGGGGAGGAGCAAAGTCCTGGAGCTGACCCCAAGATCCATGAACATTCTGTTTGTAACTGAACTCTATTCTTGGACCTTTAGAAAAAGGAAACGGAATGACACATGATCATTGGGGCGTCCTAACCTTAGATAAAATGAGGCCGTATGAAACAAAGATGAAACAACATTAAATCGAGTCCCAGTCATGTAGGAGAGAAAAGAAACTGCGTGAATTTTCCAAAGTATTAAAAAACCCAAAGCAACGGCACAAAGCAATGAGGCCCCCACACTTCTGAACTCAGAAGGCATTCATTGTCTTCTGAATGCAATGATAAATGTTTTAGAATAAATAAGAGATCCCTAGAACAAAGTGGAAAATACAGATGAGCAGAGATGTAGCTCAGAAAATCTGGCAAGGGCAGATTCTGTCCTTCCTAAATCTGTCTTCTCCACTGTAAGTATTTCACTTGAAAGGAGGAATTTTTCCTGACCAGTAGAGGAATAATCAGGTTCTGGGTTTTTTTCTCTATCGGTGCTGTTATTGCAGAGCCTTACGTACTTGGAACAATAAAGCCGGTAAAAGTCACGTGGCAAGAGGACCCACGTTTCCAAGACAGCAGTTCTGAGGGTGATGATGAGCCTGAGATGTCAGAAATTGAAAAGGACCAAGAAATGCAAGTTCCATTTCTCTTTGTTGTCTACGTGGCTGTAGTAGTTGGATGCTGGGGGAATATTAAGAGCAGCACTCAGGAAATGGGAAACTGACATTGCACAGAGACAAACTCCCAGCAGCCCATTTGATGTGAAGTTGAATATGAAAAAAGAGAAGTAGAGCACAAGAAATTAACCGGGTCATTTTGGTTTGACCAACTCCAAGCAGAGTTTGGCCAAAAGCCAAAGACACAGTCAGTTTTCTCTTTAGAAGTGGGTTTTGTAAAATAAAAAGCTCTATTTAGTTACTAGGGAATAAAGCTTTTCCATGTATAGAATGTCTCTGAAGCACTAGAGGTTCCAGCCATGTTCATGGGATTTGATAGTACAATTTAGGATGCTCAAACCCCTTTGTACTTGTCTAGGTTTCTTTCTTTACCACGCACAGAAAGTGCTAGAGTTTTTTCCTTCTCAAAAGATGACAAATGCCTAAGAGGTATGACAGAATTTCTTCACCCCCTTTTGCATTTTTTTCCTTTTGAACTCTTCCTGGAATTCAGTGAGGAGGACAAAATGCTGCCTGGTTATGAATGTTTTCTAGTCAAAATTTGCCACCCTCACTTGTGCTCCAAGTTGTGGTAGAATCCTGTGAGAACGTCCTGGTAAAATAAAGGTCAAGCCGATTTCTGGCTTTCTTCTCTTTCAGATAATTGCCTAATAGGAATCTGGACTTGCAGAGTTTACCAAAAAATTAGTCACTTGACAGGTTACCTAGACATTTTGGATCCTTTCAGGTATTTATATAATCTTTAACTTTTTCCCCTCTCTCTGGTGTTAGCGTTAGAAATGCTGAGTGTGCTTGTCAGCCGCATATGTCCCTGTGGTTCTTTGTCCTGATGAATCTGGGGCTCTCTCTTCTGAATCCAGTGAATTTTGTATTAAGAAACAAAGAAATCAACATCCAAGGGAAACAAACACAGTCCCCAAAAACTGCACAGGCCCATAAAACAATTGCTGGTTATATTTTGTAGAATAGAGTCTTAAGCCAGGCTTAAAGGATGCGCCTTTCTTGAGACTGATGAGATAACTCTGATGAAATGTACTGCTGGGTTCATACAGTTACCGGCCTGCAATCTTCCGGCCTGTCTGATTTTACAGGGTGTGTGCAAATGGAGAGAGCTCAGGCCTCAGCAAACCTCAGTTCTGGGGGAAGATGTGGGGTGCTGGTGCTGAGCTTTTAATGAAACAGCTGCAATTTCACTGCAATTTAGATTGCAGCATGTTGAGGAAAACTGCCGCTGCCTTTCATTGTTCTCAGTGCAGCAGGCTGCAGTAGGGAACATTTCTGCGGGAGCCAAGGTGTGGTGGGGGGCAGGAGAACAGGAAGGACATGAAGAATTGATTTCTGACTTTATTGCTGTGTTGTTCAGGATTGTTAGAAGCAGCAGCACAATGAGAAGTGTTTAAGCCTATTAATATTGGTTTTTTCTTTTGTGCAGAGGGTCCAAAGTTATTCTGTAGATTAGTAAAGCTCAATGAAGAGAGAGGTAGGAAGACAGACGTAGATTATTCCTTGAGGTGAGTATGTAACATCTGTTCCCTGGACACTCTAGGTGAAAGCTGAGCATGGGGAGGGAATGCAGGTATGAATGTGCATGCAAAATTAATTCAGGAGCTGGAGAAGAGCTTTCAATTTGTAACGACCAGGGGAAGAGAAGTTTTTTAGTGTGCCGGGGTGTATAGCATCATGTTGTGTTGTCCAGTCAGGTAACCCACTACATCTTTGTATGTTACAGGAGCAGCTACTGAACTTCATGTAATTTAGAGATACGGTGAATTTAGAGACTTCGCCTAGTAGTGGATTCAGAAACTTCTCTGAAGAATTTGTTAGATTTTCATTATTTTCTGGAACGTTGAAAGAAGCATAAGGATACCAAATAGAAAGTGCAAGCAAACTAATAAACCTTTTATTGATTAAAAGTGAGTAATGTTTGCTCCTTGAAGAAGTTGCCAAACAACATTACTTTCAAAATCCTTTCAAAGATCTAGCAGGGATAGATATCTGCAAAGTCTGTTAGGCCGTGTTTCAGAGCTGGGTCTGAGGGTCTCATGTCCTGGGGAGCCAGGGGAAGGCTCCGGTCCTGACTGTGCGGCCAGGCCGGGGCCATTGAGCTCCAGCCCATCCCTGGTGGCTCCAAGGGCAAGCAGGAATGTCAAGGGTCCCCCAGGCCCGGGCCAGGCCAGGCCAGAGCAGTGCCCCCAGCCCTCCAGGAGTGGACGGGCTCTGCCAAGCCCGACCTGGGCACTGCCCCCAGCCCAGGGACAGGCGGGTGCTTTGCCCGAGAGCCGTGCCCAGAGCAGCAGAGCTGTCACAGCCCCAGCTGGTTCTGGCCGGTGTGAGGCCCGAGCAGCACCCGGGGGTGCCCTGGGCAGTGCAGGAGCGGCACAGGAGCAGTTGCCAGGGCTGGGGGAAGCACGGGGCTCAGGCTCTGCAAGGCCACACAGCCTGCAGGCTGCAGGGGACAGAGCCAATGGGCCAGGCATGAGCAGCTCTGCGGGGCTCTTAGCCTGCAGCAGCATCGGCCCCAAGGCTGCTCTGCCCCTGCCTGGCTGATGGGCAGGGCTGGAGGCCTTGCAGAGCAGGGGCCATTGCGGGCACGGCTGTCCCAGGAGCTGCCCCCTGGCCCAGCTGGGCCCCACTTGGGGAGGAAGGAGGCTCCCAGCACCAGCATGGCTGAGCAGCTCCTGTGCCTCCCCCTGCCTCTGTCTGCTCTGGGCCCCACGCTGCCTGCCACAAGAGCCCCTGGGCCAGGCTGTCAGAGGGCTGCTTTGCCCTCACCTGGCTCCCTGGCACCAGGGCCTTCCTTCTTGCTGTTATCACTCATGGCGGCTATCAGCGGTGAGTCCGTATCCAAGAGTGACCTGGTCACTTCCAGGTCCTCTCTCACTGTGGGAGAAAGAAGAGTGCTGGGTGTTCGTGTTCACAGAACAGGCCCAGAGCCACGAGGGCTCTACTCCCTGCTCAGCTCCCTGTGAGACCTGCTCCTGTCCCCCTTCTCCTCCTGTCATCTCGTCTAGGAACACCACAATGTTATCTGGCTGTTCCTTTGCTGAATCTGGCATGGGAGAGGCAGGTGAGCTGGCAGCAAGGCCCAGGGCCCCCGAGTGTCTTTCATTTTTTAACCTGCATGGATTTCCTTCTAGGACAGGTAGAGATGAAGGAGCAGGCTGCTAAGGTTGCTTTGGTTTCTACCACACAAAGGAGCGTGTTTGTACCAGTTACCAGCAGAAAACACCTGTTTTCCAGCCGCCCATTACTAAAAAACTGCCTTTCCATTGAACCTACAGGGGCGCATCAGGGACCAGCATTTATTGGCAGAAGAATGACTTCTTTAACTAACTACTTCCTACACAACTACTAAACATTGAAACAATACTTTTACTAACTGAGGGCTTCCATGGAATCTAACCACTCAGCTCCCTTTATGTGGAGCACTTGAGGAACAAGTGTACCAAATCCCATTATTGAATTTCTAGCACTGAACAAAGGAATACCTGACTGCTTTCTAAGAGTTTACATACTAACAAAATGATACAGGTGGCCCTTTTTATTGTCAAAAGTTTTAGAAGGTTTTTTCACCATCAGGTTTCCCCTGATATAGTTGAGATTAACGTTAAGATTCAATATGTTTTCAATCTTCCCTTTCATGCCCTGAGTATTTTGGCACATCTTCATTTCCCTTTCAAATCTATGGTTTCCCTTTGGTGTTTTAAGTCAGGTGCTTCTAACATTTTGCTATCTGTGCTGCCACTGTCCCGATCTATTGAAGAGCGCCAAGCAGTGCCGCTCTGCGGGCAGGTCCCAGCCGTCGCTCCTGACGGTGGCATGGGAGCGGTCCCGGCGCTGCAATGGCAGGGCTTCCCTCAGGTGTCGGCACTGCCAGCCCGGCTCTGCCGAGCGGCCTCAGGCAGGGCCATGGCAAGGCTTCCCTCAGGTGTCGGCACTGCCAGCCCGGCTCTGCCGAGCGGCCTCAGGCAGGGCCATGGCAAGGCTTCCCTCAGGTGTCGGCACTGCCAGCCCGGCTCTGCCGAGCGGCCTCAGGCACTGCCATGGCAGGGCTTCCCTCAGGTGTCGGCACTGCCAGCCCGGCTCTGCCGAGCGGCCTCAGGCAGGGCCACGGCGCACGGCAGCTCTGGCACTGCAGCCTCGGCCAGCAGCCAGATCTGCGGGCTGGGACCCCGCAGCGGCCGCACGCTTCTCCCAGAGCCCCCGAGCAACGTCCGCACGCTCCCAACAGCGCGCCGGGAATGCGCTGAGGGACAGCGCGAGCTCGGCTCTGGGCAGGGACCGCCCCGCCCCTCACACCCGCCCGCGCCTTCCCGGCCCCCGGCCCCCGCCGCGCGGCGCCCGCGCTGTCATGGCGGCTCTCGGCCACAAGGCTGCGCCCTCAGCCCCGCAATGGCGCCGGGAACGTTCTGACACCCTGGAAGGCGCGGGCGTGGACCTGCTGCAAACTGTGCCATACGTCCCATTTCCTGAAGAAAGCATGTCCTGTAATGCCTGGGCTTTACACAGTTTCAAGCCTGATCAACCAGAAGAGACATTTAACCTGTGACACACAAAGCACCGTACAGGCTTGAAGTGATGGCTGTAATAAATGGGCAGGAGACAATTCTCCTTTTGATGCCTTTATTAAAAGTGATCAGCTCAGGATAGGGGCATTCGGCAGGTCTGCAGCTCCTGTCGCTGTTTCCCGCGTGACTCAGAGGAGGAGGAATCGTGCAGCAGCTCTGTCCCCTGAGGGGCAGAGCTGGGGGTCCCGTCCTCACAAGAGCGCTAGGGTGTTACCCATCTTTCCTGACGGCCAGTCCCGGGGTCCTCACTCGAGCTGTGGTCTTCTTCAGCTAGGGTGAGGGGTGACCGAGGCTTCCAGCATCTCTGCAGGCTTGGGACTCTGATATCCTGACCCCGCTCTGCTCTTAGTTGAGTTGGCTCGTTGTTTTGGGGGGTTTATTAGACGAGTTTGGGGGTTTTCACCCCCGTTGCACCTTGGGTCTAGGATTTATTTGCATATCTCTGGATATCCCCCTCCCATCCCTTTAGAGAAACAGCCCCAGACAAGGTGATACTGGTACAATACAGCGTTAACTACTACATTAGCATTTCAATCTACTAGCATTTAGGGGACAGTAGGTTACGCCCTGCAGCTGTCTCTGCTGGGAAGGGACTGGGGGTCAGTCTCTTCCCCCCCCTTGTCATCCCCGGAGTGCCCCGTCCCCCCCCCTTGGTACCCGTGCCCCATGGGGGGGGGCAGCCCGCCGCTCCCGGGACGCTCCCGGGACGGGCCGGTCCCCGCTGACACCACCCGCGGGGACCTCCCCGGCCCCGCCGGGACCCGCGCTGGGGAGGAGCCGCCTCCACTCGTCTCTTGCCCCGGCGGGACCGCGCCGAAGGTGGGGGGTTGGGCCCGCAGTCACTGAGAACAGGCAGCAAAAAAGTACATTGTTACAGAACATTCCAACAACTTGAAATTACAAACTTTCAATTGGGCTCCCACTTGGCAATTCTGGGTTCTAGTTGTAAGCATAGCAGCCTAAGAAAATGGATAACCTATTTCTTGTTTATAACAATGGCCAGGTGTTAGAAAAGCCAAGCAGTTGTTGCTAGAATTGTCTTTTAAGACTCAGGGCTGGGCACATTTCACTGATCTCACCCAGAGGGAGGTTGACAGAGCTTGGGAAGAAGGATGCCCACTGATAGCAGACACAAAGGATGCAGAATTTAGAGGCCATAAGAACATCTGCTAGAACTGCCAAGATAAGGAAACCAGTCATAAAGTCAACTCAGCAAATATGCTGAGATGAGCACCAGCTGGGTAAAAAAAGAGTGTGATGCGTGCAGGCAACAGGACTTTGGCACCAAATTATCCTGGGCCTGGCCACGGGATGGTTCTGGTCACCAGAACACATGAAAAGGCGGCGCAGTGCAAGCGCTGGGACTTGTGCTTCAAGAACCCAGATGAGAAAGCTGGTGAGGCCGTGCTGGATTCTTGTGCGGTATTTACCCCTTCTGTCCTTCTTCTCAAAATACCTTGTAAGCCTGACTAAAAAAACCCACTTAGAGCCATGCTCTGTGCCTTATTCTGAAAACTTGCAGCTGACTTCAGGCTTAGTACCTTACAGAGCCGGTTTGAGGCCCTGGAAGTGGAGGGACAGACAAGTGATGAAGTGGGCAAAAGTCCTTCTGGAGCAGAGGGGGCAGCTAGGGCAAGTCAGCCAACACCCTGCATCGTGAGCACCTCTGTTCCAAAGGAAGGCAGGGTCCTTGCAGGCCTTCCCAAAAGCATCTCAGGGGAAGGTTTCCATCTCCCTTGCGCTGTTTCCTTGACTTCAGCCGAATCTTTCTCTCGCAGAAAGACAGGAAGCTCAGGTGTGTTAGGAGATTACTGTGAGCACTGGCAGAGGTGAACGGTCAGGAATCCAGAGGCTTGTGCAGCTCTCTTCCATGGAGAGTCCCTTGTTGTATATTTCCAATAAACCAGAGCTTAAATGGCAAGTCAGTGACTGGGGAAATACACCTCTGAGACAATAAAGCTATAACATGCCTTGTTTTGAGAGAGACTTGTAAAAAAACTGTTCACATAGCAAATACTAAGAAGATGAAGTATAAAAACTATGTTTTCCATGGTGCTCTAATATTTGTTTTCTTCTCTGTGCTTTTTAAAGATTGCCAACATCCTATTTTCATTGTTTTTTTTTTTCCTGTCATCAGAATGAATTTTGCATTATGGATATTTTAAGTCAGACACAAGAAAATCTCCATATTGTTTTTACATCTTGTTTGGCAATCATGAAAAAGTAAGTTTAGAGGTAAAGCTGTTATGGTAATAGCAGCAGAGGTACCAGCCATCATTGAAAATTAGATCAGACTCAATTTTAAATGCCTTTGCTTGTTATGCTCCTTTGCAAAGATGCTGGACTGATCTTTTGAAGGGCATTAAACCAAGAAACATCAAAGCCTCTAGCGGTGGCTGCCATGGCCGGTTTCTCTGAGGGCTGATAGCCCCAGCCGCACTCCATGGCGGGTTTCCTGAGGTGTAACATCCCCACTCCTGCTCCATGGCTGGGTGTCCTGAGGTGTAACATCCCCACTCCTGCTCCATGGCTGGGTGTCCTGAGGTGTAACATCCCCAGCCCCGCTCCGTGGTGCGTTTCCTGAGGTGTCACATCCCCAGCCCCGCTCCATGGCGTGTTTCCTGAGGTGTAACATCCCCAGCCCCGCTCCATGGCGTGTTTCCTGAGGTGTAACATCCCCAGCCCCGCTCCGTGGCGCGTTTCCTGAGGTGTCACAGCCCCAGCCCCGCTCCATGGCCGGGTTTCCTGGGGGCTGATATCTGCAGCCCCGCTCCATGGCGCGTTTCCTGAGGTGTCACAGGACCAGTCCGTGTCCAGCGGTCCCATGGCCGGTTTCTGCCAGCCCAGCTCTGCCGAACAGGTCTGGCAGTGCCATGGCTGGCTTTCACTCAGGTGTTGGCACTACCTGCCCATATCTACCAAGTGGCCCCAGCGGTGCCATGGAAAGCACCTTTGGAAGCATTCTGATACTTAACTGCACTTGCAAATCCCACCACAGCAAATTGCATCCTGCCCCTGGCACTAATAAAACATCCCGCATTTTTATTTTGTTCTTTCAAATATTATTTGTTTTGTAACTGGTGCTTTAATCCCTTCTCCTTTTGCCCTGACTACCTGGTCTGTATTTTGTCTTTTCTCACATGCTTTTGGAATTTTTACAATCACATGTCCTTTCATCTCCTGCGTCTAGTAAAAACACAAACTTTTCTTCCTGGGGTCCTAAGTTTTAAGTTATTAAGGGCTCTTCTTGATAATTTGTTCCCAGAATGTACAGCCCCTGACACCGCTATTCTTCCACCTCTCTAACTTACGTAAAAATATTCATGTCTCGTTCTTTTCATTGCCGGCTTTGCTTTAAATGCCCACTTTCTTTACAATAGAATGAGATAGGGCCTTGGTCATTAGGTTCCCCTCTTCTTTCTTAGAGACCCTTTTCCACTGAGCTTTGTTCTTTTTATCCTCCCCCTGGTTCCACTTGCCTTGCCCCAGTCGAGGTCCAGCTCCCTTCCAGGAGTTGGTTTTTACCAGCTGCTTCCCCTTAGCAATAGCAGTTATCATTACTTTGGCTTTTGTCTTTGCTTTCTCTTCGTCCCGTCCTACATACACTTTCTGTGCCTCCTTCAACAGATCATTCTATCACCTCTCTTGCCAATGTTCTACCATTTCTAGCTTTCCCCCTATATCCTGCCAGGCATTAGTGACAAAAGTTACATTTAATAAGGCCCGTCCAGCTACTGTATCAGGGTCCATGCCTGAATTCTTGGAGTCAGGCTAGAGTCCCACGGGGCCAATTTTATTCTTCAGGGTCTATCTGGGGGTATAACTACTGATGCTTTTCTGCTCCCCTTTTTCTTTGGATGGTTCTCCTTACTTGTTCTTTGCCCCCTTTTCCATGTTTGATTTCTTAGTTCCTGATCCAAATACCTTTCTACATTTCAAGCAAACTTACCTCTCTACCTTCCACATGCCTTCATCCAATCTTCAAAGACCTCCCAAGCTCAAGGACTGGAATTCCACTTGCCATACTCTAAGTAAATTATTTTTGCTTTTCTAGATTCCTTGTATGACCACAGTTCCCTTCCTTTTTGCCAAAACAACTCGTTCCCCCTTTCTGAATACCTGTCTATTGGATATTGGACCCCACTTTTTCTAATTTAAGTGCCATCTGGTCTTCCCAGCAATTAGGGCAGTGCGTATTTCACTCCCTAGAAGTACACTAGCAAATCCTCTGACGCATGAGGCACTCAGAAACAGAGATGGTCTCATGTCCTGGGGAGCCAGGGGAAGGCTCCGGTCCTGACTGTGCGGCCAGGCCGGGGCCATTGAGCTCCAGCCCATCCCTGGTGGCTCCAAGGGCAAGCAGGAATGTCAAGGGTCCCCCAGGCCCGGGCCAGGCCAGGCCAGAGCAGTGCCCCCAGCCCTCCAGGAGTGGACGGGCTCTGCCAAGCCCTACCTGGGCACTGCCCCCAGCCCAGGGACAGGCGGGTGCTTTGCCCGAGAGCCGTGCCCAGAGCAGCAGAGCTGTCACAGCCCCAGCTGGTTCTGGCCGGTGTGAGGCCCGAGCAGCGCCCGGGGGTGCCCTGGGCAGTGCAGGAGTGGCACAGGAGCAGTTGCCAGGGCAGGGGGAAGCACGGGGCTCAGGCTCTGCACGGCCACACAGCCTGCAGGCTGCAGGGGACAGAGCCAATGGCCCAGGCATGAGCAGCTCTGCGGGGCTCTTAGCCTGCAGCAGCATCGGCCCCAAGGCTGCTCTGCCCCTGCCTGGCTGATGGGCAGGGCTGGAGGCCTTGCAGAGCAGGGGCCATTGCGGGCACGGCTGTCCCAGGAGCTGCCCCCTGGCCCAGCTGGGCCCCACTTGGGGAGGAAGGCGGCTCCCAGCACCAGCATGGCTGAGCAGCTCCTGTGTCCCTGCTTGTCAGCCCTTGCCCTGTCTCCCAGAGGTCCCACTGATTGTTCTAGAAGTCATGGATCTGGATTTCCAGGAGCCTGTTTGCAAAGACATGAATGAGAAAAATCAACAAGAATTCTTTGTGCTTCTCTTCTTGACTTTTTTTATCCAATGTATTTGCTAGCAGGAAAAACTGGCAAAGTTCCTATAATGTAGGAAAAGCATGCTCCTGCATTTGACTTGAGGAATGTTACAAGCTCTCCTGTCAAATGTACACAGAAAATTCTCATTGAATTTTCATTCTCATTGAATTTTCTGTGTTTCCACGGAGTCTGTAAAAAAGATGACATTTCTAAGGGATTAACACTAATTTTCCCATTTATATGAAATGTCAAAGTTGTTAGTTGATAGGATGACAGGATAATTCAGGTCTGGAGGCAGCTGTGGTGGTCTCCAGGTTTATCTCCTGTACCCAATGGTGATCAGCAGCAGCATCACATCAGGTTCATCTCAGTTTTCTCCAGACGGGTCTTGAGGGAAACGTCAGTTCAATCTCTGCAGTGCAGGCGCTCCACAGGGGCTCTCTGGGCAACCAACTGCAGGGGCAGGAGCCCTGGAGTGGCAGTGCCTGAACAGCACCTTCCTGCCTACACTGCCACCCTGGATGGCTGCCCCAGGGCCTGGCATTTGACCCTGCACTTGCTGCAGGAGTCCCGGCCCTGGTTCCAGCCAGACCAAACGCTGGGACCCATGGCAGAACCTTGGTGCCCCAGGGGGCAACCACAAGCAGTTGCCAGGCACCTGAGGCCACGGCTGCCCCAATTTTGGGTACACAGTGCTGATGTCAGAGTGGCCACTGTGACCTGTGCAACCAAGGCCCCAAAAGGGAACGCTGGGCTCAGGCCGTGTGTCAGTGCGACCTGACAACGGGAGGAGAAGGTAGGGCAGGGACGTGGCTGCCCAGGGACCAGAGGGGCCCCACACCTCGGGGCTCTGGGCCGTGCTGCAGGCTCAGCTGCCTCTCCCTTCCCAGATTCAGCGGAGGAACAGACAGAAGACACTGGTGTTCTTCAGCGCGACGACGGGAGAAGGCGGACGGGAGCAGGGCTCACGCAGGGCTGAGCAGGGAGCAGAGCCCTCGTGGCTCTGGGCCTGTTCTGCGAATTCCCGGCACTCTTCTTTCTCCCACAGTGAGAGAGGATCTGGAAGTGACCACGTCACTCGTGGACACGGAGTCACCGCTGACAGCCGCCATGGGTGATGACAGCAAGCAGGAGGGCCCTGGTGCCAGGGAGCCAGGTGAGGGCAAAGCAGCCCTCTGACAGCCTGGCCCAGGGGCTCTTGTGGCAGGCAGCGTGGGGCCCAGAGCAGACAGAGGCAGGGGGAGGCACAGGAGCTGCTCAGCCATGCTGGTGCTGGGAGCCTCCTTCCTCCCCAAGTGGGGCCCAGCTGGGCCAGGGGGCAGCTCCTGGGACAGCCGTGCCCGCAATGGCCCCTGCTCTGCAAGGCCTCCAGCCCTGCCCATCAGCCAGGCAGGGGCAGAGCAGCCTTGGGGCCGATGCTGCTGCAGGCTAAGAGCCCCGCAGAGCTGCTCATGCCTGGCCCATTGGCTCTGTCCCCTGCAGCCTGCGTGCTGTGTCGCCGTGTGGAGGCTGACCCGGACATGTGCGGTGACAAACTGGAGAAGGGTGGGCTCTGTGCCCACAGGTTCTGCATGGTGAGTGGCTCCGGGCGCTCCCTCCACCCTTGCAACTGGCGGTTGCTGCCACCCTGTCCTCATCAGCTGCTCCCCTTGTCTGCAGTTTTTTGCCAGTCTGCTATTCCCCCAAGAAGATGACCGCGCTGGACTCATGGGCTTTCTCCCTCGGGACATCCGAATTGCAGTCCAGCGGTCAGCACAGAAGGTGAGAGCGGGACAAGCGCAGGGAGATTTGTGCCAGGCGAGGCCTGCCAGAGCTTTGCCCAGACAGCAGCAAAGAAAGGCCGGCCCAACAGCCGGGACAAAGTCTGGCTCCCAGCAGCTCTGGCAGAGAGGCTCTGGCACAGGAGCCTCCCTCCTCCAGCAGGCGGCTCTGTGGGCTGCGACCCGGCAGCGGCCGCATCCTGCGCCCTGCCCGGAGCCGTGGGGCTGCCTGGGAAGGCCCCGAGGCTGCTGCTGCTGCTGCTGATGGGGCTGCTTGGCTCTTTCCAGCTCTGCTTCGTCTGCGGCCAGAGGGGGGCAACCGTCATGTGCTGCAAGGAGGACTGCGGGAAATGGTTCCACCTGCCCTGTGCCAAGGAGGGCGGCTGTATGAATCAGTACATTGTTCCATACAGGTACCTCATTTCTCCTTGTGGCCACCCCCGGGGAATGATCCCGTATTTCTCATTTCCCCATCCCTTTGTCCCCAGCTCCTTCTGCTCTGAGCACCGTCTAGAGCAGGACGTGCAGGCGACTCCTGAGCCAGGCACCAATTGCCCCATCTGCATGGAGCCTGTGGAGGACAGAATGACCTTCACAACCCTGGTGTGTCCAGCGTGCAAAAGGGCCTGGTTCCACAGGGACTGCATCCAGGTTGGAGCCCTGCCCTCAGCCCCAGGGCACAGCAGGTGCTCAGCAGCAGCAGGGCCTCGCTCACCCTGCTTGTGTTTGCCCTGCAGGGACAGGCCATGCGTGCTGGTTTTTTATGCCTGCACTGCCCCCTGTGCAGAGACGTGGAGGAATTCCTTGTCGAAATGTTCGTCTTGGGGATCCGAATCCCCTTCAGGTTGGTGTCCTTCTGCCTGGCCCACCAGCCAGGAGGGGGCAAGGGCTGTGCTGTGCCAGGCCCTGCCCCAGGAGCCCTGGCCATGCCCTGTCCCCTGAGTCTGGGCTTCAGACTTGGAAAAGCGCTGGAAGAAGACCAGGGACACCCTGAATCTCCATGTTGGGAGGGCAGCAGAAATTCATCAGTTTTCCATTTCTCCATCAGACAGCCAACATGGGAGGACAACAATGCCTTTGCAGATCTAGGAGAGAGGCACAGCCAGTGCAATGCTGTGGAATGCCTCTACCCTGGAGGCAGGGAGGAGGCAGAGGAAGCAGGGTGAGTTGGGAAGCTGCTCGCAGGGCTCTGCAGGGAAACCGTATCTTGGCAAGGGCTCAAAGAGCAAAGAACTTTAATACCTTGGCCAGACAGCCATGTGTGGGGACATTTTGTCCTCAGTGTCACAAACTTCTTTGCTTCCCCAGGCCCTGGGAACTGCTCCTGTGCTCCTCCTGTGCTGCCGAGGGCACCCACAGGCGCTGCTCTGGCCTGAGAGACAGCACATACAGATGGGAGTGTGACAGCTGTGCTGGGCTTGGAACGGGTATGAGTCAAAGCCCCCGGTGTCCTGGGCCGGGAAGAGTGCCCAGGCTGGGCTTGGCAGAGCACATCCACTGCTGGAGGGCTGAGGGCACTGCTCTGGCCTGGCCGGGGCCTGGGGGGCCTTTGACATTCCTGCTTGCTCTTACAGCCCCCAGGGATGAGTCAGAGCTCAATGGCCCCAGCCTGACCAGACAGTCGGGACTGGAATCTGCTCATGGCTCCTTAGAGCAGTCACTGCCATCTTCCTTGCTGGACAGCAGCAGCCCCAGCAGATCAAGGTCAACATACAGCAGCTCCCCTGACCCTGAGGACAGGGTCCATTCCAGATGTGGTCGGCCTGGCCGCGGTCGAAGCCGCTCTCGCCAGCAAGGTCGGGCCCAAAATCGATCTGTTCACTTGAGGAGTCGCTGTTACAGGAGCAGCAGGACAAGAGCAAGTGCTGGGAGGCCCCGGAGAAGGGAGACACCTTCACGGGCATCCCCCAGACACAACCGGACCTGCCAGCAAAGTTGGGCCCAGAGCCCACCTGTCCGGTCCAGGAGTCGCCGTGACAAGAGCAGTGAGACACGGCTGAGGGCAGAGAGGCCCGGGCGAAGGGAGACACCATCACGGACGTCCACCAGACACAGGTGCTCTTGCCAGCAAGGTCAGGCCCAGACCCCACCTGTCCGATCCAGGAGTCGCCGTGACAGGAGCAGTGGGACAGGACTGAGGGCGGAGAGGCCCAGGCGAAGGGAGACACCATCACGGACGTCCCCCAGACGCAGGAGCCCCTGCCAGCAAGGTCGGGCCCAGAACCCACCTGTCCGGTCCAGGAGTCGCTGTGACAGGAACAGTGGGACAGGGCCAATAACTGAGAGGCCCGGGCGAAGGGAGACGCCATCACGGACGTCCCCCAGACGCAGGTGCTCCCGCCAGCAAGGTTGGGCCCACAGCCCACCTGTCCGGTCCAGGAGTCTCTGTGACAGGACCAGTGGGACAACACCAAGGACTGAGAGGCCCGGGCGAAGGGAGACATGGTCAGGGACGTCCCCCAGACGCAGGTGCTCCCGCCAGCAAGGCTGGGCCCAGAGTCCACCTGTCCGGTCCAGGAGTCGCCGTGACAGGAACAGTGGGACAACACCAAGGACTGAGAGGCCCGGGCAAAGGGAGACATTGTCAGGGACGTCCCCCAGACGCAGCCGCTCCCGCCTGGAGCGCCGGGCCTCGAATCAACCTGTGCGGTCCAGGAGTCGCCAGGACAGGAACAGGAGAACATCAGCGAGTGCTGAGAGGCCCAGGCGTAGGGGGACATGGTCAGGGACATCCCGCCGGAGCAGCCGCTCCCGCCAGCGACGTCGGACCTCAACTGGGACCTCCAACAGCAGCACGTAGCATCAACTTTTCTTTCTAGTCCATGTGTTCCTTGCCGGAAGTGAAGGTGAGAACGGTCAGTAGAGGGACCTTGAGATTTGCAGGTCTGTGAGAGAACCACATTGCTCTTGATGTTTCTATTGGCAGGAAAGAAGTGTCTGCATAATACCTTGATTGCTATGTAACTGTGTATTCAGTGAAAAGTCACTTAAGGATGTGGCTATTTAAAAAGAACTCTTGTTCCTGCCTTTAGACTCCAACCTCAGATGTTTCCCCACTGCTTACCCTTGAAAGTGAACCACTGCTTAATGGGCTTGGATATGCTTAGGGAGACACTCAGAGCAAGGTGGCTCTTAGCGGAGCTGTCTCCGAAAAGGACGTGTGCTGTGTTGCTATCCTTGAACAATCTCATTTCAGTAACACCAAAAAAAGAAGAAAGAAGAAAGAAGAGCGTGCGACACTGCCTCAAGTGTCTGAAGAAAAACTTTTACAATATTGCTGCTGATTTGAAAGACTTGATTGGACATTCAAAGAGCAAACCAGACAAGACTTAGGAAATACCCTGGGACAAAGAGGATGCGCAGGACTCTGCCCCAGATGACCATTTGGGACCTTTGCCTGAGAACGACGCAGCTCAGGAGCTGAGTGCTTTCAAGTTTTCCTTCTTTGGAGACGCAGAGGAGTTGGGCATCAAAGAAGGTAACAGCAGAAGCCTTCTAACAGTGCCATTGCTAAGGAGGAGCTTCTGGCAGGCACCGTAGAGCAATACGGTGTAAAGAAGGTCAGGATCCAGGGGAGGGATTTGCAGCAGCAGAAGTCAGTAATTAGGCAGAAGCATTTTGATCTCCATTTCTGCTTGCCAAGGCTGTGGTAGATTATTGAGAGGTTGCATCTCAGGAATTCTGAAAGGCATGCTCTGAGAAGGCATTGGGGTTTTTGCTGAGCGGTGAAAAAGCCTGTTCATGCCCTGAATTCCACACACAGGGAAAAAGGTGACACACCAGTCATATCAAGTTTCATAGAATCCAACAAGATTTTTAAAGGAAATGGGCGTTAATGCATGGGGAGGAGCAAAGTCCTGGAGCTGACCCCAAGATCCATGAACATTCTGTTTGTAACTGAACTCTATTCTTGGACCTTTAGAAAAAGGAAACGGAATGACACATGATCATTGGGGCGTCCTAACCTTAGATAAAATGAGGCCGTATGAAACAAAGATGAAACAACATTAAATCGAGTCCCAGTCATGTAGGAGAGAAAAGAAACTGCGTGAATTTTCCAAAGTATTAAAAAACCCAAAGCAACGGCACAAAGCAATGAGGCCCCCACACTTCTGAACTCAGAAGGCATTCATTGTCTTCTGAATGCAATGATAAATGTTTTAGAATAAATAAGAGATCCCTAGAACAAAGTGGAAAATACAGATGAGCAGAGATGTAGCTCAGAAAATCTGGCAAGGGCAGATTCTGTCCTTCCTAAATCTGTCTTCTCCACTGTAAGTATTTCACTTGAAAGGAGGAATTTTTCCTGACCAGTAGAGGAATAATCAGGTTCTGGGTTTTTTTCTCTATCGGTGCTGTTATTGCAGAGCCTTACGTACTTGGAACAATAAAGCCGGTAAAAGTCACGTGGCAAGAGGACCCACGTTTCCAAGACAGCAGTTCTGAGGGTGATGATGAGCCTGAGATGTCAGAAATTGAAAAGGACCAAGAAATGCAAGTTCCATTTCTCTTTGTTGTCTACGTGGCTGTAGTAGTTGGATGCTGGGGGAATATTAAGAGCAGCACTCAGGAAATGGGAAACTGACATTGCACAGAGACAAACTCCCAGCAGCCCATTTGATGTGAAGTTGAATATGAAAAAAGAGAAGTAGAGCACAAGAAATTAACCGGGTCATTTTGGTTTGACCAACTCCAAGCAGAGTTTGGCCAAAAGCCAAAGACACAGTCAGTTTTCTCTTTAGAAGTGGGTTTTGTAAAATAAAAAGCTCTATTTAGTTACTAGGGAATAAAGCTTTTCCATGTATAGAATGTCTCTGAAGCACTAGAGGTTCCAGCCATGTTCATGGGATTTGATAGTACAATTTAGGATGCTCAAACCCCTTTGTACTTGTCTAGGTTTCTTTCTTTACCACGCACAGAAAGTGCTAGAGTTTTTTCCTTCTCAAAAGATGACAAATGCCTAAGAGGTATGACAGAATTTCTTCACCCCCTTTTGCATTTTTTTCCTTTTGAACTCTTCCTGGAATTCAGTGAGGAGGACAAAATGCTGCCTGGTTATGAATGTTTTCTAGTCAAAATTTGCCACCCTCACTTGTGCTCCAAGTTGTGGTAGAATCCTGTGAGAACGTCCTGGTAAAATAAAGGTCAAGCCGATTTCTGGCTTTCTTCTCTTTCAGATAATTGCCTAATAGGAATCTGGACTTGCAGAGTTTACCAAAAATTAGTCACTTGACAGGTTACCTAGACATTTTGGATCCTTTCAGGTATTTATATAATCTTTAACTTTTTCCTCTCTCTCTGGTGTTAGCGTTAGAAATGCTGAGTGTGCTTGTCAGCCGCATATGTCCCTGTGGTTCTTTGTCCTGATGAATCTGGGGCTCTCTCTTCTGAATCCAGTGAATTTTGTATTAAGAAACAAAGAAATCAACATCCAAGGGAAACAAACACAGTCCCCAAAAACTGCACAGGCCCATAAAACAATTGCTGGTTATATTTTGTAGAATAGAGTCTTAAGCCAGGCTTAAAGGATGCGCCTTTCTTGAGACTGATGAGGTAACTCTGATGAAATGCACTGCTGGGTTCATACAGTTACCGGCCTGCAATCTTCCG
Organism: Fringilla coelebs; assembly: GCF_963513975.1. Taxonomy (NCBI): domain Eukaryota; kingdom Metazoa; phylum Chordata; class Aves; order Passeriformes; family Fringillidae; genus Fringilla; species Fringilla coelebs. The sequence continues at coordinate 5,131,071 of NC_140039.1, forward strand.
GCCTGTCTGATTTTACAGGGTGTGTGCAAATGGAGAGAGCTCAGGCCTCAGCAAACCTCAGTTCTGGGGGAAGATGTGGGGTGCTGGTGCTGAGCTTTTAATGAAACAGCTGCAATTTCACTGCAATTTAGATTGCAGCATGTTGAGGAAAACTGCCGCTGCCTTTCATTGTTCTCAGTGCAGCAGGCTGCAGTAGGGAACATTTCTGCGGGAGCCAAGGTGTGGTGGGGGGCAGGAGAACAGGAAGGACGTGAAGAATTGATTTCTGACTTTATTGCTATGTTGTTCAGGATTGTTAGAAGCAGCAGCACAATGAGAAGTGTTTAAGCCTATTAATATTGGTTTTTTCTTTTGTGCAGAGGGTCCAAAGTTATTCTGTAGATTAGTAAAGCTCAATGAAGAGAGAGGTAGGAAGACAGACGTAGATTATTCCTTGAGGTGAGTATGTAACATCTGTTCCCTGGACACTCTAGGTGAAAGCTGAGCATGGGGAGGGAATGCAGGTATGAATGTGCATGCAAAATTAATTCAGGAGCTGGAGAAGAGCTTTAAATTTGTAACGACCAGGGGAAGAGAAGTTTTTTAGTGTGCCGGGGTGTATAGCATCATGTTGTGTTGTCCAGTCAGGTAACCCACTACATCTTTGTATGTTACAGGAGCAGCTACTGAACTTCATGTAATTTAGAGATACGGTGAATTTAGAGACTTCGCCTAGTAGTGGATTCAGAAACTTCTCTGAAGAATTTGTTAGATTTTCATTATTTTCTGGAACGTTGAAAGAAGCATAAGGATACCAAATAGAAAGTGCAAGCAAACTAATAAACCTTTTATTGATTAAAAGTGAGTAATGTTTGCTCCTTGAAGAAGTTGCCAAACAACATTACTTTCAAAATCCTTTCAAAGATCTAGCAGGGATAGATATCTGCAAAGTCTGTTAGGCCGTGTTTCAGAGCTGGGTCTGAGGGTCTCATGTCCTGGGGAGCCAGGGGAAGGCTCCGGTCCTGACTGTGCGGCCAGGCCGGGGCCATTGAGCTCCAGCCCATCCCTGGTGGCTCCAAGGGCAAGCAGGAATGTCAAGGGTCCCCCAGGCCCGGGCCAGGCCAGGCCAGAGCAGTGCCCCCAGCCCTCCAGGAGTGGACGGGCTCTGCCAAGCCCGACCTGGGCACTGCCCCCAGCCCAGGGACAGGCGGGTGCTTTGCCCGAGAGCCGTGCCCAGAGCAGCAGAGCTGTCACAGCCCCAGCTGGTTCTGGCCGGTGTGAGGCCCGAGCAGCGCCCGGGGGTGCCCTGGGCAGTGCAGGAGTGGCACAGGAGCAGTTGCCAGGGCTGGGGGAAGCACGGGGCTCAGGCTCTGCACGGCCACACAGCCTGCAGGCTGCAGGGGACAGAGCCAATGGCCCAGGCATGAGCAGCTCTGCGGGGCTCTTAGCCTGCAGCAGCATCGGCCCCAAGGCTGCTCTGTCCCTGCCTGGCTGATGGGCAGGGCTGGAGGCCTTGCAGAGCAGGGGCCATGGCGGGCACGGCTGTCCCAGGAGCTGCCCCCTGGCCCAGCTGGGCCCCACTTGGGGAGGAAGGAGGCTCCCAGCACCAGCATGGCTGAGCAGCTCCTGTGCCTCCCCCTGCCTCTGTCTGCTCTGGGCCCCACGCTGCCTGCCACAAGAGCCCCTGGGCCAGGCTGTCAGAGGGCTGCTTTGCCCTCACCTGGCTCCCTGGCACCAGGGCCCTCCTGCTTGCTGTCATCACCCATGGCGGCTATCAGCGGTGAGTCCGTATCCAAGAGTGACGTGGTCACTTCCAGGTCCTCTCTCACTGTGGGAGAAAGAAGAGTGCCGGGTGTTCGTGTTCACAGAACAGGCCCAGAGCCACGAGGGCTCTACTCCCTGCTCAGCTCCCTGTGAGACCTGCTCCTGTCCCCCTTCTCCTCCTGTCATCTCGTCTAGGAACACCACAGTGTTATCTGGCTGTTCCTTTGCTGAATCTGGCATGGGAGAGGCAGGTGAGCTGGCAGCAAGGCCCAGGGCCCCCGAGTGTCTTTCATTTTTTAACCTGCATGGATTTCCTTCTAGGACAGGTAGAGATGAAGGAGCAGGCTGCTAAGGTTGCTTTGGTTTCTACCACACAAAGGAGCGTGTTTGTACCAGTTACCAGCAGAAAACACCTGTTTTCCAGCCGCCCATTACTAAAAAACTGCCTTTCCATTGAACCTACAGGGGCGCATCAGGGACCAGCATTTATTGGCAGAAGAATGACTTCTTTAACTAACTACTTCCTACACAACTACTAAACATTGAAACAATACTTTTACTAACTGAGGGCTTCCATGGAATCTAACCACTCAGCTCCCTTTATGTGGAGCACTTGAGGAACAAGTGTACCAAATCCCATTATTGAATTTCTAGCACTGAACAAAGGAATACCTGACTGCTTTCTAAGAGTTTACATACTAACAAAATGATACAGGTGGCCCTTTTTATTGTCAAAAGTTTTAGAAGGTTTTTTCACCATCAGGTTTCCCCTGATATAGTTGAGATTAACGTTAAGATTCAATATGTTTTCAATCTTCCCTTTCATGCCCTGAGTATTTTGGCACATCTTCATTTCCCTTTCAAATCTATGGTTTCCCTTTGGTGTTTTAAGTCAGGTGCTTCTAACATTTTGCTATCTGTGCTGCCACTGTCCCGATCTATTGAAGAGCGCCAAGCAGGTCCCAGCCGTCGCTCCTGACGGTGGCATGGGAGCGGTCCCGGCGCTGCAATGGCAGGGCTTCCCTCAGGTGTCGGCACTGCCAGCCCGGCTCTGCCGAGCGGCCTCAGGCACTGCCATGGCAAGGCTTCCCTCAGGTGTCGGCACTGCCAGCCCGGCTCTGCCGAGCGGCCTCAGGCACTGCCATGGCAAGGCTTCCCTCAGGTGTCGGCACTGCCAGCCCGGCTCTGCCGAGCGGCCTCAGGCAGGGCCATGGCAAGGCTTCCCTCAGGTGTCGGCACTGCCAGCCCGGCTCTGCCGAGCGGCCTCAGGCAGGGCCACGGCGCACGGCAGCTCTGGCACTGCAGCCTCGGCCAGCAGCCAGATCTGCGGGCTGGGACCCCGCAGCGGCCGCACGCTTCTCCCAGAGCCCCCGAGCAACGTCCGCACGCTCCCAACAGCGCGCCGGGAATGCGCTGAGGGACAGCGCGAGCTCGGCTCTGGGCAGGGACCGCCCCGCCCCTCACACCCGCCCGCGCCTTCCCGGCCCCCGGCCCCCGCCGCGCGGCGCCCGCGCTGTCATGGCGGCTCTCGGCCACAAGGCTGCGCCCTCAGCCCCGCAATGGCGCCGGGAACGTTCTGACACCCTGGAAGGCGCGGGCGTGGACCTGCTGCAAACTGTGCCATACGTCCCATTTCCTGAAGAAAGCATGTCCTGTAATGCCTGGGCTTTACACAGTTTCAAGCCTGATCAACCAGAAGAGACATTTAACCTGTGACACACAAAGCACCGTACAGGCTTGAAGTGATGGCCAGGTGTTAGAAAAGCCAAGCAGTTGTTGCTAGAATTGTCTTTTAAGACTCAGGGCTGGGCACATTTCACTGATCTCACCCAGAGGGAGGTTGACAGAGCTTGGGAAGAAGGATGCCCACTGATAGCAGACACAAAGGATGCAGAATTTAGAGGCCATAAGAACATCTGCTAGAACTGCCAAGATAAGGAAACCAGTCATAAAGTCAACTCAGCAAATATGCTGAGATGAGCACCAGCTGGGTAAAAAAAGAGTGTGATGCGTGCAGGCAACAGGACTTTGGCACCAAATTATCCTGGGCCTGGCCACGGGATGGTTCTGGTCACCAGAACACATGAAAAGGCGGCGCAGTGCAAGCGCTGGGACTTGTGCTTCAAGAACCCAGATGAGAAAGCTGGTGAGGCTGTGCTGGATTCTTGTGCGGTATTTACCCCTTCTGTCCTTCTTCTCAAAATACCTTGTAAGCCTGACTAAAAAAAACCACTTAGAGCCATGCTCTGTGCCTTATTCTGAAAACTTGCAGCTGACTTCAGGCTTAGTACCTTACAGAGCCGGTTTGAGGCCCTGGAAGTGGAGGGACAGACAAGTGATGAAGTGGGCAAAAGTCCTTCTGGAGCAGAGGGGGCAGCTAGGGCAAGTCAGCCAACACCCTGCATCGTGAGCACCTCTGTTCCAAAGGAAGGCAGGGTCCTTGCAGGCCTTCCCAAAAGCATCTCAGGGGAAGGTTTCCATCTCCCTTGCGCTGTTTCCTTGACTTCAGCCGAATCTTTCTCTCGCAGAAAGACAGGAAGCTCAGGTGTGTTAGGAGATTACTGTGAGCACTGGCAGAGGTGAACGGTCAGGAATCCAGAGGCTTGTGCAGCTCTCTTCCATGGAGAGTCCCTTGTTGTATATTTCCAATAAACCAGAGCTTAAATGGCAAGTCAGTGACTGGGGAAATACACCTCTGAGACAATAAAGCTATAACATGCCTTGTTTTGAGAGAGACTTGTAAAAAAACTGTTCACATAGCAAATACTAAGAAGATGAAGTATAAAAACTATGTTTTCCATGGTGCTCTAATATTTGTTTTCTTCTCTGTGCTTTTTAAAGATTGCCAACATCCTATTTTCATTGTTTTTTTTTTCCTGTCATCAGAATGAATTTTGCATTATGGATATTTTAAGTCAGACACAAGAAAATCTCCATATTGTTTTTACATCTTGTTTGGCAATCATGAAAAAGTAAGTTTAGAGGTAAAGCTGTTATGGTAATAGCAGCAGAGGTACCAGCCATCATTGAAAATTAGATCAGACTCAATTTTAAATGCCTTTGCTTGTTATGCTCCTTTGCAAAGATGCTGGACTGATCTTTTGAAGGGCATTAAACCAAGAAACATCAAAGCCTCTAGCGGTGGCTGCCATGGCCGGTTTCTCTGAGGGCTGATAGCCCCAGCCGCACTCCATGGCGGGTTTCCTGAGGTGTAACATCCCCACTCCTGCTCCATGGCTGGGTGTCCTGAGGTGTAACATCCCCACTCCTGCTCCATGGCTGGGTGTCCTGAGGTGTAACATCCCCAGCCCCGCTCCGTGGTGCGTTTCCTGAGGTGTCACATCCCCAGCCCCGCTCCATGGCGTGTTTCCTGAGGTGTAACATCCCCAGCCCCGCTCCATGGCGTGTTTCCTGAGGTGTAACATCCCCAGCCCCGCTCCGTGGCGCGTTTCCTGAGGTGTCACAGCCCCAGCCCCGCTCCATGGCCGGGTTTCCTGGGGGCTGATATCTGCAGCCCCGCTCCATGGCGCGTTTCCTGAGGTGTCACAGGACCAGTCCGTGTCCAGCGGTCCCATGGCCGGTTTCTGCCAGCCCAGCTCTGCCGAACAGGTCTGGCAGTGCCATGGCTGGCTTTCACTCAGGTGTTGGCACTACCTGCCCATATCTACCAAGTGGCCCCAGCGGTGCCATGGAAAGCACCTTTGGAAGCATTCTGATACTTAACTGCACTTGCAAATCCCACCACAGCAAATTGCATCCTGCCCCTGGCACTAATAAAACATCCCGCATTTTTATTTTGTTCTTTCAAATATTATTTGTTTTGTAACTGGTGCTTTAATCCCTTCTCCTTTTGCCCTGACTACCTGGTCTGTATTTTGTCTTTTCTCACATGCTTTTGGAATTTTTACAATCACATGTCCTTTCATCTCCTGCGTCTAGTAAAAACACAAACTTTTCTTCCTGGGGTCCTAAGTTTTAAGTTATTAAGGGCTCTTCTTGATAATTTGTTCCCAGAATGTACAGCCCCTGACACCGCTATTCTTCCACCTCTCTAACTTACGTAAAAATATTCATGTCTCGTTCTTTTCATTGCCGGCTTTGCTTTAAATGCCCACTTTCTTTACAATAGAATGAGATAGGGCCTTGGTCATTAGGTTCCCCTCTTCTTTCTTAGAGACCCTTTTCCACTGAGCTTTGTTCTTTTTATCCTCCCCCTGGTTCCACTTGCCTTGCCCCAGTCGAGGTCCAGCTCCCTTCCAGGAGTTGGTTTTTACCAGCTGCTTCCCCTTAGCAATAGCAGTTATCATTACTTTGGCTTTTGTCTTTGCTTTCTCTTCGTCCCGTCCTACATACACTTTCTGTGCCTCCTTCAACAGATCATTCTATCACCTCTCTTGCCAATGTTCTACCATTTCTAGCTTTCCCCCTATATCCTGCCAGGCATTAGTGACAAAAGTTACATTTAATAAGGCCCGTCCAGCTACTGTATCAGGGTCCATGCCTGAATTCTTGGAGTCAGGCTAGAGTCCCACGGGGCCAATTTTATTCTTCAGGGTCTATCTGGGGGTATAACTACTGATGCTTTTCTGCTCCCCTTTTTCTTTGGATGGTTCTCCTTACTTGTTCTTTGCCCCCTTTTCCATGTTTGATTTCTTAGTTCCTGATCCAAATACCTTTCTACATTTCAAGCAAACTTACCTCTCTACCTTCCACATGCCTTCATCCAATCTTCAAAGACCTCCCAAGCTCAAGGACTGGAATTCCACTTGCCATACTCTAAGTAAATTATTTTTGCTTTTCTAGATTCCTTGTATGACCACAGTTCCCTTCCTTTTTGCCAAAACAACTCGTTCCCCCTTTCTGAATACCTGTCTATTGGATATTGGACCCCACTTTTTCTAATTTAAGTGCCATCTGGTCTTCCCAGCAATTAGGGCAGTGCGTATTTCACTCCCTAGAAGTACACTAGCAAATCCTCTGACGCATGAGGCACTCAGAAACAGAGATGGTCTCATGTCCTGGGGAGCCAGGGGAAGGCTCCGGTCCTGACTGTGCGGCCAGGCCGGGGCCATTGAGCTCCAGCCCATCCCTGGTGGCTCCAAGGGCAAGCAGGAATGTCAAGGGTCCCCCAGGCCCGGGCCAGGCCAGGCCAGAGCAGTGCCCCCAGCCCTCCAGGAGTGGACGGGCTCTGCCAAGCCCTACCTGGGCACTGCCCCCAGCCCAGGGACAGGCGGGTGCTTTGCCCGAGAGCCGTGCCCAGAGCAGCAGAGCTGTCACAGCCCCAGCTGGTTCTGGCCGGTGTGAGGCCCGAGCAGCGCCCGGGGGTGCCCTGGGCAGTGCAGGAGCGGCACAGGAGCAGTTGCCAGGGCAGGGGGAAGCACGGGGCTCAGGCTCTGCACGGCCACACAGCCTGCAGGCTGCAGGGGACAGAGCCAATGGCCCAGGCATGAGCAGCTCTGCGGGGCTCTTAGCCTGCAGCAGCATCGGCCCTAAGGCTGCTCTGCCCCTGCCTGGCTGATGGGCAGGGCTGGAGGCCTTGCAGAGCAGGGGCCATTGCGGGCACGGCTGTCCCAGGAGCTGCCCCCTGGCCCAGCTGGGCCCCACTTGGGGAGGAAGGCGGCTCCCAGCACCAGCATGGCTGAGCAGCTCCTGTGTCCCTGCTTGTCAGCCCTTGCCCTGTCTCCCAGAGGTCCCACTGATTGTTCTAGAAGTCATGGATCTGGATTTCCAGGAGCCTGTTTGCAAAGACATGAATGAGAAAAATCAACAAGAATTCTTTGTGCTTCTCTTCTTGACTTTTTTTATCCAATGTATTTGCTAGCAGGAAAAACTGGCAAAGTTCCTATAATGTAGGAAAAGCATGCTCCTGCATTTGACTTGAGGAATGTTACAAGCTCTCCTGTCAAATGTACACAGAAAATTCTCATTGAATTTTCATTCTCATTGAATTTTCTGTGTTTCCACGGAGTCTGTAAAAAAGATGACATTTCTAAGGGATTAACACTAATTTTCCCATTTTTATGAAATGTCAAAGTTGTTAGTTGATAGGATGACAGGATAATTCAGGTCTGGAGGCAGCTGTGGTGGTCTCCAGGTTTATCTCCTGTACCCAATGGTGATCAGCAGCAGCATCACATCAGGTTCATCTCAGTTTTCTCCAGACGGGACTTGAGGGAAACGTCAGTTCAATCTCTGCAGTGCAGGCGCTCCATAGGGGCTCTCTGGGCAACCAACTGCAGGGGCAGGAGCCCTGGAGTGGCAGTGCCTGAACAGCACCTTCCTGCCTACACTGCCACCCTGGATGGCTGCCCCAGGGCCTGGCATTTGACCCTGCACTTGCTGCAGGAGTCCCGGCCCTGGTTCCAGCCAGACCAAACGCTGGGACCCATGGCAGAACCTTGGTGCCCCAGGGGGCAACCACAAGCAGTTGCCAGGCACCTGAGGCCACGGCTGCCCCAATTTTGGGTACACAGTGCTGATGTCAGAGTGGCCACTGTGACCTGTGCAACCAAGGCCCCAAAAGGGAACGCTGGGCTCAGGCCGTGTGTCAGTGCGACCTGACAACGGGAGGAGAAGGTAGGGCAGGGACGTGGCTGCCCAGGGACCAGAGGGGCCCCACACCTCGGGGCTCTGGGCCGTGCTGCAGGCTCAGCTGCCTCTCCCTTCCCAGATTCAGCGGAGGAACAGACAGAAGACACTGGTGTTCTTCAGCGCGACGACGGGAGAAGGCGGACGGGAGCAGGGCTCACGCAGGGCTGAGCAGGGAGCAGAGCCCTCGTGGCTCTGGGCCTGTTCTGCGAATTCCCGGCACTCTTCTTTCTCCCACAGTGAGAGAGGATCTGGAAGTGACCACGTCACTCGTGGACACGGAGTCACCGCTGACAGCCGCCATGGGTGATGACAGCAAGCAGGAGGGCCCTGGTGCCAGGGAGCCAGGTGAGGGCAAAGCAGCCCTCTGACAGCCTGGCCCAGGGGCTCTTGTGGCAGGCAGCGTGGGGCCCAGAGCAGACAGAGGCAGGGGGAGGCACAGGAGCTGCTCAGCCATGCTGGTGCTGGGAGCCTCCTTCCTCCCCAAGTGGGGCCCAGCTGGGCCAGGGGGCAGCTCCTGGGACAGCCGTGCCCGCAATGGCCCCTGCTCTGCAAGGCCTCCAGCCCTGCCCATCAGCCAGGCAGGGACAGAGCAGCCTTGGGGCCGATGCTGCTGCAGGCTAAGAGCCCCGCAGAGCTGCTCATGCCTGGCCCATTGGCTCTGTCCCCTGCAGCCTGCGTGCTGTGTCGCCGTGTGGAGGCTGACCCGGACATGTGCGGTGACAAACTGGAGAAGGGTGGGCTCTGTGCCCACGTGTTCTGCATGGTGAGTGGCTCCGGGCGCTCCCTCCACCCTTGCAACTGGCGGTTGCTGCCACCCTCTCCTCATCAGCTGCTCCCCTTGTCTGCAGTTTTTTGCCAGTCTTCTATTCCCCCAAGAAGATGACCGCGCTGGACTCATGGGCTTTCTCCCTCGGGACATCCGAATTGCAGTCCAGCGGTCAGCACAGAAGGTGAGAGCGGGACAAGCGCAGGGAGATTTGTGCCAGGCGAGGCCTGCCAGAGCTTTGCCCAGACAGCAGCAAAGAAAGGCCGGCCCAACAGCCGGGACAAAGTCTGGCTCCCAGCAGCTCTGGCAGAGAGGCTCTGGCACAGGAGCCTCCCTCCTCCAGCAGGCGGCTCTGTGGGCTGCGACCCGGCAGCGGCCGCATCCTGCGCCCTGCCCGGAGCAGTGGGGCTGCCTGGGAAGGCCCCGAGGCTGCTGCTGCTGCTGCTGATGGGGCTGCTTGGCTCTTTCCAGCTCTGCTTCGTCTGCGGCCAGAGGGGGGCAACCGTCATGTGCTGCAAGGAGGACTGCGGGAAATGGTTCCACCTGCCCTGTGCCAAGGAGGGCGGCTGTATGAATCAGTACATTGTTCCATACAGGTACCTCATTTCTCCTTGTGGCCACCCCCGGGGAATGATCCCGTATTTCTCATTTCCCCATCCCTTTGCCCCCAGCTCCTTCTGCCCTGAGCACCGTCTAGAGCAGGACGTGCAGGCGACTCCTGAGCCAGGCACCAATTGCCCCATCTGCATGGAGCCTGTGGAGGACAGAATGACCTTCACAACCCTGGTGTGTCCAGCGTGCAAAAGGGCCTGGTTCCACAGGGACTGCATCCAGGTTGGAGCCCTGCCCTCAGCCCCAGGGCACAGCAGGTGCTCAGCAGCAGCAGGGCCTCGCTCACCCTGCTTGTGTTTGCCCTGCAGGGACAGGCCATGCGTGCTGGTTTTTTATGCCTGCACTGCCCCCTGTGCAGAGACGTGGAGGAATTCCTTGTCGAAATGTTCGTCTTGGGGATCCGAATCCCCTTCAGGTTGGTGTCCTTCTGCCTGGCCCACCAGCCAGGAGGGGGCAAGGGCTGTGCTGTGCCAGGCCCTGCCCCAGGAGCCCTGGCCATGCCCTGTCCCCTGAGTCTGGGCTTCAGACTTGGAAAAGCGCTGGAAGAAGACCAGGGACACCCTGAATCTCCATGTCGGGAGGGCAGCAGAAATTCATCAGTTTTCCATTTCTCCATCAGACAGCCAACATGGGAGGACAACAATGCCTTTGCAGATCTAGGAGAGAGGCACAGCCAGTGCAATGCTGTGGAATGCCTCTACCCTGGAGGCAGGGAGGAGGCAGAGGAAGCAGGGTGAGTTGGGAAGCTGCTCGCAGGGCTCTGCAGGGAAACCGTATCTTGGCAAGGGCTCAAAGAGCAAAGAACTTTAATACCTTGGCCAGACAGCCATGTGTGGGGACATTTTGTCCTCAGTGTCACAAACTTCTTTGCTTCCCCAGGCCCTGGGAACTGCTCCTGTGCTCCTCCTGTGCTGCCGAGGGCACCCACAGGCGCTGCTCTGGCCTGAGAGACAGCACATACAGATGGGAGTGTGACAGCTGTGCTGGGCTTGGAACGGGTATGAGTCAAAGCCCCCGGTGTCCTGGGCCGGGAAGAGTGCCCAGGCTGGGCTTGGCAGAGCACATCCACTGCTGGAGGGCTGAGGGCACTGCTCTGGCCTGGCCGGGGCCTGGGGGGCCTTTGACATTCCTGCTTGCTCTTACAGCCCCCAGGGATGAGTCAGAGCTCAATGGCCCCAGCCTGACCAGACAGTCGGGACTGGAATCTGCTCATGGCTCCTTAGAGCAGTCACTGCCATCTTCCTTGCTGGACAGCAGCAGCCCCAGCAGATCAAGGTCAACATACAGCAGCTCCCCTGACCCTGAGGACAGGGTCCATTCCAGATGTGGTCGGCCTGGCCGCGGTCGAAGCCGCTCTCGCCAGCAAGGTCGGGCCCGAAATCGATCTGTTCACTTGAGGAGTCGCTGTTACAGGAGCAGCAGGACAAGAGCAAGTGCTGGGAGGCCCCGGAGAAGGGAGACACCTTCACGGGCATCCCCCAGACACAACCGGACCTGCCAGCAAAGTTGGGCCCAGAGCCCACCTGTCCGGTCCAGGAGTCGCCGTGACAGGAACAGTGAGACACGGCTGAGGGCAGAGAGGCCCGGGCGAAGGGAGACACCATCACGGACGTCCACCAGACACAGGTGCTCTTGCCAGCAAGGTCAGGCCCAGACCCCACCTGTCCGGTCCAGGAGTCGCCGTGACAGGAGCAGTGGGACAGGGCTGAGGGCGGAGAGGCCCGGGCGAAGGGAGACACCATCACGGACGTCCCCCAGACGCAGGAGCCCCTGCCAGCAAGGTCGGGCCCAGAACCCACCTGTCCGGTCCAGGAGTCGCCGTGACAGGAGCAGTGGGACAGGGCCAATAACTGAGAGGCCCGGGCGAAGGGAGACGCCATCACGGACGTCCCCCAGACGCAGGTGCTCCCGCCAGCAAGGTTGGGCCCACAGCCCACCTGTCCGGTCCAGGAGTCTCTGTGACAGGACCAGTGGGACAACACCAAGGACTGAGAGGCCCGGGCGAAGGGAGACATGGTCAGGGACGTCCCCCAGACGCAGGTGCTCCCGCCAGCAAGGCTGGGCCCAGAGTCCACCTGTCCGGTCCAGGAGTCGCCGTGACAGGAACAGTGGGACAACACCAAGGACTGAGAGGCCCGGGCAAAGGGAGACATTGTCAGGGACGTCCCCCAGACGCAGCCGCTCCCGCCTGGAGCGCCGGGCCTCGAATCAACCTGTGCGGTCCAGGAGTCGCCAGGACAGGAGCAGGAGAACATCAGCGAGTGCTGAGAGGCCCAGGCGTAGGGGGACATGGTCAGGGACATCCCGCCGGAGCAGCCGCTCCTGCCAGCGACGTCGGACCTCAACTGGGACCTCCAACAGCAGCACGTAGCATCAACTTTTCTTTCTAGTCCATGTGTTCCTTGCCGGAAGTGAAGGTGAGAACGGTCAGTAGAGGGACCTTGAGATTTGCAGGTCTGTGAGAGAACCACATTGCTCTTGATGTTTCTATTGGCAGGAAAGAAGTCTCTGCATAATACCTTGATTGCTATGTAACTGTGTATTCAGTGAAAAGTCACTTAAGGATGTGGCTATTTAAAAAGAACTCTTGTTCCTGCCTTTAGACTCCAACCTCAGATGTTTCCCCACTGCTTACCCTTGAAAGTGAACCACTGCTTAATGGGCTTAGATATGCTTAGGGAGACACTCAGAGCAAGGTGGCTCTTAGCGGAGCTGTGTCCGAAAAGGACGTGTGCTGTGTTGCTATCCTTGAACAATCTCATTTCAGTAACACCAAAAAAAGAAGAAAGAAGAAAGAAGAAAGAAGAGCGTGCGACACTGCCTCAAGTGTCTGAAGAAAAACTTTTACAATATTGCTGCTGATTTGAAAGACTTGATTGGACATTCAAAGAGCAAACCAGACAAGACTTAGGAAATACCCTGGGACAAAGAGGATGCGCAGGACTCTGCCCCAGATGACCATTTGGGACCTTTGCCTGAGAACGGCGCAGCTCAGGAGCTGAGTGCTTTCAAGTTTTCCTTCTTTGGAGACGCAGAGGAGTTGGGCATCAAAGAAGGTAACAGCAGAAGCCTTCTAACAGTGCCATTGCTAAGGAGGAGCTTCTGGCAGGCACCGTAGAGCAATACGGTGTAAAGAAGGTCAGGATCCAGGGGAGGGATTTGCAGCAGCAGAAGTCAGTAATTAGGCAGAAGCATTTTGATCTCCATTTCTGCTTGCCAAGGCTGTGGTAGATTATTGAGAGGTTGCATCTCAGGAATTCTGAAAGGCATGCTCTGAGAAGGCATTGGGGTTTTTGCTGAGCAGTGAAAAAGCCTGTTCATGCCCTGAATTCCACACACAGGGAAAAAGGTGACACACCAGTCATATCAAGTTTCATAGAATCCAACAAGATTTTTAAAGGAAATGGGCGTTAATGTATGGGGAGGAGCAAAGTCCTGGAGCTGACCCCAAGATCCATGAACATTCTGTTTGTAACTGAACTCTATTCTTGGACCTTTAGAAAAAGGAAACGGAATGACACATGATCATTGGGGCGTCCTAACCTTAGATAAAATGAGGCCGTATGAAACAAAGATGAAACAACATTAAATCGAGTCCCAGTCATGTAGGAGAGAAAAGAAACTGCGTGAATTTTCCAAAGTATTAAAAAACCCAAAGCAACGGCACAAAGCAATGAGGCCCCCACACTTCTGAACTCAGAAGGCATTCATTGTCTTCTGAATGCAATGATAAATGTTTTAGAATAAATAAGAGATCCCTAGAACAAAGTGGAAAATACAGATGAGCAGAGATGTAGCTCAGAAAATCTGGCAAGGGCAGATTCTGTCCTTCCTAAATCTGTCTTCTCCACTGAAAGTATTTCACTTGAAAGGAGGAATTTTTCCTGACCAGTAGAGGAATAATCAGGTTCTGGGTTTTTTTCTCTATCGGTGCTGTTATTGCAGAGCCTTACGTACTTGGAACAATAAAGCCGGTAAAAGTCACGTGGCAAGAGGACCCACGTTTCCAAGACAGCAGTTCTGAGGGTGATGATGAGCCTGAGATGTCAGAAATTGAAAAGGACCAAGAAATGCAAGTTCCATTTCTCTTTGTTGTCTACGTGGCTGTAGTAGTTGGATGCTGGGGGAATATTAAGAGCAGCACTCAGGAAATGGGAAACTGACATTGCACAGAGACAAACTCCCAGCAGCCCATTTGATGTGAAGTTGAATATGAAAAAAGAGAAGTAGAGCACAAGAAATTAACCGGGTCATTTTGGTTTGACCAACTCCAAGCAGAGTTTGGCCAAAAGCCAAAGACACAGTCAGTTTTCTCTTTAGAAGTGGGTTTTGTAAAATAAAAAGCTCTATTTAGTTACTAGGGAATAAAGCTTTTCCATGTATAGAATGTCTCTGAAGCACTAGAGGTTCCAGCCATGTTCATGGGATTTGATAGTACAATTTAGGATGCTCAAACCCCTTTGTACTTGTCTAGGTTTCTTTCTTTACCACGCACAGAAAGTGCTAGAGTTTTTTCCTTCTCAAAAGATGACAAATGCCTAAGAGGTATGACAGAATTTCTTCACCCCCTTTTGCATTTTTTTCCTTTTGAACTCTTCCTGGAATTCAGTGAGGAGGACAAAATGCTGCCTGGTTATGAATGTTTTCTAGTCAAAATTTGCCACCCTCACTTGTGCTCCAAGTTGTGGTAGAATCCTGTGAGAACGTCCTGGTAAAATAAAGGTCAAGCCGATTTCTGGCTTTCTTCTCTTTCAGATAATTGCCTAATAGGAATCTGGACTTGCAGAGTTTACCAAAAAATTAGTCACTTGACAGGTTACCTAGACATTTTGGATCCTTTCAGGTATTTATATAATCTTTAACTTTTTCCCCTCTCTCTGGTGTTAGCGTTAGAAATGCTGAGTGTGCTTGTCAGCCGCATATGTCCCTGTGGTTCTTTGTCCTGATGAATCTGGGGCTCTCTCTTCTGAATCCAGTGAATTTTGTATTAAGAAACAAAGAAATCAACATCCAAGGGAAACAAACACAGTCCCCAAAAACTGCACAGGCCCATAAAACAATTGCTGGTTATATTTTGTAGAATAGAGTCTTAAGCCAGGCTTAAAGGATGCGCCTTTCTTGAGACTGATGAGGTAACTCTGATGAAATGCACTGCTGGGTTCATACAGTTACCGGCCTGCAATCTTCCGGCCTGTCTGATTTTACAGGGTGTGTGCAAATGGAGAGAGCTCAGGCCTCAGCAAACCTCAGTTCTGGGGGAAGATGTGGGGTGCTGGTGCTGAGCTTTTAATGAAACAGCTGCAATTTCACTGCAATTTAGATTGCAGCATGTTGAGGAAAACTGCCGCTGCCTTTCATTGTTCTCAGTGCAGCAGGCTGCAGTAGGGAACATTTCTGCGGGAGCCAAGGTGTGGTGGGGGGCAGGAGAACAGGAAGGACGTGAAGAATTGATTTCTGACTTTATTGCTGTGTTGTTCAGGATTGTTAGAAGCAGCAGCACAATGAGAAGTGTTTAAGCCTATTAATATTGGTTTTTTCTTTTGTGCAGAGGGTCCAAAGTTATTCTGTAGATTAGTAAAGCTCAATGAAGAGAGAGGTAGGAAGACAGACGTAGATTATTCCTTGAGGTGAGTATGTAACATCTGTTCCCTGGACACTCTAGGTGAAAGCTGAGCATGGGGAGGGAATGCAGGTATGAATGTGCATGCAAAATTAATTCAGGAGCTGGAGAAGAGCTTTCAATTTGTAACGACCAGGGGAAGAGAAGTTTTTTAGTGTGCCGGGGTGTATAGCATCATGTTGTGTTGTCCAGTCAGGTAACCCACTACATCTTTGTATGTTACAGGAGCAGCTACTGAACTTCATGTAATTTAGAGATACGGTGAATTTAGAGACTTCGCCTAGTAGTGGATTCAGAAACTTCTCTGAAGAATTTGTTAGATTTTCATTATTTTCTGGAACGTTGAAAGAAGCATAAGGATACCAAATAGAAAGTGCAAGCAAACTAATAAACCTTTTATTGATTAAAAGTGAGTAATGTTTGCTCCTTGAAGAAGTTGCCAAACAACATTACTTTCAAAATCCTTTCAAAGATCTAGCCGGGATAGATATCTGCAAAGTCTGTTAGGCCGTGTTTCAGAGCTGGGTCTGAGGGTCTCATGTCCTGGGGAGCCAGGGGAAGGCTCCGGTCCTGACTGTGCGGCCAGGCCGGGGCCATTGAGCTCCAGCCCATCCCTGGTGGCTCCAAGGGCAAGCAGGAATGTCAAGGGTCCCCCAGGCCCGGGCCAGGCCAGGCCAGAGCAGTGCCCCCAGCCCTCCAGGAGTGGACGGGCTCTGCCAAGCCCGACCTGGGCACTGCCCCCAGCCCAGGGACAGGCGGGTGCTTTGCCCGAGAGCCGTGCCCAGAGCAGCAGAGCTGTCACAGCCCCAGCTGGTTCTGGCCGGTGTGAGGCCCGAGCAGCGCCCGGGGGTGCCCTGGGCAGTGCAGGAGCGGCACAGGAGCAGTTGCCAGGGCAGGGGGAAGCACGGGGCTCAGGCTCTGCACGGCCACACAGCACGCAGGCTGCAGGGGACAGAGCCAATGGGCCAGGCATGAGCAGCTCTGCGGGGCTCTTAGCCTGCAGCAGCATCGGCCCCAAGGCTGCTCTGCCCCTGCCTGGCTGATGGGCAGGGCTGGAGGCCTTGCAGAGCAGGGGCCATTGCGGGCACGGCTGTCCCAGGAGCTGCCCCCTGGCCCAGCTGGGCCCCACTTGGGGAGGAAGGAGGCTCCCAGCACCAGCATGGCTGAGCAGCTCCTGTGTCCCTGCTTGTCAGCCCCTGCCCTGTCTCCCAGAGGTCCCACTGATTGTTCTAGAAGTCATGGATCTGGATTTCCAGGAGCCTGTTTGCAAAGACATGAATGAGAAAAATCAACAAGAATTCTTTGTGCTTCTCTTCTTGACTTTTTTTATCCAATGTATTTGCTAGCAGGAAAAACTGGCAAAGTTCCTATAATGTAGGAAAAGCATGCTCCTGCATTTGACTTGAGGAATGTTGCAAGCTCTCCTGTCAAATGTACACAGAAAATTCTCATTGAATTTTCATTCTCATTGAATTTTCTGTGTTTCCACAGAGTCTGTAAAAAAGATGACATTTCTAAGGGATTAACACTAATTTTCCCATTTATATGAAATGTCAAAGTTGTTAGTTGATAGGATGACAGGATAATTCAGGTCTGGAGGCAGCTGTGGTGGTCTCCAGGTTTATCTCCTGTACCCAATGGTGATCAGCAGCAGCATCACATCAGGTTCATCTCAGTTTTCTCCAGACGGGTCTTGAGGGAAACGTCAGTTCAATCTCTGCAGTGCAGGCGCTCCACAGGGGCTCTCTGGGCAACCAACTGCAGGGGCAGGAGCCCTGGAGTGGCAGTGCCTGAACAGCACCTTCCTGCCTACACTGCCACCCTGGATGGCTGCCCCAGGGCCTGGCATTTGACCCTGCACTTGCTGCAGGAGTCCCGGCCCTGGTTCCAGCCAGACCAAACGCTGGGACCCATGGCAGAACCTTGGTGCCCCAGGGGGCAACCACAAGCAGTTGCCAGGCACCTGAGGCCACGGCTGCCCCAATTTTGGGTACACAGTGCTGATGTCAGAGTGGCCACTGTGACCTGTGCAACCAAGGCCCCAAAAGGGAACGCTGGGCTCAGGCCGTGTGTCAGTGCGACCTGACAACGGGAGGAGAAGGTAGGGCAGGGACGTGGCTGCCCAGGGACCAGAGGGGCCCCACACCTCGGGGCTCTGGGCCGTGCTGCAGGCTCAGCTGCCTCTCCCTTCCCAGATTCAGCGGAGGAACAGACAGAAGACACTGGTGTTCTTCAGCGCGACGACGGGAGAAGGCGGACGGGAGCAGGGCTCACGCAGGGCTGAGCAGGGAGCAGAGCCCTCGTGGCTCTGGGCCTGTTCTGCGAATTCCCGGCACTCTTCTTTCTCCCACAGTGAGAGAGGACCTGGAAGTGACCACGTCACTCTTGGACACGGAGTCACTGCTGACAGCCGCCATGGGTGATGACAGCAAGCAGGAGGGCCCTGGTGCCAGGGAGCCAGGTGAGGGCAAAGCAGCCCTCTGACAGCCTGGCCCAGGGGCTCTTGTGGCAGGCAGCGTGGGGCCCAGAGCAGACAGAGGCAGGGGGAGGCACAGGAGCTGCTCAGCCATGCTGGTGCTGGGAGCCGCCTTCCTCCCCAAGTGGGGCCCAGCTGGGCCAGGGGGCAGCTCCTGGGACAGCCGTGCCCGCAATGGCCCCTGCTCTGCAAGGCCTCCAGCCCTGCCCATCAGCCAGGCAGGGGCAGAGCAGCCTTGGGGCCGATGCTGCTGCAGGCTAAGAGCCCCGCAGAGCTGCTCATGCCTGGGCCATTGGCTCTGTCCCCTGCAGCCTGCAGGCTGTGTGGCCGTGCAGAGCCTGAGCCCCGTGCTTCCCCCTGCCCTGGCAACTGCTCCTGTGCCGCTCCTGCACTGCCCAGGGCACCCCCGGGCGCTGCTCGGGCCTCACACCGGCCAGAATCAGCTGGGGCTGTGACAGCTCTGCTGCTCTGGGCACGGCTCTCGGGCAAAGCACCCGCCTGTCCCTGGGCTGGGGGCAGTGCCCAGGTCGGGCTTGGCAGAGCCCGTCCACTCCTGGAGGGCTGGGGGCACTGCTCTGGCCTGGCCTGGCCCGGGCCTGGGGGACCCTTGACATTCCTGCTTGCCCTTGGAGCCACCAGGGATGGGCTGGAGCTCAATGGCCCCGGCCTGGCCGCACAGTCAGGACCGGAGCCTTCCCCTGGCTCCCCAGGACATGAGACCCTCAGACCCAGCTCTGAAACACGGCCTAACAGGCTTTGCAGATATCTATCCCTGTTAGATCTTTGAAAGTAATGTTGTTTGGCAACTTCTTCAAGGAGCAAACATGACTCGCTTCTAATCAATAAAAGGTTTATTAGTTTGCTTGCACTTTCTATTTGGTATCCTTATGCTTCCTTCGACGTTCCAGAAAATAATGAAAATCTAACAAATTCTTCAGAGAAGTTTCTGAATCCACTACTAGGCGAAGTCTCTAAATTCACCGTATCTCTAAATTACATGAAGTTCAGTAGCTGCTCCTGTAACATACAAAGATGTAGTGGGTTACCTGACTGGACAACACAACATGATGCTATACACCCCGGCACACTAAAAAACTTCTCTTCCCCTGGTCGTTACAAATTTAAAGCTCTTCTCCAGCTCCTGAATTAATTTTGCATGCACATTCATACCTGCATTCCCTCCCCATGCTCAGCTTTCACCTAGAGTGTCCAGGGAACAGATGTTACATACTCACCTCAAGGAATAATCTACGTCTGTCTTCCTACCTCTCTCTTCATTGAGCTTTACTAATCTACAGAATAACTTTGGACCCTCTGCACAAAAGAAAAAACCAATATTAATAGGCTTAAACACTTCTCATTGTGCTGCTGCTTCTAACAATCCTGAACAACACAGCAATAAAGTCAGAAATCAATTCTTCACGTCCTTCCTGTTCTCCTGCCCCCCACCACACCTTGGCTCCCGCAGAAATGTTCCCTACTGCAGCCTGCTGCACTGAGAACAATGAAAGGCAGCGGCAGTTTTCCTCAACATGCTGCAATCTAAATTGCAGTGAAATTGCAGCTGTTTCATTAAAAGCTCAGCACCAGCACCCCACATCTTCCCCCAGAACTGAGGTTTGCTGAGGCCTGAGCTCTCTCCATTTGCACACACCCTGTAAAATCAGACAGGCCGGAAGATTGCAGGCCGGTAACTGTATGAACCCAGCAGTGCATTTCATCAGAGTTATCTCATCAGTCTCAAGAAAGGCGCATCCTTTAAGCCTGGCTTAAGACTCTATTCTACAAAATATAACCAGCAATTGTTTTATGGGCCTGTGCAGTTTTTGGGGACTGTGTTTGTTTCCCTTGGATGTTGATTTCTTTGTTTCTTAATACAAAATTCACTGGATTCAGAAGAGAGAGCCCCAGATTCATCAGGACAAAGAACCACAGGGACATATGCGGCTGACAAGCACACTCAGCATTTCTAACGCTAACACCAGAGAGAGGGGAAAAAGTTAAAGATTATATAAATACCTGAAAGGATCCAAAATGTCTAGGTAACCTGTCAAGTGACTAATTTTTGGTAAACTCTGCAAGTCCAGATTCCTATTAGGCAATTATCTGAAAGAGAAGAAAGCCAGAAATCAGCTTGACCTTTATTTTACCACGACGTTCTCACAGGATTCTACCACAACTTGGAGCACAAGTGAGGGTGGCAAATTTTGACTAGAAAACATTCATAACCAGGCAGCATTTTGTCCTCCTCACTGAATTCCAGGAAGAGTTCAAAAGGAAAAAAATGCAAAAGGGGGTGAAGAAATTCTGTCATACCTCTTAGGCATTTGTCATCTTTTGAGAAGGAAAAAACTCTAGCACTTTCTGTGCGTGGTAAAGAAAGAAACCTAGACAAGTACAAAGGGGTTTGAGCATCCTAAATTGTACTATCAAATCCCATGAACATGGCTGGAACCTCTAGTGCTTCAGAGACATTCTATACATGGAAAAGCTTTATTCCCTAGTAACTAAATAGAGCTTTTTATTTTACAAAACCCACTTCTAAAGAGAAAACTGACTGTGTCTTTGGTTTTTGGCCAAACTCTGCTTGGAGTTGGTCAAACCAAAATGACCCGGTTAATTTCTTGTGCTCTACTTCTCTTTTTTCATATTCAACTTCACATCAAATGGGCTGCTGGGAGTTTGTCTCTGTGCAATGTCAGTTTCCCATTTCCTGAGTGCTGCTCTTAATATTCCCCCAGCATCCAACTACTACAGCCACGTAGACAACAAAGAGAAATGGAACTTGCATTTCTTGGTCCTTTTCAATTTCTGACATCTCAGGCTCATCATCACCCTCAGAACTGCTGTCTTGGAAACGTGGGTCCTCTTGCCACGTGACTTTTACCGGCTTTATTGTTCCAAGTACGTAAGGCTCTGCAATAACAGCACCGATAGAGAAAAAAACCCAGAACCTGATTATTCCTCTACTGGTCAGGAAAAATTCCTCCTTTCAAGTGAAATACTTACAGTGGAGAAGACAGATTTAGGAAGGACAGAATCTGCCCTTGCCAGATTTTCTGAGCTACATCTCTGCTCATCTGTATTTTCCACTTTGTTCTAGGGATCTCTTATTTATTCTAAAACATTTATCATTGCATTCAGAAGACAATGAATGCCTTCTGAGTTCAGAAGTGTGGGGGCCTCATTGCTTTGTGCCGTTGCTTTGGGTTTTTTAATACTTTGGAAAACTTCACGCAGTTTCTTTTCTCTCCTACATGACGGGGACTCGATTTAATGTTGTTTCATCTTTGTTTCATACGGCCTCATTTTATCTAAGGTTAGGACGCCCCAATGATCATGTGTCATTCCGTTTCCTTTTTCTAAAGGTCCAAGAATAGAGTTCAGTTACAAACAGAATGTTCATGGATCTTGGGGTCAGCTCCAGGACTTTGCTCCTCCCCATACATTAACGCCCATTTCCTTTAAAAATCTTGTTGGATTCTATGAAACTTGATATGACTGGTGTGTCACCTTTTTCCCTGTGTGTGGAATTCAGGGCATGAACAGGCTTTTTCACCGCTCAGCAAAAACCCCAATGCCTTCTCAGAGCATGCTTTTCAGAATTCCTGAGATGCAACCTCTCAATAATCTACCACAGCCATGGCAAGCAGAAATGGAGATCAAAATGCTTCTGCCTAATTACTGACTTCTGCTGCTGCAAATCCCTCCCCTGGATCCTGACCTTCTTTACACCGTATTGCTCTACGGTGCCTGCCAGAAGCTCCTCCTTAGCAATGGCACTGTTAGAAGGCTTCTGCTGTTACCTTCTTTGATGCCCAACTCCTCTGCGTCTCCAAAGAAGGAAAACTTGAAAGCACTCAGCTCCTGAGCTGCGCCGTTCTCAGGCAAAGGTCCCAAATGGTCATCTGGGGCAGAGTCCTGCGCATCCTCTTTGTCCCAGGGTATTTCCTAAGTCTTGTCTGGTTTGCTCTTTGAATGTCCAATCAAGTCTTTCAAATCAGCAGCAATATTGTAAAAGTTTTTCTTCAGACACTTGAGGCAGTGTCGCACGCTCTTCTTTCTTCTTTCTTCTTTTTTTGGTGTTACTGAAATGAGATTGTTCAAGGATAGCAACACAGCACACGTCCTTTTCAGAGACAGCTCCGCTAAGAGCCACCTTGCTCTGAATGTCTCCCTAAGCATATCTAAGCCCATTAAGCAGTGGTTCACTTTCAAGGGTAAGCAGTGGGGAAACATCTGAGGTTGGAGTCTAAAGGCAGGAACAAGAGTTCTTTTTAAATAGCCACATCCTTAAGTGACTTTTCACTGAATACACAGTTACATAGCAATCAAGGTATTATGCAGACACTTCTTTCCTGCCAATAGAAACATCAAGAGCAATGTGGTTCTCTCACAGACCTGCAAATCTCAAGGTCCCTCTACTGACCGTTCTCACCTTCACTTCCGGCAAGGAACACATGGACTAGAAAGAAAAGTTGATGCTACGTGCTGCTGTTGGAGGTCCCAGTTGAGGTCCGACGTCGCTGGCGGGAGCGACTGCTCCGGCGGGATGTCCCTGACCATGTCCCCCTACGCCTGGGCCTCTCAGCACTCGCTGATGTTCTCCTGCTCCTGTCCTGGCGACTCCTGGACCGCACAGGTTGATTCGAGGCCCGGCGCTCCAGGCGGGAGCGGCTGCGTCTGGGGGACGTCCCTGACCATGTCTCCCTTCGCCCGGGCCTCTCAGTCCTTGGTGTTGTCCCACTGGTCCTGTCACGGCGACTCCTGGACCGGACAGGTGGGCTGTGGGCCCAACCTTGCTGGCGGGAGCACCTGCGTCTGGGGGACGTCTGTGATGGTGTCTCCCTTCGCCCGGGCCTCTCAGTTATTGGCCCTGTCCCACTGCTCCTGTCACGGCGACTCCTGGACCGGACAGGTGGGCTCTGGGCCCGACCTTGCTGGCAGGGGCACCGGTCTCTGGGGGACATCCGTGATGGTGTCTCCCTTCGCCCGGGCCTCTCTGCTCTCAGCCGTGTCTCACTGTTCCGGTCACGGCGACTCCTGGACCGGACAGGTGGGCTCTGGGCCTGACCTTGCTGGCAAGAGCAGCTTTGCCTGCGGCGACGACGACCACGTCTGGAATGGACCTGGTCCTCAAGGTTAGGGGAGCTGCTGTATCTTGACCTTGATCTTCTGAGGCTGCTGCTGTCCCGTGAAGTAGATGGCCGTGACTGCTCCCATGTTGCGAGTTGGGGCCTGCTGAGGCTACTGGTCTTTGGAGATGAAGATGGGGAAGCCAGCCCCAATGGCACTGTGGTGTGGGAGCTGGGGCTGAAGGCCTCAGATTCTGAGGAGCCATGAGTAGATTCCAGTCCCGACTGTCTGGTCAGGCTGGGGCCATTGAGCTCTGACTCATCCCTGGGGGCTGTAAGAGCAAGCAGGAATGTCAAAGGCCCCCCAGGCCCCGGCCAGGCCAGAGCAGTGCCCTCAGCCCTCCAGCAGTGGATGTGCTCTGCCAAGCCCAGCCTGGGCACTCTTCCCGGCCCAGGACACCGGGGGCTTTGACTCATACCCGTTCCAAGCCCAGCACAGCTGTCACACTCCCATCTGTATGTGCTGTCTCTCAGGCCAGAGCAGCGCCTGTGGGTGCCCTCGGCAGCACAGGAGGAGCACAGGAGCAGTTCCCAGGGCCTGGGGAAGCAAAGAAGTTTGTGACACTGAGGACAAAATGTCCCCACACATGGCTGTCTGGCCAAGGTATTAAAGTTCTTTGCTCTTTGAGCCCTTGCCAAGATACGGTTTCCCTGCAGAGCCCTGCGAGCAGCTTCCCAACTCACCCTGCTTCCTCTGCCTCCTCCCTGCCTCCAGGGTAGAGGCATTCCACAGCATTGCACTGGCTGTGCCTCTCTCCTAGATCTGCAAAGGCATTGTTGTCCTCCCATGCTGGTAGTCTGATAGAGAAATGGAAAACTGATGAATTTCTGCTGCCCTCCCGACATGGAGATTCAGGGTGTCCCTGGTCTTCTTCCAGCACTTTTCCAAGTTGGGCGTGAAGCTGAAGCCCAGACTCATGGGACAGGGCATGGCCAGGGCTCCTGGGGCAGGGCCTGGCACAGCACAGCCCTTGCCCCCTCCTGACTGGTGGGCCAGGCAGAAGAACACCAACCTGAAGGGGATTCGGATCCCCAAGATGAACATTGCAACAGGGAATTCCCCACTGTCTCTGCACAGGGGGCACTGAAAGAATAAAGCACCAGCGCGCATGGCCTGTCCCTGCAGGGCAAACACAAGCAGGGTGAGCGAGGCCCTGCTGCTGCTGAGCACCTGCTGTGCCCTGGGGCTGAGGGCAGGGCTCCAACCTGGATGCAGTCCCTGTGGAACCAGGCCCTTTTGCACGTTGGGCACACCAGGGTTGTGAAGGTCATTCTGTCCTCCACAGGCTCCATGCAGATGGGGCAATCGGTTCCTGGCTCAGGAGTCGCCTCCACGACCTGCTCTGGACGGTGCTCAGGGCAGAAGGACCTGGAGGAAAATGGATGGGGAAATGAGAAATGCGGCTCATTCCGCAGAGGTGGCCACAAGGAGAAATGAGGTACCTGTATGGAGTAATGTATACATTGACACAGCCGCCCTCCTTGGCACAGGGCAGGTGGAACCATTTCCCGCAGTCCTCCTTGCAGCACGTGATGGTTGCCCCCCTCTGGCCGCAGACGCAGCAGAGCTGGAAAGAGCCAAGCAGCCCCATCAGCAGCAGCAGCAGCAGCCTCGGGGCCTCCCCAGGCAGCCCCACGGCTCCGGGCAGGGCGCAGGATGCGGCCGCTGCCGGGTCGCAGCCCACAGAGCCGCCTGCTGGAGGAGGGAGGCTCCTGTGCCAGAGCCTCTCTGCCAGAGCTGCTGGGAGCCAGACTTTGTCCCGGCTGTTGGGCCGGCCTTTCTTTGCTGCTGTCTGGGCAAAG
Source organism: Fringilla coelebs (assembly GCF_963513975.1). Classification (NCBI taxonomy): domain Eukaryota; kingdom Metazoa; phylum Chordata; class Aves; order Passeriformes; family Fringillidae; genus Fringilla; species Fringilla coelebs. The sequence goes on from NC_140039.1 coordinate 5,155,817, forward strand.
CTCTGGCAGGCCTCGCCTGGCACAAATCTCCCTGCGCTTGTCCCGCTCTCACCTTCTGTGCTGACCGCTGGACTGCAATTCGGATGTCCCGAGGGAGAAAGCCCATGAGTCCAGCGTGGTGGTTCTCTTGGCGAAATAGTAGACTGGCAAAAAACTGCAGCCAGGAGGAGCAGCTGATGAGGAGAGGGTGGCAGCAACCGCCCGTTGCAAGGGTGGAGGGAGCGCCCGGAGCCACTCACCATGCAGAACCTGTGGGCACAGAGCCCACCCTTCTCCAGTTTGTCACCGCACATGTCCGGGTCAGCCTCCACACGGCGACACAGCACGCAGGCTGCAGGGGACAGAGCCAATGGCCCAGGCATGAGCAGCTCTGCGGGGCTCTTAGCCTGCAGCAGCATCGGCCCCAAGGCTGCTCTGCCCCTGCCTGGCTGATGGGCAGGGCTGGAGGCCTTGCAGAGCAGGGGCCATTGCGGGCACGGCTGTCCCAGGAGCTGCCCCCTGGCCCAGCTGGGCCCCACTTGGGGAGGAAGGCGGCTCCCAGCACCAGCATGCCCTAGCAGCTCCTGCCTCCCCCTGCCTCTGTCTGCTCTGGGCCCCACGCTGCCTGCCACAAGAGCCCCTGGGCCAGGCTGTCAGAGGGCTGCTTTGCCCTCACCTGGCTCCCTGGCACCAGGGCCCTCCTGCTTGCTGTCATCACCCATGGCGGCTGTCAGCGGTGACTCCGTGTCCACGAGTGACGTGGTCACTTCCAGATCCTCTCTCACTGTGGGAGAAAGAAGAGTGCCGGGAATTCGCAGAACAGGCCCAGAGCCACGAGGGCTCTGCTCCCTGCTCAGCCCTGCGTGAGCCCTGCTCCCGTCCGCCTTCTCCCGTCGTCGCGCTGAAGAACACCAGTGTCTTCTGTCTGTTCCTCCGCTGAATCTGGGAAGGGAGAGGCAGCTGAGCCTGCAGCACGGCCCAGAGCCCCGAGGTGTGGGGCCCCTCTGGTCCCTGGGCAGCCACGTCCCTGCCCTACCTTCTCCTCCCGTTGTCAGGTCGCACTGACACACGGCCTGAGCCCAGCGTTCCCTTTTGGGGCCTTGGTTGCACAGGTCACAGTGGCCACTCTGACATCAGCACTGTGTACCCAAAATTGGGGCAGCCGTGGCCTCAGGTGCCTGGCAACTGCTTGTGGTTGCCCCCTGGGGCACCAAGGTTCTGCCATGGGTCCCAGCGTTTGGTCTGGCTGGAACCAGGGCCGGGACTCCTGCAGCAAGTGCAGGGTCAAATGCCAGGCCCTGGGGCAGCCATCCAGGGTGGCAGTGTAGGCAGGAAGGTGCTGTTCAGGCACTGCCACTCCAGGGCTCCTGCCCCTGCAGTTGGTTGCCCAGAGAGCCCCTGTGGAGCGCCTGCACTGCAGAGATTGAACTGACGTTTCCCTCAAGACCCGTCTGGAGAAAACTGAGATGAACCTGATGTGATGCTGCTGCTGATCACCATTGGGTACAGGAGATAAACCTGGAGACCACCACAGCTGCCTCCAGACCTGAATTATCCTGTCATCCTATCAACTAACAACTTTGACATTTCATATAAATGGGAAAATTAGTGTTAAGCTCCTTAGAAATGTCATCTTTTTTACAGACTCTGTGGAAACACAGAAAATTCAATGAGAATGAAAATTCAATGAGAATTTTCTGTGTACATTTGACAGGAGAGCTTGCAACATTCCTCAAGTCAAATGCAGGAGCATGCTTTTCCTACATTATAGGAACTTTGCCAGTTTTTCCTGCTAGCAAATACATTGGATAAAAAAAGTCAAGAAGAGAAGCACAAACAATTCTTGTTGATTTTTCTCATTCATGTCTTTGCAAACAGGCTCCTGGAAATCCAGATCCATGACTTCTAGAACAATCAGTGGGACCTCTGGGAGACAGGGCAAGGGCTGACAAGCAGGGACACAGGAGCTGCTCAGCCATGCTGGTGCTGGGAGCCGCCTTCCTCCCCAAGTGGGGCCCAGCTGGGCCAGGGGGCAGCTCCTGGGACAGCCGTGCCCGCAATGGCCCCTGCTCTGCAAGGCCTCCAGCCCTGCCCATCAGCCAGGCAGGGGCAGAGCAGCCTTGGGGCCGATGCTGCTGCAGGCTAAGAGCCCCGCAGAGCTGCTCATGCCTGGCCCATTGGCTCTGTCCCCTGCGGCCTGCAGGCTGTGTGGCCGTGCAGAGCCTGAGCCCCGTGCTTCCCCCTGCCCTGGCAACTGCTCCTGTGCCGCTCCTGCACTGCCCAGGGCACCCCCGGGCGCTGCTCGGGCCTCACACCGGCCAGAACCAGCTGGGGCTGTGACAGCTCTGCTGCTCTGGGCACGGCTCTCGGGCAAAGCACCCGCCTGTCCCTGGGCTGGGGGCAGTGCCCAGGTCGGGCTTGGGCTCCAGGGCACCCCCGGGCGCTGCTCGGGCCTCACACCGGCCAGAACCAGCTGGGGCTGTGACAGCTCTGCTGCTCTGGGCACGGCTCTCGGGCAAAGCACCCGCCTGTCCCTGGGCTGGGGGCAGTGCCCTGGTCGGGCTTGGCAGAGCCCGTCCACTCCTGGAGGGCTGGGGGCACTGCTCTGGCCTGGCCTGGCCCGGGCCTGGGGGACCCTTGACATTCCTGCTTGCCCTTGGAGCCACCAGGGATGGGCTGGAGCTCAATGGCCCCGGCCTGGCCGCACAGTCAGGACCGGAGCCTTCCCCTGGCTCCCCAGGACATGAGACCCTCAGCCCCAGCTCTGAAACACGGATTAACAGGCTTTGCAGATATCTATCCCTGCTAGATCTTTGAAAGTAATGTTGTTTGGCAACTTCTTCAAGGAGCTAACATGACTCGCTTCTTGTAATAAATGGGCAGGAGACAGTTCTCCTTTTGATGCCTTTATTAAAAGTGATCAGCTCAGGATAGGGGCATTCGGCAGGTCTGCAGCTCCTGTCGCTGTTTCCCGCGTGACTCAGAGGAGGAGGAATCGTGCAGCAGCTCTGTCCACTGAGGGGCAGAGCTGGGGGTCCCGTCCTCACAAGAGCGCTAGGGTATTACCCGGCTTTCCTGCCGTCCAGTCCCGGGGTCCTCACTCGAGCTGTGGTCTTCTTCAGCTAGGGTGAGGGGCGACCGAGGCTTCCAGCATCTCTGCAGGCTTGGGACTCTGATATCCTGACCCCGCTCTACTCTTAGTTGAGTTGGCTCGTTGTTTTGGGGGTTTATTAGACGAGTTTGGGGGTTTTCACCCCCCGTTGCACCTTGGGTCTAGGATTTATTTGCATATCTCTGGATATCCCCCTCCCATCCCTTTAGAGAAACAGCCCCAGACAAGGTGATACTGGTACAATACAGCGTTAACTACTACATTAGCATTTCAATCTACTAGCATTTAGGGGACAGTAGGTTACGCCCTGCAGCTGTCTCTGCTGGGAAGCGACTGGGGGTCAGTCTCTTCCCCCCCCTTGTCATCCCCGGAGTGCCCCGTCCCCCCCCCCTTGGTACCCGTGCCCCATGGGGGGGGGCAGCCCGCCGCTCCCGGGACGCTCCCGGGACGGGCCGGTCCCCGCTGACACCACCCGCGGGGACCTCCCCGGCCCCGCCGGGACCCGCGCTGGGGAGGAGCCGCCTCCACTCGTCTCTTGCCCCGGCAGGACCGCGCCGAAGGTGGGGGGTTGGGCCCGCAGTCACTGAGAACAGGCAGCAAAAAAGTACATTGTTACAGAACATTCCAACAACTTGAAATTACAAACTTTCAATTGGGCTCCCACTTGGCAATTCTGGGTTCTAGTTGTAAGCATAGCAGCCTAAGAAAATGGATAACCTATTTCTTGTTTATAACACTTCTAATCAATAAAAGGTTTATTAGTTTGCTTGCACTTTCTTTTGGGTATCCTTATGCTTCCTTCGACGTTCCAGAAAATAATGAAAATCTAACAAATTCTTCAGAGAAGTTTCTGAATCCACTACTAGGCGAAGTCTCTAAATTCACCGTATCTCTAAATTACATGAAGTTCAGTAGCTGCTCCTGTAACATACAAAGATGTAGTGGGTTACCTGACTGGACAACACAACATGATGCTATACACCCCGGCACACTAAAAAACTTCTCTTCCCCTGGTCGTTACAAATTGAAAGCTCTTCTCCAGCTCCTGAATTAATTTTGCATGCACATTCATACCTGCATTCCCTCCCCATGCTCAGCTTTCACCTAGAGTGTCCAGGGAACAGATGTTACATACTCACCTCAAGGAATAATCTACGTCTGTCTTCCTACCTCTCTCTTCATTGAGCTTTACTAATCTACAGAATAACTTTGGACCCTCTGCACAAAAGAAAAAACCAATATTAATAGGCTTAAACACTTCTCATTGTGCTGCTGCTTCTAACAATCCTGAACAACACAGCAATAAAGTCAGAAATCAATTCTTCATGTCCTTCCTGTTCTCCTGCCCCCCACCACACCTTGGCTCCCGCAGAAATGTTCCCTACTGCAGCCTGCTGCACTGAGAACAATGAAAGGCAGCGGCAGTTTTCCTCAACATGCTGCAATCTAAATTGCAGTGAAATTGCAGCTGTTTCATTAAAAGCTCAGCACCAGCACCCCACATCTTCCCCCAGAACTGAGGTTTGCTGAGGCCTGAGCTCTCTCCATTTGCACACACCCTGTAAAATCAGACAGGCCGGAAGATTGCAGGCCGGTAACTGTATGAACCCAGCAGTGCATTTCATCAGAGTTACCTCATCAGTCTCAAGAAAGGCGCATCCTTTAAGCCTGGCTTAAGACTCTATTCTACAAAATATAACCAGCAATTGTTTTATGGGCCTGTGCAGTTTTTGGGGACTGTGTTTGTTTCCCTTGGATGTTGATTTCTTTGTTTCTTAATACAAAATTCACTGGATTCAGAAGAGAGAGCCCCAGATTCATCAGGACAAAGAACCACAGGGACATATGCGGCTGACAAGCACACTCAGCATTTCTAACGCTAACACCAGAGAGAGGGGAAAAAGTTAAAGATTATATAAATACCTGAAAGGATCCAAAATGTCTAGGTAACCTGTCAAGTGACTAATTTTTGGTAAACCCTACAAGTCCAGATTCCTATTAGGCAATTATCTGAAAGAGAAGAAAGCCAGAAATCGGCTTGACCTTTATTTTACCAGGACGTTCTCACAGGATTCTACCACAACTTGGAGCACAAGTGAGGGTGGCAAATTTTGACTAGAAAACATTCATAACCAGGCAGCATTTTGTCCTCCTCACTGAATTCCAGGAAGAGTTCAAAAGGAAAAAAATGCAAAAGGGGGTGAAGAAATTCTGTCATACCTCTTAGGCATTTGTCATCTTTTGAGAAGGAAAAAACTCTAGCACTTTCTGTGCGTGGTAAAGAAAGAAACCTAGACAAGTACAAAGGGGTTTGAGCATCCTAAATTGTACTATCAAATCCCATGAACATGGCTGGAACCTCTAGTGCTTCAGAGACATTCTATACATGGAAAAGCTTTATTCCCTAGTAACTAAATAGAGCTTTTTATTTTACAAAACCCACTTCTAAAGAGAAAACTGACTGTGTCTTTGGCTTTTGGCCAAACTCTGCTTGGAGTTGGTCAAACCAAAATGACCCGGTTAATTTCTTGTGCTCTACTTCTCTTTTTTCATATTCAACTTCACATCAAATGGGCTGCTGGGAGTTTGTCTCTGTGCAATGTCAGTTTCCCATTTCCTGAGTGCTGCTCTTAATATTCCCCCAGCATCCAACTACTACAGCCACGTAGACAACAAAGAGAAATGGAACTTGCATTTCTTGGTCCTTTTCAATTTCTGACATCTCAGGCTCATCATCACCCTCAGAACTGCTGTCTTGGAAACGTGGGTCCTCTTGCCACGTGACTTTTACCGGCTTTATTGTTCCAAGTACGTAAGGCTCTGCAATAACAGCACCGATAGAGAAAAAAACCCAGAACCTGATTATTCCTCTACTGGTCAGGAAAAATTCCTCCTTTCAAGTGAAATACTTTCAGTGGAGAAGACAGATTTAGGAAGGACAGAATCTGCCCTTGCCAGATTTTCTGAGCTACATCTCTGCTCATCTGTATTTTCCACTTTGTTCTAGGGATCTCTTATTTATTCTAAAACATTTATCATTGCATTCAGAAGACAATGAATGCCTTCTGAGTTCAGAAGTGTGGGGGCCTCATTGCTTTGTGCCGTTGCTTTGGGTTTTTTAATACTTTGGAAAACTTCACGCAGTTTCTTTTCTCTCCTACATGACGGGGACTCGATTTAATGTTGTTTCATCTTTGTTTCATACGGCCTCATTTTATCTAAGGTTAGGACGCCCCAATGATCATGTGTCATTCCGTTTCCTTTTTCTAAAGGTCCAAGAATAGAGTTCAGTTACAAACAGAATGTTCATGGATCTTGGGGTCAGCTCCAGGACTTTGCTCCTCCCCATACATTAACGCCCATTTCCTTTAAAAATCTTGTTAGATTCTATGAAACTTGATATGACTGGTGTGTCACCTTTTTCCCTGTGTGTGGAATTCAGGGCATGAACAGGCTTTTTCACCGCTCAGCAAAAACCCCAATGCCTTCTCAGAGCATGCCTTTCAGAATTCCTGAGATGCAACCTCTCAATAATCTACCACAGCCTTGGCAAGCAGAAATGGAGATCAAAATGCTTCTGCCTAATTACTGACTTCTGCTGCTGCAAATCCCTCCCCTGGATCCTGACCTTCTTTACACCGTATTGCTCTACGGTGCCTGCCAGAAGCTCCTCCTTAGCAATGGCACTGTTAGAAGGCTTCTGCCGTTACCTTCTTTGATGCCCAACTCCTCTGCATCTCCAAAGAAGGAAAACTTGAAAGCACTCAGCTCCTGAGCTGCGTCGTTCTCAGGCAAAGGTCCCAAATGGTCATCTGGGGCAGAGTCCTGCGCATCCTCTTTGTCCCAGGGTATTTCCTAAGTCTTGTCTGGTTTGCTCTTTGAATGTCCAATCAAGTCTTTCAAATCAGCAGCAATATTGTAAAAGTTTTTCTTCAGACACTTGAGGCAGTGTCGCACGCTCTTCTTTCTTCTTTCTTCTTTTTTTGGTGTTACTGAAATGAGATTGTTCAAGGATAGCAACACAGCACACGTCCTTTTCGGAGACAGCTCCGCTAAGAGCCACCTTGCTCTGAATGTCTCCCTAAGCATATCTAAGCCCATTAAGCAGTGGTTCACTCTCAAGGGTAAGCAGTGGGGAAACATCTGAGGTTGGAGTCTAAAGGCAGGAACAAGAGTTCTTTTTAATTAGCCACATCCTTAAGTGACTTTTCACTGAATACACAGTTACATAGCAATCAAGGTATTATGCAGAGACTTCTTTCCTGCCAATAGAAACATCAAGAGCAATGTGGTTCTCTCACAGACCTGCAAATCTCAAGGTCCCTCTACTGACCGTTCTCACCTTCACTTCCAGCAAGGAACACATGGACTAGAAAGAAAAGTTGATGCTACGTGCTGCTGTTGGAGGTCCCAGTTGAGGTCCGACGTCGCTGGCGGGAGCGGCTGCTCCGGCGGGATGTCCCTGACCATGTCCCCCTACGCCTGGGCCTCTCAGCACTCGCTGATGTTCTCCTGCTCCTGTCCTGGCGACTCCTGGACCGCACAGGTTGATTCGAGGCCCGGCGCTCCAGGCGGGAGCGGCTTCGTCTGGGGGACGTCCCTGACAATGTCTCCCTTTGCCCGGGCCTCTCAGTCCTTGGTGTTGTCCCACTGTTCCTGTCACGGCGACTCCTGGACCGGACAGGTGGACTCTGGGCCCGACCTTGCTGGCGGGAGAAGCTGCGTCTGGGGGACATCCCTGACCATGTCTCCCTTCGCCTGGGCCTCTCAGTCCTTGGTGTTGTCCCACTGTTCCTGTCACGGCGACTCCTGGACCGGACAGGTGGACTCTGGGCCCGACCTTGCTGGCGGGAGCACCTGCGTCTGGGGGACGTCCCTGACCATGTCTCCCTTCGCCCGGGCCTCTCAGTCCTTGGTGTTGTCCCACTGGTCCTGTCACAGAGACTCCTGGACCGGACAGGTGGGCTGTGGGCCCAACCTTGCTGGCGGGAGCACCTGCGTCTGGGGGACGTCTGTGATGGTGTCTCCCTTCGCCCGGGCCTCTCAGTTATTGGCCCTGTCCCACTGCTCCTGTCACGGCGACTCCTGGACAGGACAGGTGGGCTCTGGGCCCGACCTTGCTGGCAGGGGCACCGGTCTCTGGGGGACATCCGTGATGGTGTCTCCCTTCGCCCGGGCCTCTCCGCCCTCAGCCGTGTCTCACTGTTCCGGTCACGGCGACTCCTGGACCGGACAGGTGGGCTCTGGGCCTGACCTTGCTGGCAAGAGCAGCTTTGCCTGCGGCGAGGACGACCACGTCTGGAATGGACCTGGTCCTCAAGGTTAGGGGAGCTGCTGTATCTTGACCTTGATCTTCTGAGGCTGCTGCTGTCCCGTGAAGTAGATGGCCGTGACTGCTCCCATGTTGCGAGTTGGGGCCTGCTGAGGCTACTGGTCTTTGGAGATGAAGATGGGGAAGCCAGCCCCAATGGCACTGTGGTGTGGGAGCTGGGGCTGAAGGCCTCAGATTCTGAGGAGCCATGAGTAGATTCCAGTCCCGACTGTCTGGTCAGGCTGGGGCCATTGAGCTCTGACTCATCCCTGGGGGCTGTAAGAGCAAGCAGGAATGTCAAAGGCCCCCCAGGCCCCGGCCAGGCCAGAGCAGTGCCCTCAGCCCTCCAGCAGTGGATGTGCTCTGCCAAGCCCAGCCTGGGCACTCTTCCCGGCCCAGGACACCGGGGGCTTTGACTCATACCCGTTCCAAGCCCAGCACAGCTGTCACACTCCCATCTGTATGTGCTGTCTCTCAGGCCAGAGCAGCGCCTGTGGGTGCCCTCGGCAGCACAGGAGGAGCACAGGAGCAGTTCCCAGGGCCTGGGGAAGCAAAGAAGTTTGTGACACTGAGGACAAAATGTCCCCACACATGGCTGTCTGGCCAAGGTATTAAAGTTCTTTGCTCTTTGAGCCCTTGCCAAGATACGGTTTCCCTGCAGAGCCCTGCGAGCAGCTTCCCAACTCACCCTGCTTCCTCTGCCTCCTCCCTGCCTCCAGGGTAGAGGCATTCCACAGCATTGCACTGGCTGTGCCTCTCTCCTAGATCTGCAAAGGCATTGTTGTCCTCCCATGCTGGTAGTCTGATAGAGAAATGGAAAACTGATGAATTTCTGCTGCCCTCCCGACATGGAGATTCAGGGTGTCCCTGGTCTTCTTCCAGCACTTTTCCAAGTTGGGCGTGAAGCTGAAGCCCAGACTCATGGGACAGGGCATGGCCAGGGCTCCTGGGGCAGGGCCTGGCACAGCACAGCCCTTGCCCCCTCCTGACTGGTGGGCCAGGCAGAAGAACACCAACCTGAAGGGGATTCGGATCCCCAAGATGAACATTGCAACAGGGAATTCCCCACTGTCTCTGCACAGGGGGCACTGAAAGAATAAAGCACCAGCGCGCATGGCCTGTCCCTGCAGGGCAAACACAAGCAGGGTGAGCGAGGCCCTGCTGCTGCTGAGCACCTGCTGTGCCCTGGGGCTGAGGGCAGGGCTCCAACCTGGATGCAGTCCCTGTGGAACCAGGCCCTTTTGCACGTTGGGCACACCAGGGTTGTGAAGGTCATTCTGTCCTCCACAGGCTCCATGCAGATGGGGCAATCGGTTCCTGGCTCAGGAGTCGCCTCCACGACCTGCTCTGGACGGTGCTCAGGGCAGAAGGACCTGGAGGAAAATGGATGGGGAAATGAGAAATGCGGCTCATTCCGCAGAGGTGGCCACAAGGAGAAATGAGGTACCTGTATGGAGTAATGTATACATTGACACAGCCGCCCTCCTTGGCACAGGGCAGGTGGAACCATTTCCCGCAGTCCTCCTTGCAGCACGTGATGGTTGCCCCCCTCTGGCCGCAGACGCAGCAGAGCTGGAAAGAGCCAAGCAGCCCCATCAGCAGCAGCAGCAGCAGCCTCGGGGCCTCCCCAGGCAGCCCCACGGCTCCGGGCAGGGCGCAGGATGCGGCCGCTGCCGGGTCGCAGCCCACAGAGCCGCCTGCTGGAGGAGGGAGGCTCCTGTGCCAGAGCCTCTCTGCCAGAGCTGCTGGGAGCCAGACTTTGTCCCGGCTGTTGGGCCGGCCTTTCTTTGCTGCTGTCTGGGCAAAGCTCTGGCAGGCCTCGCCTGGCACAAATCTCCCTGCGCTTGTCCCGCTCTCACCTTCTGTGCTGACCGCTGGACTGCAATTCGGATGTCCCGAGGGAGAAAGCCCATGAGTCCAGCGTGGTGGTTCTCTTGGCGAAATAGTAGACTGGCAAAAAACTGCAGCCAGGAGGAGCAGCTGATGAGGAGAGGGTGGCAGCAACCGCCCGTTGCAAGGGTGGAGGGAGCGCCCGGAGCCACTCACCATGCAGAACCTGTGGGCACAGAGCCCACCCTTCTCCAGTTTGTCACCGCACATGTCCGGGTCAGCCTCCACACGGCGACACAGCACGCAGGCTGCAGGGGACAGAGCCAATGGCCCAGGCATGAGCAGCTCTGCGGGGCTCTTAGCCTGCAGCAGCATCGGCCCCAAGGCTGCTCTGCCCCTGCCTGGCTGATGGGCAGGGCTGGAGGCCTTGCAGAGCAGGGGCCATTGCGGGCACGGCTGTCCCAGGAGCTGCCCCCTGGCCCAGCTGGGCCCCACTTGGGGAGGAAGGCGGCTCCCAGCACCAGCATGCCCTAGCAGCTCCTGCCTCCCCCTGCCTCTGTCTGCTCTGGGCCCCACGCTGCCTGCCACAAGAGCCCCTGGGCCAGGCTGTCAGAGGGCTGCTTTGCCCTCACCTGGCTCCCTGGCACCAGGGCCCTCCTGCTTGCTGTCATCACCCATGGCGGCTGTCAGCGGTGACTCCGTGTCCACGAGTGACGTGGTCACTTCCAGATCCTCTCTCACTGTGGGAGAAAGAAGAGTGCCGGGAATTCGCAGAACAGGCCCAGAGCCACGAGGGCTCTGCTCCCTGCTCAGCCCTGCGTGAGCCCTGCTCCCGTCCGCCTTCTCCCGTCGTCGCGCTGAAGAACACCAGTGTCTTCTGTCTGTTCCTCCGCTGAATCTGGGAAGGGAGAGGCAGCTGAGCCTGCAGCACGGCCCAGAGCCCCGAGGTGTGGGGCCCCTCTGGTCCCTGGGCAGCCACGTCCCTGCCCTACCTTCTCCTCCCGTTGTCAGGTCGCACTGACACACGGCCTGAGCCCAGCGTTCCCTTTTGGGGCCTTGGTTGCACAGGTCACAGTGGCCACTCTGACATCAGCACTGTGTACCCAAAATTGGGGCAGCCGTGGCCTCAGGTGCCTGGCAACTGCTTGTGGTTGCCCCCTGGGGCACCAAGGTTCTGCCATGGGTCCCAGCGTTTGGTCTGGCTGGAACCAGGGCCGGGACTCCTGCAGCAAGTGCAGGGTCAAATGCCAGGCCCTGGGGCAGCCATCCAGGGTGGCAGTGTAGGCAGGAAGGTGCTGTTCAGGCACTGCCACTCCAGGGCTCCTGCCCCTGCAGTTGGTTGCCCAGAGAGCCCCTGTGGAGCGCCTGCACTGCAGAGATTGAACTGACGTTTCCCTCAAGACCCGTCTGGAGAAAACTGAGATGAACCTGATGTGATGCTGCTGCTGATCACCATTGGGTACAGGAGATAAACCTGGAGACCACCACAGCTGCCTCCAGACCTGAATTATCCTGTCATCCTATCAACTAACAACTTTGACATTTCATATAAATGGGAAAATTAGTGTTAAGCTCCTTAGAAATGTCATCTTTTTTACAGACTCTGTGGAAACACAGAAAATTCAATGAGAATGAAAATTCAATGAGAATTTTCTGTGTACATTTGACAGGAGAGCTTGCAACATTCCTCAAGTCAAATGCAGGAGCATGCTTTTCCTACATTATAGGAACTTTGCCAGTTTTTCCTGCTAGCAAATACATTGGATAAAAAAAGTCAAGAAGAGAAGCACAAACAATTCTTGTTGATTTTTCTCATTCATGTCTTTGCAAACAGGCTCCTGGAAATCCAGATCCATGACTTCTAGAACAATCAGTGGGACCTCTGGGAGACAGGGCAAGGGCTGACAAGCAGGGACACAGGAGCTGCTCAGCCATGCTGGTGCTGGGAGCCGCCTTCCTCCCCAAGTGGGGCCCAGCTGGGCCAGGGGGCAGCTCCTGGGACAGCCGTGCCCGCAATGGCCCCTGCTCTGCAAGGCCTCCAGCCCTGCCCATCAGCCAGGCAGGGGCAGAGCAGCCTTGGGGCCGATGCTGCTGCAGGCTAAGAGCCCCGCAGAGCTGCTCATGCCTGGCCCATTGGCTCTGTCCCCTGCGGCCTGCAGGCTGTGTGGCCGTGCAGAGCCTGAGCCCCGTGCTTCCCCCTGCCCTGGCAACTGCTCCTGTGCCGCTCCTGCACTGCCCAGGGCACCCCCGGGCGCTGCTCGGGCCTCACACCGGCCAGAACCAGCTGGGGCTGTGACAGCTCTGCTGCTCTGGGCACGGCTCTCGGGCAAAGCACCCGCCTGTCCCTGGGCTGGGGGCAGTGCCCAGGTCGGGCTTGGGCTCCAGGGCACCCCCGGGCGCTGCTCGGGCCTCACACCGGCCAGAACCAGCTGGGGCTGTGACAGCTCTGCTGCTCTGGGCACGGCTCTCGGGCAAAGCACCCGCCTGTCCCTGGGCTGGGGGCAGTGCCCTGGTCGGGCTTGGCAGAGCCCGTCCACTCCTGGAGGGCTGGGGGCACTGCTCTGGCCTGGCCTGGCCCGGGCCTGGGGGACCCTTGACATTCCTGCTTGCCCTTGGAGCCACCAGGGATGGGCTGGAGCTCAATGGCCCCGGCCTGGCCGCACAGTCAGGACCGGAGCCTTCCCCTGGCTCCCCAGGACATGAGACCCTCAGCCCCAGCTCTGAAACACGGATTAACAGGCTTTGCAGATATCTATCCCTGCTAGATCTTTGAAAGTAATGTTGTTTGGCAACTTCTTCAAGGAGCTAACATGACTCGCTTCTTGTAATAAATGGGCAGGAGACAGTTCTCCTTTTGATGCCTTTATTAAAAGTGATCAGCTCAGGATAGGGGCATTCGGCAGGTCTGCAGCTCCTGTCGCTGTTTCCCGCGTGACTCAGAGGAGGAGGAATCGTGCAGCAGCTCTGTCCACTGAGGGGCAGAGCTGGGGGTCCCGTCCTCACAAGAGCGCTAGGGTATTACCCGGCTTTCCTGCCGTCCAGTCCCGGGGTCCTCACTCGAGCTGTGGTCTTCTTCAGCTAGGGTGAGGGGCGACCGAGGCTTCCAGCATCTCTGCAGGCTTGGGACTCTGATATCCTGACCCCGCTCTACTCTTAGTTGAGTTGGCTCGTTGTTTTGGGGGTTTATTAGACGAGTTTGGGGGTTTTCACCCCCCGTTGCACCTTGGGTCTAGGATTTATTTGCATATCTCTGGATATCCCCCTCCCATCCCTTTAGAGAAACAGCCCCAGACAAGGTGATACTGGTACAATACAGCGTTAACTACTACATTAGCATTTCAATCTACTAGCATTTAGGGGACAGTAGGTTACGCCCTGCAGCTGTCTCTGCTGGGAAGCGACTGGGGGTCAGTCTCTTCCCCCCCCTTGTCATCCCCGGAGTGCCCCGTCCCCCCCCCCTTGGTACCCGTGCCCCATGGGGGGGGGCAGCCCGCCGCTCCCGGGACGCTCCCGGGACGGGCCGGTCCCCGCTGACACCACCCGCGGGGACCTCCCCGGCCCCGCCGGGACCCGCGCTGGGGAGGAGCCGCCTCCACTCGTCTCTTGCCCCGGCAGGACCGCGCCGAAGGTGGGGGGTTGGGCCCGCAGTCACTGAGAACAGGCAGCAAAAAAGTACATTGTTACAGAACATTCCAACAACTTGAAATTACAAACTTTCAATTGGGCTCCCACTTGGCAATTCTGGGTTCTAGTTGTAAGCATAGCAGCCTAAGAAAATGGATAACCTATTTCTTGTTTATAACACTTCTAATCAATAAAAGGTTTATTAGTTTGCTTGCACTTTCTTTTGGGTATCCTTATGCTTCCTTCGACGTTCCAGAAAATAATGAAAATCTAACAAATTCTTCAGAGAAGTTTCTGAATCCACTACTAGGCGAAGTCTCTAAATTCACCGTATCTCTAAATTACATGAAGTTCAGTAGCTGCTCCTGTAACATACAAAGATGTAGTGGGTTACCTGACTGGACAACACAACATGATGCTATACACCCCGGCACACTAAAAAACTTCTCTTCCCCTGGTCGTTACAAATTGAAAGCTCTTCTCCAGCTCCTGAATTAATTTTGCATGCACATTCATACCTGCATTCCCTCCCCATGCTCAGCTTTCACCTAGAGTGTCCAGGGAACAGATGTTACATACTCACCTCAAGGAATAATCTACGTCTGTCTTCCTACCTCTCTCTTCATTGAGCTTTACTAATCTACAGAATAACTTTGGACCCTCTGCACAAAAGAAAAAACCAATATTAATAGGCTTAAACACTTCTCATTGTGCTGCTGCTTCTAACAATCCTGAACAACACAGCAATAAAGTCAGAAATCAATTCTTCATGTCCTTCCTGTTCTCCTGCCCCCCACCACACCTTGGCTCCCGCAGAAATGTTCCCTACTGCAGCCTGCTGCACTGAGAACAATGAAAGGCAGCGGCAGTTTTCCTCAACATGCTGCAATCTAAATTGCAGTGAAATTGCAGCTGTTTCATTAAAAGCTCAGCACCAGCACCCCACATCTTCCCCCAGAACTGAGGTTTGCTGAGGCCTGAGCTCTCTCCATTTGCACACACCCTGTAAAATCAGACAGGCCGGAAGATTGCAGGCCGGTAACTGTATGAACCCAGCAGTGCATTTCATCAGAGTTACCTCATCAGTCTCAAGAAAGGCGCATCCTTTAAGCCTGGCTTAAGACTCTATTCTACAAAATATAACCAGCAATTGTTTTATGGGCCTGTGCAGTTTTTGGGGACTGTGTTTGTTTCCCTTGGATGTTGATTTCTTTGTTTCTTAATACAAAATTCACTGGATTCAGAAGAGAGAGCCCCAGATTCATCAGGACAAAGAACCACAGGGACATATGCGGCTGACAAGCACACTCAGCATTTCTAACGCTAACACCAGAGAGAGGGGAAAAAGTTAAAGATTATATAAATACCTGAAAGGATCCAAAATGTCTAGGTAACCTGTCAAGTGACTAATTTTTGGTAAACCCTACAAGTCCAGATTCCTATTAGGCAATTATCTGAAAGAGAAGAAAGCCAGAAATCGGCTTGACCTTTATTTTACCAGGACGTTCTCACAGGATTCTACCACAACTTGGAGCACAAGTGAGGGTGGCAAATTTTGACTAGAAAACATTCATAACCAGGCAGCATTTTGTCCTCCTCACTGAATTCCAGGAAGAGTTCAAAAGGAAAAAAATGCAAAAGGGGGTGAAGAAATTCTGTCATACCTCTTAGGCATTTGTCATCTTTTGAGAAGGAAAAAACTCTAGCACTTTCTGTGCGTGGTAAAGAAAGAAACCTAGACAAGTACAAAGGGGTTTGAGCATCCTAAATTGTACTATCAAATCCCATGAACATGGCTGGAACCTCTAGTGCTTCAGAGACATTCTATACATGGAAAAGCTTTATTCCCTAGTAACTAAATAGAGCTTTTTATTTTACAAAACCCACTTCTAAAGAGAAAACTGACTGTGTCTTTGGCTTTTGGCCAAACTCTGCTTGGAGTTGGTCAAACCAAAATGACCCGGTTAATTTCTTGTGCTCTACTTCTCTTTTTTCATATTCAACTTCACATCAAATGGGCTGCTGGGAGTTTGTCTCTGTGCAATGTCAGTTTCCCATTTCCTGAGTGCTGCTCTTAATATTCCCCCAGCATCCAACTACTACAGCCACGTAGACAACAAAGAGAAATGGAACTTGCATTTCTTGGTCCTTTTCAATTTCTGACATCTCAGGCTCATCATCACCCTCAGAACTGCTGTCTTGGAAACGTGGGTCCTCTTGCCACGTGACTTTTACCGGCTTTATTGTTCCAAGTACGTAAGGCTCTGCAATAACAGCACCGATAGAGAAAAAAACCCAGAACCTGATTATTCCTCTACTGGTCAGGAAAAATTCCTCCTTTCAAGTGAAATACTTTCAGTGGAGAAGACAGATTTAGGAAGGACAGAATCTGCCCTTGCCAGATTTTCTGAGCTACATCTCTGCTCATCTGTATTTTCCACTTTGTTCTAGGGATCTCTTATTTATTCTAAAACATTTATCATTGCATTCAGAAGACAATGAATGCCTTCTGAGTTCAGAAGTGTGGGGGCCTCATTGCTTTGTGCCGTTGCTTTGGGTTTTTTAATACTTTGGAAAACTTCACGCAGTTTCTTTTCTCTCCTACATGACGGGGACTCGATTTAATGTTGTTTCATCTTTGTTTCATACGGCCTCATTTTATCTAAGGTTAGGACGCCCCAATGATCATGTGTCATTCCGTTTCCTTTTTCTAAAGGTCCAAGAATAGAGTTCAGTTACAAACAGAATGTTCATGGATCTTGGGGTCAGCTCCAGGACTTTGCTCCTCCCCATACATTAACGCCCATTTCCTTTAAAAATCTTGTTAGATTCTATGAAACTTGATATGACTGGTGTGTCACCTTTTTCCCTGTGTGTGGAATTCAGGGCATGAACAGGCTTTTTCACCGCTCAGCAAAAACCCCAATGCCTTCTCAGAGCATGCCTTTCAGAATTCCTGAGATGCAACCTCTCAATAATCTACCACAGCCTTGGCAAGCAGAAATGGAGATCAAAATGCTTCTGCCTAATTACTGACTTCTGCTGCTGCAAATCCCTCCCCTGGATCCTGACCTTCTTTACACCGTATTGCTCTACGGTGCCTGCCAGAAGCTCCTCCTTAGCAATGGCACTGTTAGAAGGCTTCTGCCGTTACCTTCTTTGATGCCCAACTCCTCTGCATCTCCAAAGAAGGAAAACTTGAAAGCACTCAGCTCCTGAGCTGCGTCGTTCTCAGGCAAAGGTCCCAAATGGTCATCTGGGGCAGAGTCCTGCGCATCCTCTTTGTCCCAGGGTATTTCCTAAGTCTTGTCTGGTTTGCTCTTTGAATGTCCAATCAAGTCTTTCAAATCAGCAGCAATATTGTAAAAGTTTTTCTTCAGACACTTGAGGCAGTGTCGCACGCTCTTCTTTCTTCTTTCTTCTTTTTTTGGTGTTACTGAAATGAGATTGTTCAAGGATAGCAACACAGCACACGTCCTTTTCGGAGACAGCTCCGCTAAGAGCCACCTTGCTCTGAATGTCTCCCTAAGCATATCTAAGCCCATTAAGCAGTGGTTCACTCTCAAGGGTAAGCAGTGGGGAAACATCTGAGGTTGGAGTCTAAAGGCAGGAACAAGAGTTCTTTTTAATTAGCCACATCCTTAAGTGACTTTTCACTGAATACACAGTTACATAGCAATCAAGGTATTATGCAGAGACTTCTTTCCTGCCAATAGAAACATCAAGAGCAATGTGGTTCTCTCACAGACCTGCAAATCTCAAGGTCCCTCTACTGACCGTTCTCACCTTCACTTCCAGCAAGGAACACATGGACTAGAAAGAAAAGTTGATGCTACGTGCTGCTGTTGGAGGTCCCAGTTGAGGTCCGACGTCGCTGGCGGGAGCGGCTGCTCCGGCGGGATGTCCCTGACCATGTCCCCCTACGCCTGGGCCTCTCAGCACTCGCTGATGTTCTCCTGCTCCTGTCCTGGCGACTCCTGGACCGCACAGGTTGATTCGAGGCCCGGCGCTCCAGGCGGGAGCGGCTTCGTCTGGGGGACGTCCCTGACAATGTCTCCCTTTGCCCGGGCCTCTCAGTCCTTGGTGTTGTCCCACTGGTCCTGTCACGGCGACTCCTGGACCGGACAGGTGGACTCTGGGCCCGACCTTGCTGGCGGGAGAAGCTGCGTCTGGGGGACATCCCTGACCATGTCTCCCTTCGCCTGGGCCTCTCAGTCCTTGGTGTTGTCCCACTGTTCCTGTCACGGCGACTCCTGGACCGGACAGGTGGACTCTGGGCCCGACCTTGCTGGCGGGAGCACCTGCGTCTGGGGGACGTCCCTGACCATGTCTCCCTTCGCCCGGGCCTCTCAGTCCTTGGTGTTGTCCCACTGGTCCTGTCACAGAGACTCCTGGACCGGACAGGTGGGCTGTGGGCCCAACCTTGCTGGCGGGAGCACCTGCGTCTGGGGGACGTCTGTGATGGTGTCTCCCTTCGCCCGGGCCTCTCAGTTATTGGCCCTGTCCCACTGCTCCTGTCACGGCGACTCCTGGACAGGACAGGTGGGCTCTGGGCCCGACCTTGCTGGCAGGGGCACCGGTCTCTGGGGGACATCCGTGATGGTGTCTCCCTTCGCCCGGGCCTCTCCGCCCTCAGCCGTGTCTCACTGTTCCGGTCACGGCGACTCCTGGACCGGACAGGTGGGCTCTGGGCCTGACCTTGCTGGCAAGAGCAGCTTTGCCTGCGGCGAGGACGACCACGTCTGGAATGGACCTGGTCCTCAAGGTTAGGGGAGCTGCTGTATCTTGACCTTGATCTTCTGAGGCTGCTGCTGTCCCGTGAAGTAGATGGCCGTGACTGCTCCCATGTTGCGAGTTGGGGCCTGCTGAGGCTACTGGTCTTTGGAGATGAAGATGGGGAAGCCAGCCCCAATGGCACTGTGGTGTGGGAGCTGGGGCTGAAGGCCTCAGATTCTGAGGAGCCATGAGTAGATTCCAGTCCCGACTGTCTGGTCAGGCTGGGGCCATTGAGCTCTGACTCATCCCTGGGGGCTGTAAGAGCAAGCAGGAATGTCAAAGGCCCCCCAGGCCCCGGCCAGGCCAGAGCAGTGCCCTCAGCCCTCCAGCAGTGGATGTGCTCTGCCAAGCCCAGCCTGGGCACTCTTCCCGGCCCAGGACACCGGGGGCTTTGACTCATACCCGTTCCAAGCCCAGCACAGCTGTCACACTCCCATCTGTATGTGCTGTCTCTCAGGCCAGAGCAGCGCCTGTGGGTGCCCTCAGCAGCACAGGAGGAGCACAGGAGCAGTTCCCAGGGCCTGGGGAAGCAAAGAAGTTTGTGACACTGAGGACAAAATGTCCCCACACATGGCTGTCTGGCCAAGGTATTAAAGTTCTTTGCTCTTTGAGCCCTTGCCAAGATACGGTTTCCCTGCAGAGCCCTGCGAGCAGCATCCCAACTCACCCTGCTTCCTCTGCCTCCTCCCTGCCTCCAGGGTAGAGGCATTCCACAGCATTGCACTGGCTGTGCCTCTCTCCTAGATCTGCAAAGGCATTGTTGTCCTCCCATGCTGGTAGTCTGATAGAGAAATGGAAAACTGATGAATTTCTGCTGCCCTCCCGACATGGAGATTCAGGGTGTCCCTGGTCTTCTTCCAGCACTTTTCCAAGTTGGGCGTGAAGCTGAAGCCCAGACTCAGGGGACAGGGCATGGCCAGGGCTCCTGGGGCAGGGCCTGGCACAGCACAGCCCTTGCCCCCTCCTGACTGGTGGGCCAGGCAGAAGAACACCAACCTGAAGGGGATTCGGATCCCCAAGATGAACATTGCAACAGGGAATTCCCCACTGTCTCTGCACAGGGGGCACTGAAAGAATAAAGCACCAGCGCGCATGGCCTGTCCCTGCAGGGCAAACACAAGCAGGGTGAGCGAGGCCCTGCTGCTGCTGAGCACCTGCTGTGCCCTGGGGCTGAGGGCAGGGCTCCAACCTGGATGCAGTCCCTGTGGAACCAGGCCCTTTTGCACGTTGGGCACACCAGGGTTGTGAAGGTCATTCTGTCCTCCACAGGCTCCATGCAGATGGGGCAATTGGTGCCTGGCTCAGGAGTCGCCTCCACGACCTGCTCTGGACGATGCTCAGGGCAGAAGGACCTGGAGGAAAATGGATGGGGAAATGAGAAATGCGGCTCATTCCGCAGAGGTGGCCACAAGGAGAAATGAGGTACCTGTATGGAGTAATGTATACATTGACACAGCCGCCCTCCTTGGCACAGGGCAGGTGGAACCATCTCCCGCAGTCCTCCTTGCAGCACGTGATGGTTGCCCCCCTCTGGCCGCAGACGCAGCAGAGCTGGAAAGAGCCAAGCAGCCCCATCAGCAGCAGCAGCAGCCTCGGGGCCTCCCCAGGCAGCCCCACGGCTCCGGGCAGGGCGCAGGATGCGGCCGCTGCCGGGTCGCAGCCCACAGAGCCGCCTGCTGGAGGAGGGAGGCTCCTGTGCCAGAGCCTCTCTGCCAGAGCTGCTGGGAGCCAGACTTTGTCCCGGCTGTTGGGCCGGCCTTTCTTTGCTGCTGTCTGGGCAAAGCTCTGGCAGGCCTCGCCTGGCACAAATCTCCCTGCGCTTGTCCCGCTCTCACCTTCTGTGCTGACCGCTGGACTGCAATTCGGATGTCCCGAGGGAGAAAGCCCATGAGTCCAGCGTGGTGGTTCTCTTGGCGAAATAGTAGACTGGCAAAAAACTGCAGACAAGGGGAGCAGCTGATGAGGACAGGGTGGCAGCAACCGCCAGTTGCAAGGGTGGAGGGAGCGCCCGGAGCCACTCACCATGCAGAACCTGTGGGCACAGAGCCCACCCTTCTCCAGTTTGTCACCGCACATGTCCGGGTCAGCCTCCACACGGCGACACAGCACGCAGGCTGCAGGGGACAGAGCCAATGGCCCAGGCATGAGCAGCTCTGCGGGGCTCTTAGCCTGCAGCAGCATCGGCCCCAAGGCTGCTCTGCCCCTGCCTGGCTGATGGGCAGGGCTGGAGGCCTTGCAGAGCAGGGGCCATTGCGGGCACGGCTGTCCCAGGAGCTGCCCCCTGGCCCAGCTGGGCCCCACTTGGGGAGGAAGGAGGCTCCCAGCACCAGCATGGCTGAGCAGCTCCTGCCTCCCCCTGCCTCTGTCTGCTCTGGGCCCCACGCTGCCTGCCACAAGAGCCCCTGGGCCAGGCTGTCAGAGGGCTGCTTTGCCCTCACCTGGCTCCCTGGCACCAGGGCCCTCCTGCTTGCTGTCATCACCCATGGCGGCTGTCAGCGGTGACTCCGTGTCCACGAGTGACGTGGTCACTTCCAGATCCTCTCTCACTGTGGGAGAAAGAAGAGTGCCGGGAATTCGCAGAACAGGCCCAGAGCCACGAGGGCTCTGCTCCCTGCTCAGCCCTGCGTGAGCCCTGCTCCCGTCCGCCTTCTCCCGTCGTCGCGCTGAAGAACACCAGTGTCTTCTGTCTGTTCCTCCGCTGAATCTGGGAAGGGAGAGGCAGCTGAGCCTGCAGCACGGCCCAGAGCCCCGAGGTGTGGGGCCCCTCTGGTCCCTGGGCAGCCACGTCCCTGCCCTACCTTCTCCTCCCGTTGTCAGGTCGCACTGACACACGGCCTGAGCCCAGCGTTCCCTTTTGGGGCCTTGGTTGCACAGGTCACAGTGGCCACTCTGACATCAGCACTGTGTACCCAAAATTGGGGCAGCCGTGGCCTCAGGTGCCTGGCAACTGCTTGTGGTTGCCCCCTGGGGCACCAAGGTTCTGCCATGGGTCCCAGCGTTTGGTCTGGCTGGAACCAGGGCCGGGACTCCTGCAGCAAGTGCAGGGTCAAATGCCAGGCCCTGGGGCAGCCATCCAGGGTGGCAGTGTAGGCAGGAAGGTGCTGTTCAGGCACTGCCACTCCAGGGCTCCTGCCCCTGCAGTTGGTTGCCCAGAGAGCCCCTGTGGAGCGCCTGCACTGCAGAGATTGAACTGACGTTTCCCTCAAGACCCGTCTGGAGAAAACTGAGATGAACCTGATGTGATGCTGCTGCTGATCACCATTGGGTACAGGAGATAAACCTGGAGACCACCACAGCTGCCTCCAGACCTGAATTATCCTGTCATCCTATCAACTAACAACTTTGACATTTCATATAAATGGGAAAATTAGTGTTAAGCTCCTTAGAAATGTCATCTTTTTTACAGACTCTGTGGAAACACAGAAAATTCAATGAGAATGAAAATTCAATGAGAATTTTCTGTGTACATTTGACAGGAGAGCTTGCAACATTCCTCAAGTCAAATGCAGGAGCATGCTTTTCCTACATTATAGGAACTTTGCCAGTTTTTCCTGCTAGCAAATACATTGGATAAAAAAAGTCAAGAAGAGAAGCACAAAGAATTCTTGTTGATTTTTCTCATTCATGTCTTTGCAAACAGGCTCCTGGAAATCCAGATCCATGACTTCTAGAACAATCAGTGGGACCTCTGGGAGACAGGGCAAGGGCTGACAAGCAGGGACACAGGAGCTGCTCAGCCATGCTGGTGCTGGGAGCCGCCTTCCTCCCCAAGTGGGGCCCAGCTGGGCCAGGGGGCAGCTCCTGGGACAGCCGTGCCCGCAATGGCCCCTGCTCTGCAAGGCCTCCAGCCCTGCCCATCAGCCAGGCAGGGGCAGAGCAGCCTTGGGGCCGATGCTGCTGCAGGCTAAGAGCCCCGCAGAGCTGCTCATGCCTGGCCCATTGGCTCTGTCCCCTGCGGCCTGCAGGCTGTGTGGCCGTGCAGAGCCTGAGCCCCGTGCTTCCCCCTGCCCTGGCAACTGCTCCTGTGCCGCTCCTGCACTGCCCAGGGCACCCCCGGGCGCTGCTCGGGCCTCACACCGGCCAGAATCAGCTGGGGCTGTGACAGCTCTGCTGCTCTGGGCACGGCTCTCGGGCAAAGCACCCGCCTGTCCCTGGGCTGGGGGCAGTGCCCAGGTCGGGCTTGGCAGAGCCCGTCCACTCCTGGAGGGCTGGGGGCACTGCTCTGGCCTGGCCTGGCCCGGGCCTGGGGGACCCTTGACATTCCTGCTTGCCCTTGGAGCCACCAGGGATGGGCTGGAGCTCAATGGCCCCGGCCTGGCCGCACAGTCAGGACCGGAGCCTTCCCCTGGCTCCCCAGGACATGAGACCCTCAGACCCAGCTCTGAAACACGGCCTAACAGGCTTTGCAGATATCTATCCCTGTTAGATCTTTGAAAGTAATGTTGTTTGGCAACTTCTTCAAGGAGCTAACATGACTCGCTTCTTGTAATAAATGGGCAGGAGACAGTTCTCCTTTTGATGCCTTTATTAAAAGTGATCAGCTCAGGATAGGGGCATTCGGCAGGTCTGCAGCTCCTGTCGCTGTTTCCCGCGTGACTCAGAGGAGGAGGAATCGTGCAGCAGCTCTGTCCACTGAGGGGCAGAGCTGGGGGTCCCGTCCTCACAAGAGCGCTAGGGTATTACCCGTCTTGCCTGCCGGCCAGTCCCGGGGTCCTCACTCGAGCTGTGGTCTTCTTCAGCTAGGGTGAGGGGCGACCGAGGCTTCCAGCATCTCTGCAGGCTTGGGACTCTGATATCCTGACCCCGCTCTACTCTTAGTTGAGTTGGCTCGTTGTTTTGGGGGTTTATTAGACGAGTTTGGGGGTTTTCACCCCCCGTTGCACCTTGGGTCTAGGATTTATTTGCATATCTCTGGATATCCCCCTCCCATCCCTTTAGAGAAACAGCCCCAGACAAGGTGATACTGGTACAATACAGCGTTAACTACTACATTAGCATTTCAATCTACTAGCATTTAGGGGACAGTAGGTTACGCCCTGCAGCTGTCTCTGCTGGGAAGCGACTGGGGGTCAGTCTCTTCCCCCCCCTTGTCATCCCCGGAGTGCCCCGTCCCCCCCCCCTTGGTACCCGTGCCCCATGGGGGGGGGCAGCCCGCCGCTCCCGGGACGCTCCCGGGACGGGCCGGTCCCCGCTGACACCACCCGCGGGGACCTCCCCGGCCCCGCCGGGACCCGCGCTGGGGAGGAGCCGCCTCCACTCGTCTCTTGCCCCGGCAGGACCGCGCCGAAGGTGGGGGGTTGGGCCCGCAGTCACTGAGAACAGGCAGCAAAAAAGTACATTGTTACAGAACATTCCAACAACTTGAAATTACAAACTTTCAATTGGGCTCCCACTTGGCAATTCTGGGTTCTAGTTGTAAGCATAGCAGCCTAAGAAAATGGATAACCTATTTCTTGTTTATAACACTTCTAATCAATAAAAGGTTTATTAGTTTGCTTGCACTTTCTTTTGGGTATCCTTATGCTTCCTTCGACGTTCCAGAAAATAATGAAAATCTAACAAATTCTTCAGAGAAGTTTCTGAATCCACTACTAGGCGAAGTCTCTAAATTCACCGTATCTCTAAATTACATGAAGTTCAGTAGCTGCTCCTGTAACATACAAAGATGTAGTGGGTTACCTGACTGGACAACACAACATGATGCTATACACCCCGGCACACTAAAAAACTTCTCTTCCCCTGGTCGTTACAAATTGAAAGCTCTTCTCCAGCTCCTGAATTAATTTTGCATGCACATTCATACCTGCATTCCCTCCCCATGCTCAGCTTTCACCTAGAGTGTCCAGGGAACAGATGTTACATACTCACCTCAAGGAATAATCTACGTCTGTCTTCCTACCTCTCTCTTCATTGAGCTTTACTAATCTACAGAATAACTTTGGACCCTCTGCACAAAAGAAAAAACCAATATTAATAGGCTTAAACACTTCTCATTGTGCTGCTGCTTCTAACAATCCTGAACAACACAGCAATAAAGTCAGAAATCAATTCTTCATGTCCTTCCTGTTCTCCTGCCCCCCACCACACCTTGGCTCCCGCAGAAATGTTCCCTACTGCAGCCTGCTGCACTGAGAACAATGAAAGGCAGCGGCAGTTTTCCTCAACATGCTGCAATCTAAATTGCAGTGAAATTGCAGCTGTTTCATTAAAAGCTCAGCACCAGCACCCCACATCTTCCCCCAGAACTGAGGTTTGCTGAGGCCTGAGCTCTCTCCATTTGCACACACCCTGTAAAATCAGACAGGCCGGAAGATTGCAGGCCGGTAACTGTATGAACCCAGCAGTGCATTTCATCAGAGTTACCTCATCAGTCTCAAGAAAGGCGCATCCTTTAAGCCTGGCTTAAGACTCTATTCTACAAAATATAACCAGCAATTGTTTTATGGGCCTGTGCAGTTTTTGGGGACTGTGTTTGTTTCCCTTGGATGTTGATTTCTTTGTTTCTTAATACAAAATTCACTGGATTCAGAAGAGAGAGCCCCAGATTCATCAGGACAAAGAACCACAGGGACATATGCGGCTGACAAGCACACTCAGCATTTCTAACGCTAACACCAGAGAGAGGGGAAAAAGTTAAAGATTATATAAATACCTGAAAGGATCCAAAATGTCTAGGTAACCTGTCAAGTGACTAATTTTTTGGTAAACCCTACAAGTCCAGATTCCTATTAGGCAATTATCTGAAAGAGAAGAAAGCCAGAAATCGGCTTGACCTTTATTTTACCAGGACGTTCTCACAGGATTCTACCACAACTTGGAGCACAAGTGAGGGTGGCAAATTTTGACTAGAAAACATTCATAACCAGGCAGCATTTTGTCCTCCTCACTGAATTCCAGGAAGAGTTCAAAAGGAAAAAAATGCAAAAGGGGGTGAAGAAATTCTGTCATACCTCTTAGGCATTTGTCATCTTTTGAGAAGGAAAAAACTCTAGCACTTTCTGTGCGTGGTAAAGAAAGAAACCTAGACAAGTACAAAGGGGTTTGAGCATCCTAAATTGTACTATCAAATCCCATGAACATGGCTGGAACCTCTAGTGCTTCAGAGACATTCTATACATGGAAAAGCTTTATTCCCTAGTAACTAAATAGAGCTTTTTATTTTACAAAACCCACTTCTAAAGAGAAAACTGACTGTGTCTTTGGCTTTTGGCCAAACTCTGCTTGGAGTTGGTCAAACCAAAATGACCCGGTTAATTTCTTGTGCTCTACTTCTCTTTTTTCATATTCAACTTCACATCAAATGGGCTGCTGGGAGTTTGTCTCTGTGCAATGTCAGTTTCCCATTTCCTGAGTGCTGCTCTTAATATTCCCCCAGCATCCAACTACTACAGCCACGTAGACAACAAAGAGAAATGGAACTTGCATTTCTTGGTCCTTTTCAATTTCTGACATCTCAGGCTCATCATCACCCTCAGAACTGCTGTCTTGGAAACGTGGGTCCTCTTGCCACGTGACTTTTACCGGCTTTATTGTTCCAAGTACGTAAGGCTCTGCAATAACAGCACCGATAGAGAAAAAAACCCAGAACCTGATTATTCCTCTACTGGTCAGGAAAAATTCCTCCTTTCAAGTGAAATGCCTACAGTGGAAAAGACAGATTTAGGAAGGACAGAATCTGCCCTTGCCAGATTTTCTGAGCTACATCTCTGCTCATCTGTATTTTCCACTTTGTTCTAGGGATCTCTTATTTATTCTAAAACATTTATCATTGCATTCAGAAGACAATGAATGCCTTCTGAGTTCAGAAGTGTGGGGGCCTCATTGCTTTGTGCCGTTGCTTTGGGTTTTTTAATACTTTGGAAAATTCACGCAGTTTCTTTTCTCTCCTACATGACTGGGACTCGATTTAATGTTGTTTCATCTTTGTTTCATACGGCCTCATTTTATCTAAGGTTAGGATGCCCCAATGATCATGTGTCATTCCGTTTCCTTTTTCTAAAGGTCCAAGAATAGAGTTCAGTTACAAACAGAATGTTCATGGATCTTGGGGTCAGCTCCAGGACTTTGCTCCTCCCCATACATTAACGCCCATTTCCTTTAAAAATCTTGTTGGATTCTATGAAACTTGATATGACTGGTGTGTCACCTTTTTCCCTGTGTGTGGAATTCAGGGCATGAACAGGCTTTTTCACCGCTCAGCAAAAACCCCAATGCCTTCTCAGAGCATGCTTTTCAGAATTCCTGAGATGCAACCTCTCAATAATCTACCACAGCCATGGCAAGCAGAAATGGAGATCAAAATGCTTCTGCCTAATTACTGACTTGTGCTGCTGCAAATCCCTCCCCTGGATCCTGACCTTCTTTACACCATATTGCTCTACGGTGCCTGCCAGAAGCTCCTCCTTAGCAATGGCACTGTTAGAAGGCTTCTGCTGTTACCTTCTTTGATGCCCAACTCCTCTGTGTCTCCAAAGAAGAAAAACTTGAAAGCACTCAGCTCCTGAGCTGCGCCGTTCTCAGGCAAAGGTCCCAAATGGTCATCTGGGGCAGAGTCCTGCGCATCCTCTTTGTCCCAGGGTATTTCCTAAGTCTTGTCTGGTTTGCTCTTTGAATGTCCAATCAAGTCTTTCAAATCAGCAGCAATATTGTAAAAGTTTTTCTTCAGACACTTGAGGCAGTGTCGCACGCTCTTCTTTCTTCTTTCTTCTTTTTTTGGTGTTACTGAAATGAGATTGTTCAAGGATAGCAACACAGCACACGTCCTTTTCGGAGACAGCTCCGCTAAGAGCCACCTTGCTCTGAATGTCTCCCTAAGCATATCTAAGCCCATTAAGCAGTGGTTCACTTTCAAGGGTAAGCAGTGGGGAAAGATCTGAGGTTGGAGTCTAAAGGCAGGAACAAGAGTTCTTTTTAATTAGCCACATCCTTAAGTGACTTTTCACTGAATACACAGTTACATAGCAATCAAGGTATTATGCAGACACTTCTTTCCTGCCAATAGAAACATCAAGAGCAATGTGGTTCTCTCACAGACCTGCAAATCTCAAGGTCCCTCTACTGACCGTTCTCACCTTCACTTCCGGCAAGGAACACATGGACTAGAAAGAAAAGTTGATGCTACGTGCTGCTGTTGGAGGTCCCAGTTGAGGTCCGACGTCGCTGGCGGGAGCGGCTGCTCCGGCGGGATGTCCCTGACCATGTCCCCCTACGCCTGGGCCTCTCAGCACTCGCTGATGTTCTCCTGCTCCTGTCCTGGCGACTCCTGGACCGCACAGGTTGATTCGAGGCCCGGCGCTCCAGGCGGGAGCGGCTGCGTCTGGGGGACGTCCCTGACAATGTCTCCCTTCGCCCGGGCCTCTCAGTCCTTGGTGTTGTCCCACTGTTCCTGTCACGGCGACTCCTGGACCGGACAGGTGGACTCTGGGCCCAGCCTTGCTGGCGGGAGCACCTGCGTCTGGGGGACGTCCCTGACCATGTCTCCCTTCGCCCGGGCCTCTCAGTCCTTGGTGTTGTCCCACTGGTCCTGTCACAGCGACTCCTGGACCGGACAGGTGGACTCTGGGCCCGACCTTGCTGGCGGGAGAGGCTGCGTCTGGGGGACGTCCCTGACCATGTCTCCCTTCGCCCGGGCCTCTCAGTCCTTGGTGTTGTCCCACTGGTCCTGTCACAGAGACTCCTGGACCGGACAGGTGGGCTGTGGGCCCAACCTTGCTGGCGGGAGCACCTGCGTCTGGGGGACGTCTGTGATGGTGTCTCCCTTCGCCCGGGCCTCTCAGTTATTGGCCCTGTCCCACTGCTCCTGTCATGGCGACTCCTGGACCGGACAGGTGGGCTCTGGGCCCGACCTTGCTGGCAGGGGCACCGGTCTCTGGGGGACATCCGTGATGGTGTCTCCCTTCGCCCGGGCCTCTCCGCCCTCAGCCGTGTCTCACTGTTCCGGTCACGGCGACTCCTGGACCGGACAGGTGGGCTCTGGGCCTGACCTTGCTGGCAAGAGCAGCTTTGCCTGCGGCGAGGACGACCACGTCTGGAATGGACCTGGTCCTCAAGGTTAGGGGAGCTGCTGTATCTTGACCTTGATCTTCTGAGGCTGCTGCTGTCCCGTGAAGTAGATGGCCGTGACTGCTCCCATGTTGCGAGTTGGGGCCTGCTGAGGCTACTGGTCTTTGGAGATGAAGATGGGGAAGCCAGCCCCAATGGCACTGTGGTGTGGGAGCTGGGGCTGAAGGCCTCAGATTCTGAGGAGCCATGAGTAGATTCCAGTCCCGACTGTCTGGTCAGGCTGGGGCCATTGAGCTCTGACTCATCCCTGGGGGCTGTAAGAGCAAGCAGGAATGTCAAAGGCCCCCCAGGCCCCGGCCAGGCCAGAGCAGTGCCCTCAGCCCTCCAGCAGTGGATGTGCTCTGCCAAGCCCAGCCTGGGCACTCTTCCCGGCCCAGGACACCGGGGGCTTTGACTCATACCCGTTCCAAGCCCAGCACAGCT
Organism: Fringilla coelebs; assembly: GCF_963513975.1. Taxonomy (NCBI): domain Eukaryota; kingdom Metazoa; phylum Chordata; class Aves; order Passeriformes; family Fringillidae; genus Fringilla; species Fringilla coelebs. The sequence goes on from NC_140039.1 coordinate 5,184,934, forward strand.
GTCACACTCCCATCTGTATGTGCTGTCTCTCAGGCCAGAGCAGCGCCTGTGGGTGCCCTCAGCAGCACAGGAGGAGCACAGGAGCAGTTCCCAGGGCCTGGGGAAGCAAAGAAGTTTGTGACACTGAGGACAAAATGTCCCCACACATGGCTGTCTGGCCAAGGTATTAAAGTTCTTTGCTCTTTGAGCCCTTGCCAAGATACGGTTTCCCTGCAGAGCCCTGCGAGCAGCATCCCAACTCACCCTGCTTCCTCTGCCTCCTCCCTGCCTCCAGGGTAGAGGCATTCCACAGCATTGCACTGGCTGTGCCTCTCTCCTAGATCTGCAAAGGCATTGTTGTCCTCCCATGCTGGTAGTCTGATAGAGAAATGGAAAACTGATGAATTTCTGCTGCCCTCCCGACATGGAGATTCAGGGTGTCCCTGGTCTTCTTCCAGCACTTTTCCAAGTTGGGCGTGAAGCTGAAGCCCAGACTCAGGGGACAGGGCATGGCCAGGGCTCCTGGGGCAGGGCCTGGCACAGCACAGCCCTTGCCCCCTCCTGACTGGTGGGCCAGGCAGAAGAACACCAACCTGAAGGGGATTCGGATCCCCAAGATGAACATTGCAACAGGGAATTCCCCACTGTCTCTGCACAGGGGGCACTGAAAGAATAAAGCACCAGCGCGCATGGCCTGTCCCTGCAGGGCAAACACAAGCAGGGTGAGCGAGGCCCTGCTGCTGCTGAGCACCTGCTGTGCCCTGGGGCTGAGGGCAGGGCTCCAACCTGGATGCAGTCCCTGTGGAACCAGGCCCTTTTGCACGTTGGGCACACCAGGGTTGTGAAGGTCATTCTGTCCTCCACAGGCTCCATGCAGATGGGGCAATTGGTGCCTGGCTCAGGAGTCGCCTCCACGACCTGCTCTGGACGATGCTCAGGGCAGAAGGACCTGGAGGAAAATGGATGGGGAAATGAGAAATGCGGCTCATTCCGCAGAGGTGGCCACAAGGAGAAATGAGGTACCTGTATGGAGTAATGTATACATTGACACAGCCGCCCTCCTTGGCACAGGGCAGGTGGAACCATCTCCCGCAGTCCTCCTTGCAGCACGTGATGGTTGCCCCCCTCTGGCCGCAGACGCAGCAGAGCTGGAAAGAGCCAAGCAGCCCCATCAGCAGCAGCAGCAGCCTCGGGGCCTCCCCAGGCAGCCCCACGGCTCCGGGCAGGGCGCAGGATGCGGCCGCTGCCGGGTCGCAGCCCACAGAGCCGCCTGCTGGAGGAGGGAGGCTCCTGTGCCAGAGCCTCTCTGCCAGAGCTGCTGGGAGCCAGACTTTGTCCCGGCTGTTGGGCCGGCCTTTCTTTGCTGCTGTCTGGGCAAAGCTCTGGCAGGCCTCGCCTGGCACAAATCTCCCTGCGCTTGTCCCGCTCTCACCTTCTGTGCTGACCGCTGGACTGCAATTCGGATGTCCCGAGGGAGAAAGCCCATGAGTCCAGCGTGGTGGTTCTCTTGGCGAAATAGTAGACTGGCAAAAAACTGCAGACAAGGGGAGCAGCTGATGAGGACAGGGTGGCAGCAACCGCCAGTTGCAAGGGTGGAGGGAGCGCCCGGAGCCACTCACCATGCAGAACCTGTGGGCACAGAGCCCACCCTTCTCCAGTTTGTCACCGCACATGTCCGGGTCAGCCTCCACACGGCGACACAGCACGCAGGCTGCAGGGGACAGAGCCAATGGCCCAGGCATGAGCAGCTCTGCGGGGCTCTTAGCCTGCAGCAGCATCGGCCCCAAGGCTGCTCTGCCCCTGCCTGGCTGATGGGCAGGGCTGGAGGCCTTGCAGAGCAGGGGCCATTGCGGGCACGGCTGTCCCAGGAGCTGCCCCCTGGCCCAGCTGGGCCCCACTTGGGGAGGAAGGAGGCTCCCAGCACCAGCATGGCTGAGCAGCTCCTGCCTCCCCCTGCCTCTGTCTGCTCTGGGCCCCACGCTGCCTGCCACAAGAGCCCCTGGGCCAGGCTGTCAGAGGGCTGCTTTGCCCTCACCTGGCTCCCTGGCACCAGGGCCCTCCTGCTTGCTGTCATCACCCATGGCGGCTGTCAGCGGTGACTCCGTGTCCACGAGTGACGTGGTCACTTCCAGATCCTCTCTCACTGTGGGAGAAAGAAGAGTGCCGGGAATTCGCAGAACAGGCCCAGAGCCACGAGGGCTCTGCTCCCTGCTCAGCCCTGCGTGAGCCCTGCTCCCGTCCGCCTTCTCCCGTCGTCGCGCTGAAGAACACCAGTGTCTTCTGTCTGTTCCTCCGCTGAATCTGGGAAGGGAGAGGCAGCTGAGCCTGCAGCACGGCCCAGAGCCCCGAGGTGTGGGGCCCCTCTGGTCCCTGGGCAGCCACGTCCCTGCCCTACCTTCTCCTCCCGTTGTCAGGTCGCACTGACACACGGCCTGAGCCCAGCGTTCCCTTTTGGGGCCTTGGTTGCACAGGTCACAGTGGCCACTCTGACATCAGCACTGTGTACCCAAAATTGGGGCAGCCGTGGCCTCAGGTGCCTGGCAACTGCTTGTGGTTGCCCCCTGGGGCACCAAGGTTCTGCCATGGGTCCCAGCGTTTGGTCTGGCTGGAACCAGGGCCGGGACTCCTGCAGCAAGTGCAGGGTCAAATGCCAGGCCCTGGGGCAGCCATCCAGGGTGGCAGTGTAGGCAGGAAGGTGCTGTTCAGGCACTGCCACTCCAGGGCTCCTGCCCCTGCAGTTGGTTGCCCAGAGAGCCCCTGTGGAGCGCCTGCACTGCAGAGATTGAACTGACGTTTCCCTCAAGACCCGTCTGGAGAAAACTGAGATGAACCTGATGTGATGCTGCTGCTGATCACCATTGGGTACAGGAGATAAACCTGGAGACCACCACAGCTGCCTCCAGACCTGAATTATCCTGTCATCCTATCAACTAACAACTTTGACATTTCATATAAATGGGAAAATTAGTGTTAAGCTCCTTAGAAATGTCATCTTTTTTACAGACTCTGTGGAAACACAGAAAATTCAATGAGAATGAAAATTCAATGAGAATTTTCTGTGTACATTTGACAGGAGAGCTTGCAACATTCCTCAAGTCAAATGCAGGAGCATGCTTTTCCTACATTATAGGAACTTTGCCAGTTTTTCCTGCTAGCAAATACATTGGATAAAAAAAGTCAAGAAGAGAAGCACAAACAATTCTTGTTGATTTTTCTCATTCATGTCTTTGCAAACAGGCTCCTGGAAATCCAGATCCATGACTTCTAGAACAATCAGTGGGACCTCTGGGAGACAGGGCAAGGGCTGACAAGCAGGGACACAGGAGCTGCTCAGCCATGCTGGTGCTGGGAGCCTCCTTCCTCCCCAAGTGGGGCCCAGCTGGGCCAGGGGGCAGCTCCTGGGACAGCCGTGCCCGCAATGGCCCCTGCTCTGCAAGGCCTCCAGCCCTGCCCATCAGCCAGGCAGGGGCAGAGCAGCCTTGGGGCCGATGCTGCTGCAGGCTAAGAGCCCCGCAGAGCTGCTCATGCCTGGGCCATTGGCTCTGTCCCCTGCGGCCTGCAGGCTGTGTGGCCGTGCAGAGCCTGAGCCCCGTGCTTCCCCCTGCCCTGGCAACTGCTCCTGTGCCGCTCCTGCACTGCCCAGGGCACCCCCGGGCGCTGCTCGGGCCTCACACCGGCCAGAATCAGCTGGGGCTGTGACAGCTCTGCTGCTCTGGGCACGGCTCTCGGGCAAAGCACCCGCCTGTCCCTGGGCTGGGGGCAGTGCCCAGGTCGGGCTTGGCAGAGCCCGTCCACTCCTGGAGGGCTGGGGGCACTGCTCTGGCCTGGCCTGGCCCGGGCCTGGGGGACCCTTGACATTCCTGCTTGCCCTTGGAGCCACCAGGGATGGGCTGGAGCTCAATGGCCCCGGCCTGGCCGCACAGTCAGGACCGGAGCCTTCCCCTGGCTCCCCAGGACATGAGACCCTCAGACCCAGCTCTGAAACACGGCCTAACAGGCTTTGCAGATATCTATCCCTGCTAGATCTTTGAAAGTAATGTTGTTTGGCAACTTCTTCAAGGAGCTAACATGACTCGCTTCTTGTAATAAATGGGCAGGAGACAGTTCTCCTTTTGATGCCTTTATTAAAAGTGATCAGCTCAGGATAGGGGCATTCGGCAGGTCTGCAGCTCCTGTCGCTGTTTCCCGCGTGACTCAGAGGAGGAGGAATCGTGCAGCAGCTCTGTCCACTGAGGGGCAGAGCTGGGGGTCCCGTCCTCACAAGAGCGCTAGGGTATTACCCGTCTTGCCTGCCGGCCAGTCCCGGGGTCCTCACTCGAGCTGTGGTCTTCTTCAGCTAGGGTGAGGGGCGACCGAGGCTTCCAGCATCTCTGCAGGCTTGGGACTCTGATATCCTGACCCCGCTCTACTCTTAGTTGAGTTGGCTCGTTGTTTTGGGGGTTTATTAGACGAGTTTGGGGGTTTTCACCCCCCGTTGCACCTTGGGTCTAGGATTTATTTGCATATCTCTGGATATCCCCCTCCCATCCCTTTAGAGAAACAGCCCCAGACAAGGTGATACTGGTACAATACAGCGTTAACTACTACATTAGCATTTCAATCTACTAGCATTTAGGGGACAGTAGGTTACGCCCTGCAGCTGTCTCTGCTGGGAAGCGACTGGGGGTCAGTCTCTTCCCCCCCCTTGTCATCCCCGGAGTGCCCCGTCCCCCCCCCCTTGGTACCCGTGCCCCATGGGGGGGGGCAGCCCGCCGCTCCCGGGACGCTCCCGGGACGGGCCGGTCCCCGCTGACACCACCCGCGGGGACCTCCCCGGCCCCGCCGGGACCCGCGCTGGGGAGGAGCCGCCTCCACTCGTCTCTTGCCCCGGCAGGACCGCGCCGAAGGTGGGGGGTTGGGCCCGCAGTCACTGAGAACAGGCAGCAAAAAAGTACATTGTTACAGAACATTCCAACAACTTGAAATTACAAACTTTCAATTGGGCTCCCACTTGGCAATTCTGGGTTCTAGTTGTAAGCATAGCAGCCTAAGAAAATGGATAACCTATTTCTTGTTTATAACACTTCTAATCAATAAAAGGTTTATTAGTTTGCTTGCACTTTCTTTTGGGTATCCTTATGCTTCCTTCGACGTTCCAGAAAATAATGAAAATCTAACAAATTCTTCAGAGAAGTTTCTGAATCCACTACTAGGCGAAGTCTCTAAATTCACCGTATCTCTAAATTACATGAAGTTCAGTAGCTGCTCCTGTAACATACAAAGATGTAGTGGGTTACCTGACTGGACAACACAACATGATGCTATACACCCCGGCACACTAAAAAACTTCTCTTCTCCTGGTCGTTACAAATTGAAAGCTCTTCTCCAGCTCCTGAATTAATTTTGCATGCACATTCATACCTGCATTCCCTCCCCATGCTCAGCTTTCACCTAGAGTGTCCAGGGAACAGATGTTACATACTCACCTCAAGGAATAATCTACGTCTGTCTTCCTACCTCTCTCTTCATTGAGCTTTACTAATCTACAGAATAACTTTGGACCCTCTGCACAAAAGAAAAAACCAATATTAATAGGCTTAAACACTTCTCATTGTGCTGCTGCTTCTAACAATCCTGAACAACACAGCAATAAAGTCAGAAATCAATTCTTCACGTCCTTCCTGTTCTCCTGCCCCCCACCACACCTTGGCTCCCGCAGAAATGTTCCCTACTGCAGCCTGCTGCACTGAGAACAATGAAAGGCAGCGGCAGTTTTCCTCAACATGCTGCAATCTAAATTGCAGTGAAATTGCAGCTGTTTCATTAAAAGCTCAGCACCAGCACCCCACATCTTCCCCCAGAACTGAGGTTTGCTGAGGCCTGAGCTCTCTCCATTTGCACACACCCTGTAAAATCAGACAGGCCGGAAGATTGCAGGCCGGTAACTGTATGAACCCAGCAGTGCATTTCATCAGAGTTACCTCATCAGTCTCAAGAAAGGCGCATCCTTTAAGCCTGGCTTAAGACTCTATTCTACAAAATATAACCAGCAATTGTTTTATGGGCCTGTGCAGTTTTTGGGGACTGTGTTTGTTTCCCTTGGATGTTGATTTCTTTGTTTCTTAATACAAAATTCACTGGATTCAGAAGAGAGAGCCCCAGATTCATCAGGACAAAGAACCACAGGGACATATGCGGCTGACAAGCACACTCAGCATTTCTAACGCTAACACCAGAGAGAGGGGAAAAAGTTAAAGATTATATAAATACCTGAAAGGATCCAAAATGTCTAGGTAACCTGTCAAGTGACTAATTTTTTGGTAAACCCTACAAGTCCAGATTCCTATTAGGCAATTATCTGAAAGAGAAGAAAGCCAGAAATCGGCTTGACCTTTATTTTACCAGGACGTTCTCACAGGATTCTACCACAACTTGGAGCACAAGTGAGGGTGGCAAATTTTGACTAGAAAACATTCATAACCAGGCAGCATTTTGTCCTCCTCACTGAATTCCAGGAAGAGTTCAAAAGGAAAAAAATGCAAAAGGGGGTGAAGAAATTCTGTCATACCTCTTAGGCATTTGTCATCTTTTGAGAAGGAAAAAACTCTAGCACTTTCTGTGCGTGGTAAAGAAAGAAACCTAGACAAGTACAAAGGGGTTTGAGCATCCTAAATTGTACTATCAAATCCCATGAACATGGCTGGAACCTCTAGTGCTTCAGAGACATTCTATACATGGAAAAGCTTTATTCCCTAGTAACTAAATAGAGCTTTTTATTTTACAAAACCCACTTCTAAAGAGAAAACTGACTGTGTCTTTGGCTTTTGGCCAAACTCTGCTTGGAGTTGGTCAAACCAAAATGACCCGGTTAATTTCTTGTGCTCTACTTCTCTTTTTTCATATTCAACTTCACATCAAATGGGCTGCTGGGAGTTTGTCTCTGTGCAATGTCAGTTTCCCATTTCCTGAGTGCTGCTCTTAATATTCCCCCAGCATCCAACTACTACAGCCACGTAGACAACAAAGAGAAATGGAACTTGCATTTCTTGGTCCTTTTCAATTTCTGACATCTCAGGCTCATCATCACCCTCAGAACTGCTGTCTTGGAAACGTGGGTCCTCTTGCCACGTGACTTTTACCGGCTTTATTGTTCCAAGTACGTAAGGCTCTGCAATAACAGCACCGATAGAGAAAAAAACCCAGAACCTGATTATTCCTCTACTGGTCAGGAAAAATTCCTCCTTTCAAGTGAAATGCCTACAGTGGAAAAGACAGATTTAGGAAGGACAGAATCTGCCCTTGCCAGATTTTCTGAGCTACATCTCTGCTCATCTGTATTTTCCACTTTGTTCTAGGGATCTCTTATTTATTCTAAAACATTTATCATTGCATTCAGAAGACAATGAATGCCTTCTGAGTTCAGAAGTGTGGGGGCCTCATTGCTTTGTGCCGTTGCTTTGGGTTTTTTAATACTTTGGAAAATTCACGCAGTTTCTTTTCTCTCCTACATGACTGGGACTCGATTTAATGTTGTTTCATCTTTGTTTCATACGGCCTCATTTTATCTAAGGTTAGGATGCCCCAATGATCATGTGTCATTCCGTTTCCTTTTTCTAAAGGTCCAAGAATAGAGTTCAGTTACAAACAGAATGTTCATGGATCTTGGGGTCAGCTCCAGGACTTTGCTCCTCCCCATACATTAACGCCCATTTCCTTTAAAAATCTTGTTGGATTCTATGAAACTTGATATGACTGGTGTGTCACCTTTTTCCCTGTGTGTGGAATTCAGGGCATGAACAGGCTTTTTCACCGCTCAGCAAAAACCCCAATGCCTTCTCAGAGCATGCTTTTCAGAATTCCTGAGATGCAACCTCTCAATAATCTACCACAGCCATGGCAAGCAGAAATGGAGATCAAAATGCTTCTGCCTAATTACTGACTTGTGCTGCTGCAAATCCCTCCCCTGGATCCTGACCTTCTTTACACCATATTGCTCTACGGTGCCTGCCAGAAGCTCCTCCTTAGCAATGGCACTGTTAGAAGGCTTCTGCTGTTACCTTCTTTGATGCCCAACTCCTCTGTGTCTCCAAAGAAGAAAAACTTGAAAGCACTCAGCTCCTGAGCTGCGCCGTTCTCAGGCAAAGGTCCCAAATGGTCATCTGGGGCAGAGTCCTGCGCATCCTCTTTGTCCCAGGGTATTTCCTAAGTCTTGTCTGGTTTGCTCTTTGAATGTCCAATCAAGTCTTTCAAATCAGCAGCAATATTGTAAAAGTTTTTCTTCAGACACTTGAGGCAGTGTCGCACGCTCTTCTTTCTTCTTTCTTCTTTTTTTGGTGTTACTGAAATGAGATTGTTCAAGGATAGCAACACAGCACACGTCCTTTTCGGAGACAGCTCCGCTAAGAGCCACCTTGCTCTGAATGTCTCCCTAAGCATATCTAAGCCCATTAAGCAGTGGTTCACTTTCAAGGGTAAGCAGTGGGGAAAGATCTGAGGTTGGAGTCTAAAGGCAGGAACAAGAGTTCTTTTTAATTAGCCACATCCTTAAGTGACTTTTCACTGAATACACAGTTACATAGCAATCAAGGTATTATGCAGACACTTCTTTCCTGCCAATAGAAACATCAAGAGCAATGTGGTTCTCTCACAGACCTGCAAATCTCAAGGTCCCTCTACTGACCGTTCTCACCTTCACTTCCGGCAAGGAACACATGGACTAGAAAGAAAAGTTGATGCTACGTGCTGCTGTTGGAGGTCCCAGTTGAGGTCCGACGTCGCTGGCGGGAGCGGCTGCTCCGGCGGGATGTCCCTGACCATGTCCCCCTACGCCTGGGCCTCTCAGCACTCGCTGATGTTCTCCTGCTCCTGTCCTGGCGACTCCTGGACCGCACAGGTTGATTCGAGGCCCGGCGCTCCAGGCGGGAGCGGCTGCGTCTGGGGGACGTCCCTGACAATGTCTCCCTTCGCCCGGGCCTCTCAGTCCTTGGTGTTGTCCCACTGTTCCTGTCACGGCGACTCCTGGACCGGACAGGTGGACTCTGGGCCCAGCCTTGCTGGCGGGAGCACCTGCGTCTGGGGGACGTCCCTGACCATGTCTCCCTTCGCCCGGGCCTCTCAGTCCTTGGTGTTGTCCCACTGGTCCTGTCACAGCGACTCCTGGACCGGACAGGTGGACTCTGGGCCCGACCTTGCTGGCGGGAGAGGCTGCGTCTGGGGGACGTCCCTGACCATGTCTCCCTTCGCCCGGGCCTCTCAGTCCTTGGTGTTGTCCCACTGGTCCTGTCACAGAGACTCCTGGACCGGACAGGTGGGCTGTGGGCCCAACCTTGCTGGCGGGAGCACCTGCGTCTGGGGGACGTCTGTGATGGTGTCTCCCTTCGCCCGGGCCTCTCAGTTATTGGCCCTGTCCCACTGCTCCTGTCATGGCGACTCCTGGACCGGACAGGTGGGCTCTGGGCCCGACCTTGCTGGCAGGGGCACCGGTCTCTGGGGGACATCCGTGATGGTGTCTCCCTTCGCCCGGGCCTCTCCGCCCTCAGCCGTGTCTCACTGTTCCGGTCACGGCGACTCCTGGACCGGACAGGTGGGCTCTGGGCCTGACCTTGCTGGCAAGAGCAGCTTTGCCTGCGGCGAGGACGACCACGTCTGGAATGGACCTGGTCCTCAAGGTTAGGGGAGCTGCTGTATCTTGACCTTGATCTTCTGAGGCTGCTGCTGTCCCGTGAAGTAGATGGCCGTGACTGCTCCCATGTTGCGAGTTGGGGCCTGCTGAGGCTACTGGTCTTTGGAGATGAAGATGGGGAAGCCAGCCCCAATGGCACTGTGGTGTGGGAGCTGGGGCTGAAGGCCTCAGATTCTGAGGAGCCATGAGTAGATTCCAGTCCCGACTGTCTGGTCAGGCTGGGGCCATTGAGCTCTGACTCATCCCTGGGGGCTGTAAGAGCAAGCAGGAATGTCAAAGGCCCCCCAGGCCCCGGCCAGGCCAGAGCAGTGCCCTCAGCCCTCCAGCAGTGGATGTGCTCTGCCAAGCCCAGCCTGGGCACTCTTCCCGGCCCAGGACACCGGGGGCTTTGACTCATACCCGTTCCAAGCCCAGCACAGCTGTCACACTCCCATCTGTATGTGCTGTCTCTCAGGCCAGAGCAGCGCCTGTGGGTGCCCTCAGCAGCACAGGAGGAGCACAGGAGCAGTTCCCAGGGCCTGGGGAAGCAAAGAAGTTTGTGACACTGAGGACAAAATGTCCCCACACATGGCTGTCTGGCCAAGGTATTAAAGTTCTTTGCTCTTTGAGCCCTTGCCAAGATACGGTTTCCCTGCAGAGCCCTGCGAGCAGCATCCCAACTCACCCTGCTTCCTCTGCCTCCTCCCTGCCTCCAGGGTAGAGGCATTCCACAGCATTGCACTGGCTGTGCCTCTCTCCTAGATCTGCAAAGGCATTGTTGTCCTCCCATGCTGGTAGTCTGATAGAGAAATGGAAAACTGATGAATTTCTGCTGCCCTCCCGACATGGAGATTCAGGGTGTCCCTGGTCTTCTTCCAGCACTTTTCCAAGTTGGGCGTGAAGCTGAAGCCCAGACTCAGGGGACAGGGCATGGCCAGGGCTCCTGGGGCAGGGCCTGGCACAGCACAGCCCTTGCCCCCTCCTGACTGGTGGGCCAGGCAGAAGAACACCAACCTGAAGGGGATTCGGATCCCCAAGATGAACATTGCAACAGGGAATTCCCCACTGTCTCTGCACAGGGGGCACTGAAAGAATAAAGCACCAGCGCGCATGGCCTGTCCCTGCAGGGCAAACACAAGCAGGGTGAGCGAGGCCCTGCTGCTGCTGAGCACCTGCTGTGCCCTGGGGCTGAGGGCAGGGCTCCAACCTGGATGCAGTCCCTGTGGAACCAGGCCCTTTTGCACGTTGGGCACACCAGGGTTGTGAAGGTCATTCTGTCCTCCACAGGCTCCATGCAGATGGGGCAATTGGTGCCTGGCTCAGGAGTCGCCTCCACGACCTGCTCTGGACGATGCTCAGGGCAGAAGGACCTGGAGGAAAATGGATGGGGAAATGAGAAATGCGGCTCATTCCGCAGAGGTGGCCACAAGGAGAAATGAGGTACCTGTATGGAGTAATGTATACATTGACACAGCCGCCCTCCTTGGCACAGGGCAGGTGGAACCATCTCCCGCAGTCCTCCTTGCAGCACGTGATGGTTGCCCCCCTCTGGCCGCAGACGCAGCAGAGCTGGAAAGAGCCAAGCAGCCCCATCAGCAGCAGCAGCAGCCTCGGGGCCTCCCCAGGCAGCCCCACGGCTCCGGGCAGGGCGCAGGATGCGGCCGCTGCCGGGTCGCAGCCCACAGAGCCGCCTGCTGGAGGAGGGAGGCTCCTGTGCCAGAGCCTCTCTGCCAGAGCTGCTGGGAGCCAGACTTTGTCCCGGCTGTTGGGCCGGCCTTTCTTTGCTGCTGTCTGGGCAAAGCTCTGGCAGGCCTCGCCTGGCACAAATCTCCCTGCGCTTGTCCCGCTCTCACCTTCTGTGCTGACCGCTGGACTGCAATTCGGATGTCCCGAGGGAGAAAGCCCATGAGTCCAGCGTGGTGGTTCTCTTGGCGAAATAGTAGACTGGCAAAAAACTGCAGACAAGGGGAGCAGCTGATGAGGACAGGGTGGCAGCAACCGCCAGTTGCAAGGGTGGAGGGAGCGCCCGGAGCCACTCACCATGCAGAACCTGTGGGCACAGAGCCCACCCTTCTCCAGTTTGTCACCGCACATGTCCGGGTCAGCCTCCACACGGCGACACAGCACGCAGGCTGCAGGGGACAGAGCCAATGGCCCAGGCATGAGCAGCTCTGCGGGGCTCTTAGCCTGCAGCAGCATCGGCCCCAAGGCTGCTCTGCCCCTGCCTGGCTGATGGGCAGGGCTGGAGGCCTTGCAGAGCAGGGGCCATTGCGGGCACGGCTGTCCCAGGAGCTGCCCCCTGGCCCAGCTGGGCCCCACTTGGGGAGGAAGGAGGCTCCCAGCACCAGCATGGCTGAGCAGCTCCTGCCTCCCCCTGCCTCTGTCTGCTCTGGGCCCCACGCTGCCTGCCACAAGAGCCCCTGGGCCAGGCTGTCAGAGGGCTGCTTTGCCCTCACCTGGCTCCCTGGCACCAGGGCCCTCCTGCTTGCTGTCATCACCCATGGCGGCTGTCAGCGGTGACTCCGTGTCCACGAGTGACGTGGTCACTTCCAGATCCTCTCTCACTGTGGGAGAAAGAAGAGTGCCGGGAATTCGCAGAACAGGCCCAGAGCCACGAGGGCTCTGCTCCCTGCTCAGCCCTGCGTGAGCCCTGCTCCCGTCCGCCTTCTCCCGTCGTCGCGCTGAAGAACACCAGTGTCTTCTGTCTGTTCCTCCGCTGAATCTGGGAAGGGAGAGGCAGCTGAGCCTGCAGCACGGCCCAGAGCCCCGAGGTGTGGGGCCCCTCTGGTCCCTGGGCAGCCACGTCCCTGCCCTACCTTCTCCTCCCGTTGTCAGGTCGCACTGACACACGGCCTGAGCCCAGCGTTCCCTTTTGGGGCCTTGGTTGCACAGGTCACAGTGGCCACTCTGACATCAGCACTGTGTACCCAAAATTGGGGCAGCCGTGGCCTCAGGTGCCTGGCAACTGCTTGTGGTTGCCCCCTGGGGCACCAAGGTTCTGCCATGGGTCCCAGCGTTTGGTCTGGCTGGAACCAGGGCCGGGACTCCTGCAGCAAGTGCAGGGTCAAATGCCAGGCCCTGGGGCAGCCATCCAGGGTGGCAGTGTAGGCAGGAAGGTGCTGTTCAGGCACTGCCACTCCAGGGCTCCTGCCCCTGCAGTTGGTTGCCCAGAGAGCCCCTGTGGAGCGCCTGCACTGCAGAGATTGAACTGACGTTTCCCTCAAGACCCGTCTGGAGAAAACTGAGATGAACCTGATGTGATGCTGCTGCTGATCACCATTGGGTACAGGAGATAAACCTGGAGACCACCACAGCTGCCTCCAGACCTGAATTATCCTGTCATCCTATCAACTAACAACTTTGACATTTCATATAAATGGGAAAATTAGTGTTAAGCTCCTTAGAAATGTCATCTTTTTTACAGACTCTGTGGAAACACAGAAAATTCAATGAGAATGAAAATTCAATGAGAATTTTCTGTGTACATTTGACAGGAGAGCTTGCAACATTCCTCAAGTCAAATGCAGGAGCATGCTTTTCCTACATTATAGGAACTTTGCCAGTTTTTCCTGCTAGCAAATACATTGGATAAAAAAAGTCAAGAAGAGAAGCACAAACAATTCTTGTTGATTTTTCTCATTCATGTCTTTGCAAACAGGCTCCTGGAAATCCAGATCCATGACTTCTAGAACAATCAGTGGGACCTCTGGGAGACAGGGCAAGGGCTGACAAGCAGGGACACAGGAGCTGCTCAGCCATGCTGGTGCTGGGAGCCTCCTTCCTCCCCAAGTGGGGCCCAGCTGGGCCAGGGGGCAGCTCCTGGGACAGCCGTGCCCGCAATGGCCCCTGCTCTGCAAGGCCTCCAGCCCTGCCCATCAGCCAGGCAGGGGCAGAGCAGCCTTGGGGCCGATGCTGCTGCAGGCTAAGAGCCCCGCAGAGCTGCTCATGCCTGGGCCATTGGCTCTGTCCCCTGCGGCCTGCAGGCTGTGTGGCCGTGCAGAGCCTGAGCCCCGTGCTTCCCCCTGCCCTGGCAACTGCTCCTGTGCCGCTCCTGCACTGCCCAGGGCACCCCCGGGCGCTGCTCGGGCCTCACACCGGCCAGAATCAGCTGGGGCTGTGACAGCTCTGCTGCTCTGGGCACGGCTCTCGGGCAAAGCACCCGCCTGTCCCTGGGCTGGGGGCAGTGCCCAGGTCGGGCTTGGCAGAGCCCGTCCACTCCTGGAGGGCTGGGGGCACTGCTCTGGCCTGGCCTGGCCCGGGCCTGGGGGACCCTTGACATTCCTGCTTGCCCTTGGAGCCACCAGGGATGGGCTGGAGCTCAATGGCCCCGGCCTGGCCGCACAGTCAGGACCGGAGCCTTCCCCTGGCTCCCCAGGACATGAGACCCTCAGACCCAGCTCTGAAACACGGCCTAACAGGCTTTGCAGATATCTATCCCTGCTAGATCTTTGAAAGTAATGTTGTTTGGCAACTTCTTCAAGGAGCTAACATGACTCGCTTCTTGTAATAAATGGGCAGGAGACAGTTCTCCTTTTGATGCCTTTATTAAAAGTGATCAGCTCAGGATAGGGGCATTCGGCAGGTCTGCAGCTCCTGTCGCTGTTTCCCGCGTGACTCAGAGGAGGAGGAATCGTGCAGCAGCTCTGTCCACTGAGGGGCAGAGCTGGGGGTCCCGTCCTCACAAGAGCGCTAGGGTATTACCCGTCTTGCCTGCCGGCCAGTCCCGGGGTCCTCACTCGAGCTGTGGTCTTCTTCAGCTAGGGTGAGGGGCGACCGAGGCTTCCAGCATCTCTGCAGGCTTGGGACTCTGATATCCTGACCCCGCTCTACTCTTAGTTGAGTTGGCTCGTTGTTTTGGGGGTTTATTAGACGAGTTTGGGGGTTTTCACCCCCCGTTGCACCTTGGGTCTAGGATTTATTTGCATATCTCTGGATATCCCCCTCCCATCCCTTTAGAGAAACAGCCCCAGACAAGGTGATACTGGTACAATACAGCGTTAACTACTACATTAGCATTTCAATCTACTAGCATTTAGGGGACAGTAGGTTACGCCCTGCAGCTGTCTCTGCTGGGAAGCGACTGGGGGTCAGTCTCTTCCCCCCCCTTGTCATCCCCGGAGTGCCCCGTCCCCCCCCCCTTGGTACCCGTGCCCCATGGGGGGGGGCAGCCCGCCGCTCCCGGGACGCTCCCGGGACGGGCCGGTCCCCGCTGACACCACCCGCGGGGACCTCCCCGGCCCCGCCGGGACCCGCGCTGGGGAGGAGCCGCCTCCACTCGTCTCTTGCCCCGGCAGGACCGCGCCGAAGGTGGGGGGTTGGGCCCGCAGTCACTGAGAACAGGCAGCAAAAAAGTACATTGTTACAGAACATTCCAACAACTTGAAATTACAAACTTTCAATTGGGCTCCCACTTGGCAATTCTGGGTTCTAGTTGTAAGCATAGCAGCCTAAGAAAATGGATAACCTATTTCTTGTTTATAACACTTCTAATCAATAAAAGGTTTATTAGTTTGCTTGCACTTTCTTTTGGGTATCCTTATGCTTCCTTCGACGTTCCAGAAAATAATGAAAATCTAACAAATTCTTCAGAGAAGTTTCTGAATCCACTACTAGGCGAAGTCTCTAAATTCACCGTATCTCTAAATTACATGAAGTTCAGTAGCTGCTCCTGTAACATACAAAGATGTAGTGGGTTACCTGACTGGACAACACAACATGATGCTATACACCCCGGCACACTAAAAAACTTCTCTTCTCCTGGTCGTTACAAATTGAAAGCTCTTCTCCAGCTCCTGAATTAATTTTGCATGCACATTCATACCTGCATTCCCTCCCCATGCTCAGCTTTCACCTAGAGTGTCCAGGGAACAGATGTTACATACTCACCTCAAGGAATAATCTACGTCTGTCTTCCTACCTCTCTCTTCATTGAGCTTTACTAATCTACAGAATAACTTTGGACCCTCTGCACAAAAGAAAAAACCAATATTAATAGGCTTAAACACTTCTCATTGTGCTGCTGCTTCTAACAATCCTGAACAACACAGCAATAAAGTCAGAAATCAATTCTTCACGTCCTTCCTGTTCTCCTGCCCCCCACCACACCTTGGCTCCCGCAGAAATGTTCCCTACTGCAGCCTGCTGCACTGAGAACAATGAAAGGCAGCGGCAGTTTTCCTCAACATGCTGCAATCTAAATTGCAGTGAAATTGCAGCTGTTTCATTAAAAGCTCAGCACCAGCACCCCACATCTTCCCCCAGAACTGAGGTTTGCTGAGGCCTGAGCTCTCTCCATTTGCACACACCCTGTAAAATCAGACAGGCCGGAAGATTGCAGGCCGGTAACTGTATGAACCCAGCAGTGCATTTCATCAGAGTTACCTCATCAGTCTCAAGAAAGGCGCATCCTTTAAGCCTGGCTTAAGACTCTATTCTACAAAATATAACCAGCAATTGTTTTATGGGCCTGTGCAGTTTTTGGGGACTGTGTTTGTTTCCCTTGGATGTTGATTTCTTTGTTTCTTAATACAAAATTCACTGGATTCAGAAGAGAGAGCCCCAGATTCATCAGGACAAAGAACCACAGGGACATATGCGGCTGACAAGCACACTCAGCATTTCTAACGCTAACACCAGAGAGAGGGGAAAAAGTTAAAGATTATATAAATACCTGAAAGGATCCAAAATGTCTAGGTAACCTGTCAAGTGACTAATTTTTTGGTAAACCCTACAAGTCCAGATTCCTATTAGGCAATTATCTGAAAGAGAAGAAAGCCAGAAATCGGCTTGACCTTTATTTTACCAGGACGTTCTCACAGGATTCTACCACAACTTGGAGCACAAGTGAGGGTGGCAAATTTTGACTAGAAAACATTCATAACCAGGCAGCATTTTGTCCTCCTCACTGAATTCCAGGAAGAGTTCAAAAGGAAAAAAATGCAAAAGGGGGTGAAGAAATTCTGTCATACCTCTTAGGCATTTGTCATCTTTTGAGAAGGAAAAAACTCTAGCACTTTCTGTGCGTGGTAAAGAAAGAAACCTAGACAAGTACAAAGGGGTTTGAGCATCCTAAATTGTACTATCAAATCCCATGAACATGGCTGGAACCTCTAGTGCTTCAGAGACATTCTATACATGGAAAAGCTTTATTCCCTAGTAACTAAATAGAGCTTTTTATTTTACAAAACCCACTTCTAAAGAGAAAACTGACTGTGTCTTTGGCTTTTGGCCAAACTCTGCTTGGAGTTGGTCAAACCAAAATGACCCGGTTAATTTCTTGTGCTCTACTTCTCTTTTTTCATATTCAACTTCACATCAAATGGGCTGCTGGGAGTTTGTCTCTGTGCAATGTCAGTTTCCCATTTCCTGAGTGCTGCTCTTAATATTCCCCCAGCATCCAACTACTACAGCCACGTAGACAACAAAGAGAAATGGAACTTGCATTTCTTGGTCCTTTTCAATTTCTGACATCTCAGGCTCATCATCACCCTCAGAACTGCTGTCTTGGAAACGTGGGTCCTCTTGCCACGTGACTTTTACCGGCTTTATTGTTCCAAGTACGTAAGGCTCTGCAATAACAGCACCGATAGAGAAAAAAACCCAGAACCTGATTATTCCTCTACTGGTCAGGAAAAATTCCTCCTTTCAAGTGAAATGCCTACAGTGGAAAAGACAGATTTAGGAAGGACAGAATCTGCCCTTGCCAGATTTTCTGAGCTACATCTCTGTTCATCTGTATTTTCCACTTTGTTCTAGGGATCTCTTATTTATTCTAAAACATTTATCATTGCATTCAGAAGACAATGAATGCCTTCTGAGTTCAGAAGTGTGGGGGCCTCATTGCTTTGTGCCGTTGCTTTGGGTTTTTTAATACTTTGGAAAATTCACGCAGTTTCTTTTCTCTCCTACATGACTGGGACTCGATTTAATGTTGTTTCATCTTTGTTTCATACGGCCTCATTTTATCTAAGGTTAGGATGCCCCAATGATCATGTGTCATTCCGTTTCCTTTTTCTAAAGGTCCAAGAATAGAGTTCAGTTACAAACAGAATGTTCATGGATCTTGGGGTCAGCTCCAGGACTTTGCTCCTCCCCATACATTAACGCCCATTTCCTTTAAAAATCTTGTTGGATTCTATGAAACTTGATATGACTGGTGTGTCACCTTTTTCCCTGTGTGTGGAATTCAGGGCATGAACAGGCTTTTTCACCGCTCAGCAAAAACCCCAATGCCTTCTCAGAGCATGCTTTTCAGAATTCCTGAGATGCAACCTCTCAATAATCTACCACAGCCATGGCAAGCAGAAATGGAGATCAAAATGCTTCTGCCTAATTACTGACTTGTGCTGCTGCAAATCCCTCCCCTGGATCCTGACCTTCTTTACACCATATTGCTCTACGGTGCCTGCCAGAAGCTCCTCCTTAGCAATGGCACTGTTAGAAGGCTTCTGCTGTTACCTTCTTTGATGCCCAACTCCTCTGTGTCTCCAAAGAAGAAAAACTTGAAAGCACTCAGCTCCTGAGCTGCGCCGTTCTCAGGCAAAGGTCCCAAATGGTCATCTGGGGCAGAGTCCTGCGCATCCTCTTTGTCCCAGGGTATTTCCTAAGTCTTGTCTGGTTTGCTCTTTGAATGTCCAATCAAGTCTTTCAAATCAGCAGCAATATTGTAAAAGTTTTTCTTCAGACACTTGAGGCAGTGTCGCACGCTCTTCTTTCTTCTTTCTTCTTTTTTTGGTGTTACTGAAATGAGATTGTTCAAGGATAGCAACACAGCACACGTCCTTTTCGGACACAGCTCCGCTAAGAGCCACCTTGCTCTGAATGTCTCCCTAAGCATATCTAAGCCCATTAAGCAGTGGTTCACTTTCAAGGGTAAGCAGTGGGGAAAGATCTGAGGTTGGAGTCTAAAGGCAGGAACAAGAGTTCTTTTTAATTAGCCACATCCTTAAGTGACTTTTCACTGAATACACAGTTACATAGCAATCAAGGTATTATGCAGACACTTCTTTCCTGCCAATAGAAACATCAAGAGCAATGTGGTTCTCTCACAGACCTGCAAATCTCAAGGTCCCTCTACTGACCGTTCTCACCTTCACTTCCGGCAAGGAACACATGGACTAGAAAGAAAAGTTGATGCTACGTGCTGCTGTTGGAGGTCCCAGTTGAGGTCCGACGTCGCTGGCGGGAGCGGCTGCTCCGGCGGGATGTCCCTGACCATGTCCCCCTACGCCTGGGCCTCTCAGCACTCGCTGATGTTCTCCTGCTCCTGTCCTGGCGACTCCTGGACCGCACAGGTTGATTCGAGGCCCGGCGCTCCAGGCGGGAGCGGCTGCGTCTGGGGGACGTCCCTGACAATGTCTCCCTTCGCCCGGGCCTCTCAGTCCTTGGTGTTGTCCCACTGGTCCTGTCACGGCGACTCCTGGACCGGACAGGTGGACTCTGGGCCCAGCCTTGCTGGCGGGAGCACCTGCGTCTGGGGGACGTCCCTGACCATGTCTCCCTTCGCCCGGGCCTCTCAGTCCTTGGTGTTGTCCCACTGGTCCTGTCACAGCGACTCCTGGACCGGACAGGTGGACTCTGGGCCCGACCTTGCTGGCGGGAGAGGCTGCGTCTGGGGGACATCCCTGACCATGTCTCCCTTCGCCTGGGCCTCTCAGTCCTTGGTGTTGTCCCACTGTTCCTGTCACAGCGACTCCTGGACCGGACAGGTGGACTCTGGGCCCGACCTTGCTGGCGGGAGAGGCTGCGTCTGGGGGACGTCCCTGACCATGTCTCCCTTCGCCCGGGCCTCTCAGTCCTTGGTGTTGTCCCACTGGTCCTGTCACAGAGACTCCTGGACCGGACAGGTGGGCTGTGGGCCCAACCTTGCTGGCGGGAGCACCTGCGTCTGGGGGACGTCTGTGATGGTGTCTCCCTTCGCCCGGGCCTCTCAGTTATTGGCCCTGTCCCACTGCTCCTGTCATGGCGACTCCTGGACCGGACAGGTGGGCTCTGGGCCCGACCTTGCTGGCAGGGGCACCGGTCTCTGGGGGACATCCGTGATGGTGTCTCCCTTCGCCCGGGCCTCTCCGCCCTCAGCCGTGTCTCACTGTTCCGGTCACGGCGACTCCTGGACCGGACAGGTGGGCTCTGGGCCTGACCTTGCTGGCAAGAGCAGCTTTGCCTGCGGCGAGGACGACCACGTCTGGAATGGACCTGGTCCTCAAGGTTAGGGGAGCTGCTGTATCTTGACCTTGATCTTCTGAGGCTGCTGCTGTCCCGTGAAGTAGATGGCCGTGACTGCTCCCATGTTGCGAGTTGGGGCCTGCTGAGGCTACTGGTCTTTGGAGATGAAGATGGGGAAGCCAGCCCCAATGGCACTGTGGTGTGGGAGCTGGGGCTGAAGGCCTCAGATTCTGAGGAGCCATGAGTAGATTCCAGTCCCGACTGTCTGGTCAGGCTGGGGCCATTGAGCTCTGACTCATCCCTGGGGGCTGTAAGAGCAAGCAGGAATGTCAAAGGCCCCCCAGGCCCCGGCCAGGCCAGAGCAGTGCCCTCAGCCCTCCAGCAGTGGATGTGCTCTGCCAAGCCCAGCCTGGGCACTCTTCCCGGCCCAGGACACCGGGGGCTTTGACTCATACCCGTTCCAAGCCCAGCACAGCTGTCACACTCCCATCTGTATGTGCTGTCTCTCAGGCCAGAGCAGCGCCTGTGGGTGCCCTCAGCAGCACAGGAGGAGCACAGGAGCAGTTCCCAGGGCCTGGGGAAGCAAAGAAGTTTGTGACACTGAGGACAAAATGTCCCCACACATGGCTGTCTGGCCAAGGTATTAAAGTTCTTTGCTCTTTGAGCCCTTGCCAAGATACGGTTTCCCTGCAGAGCCCTGCGAGCAGCATCCCAACTCACCCTGCTTCCTCTGCCTCCTCCCTGCCTCCAGGGTAGAGGCATTCCACAGCATTGCACTGGCTGTGCCTCTCTCCTAGATCTGCAAAGGCATTGTTGTCCTCCCATGCTGGTAGTCTGATAGAGAAATGGAAAACTGATGAATTTCTGCTGCCCTCCCGACATGGAGATTCAGGGTGTCCCTGGTCTTCTTCCAGCACTTTTCCAAGTTGGGCGTGAAGCTGAAGCCCAGACTCAGGGGACAGGGCATGGCCAGGGCTCCTGGGGCAGGGCCTGGCACAGCACAGCCCTTGCCCCCTCCTGACTGGTGGGCCAGGCAGAAGAACACCAACCTGAAGGGGATTCGGATCCCCAAGATGAACATTGCAACAGGGAATTCCCCACTGTCTCTGCACAGGGGGCACTGAAAGAATAAAGCACCAGCGCGCATGGCCTGTCCCTGCAGGGCAAACACAAGCAGGGTGAGCGAGGCCCTGCTGCTGCTGAGCACCTGCTGTGCCCTGGGGCTGAGGGCAGGGCTCCAACCTGGATGCAGTCCCTGTGGAACCAGGCCCTTTTGCACGTTGGGCACACCAGGGTTGTGAAGGTCATTCTGTCCTCCACAGGCTCCATGCAGATGGGGCAATTGGTGCCTGGCTCAGGAGTCGCCTCCACGACCTGCTCTGGACGATGCTCAGGGCAGAAGGACCTGGAGGAAAATGGATGGGGAAATGAGAAATGCGGCTCATTCCGCAGAGGTGGCCACAAGGAGAAATGAGGTACCTGTATGGAGTAATGTATACATTGACACAGCCGCCCTCCTTGGCACAGGGCAGGTGGAACCATCTCCCGCAGTCCTCCTTGCAGCACGTGATGGTTGCCCCCCTCTGGCCGCAGACGCAGCAGAGCTGGAAAGAGCCAAGCAGCCCCATCAGCAGCAGCAGCAGCCTCGGGGCCTCCCCAGGCAGCCCCACGGCTCCGGGCAGGGCGCAGGATGCGGCCGCTGCCGGGTCGCAGCCCACAGAGCCGCCTGCTGGAGGAGGGAGGCTCCTGTGCCAGAGCCTCTCTGCCAGAGCTGCTGGGAGCCAGACTTTGTCCCGGCTGTTGGGCCGGCCTTTCTTTGCTGCTGTCTGGGCAAAGCTCTGGCAGGCCTCGCCTGGCACAAATCTCCCTGCGCTTGTCCCGCTCTCACCTTCTGTGCTGACCGCTGGACTGCAATTCGGATGTCCCGAGGGAGAAAGCCCATGAGTCCAGCGTGGTGGTTCTCTTGGCGAAATAGTAGACTGGCAAAAAACTGCAGACAAGGGGAGCAGCTGATGAGGACAGGGTGGCAGCAACCGCCAGTTGCAAGGGTGGAGGGAGCGCCCGGAGCCACTCACCATGCAGAACCTGTGGGCACAGAGCCCACCCTTCTCCAGTTTGTCACCGCACATGTCCGGGTCAGCCTCCACACGGCGACACAGCACGCAGGCTGCAGGGGACAGAGCCAATGGCCCAGGCATGAGCAGCTCTGCGGGGCTCTTAGCCTGCAGCAGCATCGGCCCCAAGGCTGCTCTGCCCCTGCCTGGCTGATGGGCAGGGCTGGAGGCCTTGCAGAGCAGGGGCCATTGCGGGCACGGCTGTCCCAGGAGCTGCCCCCTGGCCCAGCTGGGCCCCACTTGGGGAGGAAGGAGGCTCCCAGCACCAGCATGGCTGAGCAGCTCCTGCCTCCCCCTGCCTCTGTCTGCTCTGGGCCCCACGCTGCCTGCCACAAGAGCCCCTGGGCCAGGCTGTCAGAGGGCTGCTTTGCCCTCACCTGGCTCCCTGGCACCAGGGCCCTCCTGCTTGCTGTCATCACCCATGGCGGCTGTCAGCGGTGACTCCGTGTCCACGAGTGACGTGGTCACTTCCAGATCCTCTCTCACTGTGGGAGAAAGAAGAGTGCCGGGAATTCGCAGAACAGGCCCAGAGCCACGAGGGCTCTGCTCCCTGCTCAGCCCTGCGTGAGCCCTGCTCCCGTCCGCCTTCTCCCGTCGTCGCGCTGAAGAACACCAGTGTCTTCTGTCTGTTCCTCCGCTGAATCTGGGAAGGGAGAGGCAGCTGAGCCTGCAGCACGGCCCAGAGCCCCGAGGTGTGGGGCCCCTCTGGTCCCTGGGCAGCCACGTCCCTGCCCTACCTTCTCCTCCCGTTGTCAGGTCGCACTGACACACGGCCTGAGCCCAGCGTTCCCTTTTGGGGCCTTGGTTGCACAGGTCACAGTGGCCACTCTGACATCAGCACTGTGTACCCAAAATTGGGGCAGCCGTGGCCTCAGGTGCCTGGCAACTGCTTGTGGTTGCCCCCTGGGGCACCAAGGTTCTGCCATGGGTCCCAGCGTTTGGTCTGGCTGGAACCAGGGCCGGGACTCCTGCAGCAAGTGCAGGGTCAAATGCCAGGCCCTGGGGCAGCCATCCAGGGTGGCAGTGTAGGCAGGAAGGTGCTGTTCAGGCACTGCCACTCCAGGGCTCCTGCCCCTGCAGTTGGTTGCCCAGAGAGCCCCTGTGGAGCGCCTGCACTGCAGAGATTGAACTGACGTTTCCCTCAAGACCCGTCTGGAGAAAACTGAGATGAACCTGATGTGATGCTGCTGCTGATCACCATTGGGTACAGGAGATAAACCTGGAGACCACCACAGCTGCCTCCAGACCTGAATTATCCTGTCATCCTATCAACTAACAACTTTGACATTTCATATAAATGGGAAAATTAGTGTTAAGCTCCTTAGAAATGTCATCTTTTTTACAGACTCTGTGGAAACACAGAAAATTCAATGAGAATGAAAATTCAATGAGAATTTTCTGTGTACATTTGACAGGAGAGCTTGCAACATTCCTCAAGTCAAATGCAGGAGCATGCTTTTCCTACATTATAGGAACTTTGCCAGTTTTTCCTGCTAGCAAATACATTGGATAAAAAAAGTCAAGAAGAGAAGCACAAACAATTCTTGTTGATTTTTCTCATTCATGTCTTTGCAAACAGGCTCCTGGAAATCCAGATCCATGACTTCTAGAACAATCAGTGGGACCTCTGGGAGACAGGGCAAGGGCTGACAAGCAGGGACACAGGAGCTGCTCAGCCATGCTGGTGCTGGGAGCCTCCTTCCTCCCCAAGTGGGGCCCAGCTGGGCCAGGGGGCAGCTCCTGGGACAGCCGTGCCCGCAATGGCCCCTGCTCTGCAAGGCCTCCAGCCCTGCCCATCAGCCAGGCAGGGGCAGAGCAGCCTTGGGGCCGATGCTGCTGCAGGCTAAGAGCCCCGCAGAGCTGCTCATGCCTGGGCCATTGGCTCTGTCCCCTGCAGCCTGCAGGCTGTGTGGCCGTGCAGAGCCTGAGCCCCGTGCTTCCCCCTGCCCTGGCAACTGCTCCTGTGCCGCTCCTGCACTGCCCAGGGCACCCCCGGGTGCTGCTCGGGCCTCACACCGGCCAGAATCAGCTGGGGCTGTGACAGCTCTGCTGCTCTGGGCACGGCTCTCGGGCAAAGCACCCGCCTGTCCCTGGGCTGGGGGCAGTGCCCAGGTCGGGCTTGGCAGAGCCCGTCCACTCCTGGAGGGCTGGGGGCACTGCTCTGGCCTGGCCTGGCCCGGGCCTGGGGGACCCTTGACATTCCTGCTTGCCCTTGGAGCCACCAGGGATGGGCTGGAGCTCAATGGCCCCGGCCTGGCCGCACAGTCAGGACCGGAGCCTTCCCCTGGCTCCCCAGGACATGAGACCCTCAGCCCCAGCTCTGAAACACGGCCTAACAGGCTTTGCAGATATCTATCCCTGCTAGATCTTTGAAAGTAATGTTGTTTGGCAACTTCTTCAAGGAGCAAACATGACTCGCTTCTAATCAATAAAAGGTTTATTAGTTTGCTTGCACTTTCTTTTGGGTATCCTTATGCTTCCTTCGACGTTCCAGAAAATAATGAAAATCTAACAAATTCTTCAGAGAAGTTTCTGAATCCACTACTAGGCGAAGTCTCTAAATTCACCGTATCTCTAAATTACATGAAGTTCAGTAGCTGCTCCTGTAACATACAAAGATGTAGTGGGTTACCTGACTGGACAACACAACATGATGCTATACACCCCGGCACACTAAAAAACTTCTCTTCCCCTGGTCGTTACAAATTTAAAGCTCTTCTCCAGCTCCTGAATTAATTTTGCATGCACATTCATACCTGCATTCCCTCCCCATGCTCAGCTTTCACCTAGAGTGTCCAGGGAACAGATGTTACATACTCACCTCAAGGAATAATCTACGTCTGTCTTCCTACCTCTCTCTTCATTGAGCTTTACTAATCTACAGAATAACTTTGGACCCTCCGCACAAAAGAAAAAACCAATATTAATAGGCTTAAACACTTCTCATTGTGCTGCTGCTTCTAACAATCCTGAACAACACAGCAATAAAGTCAGAAATCAATTCTTCACGTCCTTCCTGTTCTCCTGCCCCCCACCACACCTTGGCTCCCGCAGAAATGTTCCCTACTGCAGCCTGCTGCACTGAGAACAATGAAAGGCAGCGGCAGTTTTCCTCAACATGCTGCAATCTAAATTGCAGTGAAATTGCAGCTGTTTCATTAAAAGCTCAGCACCAGCACCCCACATCTTCCCCCAGAACTGAGGTTTGCTGAGGCCTGAGCTCTCTCCATTTGCACACACCCTGTAAAATCAGACAGGCTGGAAGATTGCAGGCCGGTAACTGTATGAACCCAGCAGTGCATTTCATCAGAGTTATCTCATCAGTCTCAAGAAAGGCGCATCCTTTAAGCCTGGCTTAAGACTCTATTCTACAAAATATAACCAGCAATTGTTTTATGGGCCTGTGCAGTTTTTGGGGACTGCGTTTGTTTCCCTTGGATGTTGATTTCTTTGTTTCTTAATACAAAATTCACTGGATTCAGAAGAGAGAGCCCCAGATTCATCAGGACAAAGAACCACAGGGACATATGCGGCTGACAAGCACACTCAGCATTTCTAACGCTAACACCAGAGAGAGGGGAAAAAGTTAAAGATTATATAAATACCTGAAAGGATCCAAAATGTCTAGGTAACCTGTCAAGTGACTAATTTTTGGTAAACTCTGCAAGTCCAGATTCCTATTAGGCAATTATCTGAAAGAGAAGAAAGCCAGAAATCGGCTTGACCTTTATTTTACCAGGACGTTCTCACAGGATTCTACCACAACTTGGAGCACAAGTGAGGGTGGCAAATTTTGACTAGAAAACATTCATAACCAGGCAGCATTTTGTCCTCCTCACTGAATTCCAGGAAGAGTTCAAAAGGAAAAAAATGCAAAAGGGGGTGAAGAAATTCTGTCATACCTCTTAGGCATTTGTCATCTTTTGAGAAGGAAAAAACTCTAGCACTTTCTGTGCGTGGTAAAGAAAGAAACCTAGACAAGTACAAAGGGGTTTGAGCATCCTAAATTGTACTATCAAATCCCATGAACATGGCTGGAACCTCTAGTGCTTCAGAGACATTCTATACATGGAAAAGCTTTATTCCCTAGTAACTAAATAGAGCTTTTTATTTTACAAAACCCACTTCTAAAGAGAAAACTGACTGTGTCTTTGGCTTTTGGCCAAACTCTGCTTGGAGTTGGTCAAACCAAAATGACCCGGTTAATTTCTTGTGCTCTACTTCTCTTTTTTCATATTCAACTTCACATCAAATGGGCTGCTGGGAGTTTGTCTCTGTGCAATGTCAGTTTCCCATTTCCTGAGTGCTGCTCTTAATATTCCCCCAGCATCCAACTACTACAGCCACGTAGACAACAAAGAGAAATGGAACTTGCATTTCTTGGTCCTTTTCAATTTCTGACATCTCAGGCTCATCATCACCCTCAGAACTGCTGTCTTGGAAACGTGGGTCCTCTTGCCACGTGACTTTTACCGGCTTTATTGTTCCAAGTACGTAAGGCTCTGCAATAACAGCACCGATAGAGAAAAAAACCCAGAACCTGATTATTCCTCTACTGGTCAGGAAAAATTCCTCCTTTCAAGTGAAATACTTACAGTGGAGAAGACAGATTTAGGAAGGACAGAATCTGCCCTTGCCAGATTTTCTGAGCTACATCTCTGCTCATCTGTATTTTCCACTTTGTTCTAGGGATCTCTTATTTATTCTAAAACATTTATCATTGCATTCAGAAGACAATGAATGCCTTCTGAGTTCAGAAGTGTGGGGGCCTCATTGCTTTGTGCCGTTGCTTTGGGTTTTTTAATACTTTGGAAAACTTCACGCAGTTTCTTTTCTCTCCTACATGACTGGGACTCGATTTAATGTTGTTTCATCTTTGTTTCATACGGCCTCATTTTATCTAAGGTTAGGACGCCCCAATGATCATGTGTCATTCCGTTTCCTTTTTCTAAAGGTCCAAGAATAGAGTTCAGTTACAAACAGAATGTTCATGGATCTTGGGGTCAGCTCCAGGACTTTGCTCCTCCCCATACATTAACGCCCATTTCCTTTAAAAATCTTGTTGGATTCTATGAAACTTGATATGACTGGTGTGTCACCTTTTTCCCTGTGTGTGGAATTCAGGGCATGAACAGGCTTTTTCACCGCTCAGCAAAAACCCCAATGCCTTCTCAGAGCATGCTTTTCAGAATTCCTGAGATGCAACCTCTCAATAATCTACCACAGCCTTGGCAAGCAGAAATGGAGATCAAAATGCTTCTGCCTAATTACTGACTTCTGCTGCTGCAAATCCCTCCCCTGGATCCTGACCTTCTTTACACCGTATTGCTCTACGGTGCCTGCCAGAAGCACCTCCTTAGCAATGGCACTGTTAGAAGGCTTCTGCTGTTACCTTCTTTGATGCCCAACTCCTCTGCGTCTCCAAAGAAGGAAAACTTGAAAGCACTCAGCTCCTGAGCTGCGCCGTTCTCAGGCAAAGGTCCCAAATGGTCATCTGGGGCAGAGTCCTGCGCATCCTCTTTGTCCCAGGGTATTTCCTAAGTCTTGTCTGGTTTGCTCTTTGAATGTCCAATCAAGTCTTTCAAATCAGCAGCAATATTGTAAAAGTTTTTCTTCAGACACTTGAGGCAGTGTCGCACGCTCTTCTTTCTTCTTTCTTCTTTCTTCTTTCTTCTTTTTTTGGTGTTACTGAAATGAGATTGTTCAAGGATAGCAACACAGCACACGTCCTTTTCAGAGACAGCTCCGCTAAGAGCCACCTTGCTCTGAGTGTCTCCCTAAGCATATCTAAGCCCATTAAGCAGTGGTTCACTCTCAAGGGTAAGCAGTGGGGAAACATCTGAGGTTGGAGTCTAAAGGCAGGAACAAGAGTTCTTTTTAATTAGCCACATCCTTAAGTGACTTTTCACTGAATACACAGTTACATAGCAATCAAGGTATTATGCAGACACTTCTTTCCTGCCAATAGAAACATCAAGAGCAATGTGGTTCTCTCACAGACCTGCAAATCTCAAGGTCCCTCTACTGACCGTTCTCACCTTCACTTCCGGCAAGGAACACATGGACTAGAAAGAAAAGTTGATGCTACGTGCTGCTGTTGGAGGTCCCAGTTGAGGTCCGACGTCGCTGGTGGGAGCGGCTGCTCCGGCGGGATGTCCCTGACCATGTCCCCCTACGCCTGGGCCTCTCAGCACTCGCTGATGTTCTCCTGTTCCTGTCCTGGCGACTCCTGGACCGCACAGGTTGATTCGAGGCCCGGCGCTCCAGGCGGGAGCGGCTTCGTCTGGGGGACGTCCCTGACAATGTCTCCCTTTGCCCGGGCCTCTCAGTCCTTGGTGTTGTCCCACTGTTCCTGTCACGGCGATTCCTGGACCGGACAGGTGGACTCTGGGCCCAGCCTTGCTGGCGGGAGCACCTGCGTCTGGGGGACGTCCGTGATGGCGTCTCCCTTCGCCCGGGCCTCTCAGTTATTGGCCCTGTCCCACTGTTCCTGTCACAGCGACTCCTGGACCGGACAGGTGGGTTCTGGGCCTGACCTTGCTGGCAGGGGCACCTGCGTCTGGGGGACATCCGTGATGGTGTCTCCCTTCGCCTGGGCCTCTCCGCCCTCAGCCCTGTCCCACTGCTCCTGTCACAGCGACTCCTGGACCGGACAGGTGGGTTCTGGGCCCGACCTTGCTGGCAGGGGCACCTGCGTCTGGGGGACGTCCGTGATGGTGTCTCCCTTCGCCTGGGCCTCTCTGCCCTCAGCCGTGTCTCACTGTTCCTGTCACAGCGACTCCTGGACCGGACAGGTGGGCTCTGGGCCCAACTTTGCTGGCAGGTCCGGTTGTGTCTGGGGGATGCCCGTGAAGGTGTCTCCCTTCTCCGGGGCCTCCCAGCACTTGCTCTTGTCCTGCTGCTCCTGTAACAGCGACTCCTCAAGTGAACAGATCGATTTCGGGCCCGACCTTGCTGGCGAGAGCGGCTTCGACCGCGGCCAGGCCGACCACATCTGGAATGGACCCTGTCCTCAGGGTCAGGCGAGCTGCTGTATGTTGACCTTGATCTGCTGGGGCTGCTGCTGTCCAGCAAGGAAGATGGCAGTGACTGCTCTAAGGAGCCATGAGCAGATTCCAGTCCCGACTGTCTGGTCAGGCTGGGGCCATTGAGCTCTGACTCATCCCTGGGGGCTGTAAGAGCAAGCAGGAATGTCAAAGGCCCCCCAGGCCCCGGCCAGGCCAGAGCAGTGCCCTCAGCCCTCCAGCAGTGGATGTGCTCTGCCAAGCCCAGCCTGGGCACTCTTCCCGGCCCAGGACACCGGGGGCTTTGACTCATACCCGTTCCAAGCCCAGCACAGCTGTCACACTCCCATCTGTATGTGCTGTCTCTCAGGCCAGAGCAGCGCCTGTGGGTGCCCTCGGCAGCACAGGAGGAGCACAGGAGCAGTTCCCAGGGCCTGGGGAAGCAAAGAAGTTTGTGACACTGAGGACAAAATGTCCCCACACATGGCTGTCTGGCCAAGGTATTAAAGTTCTTTGCTCTTTGAGCCCTTGCCAAGATACGGTTTCCCTGCAGAGCCCTGCGAGCAGCTTCCCAACTCACCCTGCTTCCTCTGCCTCCTCCCTGCCTCCAGGGTAGAGGCATTCCACAGCATTGCACTGGCTGTGCCTCTCTCCTAGATCTGCAAAGGCATTGTTGTCCTCCCATGTTGGCTGTCTGATGGAGAAATGGAAAACTGATGAATTTCTGCTGCCCTCCTGACATGGAGATCCAGGGTGTCCCTGGTCTTCTTCCAGCACTTTTCCAAGTCGGAAGCCCAGACTCATGGGACAGGGCATGGCCAGGGCTCCTGGGGCAGGGCCTGGCACAGCACAGCCCTTGCCCCCTCCTGGCTGGTGGGCCAGGCAGAAGAACACCAACCTGAAGGGGATTCGGATCCCCAAGACGAACATTTCGACAAGGAATTCCTCCACGTCTCTGCACAGGGGGCAGTGCAGGCATAAAAAACCAGCACGCATGGCCTGTCCCTGCAGGGCAAACACAAGCAGGGTGAGCGAGGCCCTGCTGCTGCTGAGCACCTGCTGTGCCCTGGGGCTGAGGGCAGGGCTCCAACCTGGATGCAGTCCCTGTGGAACCAGGCCCTTTTGCACGCTGGACACACCAGGGTTGTGAAGGTCATTCTGTCCTCCACAGGCTCCATGCAGATGGGGCAATCGGTGCCTGGCTCAGGAGTCGCCTGCACGTCCTGCTCTGGACGGTGCTCAGGGCAGAAGGAGCTGGGGACAAAGGGATGGGGAAATGAGAAATACGGGATCATTCCCTGGGGGTGGCCACAAGGAGAAATGAGGTACCTGTATGGAACAATGTACTGATTGATACAGCCACCCTCCTTGGCACAGGGCAGGTGGAACCATCTCCCGCAGTCCTCCTTGCAGCACATGACGGTTGCCCCCCTCTGGCCGCAGACGAAGCAGAGCTGGAAAGAGCCAAGCAGCCCCATCAGCAGCAGCAGCAGCAGCCTCGGGGCCTTCCCCAGGCAGCCCCACGGCTCCGGGCAGGGCGCAGGATGTGGCCGCTGCCGGGTCGCAGCCCACAGAGCCGCCTGCTGGAGGAGGGAGGCTCCTGTGCCAGAGCCTCTCTGCCAGAGCTGCTGGGAGCCAGACTTTGTCCCGGCTGTTGGGCCGGCCTTTCTTTGCTGCTGTCTGGGCAAAGCTCTGGCAGGCCTCGCCTGGCACAAATCTCCCTGCGCTTGTCCCGCTCTCACCTTCTGTGCTGACCGCTGGACTGCAATTCGGATGTCCCGAGGGAGAAAGCCCATGAGTCCAGCACGGTCATCTTCTTGGGGGAATAGCAGACTGGCAAAAAACTGCAGACAAGGGGAGCAGCTGATGAGGACAGGGTGGCAGCAACCGCCAGTTGCAAGGGTGGAGGGAGCGCCCGGAGCCACTCACCATGCAGAACCTGTGGGCACAGAGCCCACCCTTCTCCAGTTTGTCACCGCACATGTCCGGGTCAGCCTCCACACGGCGACACAGCACGCAGGCTGCAGGGGACAGAGCCAATGGCCCAGGCATGAGCAGCTCTGCGGGGCTCTCAGCCTGCAGCAGCATCGGCCCCAAGGCTGCTCTGTCCCTGCCTGACTGATGGGCAGGGCTGGAGGCCTTGCAGAGCAGGGGCCATTGCGGGCACGGCTGTCCCAGGAGCTGCCCCCTGGCCCAGCTGGGCCCCACTTGGGGAGGAAGGAGGCTCCCAGCACCAGCATGCCCTAGCAGCTCCAGTGCCTCCCCCTGCCTCTGTCTGCTCTGGGCCCCACGCTGCCTGCCACAAGAGCCCCTGGGCCAGGCTGTCAGAGGGCTGCTTTGCCCTCACCTGGCTCCCTGGCACCAGGGCCCTCCTGCTTGCTGTCATCACCCATGGCGGCTGTCAGCGGTGACTCCGTGTCCACGAGTGACGTGGTCACTTCCAGATCCTCTCTCACTGTGGGAGAAAGAAGAGTGCCGGGAATTCGCAGAACAGGCCCAGAGCCACAAGGGCTCTGCTCCCTGCTCAGCCCTGCGTGAGCCCTGCTCCCGTCCGCCTTCTCCCGTCGTCGCGCTGAAGAACACCAGTGTCTTCTGTCTGTTCCTCCGCTGAATCTGGGAAGGGAGAGGCAGCTGAGCCTGCAGCACGGCCCAGAGCCCCGAGGTGTGGGGCCCCTCTGGTCCCTGGGCAGCCACGTCCCTGCCCTACCTTCTCCTCCCGTTGTCAGGTCGCACTGACACACGGCCTGAGCCCAGCGTTCCCTTTTGGGGCCTTGGTCGCACAGGTCACAGTGGCCACTCTGACATCAGCACTGTGTACCCAAAATTGGGGCAGCCGTGGCCTCAGGTGCCTGGCAACTGCTTGTGGTTGCCCCCTGGGGCACCAAGGTTCTGCCATGGGTCCCAGCGTTTGGTCTGGCTGGAACCAGGGCCGGGACTCCTGCAGCAAGTGCAGGGTCAAATGCCAGGCCCTGGGGCAGCCATCCAGGGTGGCAGTGTAGGCAGGAAGGTGCTGTTCAGGCACTGCCACTCCAGGGCTCCTGCCCCTGCAGTTGGTTGCCCAGAGAGCCCCTATGGAGCGCCTGCACTGCAGAGATTGAACTGACGTTTCCCTCAAGACCCGTCTGGAGAAAACTGAGATGAACCTGATGTGATGCTGCTGCTGATCACCATTGGGTACAGGAGATAAACCTGGAGACCACCACAGCTGCCTCCAGACCTGAATTATCCTGTCATCCTATCAACTAACAACTTTGACATTTCATATAAATGGAAAAATTAGTGTTAAGCTCCTTAGAAATGTCATCTTTTTTACAGACTCTGTGGAAACACAGAAAATTCAATGAGAATGAAAATTCAATGAGAATTTTCTGTGTGCATTTGACAGGAGAGCTTGCAACATTCCTCAAGTCAAATGCAGGAGCATGCTTTTCCTAGATTATAGGAACTTTGCCAGTTTTTCCTGCTAGCAAATACATTGGATAAAAAAAGTCAGGAAGAGAAGCACAAACAATTCTTGTTGATTTTTCTCATTCATGTCTTTCAAACAGGCTCCTGGAAATCCAGATCCAAGACTTCTAGAACAATCAGTGGGACCTCTGGGAGACAGGGCAAGGGCTGACAAGCAGGGACACAGGAGCTGCTCAGCCATGCTGGTGCTGGGAGCCGCCTTCCTCCCCAAGTGGGGCCCAGCTGGGCCAGGGGGCAGCTCCTGGGACAGCCGTGCCCGCAATGGCCCCTGCTCTGCAAGGCCTCCAGCCCTGCCCATCAGCCAGGCAGGGGCAGAGCAGCCTTGGGGCCGATGCTGCTGCAGGCTAAGAGCCCCGCAGAGCTGCTCATGCCTGGGCCATTGGCTCTGTCCCCTGCAGCCTGCAGGCTGTGTGGCCGTGCAGAGCCTGAGCCCCGTGCTTCCCCCTGCCCTGGCAACTGCTCCTGTGCCGCTCCTGCACTGCCCAGGGCACCCCTGGGCGCTGCTCGGGCCTCACACCGGCCAGAACCAGCTGGGGCTGTGACAGCTCTGCTGCTCTGGGCACGGCTCTCGGGCAAAGCACCCGCCTGTCCCTGGGCTGGGGGCAGTGCCCAGGTCGGGCTTGGCAGAGCCCGTCCACTCCTGGAGGGCTGGGGGCACTGCTCTGGCCTGGCCTGGCCCGGGCCTGGGGGACCCTTGACATTCCTGCTTGCCCTTGGAGCCACCAGGGATGGGCTGGAGCTCAATGGCCCCGGCCTGGCCGCACAGTCAGGACCGGAGCCTTCCCCTGGCTCCCCAGGACATGAGACCCTCAGACCCAGCTCTGAAACACGGCCTAACAGACTTTGCAGATATCTATCCCTGCTAGATCTTTGAAAGTAATGTTCTTTGGCAATTTCTTCAAGGAACAAAAAAAGGAAAAGCTTCTGCTCTTTGAAAGAAAATTTATTGTTTTCCTCTCACTTTTCTTTTGGCATCCTTGTGTTTCTTCCTGCATTCCTGAAAATGGTGAATATACAACATAATGTTAGAAGTTTCTGAAATCACTTTTTCTCTTAAATACATTCCTTACATACTATTAACTGCTGCTGTAACATACAGAGAAGCAGTGTTTTACCTGACTGGACAACACAACATGATGTTACGCACACTTGTATAGTAAAAAACATTTGTACCTGGTCATTACAAAGTATCAAGCTCTTCTCCAGGTCCTGAATTAATTTTGCATGCACATTCATACCTGCATTCCCTCCCCATGCTCAGCTTTCACCTGGAGTTACCCAGGAACAGATGTTACATACTCACCTCAAGCAATACTCTACGTCTGTCTTCCCAACACTCTTTTTCTTCACTGAGCTCCTCTGATCTACAGAATAACTTTGGACCCTCTGCACAAAAGAAACAAAAAATATAATTGGGCTTAAAAACTTCTGATTGTGCTGCTGCTTCCAACAATCCTGAACAACACAGCAATAAAGTCAGAAATCAATTCTTCACGTCCTTCCTGTTCTCCTGCCCCCCACCACACCTTGGCTCCCGCAGAAATGTTCCCTACTGCAGCCTGCTGCACTGAGAACAATGAAAGGCAGCGGCAGTTTTCCTCAACATGCTGCAATCTAAATTGCAGTGAAATTGCAGCTGTTTCATTAAAAGCTCAGCACCAGCACCCCACATCTTCCTCCAGAACTGAGGTTTGCTGAGGCCTGAGCTCTCCATTTCCACACGCCCCGTAAATCAGGCTGGGAGATTCCAGTACACGAAGATACACCTGCAAGGATCCAAAATATCTAGGTCATCTGTCAAGTGACTAATTTTTTCGTAAACCCTACAAGTCCAGATTCCTATTAGGCAATTATCTGAAAGAGAAGAAAGCCAGAAATTGGCTTGACCTTTATTTTACCAGGACGTTCTCACAGGATTCTACCACAACTTGGAGCACAAGTGAGGGTGGCAAATTTTGACTAGAAAACATTCATAACCAGGCAGCATTTTGTCCTCCTCACTGAATTCCATTAAAAGAAAATACAAAAGGGGGTGAAGAAATTCTGTCATACCTCGTAGGCGTTCATCATCTTCGGAGAAGAAAAAAACTCTAGCACTTTCTGTGCGTGGTAAAGAAAGAAACCTAGACAAGTACAAAGGGGTTTGAGCATCCTAAATTGTACTATCAAATCCCATGAACATGGCTGGAACCTCTAGTGCTTCAGAGACATTCTATACATGGAAAAGCTTTATTCCCTAGTAACCAAATAGAGCTTTTTATTTTACAAAACCCACTTCTAAAGAGAAAACTGACTGTGTCTTTGGCTTTTGGCCAAACTCTGCTTGGAGTTGGTCAAACCAAAATGACCCGGTTAATTTCTTGTGCTCTACTTCTCTTTTTTCATATTCAACTTCACATCAAATGGGCTGCTGGGAGTTTGTCTCTGTGCAATGTCAGTTTCCCATTTCCTGAGTGCTGCTCTTAATATTCCCCCAGCATCCAACTACTACAGCCACGTAGACAACAAAGAGAAATGGAACTTGCATTTCTTGGTCCTTTTCAATTTCTGACATCTCAGGCTCATCATCACCCTCAGAACTGCTGTCTTGGAAACGTGGGTCCTCTTGCCACGTGACTTTTACCGGCTTTATTGTTCCAAGTACGTAAGGCTCTGCAATAACAGCACCGATAGAGAAAAAAACCCAGAACCTGATTATTCCTCTACTGGTCAGGAAAAATTCCTCCTTTCAAGTGAAATGCCTACAGTGGAAAAGACAGATTTAGGAAGCACAGAATGTTCTCCTTATAGATTTTCCTAGCTCTGTCTTTCCTCCAGTATTTTCCACTTTTTTCTAGGGATCTCTTACACATTGTGCTGTTACCTTCTTTGATGCCCAACTCCTCTGCGTCTCCAAAGAAGGAAAACTTGAAAGCACTCAGCTCCTGAGCTGCGTCGTTCTCAGGCAAAGGTCCCAAATGGTCATCTGGGGCAGAGTCCTGTGCATCCTCTTTGTCCCAGGGTATTTCCGCAGTGTTTTCTGGTGTTTTTTTTGAAGATCCAAACAAGTCTTTCAAATCAGCAGCAATATCATAATAGATTTCTTCAGACACTTGAGGAAGTGTCTCACGCTCTTCTTTCTTCTTCCTTTTGGCTTTACTGAAATGAGATTGTTCAAGGATAGCAACACAGCACACGTCCTTTTCGGAGACAGCTCCGCTAAGAGCCACCTTGCTCTGAGTGTCTCCCTAAGCATATCCAAGCCCATTAAGCAGTGGTTCACTTTCAAGGGTAAGCAGTGGGGAAACATCTGAGGTTGAAGTCTAAAGGCAGGAACAAGAGTTCTTTTTAATTAGCCACATCCTTAAGTGACTTTTCACTGAATACACAGTTACACAGAAATCAATTTAGCACAGGATTTCTTAATCTGATCAATCTTTAGTACAGATTTCTTAATCTTTTCCCACAGACCTGCAAATTTCCAAGTCCTTAAATTGACTTTTCTGACCTTCTGAAGTCAGAAAATCGCATCCAGAAAGCAGATGAACTAGAAAGGAAATATGACAGTACACGTTGGTTTTTGTCATCAGAATTCCTATTATATCTTGATTTTAGCAAGTGGAGAGAGAACTCAATTAGAATCAGATCATTCTGCATAGTTTCAAACTCTGTCTGTTGCTATAACCCTCTTTCCATGGGAAGAAACAAAATTCTAGTTACCAAGCTGTAATACTACCTCTCCTTTTCTGTAGCACTTGGTTTCCTTTCAAAAATTGCATGGTCCTCTCTTGTTGGATCATAACGGAGGGCATTAATATCTCTATAAAAATAGAAAGGAAAAGAAACACCAGTGTACAATCTAAATGCCAAAATTAAAGCTACCTCAAGTTTTACAATCAGAGCAAGATTCACATTAGCTCCTTTACCAAACAAGGTCTAAATCGATTCAAAATGTAACTGGCAGTTAGCACCCTCTAGTAAGTGTCTGGGTCAGAAAACATATAAGGAGAAGTGGATTTAATCAAATTGTGATGTTTCTGATAAAACACACTCACTTGTGTGTTTTGCAGTGAGTTTATACCTG
Organism: Fringilla coelebs; assembly: GCF_963513975.1. NCBI lineage: Eukaryota > Metazoa > Chordata > Aves > Passeriformes > Fringillidae > Fringilla > Fringilla coelebs. The sequence goes on from NC_140039.1 coordinate 5,221,366, forward strand.
CACTTGATCATCTCTTGAGGAGCTACATAAATACAGCTATCCATATAGATGTGGATATATTTCTTCTAGTACCAAGCACTGCATAAATTCAAATAGTCTAAAGGAGTAAAAAACCCAAAACAACACACAAGAACCCTTAATGCCCATCTTCCAAAATTCTGAGATTTCAGGGTCTTTCAGCCTCCTTCCTAAGCCTTCCTAAACATCCTTCTTTACTGATAGCATATGATTCATACTTGAATTTCTTCACACTTGTAGCTGCTTTATTTGGCTTGGGCTGCTCCAGGTTGATATTTAGGAGGCTTCCCAGTATTTGCAGATTTTTCTTTTTCTCCGCAGCAAGCTCCTCTTCTTCATCTGCCTTCAGGCTGTTTGTCTCTGCTAAGAGAAAAATAAATACATTCTATTTACTCTAAGCCTGTAATGTGGGATGCATAACATTTACTATAGTGCTAGTAGAGCTCACATCTATGAACACATCACTTCCTTTTATCTTGAAGCTACTTGAAGGTTTTCTGCCTTGCACTGTAGAAAACCTTTCATTAGAAATGTCACAGGCATCTATTTCATGGCAAAGTCAGAGCATTTATTTAACCCATTCCCTGATTGCATCACACAGCTGTGCAACCCTGCCACTGACAGATGCTCTACACAAAATCCCAGTAAAGCAAGAAAGGCTGTTGGAAACTCTATGGCCACCAGTAACCAGGAAATGTGATCAGCTTTACCTTCTTCCTCACTGTCACTCTCAAGGAATCGAGCATCCATGCGGAACCTTTCATCAGTGCCAAAGCGAGATTGCAGCTGCAGGAGCTGAACAAATCAAACAGATGCTATTAAGCACTGGAGAAGAAAATCATAATTCAGTAACTTTTTTTTTTTTTACTATAACAATAGCAACATAGTCTTTATGTTTAGCTTTTGATGTCTTTTTCAGTAATTTCTTTGTATGTAAAGATGACAGTGTCAGAGAAACTCCTCCCACTCCCCATCACACGTTATGTCCTTCCTTTACAGGAATTCTGTTTTAAGTTCATAAAAATCATATTCAGCAAGAATGAATAAATACAGGTTATGTTCTTCTGAAGTGGTGCTATGGAGACCTAGAGAAAAACTAAACTACAGTAATAACTTCACTCACTTTTTCACCAGCTTTGCCTTCAAACTGGGGCTTAATTTTGAATCGCTCATCATCTGTATCCTCTTGCTCATCCTCACTGCTCTCAAACAGTCTGCCCGAAGGTTTGGGAGCTGACTTGTCCTTTGTTACACAAACAGAAAAGAAGAGAAAAGCAGCTGTTCACATAAATGAGAGAACGTAAATCAGTACCAACTTTGTTCATGTGCTCTCCAGTTTAGCTGAAAAAGCAGATTTCTTGCACAACCAGCTCCCTTCCTGATCCATATGCTTCAAATCTTAACTGTCCACACACCTTGTACAATTCTGCTTTACAGTTACAACTGTTCAATTTTACCACAGGCAAAATACCCATGCAAAGGGAAAATCAGGTGTTACAATATGAGATAGTTTGGTATAAAAATTCAACTTTCTGATTACATCATACTGATTTTTTCCCCCGGTAACACTTACTTCTCCATGCCCATTTCCCAAACTTGCATCCTTTTTCAACATCTCACCCACTTCAGCTTCCTCTTCCACATCAGAATCGAATATGATGTGTTTGTGCTGTCCCACTGGCTGCCTGTCCTAGGAAAGAGTCAACTGTCAAGTCAAACACACCAAATACCTGCTGTGCTCAGACACAATTATCAGAAAGATGTTTTAATGACACAAAACCAGGAACCCACTATGCCTCTTGCAACTCTACAGGTATTCCAGGGAGCTGGTATGCAGCATTTTGTATACTCTGAAAACTGGCAATGTCATTAGAAATTCCAGATTATGATTTTAAAACATCTTATCCCACATGTATTAATTACCCTCTTCCTTGCATTGTGTACTATTCAGATAGAAGTTGTAATTACCAGATTTGAAAGAGCTCCTTGAATGAGTTTCTTCTGTAATTCCCTCTCTCTCTGTCTCTCTTCCAGAGCTGCCAGCCTCCTCTGGTTGTCCTGGACCTGTTTCTCTATTGCACTGTGCTCCTTTGAGGCAGCAGCTCGAAGACAAAGCTCCTTACCTTCCAAAAGGCTTGTGTTCTCATTCCCACCTTTATTACTTTCACATTCTGGGGTTTTTTTGCTTGTATTCCTCTTTAATGTTTTGGAAAGCAGTTTTGGGCTCTTCAGCTGCTGTTTAATGTGCTCCTGGGCCCCTGCAGCATCACTGTCCATGTCACTGCTCCCATCACCATGATCAGTACTGGCAGCAGCAGCTCTCTGCTCTGAATTTTGGCCTTGTACAGAACTTACACCTTTGTTCTTCCCTTGCAAATGAGGCCTGGAATCAGGCTGAAGTCTCTGACCTGCTGAGGAGGCAGCAGTTGACAGTTCCTCATGCTGTTCAAAAGGCACTTTGCATCTCTTTTTGCTGCTGACTTCAAGTGAACACAAGGGATGGTTCTTTGCTTGATTTTTAGATGACTCCTTCCCAAAATAAGATGTACAAGCTTCAGCTACCAAACTTTTTACAGACTTCTTCTTTAAGCCAGTGCTGTCCTTACTTAACTCTTTTACACAAAGGGACGCCATTCCTCTGAAGGGCTGATACTTCAAATGTGAATTATTCTGTCCCTTGGAGCTTTCCTCAACAGCATCCTCCTCCCCTGCTAAAATATCAGCCAGCACATCTTCAGGACAGATGTTTTTTTTTTTAATTGCAGGGTGAAATTTAGAAAATTTTGGTTTATTCACAGTATTATCCTTAGGATTATCTTCAACACCAGACTGACAAGGACTCTGTTCACTGCCTGACCCCTCTGCAGGCGTCCCAGTGTTTTCTGTGGCCAGTGCTTTTAAGTCATCCAAGGTGAGGTCTAGGCGGTAACAGTTTTGCATCATAGACTCATAATCAGAGCTGGTTTCAGACTCTGAACCAGAGCTGTCACTATCACATGTCTCTGCTGTACTCTGCAAGGCAGCAATGCTGGATTTTTTGCTTTTCCCTTTTCTTTCAATGTGTTCTTCTTTTGAACTGCGAGTTTTCAGTGAGGAGCTATTTACCAAACCACTTTTTTTTTTAGCTAATATTTCTTTTCTTTTCACCCTCCCCTGTTTTGAGTCTTCTGGAGTTTTACTTTCAGCAATGATTTCATCTGTATCTGCTGAATCATAACCATTATCACATTCCATACCCTCTTTCTCTTTGTTACTTCCTTTAATAGCTTTCTTCATGGCATCCGAATTGCTTAAGGACCAGTGGCTACTGTATTTTAATTCAAAATTATCTCCAACAATTTCCAAGTGTTCACTTTCAGTCTCAACATTTTCAGCTTTCTGTCTTTCTGCCTCTTTCTTCACCATTGCTCTGATGTCCTCTTCAGAATCAATGTCACTATCAGAATTACTGCTATTATTTTTGGTTGTAACTCCATTAGCATTTTTAGACATTTTCCCATCCAATCTCCTTGCTGGAGGCAATTCCAACTCCTCAGCAGGTTTGGGTTTTGATCTTTGGCCGAGCTGGGGTGAGTCTGTATGTTTGGGACGTGGTGGGCACCCAGAGGACAGAGCTGCTCCATCCAGGGGCTCTCTGTGCAGCTGCCTCCGTTTCTCCGGTGCTTTCCCAGTCCTGGGGGATTCTCCTCGCCGCTTCCTGCTCCCGCTGCCCTCTCCCCCTCCCAGGCTCCAGGTGAGCTGGGACACAGGAGCTGCAGGTGCCAGCTCTGCCTCCAGCTTCCTCAGGTTGTGGCAGTACTTTGAGGGGTCATACTTCACCACGTTAGTCTGAGTTAAGGATTTGAAAGGCCCCAATTCTTTTAGCAGACTCAGGGATTTATCAAGAGGCTGAATTCTGCAGGGAAGGACAGCAAAGAATCTTTTTTCATGCTATGACCATAAACCTTTAAGCAACTCAGTGCAGTGTAAAACAACTGCTCAAGTCACACAAACTTACTGCAGGATTTACTTAGGGGATTCAGAAAATTAAGCCTGACAGAGGAGTAAAATTTAGGACTGTCAAGCAACTGTTTTCCCATATGACAAAAGAAGGAAGGGAATTTTGTTCAAGGCCAAACAATCAGAAAAGGATATTTTATTTTTTTGTTGATTCCTGAGGTGCAGGATAGGCAAGACTCTGCCAAATTTTCCAACAACCCATTTCTGAAAGAAAAGAAAAAGAGAGTAGAAGTAGCTCTGGAATAAAACAAATGTTTATTCTTGAAAAACAAAAACACTAATAAAGAACGACATGTGATTAATTTTTTTTTCTTTATTCTCTCTAGTGAGCCCTACCATGCAACTTGGCCAGCCTCCTTCTCAAAAACAAAACAAATCAAAGCCAACCAAAAAAATAAATTTCTACAACCTACAAACAGTGATAATACAACCTACAAAGAGTGATAATAAAGAACTAAATTTCTTTACAAGTACTGTTTTTAGCACAGGATTTCTGGTTTATGAATTAACAGTGGTACCTACAAAGACAGCATCACTATTATTTTGCTCTTTTTCAAAAAAAATATTTTAAAAGCCACTCTGTGCTTAGCAAATAGTTTTGAAAACTTTGTAGTAAATATAAATTTTGTTGCCAAAATTTGCATGTCAGGTGATTTTATTCTTACTTTTGTAAGCATGGGCAGACCCCTGATCCTGTGCTGAAGCCCAACTCAGTCACCCAAAGTTATGTGGTGCATAGAAATATTCCCTTTACAAGCTTTGAAGGGTGACACAACCATATTCCCAGTATCAGTGAGGAACAGGGCATTTCCTCATATGATCATGATCATTTCCACTCATTGCAAAGAATGACAGGAGCCCTCTCCTGTCTACACATGGGGTACTTCCTCAGAGTACTTTCCACAGCTTGGACTGTCACTCTTAATAATGAAGTTTCTTTACGTAAAGCGTAAATTTGGCATGAATTTAGATGCAATGAGCTTGCTTTTTGTTCTTTTATTTCTCTTGTACATCTACCCCACCATACCTTATGGTCTGGCACCTCTGTACCTGGTACTGCTTTCATGTGGAAGTCCACAATTCCCTTTTTTTTCAGTGATTCCAACAGGCACATTTGGTCATTTCTCTGTGGTTTTTCTTTCTGCAGCTTTGCTTCCTCCCTCTCCGTGGCCAGCCTGTACCAGAGAGTAAATCACACATGGAAAAAGGTGCAGAATTGGAGCTGGCAGTGATCCCCTCCCACAGAACAGCAGCCATTAGGAATTGCCCCACTCAGGGAATTAACCCCATGCCCTCTGAGGAAACAGTGATGCAAAATGTGTTACAGCATCAAAGGTAAATCAACAGCCCAGAGAATCTATCAAAACTGAAACAGTAAGAGTGTACAAAATGAAAGTACAGCCATAACATTATCAGATAAGCAGAAAATAGGCAGTTTTAGCAACAACATATATTTGAAAAGATTGGTTTCTACCTGTGCAAAAAGCTTTCTTTGGCCAACTCAATTTGCAGTGTCCCCCCTTTCCATTTTGTTTTATTTAAAACTGACATGCCTGCAAAACAAAGATGGGAAATTAGTATTTTCTACATTAAAAAAAAAAAAAAAAAAAGCCCATCACAGACTTCACTAGGCCTCCTTGTATGACAGCCTGAGGTTCCCTCAGCATCACCTTGTCCCTGACTGCTCACTTGGGGCAGGGCTGCATCTGAGAGGGCCAATATCCAAATCTTAAACCAGCAGGTTTACAGCCAAAGCTGAAGTTCTCCCTTCAGAAGTGCCTCATGGCAGCATTCCCCAGAGCCAGGGCACATTGCAAAAGGAGCTTTACATCAGCTCTTCTTCTGGGTGTCCTCTCACAGAAATCAATTTCAGTGTTTTATAGATCTGATGAAAGCACATGAGGCATAAAAGGCTTAGAGCAAACCAACAGGGTGCCCAGAGCAGCTGCCCCATCCCTGGCAGTGTCCCAGGCCAGGCTGGACAGGGCTTGGAGCAGCCTGGGACAGTGAAGGAGTCCCTGCTATGAGATGATCATTAAGGTCCCCTCCAAGGCAGGCTATTCTCTGAGCCTCTGAAACTCACAAATCACCTCCTTCAGTCACAAGGGATCTTTTCAATCTGCCTACAGCAATTTCTGAAAATTCAGCAAAGCAGCTTCCACAAAGCTGCAGCTTAAAGAAACTAAAATCAACCTGAGAAGAACATGAAAGAGGCTCTACCATGACCACAGCTGGATGTGACAACATGAGATGAGCTATCAGCAATGTAACTTGGCTCAAAAACATAACTAAGAAAAGAAAACAAAACCAAAAAAGTACTTACACTTTTTCAGATCGGCATCAGAAATGTTGACACTGATGTAAGCAAAAGTTTTTGTAGGATTCCCTGATCAATGACAAACATTGTTAGTTTTACGTAATTTCATCATTTCCTTTAAAACTGAACTGTCTCTAAAGAAAAAATTCCATTTCATGCTCCAAACAGAAAAGCAAATAACTTTTAAAAACTGAAAGAAAATCGTTACCCTGATCATCTTTCCTGGTAATAATCTCTGCCTCCAGAACATGCCCAAACTTGCCAAATCTTTCTTCCAGCTCAGCCCTGGACACCGTGTGGCTAAGCCCTCCAACATAGAGACGTTTGGAAACCTGTTCCTTCTCCATGCTGCCAAGCCGATATCACACCAGGACACACACTCTGTTCCTCTGCAGGGAGACAAAACAGTTCAGCGACACGCAAATTCACGTGATTAGAACAACGAGTCAGGGACAAATCAGCGATTAAAAAGCCACGAAGAACCTTATGAGCAGAGCACTGCTTTGAGTTGCAGTGGGTAACACGCTCTGTTGCGGAGCAGCGACGGCAAACCCCGCGCTGCTGCAGGAAACCGGAGCTCAGGGGCTTTTTAAAACACTAAACCACATAACTGAACTATATAAATGTATAAGAGAATACGAGAGAATAAGCGCACACGGCTCTTTACTATATAACCCAAGGGTTTCCTATAGCGGGAACACAGCCCGTGGCGCGGGAACACAGCCCACAGCCCAACCCTCCCCTCCCGGGAGATGTCGAGGGACCCCCGGCCTGAAGGGCCCCGGCCCCGCTGTGCCCCAGCCCGGCCTCACCGCCGCCATGTGCGAGCGCCGCGGCGCCACCACCTTACCTTCCCCCCCGCAACTCTTCCCAGCCCTCACTCGGAAAAAAGGGTTCCGCCCGCCTGGTGCCGCTGGATTCTGATCGGCTGCTCGCCCCTGCTGGGTTCCTGTTTCCGGCCGGTTAGGTGTACTGGGAACACGGGGGCTGGCTCCTGTGGCAGCGGACGCTTTGAAAGTGACTAACCAGGAAGAAAAGCGGGGGTGTTTTCCGGACCACGCGAGCAAAGATTAACGCGAACAAGGCAACTGCTGACAAGACAAGGCTGGTTTTGCTTTCATTTAAAAGATAAAGAGCTCTGCTGTTCGACAGGGAGGGGAAGGAAGGCGCGGCCGGCACCACCCGCTCGGACAGCAGCTGTGGTAGCGCCCGGGCTCGTGCGTTGGCGCGCGGTTCGAAAAGTGCGGGACGCGCGCGCCGGGTCTGAGCGCTGCCCTCCCCTCAGCGGCAGCTCCCACCGCTCACCGCCCTCAGCGCCGGCTCCCACCGCTCACCGCCCTCCCCTCAGCGCCGGCTCCCACCGCTCACCGCCCTCCCCTCAGCGCCCTCAGCGCCGGCTCCCACCGCTCACCGCCCTCCCCTCAGTGTCCTCAGTGCCGGCTCCCACAGCTCACCGCCCTCAGCGGCAGTTCCCGCCGCTCACCGTCTTCCCCTCAGCTTCGGCTCCCTCCGCTCCTCTCTCAGGGCCGGGTGTCCGCGGCTGTGGCGGCTGCCGGGGCTCCCAGGACTCCTGACTGCGCTGCTCCGGCACCCGTTCCGCCCCTGGGGCACCTCTGTCACCTGCGAAGCTCGGCGCGGGTCAGCTCCGGCTCCTCGGACCAGTCGCGATTTCAGCATCGCCCTGCGAGGGTCTGAAGGGTCTCCGCAGGGAAGCAGCAGGCACGGAACGCCCCGGTTCGGTTCTCACAAACGCTCCAAAGCGCTTCCCTGCTCCTCCTGTGGCAGCATAAAGTCAAATACTCGGAGCCGTAAATAGGCAGGTACGTAAAAATGTGAAAGATGAGATGTTAATGCACAAGTATGTATACATATACGCATGTACGATATATAAGAGAAGAACTGTTTGTAGAAGTCCTGTTTTACTTGATTCAAGAGTAGATCTTCTTTTCTAGATATAAAATCTTTGAAGTCCTAATTAATGTTTTGAGTCTTCTGCCGCCTAGTGAAATCCTTAAGTAGCTGTAAGTAGTTTATGTCTCCTGTTTCTGCTGTTAAAAGAGGGACCAGCTGACCTGGGGTAATGTTCCGCCTTGTGCTAATGTTTTTCTTTTTCACACCATACTCTTTATTGTGAGCATGACTTTCTTCACCACATTCAGTTCAAAAAAATCTGGTGATGACTGGGTGATTATTTAATTACATATGCTTCCTTTACTCACTAAGCTAGTTTTTAATGCAAAGCATGCTTTCAATGTTGTTTTCTTATGTGTGTTATAAAGGCACTGCTTCCTAGGAAATAAACAAGTAAAATGCAATTTCCCCCTCATCCCCTTTGACTGAACGATGTTAGTGTGGAACTTGCACACCACATAGAGTAGGGGTGGTTTAAAACATTTTAAACACCCCACATTTTAAACGACCCCCAGAAAGAGTAGGGGTGGTTTAAAAACACACAAAACTAAATGTTGGGTTTTTCCTGGTCAAAAGTATTAGCACATTAGTTTTGAGCTGCATATATCTTCCACATGCTTCTGAATGTGTTGTAGCTAGGCTGAATGTCAGATTATTATTTTTCCTGAAAACTGAGGTTTATTTTTTAAATTATTGATGAAAAGTGTTTGCAGTGAGTGTCTGTACTGCTGTTTACTCTGAAGGCAGACTGTGTTAGCAGCAGCTGTGCCTCCTCTGCCCAGGTGGGTCGTTAGGTCAATTGGCCAAAGCTGGGTTCCGTTTTTGTCTCTGATTGCAGTTGGTTTTTACCTGTGGAGCAGCTTGTTGTTCTATTATAGCAAATGTAAAACAGCTGAGTGCACTCCTGGATCAAATAATTATTAATTAAAAAGGTTCTTAAAGCCTCCAACTCCATTAGATCCCTGATTTAACTTCTGTCTCTGGAGGCTGTGCAGTGCTCTGTATCTTGAAACAATTGCCTAATGTTATATTTGTGATTTTAGAAAATTGATTGTTCCTGAGGAAAGTCCTTATTTTGTTTTATGCAGTGATTCTGAGAAATGGATGAGGGCACTTTTCAAGCTTATGAAGATGAAATCCAGGCATTGGAAGAAGAAATTAGGCTGCTGACAGAAAAGGATGAAGATATGCAACAAGAATCCACCCTCTTTTCCGATGAGGAGATACTAAAGTCAATGTATGAATTTTTTTTCATTTGTTAGATTAATAGAATTTCTTTGTCAAAATTGTTTGGGATAAGCTTTTGCCTCTATGTTAGGACTTTGTAAATGTAAACTCCATGGATAAAATAAGTCACTTATATGAGTAAAGGCATCTTAGCTCCCTTTTCTTGGATGTTTTTGCACATATCTCAAAATGGACACTTGCACTTCCAGACTTGGAATAAAAGCTGTGTCTACCTGGCAGTGAATGGAAAAAGTTTATCTAAGTTAGAACAGGTTTATTGTTTCCAGCAATGTGATCCAACCAAAACTTTACTCCTTGGAAAGTGATTTGGGTCTGAAAACCATCAGATCCCATTAGTAATGCCTTTTATTTAATGATATTGCTGTACTAACATGTTCTGTCTGAGTATTTTGCCCTTTTGTTTTTGTTTTCCATTCTAGAAAATCATTCCAAGGAGAAACTCAGGGAGACACCAAGGGATATGCATCTCTATCAGACCTGAAAGCTCAGCTTGAAAGTCTAGAAACAGATCTCTCATTTTTAATGGAATGTACTGGGTTTCATTTCACAAGTCATTCCAAGAAAACAGTGGAAAAAAGTAAGCAGTTTTGTGCCTTCTACTGAGCATACTGGTTGCAATTCATCTGCAAACCTCTGTTCTAATTCACTGTTAGCAGAAAGACAATTACTTTGAAATACAATAAGATTTGGTTCATTGACAAAATAGTTTGAGTAAATATTGTCCTTTCCTTCATGGGAAATGGACAGACTACAATTGTGCTTTGCATAGGGGGAAAGTGGAGTTAGTTGTTGGTGTTTTTTACTATGTTAACTTTCTTTACATGAAGAATGGTAACAGTTGGTACTTTAAATATGATTAAGGGAAGAAATGCAGTAGTTATTGAATAGAAGTGTAATTGATTATTTTGTTAACTTGATTTTATAACAGCTCAAAACAGGATGGTGCAGAAGCACAGATTATCAGGGAAGTGTTACTCCCTATCTTTTCAACTGGAATTCCAACTTCTTAAAATGCAGGTAAGGGTCAATGGATGCTTTAGGAAAAAAAACAGCTACCAAACAAAATGTCAAATGGACAAATGTCACTGCTTCCTTTTCCAGCTGAAACCTTCAACTGTTTAATCTAAGTTTCAGTGTGTTCTTTTGGCTCTTAAACATCTGGACCCAACTTAGGAATTCTGTGTGCATCTGAGCAAGATAGTTGATGGTAGATAGAAGGTCAGGTTTAGTGTTAAGCCACAAAGTGGTTCCCACAGAATTATTTACTTTGGGAAAAACCTTCAATTCCAGCTGTTAACCCAGTACTGCCAGGTCTTTATCACTTTTCCCTCCCACAGGATGCTCCCTGCAGGATGCTTTTGCAGACTGACACTGAGATAAAGCCCTGGGAGCACTTGGTGTCCTTCAGCTCCACCAGGTGCCACTGGGGCCTGACCCAGCACAGCTTTCATCCCACACAGCACATTCTGTTGTCACATATCTTATTCTGGAAATTGGAAGATGCCAAAAGTTACCTCTCAGGAAGAAACAGAAAAAGCTTAAACACTACAAGCTTCAGCAGCTCTCTTTGTTGGTTTAGGTTTGGGGTTTTTTTTTCCCTTTGGTTATATTTGTGTGTGCTTGGTTAATGTGAGTAGTCATTGCAGCACTGCCACAAGTTACACCAATGATTGCAGATTTTCTGTGAGGGAGCTCTTTCATAAGACTATTCTTAGCAAAGGAAGACAGTTTCTACCCCAATTTACAATAGCAATTTTCTAACACTTGTATTTTGTAATGGTATTTCTAACATCACAAAAACTTGATTCTTAAGCTCAACTTTAAAGTTGTTTGGTTTTTTTTTTTTTATTTAATGAGATGGGACTGAGAGTGAACAGTAAAGATGTCCTTCCTATTCTTTAGAAAAGCCATATTATGAATTTGAGAATTTAATGTTTAAGTAGCCACACATGGATTTTTATCCTTTGAAACTGCAGGAGTTCAGCCGAATGAGCAACCTCTGAAGTGCATTTGTGACTTAAAACTTGTGGCCTTCATGATGCCTCTTTACATTTGTATGTATAAAACTGCACTTAGAATGTTTCTCAGCTGCATCTCCTGCAGCATGATAACATCTTTTGGTGTCAGCAGGGCTCAGGGGGTTACTGGGTGTTGAATTTACTGCCGATGGTATTGGTGCTTAAAGCCATTGCACCACTGAGCGGCAGCACTTGGCTGCCTAATGTCTAAAATTTGGGCTGCTTTGAATGCTGATGAGAGAGGGAATACCAGGTGTATATATACTTAAAAACCCTCACTTCAGCTGTAAAAGTATAATTTTGAGCTGATTTTTGCATGATTTTTGTTTGTTTGTTTGCTGGAAGTACATCATATTCAAAATAACCTGTCTGACATTAGCATGGACAAGGTAGTGCAATTATAACCAGTTTCACCTGTCCTGAGGAGCAAAAGCTGTTTTTGCCCAGCAGGTAACAGGTCTGTTGGTATGCACCAGAAGATCAGGAATAATATTTTCCTGCTGTTAACTTGTAGCTATTTATTCTAGTAGAGAAGTCGCAATAGAGTTAACTCAGCTTCATAATATTAAGTATTAGGAGGGGAGATGAGCTTGAAAATCAGCCAAAACAAGTTGAAGCCTTTTGGGAAAGCAATCATTTAAGAAGAGTTTCTTTCTTGCCCAGAGATTTCCTTTTAAATCTTTTTATTTGGCCCCACAAAGGCATTTTGGCATGTCAGTAACCCCCTCGTTGGCAAACCAGTCCCTTCAGAAGGTGGCATGTTAGCTTGTGACTGCTGGCAGCTTCTCCACAACTCCATCCCCCTGTTGAACCTTGTGCTCTAAACCTAAGATGATTTTTCCTGATGTTATTTAGTACATCCACTGATCTCTGTAGTGCCTTGCTGTGCTTTTCCCGTCTTTAGTGGTGGCAGTGTCAGCAGGGCTTCTGTCCAAGCAGCACAGGCACTGCTGAGATGGGTGTGTAGTCCTCTCTTGCATTCCCATTTGCTTGTAGTGACTTGGTATAAGAAGTTTAAAGTGAGGCATTTCCTATGGTCTTCAAACCATGATTTTAAGCTTTTTCATTCACTGTTATTGAATCCATTACTTTGGTGCGCTCAAGAATGCATAGAAAAGAGAATTAACTCCTTTTGTGGCTTCATTTCTACTCTGACCACCTTTTCTCATTCTTTTACAGATTATCAATTAATTTAGAATAATTTTATTATCCCACACATATTTCTGAGTAACAGCGATTGTAAAAAAGGACAATATTATGAGACAAAACTATAGGGTTTAAAATTTAAAAAACAGCACAAAACTAACAGATAAAACCTTATATGTTAATTTTCTGGTATATGTGGCAGCTCAAGGTTGTGTTGGAATATGAGAAGAATCTTAAAGAAGTGGGATTGGTGTGAAAAAAAGTAATGAACCTTCCTTTATATATATATTTTTTCTATGCTGACAAACTCAGGTGTTATTCCAAAAGCCTTGTGTGGATAATAGTGCTACTTTTGAAATGAAAGAAACTGTTAACACACACAAACTGTAGTTTTAAAAATGTTATTTTAAGGATTACAGTAGTTAGCAGCATTAATATATTTATATTTTTATATATTTTTAATATTTATAAATGTTTTTATTATATCTTTATATTTTTATATGCAAATAGACACATTCTTCTCCTTACCAGAGCAATTTCTAAAATATGTTGTTGTTACTTCTCCAATCTAGAATGATGAGAAAGTGTCTGCTGTTGTTAGTGATCTCAGCATTATAATGGAATCCAGAGAAGATTCAAATGTTAGCAAGTTTATATCACGGTAAGGTGGAATTTTTTGCTCAAGGCAAGTTATTGTGTGGGATATGGGATACTAAATGCAGTACTGAGTTCTCATGTAAATTGCTGGTAGGCAATGTCTTTATGTGATGTGTCCTTAGCCCAACCTAAACACTTCCCATCCCTTTCTGTATCCTGGAGAGATGACAGGCATGGGATTTTTAAGATCTGGAAGGACCTTTACAAATTCATGCTATATAATTGTTCCTCAGATCTGTGTGATCTGCAGTGTGGGTAATGCCTAAAGTGCACATCCAGAACCTTTCTCCAGTATTTGCCTGTTTCTGATTCTCAGTTCTCAATTCCATTTCTCTTATTGACAGCAGGCTTTATTTCACTGATATCTTTAAAAAATGTAATTTAAAAACATGAACTAGTGTATTTGTGCAATGGCTTAAGAAAATTAACATACTAAACCTTAAACGTATGAATGAATGATGTTTTAAATTATTTTCTGGAGTATGCCAACTTCTTGTGGTAACATGATGAGTAAATGATCAAATTATTTGTCTGCAGTATTCCACTGAATTCTGCTAGCAGGCTGTTCTGAGAACAAATCCATTATCAATGAGTCATTGATTTAATTCTTTCTTTTTTAAGTTGCTTCTTTTGTTTTCTAATATTTTTTGGTCTTGGGGAGGGAGAAGAAGGGCCAACAGATGGATGAAGAGGGAGGTCTATTGAGCTATCTCAGGCTTCAGTAGTCTCTACTGAAAACTATTTTACTTAAAGGCTTTGAGATTTCCATATAAATCTACTAAAGCTTGTGGTGAAACTGGGAAGAACAGTTGACTGCTCTCAAGAAGTGGGATTTAGAAGAGGAAATTGCCCTGTTTTATTCATGGGTATTTTATGACAGCAGAAGTGTATTGGAACTTAATAGTCACACTGGAAAGGAATGTGTTGAAGTAATGGCAGACTTTATTTCATCCTGGCTGGAGCACTGCTCTCTCATCCCTGTCTCTTCTCCTTTTTCACCTTGTGCCAGTACTCATAAAAAAGCACAAGTTTTCATGAATGATAGATCTCAACAAAGCAGGCAGGGCTTTTTCCTGAGCCTCCCTTTGCATGTGCCACCTGTTGGCCTTGTGGCTGTGGATACCCTTGCAGCCACATGGCCAATGGGGTCAGTAGGTTGAAAAATACTTTTAGGGGTAGGGAACAACCCAAACTTGTTCCCCCATAACACCTTCAAATTTCACTTTTCCTGTGTGCCTTGCCCAGGCCACAGTGTGTGCTGGCAGTGGGAGGCAGTGAGTCCATGGCTGATGCTGGCACTGCCTGTTTGAGAGCAGCCCCTCTTCCATTGAGTCTGGGATCTCCCTTCAGGGCCTGTTCTCTCAATCCCCTTGCTGGGCGGCTACTCATTTCTTTTTCCAAGTTGTAATCCCCTCATGTACAGTTTCAGACTTTTCCCAACTAGCCCTTTGTTCTTTAGTCTGCCCCTGAAATTCCTACCTCTTCCCTTCTTTTCCCTCCATTCCTGACCAGCTGAATCTGGTCTCCTGCTGTTTTGTTAATTTTCAGCCTCCCTACCAGTTTGTTTACTTCTCTTGCTTCCTTGGCCCAGTCTTGCCAAATCCATTGTCTAGTTCTGTTCTGTTTTGTCTCCTGGCTGGGATTTTTTTCCTCCCCAGCTTTCTAAATTTTTTTGGCTCCGTTTTTTTTTCATAATGCGTGTCAGAATATGGTCTTTAAGAACAGCAGAGTTAAAAACCTGGCATTCAGTTCCTGCTTTGGAAGAAAACAGGGGAATGATAGAACGCTTGAACAATATTTTTTTAAATGAAGCAAAATTCAGCAGTCTGCAGGTACTGCTGTAATAAATAAATGGTACATCTCTATATAAGAATTGTACATTTTTAAAAAGTGGGTATATTTTTTATATAATTTCTTAATTACTTTGTGACAATAACAGATGTATGCAAATGCAATCACAATATTTTGTTGTCTTTTTTTGGTTTTCACGTGTGTCCCCTTTGGACCACTTATCACTTATGTTGTACTTTATTAGTGTTGAGAACCACAACATCTGAAGAAACTCTTGTCAGTTCTTTTTCCTTTTTTAGACTTGGCACCCCATTAATTGTTGGGGGAGTTCACCTTTGCATGGGTTACTTAGGCAAGTAGAGATTTTAAGCAGTATGAAAATTGCTCTTACTTTTAACTAATTAGTTAGAATCTATAAGTCAGAGTGCAGGATTTAGAAAAATATGCATTATATTAAATGCTGCATGGGCCAAGTCCCTTGCAAATGAAGGGAAGCAGGAATTCTCCCCCCAGCTTTGAGTCGTGCTTTGGTTTTCTATGCTCACGTAGGAAGTCTTGCATTCTGCAGTGAGTTAAAATAGATTATCTCCCTTAAAATCCATAAAGGAACACATTAAAGTAGAGTTATGTACTCTCACAACAGGTAATTTTCCTATATACTTCTGTGTTTTGTTGATATTTTGTGAAAGTGTGTTTGGATGAAGAGCCCATGATTTTAAGCTGACAGTTATACTCTCCCTGAATATCGTTTTCAGTGGTTTTGGATGACTTCTCTGTAACATGGATGTTGGCATTGGAGACAGGTGTTTTCTGCTTCAAGTGAATTTTTGTAATGCGAAATTCTTTCAAAATAAAAAAAGACTTTAATTTTACCATCTGTTCTCTTACTACCTTATTATTTTATACCGTGTTTCCTTGGCATTTTAGCATTTGGTGTAGTTGACTTCAGCAAGAGGAATTAGGCTAATTTGGTCTAATTAGGAATTAGTGCTTATGGGTAGATTCAATGCTGTGAGAGTTCACTGAACTGGTGCTCTTATGCTGTCTCTTACTCCTTTGCCAAAATGGATTTACATATAGTTATTCTTGCCAACAGGTTCCCCCTTCCTAAACACTGAGTTCAGTATTCTATCTTGAATTTAGCCAGTGCTATGTGAGAAAAGTAAATCCTCAGATATATTGGTTGACTAACTTCTACTTTGGAAACTGGTTCTTTGAACTTCTACCCAAAGCTTTTTCTTTCTGTTGATGATCCAGCCTTGAAAATTATCTGCTGCATCACCTAAAAACAATTATGAGGCAAAAAGGAAATTAACTAATAACCATGCTAAACCAAGGTCACAGTGTTTGTGATAGTATTTTAAATGGCAATTTTTATAAAATCCACATTTAGGCTAAGTCCTTCGAAAAGAATTTCAAGTGTGTAGTTTGGTAACAAAGCTTTGTGTTCCCTTTTCCATGAGGAATCTATTCTCCAGGCATGGATGTGGGCAGTTGTTATCAAGGGTCCACAGCTCCTATGGAATGAGTAGACTTTGACATGTACAATTCAGAGTTGTGGTTAAAAACAGCTCCCAGACCAGGGCTAATGAGCTATTGTAAATCAATGTCTGTGTCCTTCCAGGGACTCACTTTCCCCAGTGCTGCCAGCATTTTTTTAATCTTGGCCTGATTTTGCTGGCAGCTGTGACTACTGTGGTAACTTCCTTTAATGATGCTGTTCTTTCCAGGGTGGGATAAAACTTGTTTGGCTTTTCTTTCACATTTTCAATATCTGAATTACCTTAATGTATTTTTCCCAGTTTCTTTGTGTAACTGGTTAAGGTTTGCTGCTCTGTATGTTAAGTAGGATTGAAGGCACAGTTTTCCCTGGGAAGGCTGAATTGATTTGGTAATCCACTGTTACAGCCATTCTGTGAATGCCTCAAGTCTCTGCTCTCAGCTGTTCTGAAAATCTAAAAAAAATAGCTACTCTCAGAAGGGATGTTAGAAGTCAAATTTACATTAGAATTTAAATACTCTAACTTCCTGAAATAGTCTCAAACATCAGTCAGTTATCTTCCTCAGTCAGGTTTTGTCAACTTGTAAAATCCTGTATTAGTAACCAAAATAAATATTTGTATTTCCAAAACACTGCTTGCCAGGTGTGTTTTGATGATGGCTAATAGTCTGTGGCTCATATCAACAATGACATGAAGCCTTTCACCCCTATGTTTAAATAATTGTGTTACTTCAGATATCCTGACATGTGGGTTTTGTGGAGTTCTGCATCCTTTGCATTTTGGCTGCTTTTGTTTAGAAAACTGCACACCCTTTATGAGCTTTCTTTCCTCTTTTCCCCAACAACCCTGCATGTGTGTTTTGCTGCCTGACAGTTTGTCACCTTTTATTGTCTCTTTTCCTTTCTCCATCTTGATCATACTAGAAATTTGAGAAATAAACATTTATATCTACCTTTCCCTCCCACTCTCCCCCCAGAATAAGAAGGAACATGGACCTGTTAGAGCAGGTCCAGAGGAGAGTAAGGAAGATGTTCAGAAGGCTGGAGCCCCTCTGCTGTGGAGACAAGATCACATCAAGCTTTAACTGACAAGTTTTGGTTGTAGATGCCCTGTGTGATCAGGCCTCCTTTCCTAGTGAAGCTGCAAGGTTAATCTTGGAAAGCTGAATGTGGGCAGAGGCAGGTAACGTGTCATATAGAGTTAGTTGGCTAGGACAAAGATTTTGGGAATATTTGGAGGTTAGTGATGCAATTTGGGAAATCTTACCATTTTGCAGGTTTGGGTTTTACTATGCAACATCTTAGAATTTATTTAGAAAGCAAGTAGAACAAGAATAAAACCAAACTAAGATTTTGCAGGTGACTACTTTGTTCCCACAGTTTACATGTAAGACAAACACTAGAAACACTGGTTGAGGGATGTGTTCTTCAACCACTTTTTCAATCATTACACTACAGCTTTTTTTCAGCCTTGTAATTGTTATTTTGGTTGATTTCTACCACATATTCAAACAATACTAATGAATTTTTTTTAAGTGTGAATCTTAGGCCATCCAACTGATACATCTGATTATGAGTGGGTTAAACAATATATTTTTGTTTTATAGCGCTGAGGAATGTGCAGATCTTCTAACCTTTTTCAGAAGCCTTTCAACTTACGCTGAGTGGTATGAACATCGTAGACGCACCTTCCTGCATTTCAAGGTAGTGTCTATCAAGCCTTTATTTATTAGTACAATATTTATTGTTTTAAGAAGTTTAGTAAGACAGAGCACTGGAAGTTAAACTGGCTGTCTTTAGCAGAATATAGGATCTTAATTTTGTATGTGGTGGTGAAAAGAATATGAGCTAAAATTTTGTGCTATGTTCAAGGGGCAATTGATCAGCAATTGCTGTGTTCCTCTTGTGTGGAGGAAAATAAGATTGCCTTTCTGTGAAGGAGCAAGACAGTTTGCTTTGGTATTATATTTTATTTTGATTTTAAAAAAAGAAGAAATTAAAAGAAAATAACACTTGTAGTCTTTGGCATATAAATGTTGGTTTTGAAGGATTAGATCTGTTTCTCTTGAAGATGTGTCAGCATGTGTTTGGACGACAGCACTTTCAGTTCTGGAGTGTTTTACTTGTGTGGGAAATAAACTGTTCCTCCCTCCTAACTGGAACATAGTACTTGAGCTTAGTTTTAAATTACCGGTATTTGGCTTGTTTGTTTTGGCTTTGTGCTGGTTTTAAGATAAACAGCTAATCCTTGGAGTAAAAATACTAGTCTTACAGACACAAAACTTCTTACATGATGCTTTATGTTAGAGAAGGATGTTTAACTGCTTAATTGTTTGTGGTTTCTTGGCTGAGTTTTACATACCTCAAGAATTTACTATCATTAAACTTGACACCATCTTTACTTTTCAGCTGTAGTATCTAGTGGGAACTGCACCATTTCCTATTTTTTTCAGTCTTTTAGGCCTTTGAGTTCTGTACCAAATTAATCAATTTCTATTATCCAATCAACCAGAATAAAAAAAATTCTATTTTCTGATAGCACTAAAAAAAAATCCAGTCCTCAGCTGAGCAATGAACTGGCATTGCCTAATCCTGCTGGCTTTTGTCTAAGGGCTTTTCTCTAATCCCTTCATAGAAAAGGTAGAGCACCAAGAGCTTTAGGGCTCTGCAATTGTTTTCTCCAGCTTCCCTTGATGCTTTCTGATCCTTAGCAGTGACTGTGGTTTCTGAGACAGTGATTTGGTGAGCTGTTGTAAATATTTCTCATTTTAAAATATAATAATAAGGAAAAAAATAGGAAATAGTTTTGGAGAAATTTTCAAATTGTTGTTATATAAGCAGTTTTTAAAAGTGTTTGTTCAGATGTTGAGTATAAACAAGGAAATTATCTACTAATTGCTAGAAGATGTGTGCAGATAATTCATTGAAGACATTACAAGTTTGTCAGTATTACAGATGTTCTTTCTAAAGGTAGTTTTATTTCCATGATCAAAGACAAAGTTGAAAGACAAACCAATCTGGGAGAGTATTTACCAAATATGACTGACTGTGTGCTTATGAAGAGTATTTTAGACCTTATTTTTGTTAGCATTGTTAATAATTTAATTTAGAAACAGAAGAATTTCTCAGGTAAGAGAATTAATAAAAGGTTCAAATCTTTTGACAATTCAAGTAACTAGATTTCCAAGGAGAATGTATATTTGTAATTTAATATTTTAGTAATTTGTGGGAAATCAATTAGACATATGTTGTTAATATATGCATAAAACCAACTCAACTATCCTGTTAATATTCACACACAAAATTAAAAATGAGTCTGTAATCTTTGTATTTATTTTTTCCCTCTACCTGCTCTCTAGACTCCCCTGTTTTGAAGAGAAAACTGTTGGGGATGAGTCTTGGGTTTTTAGCTTTTCTATTAATGTGGGGTTTTTTTTTAAAGAAAATTGCTAAGACTTCTATGTAGAAATAAAATAGTTTCTGATACTTTCCTCAGAGTATAGTGTAAAAACACCAAGGGGTAGTTTATTTTTTCTTTCCTGTTTTGGTACTTGAGAAGAAAGGGATAATGTAGAAGTGGATGAGTACTTCAAGTAATATTGGAAGTTTTGAGATTAATGGCAATTCAAGGTCAATTCAAAATAGGTTTTGAAGAAGCAAGTGGAGTGTTCATCAAGTATTCTGTATGGCAGGTCTTGCTATTGTCACAACAAATATGTCTGTAAAATGGATTTATCTCTGCAAATAACCTTTTAACCTTAGTCTGCTGTTAGGCTGAACAACTGATGCGTGTTGGCAAGGCTGGAAGAGCAGGTTGTTGAAGCTGATACTAATTAACAAGAACAAAAAATCAAGTTTTATTGGAAATTCAGAACAGAAATGAGTGATAGGAAAAAATAAAATGGTTTACATTCAGCTTGATATTTGTACTGGTCACAGAAATAGGAGGTGGAAATCCTCCCTACTGAAGCCTTTCTCACTTCCTGTTTTGATTAACTTGCTGTGAATGGGGAAAATAAAGTATAACACATCAGAGAACTTGGTGCCTGTATGAGATATTCAGAAGGTACCACTTGTCTACTTTGGTTTGCTCACAAAGTGTTAAGAGCATTAATTAGTGTTACTGATGATAATTAGTATGTTTCAAAAATATATACAACATTCTAATGTAAAATTAATTGTGTGGTAGTAGGTAGGTATTAGAATGTTTACATGCGTGTATATATTACAAAAATATGCATTTATTTGTGTATACACATTTTTGGTGATATTTACTGGTATTTATTTCTTTTTGGTGATTTACTGAAAAGAGTTTTAGTAGTAGTGATTTGTGATGAGAATAAGATCAGTGGCTGCTGCTTATGTGACATTATTACACTTACAGCTGTGTTGTTTCCATCTTAGGCATTGATCACAAGAGATGGAAGAGAATTGATGGGTTTAGTTTTTTCCAAATAGAAATTTGGCTTGACATTGGAATGTATTTTTCCATGCTTTGAAGTTGGTTTTTATGTTTTGATAAAGACCTGGGAACATCAAAGTTTTATGATTTATGTGGAAAAATGAAAACTAAGTATTGTTGCCAGACTTGGTTTTGTTCTAAATTGAGACAATGGAATTTCCTTTTTGTTGCACTAAATAACTTAAAATGGAAAATATTGGGGGTTGCTGTTTTTCTTGGGTAACAGGTTCAGGGCAAAAATATGTGTTCAGAATTAAGTGCCATCAATTCCCCATAGCACAAGCACTAACAAATCAAGGCTTAGCTAAATAAGATAAATAAAACTAATACAAAATATTTTGTAAAATCAATATTTTAGATGTAGTGATATGTCATCATGCATTTGATGCTTAACTATTTCTACTAATTAGGAATCTATACTAGCTTCAAAATTAGTACAAAGTGGATGTGGTAATAATAACTAGCACACCTTTGGCATTCATTTGTCTGGAGGCTTTGCACCTGTGGTTAGTATTGGAAGGGAGAAAATGGATGTCAGAAATGTACAGTTGAGGAATTAAAAAAATTGTGCCCTTTATCAGGGATGGCCAGTTCTAGAGGAACTGAGTGTCAAGGCCTGCACATGTCATTTTGTGTTTTTAATACACTGCATAGGTTCAAGTTGTTGAATGAAATGGTTGAAGTTACCTCTGATTTCAGATTAATGATGGAATCAACTTTTCTTTCTAACTTCCAAGTCTAATTTGATTTTTCCCTAATGATCAGAAGTATTGTTGCAGAAGGGTAATTCTCTTTCTTTGCTCTGATATCTAGATGAAATCACACTTATTTACAGGTAAACACATGAGTTCAGCTTTACTTTTAACTATATTGTCACATTTCCTGTCAGGAGAAGCTGTGGAACCAAGGCTTGGTTGACATCATTAGTTAATAACAAAGATATTTGAGTCTGTTATGTTGTATGTAGTGTTCTTTTAAAATAGGAAGCTGATGTTGCAAAAACAGCTCTTTGTGGAACTGTGAGAACAGCTCAGCAAAACATATATATTTCACTTTAAAATACATTGTGTAAAAATAAAACACATGTTATTTTCAAAGCAGAATAGTAGAAGGAAATCTAAAACATCTTTGCAGAGTTCCAGTTGCTATGTTGCTCAGTGTACTAAACCTAAATAGGAGTTATTCTCATTTACCACAAATCAAGGTTTTAAGGAAATGTTAATGAATTTAAGCTTTGAGAAGTTCGGTTTCTAAACATAACTTTCTCTGTCTGCATCTTCATCCAATAAACTTTTGGAGATCAACTGAAAAGACTTCACTCCAGATTAAAAGAGTGGGATTAGAATTCAGAAGTATTTTTCCTCTTTGGTTTGCTCAAAGAAAATCTTGCATTTATCTGAAAGTAAAGTGTGGTGGTTGTTCTGAGCACTGGTAAAGAATGAGAATAAGCAGTTTTGTGTGATTTTATCTTAAGAGTATGTGGTAAAATAAAAGTTGAGATAATGTGTGTACATGTATATATATTTTTACACTTTCATTAACAGAAAATATTCTGAAAGCATGAGGGACGCCATAATTACTAAAGTTACTGGTTTGAAATGGTTATTTCAGAGGAGAATGGTGCAACATAGCAGAAGGTCCTGGGTATGCAGGGAAAAGAGCGTTAGTGAGGCAGAGGATATGAACATGTAAACAGAGGAAGAAGTGATCCTTGTTAGATGCCTGGGTGTGGCATGTGGGTGGCAGGAGCAGGGCTAGTAGTACGTTCCCACGGGCAGCATCCTCAGGCAGGAGAAGGCGTTGACGTGCTTGGCCAGGACGATGGGGTTGCCCTCCATCCTGATCTCGTCCATCCGCGTGCGGATGTAGCGCGTGTTGTTGGACTTGCAGAACGTGTCATCTGTGATGGTGGTGATGTTGTTGTACTGCAAACCAAAACATTTTCGTAAGTAAATCCATACATACATTGTTGATAAAAGTTTAGAGCTTCTTTTTGCCATTTCCTATCCCTGATGTACAGAAACCAATAATAAATCCTTGCATGGGAATTAGCAGCTTCTGAGCTTCTGGATGGTTATGGCTGTACAGATTGGTATGGTAAATGGTTTTATTCAGAGGTGCAGTGGAAAGCTGTAGTGGGAACTGTTTTAAAATAGAATAAGTTTGATTGAAGTGTGTAATTCCAGGGGTGTTTCCTAAGAGAATGTTAAGGAAATCCTTTGGGAATACCTGAAGGTGAAGAATGCGCAGACTCTCCGGTAAGTTCAGGGGGACAGATTCCAGTGCATTGTGTCCTAAGTAGAGGTAGGCCAAATTTGTGAGCTTCTGTTAAACAGAAAGAGAGGTTACTGATGCTGGTATTACTTGAGGATAAGTAACTCGTGCCTGTTACAAGAAATCAGTAATTTTTTCTGATCACATACCCTTTAAACTGATGTAATAAAAGCCGTTCTTTTGCTGTGAATGTTGAATTCTATTATATCAAGAAATTCACAGAACAGACCTTCTATGTTTGAGAAATTTCAGTGTCAGCATGTTGGTTACAAAAGCTGAGACTACTATAAAGTACTTTAGGTATATTGTTTATTAGTATTTCTGTAGTCTTCAGAACTCTAACTGAGCCATCAATTTTTGAATATTTTTTCTTTACATGTTAGAGAGAAAGCAAGCAGGTGAGATATTTAATAAAAAATTCTTTTCTACATGGAGGACATGAGAAAGTGAGCGCACAAATTACTGATATTCCAGAGTGCCTTAAAAGCAAAGCAAAAGCTGGAAAGCTGCTTCATCGTAGTTTGTTTCTTAGGTTACAAAAAATACAGAAAAATAATTTGGTGGCAGACTAAGTAGTCTGGTTATTAATTTTGGTTACTTTGATTACCTAGATTATTGGGCTTTTCCTTACCTTGAATGCATTTGCTTTGATTCCTCTGCTCTTGATTCTGTTTTGGTTTGCATTAAATGTTGTTAGTTTGGGAGGTAGAACAGGAAGTTTTACAAGTCGATTTTCAGCAAGAGAAAGTTCTTCCAACAGCAGAAGCTTTGAAAAGGCTCCATCTTCTATTTCTTCTATCCTATTTCCACTAAAATCAATTCTTCTCAAGGTAGCTTTACACAAAAGAAATTAAAATCTAAGTATTGACTTTATAATTACATGGCATATGAAATGTGTATGGCTGTGTATGCTAAATGTTAAACTGTTGGCTGCAGCATCTGAATTGTGATCTACAAATGCAAATACTATTAAAATTGACATCGGGATTTTTTCCTGGTCTTAAATTGAAAAAATTAAGATGGGAAATACTCTGGGTCCTTCTTTTTGTCTTAGAAGATAACATGATTTCAGATATTCATAGAATTTCTCATGCTGTGGAGTCAGATAGCTGGCAGAGCTCTCCCTGGAGCATTTGAAGGAAAAATAGTGCCTGCTCATTTGAGACTGTCTGGGATGCAGAGCTGAATTTTATTTTTAGCAATCTGCTCTTTGCCTGATTGTTTGGGAGTATTAAGATGTTTACAGGGTCCAAATGCCTGTCCATTGTGCCTTTCCATTTTGTACTCTAAACCAGAGACAGAAATTGGGGTGTCACTTACTAATGTCAGCGAAGTCTGAGGCTGCAATCCTTTTGATCTTGTTGAAGCGAGCATAGAGATAAGCGGTTTCCTTGGGCAGGGGGGGCACGGCCTCGATGTCGATCTCCTCGCAGTACACGGAGCCGCTCAGGCACACACACAGCAAGCACGTGGGCAGGTCTGCCAGCGAGGGCACAGCACAGTTACTCAACTCACTTCAGCTGGTTACTCAAAATTGAGTTTTCTCTAGTGTCTTTTAAGATTTCCCATTGTTAGGTTTTCAAAAAATTCTATTTGCATCAAGTTCTGAGAAAATTTACGTTCTCAACTGTTTTGGGTTTTTTGTTCTTTTTATTGTGCTTGATTTCTCTGTGTATAATCTCTGTTCTTACCTGTGCATGTGAAATGCTATTAACAGGCCTGAATTCAATTTAAATCTTTAGATGCCTAAGAGTATGGTGAATGTGACAACTGCAAGTTGTGACCATGTTAAATACCGCATTTGAAACCAAACCCACAAGGAGAAACACCTGGTGGTACATGTATTTGGCGCTGTAAGTGCATTCGAGCATTTCTGGCAGGTCACACAATATCCTGTGTTATTCCTAGCTACTGTTTTGTCTAAACTTTTTGATAAAAACTCCAGCAATTATGTTTATATATCATATGTGGTTTAGGTTTGAAGGGACATTAAAGATCATCTCATTCCAACCCCCTGCCCCAGACAGGGACACCTTCCACTAGACCAGGTTGCTCAGAGCCCTGTGCACAGTCTCCATCAGTTTTATACTGAGATTTTCGCAGCTGTTTTTTTAAGTAGAGAGTGAAACTTTTTGTAATGTAGTTTGAGATCTTTCTGGCTTGTGCTAGTCCTCATGGACAGTAGTAAAGTATCAGTAACTTCTGCTTTTTCTGCCAGCAATATTCAAGTGCATATAATGAATGTGGCTTTGAATCCTGTTTCATCACCACTGCTGTGTCTTGTGCTGTGTTTTCTATATTTTGAGAGTTTTGGTTGGCTTCCACCCTGGAGTGAATGCAGTGCAGACAGCAAGATCATTCCATGGGGTAGCTGTCACCACACAGCGAAACAGGACCTTCTGCAACCAGTGAGGAGTTACAAAAGCAGCAGGTCAATACTGGGAAGCCAGCACGTAACAGTAATTCTTTTTCTAACAGCAGCACTGCAGAGAACAGAATGAAGATTTTGAGGTTTAGCTTTGTGAATATCATCATTTTTAGGCTGCAGAGTTTTGCCTTATTTGGTGGTTTGAGGTTTTTTTAATTTAGTGGCTTGTTTTCATGTTTGTGTAGGAAATGGAAAATGTCAAACAATGTTGTCACTGTTAAAAAGGCAATAGTTTTTATGCTTGTCTGTCTAGAAGCTCTGATGTTCTTGGAGACTTGCTCAGCTTTGGATGGGGGCTTGTTGACAGGTGCTGTTTGGCAATAATTAACCTTGAATTAGCACTTTGGTAGACATTGACAGTCCACTGGTCTTGCTGCATCATCAGTTATTTTTGGAAGTTTATATCACAGACACACAAAATAAGTGTCTCTTCTTCTCACTTCTCTGTTTGGCAGAAAAACTTTGTCCTTTTTGTGTGCAGAGAGCACTGGGGTTTGTTAGGAGAAATCTGGACAATGTACCCAGAGCCTGTAGGAAGCTTTGGCAAGTGAAGAATGTTCCAGATGTATTTTAAACATTGACCTCCCTGATCATCAGATGTTTGAGAATAGCCAATTGTTCAAATAAATCTGTTGAAATAATTTAAGCACACAGTATTTCATCATCACTTGGGGTAAACTGTGGAACTTACTGGGGGATGTATTTTGTTTTTCTTAGTTGTCTTGTCTAACTTATTTAACTTGGGTGCATCTCAATGGCAAATATGACTGGGCAAGTCTGTGGAGATGCTTACAAGCTGTGCTTTGTGTATTCAGAGTTTACCTGAGGATCCTTTAAATTTTTCAGCCTGCTCCATCAGAAGTTACAAGGTTTTCCATGGGAGATATGAAAGATATTCATAAACAAAAATATTAATTCAGTAGCCCTTGTTATCATTTGCACTTTAGAATTGTATGTTAAAACATATTCTTTTGGATATATTAGACATCACAATATTCATATCAATTAACTTACTTGTTATTCATATCAATTAACTTACTTGTGTCCTTTGTTGGTGGGACATCAAGTTGGCTGTCATCGCTTAGCAGCATTAAGGAAGTGTCAAGAGAAACATTTGTTCCATCCTTTGTGAGAGAGCAATTGATGTTTTAAAACACAAACCATAGACAAAAAGCCACAGAGCATTACAAGGATTTGAAATAACATCTTTTAAAGTGAGCTTCCTACAATATACAAACTTATAGCACTTACTTTTTAAAATGCCTTTATAGGTTGGATGACTAATGTGATGAATTGTTACTTTTACGCATGAACTACTCAGTTTAAAAGGCAAAAAGGGAAGGTGCTGCCAGTGCTCTTTAGAAAACTCAAGTTCTTCAGGAAAGGACAGTAGACACAAAATAGAAACAGAAAATATAGTCTATATGGTGGGAAGGAATATCTAAGTGGTGGGTATTAAACAGAGTTTTGAAGATCAAGATTTTGCATATAATGCAAAACTCAATAGGATTCTTGTGAGTATAAGTTGTGTTTTGTTGCTGTTTTACCCAAATAATCTCAGTAAAATGACTGAGATGTCCTTGCATTTAAAGTTATTCAGAATTCCTTCTGGAGATAGTCATTGCATCTTTTCAATTGCAGGACAACTTAGTTTATAAACACATTCCTTGCAGGTATTGACTGAAATTACTTAATTTGTTTCCATGATCTGCATGTTAGTCTGTTTTAAGGTGTGGGCTGTTCACAGAAAGGGCCTCTTCACACAGAATCACTAGGTTGGAAGAGACCTTCAAGATGGAGTCCAGCCCTAACACTTCAACTAGACCATGGCACTGAGTGACACATCCAATTTTTTTTAAGCACATCCAGGGATGGTGACTCTGCCACCTCTGCGGGCAGGCCATTCCAGAACTTTATCACCTGTTCTGTAAAAAATCTTTTCCTAATATCCAACTGAATTTCCCTTGGCACAGCTTAAGACTATGTCCTCTGGTTCTGTCAGTGCTGCCTGGAGAAAGAGACCAACCCCACCTGAGCACAGGCACCTTTCAGGAGGCTGTAGAGGGATGAGGTCATCTCTGAGCCTCCTTTTCTCCAGGCTGAGCACCCCCAGTTCCCTCAGGGGTTCCTCTCAGGGTTTGTGTTCCCAGCCCCTCTCCAGCCTCGTTGCCCTCTCTGGATGTGCTCAAGTGTCCCAATGTCCTTCCCAACCTGAGGGGCCAGAACTGCACCCAGCACTCGAGGTGTGACCCCACCAGTGCCACGTGCAGGGGCAGGATGACCTCCCTGCTCCTGCTGGCCACACCATTCCTGATCCAGGCCAGGGGCCATTGGCCTTCTTGGCCACTAGGGCACTCTGCTGGCTCATGTCCAGCCAGCTGTCAACCAGTACCCCCAGGTCCTTTTTTGCCTCGGCACTCACTGTCCAGACACACTGTCCCCAGCCTAGAACACTGCAGGGGGTTATTGTGGCCGCTTGTGATGCAGGGAACAGCAGTCAGGTTTCCATTGGATAGTGGAGGAATTTTAGAGAACTACCTACGATTACTGTAATTACCTATTATTACTGTATTTAGATACAGTAGCTTATACTGTGATTTGCATGCAGTAACATTAAGGGGATTTCAGTTTGACTGTGGTAGCTGTTTTTGTTGGTTTGGGTTTTTTTTTTAATGGGGAATATTTGTAGGACAGAACAAATCAATATGTTTTTTTGTGTGGCTATTGGAAACACATGCAGGAAAGAGCATTGTGAGAAGTGGAAGATATTTTGCTTTAAACATGCTTAAGGATCAGGGCCTGGCAGGAGTGCTCTGTTGAAGAGCTGCTTGCACTCTGGGATTGCTGACAAATAAACCCCTTTTAGTTTTCTTAATCCCCTCACTCTCCCCTCCTTCAGCCACACAGGTGGTTCACCTGCAAGTGCAATGTGCAGGTAAGAGCATTCAAGCTCCTTCTGATATTGTGCTTTATTTAGTATTTAGTTGCTTGCATGTACTTCACTGTGGGAATTTTTTTATACTGCAAAACAAACCCCTCAGGCTTGACATAAAGCCTGAAAAAGAAATATCTTGGCCAGCCTCTGTCATTTTGACCCCTTTTTAGCCTGTGAATCATCTGTCCCTTGGCTCTTCCCTGCGTCTGCCTCTCCAGGCGCTGGCTCTGGTTTGGGCTAGCTTGGTTTGTCCTAGTGAAGTTTTAGGTTCTCAGTTAGGAAGTTTAAGGTTCTCAGTAGGATTCTGGCAGCGGTTTGGCCAGAATGCTGGGTGGAGGGAGGCTGGGGGTGTCAGCTTACCAGCTACACTCCAGCAAACAGCTAATCTCACAGAAGCTTTCTGCTGGAGTATTAGGCATGTGAAGATGTGGACCTTGGGGTATCTGTGCCAGTAGAGACTTCTGAGTGCGTGGACTGCTCATGGAACAAGTGGACTTGTATGGCTGCAGCTGGTTTGGCTCCTGAGGGACATTTAATAACATTTGCTGGCACAGCTTACCTGTCCCAGGTGAAGATTTCTAGCACAGTCTCCTACTTGAGCCATCAAAGTAGTATTTGGGGGGAGTTCTTAGCATAATGCAATGTACTGCTAATCTCTGCCAGTGGGAAATGTCATTGAAATTAAAACTGGTAATTTGCAGAATACTATTAAATGCCTAAAATTATAAAGCATTTGCTGATCAGCCATAAAAATTCTTCACTATGGAGTATCAGTGCAGCAGATTGTTTGGATTATAACCACAAGTTCATTACTTGCCTATGTAAGGAATGCACTGAAGGAATATTGGCCTCACATACTTAAATTCCACCTGCCTCTTCCACTTTACTGCACAGACACATTAACACTTTACATCTAAATACTCCAACCATCTTCAAATTTCTGAAAAATAATTTATAACACAAAGGTCTGGTAGTTTATGCTCAATGAAATGAGTTAGTCCAGATGTGAGCATCTAATTGAGTGGTTCTGTTCTCTTGTGGAAATTAAGATTTTGTGCTTTAAATTGGTCAAATTTTATTGAAGACTGGTGTGACTGTGGTTTCAAATCATCATAGTAATAAATTTCTTGTGATGTTTTTAGTAAAAGTCTTTTTTCTAACAGTTCAAGCATACAGTAAGGAGTTAAATTTGTATGCAAGACAGATTTCTGACTGGGCATGCTTGAGGAAACATTTGGCATGCATTATTTCCAGTTAACACTTGGAATATTCGGGGAGTAAAATCAGTGCAATAAATGAATAGAAGATCTGTTTGTGCACCCATGATGTAAACTGGGAACACTGGCACTTGTGTCAATGTAGTTGTTGCACATAAGGAGCTAATTTATTATTTTGCAATGAAAACATGTCAATAGAGACCTGACCTGATGGAAATAATGACTGACTACATTCCTAGAATTATCCTAAGCAGAGCTGTTGGCCTTCAGGAGACCTGCAGCTTATAGCAATGCCAGGAGAACTTTGATTTGTCTGTGACACATCTGTTGGCACCATTTCCATGTAGATATACTCCTTGTTCCTTTACTGAAGCAGCAGCAATCTTCTGCAAGCAACCTATTGATCAGTGTCATCTGATTCTCTGCCTAACTGGTTAAAGTTAACAGGTTAAGTTTTTTTTGAAGACTTTCTTGTGAGTGGATAGTCACCAATTAGTTAAGAGTCATTTATATAGTCCCTTTTTCATGCGTTTATGAAAACACGTTGCTTCATCACTGTGGCAGATGTCTTTAGACATCTTTAGACATTTATTTGCCATAAATATGTAGCTGATTGCTTTAATCAACAGTGGAGAGCTGTAATTTAGGTAGATATTAAAAAGGTGTACAAAGGAGATTTTTCTGTATTTGGACTGCAATTTTTTACTTACTATCTTTTGCTGTTTTATTTTTCTTGCTTATCAGGCTAAGTTATTGTGACAAGTACAGTTACTATTAATGAAAGCCTCCTTGAGCTTTTCATACTGGGCTGTTGCCACTTGTTTGGATCTGTGGTATTTTCCTTGGCAACTACTCTTGGGACAGTTGCTGCTGTTTTCTCCCTGATCAGTGCTGTATCTCCTTCTCTCTTGGTGTGTACTGGTTAGGAGTGAATGGGGGTGTGACTTTTGTAACTGTCCCTGGCAGCTGAGGTTGTGGCACTTCACTTAATTCTCCCCTGGCTTTGTGTCTTCTGCTGTTGTACTGAAATTCGAAGGCAGGAATGTGGAGCACCCAACAAAAACATTCTGTTGGGAGATGCTGTGAGTGCCCTGAGATGTAGGGGATATTCTCTTTATTAAGACCCTCAAAGTGTTAATATATAAGTGATTCCTCCAGCACTGGACCTTCTATGGAAGTTTGGGACTGCTGAACTGTTGAGCTGTAAAAAACCCAAACCACCCACCCCTGAAAAACTGAGGCAGGAAACTTGATCGTTTGGCAGGTCAAAAGAGGAACTGTGGTTTAGACTGGCAGATTATGTTCCATAAAAAGGGGGGTTCCAATTATTACTTTGGTAGTAAAAATAAAAAAATTACCTTCCTTTTTCTTAAGCAAACTCAGTGAGCTAATACAACATAGTTAAAACTGTTGAGCTAGTAATTAATGTATCCTGTTCTTGAAACTCCTAAAACTGCAGGCACATAAGAACAGCAGAGTTAAAATGATGCTTTAGCCTTATTTGTGCAAGCCTGCCTTCTGTGGCTTACTCAGACTGTAGTAGGGTAATTTTTTTTTTGTGGTTTTAGTTTGAGTCCCTTTCCCTATGTCTGAACTCATTTTATGTTTCCCTGTTATTTTAAGACTTTTCCATAACTCACATGCATGCACATAACACCTTTTTCATATAATGCTTATTTTAGTTAAAAATATTGAAAGGAAAATATAAATAAAATACCTTTCTTATATCCTTGGATTGTATTTCATAATCTTGTTGGGTCAGGCTTCCCATGGAAACATCTGTACCATACTCATAGAACGGGAGTGATTCTTGCTGTAAAGGTGGTGCTGGATTTACCAAAGGTACAAACACAAACAAAAAAAAAGTAGCCTGCAAAGTTTCCATTCTTGCCCAGAACGATGTATGTGGCTTTCAGTGAGCTGGTGAAGATGTGCTCGTGCCTGGACTCTGGAGAACACTTTCCTTGGGACTGGAAATGAAAATGCAATCCGTCAAAACAATATTTAAAGCCTAGAGTACTTGCTGGCAGTGGTTTCTAACACATAAGGAACATGGAACAACTTTTAACTCTTGGTATCCTTTAATTAGACTCTAACTTTAAAAAACCTGTTCTTAACATGAGAAGAAACTGGGAAATAATAAACATTTTATAACAAATAAGGGAAATATTCTCCTAATTACATTTGTTTGTTTCCCAGTTTGTTATTCTTGTTAAAAGCAAGATGATTTTGTTGCTATTAAGTATTTGGCATATATATAGATTAACTAATTAAAATATGTGAGGTTCAAATGCATTTTTCTTTATTGTCAAAATAAGGGTTTTCAAACTTAAATGCTCTATAACAAAAGCCTCTCATTGTCTTTTACTTTACATGTGAGACTAAACAAGAGAAGATAACTTAATACCCTCAGAATATTATAGAGGTTGGGCACTTTTCAGGCAGGAAAGGGGAAGAGGCTGCAAACATGATCTTTGAAACATTACAAATATGCATGCAGTATTTTAAAAAATAAATCTTTGCACAGCATTTCCCCCCTCTTTACTGTAGTTTTATTTAAGCTCTAAGTTAATCTACTTTTAGGAAAAAAGTCCACCTACCTTTTCAGCAGATTCCAAGCTCTTCACTGAAAAACCAGATATCCTTATCTGTGGTTACTCTTTTGTCAGTGAACTTTAGGTTCAAATTATGCATTACATCCAAATTGTTGAACTGAATACTCTCTCAAAGTTTGACAGTCTGAAAAGTGCTTTCCATGGGGTAAAAACGCTTTGCCAGCATTCTCTCCCAGGGTGAGAGGTAATATCCTGGAGCAGGGGGTTGTACTTTGCATAACATTTGCAAATGCTAAGCCTGTGTAGCTCATCCTACTTTTGGTGTTCCTTGTTAGAATAGCAGCTTTCTGCTTAGCTCTTTATGTGTTCTAAGGCTTTTTCTGTACATGAAATATTAATTGTGCAAACTGGAGGGCTCTAATAAGGCATGTGTTATCCATTTTGTGAAATGCTTCAGCCTAGAGACAAAGCAGCTGCTTTCTGAGACAGAGGTAGAGCCAAAACACACGTCTGTTGTATTAGTCACATTTTGTGAATAGTAAAATGTTTTATTATAAGTTGTATATGTTTAACAAAGTTTTACCTATCTATGAAATGGAAACTTTTTAGTCTCAAGAGTTCTGGAAAAGCATTCTTTGCAATTTCATGTGTTTGTGTTGAGATTTTTAGACAATCAGTGTCTAAATCCTTCATTAATTCACTTATTGGATAGTT
Organism: Fringilla coelebs; assembly: GCF_963513975.1. Lineage (NCBI taxonomy): Eukaryota > Metazoa > Chordata > Aves > Passeriformes > Fringillidae > Fringilla > Fringilla coelebs. The sequence continues at coordinate 5,254,557 of NC_140039.1, forward strand.
TATTAAAAAATGGGTTTTACAAAAAATCTTGCTTTGAATAAAGTTCTGCTTCAGTTTTACAGATAACTCAGTGAACACTGTCCAGGTGTAGAATTTCCATCTGAACTATGAGCAGCAGTTTTCTGGATTTGTAATGCATTTCTTCTTCCCCCATCCTTTTCCCCATTTTGAATTTTTGGCAGTCAGCACAAATGGGAGACAGATGACCAACTTTGAACGTTTATAGAGTAGCTTTCTCAAGTCTTTAAAAAGTATGTAGCAATAAAATCTAGTGGGACTATATCCAAATTTACATTTCTCTTTTATTGCCATACCTTTTTCTTTTTTTTCCCTTGAGTAATACTGGTGATAAACTGTGGACCTTTTGGTTAAGTTTTGTTTTAAATGCTGCCTTGTTTAGCAGCCAAATGTCTGTAGGAAATCTGCAGAGCGACTACAGCCAGTTGCTGTCTAAAATCTTTTTGGGTTTACAATACCACCAGTTTCTGAACGCGTTTGGATTTTATAAAAATGCTTGTAGCTTAGTTCATATGCAAATTTAACAATGGGACTTGAAGCTTGCTCTGGGATAATGCTGTGATGATAAAATGAGATGTGAAGGGAAGAGGCTCAGTAATAATGGAAATTGAATCCCATTGGTTGCTCCTCTGCTGGAACAATGACACCAGGAGTTTGGAAGTGGTGAAATTGCAATGTCAGTACCAGCTTAGCATCCCTCCTGCCTGTGTGGGAAATATGACACAGCTCTGCTTTGTACTTCCCCTTTCCAGCTGCCACCCATCTGCCAAACATCCACGTTAGGATTTCCTCTGTCTCTGGGGCATTCAAATGTTCCCAGTGCTTAAATGTAATCAAAGGATAACTATTCTAAGGGGAAAAGACTACTAAGTATTGAAGCTGAAAGTAAGATATAAAATATTAAATATATTTTTTATAGTTTTATGATAATTTATTTTCTGAGTACTGAAATCCTAGATTTCACAACTACATAGAATGTCTTAGGAATAGCTTTATCTTCTCCTTATATATGGCAACTTTAAAAAATGAGGGTGAACTACTAGATCAATGAAGCCTTGAAAATGTAGGAAGTTTACATTCAAGGAAAGATGTTTGTTTTCAACTGCAAGAGGAGAAGAGGCTCTGAATTTTTAGACAACTTCAGGAACAGCTTCTGCACAAAACGTGAAAAATCTGTGTTCATCGGGGTCACAAGATTTCGGTTGTGTGCTTACCACAAAAAGGTTGTTGTTTGTGTACTCTCTGCACCTCTTAGAAGCTCATGAATACTTCCTTACAAACATATTTAAAGAGGGAGATGTTAAGTGGTTCATTTGGTGTGATGTCATCAAGGAGTAGCTCACAGTGCCAAATAAAGTTGTAACCTTGTCCCATAGTTTGTCAGCATTGTCATGAAAGAAGAAAATACATCAGCAAATAATGTCAGATAAAACCAGTTTTTATCTGAACATGTACCAGATGCTCAGATCAGCACAAGGATGTGGGTGGTATGGGTGACTGCAAACAAGAAAAGGGAGTATTGCTTCATTCAACTGTTTTTTTCCTGCTCAGAGTGAACAGAAATAACCAACATATCCAAATCATGTGAGATGAAATATGTGGTTCATATGCACTGGCAGTAGGGGACCTCACAGGAAACATCCTGGCAAGCAGGGAGTGCTTGGAAATTGGATGTATAAGTGTCTTTTGCTTGGACTCTGGTTACAAGGATCAATGTACTTGGAAGGTGTTTTTTTTTCTGGAAACCTAAGCCTGCTGTGTTGTTAACTCATTGAGCTCCAGTTTTTGAAGAGGGCCTTGATAAATGTGTCCATGGTGTGTTTCTTGATTTCCCTATGATGTCTCATTTGCACTGACTGATTTCCCCACAAAGTACTTTCAGCTGTACTGACTGTTAGTAATTTTAAAAGGTTCTTTTTCCTAATTTTGTTGACATGGAATCATGACTTAAATTTGAACAGTAGTAATTTCCCTGTTATTTTGTAAGGATATAAAGTGTAGCTGAAGGTGTAAATGAGCCACAAGACTTCTTGTAGTGGATAGAACCCAAACCAGATTAATGGGATTGGATTCTGGTCTCTGGATTCTGCTGTCAGGAAAGCTCAGCTTTAGGTGAAAAGGGTTGCATACAGAATAGGTGTAAAATTTGCTCCCTAAGGAGGAAAAATAAGAAGCTGGATGGGTGTGGATGGTAGAGGTAGGAAAAGCAAAGGAGAGCAATACAGAAATGAGGGTAACTATCCAACCTATCCATGTTGCTGACTAAATCTTCAGCATCTGGGAAAGAATCTAGTATTCAGTTTATATGTCAATGCAGAGGGGGGTAGACTTTGTTCTGTGCAAGACAGGTTGGAAATGACTTCTCCAGGGTGCCTGGAGGAATTACATGGGGCAGGGGCTGGCACTGCCTGTGTAAGGACTTGTGGTAGTGCAATGGGAGGCAGAACACTGGGAAAAGAAAAATGGGGAGGAAAAACCACAGGGCCTTACCTCTGGGGTGCTGAGGCAGAACTAGGGAAGAGTTGCATAAAGTTGCTATCAAGATATTCCTTATGAAATAAACTAAAGCGGAGATCCTTTTAAATAACTCAGGTTTGTTCTATGTTTAGACAGAGGAAGTGCATTTTGCAGCTGCTTAAAGACCTTGGCTTTCATCTTGTATCACAGTCTCTAAAGGATGATATTGGCAACTTCTGCCGTTTCTGAGTTTTACTGTTTATAAGTGTTCTTGAAAAAAAGAACTATGGATTATTGCTCAGCTGATCTGTGCTGATGGTGGGTGCTGGGAGTCCCTTACACAGAATGCTCAAAGTCAGTTTCTTCTCTTGGCCAGACATCTGTGCAGGACAGAATGAGATGAGGACGAATTAGGAAAGCTTTTAAAGATTCTTGGGTATTTATAGACCTGGGCACAATGCTGGATTTTCTTTTGTGTGTGATATTTCTGCTTCATGTGGAAGGTAACATGTTGGAGGTTCCTTGGCGTAACTTGTGTAGAGTGTGATTTAAACACCTCAATGTTGACCAGCTGCTCTGGATTGGAGTAATTATAATAGAAAAGGTTTTATGGAGGAGAAGACAGTTATTGCACCAGCCTGATAACATGTACATAATCTGCAAGCAGTGAGAGATTGATTGTTAAAGAGGGCAAAAGCATTAAGTAATGTTAGAACTGAACTTGATGGTTCTATTTTTATTTTCTCCTTTTGTAACCTAAAAGAAATAACTTTTTGGAATGGTTCTCTACACAAGCTTTATTTTCTAAAACACAAGCCTTTTCTTTTGATATTTATGTGGGATTAATTCTAGTTTCTAAAACTACTTTTATCTCTTTGCTGCTGCATAAATGAATGATATGAAACTTCTCAGACTCCTTCATTCCCTTCTGCTTTTTGTTAAGGTCCTGATAGAGGGTGCAAAAAATAGTTTTAAGCTAGTTTAGTGCCAGTAATGATGATGGAGTTGCTTTTATTCTGGGAACTAAAAGTATGACAGAGGGAGGAGGGAGCAATCTCCTGGTTTCTTTGCTGGTTTGAGAACTGAAGGTGGTGCTATAGAAGAGTCGTTGTGCAAAGCAAAGTCAATTCCAACTCAGCACCCTTGAGGGATGGAGGAGGGTTCAGAGGTAGTATTAAATGTAAAATAAATGTCTTCATGTCCTGCAGAGAAAACCTAGAACATTCTTCAAGATTCAGAATCACTAAAGAAGTACCTGAAATGAAATAGTTATGCGTAAACACCTCCAGATTTTTATGAAAAGTTGCAACTATTTCCAAGGCTCAGTGAATTCAATCAGTTTAGGTCACTGTTAGGGCCACCAGCTGCAAAATGAAGACAGCTGAAAAATGACCTAGTGATTGTATGAACATCCTTCCATGTGTTTCTGATTTATAATCAGAATTTTTTAAGGCTGAAGACATTACCTTTATTTCTTGCATTTCTGGAAAAGAAAAACTTTTATCAGTTACTGTGTTATAAATGAATAAAGCACATTGCAAAAATCATGCATAATATTAAACAGAAATCAAACTATGGTTAAGAAATACAGATGATAACCAGAGTAACAGTGCTGTCTATTTACCCAGACCCCTCTGTTGAACACATGTTCTCCTGAGCTTTGCTATGTGACATCAGTTATATCCTGAAACAAAAGCCAACCTACTGCAACTCATTACAATTTCTTAGAATTCCTTCCAGAATTGGCATTACTTCCTTATGGCAATACCATCATTTGTTGAGAGCTGTTACTATGTCCACAGGGACATTTGAGTCAGGGCTCCAAGAATCATTGGCCTTATCCATATTTTACTTCAGTGTTCCAGGCATCTGTTCCTTGTGTTGTTCATAGCATCTGCTTTCCTGTGTTCATGGCTCATCTTCACATTTATCTGTTTTCCTTGTGCTGTACTTGTAAAATAGGGGAATTGATTTTTTTTTTCCCTCTGTAGATGAATTAATGCAATGAATTACAAGCTTGTGTTTCTATTTATTTTCCTTTTAAATTAGTTACATTGTTAGAAATATAAATTTTGGGCAAAACAGTGAAAACATTAAAAATGTTTGTATTTGTGGAATTCCATAAGCTGCAATAGTGTATACACAAATTGGCTTATAGCTGAATAGTTCATACTTTTGCAGCAGTGCTGGAAAATGATAGTGAAATCTCTTCAATGTGTACTTTTTGGGTTAAAAATATAGTATATTCACCTTTCCTGGTTTTCAGGTAGGAAATGCCTATGCTTATAGCTCACAATTATCAGGTTGGGCAACAAAGAAGGAAATGGATTTGTATTGTAAAAGTGGAATTTGAATGTGTTAAACTAAGTCAGAAAATGTGAACTGTAAAACGTCTGTTTTCTCTAAAGGAGCTTCTGTCCTCATCCACATCACTTTTATTACCAGAGTACTGAAGTAAAGTGTAAAAAATATTTATCAGGAAAAAGCAAAATATATTTCCACTTTTTTTGGGCTAAAGAAAGAAGTATAAACAGTTGGATTAAACCACTTTTTTTTCTTTCTTTTGATTTTTATAATAACTTTTGGTGGTTGGCACTTTACCGGAATCGTTCATGGAGGTGCGGAGTTAAAACTCAGATCAAGCTTTGTTTCTGTATTTTCTGACTGTGCTGTAAACAAACTCCTTAAGCTATTTCATTGTTAGGTTTTGATGCTACTGATTAAATAATAGCATGTTTAGTTCTTAGTTTATTACTCTATTTCCTCCTTTAAAAACACTGTATAGTTTGTCAGTAGGTACCAGAGCAAACACGAAGCAAGTTTGTTTTACGCTGTCTCAAGGCAGTGGTAGTGAGGAGCAGTACCACCATGTTACCATGGTTCAGGATAGCGACAACATAGCACTGGTGTGGAATTAATAATGAAGGTTAGTGTACAATATCCTGTGTCCAGCAGTGCCCATGAACAGATGCTGTGGGAAGACAGAAAATAATGGTCTTTGATCCTTGTCTCTGTCCTGTCTTCAAATGTTCTTTCATTCTCCAGCTATTTTCAGCTCAGCACTTTTGTCCCTACTGTGTTTCCTTTAGCAACCTTTAATGGATCTCTTCCATGGAACACAATTACTGTGTCTTTTCTCAACACCATGTCTAATATTGCTGCTGCACCCACTGCGTCCTCGGGTACATGGGACACATGAGCTTCATTTGATGGCTCCTTCCCTTGTACTGGAGCAGATCCCCAGACCCTTGCTGTCAGTGCAACCCATAATTTTGTGGGTATCTTCTGTACCCCCCTCAGCCATCTCTTTGCTGAGCCCTAGTGCATTCCATGTCATTGCTATAGAAGCCAATCCTTACCTTGGGTGACCTTGCTCTAATCCTTTTCCAATCATGCCCTGTGTAATTACACCAGCTACCTGAGGCTTTGGAAATTAATACTGCATTTAATGTCTGGGTGAGCCACAGATTGATGGCAGTGCCTTGATGTCTCGTTTTCCATTTGTCTCTAATTACTCTCTACAAGTGAGTTTCCTTTTTGTGACTCCTGGGTGCTGAGCCAGTTCTCACTGAACACCTATTGCTACTGAAGCACTTCTGAATCTTGCTCCCTGAGTGGTGCTGGTGAGGTCATCCTTCATTAGTTTTAATGTGGAACTAAGATCATCATTTCCATGGACATCACTTCTCATTTAACTGTGATGAGCTGCCCTGGCTGTTTTAGCATCCTGAGGACTTTTGCAGCCATTCTCCAGCAATACTTAGCACTCACTGCTGGCATCTCACTTCTCAGCCTGGTTTGTCTATCTCTTGCTAGCATTTTAAATGGAATAAATTCCAGCACAGGCCCTCTGCAGAGTTCCCACCAGTGGGATTCCCTCCACAGCAAGAACTGACCATTTATTCTTAGGCTGTTTCTCATACTTTATTTGATTTTTGTGATGTTCCCTTTTAATCTGTGGCAACTTAATTTCCTTAAAAACCTTTAGGAATTTTTGTAGGCTGTTTGGACCAGGATCTCCCTTTTCCACATCCTTCATGATTCCCTCAGAGAACTCCAAGATTTTTGGAAGGCAGAAACATCATGACTTTTACAGACAACATTCCCTGTGCTACCAGAGCAAATTTCACTCAGCTAGATATCCATTAATCCAGTACTTTATTATAATTATCATTTCTCTAAGGCTACCAAGACTTTAGTTCTCTGTCCATGTAAAAGCCTTTCTGGAATAAGTGTCCTATGTGCTATAGATTATATGATAATATTAATTGAAATAAAAGTGAATTATAGTAGTTCTGCTTGTAAGACAAATCTCGTGTTCCACCTGAATGAGTCAAGTGTAATTAGACAGCTCTGAAATTTTCAATAATTTCCAGTTTGACTTTGAGAAATGTATATAACATCAATCTTTTGACTTCTACTTTAAAGCTAGAGCTAAGCTTTTTTTCATAAATGTCTTTAAAAAGCAGAAAGTTTGTGATAAAAGATGTAATGTTCATATGTAGCAGGATAGTGTTCTTTTATTTTTAAAGCTGAGCAAGCCTTTCAAAAAAGCCTCTTATTTTAGATTTGCATTTTGTGCACCATTCACTTAAAATCTGAAATAGTTGAAAGGTTAATGTACTACATGTATGTATTAATAAAGCAATAAAGTTATAGATATATTTCAATTCTTGTATATAGTGTACATAAAGGATATTGAGTAGTTAAGGAATGAATACATGTATATGTTCCTTTTTCAGAAACCCAGAGGTGTTTGAAGGTGATAAACATCAATAATTTTTTTTTTAAAGCAGATATTCTGTAGCACTATGAATTTGTGAGGTGGCCATGAAATAGTTTGCTATGAATACTGGATCTGCTCGGAATGCAGATAAGGAAAAGGGGAAAGAGAGAGGAGCAGATTTTCGAGTTAGTTGGCTGAAGATCCACAAATTAATAACAGTAGAATAAATTTTGTACCCACAAATTCTTACAAACAATTGTCCGTAAAGTCTATATATATTCTTAAAGTTTATATTCATAGCTTTACAATAAATCTTTCTCTTAAAAAGAAGCAATTAAGTATTTTCATTTTCTTAATATTTCAGTTGGTACATCAGAAACCATAAATATGAATATGGGCCTAAAAGAAACCCTGAAATTCTAAGAGAAAACTGCCCATCTTCTCAAATTCTAATAGAAATCTGATTACCTTGTACTTTAAGTGTAGGACAACTACATAACATTATACAAAATTGGTAGTAGGATGTATGGATCTATCACTTGCAAAAATTTCATTTTGCTGTTGAAAAATAGCAATTTTTTTCCTCACAGCTAGCAAAGCTCTATCAGGGGAAAAATGCTGAAAAATAAAGTGATTTTAAAAGGCAATAAAGTGCTCTATAGTGTTATCTTCCCCTGTAGTTATCTGGATCTGTTTCTAGGCATAAGATATAACAAAAATTTGCATGGCTCAAAGTTTTCTTCAGGTTACTTAAAGCAATGTTGATTCTACTTTGAAGCAGAAAACAGCTAATTGGTATTAGCTGTGCAGAGGGATAAATTAATAGTTAAAAAAGCTTGCAATGCTTTTCTTTGTAACTGTCCTACTAGATGAATAATTCTAAATGCAAATTCTAAATTTCTATGTGTCTTCTAAAATAACACTGGCTGAAGCATAGGGAAAATATGTTAATATGTTAGTTGTGTTAATGCACATGCTTTTCCCTAGATCCCAGCAGCTTGGTGAAAGATTATTTATTGCCTGTGTTAGTAATAAGCCGAAATCTCCTTTGAAAGACTGTGATAGTTAAAGGGCATGCAAAGAAGTGAATATTAGACTACAGCTTGGCGGGACACTTGAAACATAATATGGGGAAGGTTTGAAGCTCCGTATTTGTGATGTCCTCGTCCAGTTAGAAATTGGAAGAAGAAATATCTGTACTTATGGGAGATGTGGAGGAACCTTGTGGAAGTATTTTGTAATCTCAATCTCTTGTCCTTTTCTCTAATGCATTTCTTTGCCACTGCTGTCAGCAGTAGGATGTAGAGCTGGATGGATTTTTGGCCTTAATCACTTGATCTTATTGAATTATGCCACTGATTTATATTTTAGTTTTTTTGCCATTGGATCACTTTGGAACAGAATTTCAAGTCAATTTTCTTTCACTTCATCTGCTCACCGAAAGGTGAGCCCATCATCAAACCAGGTGATGTGTCAGACCTTTATCTAATGTTCAGGAGAGTGCTCTTTGTTCCTAGCATTGTTTTTTACTACACCAATTTACTTTAAACTCCTATCTCCACTTTATAGATGCATCTTGAATATCCCAAACTGCTCACTTCTTCTAGGGCAGATATGAATAACCCAGGCTAATGAGAAGTTTCCATATGTACTTATTAACAGTGATTACTTCAGTGATAGTAAGGATGAAAATAGCTGTCCTGTGCTTCATGATCTTCTTCGGTTCCTTCATTAAGCGTTTCATGATTGTCTTCTGCTTCCTGGAATTCCTCTGGTGTCAGAAACCGCCGGAATACCGGTGTTCTGAGCTGGCTTGGCCTGCTGACAGTGACATTTTGCTCTCCATAATAAATGGTTCTGATGAGAGGGAAGCAGAAGAAGGCGTAGGTGCTGATGGGGCTTGTGAGCTTGTTCTGGTCCACCCGTATGTAGGTTAACTGCTTGATGTTCAGTGGGTCCAGAGTTGGGCACATCACAGTAACGTTGATGTCTGTAAGAGAGTGAAAAATATGAATCAAAATGCAGAAAGTTCTTATGTTTTAGACCTATTGCAAAAGTGAAACTTATGTTTTGAAATTTAAAATGGAAAATGTTTTTGTGGGGCACAGTAATATAGCCCTTCTCTATGTTTTAAATCATTTCTCAACTGACAATGGTACCAGTTTGGGGGCTTGCAAAAGATAAGGTTGTGAGGTAAGGGATTTGTAATTACTGTTTTATGAGAATGAAACATTTTCATAATTCCTTTTCTCTGCATGTTTTTATCAGTTGCTAAATCAGAGGCAATTTTCAAAAAAAAATTAGCTGTTACATGAAAAACTGGTATTAACTTTTACAAAGAACTGTGAATTAGAGGAAAGCTTCAAAAATTAAATCCTCTCTAATTTCAAATTGGTCTCAAATGACTGAGAATGTGTTTATCCCAAAGAATATAGGATGTTATTCTCCCCACTCTCCTCCTATGACCAATACCAAAGTCCACTAAGTTTATTGCTTTTTACAAAGTTTAACCATCAACCTACTTTCAATTTCATTGTCTTCAATGTACAAATGCTGCAAACTTCTTGGAATATAGAACACTTGTTTCAATTTGTTATGTCCAAGATTAAGTTCTAGAAGGTTGGGTAGATTAAAGGTGTTGTGTGAAATGTCCTGCAGGTTATTGTGGGACATTCTTAGAGCAATGATCTGGGGAAGTCTGTGGAAATAGTTTTCTGGAATATGAGAAATGGAGTTATTTTCAAGAGAAAGATGCCGAAGTGATGGTGGCAGGTCAGGAGGCATCGTCTGTAATTTGTTGTTGCATAAGTTGAGCTGCATTAAATTTTTCATGTTTGAGAAGGGCTTTTCTTTGAATACTGAGTCATCAAGTAAGTTATTGCAGAGGTCAAGTGTGGTCATGTTGGGCAATCCTTCCAATGCATTTGCAGGTAACTGGGAAATTTTATTGAAACCAAGGAGAAGTCTCTCTAGAGAGCTGGGCAGAGGGAATGGAAATTCTTCCAATTCATTGTGTTGTAAATGAAGTTGCACTAGGTGTGAAAGTTTGGCAAAAACACCATGGTCAATCATATGGAATTTAATATTGTTGTAGCTGAGGTTAATTTCCCTTATGAAGGTAACATTAGTGAATGGTCCTGCAGGCACAGCTTCAATGTTGTTGTTTTGCAGATAAAGTTGTTGGACGTGACTGGGGATGTTTGGTATTGTCTTGAGTTTCCGGTGATCGCAGTACATGGACAAGGGAAAAGCTGGTGGACAGAAGCATTCTTTGGCACACTCAACTGGAAAAGGAAAATGAGGAGCTTCAACTTGGGTGTTTGGGTTAAAATAATATGGAACTTGATGATCTGGCTCCCCACCATATTCATCCTCAAAATCATAGTCTTCATACTGACAAAAGACCAAAGCAGCCCAGAGGAGGTGGAGGATCAATAGGTGGCTCAGAATCCCCATATTTAAATTGATATGTTGTGACCTGTTGATGAGAAAAAACATTAAGTTTTAGATAGTTATAAAGTAAATAGCACTGAAGTTTTAAGTAGCAGCAATATATAATGAAGGACGTAAAATAATTTTTTTTTGCAACACATTACTAGGAAACCCAAGTTCTGATCTGTACCTTCCACGTAAAAAACAAACAAATTTACTGTCCTTGATGTAAACAGAGGTTTTCTGGTCTGACTTCTGGCAAGGAACAGCTGTCCACCTGTGCTGTGCTTGGTACGGAAGGGTACCATAATAGGATTGTTTCTATAAAAAGGACATTGAAATAGATTACTTGGAAATATTGTATGTTATGTAAAGTAGAAATTTTTGTGGCTTTGCAAATTGTATGTTCTGTGGCATTTTGTGTTGTTTTCTATTTTGAACAAAACATGACTGACATAGTACTGTGTTAAGGATGATGTGATTTTTCTGTTCCATCATTTATTTAAAACCAGTGCAATTCAACCATTGTGCACTGCACATGGTATAAATCTTCAGGGGTAACTTTACTTTGTAGTCTTCTTCAGCTTCTGTAATCATATGTTCTTCATAGATGTGAACTGATTTACCTCCCAAATACCCTTCTGAGGTGAAATCCTGATGTTGTAAAAGCAAATCATTTTGCAGGTCAAATTTCTGATGCTCAAAGCCAGTCTAACATTTTAGAGTACTTTATGCAGTCAAAGGAACCATGTTATTTGGCAGAATGAGAGTTGTGAATCATGTCAAGCTGTTCAATTTAAGCAGCAATGAGTCAAAATGTTACATTGCAAGTCAAACCACAGAAGTCATGGAAAAATTTAAGAGACTTTGCTCAGTATACCCTGAAGCAGAGAGAGAAAAGCAGTTATTCTTTTTTTTTTTTTTTTTTCATATATGTTTCGTACCCAAAGGACTCTTTGTCAATATTTGTTTACTGAACACTCTCAGTAACAAAGGAGATGAGACAAGTAGTCATTTCTGGTGATTCCTAGCGGTGATTACCTAATGGGTGATGTATTCTATGAACTGAACAGCACAGAGAGAATTCTAAGAAGAATAGTAGTAACAAACTCTTGGAATTTGCTGCATCCCTGCAGTCGTGCTGTGTGCCACAGCCTGTGTGCCAGTGGCTGGGTGTCACCATGGGGCATCGCCTAACCTGCATATCTAACTTTGCATTTGAGTGCAGTCCAGTTTCATAGCTGATGAAAACCTTAAACCAGGTTTGACTGGAGTCAGGAACTGCTCTCCAGGTAGGTCCTTTGCAAGGCCAGGGACTCCATATCCCTGCAGCAGTGTGGGATGTCCTAGCTAATTAAACAATTAGCAGAGACACAGAGCAGCCTTGCACCACAGTGCTGCATAAATGCACTGTGCTGGGGTGAGAAGGAGTTCTGTGCTTCAGGAGGAATTCGCTGGGTTTCACATTTCAGACAGTGTATATCAGAATATCTTCTAATCAGTCCAGTTGGTATCTATCTAAAATCTGTTTCTAACTCCCACAGCTGCCTTCTGGTTTTGTGGAACAGATCCCAGTCTGTTCCCCTTGCCTATTTCATGCTCTTTGTTTGCTTTTGTTTCCTCCCTCTTCAGTTGCAGTCCAGAACTTGAGCTTCACCTTCTGGTTCAATTCTCTCAGCTCTTCTACTCCGTGTCACAAAACTTCCAATTAATAATTTTTGTTCTTGGTGCCACAGTTGTCCTTAGAAACCAGGAGGGACAACTCAGGTAAGTCTTCTCACTTTGAGGAATAAGGCCACTGTGGGACTGATCTACTGCAAATGTGGATAATGTGAAGAGAGCTCCCATCATGTCAGATGAAATGACAAATAAGAAGTAATATGTACCAAAGTCCCCCAAAGGTTTAATGGAGAGGGAGGAGCTGGTTTTGGGGAGACACTTGGATACTTTGAATAGTAACTGTCCTGCCAGGCTTGCAGGTTGTGTCTCAAAGCACTGAGACACTGACACCCCTTCATGAAATATTTCTAGGAATTTAACTAGCTTTAAAACACTCATGTCAGGTGAAACTTGATAACAGGAAATGCAGGTCAGATGCACACAATATGATAAAACATAATTACAAAGTTGAAGAACAATAGAAAATCTTAGAAGCTTGATTCTTTACCATCTGTAATCAAGTCAGAGCTCAGTAGTTGTATTTGCAAGCAGTTTACTCGCTGAAAGCTAAATATTATATAACATGCATGAATCACTCTTCACTGAAAAATAACACAATCAGTTCATTTTATTCCTGCTTACCAAGAAAACTTACTCTTTGGATGTCTGAGAAGTTCAAGTTGTAGAGGCCAGCAAGTTCTTGTGCTGGTGAAATCATCTAAGACATAGCCTACCCCAGCTGGAGGAACAAAAGGTCTGTCTAAGCCATATTTTGTGGTAAGGAGCCTTGTGGGAAGGCAACACAAAATAACAGCCTTGTGGCCCCTCTTCTGATTTGCCAGTAAAATTTAAAAAACTGCTTTGTGCCACATCATCACTTGCTGTAGATGCTGTGTCATAAGGCTGTGAAGCAATTTCTCCTTTTGTTCAAATCCCTTCAATATAATTGGCAGGATTCTTTCAGTTACCAACTCCCATTTAAAAAAAAAAAGAATAAGGCTTCAAAAATGATTACAGAGGTTATTAGTTCATTGTGCGGGTTCAGCTGCAGTGATTCAGTTCTGTGAAGGGTTTGTCCTCTGAGGATGAAGTTAAGAAACAGTAAAAAAATTAACCTTACCAAAATCAAGGGGAAGCATGTACTGTTAATAAGCTCTTATAAACATCTTCCTTATTTTGCCCCCACAATGTCTATGTCCTGTCTCCTTCCTGCAAAGGATTTGCTCTATGCAGTGCTGTCACTGTGGTGGTGGTGTTAAAGCTGAGCATTCACAGTAACTTTCCAATATCTTTGTTGCTAAGTTGCATAGAGAGACCGTAAATCTTGTGCAAAGGGTAATTAGGACATGAAACATAAATATTTTTCTTGAGTAAAATGGTTTATCTTGGGTTTTAAGAGGAATTAAAGAAGGTACAGTTATCTGCCTTTGCTGCTGTGTGATACTTAAATACCTGTGATATATGCAAAAAATGGAGGAAATGGAAACTTTTTTTGTGAAGTGGTTTAAGTGTATGATTTATACAAAGCATTTAATTATGCTTTTGGCTTAGTAAAATAATTACTTTATTTCAAAATCTGTTCACAAGGAAGAATCTGGTTCTTAAGAATTCTTCTTTAAAAGTTCCTTAGAAGTACCATAACTTTTTTTAAAATGCAGTGGTGAGTTTACGTGTTTTTTTTTCTCTGTGAGCTTCATGAAGCTGATGCTTTGCTCAGCCTTTTCAAGTTTCTTTTCTAATATTGAGGACAAGAATACATATAAGAAGATAATTCATATGTAATTCTAACATTCAGAAAGCACCAGAAGTCATGACCAAAGTGATGTTGTAGGAGTTGGCAAAACTAGAAATAAACTAAAGCAGTCAAGTATTTATGTAGGGAATACAGAATACAAGGGAGAGGTTGAAAGAGAGAAATTAAAACTCCATAGTCCTTGAGTAATGGTGCCACAAAGAGTTGAATAGTGCCACTAAATCAAAACCAGTAATTATTTTTTTCTTAAATAATTAATAGAATACATACACAGTGAGAGATTAAAAAAGCCCTACCGAGTTTTTTATGACCAGTTAGTAAAATGTTACTGGCTTCTATGAAGTTTGGGTGGTTTTTAAGCACAAGACAAAGAACATGGCACATATTTTTGGAAGCTTTGTTCAGTAACAGTTATAAGTAAGACATACATAAAACTATTTTATCCAAAGATAAAAATTAGAGTTCTAATTTCATACCTGATATTTTTGTATTGTTTTCTACTACTGATTATGTCCCAAAGTCTCTTAAGCTCTTAGGAGATAAAAATCTCATGGTGAATTTAAAAATCCATGGTGGCAGGACAGAAGAGTCTGTCCTTTGAAAAATTGTGGTAAAGCTCTTGATTTGAAGCACATTGAGCTTCAGAGGCTGCTGCAGCTCTAGCCATGGAATATATTAAGACTCAGTTCCTGTTTTGTGGCAAGAGCTGTTTTGGAGACAAACAAGTCTATACTTTGTGATCTTGGTCAAATTGTGTGGTGTGATCTTCTTTTTCATTTGTGGTGTGGCAGGAATTTCCTTACAAGGCAGATAATGAGGGGATTAAATTTAGCAACCTTTATGTGAGACTTCTTGTTTCAAAGGTTGTAAAAATTTATTGAATTTTCAGCATATTTTGTTTTTTAGTTTTAAGAATGCTTTGAAAAGGATTATTTTTAATGTTGATTTGTAATCTTTTTTTTCATCATTTTACTTATGCAGTTGTGATGCAAAGTGGGATGTATGGCAAGCTAGAAGTCTGAGTTGGCTTCAAGCTGATTTATTTTCTTTAGCTAAACTTCAAGCTGATTTATTTTCTTTGATCCTTTTCATCAATTAAAATCTTTGGAATTTCACCATCTCCATTAACTGTATTCAACTTATTAGACTTGTCAGCTTTTCTAAATTTGTTTCTGAGCTGAAGACACAAGAAAGGCTGTTCTATTATTTTATCAATTTAGGGGTTTTTAGCTAGTTGAGTATGGTCTACTGAACACATAAATATTTCCAAATTTTAGTCAAAATGTTCTTGGGATAAAGTAGAAAAGATCACCAGTGACCTTGAGGTGAATGGCCCTGATAAGGTATTAATTACTTTCAATTATTGGGCCTTTTCCTTATTTTCACTGTCTGACTGTAAAAGATTCTTAGGTTTCTTTGTGTTTGGTGAGTTTTTCTTGGTAAGTCCTTTTTTCCTTTCCCTGCAAAATTTATAATGGTCCTTATGAAGTATAAAGAGGAAAAAAACAGTGCATTTTGTTTATAGAGGGTTTAGGGAACTCAAATGAAGCCAAGCTGGGGAAGTTAGACCTGAGGACTGTGTTGGAAATACGATCTTAGTAGAGTTGCAAAAGTCTGGCCCTGCTATCAGATGTCTGAAAAGGCCCCAAGCTCAAAATTTAAAAATCCTCAGTTGACAACTTGGAAGGAATTCTCTGGTTTAGATAAGAATTGGTGATGTTTGTTCCTGTGAGTGAGGGCACAATAAAAAAGGGAGTGCATAGTCAGATATAACAAGGAACTGGGAAGGCTGTAATTTGGTTCCTTGTAAAGTCTGTGGGTAGGAAACAGCTGTAGGCAATGTCATTGAGGCTGGGCTGCACTTCAGAGTCACGTTGTAGGCACAGAAGCTCTCGGCATCTCAATTTTTCAGGCCTTAACTGGCAGCCCAGCCCTGCTGTCAGCAGCCACCTGCAGCCTCTGGGAATTCCATGGATGTTTTGCAGAGGTGCTTCTTACCTGTGCTTGCCTTCAGGAGAGCTGACTGAACACTGGGGCTGTGGTGGCTGCTGGATTTATTTACCCTGTGCCAGAACTCCTCTGAAAAGTCACTGACTGCAGTGTAGAGCTCGGCAAATTGAGATGCTGAAGGTCTTGTTCTTGCAGAGCCTCCAGCCAAGCCCGAGCCCTCCCAGGCTTTGGTGGTGTTCTGCTCTTCATGGAATGGAAATTCCAGGAGAGTGTCCCTGTGGGAACCTGTGTTTTTAAAGGTTATGGAAAAGGGGCCGTCAAATCATATCAACAGAGCTGGGACAAGGCCTAATCTGTTTAAAAAAGCAAAGGAGGACAGAGCTGTGCCCTGTGTGGTGCTTTCTGTTGCCTCTGACCTGAACCTTGTTGTGTGGTCCCTATTTATTTCCCATTTAGTAGGTGGTATTATGAGATCCAAACTCTGGCAATCCACATCTTGTGCAGCCTGTTTTCAATGTTTTGCCTTGTTTTGCTAAGAGCTCCTGGGAAGAGCATGTTGAGCAACTTAAAACAGTCGAGCTTATTGACCTTGTAGCATGGGAATTAATTATAATCTCATAGGAAATTGAGTAACTTTTACTAATGAATAGTGCTACACTGAATTTTTAGGGCTGAATTCAATTGAAGCATTTCTGCATCTAGAAGCAATATATTAGGAAGCTCTGATCTCATTAGATGAGAATGTGCATGAATATGTGCAAGGAACAATTGGTACTGCAGAAGCTAAGTATCAAGTTTCCTGGCATGTTCAAATTTATAATATGTGAGGGATTTTGTATGACAATATCAAATTATGGTAGTGGAATAGATGACTTTGAAGGACTGATAAAGAGGAGGAATGTAACATTTTTCTGAATATATTGCTGTGTTAGAAATCTTAGAAAGATTTAATAGCATACTGGGAGAGGTTATGGTTTTTTTTAAATGCATTTTACTTTCTACAGAAGAAGCATCTAAATAGGGTTGTAGTGTACTCATCATGTAGTGTTTCTACTAACACAGTTACAAGTAGTCATAAACAATTTACACTGGAAAAATAAAACAAGTTGAAAATAGATGTAAGCAATATTATCTGTAGCAAATAGTGTCTGGTTACTCTAAAATACCCTGAACTGTATGAAATTATAAATCTCTGCTGAGGAGAGTCACTGTTGTCAGCTGACATTTGTGTTTTTAGTAATTGGGTAGCTTGTTTAATAAATATGCTTTGTGTTATACTCTGTATTTTTATACAGCCTGCTTTGGTTGTTCCAAGATGACTTTGGGCTGTGTTTTCCTCCCATGTGGAGTTCTGGGAATAGTTGTCTGGTTTTGCAACCACTGTTTACTGGTGCAGGTATATTCATTTTCTTGAGGCAGTATTAGCAGTTGGACCTCAAACTTTAACAGAGTCTTTAGTTTGCCTGATTTGTGTCTTATATGATCACAGTACATGACAGGTGTCTTGCACTCACTAATAATCACTGTAAGTAAAAGAAAACAGTGCTCTGGAAGGGAGGAAAGTGAGGAAGGAAATGGAGCTGAGTGTCTATTCCAAAGTAGGCACTTCTCATTTATTTTGAGCAGAACTGCTGATTTAGTGCCCTAAACTGGTAGGTGTCTAAAAGAGATCATGTGAATTCTACCATAATAATTTATATTAATACCTTATTCATTAGCTTGTTTCATTCATTTATAGCTAAGGACTTCCTGCAATTTTGGTTAAAGAGTTAGAAAATGTGCTCGCAACTTCAGCTTGTTCTCAGGTTTGTATCCAATCTGAAAAATCATATGTTTATAAGCTTTTTATAGGCACTTCCAGGCAAGGATAAAGGGTAGTTGTCTAAGTTATTTGCCAAAGCATTCCTGAATGATCATGAGTAGGAAAATGTTTTGCATTAGCAGAAATTCCCCTTTGATTTTACAATGACTACAGAATGTGTTTCTTTTCTTCAATACCTATTGCTCTAGAAATATTCTAACAAATACAACTGGCCAGCCTGGTGGTGTAGAGGATTCTGCCAGGCAGCTGCTCAGCTCTCTCCTATAGTGTGGAAACTGAACATCAGCCTTAAAATGGTTCTTAATTTTTATTATCCCTTCTTTCTTAAAGAGGATAAATCCTCTCCTTTTAGCAGAAACCTTACAATGCTGGCACCACATTGCTTTTATGGCCCACAGTGCAGTTCTTATGTAGCCAGAACCTGTGACTTGGAAGCTTTCAAAGAAACACCAGGTGTTACTACACATCATTCTGTACCCTAGCATATTGTCTCATAAGGAAAGATATAATCTCTCTACCCTTGATTTCCTTTCGTTACTCTCCATTTTGATCTCCATTTTGTTTAGACTTTCTTTAATATTAATGGTCCGTTGGAAGCAATGCTTATGCTTGACATATAAAATCAATGTGTCTTTTGACTTATGGGAGTTAATCAAATCAAAAGGGTTTCTCTGTGGTTTGATTTATGAGTCACAGCTCCTCCTTGGCAGAGCTCTTGTGGGGGGGTTTATTTTGATCCAGTCACTCTGGCTGGAAGTCATTTCTTCTATTACCTGTTGTGGGATCCTTAAAAGGCCTTATTGTGAAGACTTGAGCAAGGCTTACACTTAAACCAGCACTCAGAGAATCACAGAATGATGAAAGCTCATCCAGTTCCAGCCCCTGCCATGGGCATGGACCATCCACTCTCCCAGGCTGCTTCAAGCCTTGTCCAACCTGGCCTTGGGTACTGCCAGGGATGGGACAGCCACAGCTGCTCTTACCATTTCATTAAGGAGGAAAAGTTGATCTGGCCATTACAGACTTTCCATGGTAATCTGGCAAGTGTCTCCTTGTTCTGTCTTGCTTTCAACACCTTCTCTTGCCTTGTCCTATTGCTTTTTGAAGAGTGGATTAAATGCCTGAAGCTGTTTGTAGCCAAAATATAAACGTCCATAATGTTTTTGTTCTAAAAAAATCAATTATTTAAAAAAAAATATTAACTGGGTCTTAGTAAGGGAATGGCATGAAATCAGTGCTTTGAGTGATTAAACTTTAAGAGAACTGAGCTGATATCAGTAGCTCCCTTTAAAAATGTCACTTTTAATGCAAGACAGCTGTCCAGATCTCCCTTCACGTCTTTGCCAAACACTTGGCTTAATGCTGAATCTTCTAAATAAGTCTGTGTGTTGTGAAAGCAGCCCCAGAATGGGGACTGGGGTAGTTGTTTTGAGCTGCTAATGACTGAACTAGATACTGGGTTTAGCCATGGTGAGATGTTTGAGCGGAAAGGTGCCTTTTAGAAAGACAGAGCAGTGCCTTTACGAAGCAGTTGCACATCTGACAGATGTGTTTTCCATGCTCGCATTTTCTCCTCTTCTCAGGTTCCTGTGCATTCTGATTTTGGGAGGGAACTATTCAAGTGGGAAGCATACATTACCCTTTCTGTCCTAAGCACAAGGCACTAGAAGCAGTATGAATCCATAAAACACAGTGTTGCTAAGGCAAAGCATTCCTGAAACAGGAGTAATGAAATATTGCCTTACACGTGTGTGCTCCAATGGAACGCGCTCAAGGAAAACAGCACCAAGAGTTGTAGTTAGTTTATGGTAAGAAACATTTTATATTTTTAAAATACTCACTTTGCTTGTGACTTTATCATAAATAATGATAAAGGGCTTTTATAAAGGGTGACTACTTTTTTTTCTTCCATCTATTAGAGGGAAGCAATAAGAAGGATATTGATTGTTTAGATCAGACTTAGTTTCTACTTTTCTGAAATAAAAGATTGTGGGTTTTTAAATGCTAATTGTTAACTGTGGTCCTGACAGGGGAAACAAGGGATCTCTTTGCATGCCGGTTAAGAAAGTGATTTGGGGTCTGGGAGTGATAATGATGGTGCGAGGTTTGAAACGTTTTCCTCCAAATGGCAACACAACAGATTTTATCTTCATATCAAGTATCTCAAATTGACAGGCCACTGTACAGGAGTATAGTTTGTCAGAGAGATCATTAACTGCCCAGATTAGGTATGTGCTTGCATGGAAAATAGCTCCTAAAAGTACCCTGATTCTTTCATCTCAAAATTCACCCTATTACATGGTTGTTCTGCTGGTCCCTTTTAAAAGACAGCATTATGCAGTCAGGGACTATGAGGGTAAAATATTCTACTTTTGTACTGACCTTTATTTTTACTGTTTTTCTGAAAGTTATCTGGCTTTCTTTTTCTATGGTAGTAATTTTTTAAATGGAGTTAAGTCAAAAGGCTTTTTCCATGTAAAATCTAGTATCTGAGAAAAATATAAGATACCAGTAATATTAATTTACAGGAGGGTAACATCTAAATAGAAACTGAATGTATTAGCTTAAACTATAAGTGAAAAATATGCATTCCAAAAAGCCATGTAAGCTTTCCTGAAGTTATTCATTTCTAGGTATTAATCACTAAATTTTTCTTAAGCAAGTGATAATTAAGCTGCATCACACTATTGCTGCTGGAGAAATGAGTATAGACAGTTGCTTTTATTATTCTTGCAGAATACTAGATGATTCTGTCACTTCCTGAATCTGGACATCTTCTTATAAGGTTAATACAAAAGTGGTTTCTCCATGCTAAAAATTAGGCCCTTTTAACCAACTTGTGACTCCCTCATTCAGTCTGTTCCTTGTTTTGCCCTGGAGAATAGAAACACGATAAGATAGAGCTGACAGAAGGATAATAATGGTGACTAGATGTTCTTGGTGGCCCAAATAAGATATAAATTTTGGTAAAATATTATCTTTTAGAATGGCAGGCCAGTTTGTGGGGTTTTTTTTTTCCCACAAATGAGTTAGTGTTCTGTGAAGAGTGTTTCTGGAAGAAAAATATTTTCATTGGTCTTTATGTTTAAACAGCTTTTGGAAATAACACCAGCTGAAGAATTAAGAGGCAAGTCCATGCTTGTGTCTTTGACTTGCTCCCTCTCTGTCCCTCTGGAAATTTTCCATCCTCTGGCAGCCTGACAGCTGGATATTTTTTCCATTCTTAGCAGAGACTGTAACACTGTAATAGTTCCTGCAAATGTAATTGTGAGGAGAAGCCGCTCATTTCAGTGTTTCTTCCTGATTCTGATAGAAACCTTTGTGGAGGTGATGGGTAGCACAGGTGGAATGAACCAGGTGAATCATTTCTCCAGGGGCTCTCTTTACATCTGGTTGCTCTGGTGCATCCAGGCTTGTTAAATTCCCTGCTGCTGCACAGGGAGTGTGGGGCAAGGCTTGGCTGCCTGTGGAAATGTGTGAGATTCTCATCAAAACTGAGTCCCCAGTGCCGCTGTGCCAGAAATCTCATCATTGTCACATTTACCCTGGACAGGGATTTGGGACAGGAAAGTGTTCATGCATAGGAAAACCTGGCTATGTGGGATTAAATGCAGAGCCTGACTGTTCACTTGGGTAAGAATGTTCATATTTTATGTGAAAATGCAAGGCAGCATGTTCCATTGAGCCAATCTTTACTGGCTCACGTGGGCTTTGAGAAACATCCCAACTCACTTCAAAATATTGATTAGTTTTAAGTTTTAGTTATTTAAGTCTCTTAAATATCATGCAAGTCTGGTTTTGTTTACTTCCTACATAACCTTGTCTTCCATCTCTCATGATCCGCTGAGTACGGAGGGTAAATCTTGCATTTATCTTAGCAGATAATTTAGACCGTGGTATGTGATACGTGGCATTTGGAATTCAAGTCAGATTTTCATTTACTCCAGAACTTTTCCATATGTTTCCTATTAGCAGCTTTGTTCTCAAATCTCTAGTTTCCCCAGAAAGGAGGGAAAAAGTCCCAACACAAGCCCAAGAAGCAATGTTAAATTCCAAACATAGAGAATGATGGAAAAAGAAAGAGCCTTTAGAACACATTTCATTATTTTTACTTTAGTACTGCTTTTATTATGCTGCTGTCAAATTCTGATTGAAATGAAATGAAAATATTAATGTTTATTTTGTCTGTTGCAGTGTACCATAGTTTTTCTGGATAAATAGTGCAATATTTTAACTGGCAATTGAATGAATATGGAATGAGTATCTTTAAGAGATAACAGCAATTTCTTTTTAGGACATGGGTAAATGCTTTTTGAGATTACATTACATGATTCTAAAATTGCTTAACAGTGAAGTCATATCAGATTTTCTATGCACAACCTGGTTTGTGCATGCAGCTGAGATATTCTGCTGCTTTAGCAAACAGGTATGAAGGGTTAAAAATTGCACTTCTTGGTTTGTATTTTTCAACTGCTCTGGTCTGAGTCATTTCACTCACTTTTGGGAAATGCAGGTGCAGGAATCCTTGTGGGATACTCTTGAAACATTTTGGAATTTCCATTATGTTTAAAATAGCCAAACATTCCCTTCTTGATTTTTTAACAAAAATCTTTGTCACTTATTTCACTCAGTATCTTTTAATCCTCATTACCAATTATAACCAATTTTGACACAGGATAGAGAGAAATATTTATGTGCTTGTTATTAACTTGTGGAAAATAGCAGCTGGGCAGAGGAAAGTGCTCCAAAGAGGTCCTTCAGCTGGGAAGGGACAGTTCCAAATCCTGCTTAGGAGCAGATGGAAGGCAGGAGAGGACAGAGCTGTGAGTGACCCCTTGGCACACGGCTGCCTCTGGCCTTTGGCAGCGCTGAGGTGCTGTGGTGTGAGCTGGAGAGCAGCTGCAGGGACCTGAGGCTTGCACGACTCAAATCCATAGGAATCCAGACTTCTGGAGCTTCTTAGCTCTTGGAATGATAACTTAGTGACAGCAACACTGGGAATGAAGAGTTGTCCTTATCCCTTTAAAGCAGCCCAGGATACTGGGAGCCGTCCTTCACAAGGACACATTGCTGGCTCATGTTCAGTTTATCCAGGACCAGGACCCACAGATCCTTTCCTGCAAAGCTGCTTTCCAGGTCAGCCATCAGGCACCAGTGCATGGGGTTACCCCTCACCTGGGACAAGATTTTGGGCTTCCCTTAGCTGAGCTGCACGAGCTCCTCTTGCCCATTTCTCCAGCAGTTTAACCCCAGAGAGCCACATGTCAGTCACCAGTGACCTTGTGAGGGTGATCTGCCCTGTCAGCCAGATGGATAATGAAGCTGGGAGCAGAGCTGGAGCCAGCACTGACCCCTGGGGTGCACGGGCACTTCCAGATCTCCAGCTGGAATTCACCACGTGGCCTTTCTGCACTCACTGCCTTCCAGCCATTTTCAGTCCACCTCACTGCCTGCTCATCCAGCCCAAACTTCACTGTGCTCTTAGGAATTTGCAACTCCTTGTTCTTAAGACCAGGCAGTGAAATCCAAAAGCTGTGCTCCTCTGTCCATCTGTCCTCTTCTCTTTCCTGACACTTCTGGCCAGCTTGTCTAAAACACTGAGTTCCTGCAGGTTTCATCCTGGGCAGAGCAGGAAGATACTATTAATATTGGAAAAAGGAAGTAAAATAAACACTTCTTCACCTTCTTTAACTCAGTCTAGCACCAGAAGAAAGCACCTAGATCATACAAAATAAAGTGTGTTTTATTGGAAGTGTGTTTTGATTTGCATTGTGTATATTTGCCACAGCTGATGGTGGAAGTTGAAATAATGATTTAGTAGTATCTTATATTCTTTGTACTTTTGGTATCTTATAAAGTTTGCTGCTCTTTGTCTACTAATGCTGCAGTATTCTTTGTATTGCTGTGTTTGAAGTGCTGCATTAAGTAGGTCGATATTGGGAAAAGGGGCAGGGAGAAGACTTGGAAAAATGAGACTATGTAATCATCCTTTGGTAATTTAATGGTGTAGAGCAGGACATAGAACACAGGGTTTAGCAGCACTCCAACAGTATTTTAGCACTCAAACAGGCCCCTCTGCTTAATCAGTGTTTGTGACGTTTACTGAACCCTTCCAGTGCTCTGACAGTCTGTCATTTATTCTTTAGAATGACTTTTCCTTCTATTTGTAGCAACAGGCTGCCACCCTCTGGTGAAATTTGTTAACTGTTGTGTAGGGACTTTGCAGATTTTCAGAGCGGAGAAGTCTTTTAAAGTTTGAAAATCTTAAATGGAATAAATATTAATTTTTTTATTAGACAAATACAGATACTTGTACAAAGCATAAGTAATGACAAGGATTTATATCAAGTCTCTCTTTTTCCCTCTTTCCTTCTCCTATAACATTTGTAGAGAATGTAAAGGTGGAATTGATTTCTTGACAGATTTTCTTCCTGTCTGCCAATACTGAAATGCCTTGTTCTGTGGGAAGATCACTGAAGCCCAGTGTGTTATCATCAGTTAATTACTATTCTGTTAATTACAATTTTTGTCCATGTGCAGAAACCATTGCTGAAACTGTGTATGGTGCATTTTATATCATAATGTTTGTGTACCACTGACACATCCACCTGTCTAAAGCATGCCAAAGATGCAAGGTGTGGAAATTATTAATTATTATTACCACAAATGCCAGCTGAAGAATGATATCTGAAAGTAGGGGAGGGTCGTCAAGCATAGTTTTTTTTTCTCTTAAGTGACAGGCATCCTATCAATTTGAGGTGATCTAGGAAATTACTGCTTTTCTCTAAAAAGAAAATCTACAGGAAATCGTTAAAATGAACCATTTGGTAATTCCCTGCTGTAATGCAAAATTGTTAGTATAGTTTAAATCACAGATGAAGTTTTTTGCCTGAAGGACTTGCCTGGAGGATGGTGCAAACCTAAGCAGTTGATAAAATCGTTTGGGGATTATTAAGAGTGAGGGTAGAGGTAGTTTCTTCAAAAGTAGTGCTGCAGTTTCTTCTGTGAATGTTCTATGCATCTATGGAGGCTGACTGGAGAAAGAGTTTCTCAGTCTGGATGGACAGCCAGAGGAAAGAGTGAGAAGGCAAGAGAGTTTTTAAGGCTCTGGAAGGATAAGATCAAGACTGCATGGCTTTCTGCCTCTTAGGACTTTACTATATTTTTACAAACCTTTCCCATTATAGTAGGACTTCAATAGCAGACTTAAAAATTTGGTGAAACTCTTACACAAATACTTGTATAGAATTCATAGGCTTAGAGAGCACGAGGATGCAGTTCCTGTTGTCCATTGCATTAACCCCAATTAGATAAGGAATTGTTTGCATTCTCTGTGTTTTCTTTTAAACCTTACCAGTGAATTAGTGTAGAATAATGTACTACACAACATTGTGAGTTTGTTCTTTCAGTTAAGCTACAGAATTTGATCAGCTTTTCTGCTGGTGTTGACATTGCTGAAATGATGTAACTAGTATAGCAGGATATAAACCAGTGATTCATAGAAATGTAATATTTTTCTCTGTTATCTGTTGTATTTACTAACATTGCATGGGGTTGTGAGTTGTTTATGGTACTCTAAGGCAGGGGAGTCTGTCCTTAAAGGAATGTTGGTATTTGCTAGGAAATGCAATCCTTAGAAAAATCTCCAGAAGGTAGGAATAGAAAGATGCTTGGTCATCAGCAGATGTCAGGTTTTGTGTTCTGTTTAGTCTTTTGTTTTTATTCTGCTTTGAAGTGTGTTACAGAATTTCTATTTGCAAATATTGTTCTTCAGTAAAAGCCTCCCCTGGTCTGGTCTGCCTCCTCTCTTCACATAGTTGTGTGTCTCATGAGCAGAGTGATGCTAACAAAATATTAACTACCAGGAGATAGAGCAGATGAAAAGAACTCAGATATTAGACTTGGTGCTGATTGTGTAGTATATTTAGGAGGGTGGTAGGAAGGCTGAGAGATTGGGAATTGAATTCTTTGTAGTATTTTCTTCTACGAGTCTGTGCCATTTCCCAAAGTCTTGGATTTTGAACTTTGTGCAAACCAGCAGTGATAAATGACCTGTAAGCTCTGTAGATTTGGAAAAAGGAGCACTAGAGGAAGTGTCTAGAGAAGAGTCACAAAGGTGCTTGGTTATAATCTCAGAATATTTTGACGTGAGCAACCATGTAAAAAAGTATACACATGCAGGTATTCTGTAAGTTTATTTAATTTATTTTGAATCCCAATAGCAAATATACACTAAATAGATATCTAAAATATCCATTTTATACAGTACTGTCAGTATTGAGAGTTCTGTGTGCTGTCCTGCACAGGAAGGCAGGGCAGGCGAGTTCCAGCTGCTTGGTTTTGGCAATTGTAAGGGACTTCCATTAAGGAGGGATCCTTAACCCGTGTGATGTCAAAATATAAAGAGGAAAAGAATAAAATGAAAAACACGATTACAGTTGTTATAGATAAAAGAAAAATGTTTGTGCTGGCCTAAAGGGAGTTTAATAGTCATTCCTATTAAGCTTGAAGCATATCCTAAATCTTGAATCCTACTTTTAATGTTCAGGCTGTATCCAATTCTATCAATAGCAAAACGCTGAAGGACATTTTCTTCTTAAAGTTGAAAGGAAAAATTGCCAACAGCTTTTAAAGACTTTTCATCTGTTCTCAACATGAAGCTTGTCTTTCTCTCACTTAAAAGCTTGTAAGAATATATTCTAGCTTAGAGACCACTACCTGACAATATTGTAGCTTTTTATTGCATCTTTGCTCATTATCAAAAATGACACAAGGAATTGCCCTTGAAGTCTGGTAATTTTTGGTTTTGCGACTTTTCTTACAACACTTTCTGGGAGAGAACCTAGGTCTCTATTTCCTAACTGTGGAAAAAGTCACTTCCACATGATTTTTAGGATTTGAAAGAAAGAATATGTCCAAACAATGTGATTTAAGGAAGGCATTTAACATCTATAATAGGAAACATCAAATACAGTTTCCAGTTCCACTTCTAAGAGTCCTTCTGTAAGCTATAAAGACTTTTGTTTAAATTATTCAAATGTAGGTTGAACATTGTCAAATACTACAATGGATCCTACTTAACATATTGTTTCTAATTAATTACCTCTGAAATAGCAAATACTTTGTAAACGGTTAAATAGTGTAAAATCAGCATTTTTCCGCAAATTTCAAGTATTGTAAAACTGATTTGGACAAGTTGCTTTTTGAAATGACCACCTTGGGTCTCACTTGAGGAAGTTGCCAAGTTGCACACTGTTCCTGGCTAAAATGCAGCGGAAGGTGGAAGGCTGCACCTCCCAGTACTTGACAGGGTTGTTGAAGAGGCTGATGCCGCTGTACAGGGCTTTCTTCTTCCTCCGTCCCGTCGGACAGAAATCGTTCACTCCCAGCTTGGCAATGTGGTTGGAATGGAGGAAGACCACCTGCAGCAGTAGGAACAGAAAAATACAGGAGTTGAATGAAAATAGGGAAAATATTGCTTAGCATGTAGGTCCCTGAGGTTTGCTAAAACATCAGTTCCATGCAGACCTTGAGAGTAACAAGAGCTTAACACTTGTATTAAATCTTTAAGAAAAGTCTTCCTTCTGCCTCAGTCTCTCCACAAAGAAAAGTAATTTGGCATTTTGTGTGTTTTTAGAATAATTGGACTCTATTCTTACAGAATTTGGTTCTAAAATGCAATTTTATATCCTCTTGTAGGAAAATTATAATGATGTAGTAAAAACTATAATTCTTCATTATAATGAAGAATATAGTAGTATTATATTCTCATTTCTGGAAACATTTTTTGAGTGTAGCAATTACTTGTCCCTTTTTTTTCCTTTCCTAGGGAGTGTTCCTGTAATTTGATTTTGTTTATTTCTTTGATAAGCTTTTACGATTTCAGGCTGTCTTAGTAGGAGAGTCATGGCAAAATATATGTGTCAGTTAATTATGCTTTTTGGTTATGACTTAATCAGTGTGATAGTGAGAAAGTCAGACAACTCAGAACTCCCAGAGCTGTCTGATAAGTTCCGTGTATGACCTGCAGATATTTCAGTTCAGGTAATCCAGGAGGAACCTTCTTCAGCTTGTTTTTTTCCAGGTGGATTTCACGTATACTTGGGATGTTGGCAAAACTTCCATTTTCCACTTCTTTGATTTTATTATTGCCAAGGCCTAGCCTAGAAATAGTACAAGGAACATTTAATTAAAGACTAATTGAGATTCACAACAGCTTTGAAGAGCTTTTTCTTTTTAAGATTGAAGTACACAGGAGTAAACATGGGGAGAAAAGAACTGGAAGAAGATGATGAAATCTTACCTTTGATAGGAAAAAAATCACCATTGACCTAACATAATTTAAACTCCAATTAAAGATTGGCTTGCAGCAGTTATCAGTTATCTGATGTAAGCAATTGTTCGGTTTTGCATGCAGTTTTTGTAATTATAGTGGCAAGTATTTCAGTTGTAAACATGAAGCTGCTTGTGAGATTAATCATATCGTTTTACCAAGTAGTACAGCTGCAAAGTGTGGTCACTGTAATAAGTTCTAATAAATAGCCAAATAGCAAGTCTTGTCTAGAAAGGTGTTTTTAATGTGTAGCTCATTTTTAAAATATAAAGGTTTTTTACTAAGCAGGACTGCCTTCTTTCCTATTTCCAGATTTTCATTATATTTTTTGCTCTAAGGCTTCAGCCTGCTTTGCTCAGGTGATTCAGAAGCTGGAGCCTCAGGTAATTCAGAATTTTTCTTTCTGCCCATCCTCCGGCCCCTTTTTCTCCATTCTTTCCCGATTGCTTCAGAAACTGAATTTGGTATCTAAAGGCAGTTCAGTAATTTCTGTTACCAAATCCAGTCCTGCTCAGCCATATTTTCAGAGTTCTTAACTGAACTTTACAGAGAACTTCCTTCTCTCCTATTTCAGTGATACATTCCTCAGAAATACAGATTTTTCTTTAAACCTCATTGCATTTGAAAGCTGTTGTTTCCTTCACCAGCTGCTGTATTTACAAGAATAAATTTTTAAGAGTTAGAACAATTTAGGATAGTTATATTTTGTTCTTATTCTACTTTTCTGTTGCAGGCTGTTGGCAAAACATGTAATAACAAGAATAATGTGGGGATTTGGGGGTGTGTTTGTGTTTTAAAGTTGGGTCTTATTTAGAGCAATTCTTAATAAAACACCTATAATTTTTTTCTTTTTTCTCTCATTAACAAGAGAAGTATCAAATATGAGATCTTGTTGGGCATGACATTTTAACAAATAAAGGGATTCAGCCTGGGAATTTTACCTTTGTAGGTCTTTGTACCGGTTAAAATCCTCAACTTCAATTCCTGTGATCTTATTGTCATCTAAGTGAAGCTCCAGAAGACTGGAGGGCAAATCTGATGAAAAAAATGCACAGTGTGAAAAAACCAAGTTAACTTATTTTTTTTGTTGGAACATTTATTATGTTCCAAAAAGCTTCTTTCCTTTGTGTTTAGAATTGGGTCAGAAGAATCCAGTAGAAGAATCCTGGGGAGGTTGCCTGCATCAAAGAAATCAGTTGTACATATAATGGAGTATATGCAATTATATTGCATATATGTATGTGTGTGTGTGTGTATGTAATATATATGTACATATGTAATATATATTTTATCTATTCTATCTATTACATATATATAATGTATATTACCTATATATAACATATATTACATATATATATACTTATAATAATGTAATTATATTGCATATAATTACATATAATTATGTTAATGAAGAAAATCACCAATATAATTTGGTTTAAATAATAACTGTA
The DNA here is from genome assembly GCF_963513975.1 of Fringilla coelebs. Classification (NCBI taxonomy): domain Eukaryota; kingdom Metazoa; phylum Chordata; class Aves; order Passeriformes; family Fringillidae; genus Fringilla; species Fringilla coelebs. Next base: position 5,284,158 of record NC_140039.1, read on the forward strand.
AAAAAATAAAGCTGTGGAAAGACATATGCTAATTAAGAGATATAAGAGTTCCAAAATTTGGACATTTTTCTGGCTTCCTTTATAACGACTCTCATGGTTACATTGTCAAAGATGTTGATCCCAAGATGTTGTGTTTTGTGCTTTTACCTCAGAGTCTGTAGTCAAAGCCTGTGGAACCAGGGACAGTTTTTTGAAGATCTGTAATTTTTTTCTACACGTTGTGGTAGTTGTGCTGTCACAGCTCTAGGATGTGACTGGAAGGAAAGGTTTTGGAGTACTCTTAAGCAGAATTGTGCTATTTGATAGCTCTTTCCCATGCCAGAATATTTTCTCTTGCGTTGCCAAAAATTCCAAATCCAGACTGGTGAACGGACCAGGAGGTGGCGAATCTTTCCACAGCATCCTCTTAGCGAGGGCAAGGGCAGCTCATCGCAGCCTGGATTTGGGTGCTGGGCGCTGGTGCTGGGTTGTTCCCCGAGCCTCTGTGCGGATGGCCCCGACACCGAGCGCTTCCCGCTGCCCTCGGGGGCTGCCGGAGCTCTGCTCCCGGCTCTGCAGGGACGGGGCTGCTCCCAGCCTGCCTTTATTCCTTTATTCCATTTGCAATAAAGGGGCTCTGTGGGGACGGGGCTGCTCCCAGCCTGCCTTTATTCCTTTATTCCACTTGCAATAGAGGAGCTCTGCTCCCGGCTCCGCGGGGATGATGCTGCTCCCAGCCTGCCTTTATTCCACTTGCAGTCAAGTTTATTATTTTGGGCTCTGCTCCAGTTTGCGTTCCAGCCCGCAGTTCCGGGTGCCTGAGTGACAATATCCAGAGGGAAGGCCACCCACCTGTCCACTGCACATTTTTAGTACCTTTTATAAGCTACATTTTTTTAAAACCTTTGTGCCATTGTAGCGTTTGCAGAGAGAAGCATCTGCAAAGTCAGCTTGTATTTGTGGTGAGGAGTTCACCATGAAATCATGTTTGGTTTGGTTTGTTTATGTATCTGACACCACATTTTGGATCTCATGCTGTATGTCTTTATAGGAGATTTCTCTCTAACAAAGACAAAACTGGAATCATTTTACATTGGGAATTTTTTTTGTGCTAAGTGACAGGATCTGATACTAGATTGTTTTGGGTTTTTTTTTGTTAGGCAGACAGAGGCCTTATGATTTTAAAGTTATCTGAACAGGTGGGGTGAGTTGATTTTGATTATTGTTGAGGGTTTTTTTAGTGTTCTCTTCTAAAGGGGTTGTTTTTAGTGTTTTCTTCTTCTCTTCTGTATATCTATATGTACACATATATATGCATAGAGGAAGAGATTAATAAGAAACAAGTTCTTTATCTGAATGATCAGAAATAAATACAGGTGCCAGCATTGTTTCTCTGTGATTTAGAGCATAGAACATAGTGTTTTCCTTTGTTTCCTTCCTTTTTCTCTTAGCCAGTGGTTTTGAGTGGTTGAAAATCCTGAGAGTTTGGTTCAATACCACGCTGACCTGCAGAAAAAGCAGGTGGTGTGTTGTACTGAACTGGTTCATGCTACATTTGTGTGTGTGGAGGTCAGTGATTCGTCAAATTAGTGTTTTAATTTATTTTTACCTCCAAATTTCAAGGTTGGGGTTTTTTTACATGAAAAAGTGATTTGATTTTGTATTATGTTATGGTGAATTTAATTAAATATTAAAATTAAGTTTTACTTAGCAAAACTACATTGAACATTGTATTTGAGGTGCAGTGTGATGTGCAATATTAAAAATTAAATTTAGACATTTTGGAGTTATATTTTAAATCCCTAAAGGAATTTTGCATCCCTTTTATCCCTGATCAAATATCAGGGAGTTTATTCTTTCTCTGTGAGGATTTTTGAGAGGCTGACGTGTGAAAGATGTGAAGTGACATCAAATTAGGAATTTCTTTGTATTGCTCCTCCTGAGACAAGTGTCTGGACATTCTGTGGGAGGAGTGGATGGGCTGGCAGGGAGAAGGTGGGAGAGGGTGTGCACTGTGTTTGTGCTGTTTGTGCATGAACTCTTCTGGAATGGGGAATTGGATATAAAGTTCAAAAAGAAAAGGAAAGAGGTGGTCTGGTAGTAATAAGAATAGAAAACAATTTATGAATTTAATGATCCTTCAGATGTAAAAGCATTTTATTAAGGAGTGTGCTGGTATAAGTAAATTAGAAAAGGGAAAGCAGACCTACCTTTAGGAATTGAAGTTAACTTGGCCTCTGCAATTCGTATGTGGTAGATATTTACCCCTTCAAAAGCCCCTGGCTCTATTCCATCATTGTTAAGAGGATTTGCACTCATTTCTGCCCATGGGGGAAAAAGAAAAGCATTTATGGCATAGGAATTTTGTGTAGGTTAGACTAAGTTATGAAGAGCTGATTTAAATTTATTTATGATTTCTGATATTCCAAGTACTCATTAATGTTTAGCTTTGATTGTGTGTTCTGAAAGGTGTCACAGCTCTCAGGGAATTTAGGCTGTGTTACTTGGCTTGCAGGATTATCCAAAACTTGACCTTTGTAGCAACTTCACAGAGAAACTAAATTGTGGAGGGTATTCCCACAGCATGGATATCTCTTTAAGAGGAAACTGTGCCTTGGGGAAACGTTTGAATGGAAACGATGTATAATATGTTCCATCTTTGGGAAAGACATTTTCTGTTCTATTTAATCAGGCTTACCTAAAACATGTAGAGACTTCATTCCTTTAAATACATCCTTAGGGATTTTCTTAACCTTATTAGCATGAATTCTGAGCTCTGCCAGAGTTCTGGGTAGATTTGTTGGAATCTCTGTCAGTTGATTGTGGGACAAATACAGTCGTCGTAGCCTCTTTGTTGGTTGAAAGGCTTTGGGATGGATCTTGTGTATTTTATTGTTGTTCAAAGCCAGTGCCTATGAGAGATGGAAAGAGCAATTTAGAAAGCTTTCTTTATCCGGGACTGTTATGACTATGAGTTTGAAGTAATGGATTTGATATGTAATTTAACAATTAAGTATTTAAAATATTTTATTTTTCCATCCTACCAAACTTCAGCACTTTGTAGATGCTTTGGGCATTTCAGTTGATTATGAAAAACAAAGAAGAACCTGCAAGCTGGAGCATTAATCTGAAGGTAGAGCTGAGAATGTGCCAGTGGATCATGAGAATTGGCAAAACAATATGTTTGTATTCTGATATTTTGTGGATTGTATGAGGGTTATATACTTAGTTGCTCATGTTCCTTAATGCAGGCAAATTCTCAAAACTCAGAATCTCATCTTTTATTTTAACATAATGCTGCAAAAATAAAAGTGAAGTTTTTAATCTGAGTTTCTTAGACTTGAGTATCTGTAGATGCCACATGAATTTAAGTTTTATTTGGTGTTTCCATCTCCTGTGAACTTCAGTCTCTCTCTTCTGTACAGTACCTGAGTCTTTTGGGGGCAGCTTCTTCCTCATTGCTATGTGTTATCAGAGAGCTTGTTATGAGTTCCTACAGACAGCAAAATACACACTATCTGAAATGATTTTGCATGTCAAATCACATCTCTGCATTTCCATGCTTAAGTTATTAATTTCTGTTCCTTTTTTTTATTTCTTGGAGTCATCTCTTCTTAGGAATTGTGTGGGGGGAAAAAGTAGAGCAAACAAGAATTATTTTTTCCCAGAAAAAAATGAGGTTAGCTCAAGGAAATAAACAGGAAATGCTCCTTCCTAATCCAAGTTGCCATCTGTGCCTTTGCTAAGCAGACTCCAGGACTGAGCCAAGTTGTATAAAGTAAACTTTGCTCTCAGTGAAAATGTTGTTCGGCCTTGCCACAAATGAACTGAGGAGAAAAAGCAAAGCAGCTTGGTGTGCTCAGCTATCACATAATTAAGTGGTGACTCTGGTCTTTAATGTGATTGCTGATGGATTCCAGTGGCTTTCTCAGTCATTGGAGATAAGAGACTCTTAGATCTTTTACACAGAACATAAGCCATAGTTTGTGCAGTTACCTTTTGCTTGCTGCTGAGACCATTCTGCACCCAGACACAAGACAAGAGAATAGGAAACACTTCGTTGCCAACTCTGAATTTATATAGTTCCTGTTTTTTCTGTCCTGTCCTAGCCCATAATAAACAAGCTCATTCATAAACACTTAGATCTGGTAAATTTTCAGATCTTTCTCAAAGCCAACTATGACTGAAAGGATTTGTTTTAGAGAATCACAGAATGATTTTGGGTTGGCAGGGACCTTAAATACCATCCAGTGCCACCCCCTGCCATGGGCAGGGACACTTTCTACTGTCCCAGGGTGCTCCAAGCCCCATCCAGCCTGGCCTTGGACACTTCCAGGGGTCCAGTGGCAGCCACAGCTGCTCTGGGCACCCTCTGCCAGGGCCTGCCCACCCTGCCAGGGGAGAATTTCTTCCTACTGTGTTAGGAATGGTCCTTCTGTTAGTTTGTGTGTCTCATGTCTTTCTAAGGGAGAATAGAATGCACTTAATTTGCCATCAGTTATGGAACAGATTTGTGCTTTAGAGAGAGCATTTTTAAATGGTCAGTATTTGTTAGTGGAACTAGATCTGGATGCTGGATCTATGGTGACATCCAATAGAAACAAATAATCTAAAGCAGAATTAATCTACTTCCCAGCCCTCTGGGGCTTTCATTTCCTTTTATCATAAAAAGGGATTATTGCGTACTGTAAACAGCTAACTTTATCAGTTGCCAGGGATTTTTGTTTCAAAGCCTGTCACTACATGCATAATTGAGCATGGTAACAAATTAGGAGTAAAGCCCCTGACTTTTCCAGTAATTCAGTGTTTCTCTGTTTTCTGTTCAGGTCAGCTGGATTTGTAGCATTGGTTTCAGTGCTGTATGTGTTAGCTGTATGTTCTGTTCTTTTGAAAATACCCTCAGAAAATACCATTGCTGTTCTCCTGTGAGGTTAAATTCTTTCTGCTATTTTCCAGCTAAGCAGATAAAAAGGAGCACTTGCCTGACAGCCTTTAAAATGGAGGGAATGTTTCTGTGCATCCTAAGAACTGAAAAATCTCGAGAATCTTTTTGGTTAGATCTATATGGTACATTTTCTGGGTATTGTAGAAAGTGGTTCTTAAAACTCAAAGGTATTTGCTTCTTACTATGTGGAAGTTCTCAAATATGCAGGCATTAGACTATTTTTATCTGTATTATTGGAGAAGGAAATCATATTTATATTTTTTAAGTATCTAAATATTTCAGATTGCTAACTAACTGGGAAACTTGGGAAATAGCAAGCTTACATAAAGTGATGTGAGTCCTTGGAGATCGTTCTCCTTGACCTCTTTGATTTTGTTGTTTTGAAGGTCAATCATACGAGTATCTGGCGGGATGTTGCGAGGAATTGATGTCAAACCTGCATAAGTATGTGACATAAACAGAAACATTATGTGCTGTATTTAGGTCCTAAGAAATTAACTGCCAAACATCAAAACACAATAAGATTGTTAATGAATGTGATGGGGGAAAAAATATGAACAGCCATAAAGCAAAGGGTAGAAGGGAATTTTTGATAGTGGGAGAAACTAATGATGTAAGAATGTACCACAAGTGTGTGCATAGTTTTGGGAGGAATTGCTTCTGCCCCTGACCATGAAAGCTTAATGGGGACTGCTCACTGTGGACTCTTTGCATCTGTGAAATAATCCTCAGAGCAGGAGTTGTCCTACAGGGCAGCTGTTTAGTGCCTGGAGAAAGGATCCCTCAGGCATCCAGGGCAGTGGTTCCCTGTTGAAGAGCAGGGCTGTGGATTCAGGGGTCTCTGCTTAATGCTCCTTTGGACCTCTGCTCTGCCCTGTCCATGGCACTGGGGCAGCTGCTGAGGGTTCATTCAGGTCATGGCAGGGCTGAGAAACCTTTTCTTGGTGTGGGCAGAGGAGGGTCTCCACTGCCAGCACTTCAGTACCAGTACCAGAAGTCATTAACAAAAATCAGTACCTGTAGTCATTAACATTACTCATTACAAGTACCATAGATCATTAACATAAATCAGTACCAGTAGCATTATTCCCCCCACCCAGTTTGCTGTTCAGTTACAAACCCACTGCAGGTCAGGCTGAGATCCTGAATCAGCAGAAAAGACTCAATAGGAACAGTAATTTTCTTTTGAGTGGAAATGCTGATGCTTGAAATGCTAACTGCTGTCCAATTTATTAACAATTGTTCTATAGTTAATAGATTGCAGTTATCTAAAGCTGAAGTCTATTAATGTGGGATTTTTCTACGTGTGAATTCATGTAAAGTGGTTTGAAATCTGTAGACCAGATACATTAACCACAATTTGCTGCTGCCAGCCAAAGTTTTTGATTCCTTAATAATAACACATTTTTTAAACCCCAGCAATTTATGTATGGAGATTGTTTCTAAGACACAAGGAGTCCAGGATGAAGTTCAGGAAGGTTGCAGGGCTGTGATGAGAACAAATGTCATGTCATTGTGCTAGTGGTGGGAGCACAGTCCTTTGGTTGCCCTGAATGATAGGAAAACTTCAGTGAGCACTAATTGAAATTGGAACAATTAATAATGAATTCACTTTTAGGGACTGGGATGTACCTGCAGCACTGACAGGAGCACATTTGCCTTTGGCTAAATGGTTACCAAGGATGCTCACTTTGGTGGAAGTTCAGCTGAGGGAATACTTTGCATCCCATTTATGTGCCTGCATAATAATTCATCCTTTAAAAGACAAATCCTACAAAGGAGAATCCAGTGGAGAACAGACACACAAATTCATTCTTACCTAGGTCAGAGCAATGGACAACTCTCACATAGCACTGGCATCCAAAGGGACATGTTGGGAACAGATCAAAAGGAATTAGTGGTAGAATGGGTTCAGTGGTTGGAAATAGAGAATTGTCGTCATCATCATCATCGTCATCGTCTTCCATATCTTGGAGCATCATATTCTTCAGTGTAAAATATGAGGGACCAGTGAGAGATTTGGCAGAGCACAAAGCCAGGAAGAGAAGGAGTGTATATTCTTTCATATCTTCTTAATCAGGTTAACCAATCTTGGAAAGTGAACAAATGAACAAAAAAACAAACACCAGCATCAGTCAATAGGGAACAGCAAATGAAGCTGTTGAATTGCTTACTTCCCTCACTGCCACACCATCTAGTCCTGAAAAGAGCCTGTTATGAATATTGAGGTTTAATTAGTATATGAAGGATATAAAATAATACTTTAAATATAAATTAATACTATAAAATTACACATAATATTAACTTAAATTCATTAGGCATTAATGTAATATCAAAGCATTTTAGCTTAGTTTACGAATAACATCATCATTTGCTTCAAGCTTTGAATTAGAATTTTTGTAGTAAACTTTGCCAGAACTTGGACTATGATTTATTTTATTCATTCTCAATGAAAAAATATTTTTAGTGGGATACATTGGCATATGTGCATTGTTATAAAATTGGGAAATACTTAAGTAGCAGTGCATAAAATGCACTCAGCAGGATACTTCCTAAACACTCAGTATTCCACTCCTAAACTCTTTAATTAAACTCTTCCTAGTCTAATCTGAACTTTTCAGTCCTGATCTTTTCCCATGTTCCAGTCATTTGTTTGTTACTGCCATTGATAGAATTTCACCTCTACATGCAAACACATCTCACAGAGTTGTAGAATCCCAGAACACTTTCGTTTGGAAGGGACTTTAAAGATCATCTCATTCCACTCCATGCCATGGGCAGGGACACCTCCCACTGTCCCAGGCTGCTCCAAGCCCCAATGTCCAGCCTGGTCTTGGACACTCCCAGGGATTCAGGGGCAGCCACAGCTGCTCTGGGCACCCTGTGCCAGGGCCTGCCCACCCTCAGTGGAAAGGATTCCTTCCCAATATCCAGTCTAAACCTATTCCCTGGCAGTGTGAAGCCATTCCCCCTGTCCTGTCACTCCAGGCTCTTGTAAAAACTTCTTTTGTCTTTCTTGTTGGCTCCTTCAGGCCCTGGAAGGCCACAATTCAGTCACCCCAAAACTTCTCTTTTCTAGGCTGAATAAACCCAATTCTCTCTTGACTTCTGTTTGAGGAGAGCTCTTTTCTCTGAGAAGGACTTGCCTATTAGAAATCCGTGTCAGTAGAAATCAGTGGCTTCGTTTACATCCAGAAGAAAAGCTGTCTGGTAGTTTTGTGTGTGAATTTTTCAGCATGGGTTGGGGCTTTTCTGTTTGTTGGTTTTTTTTTTTTTCCTTGCTCCTACAGAACTAGGTGGAGAGGAGAATGGAGATAGTAAGAATTGCCACAGATGCAACAAACTGAGAAAATGTTGTGGATTCAGCCCTCAGCTTGAGGTTGTTTCCCTTCAAATCCCAATTGCAGAAGTCATTTGGAAGTGAAAAATGTACTCCACAAACCAAGAGGGGCTGCAGGAAATTTTATTGTTCATGTCCTGTTTATAAAAATGTTTTTATTTAGACTATTATAGGCCTCTTTAAGGAAATACTAAAAGGGTGTCAATTCTTGTTTGATCACCTAATGAAACACTTACTGATCTGTTTGGAGATGAAAAATGCCTTTATGTGTAGGCATTTTGTCATTGGTCCTCCACTGCAGGAAAAGGGTTTGAGTTGGCTTATTCAAAATGAGGTTTTGTTTATACCACTTTTGTCTGTGCAGGGTCATTTTGATGTTTATTGGAGGGGGTTCATAACAGCATTAAATGCAAATATCCTGTATACCTTGTTGCTCCTGTATCTGTGTCTGTTCCAGGGAGTTTAAAAAGAAGAAAGCTAACAGTGTTCAGGTAACATAAAAAGAATGCAGTGACTTCTTTCCCCCAAATATATGCCTGAAATCAGAATCACAAAGTACTTTGTATCTTGTAGTTAAACAATATCTAGCTAAATTTAATATTTTCTGTAATATTTCAGTTGCATGCCCATTTAGGTAGGGCATGTACTTCTGCTGATGGAACAAGATTACCTTCACATGTATTTTTCCCATATATTTTCCTTTGTATTCAAAATAATGTTCTTTTGCCATGCTCCTAGAAATAATTTTGTGGTTGTTCTTGCAATCCCTTACAATGTCTGTCCTTGAAAGACTCTTTGAATATAAACAGTGCTGGGAACAAGGTGTGGAACCTCTGTATTTTTGGAGAGAATTGTTGTCATCTCTGGCTCTGCACCTTTGGAATAGTTGGCCTTTTCAGTCTTCTATTTCAGCTTCAGAAAAAGGCCAAAATCTTTGCTACTTTAGTCATACCATCAGTTAGGAGACCAGGAGTTGGAAGCCTTTCAGACTTCCAAGCTCTCCTTGTTCTTGGACAAGTGGTTTAATGGCTGGGCTGCCACACGTGAGCTCTGAGGCTCTCTGTTCTTCCCTGGCAGTTTAGGTCCCATGTGCCAAAATGCCCTGTGGTCTATCAGTGATGAGACACCATTTCTATGTGCAGGATATCAAGTGTGATGATGTCTTGGGACATGGACTTTCCAAGTCCCTGCTGACTTCAATTTGTGAGAGGCACTGGCTGTGTAGTTTTACTGGATCTAAAAGATAAACTTGCATGTATGTTCCTAAAATGTTCTTTTGGATCTGGTGCTCTTATGAAACAACCTAAAAATCTGCTCCCACACTTGCATCTGTAGCAAATGGATTGCATATTTCCTTCCACATAGCCAAAAATGAGGCTTTCAAAGTATTAAAAGATTGAGGCTGCAATTGGAATAGTGGCCAATTTGAACTCTTGAAAAACATATGTTGCTCACAAAGCTCTAGAAAAGTAGTGTTGAAATGTGTGACTGGTGACATATATCAGTTCTGTGAGTTAAATCTCTTGAAAACAAGTCCCTTTACGTAAGGAAATCTGAGTTGTGATTTTTTTTTCCATTTTAAAGAAAAAAGTCCTTGTTTCATCTTCTCATCTAGCCCTTAAGAAATCATTATTGGCTTTGTAGTTAGGAATGATCATCAAGCTTGACTCCAGGTTTGCATAGGCCAAAGAAATGCCAAGGAATGGATCCTGAAGAACTGAGTTTTATGAAGGTGTGGGATGGTTCTTCTCTGCCTGAGGTTTTGAGTTTCCCAGTAAATAGATGCTGATATGACTGTTAAAATGCTCTGACTCTGCAGTGCTTCTCAGAGAACTTGTACAAACTTTCTGCGTGCTTAAACTTCAAGTATAAGAGAATTAAAAGAAAGCCTAAAATCCGAGATCCTAGTGATCTTTCTGAAAATGCTGTCATGAAGATTTTATGAGACATGGTTTCAGAAGGTGTAGGTACAGCTGTGCTAATGGTCCTCTGCTGCCACTTGAGCCTGACTGTGCTCCCTGCCAGCTCTCTGGTACCAGCTCTTCCTCTCAGGCTGTTCACTGAGCTGATTGAACTCACTATACTAGCACAAAACTAATGTGAACAGCAAAAAAACTCCATCAATATTCTTCTCAAATGAAGAAACTGAGTCAGTTTGGAGTACCAGAACCAGCACAAAACAATGGGTGGAACAGCCTTGTTGACAGGGCTGGAACATTAAATGGAAATAGAAGGAAGGAGGAGCAATGGAGGAGCCATTCCTGACATATTCAAGCTGTTAGGCAGGCTTAAGTGCTCTGTTAAATAATCCCCTGAGCAGCTGGTTGTCACTTGGACAAAGCCTGGCTTTGTCCATTCTTGTTTAACAGACCAGAACATTGAGAATGAGTTTGACAAAGACTGTGGTGAATTCAAGCTCAGTTGTACCTTCTTTATGTCAATCCTTCTTACCCTTGAGCATAAAAAGCTTTGGAGTACCTTCTCCCTGGAACATGAGCCACCCCAAGGTGAGATGACTGAATGTGGAGAGCGCACTTCACATGGAGAGATGCTGTAAGGTGCTTTCCTGAGGTGTGTAACTGTCCAAAAATCACTGCACTGGTTGTTTGGGACACACTTATCCTCACTATAGATGACTGTGGTCATCTATACCCAAACTCATATTGCCAGACTACACCTGGAACACAGGCACTTTTTATGCTATTAGTTATAATTTATAAATCATTAAATACAGGTGATGTTGCAGTATAATTTAAGATGATTAGAAGCATTAAGATTTGATGTGGAAAATTGCCATATTTCTGTGATGTGAAAATTCTAAACATGAGTTATGGGAAGAAAATCCCTTTCAGTGAGAACAGAAGTTGTGTGTTAGCGTGGGAAGATGGCATAAAGAGACCCAACAACAAATAACCCTGAATTGCTTGGCAGCTGCAAACCAGTCCAGCAATGTGGACTTTGCTGTCTTATCAGTTATGATACTGAAGGAGTTAATACATCAAGTTTTTAAATCTTAAAAAGACTCTGAATTATATTTAGAGATCACTCCTGTTACCGAGGTATGGAGACAAATTTCCCATGGCATTATTTCTGAAAAGGAAATGTTTAAATGACCCAGTGGTGGTCTTTGCAGAGGCAAAGAAAAGTCCCTGTGTTCATTAATAACACAAATCATGGCTCTGTGCACAGATTTTGTCCAAAGAAAGGCAAGACCATAACTGTTTTGAAATCTATATTTAAAAATAGTTCTGGTTCTATTAGTCATTGTCCCAATCCAGAAATAAAAGGAGTTTATGTTTAACTCTTTATCTACTCCATTGATTTGCTTAAATTGCTGAAGAAAAACAGGAGGAAAGTTTTTTGTTAGTAAGATTACTGTAGAAATGTCTGTTGACAGAAATAGCCCAACATTGAAGTTGAGCAGTAATAATTAAGAGGATGTTTACAAAATAAGTTGTGTTTACAGAGTATTTACTTTTTATGGAGAGCTGCTTGACTCCTGTTACTGAATAATCTATGAGTATTTTTAGGTTGTAGTTCATCTATAGTTCATTCTTTCCTGGGTTGTTTTTAATTACTTTGCTGATATGTACTTAATAACCCCCACCAACTCGAATACCAAATTACAGAAAGTTAACACTGAGTTGTTACTGTAAGAGTTGCTGTTATTGTAGAGTAGATTTTCATAGATGGTTATAACTGAGAAAAAAGTGTTATGGTCAACTGTAACATTTTTCTGACAAGTCTTTGATAGTTAAATAATTCACTACAGCTCTATTTGTTTTTCTGCTGACATGTAGTAAATACAGAAATATTTCAGCTGCTAGTAAATTTTCAAATGTTCCATTTAAAAAGTGGTATTTCTAATTCTAAATTATCTGTTATTACTAATCTGCACATAGTGACTGACAACCTTAACTCTTTGCTGCTGCTTATATAGAATAGGTATTCAAACTGGACATACCTTGCAGGTTTGGAAGTTCTTCCAGAAGCAGTGGGATAATCCACCTAAGGTCCTTATGTCCAGTTATTTCATATTACCAAAAAACAGGGAAAAAGGAAGCTAGAGTGAGTTCTGTTAAATGAAAAGCATATATAAAGAAAAAGTCCACTTCCAAGCTTCTTGATCCTTCTGGCACCGTGGGTGATACCAGAGTAAAGTGCTGCTTCAGATTAGCCCATCTTAGTACTGAAGAATGATATTGAGGCGACTTGTTACCACTCATATGTTTTTCATCACTGCCTGTATTAGAGCCAAAACTTCTGGCTTAACTCTAGACGTCTAGTGGAAGACTTTATAAAACCTGTAGTTTAATAATAGTTGACATCAGGCCATTGGAAGTACAGTGAGGTCCATTTCAGGTCATTCCTGCTGTGGAATCCCACTTATTTATGATTTCACTAGCCATTATTCTTTTAAAAGTGTGACTTGAATAAAGCTATAAAACTTCAGCCAGTGGCAGTGTAAACCAGTAGCCTGCAGTGACCTGCAGGCTGCCAAACCTTTCTAAAGTTAGAAAATTAGGACTTTATTGTGTAGCTATGTATGAATTTTAGTTCTGCTTTCAGGAGGCAGCAATCTGGCTGGGGACAGTGATCCAAGAATGTAAACTGTAGATCAGATTTTTATCAATATAGCTAATTTCTGTCTCCTGTGTGTGGGAAATAAATCATATCTATTAATGAAAACAGAGACAATATTTGCAGTATTCTGTGATAGAAGCTGAGGGTTTAAAATCGAGTCTTTGAGAATGTTCCGTTACAAAGTTTGTACTGAGGAGCACATCACAATATTTAGAAACTAGGTTATTCTTTGTTTACCTTTCATAGGCCTCTGTTTATGTAAACTTCAAAAATGTTTAATTAATGGAGTTTACCTAAAGCAAGTTTCATACTCAGGGAAGCACTTTGTGTCTTTAAATTTCCAGTACATTATACCCCGTTCTGTGCACATCTGATTTCATCTGTTTCTTTAATTAGCTGCTTTCTATGTTAAAAGTCTGGTCTTGCTTTGGAAAAAAAAAAAAGCCTGGAAATTTTACTTGGGATATTTTTTTTGTTATACATGTAATGTGCTGTTTGCAAAATGCCTGTATGTTGCATAATAGCTATTTTGTCTACTGTTACTTTCTTAAGGGGAAAAAAAGATTCTGTGCCAAAACTTAAAACTTTAGTGCTGTGATATCAACCAAGACAAGACTTGTGTTACCTGCAGCACTGCTTTTGATGTGTTCCAGTTCCAGTAGCACAGATGGATCATGATAAAGTGTCTCCCTATCACTTTTCCCAAGGAATAAAATTACAATTTCAAAAGCAATCACGTTCCCACAGAAAAATCTGAAGGATGATCTTAAGCTTTTTTGAAATCTCAAATTGCATATATCTGCATTCTCTTGCCTGCTTGTAGAAACCAAAGCTTCCTAAGCAAACACTCCCCCTGTGTTTTCAATAGCTTGGTTTGGATGGGTTTACTTGAGGAAATTAGTATTAAATTGCTGTTTTAAAAAACCCTCCAACATTTTCTTGGCTATTCAATAGAAGAGAGCAGGGCCTGAGGGTTGTGATATAAATGTACTGGTTTCTTTTTTCACTTCATTCAGTAGCAAAGTGTTGAATCAGCAGTTTCAGCTCACCCTGGTTTTGCAGCAAACTATTTTTGAGGTTTAGTAACATCTCAATTTTGGATGATTACTCAGGGGTTTTATTATTATTTTCTCTTTTTAGTTGCTTCTGGTGGTAGGAACACATTCCTCTGTGTATAAAGTTTCTCATAGCCAATTACATAATAAAGGTGACACACAAAGTGGTAGTATCTGGAAAAAAATATAACAATCTTACCTTAAGGGGATTATCCATCAATTTTGTCCAGTATATAGTATTAGTGGGGCAGAAATAAATATAGCTCACATGCTGTTCTTGTAATGCAGCTGTTTAATATCTCAAGACATGGATCCAGTATTTTGGTGTGAATATAATTGCAGTCTAGGGTAAAATGCCCAGAAATCACCTTCTCAGGTCTCTTGACTACTCAATTCTCAATTTTAGATGTTACTCTTGACAGCAGTACTTAAACAGTGGTTCTGAAGCCACTTTTTGAGTCTGTTCATTTAAACATTTGCAGCACATTTTCAGTGTCCCAGGTTTTTAATCCATATTGTTGGGGGCTTAATGAAGAGAGATACTTAAAATAATAGTCTGAGGGTATTTTCTTTGCAAAACAGATGTTGGTATGTTTTCCAAAGAAAGATTGTGTTTAAATAACTAATAGATTATATAAGCTCAGACTGTTTGCCCAGAACTTTTCAGCAATTTCTGTTTCCACCAATCAGATAATTGGTTGAAAATTAGAATTCTGTCTTGCCTTAAAATACTTATGTAACATTTATGAGTAATGGGGATTGATTTTTGAGCAAATAATAGAAGTATGTCCAACACATATGTGGTTCAGAATACTGTCTCACTATGGTGAAATATGCAGATGAAAAAGCATTGGATGGTGTTTTCTATTTGAAATTATCTCATCAGTGATACAAACTGCTACCTTTCATTTCTTTTGAAAATGACTGTATTTTGTATTACATGATATGTCTGAGAGAGCAAACATATCCTGCCATATGTGATTAATGCTTCCATTGCAATCTCTGTTTTAAGCCAGTCTTGTGTACATTTGTTATTCTAAAGCAAACTAAGTACTTTTTCATTTTCTAGCAGTGTTTATAAATGTGGTTTACATAATGTGATGAATCTAACATCAACTGCACAAAGCTGCCTTGGAGCCTGCCCATCACATTTTAATAACATGACATATTCATTTCGTGCTCACAACCGGTCCATGTGCGGTGTGGTCACATATTTTGGTTTTAGCTAAATTCTGGCTCCTCTCAGGCTGGACTACACCATTTACCAGCTGAGTATACAAAATCTGCCCTTCAGCTTCTTGTAGTTCAGTTTGATTCTTCAGTATCTGTATATAAATATATTAAAAATCTTTTTTGTTATCATCATGCATGAATCAACTTTTGCTTGTTAATAGTTTTTAGCATGTTTTTGGCAGCTGACTTAAAAACTACATCAAAATACAGTTTCCTTTGCAGTAAGATTCCTCAGTCCCTGATGTTTGTTAGCAACACAGAAATATTGCAGGGCGGGTCATAACTTGCAATATTGAGAGCTTGTGTACAAAAAGAGCCATAAAGTCACGTGTACATGTCTGTACCTCCATGGGGTTGTCAGGCTCATCGTGGCTTTTATGGATGCAAGGATGTGCTGACCTGGAATGACTGGAGAGGGAAAACATCCCCTGAAGGGTTTTTCACCCTTGCAGACAGTTTCTGTTGCCTCTGGAGCATCACTTAACTTTGTTCTGTCTCAGGCTACAGATTAATACAAATTCCTCAGTGTGTGAATGCCAATTTCAGAAGCTCTCATCTGGCTTATTCCCACCTTGATGCTCTTCTTCTTGGTCTTGTGGAAAGGTTTGTGCATGAAACTGGATCAGGAAATTGCTTTGTCTGATCACTGAAGGTCTTGAAATTAGTTTGGGTGTCAGTACATGTTAATTGTCAGTCATGCTTGTGATGCTGCTCACAGGTGTGGATAATGTGACGTGGCATTTTTATGGAATATGGGTATTTATCTGCCTTAGAGACATTGAAAACAGCAGACATTCTTTCACAGAAAATCAAACAGTAGTTAAAATCAAAAACTCTGCATCCAGTGCCAAACTACTGAATCACTCCAACAATAAGTTCTAAAGGAAAATTTTCTGTTCTGGAATACAAGCTGGACTGAGAACAAAATTTCCTCACAGGGTATCGAGCACTTACTCTGCCAAAGTTCAGCAATGCCTTAAAAACACCCCAGATCTTGATCACCTGCAAATGCTGAATTTCCCCCATTTTCCCTTAGGTTTTACCAGAGGATGGACAACATAGAGTGTAAATTATTTCATGTTCTTAGACAGCCTTTGGGTAGATTCCTATTGTTAGAACATAAAAGCAATGCTTAACATGGGGACTGTCATCAAGTTCCTGTGAGTTGTTAGTTTGACAAAAAAAGAAATGTAGCCATCTAGTCCAGAAAAAAAATATTTAAAGCATGTTAGAGTAAAAAGAGTATATAGTTTAATTTAGAATTAGTTTTTCCAAACTTTATTTATCAACAAAAGTAATTTACATTATTAAAAACCCATAGGCCCAAAAGAAGATGACTTTGACTCAGTTTGTGATTGACTGCTAGAAGTGGAAGCAGTGAATATCACATTCCTGAGAAAGTAATTAACTACAATTTGCACTTCTTTGTCTAATGAAGAACCCGGCTCTGTAAATGTTTGCATGTACTTTGAGCACATCTGTTTTGTAGATGGAAAGAGTAACAAGGTCTCCAGGAAGGTCTCCAAATTCAATTTGT
Source organism: Fringilla coelebs (assembly GCF_963513975.1). Taxonomy (NCBI): domain Eukaryota; kingdom Metazoa; phylum Chordata; class Aves; order Passeriformes; family Fringillidae; genus Fringilla; species Fringilla coelebs. The sequence continues at coordinate 5,300,831 of NC_140039.1, forward strand.
TTGCAAGTTTTAAAGCACGCGATTTGTCTCTTTGGAACAGTAGAAATGAAAGCATTTCTTTCATTACTGATCATTAGTATCATTACTAATATTAGGGAAGGTATCCTCTGATTCAAGAAGTGATTTCCCTGTCACATTCATTAATTCAGCCTGTGTTCAGATGTGTGTTTTCATCCGTGGGAATTTTCTGGGAGGGCTTCATTTGTTTCTCATCAACACAAAAGCAGTAAATCTGTCATGCAGGGTTGGTCTAGCTCTAAATACTCCCAAGAAATTGGGAGCCATCTCAAAAATCTGATTTACTTTTAGCTAACGACTGCTGCTGTTGCTGCAGTTTTAGTATTACTTTCTCACAATTATGCTACTTTTAAATTGTAGGCAATATGTAATCTATATTATGTTCCAGTGGGGATTTTTTAAAAGGCAATTAAATTTGGTTTAATCGTTTCTGTACCATTAAATGTTTTGTTTATTTTTAGCATTCATTTTTCCTCTTCCAGCTGTAGGAGAAAATCACAAATAAGTCCTATGACTGTATTTTTTAATGAAATATGAAAAAAAAAAGAAGATAAAGACTCCTAAATTAAGCCAAAAGGCCATGTGGAAACTAGTAGAGAAGGGTTGTCAGACAGATGTCCTAATACATTATTTCCAAAGGTATTTGTTTGCAAATACAGGAGTGTGTTAGTTAAGAAGCTTGGTTCCCTGGGTGGGTTTGCACTGCTTTTTGTCAGAGACTGAAATCCACTGGATGACAGAAGCTTCTTTTACCACTCAGTGGAAATATTTATGTAAATTGAAAGAAAACATATGTCATAATTGCATATTAGCTTGTGGTATGGAAAAAGAGATCTTTTTTTGTAGAGTAATTTGTAAAGTAGATGGTATTATTTTCTTCTTGAACACTTGTGTTCTACAAAGGATAATTTCCATTTGGTTTTACCACAGGAGAACAAAGGAGCCTTGTCTTTAGAAAGTAACTTACCAATGAATAACTTTTATTTTGTTTAACAGGTAATTTCATAGACTCATAGAATGGTTGGGCTTAAAAGCATCTCAAAGCTCATCTAGTTCCAACCCCCTGCCATGGGCATTTCTCAGCATTTAATTCATACTGTGACTATACTTTTGCTTCATGGTTGTTAGAATTTCTATTTTTTCCAATTAATGCATAAAGTGCACATCTCCTCACATAAAACCAGAGTTTTGCTCAGTTTGGAAAGAAATGAAATTCAGCTAAAATGGGAATTAATCACTGTTTCTGTCATTTAAGATTTTACCAGAGGTTCTCAAAATAGCCTTCAAAATAAATACAGAATGCAGGTAATGCAGATTAATTTGAGGCCCATATGTTGTCAAGAAAGAGAGTAATTATTTGATGTTTCCAATACTAAAACTAGACCAACACTAAAGAAATCAGTGGGTGGCAAGTTCAAAACAGAAGGAAATACTTCATGAAACATTTATAGCTCAGCTGAAATGTGCAAGAAAGTGAAGTGGATTTTAATGTTTCATATAGAACCAAAAAATAATTGGTCTAATTGAAAGAGGAAAAGTCTTGCTTCCTGAGTTCTGTGTAATGAGAGCCAAAGTGAACTGGAAAGGGAGTTTTCCCTGGAAGACTTGAAGAACCTGAGTAAGTCCAGAGCCATCCTGCATTAGAGGGAAGCCATAGATGTTTATATAGAACTGTCAGTGAAAAGGGGTTGAGAACCACAAAATGTTCCCAAGGGCTGTTCCCTGTCAGTTTTTAGGAACAGAATTTGTGAGGCCAGAGGATGAGAGGTATGCATAGCCAACTTTCAGGGGTTTGGAGACATTGCTGTGAAAAAAATAAGTATGTTTTAATCCTTTTTCCTAATTTTAATCCTTTAAAAATACCATTACATAACTCACTTAGAAGATTCTTGTCTTTGTTGATAGTGTTGTTGAAGATCTAATATTTCCACAGCTGTGTTCAGTATTGCTCCTTTGAGAAAAATATCTGTCTTGTGGAAAAAATAAGTCAGCTTTTATGCATTACTATCATGTGGAAAATTCTCACAGAGAAACATAGATTTGTTTCAGTAATATTGCATGGAAAACCTACAGATTTCTGTGTATATATTCATAATACTGCACACTTGGAATGAAAGTTCTTTTCACTGAATTAACAGAACTGCTTCAAAATACATTGTAGGAAACTGTGTAATGTGCTGGTCTGATTAACTCACTTTATCAAAGTTACATTAATATCAATAACAGCCTAAAACAGAAGTAATGAATCAGAAGTTTGCATTCAATAACTGTGTGGAAATCTGCATCCTGCACAAAGAATTAAACACCAAACAAATGGAAATTCTACCAAACTACAGTAATTGTTTACTCAGTGGCTGTAGGAAGTTCCTTACATAACAGACTATTAGAGAAGAAATTACAAGGTAAATGGTTTTTAAGGTGAACCTTTTAAATAATCCAACTTTGAATGCTTTAATTTACTTTAATCCTTAAATCCTTGGGAAAAAAAGGACTGTTTATTGAATGGAGCCAGGATGGCTCAAGCAGACTGGAAGGATATTGTTGGGGGGATTCTCTCAACTCTTGAGTATTTGTTCATTTGTAGAGACTAAGGGAACGTTTGTGTCCAGTGTGGCTGCAAAGCCACAGGAATGGACATGGAGCCCTGGGCAGGAGCATCACTGCCTTTATGGGGAGAGTGAATAGCACAGCCTCTGTACCTCCCAAACACCAGGGCATTTTTTGAGTCCAGCCAAAGGTTGTTTGGACCTTATCATAAATAATCAGGCATTTCCCCCAACTGCCTTGCTCCTAATAGCCAGAATAGCTCTGCGTAATTTATGCTCTTGTACAGAAAAAAAAGAAATGTTTATGAAGGAAGCTGCAGTCTGGGGAAGAGACATTGTTCCTTTTTCTTGACATTAATATGGTCTTCAAATTAATTGTAATGCACAACATTTCCCAAGCTGAAAAAATTGCAGTTCCTGAATACAGAGCTTTGAAGTCAATACCCCAGCTAAACCTTATTACACATAGAACTCCCGAATAAAAATAAGTGAAAATTGCTGATTTTAGTCACCAGGACAGTTGATTTGGGGGTAGCCCTCTGGATTCCCACAGGGAGGCATCAATGAAGGACAGATCTGCAGGAAATACAGCTCAGACTCTGCGTCTGGTTTTAGTGAGGGGCTGAAATGGGATGGTTCGTGTGAGCTGTGTGGACTCATTCAACAATGTTCAGATAATGGGCTGTGGCAAGAGGTGCAGTTGCCCTCAGCCTTCTGCCCATCTATCTCTCTGATCAAATGAGATTCCCCTTTGAATCCTCTATTATTATTGTTGTTATTATTCCCCTTATTATCCTGTATTAGCTTGGGACACCCCACTGTGGGAAATTTTACCAGACGTGGCTGCAGAGCAGAGGCAGTCGTGTGCTGCTCCAAGGAACTCCAGAGCAATGACCACATTGTGCGTTGGGAAACTTTATGAAGTGTTCACAGGCTGATAAAGTCAGGGAATGCTTATGGAAATGTGGAGGATTCTGTCCAGCAGCAGTTAGGCAGGATGAGGAAGGATGAGGCTGGGCTCTATGGGAAATACATGAGCAGAACTGTCCTGGGCCAGGTCAGAGCCCAGCTCGGCCAGTTCCCAGCTTTGACAGTGGCATTTCTACTGAGAAAGGCATTGCTGTTTCTGGGCTTCCTTTGCTTCCATTTTCCTTGAAGCAAAGTAAAGCTGTGGTTTTGGGACACATGTTTCATTTTGTTCTGAGATTCACCCTGAGGCAGTTTGGCTTTTTTCTGCCATTCCCAAGGGAGTGGCTGGAGCTGTGTCAGGGGAGGTTTAGGTTGGTATCAGGAAGGTGGGTGCTGGGCACTGCCCAGGCTCCCCAGGGAAAGGTCACTGCCCCAAGGCTGCCAGAGCTCCAGGAATGTTTGGACAACCCTCCCAGACACAGGGTGGGATTGTTGGGGTGTCTGTGCAGGGGTTAGATCAAGGATCCCCATGGATCCCTTCCAACTCAGAATATTCTGGCATCCTTTTAAAACTGATCAAACATTATCCAGTTGAGAGAAGCACATTTACTGTGTGAAAAAGTTAACACCATAGAGGTAATGAATCTGTTGGTTTACTTTTGCTTTACTAACTGGAGTATTTCAGTATCATAAAAGGCATGATAATTTATTGTTAATTGGTTTCTGGTGTGGTCAAAATGTCCTATGCAGTACTCAAGTCTGTAAGTTCTTTGAGGCACACAATGGTGCAGAATGTGTTCTTAAAGGTAATTTAGTGACCCAGTAACTCTTGCATCATGTAGAATGGAAGATTTTTATGAAGAGTTCTGCTTGATGTTCTCTCTTCACTTCTTAAATTGAAAATAAAAGAACAGTGCTGTGTCTTTATGGGTCTCTCCTGATGGAATTTAAGTGTAGAACAGGGTGTCTGTTAGCAAGGAACATTTCATCTATAATGAGACTTTGTAACCTGGTTATTGGGAACATTAAACACCACATTTCCATTGAATTTCATTATAGCAGTTGTAACAAAATTGTTCAAATTACACTTGCAGGCATTTGAACATAGCTTCTTGGTACCTGAATTGGTATAAAACTTAGGAGTAGGATGTTAATTTATTGGGAAAATAAAAAGTTAGATTCATTTTGATCATATGATTGTTTCTTAATGTGGAAAAGGAGATCTGTTTAATACATTTTAGAGGTTTTTAAGTGACGTCTTCGCTACTTTTAGATGGAAAAAGTGTTCCAACATTTTTCCACAATACTTTGGGGCCTTGAGACTGAACAGCAGTTGTTGACATCTTTAAATCAGAGCTCTTATTTCACATGTCTGCTGTTTTTTCCCCATTTAAAATTATCTTCAGTGTGCCAAGAGAAGTAAAATTAAAGGCTTGAAATAGAGTTTGGGATTCACTGGTAACTAACTGTAAGAGAGGGGTCATGTTACTAAAGATGCAATAAAAGCAGGGATCTCTTTTGTTCATTAGGAAACAGAAATGTGTTTCTGCTGAGCAAGTCCAACATATTACTATAAATCTTTTTGCATGGATGTTTTTACCTTTTTCTCTTTACAAGAAGACAGTGAGGCTGTTATGCAGGACTTCTTCCAGATGTGGGTTGGTTACACAGTTCACTAAGCCTTTAAATGCTTCCTGCAGCCAAAACCAGCTTTAAGGCAATGTCTTTAAAAACATTCACTATTTCCAAAGGATTGGCTTCACCTCTGTGGTTGGGATGTTCTACAAGGTGGCCATGCTGTGGTTCTGACCCCTTAGAGCACGGATTTGACCTGAAATTTGGTCTTCCAAAACCTGATCCTTGACTTCAGTGAGGAGAGGTGGTGTAGAAGCTGTATCAGATGTTGGTACCTGAAGTCCTTTGTTGTTTTGATGTTGGTTGGTTTAGATCATTGGGGTTACGCTTCCAGCTGAGGAGCGATTTTGAAGCTTCCTGAGGAACCTTCCAGAACACCAGAAATTGCATTGGTCTGCAAACCCACAGTCAGCAGACTTGTTCTCTGCAAACTGCTTCATGCAGAAAGTTTTCAGGGATATTGTGTAAAATTATTTTGGTAGTATTTACTCATAATTTTACTACTTTTCTGTCTGTAGACTTGTCTGAAAATTGTATACATTGGAATATAAACATAGTACTTAAATGGGAAAATGTTTTCTCAGGAGAGTTTCCACCAGTTAAGGCTGGTATTACCACATGACACAGATGATAAACTGTTTATTTTCTTGCTGTGATGTAACTGTTTATGAAGCTGTGACTTGAAAGTGCTTTAAATTTCATCAATTTCTTTCAGTAAAAGCACAAAGTTTTGGTAGAAAAATGTTAACATTCTGTTTCCTACTTCTGATAGATATTTTCTTTTAGCATTCTAAGGGGTTTTGCAGTAAGTGCAAGCATGATGGATATTTCAGAATCAAAATTCAACCACTCTCTGTAGTGTTACTGTAAGAGTGAATTAACTAAGTGAAATTCACTTTGTTACAGGCAAATAGAAAGCAAGTGGTCACACAGCAACTCCTTTTTGGGGCAAAGCTGAGTGATTTGTAGCTTTGTTGTGGAGGGATCTCTATTAAATTGAAATGGAAAGCGGAGACAGGTAGATAGTGTGAACTCAACATTTTTGGGGTCTCAGAGATTCTAATAGCCTCAACACATGGGCATTAATAATGAAAATCTCTTTTTGGGAGGTATTTTATGCCTTTATTTTTCAGAGGCTTTTGTGTGGTTTTTGTTGAGTTTTTTCCTAAGAAAGCTCTTTTACCTTGCTTAGAGAAAACATTGCCTCTAATTGTTCCTTCAAATTCAGAAAGCTACCCAAGCTTCCATAGAAACAACATTGTTTTTTTGAAGACTCCACAGTTTTTATCATACCAGAAATGCCTGTCCCTGGCTCAGGCAGATCCTTGAAGTTCCATCATCATTTACTCAGTAAGAACAATGTCTTCTATACCTTTTGTATTAATGTGGTGGTACCCACAGGATGTCTTCTGATCAATTTCTGTCTATAATGAGATTTAGCAAGTCTTGTCAAAATTCTGATATGGGATACTAGAGCCAAGAATGCAAGTCAGAACTTAGAAATCTAACAGATTCTAACTCCCCAAAAATCCTCTCATGCCACAAAGCACTGTGGTTCTGGAATTGCTTTGGCTATTGAATCCTAACCTCTCCTATTCTGCTCTCTTACTGACTGTAAAATATCTTTCCCTCTTGTAGTTTCAACAAACACACCTTGTACTCAGATCTGTTTACCTTGCATTTGTCTCTGGCTGGATTACTGAAAATATCATGTTCAGGGTTCTGCTGTACTATTAGCAGTTTCCTCTCTGAAATGTTTTTTGAATTCTGATGGGACATCTCTGCAGTCTTAGAAAGTTGCAGCTGGTTCACTCTTGAATTTATCTGTGAATAGAAGTCAGCTGCATCTGTGTGTGGAGAACAGGAGAAATGAGAATGCTGCTGTGCATCTCCCAGATCCCATTGCCTACCAGAAATGTTACTGGATTGGCTTAGCAGGATCTCCCTCAAAGCAATTCTCATCAGGGACTTGCCATGAAGGCTCTCCCAGTATTTATATATATATATATATATATACACACACACTATTTCATAAGACTTCTGAGTCTGGTAACACTTAGCAAAACCATTATTCCACTCTCAAATCCAATGGCCTTCTCAAAGTGTATTAATTTCCAATGTAAGCCTACAAAAATTATTTGCTCAAATATATTTTAGATAATAAACTAACTACGGTGATTTTTATGTTGAGCTGTCCTTGCATATTTTTGTCATACTGGTGGCCAAAGATTTCAAACTTGTTCCCATGTTTTTCTTGACCAAGAATTCTCAGGTCACTGTGTCCTAGAGTCACAAGCTGTAAAATGGTGACAATCCCATTTACTTGGTTTATAAAATTCTTTCAAGCTCACTGTTTAGAAGTGATGAGTTTTATAGTAAAGCCCATTCCACTCCCAATAGAATTGGTAATTTTGGAGAGTGGATTTGAGCTGCTCCCATCTGACATATGGAAATGTTGTGCAAGTTTCATTGCTGTGTATTTCTGAAGTGAGCACCCACCCCTTTGTTGTGTCCTTCATCCCTTGGCTTCCTTCTCCTGCTTGGTCTCCTGCCTCTGCTACTGTTGTGCTCCATTTTGAGAACATTTTTCCTTCATTCTCTGTCCCACTACTGGGGCTTTACTCCGGTGTTGTAACTTCACTTTAGGTCACGTTCCCCTGCTGAGGGCTTCTCCCAGGAGCAACTTCCACAGAGTGATGTCAGGCAAGCTTGATGCTCATTGTACTAAACCCCCACATGAATAATCTTAGTCACATCACTTGCATAAAATTCATTTTATGGTATCTTAATAGTGAAAAAGCACACCTTGAAGAAAAAATATGTTCATGGTCACAATAAATTGTGATTAATCTGTATTTTAGTGGTGTTATCCTATGCAAATCCAGTGGAGAATTTATTTTGGGTCTTAAGAGTCTGAATGTTTGATAAGAGAAGAATTCTACTTGAATGAAAATACTTGCAGCAATATGTGGTGTTTTGCTTAAATTTATTATAAGACTACATATCCCGTAGAGTATAAAAATCTAATAAAGTAACTATGGTACAAATGAATGGAACCTATTACTGTGACTTTAAAAATAATTTTTAAAAAATTAAAATATGTTTGCTTAAAAAAAAAGCATCCAGATAGAAATGAATAGCTCATTCCTCTAGGTCATCAGAATCTGTGTTTGAATACAGGAAGTTTTTAGGGTCATCTAAAACAAATAATTTAACTTTTTTTTCTTAAAATTTCACTTGGAAGAGAGCTTAACACTGCAAAATGTTTGGTAGAAAATCCAGTCCTGTGTGTGTTTTAAGAAATTAGATTCCTGCATTGCTAGAATGTTCATAGCTCAAGGATTTTTGGTTTTATGGACAATTTTTACAGTTGATGGTACCACTTAAAATGTTTTAAATTCAGTTAAATAAGATAGGACCAAGCTGAGGGCTTAGTTATATTCTTAAATCCTAAAATCTGATCTTATAGAGGGTGTACAGTTTGACCTGCTGTGTTTAAGCAGAATAGTGGAACTAGAAATAAAAATAGATGTCATAATCTTAAGCTTCAATTTTTACATTTGATGGTTTTATAATGAAACAATATGAAGAAACAAACTGGTACCTTACTTCAGTAGATAATATACAGCATCATATTTATGGCAGGAAGGGTTTAAATCAAAAATACTCTCAGTGAGTAGAGAGAATAAATAAAACTGCATTTCTAGAGATGGGGGTTGCAATGCAGAATTGGAGGGTTTATTTGGTCTTCTTCTGTGGTTTAAGAACAACACTGCAATAGGATCTTATGCATGAAAATGAATGTGGGGAGAGCTGCCTTGTGTTGATGTAGTTGTTTTCAAGGTGAACATGTTCCAGGTGGGACTCTTCATGCTCCTCCTCACTGTGGTCATGCTCGTCCTCGTGGTGGCTCTGAGTCCTGCAGATGCGTTCTGGGGGCACCCTCCTGTGACACAGGGCAGGAATCATGTTCTAGTCATGTTCTAATCATTGCAGAGAACTCTTAACTTCATCATTTATTTTAGAGTTGCTGTCTATTTAGATATTTGAAAGTGTTAACTTCATCAGTACATTAAATTTTCTCAGTTACACATTTACCAAGGACTTTCAAAAGCCATTCTTTGGAACATTCTCTCTGCATTGTTCTCTCATTTATATCATCTACTTAGTTTTCCTGAGGAAAGTATTGCCACGTGTTGCTGAGTGAAAACTTAGTCTGACACGTGGGAATTCTCTCTTTGTCATTCCTTTGCCTTACCAAACAGCACAGAGAGCCTGAATTGAACATGTGGCTCCACAGCTGGGGCTGGTGGAACCTGCTCACCCGGTGACTCCAGCTGCTGACTCCTCCCATTATTTTGTTATCACTTTGGGCTCTGCTCCAGCTGGTGATTGCTGGTGATGAGCATTTTCAGTAACTGTGAGGAAGGGGGAGATCTCACTTCTATCATATTAAGAAATGTTGCAGAAGAAAACTCAGGATGCAGCTCCTCCAGTTTTTTTTTAACAAATATCTACTTAAAAATAACAAATTCTTAAAGCAAAGCACATCTTATTTCTTTTGATGTCATAAATGTAAAAAAGAGCTTGGAAATTACCTTATTTTATTATTGTTCAGTCTTAGAAAACGTAGTTTCCTCATTTCATCAATCCCAAAGGGTACAGCCTTCAATTCATTGTGATCCAAAAAGAGCTCCCTCAGGGAGTGGTAAGCTCCAAAAAATGACACTGGGTCAATGCCATCATCAGTGAGTTTGTTAAAGGACAGGTAGAGATACTCCAGCCCAGGCCTCATGTGGCCAAACACATAGCCTGGAATTCTTTCAATCTGATTTCCTATAAGTACCAGATGGAGTAAAGATTTTGGCAGGTAGGAGGGAACATGATACAACTTATTATAAGAGAGATCGATTGACTCCAAGTTCCTGCATTAAAGGAGAAAAGAAAAAAAGGCTGAAACACCTCTGAGCTCCTGGCCTGGCAGTGCTGTGCTCTGTGCAAGGCTCTGCTTCATGGCATTACCAGGGAATGACATTTCCAAGGGAAATTCCTGATAATGGAGCAGAGTGTGTTTTAGGGAACATGGTCATGCATAATTGCTCTGGGAATAGAAATAATTAAGTCATGAATTACAATCAAGCACAAGGATTTTGTTGATGGGAAGAGATCTCCAGTAATGAGGATGGGGGGGCTGGGGGGGCAGAACAGGGGAATCCCAAGGGACTAATTTGGGATTGCTGCAATAATGAGTTACACTGAAGAACTGGAATAACCTTGGGATTTCAGTCATTATCCCATTAACAGGGAGTTTTAAGCTTTGTTCTGAAGCCCATTTGTAATGGAGTTGTGGGAATGAATCAGTCCTCTGTGCTTCACTTCCAGGCATGAGAGATGCTGTCAGTAGTAACAGCGTGGTTGTTTTCAGCTTAAGGAATTCACAAGTTCAGGAAGCAAGGGATAGGGCTGCAGCTGCCAGTGATGGCCAGGTACCCTGCTCAGCTTGGCAAATTATTTAGCAGAAAAATCAAATCAAATTTAGCACTATCATCTTTTACTACTTACATTCTCATTGCTCACTCTGCTTATATTCTGCTCTTAAACAATGCAGCTGCACGATCTTCCCTTCATCTTATTGATTTTTATAATTTTTAATCCAATGGGAAACAAGGCTAGGACAGTATTAAATTATTTAAAAATTACCTGTGAGATAATTATGTATCAATACTAAATTACCATATAATTGTATATAGTATTATTTATAATTAATGTTCTTCTTTGAATGGGTGGTCAGAAAAAATATTGACTTTTATATTAATATGGTACAGATTTGAGGTAAAAGATCTTTTTATTTGACAGCTGAGTGAGTATCTTCTAGATTATACAATTAGGCAAAGGAAATTTAGAAAAATTAGCAAAGGAAAACAAATCAAAGCATAATTACAACTCTAAGTTAAAAGCAATGAAGTGCAGATATTTATTTGATTATTTGACTCACTAAAAACAGAGAAAAATTAAATAAATGTGTTTTAAATATCTGGTACTTACTCTTGGTTTATCCAAGCCAAAGGTGCTATCCTGTGCTCTTCTAGTTTGTTATGCTTTAGTCCAATGATGTTGATGTTTCTGGTATGGTTAAAGCAAATTTCTGACACTTCTTCAATTTGATTATGTTCAAGATATAACTCCTGTAAGTGCATTTGGGAAGAAAATTTGTGAGATCAGAATAGGCTGTGTTTTCCCATTGCAAATTCCAAGTGCAGCAATTACCTGTCCCATGTATTCCCTGGGCTATGTTAATTCTGAATCTGAACCAGAGTCAGTTTGTAGCTGGAGTGGGACCTTGAGAAACCCAATTTTTTAAAGCAATTGTTTTGTTTTCTCATTTGTGTGAATACATATTGCCTTGAAAGGGCAAACAGAAGGAATTGCATCTCTTTGGGTGTTTGTTGAGGGGGGGTTGCTCTTGTTAGTATTTATTTTGGTTGTTTTGGGGTTTTTTTACCTCAAGAGTGGCAGGAAGACCTTGTGGTATAATTCTAAATTTATTTCTTCCCAGTCGCAAATAAGAAAGACTTTTCAAAGGATAAAAGGCCAAAGGACTGACATTTGCTTCACTAAGTTTATTTCCTTCTAATTCCAGAGTGACCAAGTTCTTTAAATCTAAGGAGAAAAAGTTTCATTTCAGTTAATTAATGCCATCTTATATCTTGTTAAAATACACATTCATAACTTAACAGTCTTAACCATTACCCAGATCAGTTCACAGCAATGAAAAATAAAAATTAACAGATTTTATTATCTCATAATCTCGGACTTGTTCATAGGTTTGTAGAGCTTTAGAGGTTGGTCACAGCTTTATTTACATTTTCCTCTCCCAGTCCAAATGGGAAGGGCAGCAGCTGATCCAGTTTAGCTGGGACTCTTGGCAGGAGAGGAAAGGAAGCAAAAAGGTCCATCAGATTCTGACATGGATGGTACCCTTTCTTTTTTCTTTCTCTTTTTTCTATCAGCCTGTGTTTAAACTGGCTTCAAATGATCATGGTTGACTCCAATTATATTCTCCTTTATCTTTCATGGATATCAAATTCTGTTCACTTCCATGCAATTTAAAAATAACTAAAATGGTTCCACCACACATAAAGCCATCAGGTTCAAGGTGGGGATAGTAGGTGTCTTCAACATGCTTCAAATTCGCCTCCACTCAGTGACCTTAAATATAAACTGCTTAGGGAGGGGAGCAGTTGCATAAGGGAAAATATCATTTTAAAATACTTTCTCATGCAAGTCTTTCAGCTTCTGTTGCCTTTTAAAGACATAGCACTTTAAAGCTAGCAATTATTTTTCTATGTCAAACCAGGTTCAACATTCAGCTTTTCAAATTTATTTTTGACTTTTCATATTATTGATATTCATTTTTTAAAATACCTTTTAATCCGTCTTCATCAATGGCATGAAGTTGGTTGTCATTTATTTTTATTTCTTCCAAAGTTGATGGCAATTCAGAGGGAATAAGTACCAGCATATTTCCATCCAAATACAAACGTTTCAGCTTTTTCAGGATCTTATCACAGGGAGGAAGAGCATTTATATTATCAAGGTGCAATATATGCAGGTAAATATTGAGTTAAGATTTTCTTAAACACACACTCTTAAGGGTTTTCAGCAGCAGTGCAGTAGTGTCCAGTGTTTTGAATTAAAAACTATTAGTTTTTCCTGTCAGTCTAATTAATAGGCTACTTTCTGCTAAATATTAACAAAAGTGTCAGGTAATGTCACATGTAACCCAAAGAGCTTCCCCACAGCCCTGCTGCAGTTCCCCAGGATCACTGTTTGCATTCCTGCTGCTCTCTGTGAATTGTGGAAGAATTGCCTCACTACCCTGGCACAGTATTCTCTCCCTCTCCCTATTTAGGACTTCAAAGTACATACATTTAGAAATTACATGCTTATCCTCTTGATCTGTGAGCAAACTGATCATTTTCTGTAGGAAATTTCAGCAAATTTCCTCAGGCAGAAGGACAGCAGCTTTCAGTAACTGAGGGTTATTATGCTAAAGCCAGCTTAAAAAATTGGTAGGAAAAATTATCATATCTTAATTTTAATTCTTGATTATGGAGAGAGATTTCTCAAAGTAGCTATTGGGTTATACAATGCTTACTTATACAAGGTGCAAAGTGGTTTAGATCCATAAACTGAAAAGCAAAAAACATTGTTTTAAGCAGCAATTACTGAGAGGGTAGCAGAGGAGTTAGGGTTTCTTACTTTGAATGCTTTGGGACCTATGCCAGGAGAGGTAATGTTATTTTTACTCAGATCAATCCATTCCAAATTAGGTATCCCATTGAATGCTTCATCTGAGATAGTAGTGATGCTATTTCCTGGGACAGAAGGCAAGAAAAAAGTTTCAGTTATGAAATACAGTCTGCACCCGAGGTGTGTAATATTGCATCTAGAAAATATATCACAAAAATAGCATTGTGGACAGTAATTTTGTGTAGATGTATTCATCTTAGTATTTAAACCCCAGCATGCCAATCTAATGTTTTTCATTTCTTGTTTTAAAGGCATAGCTGTAAAACTAGTTCTAAAACTTTTCTATATTAAGGAATGACAAAGCATTAACAGTGCTGCTGACTGCATTTGAGGGTGGATGATGTTAGAAAAGTCATGCAAATTAGATCCATTGATTACCTGTAAGGTCTAAACTCGTTAGGTCTGGATCTGAGATGGGAGGTATTTGTGTAAGTTTGGCATTAATGCAGCTTACTGTGGTGTCCGAGGTGGAACATCCAGATGGCAAAGGAGGAGCTTCTATGGGTGGAACAGGAATTGGGAAATGAGATGGAATTCTGAAAGCACCATCATCTTCATCACTGTCATGGTGCCCATCTCCTGCAGCTCCCGTTCTGGGGACAGGCAGCCTCCCTCTGTGCCGCCCTTTGTGCCTCCGGCGATTCTTTTTGCCTTTCCTTTTTCTTTTCTTCTCCCCTCTCTTGTGACCCTCCTTGTCTCTGACCTCTGTCACTGCTGTTGGAAGCAGCTCATCCTTCTCCATGTGAGTTTGTGCTGATGGCAGAACACTGGTGGTGTCAAGGTCCTTGGGCTCTGGAGAGTCACCAGATAACTCACTGATGTCATCCAGTGAAATTATACTGGAGTCCAGTGAGGAGGCTGATGAGGGAAAAAACAACAAAACAACACAAAAGAGTCTGATGAAACTAAAATATTAGTAAGCACTCTGTCCCACATACTGTAGAAAGTTTTGACTATAGAATATTATTCATCTTAGAATACAATTCATGTGGTCTTAAATTGCTGCTTGAGAAAAGAGACACTTGACTGAGAAATTATGGAGGCAGCCATACAGATGGGTTTGTACACAGCTACAATTCCTGAGAATGCCAGACAAAAAGGTGGAAAAATTAATATAGCTTTCATTATCTTCCTTTTTGACTTCCTATTAATTATGGGTTTTGTGCTGATGGAGGTGTCTAAAGAGGAAAAATAATGTGTCTGGAAGTGGGAGCTAATTTGGAAAAAATTCACAAAGGTCAAGACTTGTTCTCCTCCAAAAGGGATTGCCAGAGAAGGAGTTGGCTGCAGGTGGGGATCTCACCAGGGAAATGCATTAACTCCATTACCAAAATACAGTTTTTACTTCCATAATAGGACAATTCTAATAAAAGGAGTTCAAATGTCTCAGTCAACATGACTTTTACAGTTCTACAATGAATTCCTATGATGTCTCATTTCAGAGTGTCACATGCATATACACATGAGGATAAATATTTCTTACTGTAGGAGAAGATTGAGTTCATTACTTTGCAGATATAAAAATACTGGGAGTGTGGGAAGGAAAGGAAGGAGATCACATCTCATGTTTATCTCCTCCATTCTTTTTCTTTTTAAAGGTACCAGTTTTATTTAAATTGTTGTGGAATACCAAGACTGTAGGTCTGGGGCTTCTCTTGTGAATTGACTGTGTTCTCTTGATTTACTTCAAATTGCTGCATGTTTTTGCACTCCTAACAATGATTTACCACTCAGTATGTCTAATCCATCAATAATGATCAGTAGTTATTGATTGATCCTTTGTAAGTGGGAGTGGGATAAAAAATATAAATAGATGTTATTTCTTTGTACATTTAGAAAAGGGTGAAAGTAAAAAAAGAAATACAATTATTTTTACTACCGCATACTTAGCATCTTCTTTTCTTTAAATGCTACATCAAAATCATCTAACAGAGCACTCAGAGAAACCAAGGTTAACTTGAGTAGAAACTCTGGAGAGCTGCTTTTATCATGGAATTCAGGATAATGTGTACCTTGTAACTCTTGGGATCATTCAATGCAGTGTTTATGTAAGGTTTTAGAAATCTGTGGTGTCCCATACCAGTCTCAGAACACACTGGGCAGCACTCTCCTGCAGGAATGACAGTCTGTGGACATGTCAGAGGGTGGCACATGGCTGTGTCACAGATCACCTGTCCCTGGGAGCACAGGCAGGTGACGCAGGGCTGGGGAGACCACACGGCTTTGTCGAACATGATCATCCCGTTAGCTGTGCACTGCCCCTTCTTCCCTGGGAACACAAAATGGGACATGGGAGTTTAACAGCTGAAAGTGAACCAACAGTGCTCATTTGAAACTTTGGAAAGAAGCACTACTATTTTGTTCTCATTTTGAAAATATGTAAAATACACCCTATTCAAAGGATGTTATCATTATTCCTTTTCATAGCTGTATTTTCTTCAGCTTATTAGTAATCTCCAGTTATGGAAAGCTTGAATATTTTTTCCAGACCTTCTTCTATTCCTCTCCTGTGCACTACAGATCTTTTCTAATATCTTGCACATTAAATGAGAAAATTTTATTAAGGCCGTGCAGAACTGGGAAGGTAACAATATTCAGTTTATTGTGACATTTCATAGGCTTGGTAGAAGTAAAGCTCATTCTGGGATGACTGATGAGATGGCAAAAATTTCCACTTCTCTGTAACTTGCTTTATCTGAAAAACAACAACAAAAAGAAAAAAGGCAAAAAAACCTCTTTGCTAGAAAAGCAGCAATCTAGAATAACTTGTGCTATGAAATACTCTGTCTCCCAGATTTCTGGACATGTATCTACAAAAGATTGAGATCTCCCCTGGGTACCAGTTGAAATTTTCAGAAAGAAATGTAATTTTGTGAACTCTAGTCAGATATTCAGTAGGCAAGTGATTTGGAGAGCACAGAGACTTGGGAAGGAAACTTATCCCAGTCTTCCTTTCCTTCCAGTGGTGGAGTTCACCTCAGCAGAATCTTCCCTGGGCAGTTCTCACCCAGACCCCAGGATAAACATTGCACTTTAGCATGTTGCTTCTTTATTTTTGGCCTTTTGAGAGAAGGAAAACCAAGGTTGAGATTCTTCATCCCATACAAATATTCCTATTTTTGTGCGTGCCTCTAAATCTGGTTGAGAAGCTGAACTCCCTCACACTTTCCTTTTTCTAATTGACCTAAGAATGTATTGCTGAAGTGTTGTTTTGAGATGAAAACCCATTTCCAAGTTAACTTTGTACTTCCCTGCATATAAAGAAGAAATTTCCTCTTTTCCTATTCAGTTTGACTTCATCCTTCAGGTGAAAATTAATACAGTGGGAAAATCTTCTCTCACCTGAATCTGCATGCCAAGAGACTTTAACTTGTGTCACACAAATTGTCTTTGGAGGGGTTCTTTGCAGGGTTTGTTTTCCCACACTCTGCCCTGCTCCGTGCCTGGGTTTTTAGTTTCATTTAAAAATTATTCAGGATAGCCTCTAAATAACCTTGTAATACTATTGTAAATATTTGGTTTTAAATGTCTCTGGGATTAATATTTGTCTCAAAATGTGGAATTTTGCAAAGTCTTTCAAGGTAGTCCTACTTCGTAACAAAGGTTCTTCATTTTTCCTTCTACTCAAAGACCACTGGATTTCAATCTGTTTTCTACAATAAAAATTAATTGTCAGAATAATCGAGTTTGGTTGATCCTCTATATTCCATATATTTTAAAAAATGCTTTTATTTAAATTGCTCTTACGATGGAAAAAGCAAGAAATTAAAGTTTTGAGTAGTTCAGTCTTGTTTTTTCAAAGGTCTGGGACATCTCTGCCTCATTTCAGCTGCATAATGTTGTGCTCTAAGCAACTCCAACCATGTCAACTGGAGGAGGAGAGGAATTAGCCCAGGCCAAGTGTTAGTTGGCTTTAAGTCCCTTGTCATTCCACCCAGGTATCTGCAATCCAGCTGTTTGCTGGATCCTGATTTTGGGGTTTATGTGCTTGCCAGTACACCACAATACTTCTTTTAAATAACCTCCAAAAGAAACACAAAAAGAATCCTGCACTTTCTCATGTTAAACAATAAAACAATAACTGTTCCAGAAGAGCATACTCTGGCCTGAGAAGGAAATTCTTCCGTGCTTCCTAAAATTCTTTCTTTTGTTTTAGCTACCAGCGTGTATCAGAAGTCAGAGCAAATCTTGTCTGAATAAGCATAAAGATCTGAGTTATCAGGCTTGGCCTCTGCAGGCTTCTTTGACAAATTATCCTCTTTTTTCCAGTGTACATTAAAGCTGCATAAAAGGCAGGAGCAGTGTATGCTCAGACAAAGGTTTTACCCTTTGGGTGCATTGCAGAGCTGCTGTCTGGCACTGTTGGGATTCCCAGAACCCCTGTGAGACACAGAAAGGCTGTGCCAAGGTGCTCCTCACAGCTCCTGACCACTGAGTCACTTCAGCTTGGTGGTGTGAGCAGGGAGAGGTGGGGGGTGAGAGGGATCAGAGATGGTGCAGCAGTGAACATCCTACTCTGCTCTGCCTAATGGACAACTGCAAATTACCTCATGTTGTGGCCAACTGTTTGATTTAATTTAAATGTTCACATGGTTCTGATCTGGAGGAATTAGATATGTCTGGTTACTGTTAAACGTCCATTTAGCTGCTGATTTTCATCCTGCATATATCTGTAAATTTGGGTGGGTTTGGTTTTTTTTTAGTCTACTAAGAGCAAAACAAGTAGCTAAGAGAATGGAAATTAATGTTTGGATTGCATTTTCTTCTATTCTGAAACATGATTAATAATAGTGTTCTATTATTTAATAGGCTCTGTTTTTTCCAAATCTGACATTAACTTGAAAAAATTTTGAACTTTAAAAGCTAGACTAAAAAATACCTTGTGGTTCCAGTCTTTGGCAGATGAGCATAGGACTTTTAACCTTTGGAAATATGGTGTAAATTCAGCCTGGAGTTCCAAATGAAATGAGTTCAGTGGTTTTAGCTCAGCTTTTGGATGCAAGTCCAGATAGAAAGAAACAAGCGGGGCGGGGAGGGGGAAGAGCTGTGCATTATTTCAGCATGACTGATGGTCCTGACAGAAACCCTGGAATATCTTACATGAAGTGTATGCTACTTACATGGTATTTTCCTCTGTTTAATTTTAAAAATATTTTTAAATTAGATGTTTGACATTAGTAATATGTGTAATGTTGTAATACACACTGAAAATGCCAAAGTCCAGAGATTTGCTAGTTTTCCTATTCAAACCCCTTACTTTCAAATATTTTATTTTAAATGGTTCAGCCTTTCTGAAGTAAGGACTCACAACAAACACTACTTGTGGAGAAAATGTGGCTGATTTATGTTTGGCCATTTGAGACCTCTTAACCCAGTGGTCATGTCTGTTGTGTGACACACTGAAAGGCTTAAATTCTTGCTTATAAAAATAGATTATTATTATTATTATTATATATAGAATATGGGAATCAGGCCATTCTGGTTTGATTTTTTCCCCATAAAATTCATTAAGCTGCATATGAAGATTTTACTTAGTGTGTGATCTCTTGATGGAGGAATGGAAATATCTGTATCCATAAAATACATATTACTACAGGGCTGAAAACCTCTGGATCACCAAAAAGGCAAGTTTTATATAAATCATACTACTGAACCTCTATTAAATAAATCTGGGTTGTCAATATGGATGGAGCATAAGAGTGGCCTTATGTTGAATGAGTAGGTTTTTTTTCTCTTTTAACTCAGTTTTCCATCATAATGGTCTCATTTATAGTGTAACTTCCATATTGCAGCCACTACCAAGTGTTATCAAGTTATTTACAAAATCAAGAAATATTCCTGAAGGTTTGCATGTGCAATTTGCTTTTCAAAAATGCAACCCATAAAGTAAAAATAAAAACTTGAATCTGTTTTAATTAACACTGCTATTACTGCTGTTGAGGCCTCAGTGAATTGTTAATTGATTTAGGTGATATATTGAGCAATAAACTTTTCAAAATGGCCTTCAAACTTGGAACACAAGTTTGGAACACATTGGAAGTTATGAAAATACCCCAACAAATTTCTTGTTCATTAAGATCAAAAAATAATGCGGAAAACTTGCAGGAAATATTCAATATTACTGTTACCTGGCAAAACAGGGTTTGATAAAAAGCCTCATGATGCCACCCACAAAATCACTGCAGAAGGCAGCAGGAATGTGTGGAAGTAGAGCTAAAACAAAGCTTTACTGAGCTGATCTGTCTGAAATGAGAAGCCAGCCCCCAGGGAGCAGAGGGGCTGTGTTCTCACCTGGTAAGACACTGTAGGTGCTCTCGTGCTGCCCCAGCCCCACCAGGGAGTCAAAGACTCCCATGACGCTGTCATCGATGGTGATCAGCGGGATCCTGGGCTCCACCCCGGCTGCCCTGGGGCTCCTGTGCCCGGCCCCCGGGGGGATCCTCCTCCTCTGCCTCCTGCCAGGGCCGCCTTCAGCTGGGCACAGATCCCTGCACAGCCAGAGGAGCAGGAAAGAGCAGAGCAGGGATGGTGCCTGCATCCTCTATGGGTCCCACAGAGTGCCCTGGAATGGGAAAAAAGAGGGAAATCAGGGACCTGCAGAGCTTTTAGGACCTTGTCAGTCACACGCAGCACTTTTCAAGGCAGGTGGACTAAGAAAAGGAAGGTTAATATAACCAAGGCTCCCCTTGGAAAGAAATTGCCCTCTGAGAGCTGCAGTGAGCAGTTTGATTGGAGTGATTCTCCAGAGTCTCCATCAAACAGGCACTGGTTTGTGTTTGGGGCTGCGCTCTAAGAGGTGGCTTAGATTTGCAGCGCCAGAGGCATTGGCTGTTCAGTAATTGTTGCTTCTCCCAGCAAGGGACTTCTTGAGACTTCTGTAAAGTGTGTCTTCCTTTTATTTATTTCTTCCAGAGTGTTGTAATTTCTGAGGGTTGGAATGGAAAAGTAACAGAAAAATGCCCAATTCATTTGTGATGTGCTGCCCCAAATGCTTTTGGGTTGACATTTCTGTGCAAGGTGTTTTTTCACTGTAAATGAAGAGATGTTGCTTTTCCATCTGTCTCTGGCCATCCTCCTCTCTAACAGGATCTGCTTGGTTCTGCAGAGGACACCTTCAGGAACTTTGTGCTATTTGTGACATCCCACAACTGCTTTTCCAGTGGAAGTTGTTATGAAGTGTAGGCTCTAGTATGGTCGACCTAGAATGGGTTGTGTTCTGCATTTACTTATTAAAAAGTTCAAAATAATTGAGCCTTCTTATGCTCGTGACAGAAAAATTACATTTACTGTCACCAATAGGTGGCATTCCAAAACAGAGCAGTCAGGATTCAGGAGCACACAAGGAAGGAAATCCAGCAGTGGATTGCTGTACCAGTGTGGAAATAAGAGCCTGTACATCCAGGGTCATTAATGATCTGTCAGAGCTGTGTTGCACAGTTCTTTCCAAAAGGAAATGCTGCTGTCCTGTGGCCTGTTTTAACTGAGACAGCACAGACAGGAGACATTTGTGTTCTTGGGAGAGTGAGAATTCGTGAAGGACTTGGAGCTCTTGGGCTTTGTGGCCAAGACAAGGCTTAGAGCATGGCCGTGGTTTTTCTCTGAGGAAGTTCTGAAGGGATTAAAAAATGCTTTTTCTTAATGGTCATCAGTCTGTTTTTGCATGTCATCTTTCACTTTGGAGTTAATCTTATTATAGTTATATTGTGCAAATATTGGACAATATTTCAGGAACTTGAACTGTGGTTTTGCCTGAATTAGATTTTATTTAAAAGCTTGGTATTTTCTGATTTATAGAACAGATCACATTTTTGGTACAAGCTGTCTAACTGCTCTTAATATAAGGCATGTGATTGATTGCATGTTTTCCATGCTTTCCACATCATAATTCTCCTCTATTTTTTTATTTTCATGTTTTAAAGTGGAAAGTTGCCAGTAAATCAACTTAAGAGTATGCATTTTACTTCTTTTTAATATTGTCATTTCCATGTTCCACTATTTTAAACTTAAAATGTAATTGCAAATTTAGATATTAATTTGCAGGACTTGAAGTTAATATTTTTATTTCTATATGAAGGGAATTTGAGATGCAAATGTCTCACACAAATCCTCACAGCATCTCCTGGAATGGCAGGTTTTGAAATTAATCCAAACTTTAGTTTGTTGCTTTCTGCCCCTCAGAAATCACTTATTCCAAAATGCTGTATGAACTCTATGGCTTTTTATTTACATCAATTACTGTTAGTTAACATCTCAGATAGATGCAGAAGCTTGTCCCCTGCACTGGAAATGCCTGATCTTGTTGAGAAAGTGCTCATTTCTGAGTGCCTCAGGGGAATGAGGCACAGCCTTTGGTGTCTGCCTCGCGTGGTAATGAGTGGCTGTAAAATTACACAGGAAACTTCTGTTCCACAGCCTGGGCTGAAACACACTGAGAGCCCTCAGGGAAAACTGGATGTACAAAGGAAAGGCTTGCCCATGTGTGTTCATTCTGTCAAGTTTCTGACATCTTAATTATGGTTCCATTTTTCTGGGATACTCTGTAATAACACCAGAGCTGTGCAGTTACAATGCTGCTACATTGCACTTGGGCTTTTTTAACATTTAACCATTTCTTCCTGTGACCAGAGGCACATAATGGCATGACTGAAATACTTTTCCATTCTTCATTTCTTTTTAAAAGTCAGGAATAATAGAGAGTGAATTATATTACATTAACTGTACAGATAATAATGTATATTAAAAGATGCTTTGCTAGGAACTTAGAGTAAAATTCTATAGTAAAGCAAATTATTTTAAAGTGAAACTTGGTTTCACAAAGTGCTTTATAAATACAAATTTTTAAAAATCAGAAACAAAACAACAGAAAACACACCATGCACCCCCCCCAAAAAAAATTCTTTATAAACTAATCCTGTTCATATATGTGAGTTTATATGCTAATTTTTTACATCAATTTAACTCTTCAGCACTGAAAGCTTAATATTGCTATTTTCAACCAAATGATGTTCTTTGCATGCAAAACACTGGGCTGCTGAGTTCCTTTCCTGGGCTGCCTCACATTTTAAGGCCCAAATTATGAAAGGCCTTGGGTGCTTTGGGCCTTTCCTGCCCATGTCTGGGATCCTCAGATTATCTCTCAGGAGGCTGTATTTTGTATAGGGCCAGCCAGCTTTGAATTTGAGGAAAATTCAGCCTATTCAATTTATGAATTTTATTATAAATCATTGCATAGTAAAATAAAATTATAGATTGCCAGTGTAATGAAATTATTAACTGTTTGTGTTGCCAGATAGAGTCAACATGGCTGCATTGCTGTACCTTTTTTCATTTCACCCATAAATATTTAGATCAGGAACAGTATGTGAAAGCATTTACTTTTACTTTGTAATGTGTTCAATAATTTGTACCTTTATCTTCAGTACCTGTCAGTTTTCTGTCTCAGTTAAAATAGGCCACAGGACAGCAGCATTTCCTTTTTGAAAGAATTGTGCAACACAGCAACACAGAAATAGTTAATTTTTAAAAGAGATTCCCTTTAGAAATGCCAGAGTATCAGAATTTATTAAATAATCTATCTTCATCCATTCAGTCAAAATTCAACCACATTTCTAAGATGTCAGTGTGATTTCTCCTGACACACAGGGGTTAAAATGCTTTACCAAGATTTTTCACTCACTCTTTTTTAAATGCATTGCACAGAAATGAGTTACATTTACCCACAGCAGCCAGACCAGTTGCACTTTCTGATAGTTTCAGTTGGATGTGCGTGCAAACATTCACACAGAACAAAAAGCAGCTCAACGGGCATCGCACACTTCATCTAGAAAGGCATTTCTGTTCAGTATTGCTAAATATAGCCCACATTATTTCATTTCAAATATTACATATTTGCAAAGTTAACATGAAGTTTAAGCCATTCAACACCATGCTTTAAGCAGTAATTTAAAATGTAAAACATTTTACCTTGTAATCTAACCTAACAGCAGATTCTGCTTGCTGTCATTTAGTCTCCCGTTGCAAATGAAACAAAATCTCAGTGATATCTTTAAAACAAACAGAGAAACTGTAGGGATTGTTGAAACATGTGAGCTGATTCCTTAGTTAAGTCTGGAATAGCTTCTTCCCCTGGGGAGCCAGGGCTGAGTTCTGTGTGCAGAGCCTCAGCTCGTGCTGGTGCTGGGAGCGCTG
Source organism: Fringilla coelebs (assembly GCF_963513975.1). Lineage (NCBI taxonomy): Eukaryota > Metazoa > Chordata > Aves > Passeriformes > Fringillidae > Fringilla > Fringilla coelebs. The sequence goes on from NC_140039.1 coordinate 5,324,440, forward strand.
GAACCTCGCTCGGGCAAATGAGGAGCAGCACAATGCCTCTGGTCCCGAGGCTGACAAGGCACAGCTGGAAATCCTTTTCCAGCGCTTACAGTCACATAAGGAACAAGGAAATGGAGTGTTTGCAAAAGAAACAAAAAATGTGTATTTTATTCGGTGCTGGTTTAGGTATTTAGAAGGTTAGTTTCCAGGTGGCATGACTTTAATGTAGATTTATATAAAATAATAAGTTCTAATACACTTTGGCAGATGTAGCCTTAACATAAAAGCATTTATTAAAATTAGAACTTTTTTTTTCAATTCATGTTTTCCTAATCCCCTCCTGCACTTAAAGCCTGTCATCTATAAGCAGCAAGCCTTTTTGTTGACGTTTTAGCATGGAAAGTTTTTCTTTTGTCCATTTACAGCAATGATTTCACTGCAAGTTGTAGCTTATGCATGGAAAATAAAACGACTGAAGCACTTTCCCTTCATTTTTTCTCTTTGTACGGCTAATTACATCCTGAAACATGATCCTGAAGCTCAGTTCTGCAGAAGCTGCAGGGAAGTTGGTGATCCAGAGAGGAGAAGGGAGTTAAGGGTACATTACCACAAGTCCTGTGTGTGCCAGCAGAGCCTTTTCCTGCATCCCCGGGTCGCTGCGAGTGTCCAGGGGGTGTGGGATGGGTCTGCTGAGCTTCAAAATGACAAATTCACCTGGGACACCGAGTTTTCTGAGTTCTGCTGACATTAAAAATCTGTAGTTTCCTTGAACTCACAGTCTGAGGAATATTTAGACAGATAGTCATGGAATGGTGTAACCATTGAGTTAACCATAATTGTTAACTGGTGTGTGGTGGAAAGATACTGGGAGAACACATTGTCTCTTAAAATAGGCATCCAGTTCCTACTGGCTCTGCTTTGCAAAGGCAAAAGAAGAAATATTGAACTTTGGTAATTTATTTGGTGATGTTTGAAAGGAAAGGAGACAGTCACGTAAAAAATGGAGTGAAAATCTGGATGGAAGGAACTTTAAAGTTTATTCCATTCCACCCCCTGCCATGGGCAGGGACACCTCCCACTGTCCCAGGCTGCTCCAAGCCCCAATGTCCAGCCTGGCCTTGGACACTTCAGGGCTCCAGGGGCAGCCACAGCTGCTCTGGGCACCCTGTGCCAGGGCCTGCCCAAGTCCCTACAGGGAAGAATTCCTTCCCAGTCTCATCTAACCCTGCCCTCCTTCAGCTTCAGGCCTTTCCCCCGGGCCCTGTCATTCCATGTCCTTGTCCCAAGCCCCTCTCCAGCTCTCTGGGAACCCCTTTAGGCTCTGGAAAGGGCTCTGAGGTGTCCCCAAAGCCTTCTCTTCTCCAGGCTAAATGGCCCCAAGTTTTCATCAGTGAGGTGTAGACACACCCTAAGAGATCCTTCAGTCAGCTATGGGGATTTAGAATTTTTACTGTATGTCTGTGAGGCCCTTGCTTATCTTCTCAACTTCTATTTAGGAAGTAAAGACAGCCTGAGGGATCTGCAAAGACACAGGTCCCTCTTCATGAAAATGGCATTGCACCTTCCTGCAATGAGCAGTAACACTTGAAAATTGTAGGAGCTGTTAAAGAGTGGCCTGTGGCTGCCTGGTATCAGGAAGGTTTAGGATTTTTAATTGGAAAAAAAATGTGTACGAGGGTGGACATCATCTGCTGCTGCTGCCTTTCAATAGGATTTAAATCTGTGTAAGATTAATAATTAGATTAACTTTAATATTGTTATTTACATTAAAACGTTCATCATAAACTTGCCTGTTGTAATAACTAAAGAAAAAATGCTGTATATTCTGCTAAAAGTTCAGATTGGGATGGCAATTTTTTTTTCAGCCATGCACAGTTCAGGTAGTTTTCTGTGTGAGTGCAAATACTGCTGTGTCCTCAGGGATCTGATATTGACTGGTTTTATGGGAATGGTTCATCCAAAAGTGCAGAGCAAGCTGCCAATCTCTGCTTCATCTGCAATTTGTGTTATGCCTGTCCATCCCATGGCCAGCCACTGGAATGAGCTGTGCAATGGGAATGCTTTGGTCTGTTAAGATGTCTCAATGTGGAATTGTGTCCTTTGAGGAGAGAAGGGGCAGACTAAACAGCAGTGAAAAATAATTATAATAACTTTTTATGATTTTATATCTTAGGGCAACCTGCCACTGTTGGTTTGTGTCTTGAGCAAGAGCCATAGGATGTGAGAAATGGCTGCAAAGGCTGGAGCCTCTGGCATGGATTCTTCCCTTTTCCTCTCACAACAAGAACGAATAGTCAGTGTACAATAATACTGTTGGGTTTTTCCCCTTTTTATCAATTTTACTTCTTTCTTTAGGAGGCAATGGAGGGAAGAAAAACATTCACTGCTGTGCCCCTGTTCTAAACCTCATAGGAGGTCAAATTAATGTATAAGTTAACAGAATTGTGATGCTGAGAAGAGCTTATAGATTTTCATCTTCTGTTTAAAAGGCCACTTAAAAACATGGAGAATGGTGAAATAGGAGAAATAACTTGTGTTTATCAAAAGCCTTCAAGGTGCCTGCAGTGTAATATCTTTGTCATCAAAGAAAGCCAGCAGGCTGAAGGAATAGAAGGAGGCTATCTTAAAATAAAAATCATTAGGCCAACTTAAATGTAGAAAGTATGAAGAGTCCAGAGTGTTCTGTATGTAGGAAGAGTCCAGAGAAAGGAGAGTTGAAATGACTGTTTATGGTCACAGCATACAGAGGCCATGAAACTCAGCTCTGTATCATACCTTTCAGAAATGGAATCTTCTATCTGCAGAATGGCCAGACCAAGTGGGGTGGCAGCAGGAATTGCCTTCACTGGGGCAGTGGATGACAGGAGTAGCCTGGCTGAGCAGAGCAGAGGAAATCAAGAGTTCACTTCAGCCAGCCCTGACCATTTCTGTGTTGCAGGACTCTCCTCCCCACCTTTCCTGTGGCTGCACTCAGGAGCTCGAGCAGGCCGGCGAGTCCAGCCTGCTGCTGGGAGCAGGGCAAGGGGCCAGAGCAGGGCTTTGTCCTGCTGGTTTGAAAGGCAGCAAGGACAGAGGCAGCTCCTCTTGGCTGCCCAGATCTCATTATTTGCTTACCTTCTATTCCTTTATTCCCTTTCCTCCCTTTCACCCTCACAAGTTCTTTTCTCAACCATTTCAAAATACTCAGCCAAGGTTTACAGCTTCCCTTCTGACTCCATGTTGCAGACTTATACCTATTTAATAATTGCAATCTGGTTGTCCTATCCTTTTTTCCTTGAGCATCAAAGGAAAACTGATAGTCCCTATCCTTCCTTTTTAACTCTGCAATGTCCAGCCTTTGCATGTTACAGCCTGGTTTGGGGCACTACAGGGCAGTGGCCACCTGCATATACAGGATTTTCCTTTTCTTATGTCTGTCCTGAAACCCTTTGTGGTATCTCCCTCATGGTGCCACAGGTGAGCAGTAGCCGTATGCAGACCTCTGATCATTTTATATGCTTGCAAAATATCCATTTCCCTGGGGGGAACCCCAGACCTTGGTACCTGTTTCCATCTCTCACCTGGCACCAAGAGTACATTCTATAGATTTAAATGTTCCACAGTCATTATTTTTAACAGCTTTCTCTCACATTTTATCAAAAATAGATATTTTACTTATACCTCCTGGCTTGCTGTGTTTTTTACAGAAGGGTTGTGTTGAAGTTGGATCTGTTATTTAATTTAAACATTGATCAAAATATCATTTCCATGGGTCAAAAAAACTTATCCACATTCAGGAATGTGAGGTTATTTCTGCTTTGTTCAAGAATTGGAATAAAAAGAGACAGCCGAAAATTGCAGCAGCAGTTTTTTAACCTTCCAATGAAATATAAGAACAGAGTGACATTTTTAAATTGTTTTACTCTTTGTTGTCGTGATGAATCCGTGCAGTTGCTGACTGGTTTTGATCAGAGACAAAGACAGAATCCTAAACTTTGCAATTACTTATGTGGTTTACTCTTTTTAACATCAAACACACAAGTTTATAGTTGGAAAAAAGTAGCAATGGGGAAAAAATGTTCTAACTGTTAAAGTCAGCACAAAACATGAGATGGGGAATTTGGGATTGGCAGCACAGTGCATGTCTGAAACCTGTACCAGTTACTGCATTCCTTCTCCAATCAGTGGTCACAAATATCCTTATGGAAAAAAATATAGGAAAAGATGAAATACTGCTGGTAAACCTTGAGATATTAAACACAGATTTCTTTCACATATTTACAAATATTAACAATACATTGCAAAAAGCATGGGGTACATCATTAGGTGGGAATTAACCTAAAATTGCAATGGGAGATGTGTGTGGCTGGAGGTATTTACATTTTAAAAAGCTTAATTTTCAACTGTAGCTGCATCCTAATTTCAGTTCTTTACTGCAGTGAACAGAATATTAACATTCATTAGCACAACTTTCTGAGGACACTAATTATTGCCACAGCTGGTTGCCTCTTGGTTAGGTTTCTGTTCAATCCCACAGCATCAGTTTTAATTTGTGGTATGTTTTTTCAAATTGTATCTGAAATGCCAGTGACCAAACAGATGAAGTAATTTGTAAAGCCTTTCTTCAGAGCTACCTGAAATTTAAGCTTTTACATATTGCCTCTATGTGCATTAGTGAAGAAATGTGGTGGAGTCTCTCTTATATCATTACCTGGAGCTGTTCCCTGTGTGGTCCAAAGCAAGGTGCCCACCTACCTTGAATAAATACGGCTTTAAACCCCTGGCCTTTGTAAGGAAAGATGGAAGATTTCCCCTGTCCTTCTGCCTTTCTGTCAAATAATATCCCTTCTTTTTAGGGGTTCAAATGGTGACACTTCCCTGTGTGTTGGGTAGTTCTATTTCAGCTCTGTGCTGACTCATGTTTTTCCAAAATGCTCAACTCAGCACATCCCTTGTGTGTCTGAAACAGCACAAAGAGCTCAGCCTGGGGCTTGGTTCCCTCCTGTGCCAGTAATGAGCATTGTTACTCATCAATAGAACTTAGAGGTTTCCAACTTTTTTCTGAAATAATTGTGTTTTGCAGCAGTTGTTCAGTTTCCAGCATGAGCCATAAGCCTCCTGTAGGTTTTCATTCATGTCCTTACTTCTCATATCCAGTTCCATTTCTTCAAAAGGCAGCTCCATCCCACCACAGCAAAGGGACAGTGTTTCTCTTAAATAAAGATTGGGCTATAGTGAACAGATAGAAAATTCTGTTTTAAATAACTATATCTAGAAATATGTCATTATATATAGGAAATACTGAAAAAATTGAAATAGAGAAAAGTCTGTATTTAAATATATTAATTATAGAAAATAAGAGTATGTAATTATTCTAGTGGTCTTTCTCTATTTGTTTGCCATTCTCATCTGGTTTCCATTTTCTTCCTCGTGCTTGGTTGCACTTTCCATTTCCATATGAAACACTATGTACTTCTCTAAAAAGTGAATGCATCTTTTTTTTAGCTTCTCTTGTGCACCATTTCCATCTCAGACTGTATCAGAACTGACATGTGAAAATTGAGCTTGATCTTACAGATAAAACTGGTGGTTTGAAATGTCAACAGGGAGACAGGGTTGGGTTCCTGTGACTTGCTGCTGATATCCCTGTTGTTTGGGGCCTCTGATGTTTTCCCCTTGGTTTTAAATTTAAGCAGGAATTAGTAGCAGGATGCCTGTCCACTGAGAGACTGTCTCAGGAAGGAGATGTAAACTGAGGACACAAATATTTTGGAGCATTTTAGTCAAAACGAAGGATTTGTTGGCAGCTGGGACAAGGAGACACTTTGAGGACAACGACAAAGTTTGCTTGTGGTTTCCTTTTAGATTTAAAAATTAGTTGTCTTTGCCTGTTGATTCATGTTTTTCCCATTACAAACAGTAGCATCAAATGGTTTGTTTGGGTGAATTAGTGGACAATGACAAAAATTATTTGTACAGCAAATCAGTGAGAGTCTGAAGGGGCAGAATGGCAGGATAAATGTGTGTGTATGTACAGATATCTAATTTTTTAATTTGACTGTTAATACCATATCAGTATTTTTGATTATCACTTTTCTGGAGATTTATAATTGCAGAGTGCACAAAATTCAGAACTGACTGCGAGTCAAAAACACCCATTAAGTGATTAATTATGTTTGCTTTATGGGTCTGATGGCCAAACTGTGGCCACTCTAAACAAGCAGGAGTTGTGCATCTCCTGACACTCCAGCACAGTTCCCCCTGTGTCATCTTCCAGGAGGGAAATGTTAAAAACAAACAAAAAAGACCTCTGAGCAGGTTATGTTTTTCTGGATGGCTCTGTGTATGGTTTATAAACATGCCTTGTTGAAGGAGAACATTGGTGTGGTTTGGTTTTTTCCCAGGATCAGACAGACTTTGCCAATCATTTTTATTATGATTTCTCTCTGTTCTTCACATTAAATGCTGCGTGCTCCCTTTCCTTTGGGAACTGGAGGAATCATCAAATGGCTGGAGAATGAACAGAGTTATTTCTGAAACACTGGGTTCTGTTTTCATGATACAGGATGAGGAGAAGTTTGGGGCTGGGGACAGAGATTGGTTCCCTTGTAATTCCTGTTGCACCTACACATCCCATGTGCTAGACAATCCCAGCTTCCCTCTTGGACCATCCCTGTGGAAATGCTTGCACAGGCTTTGCTGTCAATGATCCCTGTGAGTCCCAGCCCTGGATATTGTACTTTTCTATGATTTATTTGCTATTTTTCTGTATTTCACAGCCTTTGCTTCTATTACACAACGTGAATTGTCCAAGGTGGAATAAACTGATTTTGTTTTATAAGGTCCATTCCCAGCAAGTACTTGGGGAGCTGAATGTTATGGTATTTTTGTCTCATGGGAGTAAGCAGGAAAGATCCTGTGAGTTAATAAGGATTGAACAGTTAGACAATAATTCTGAATTCATAGATATGCTAGAGACCAGAAATTTTTGTGATTTTGGAGGTCTAGGAGCTGTACAGCTACAATTGGAATTATTTTAAGAGGTTTTAGGAGGCACAAATATGTGCATAGTCTAGACAGTGCTACTTCTGCACTGGCAGGGGCAGCTGCAAGAAATGCTAATGCAGGAGCTGAGTCCAAACCAGGGAGGGGGAAAGTAGGAAAAGCCAAAGGTGAAGAATATGTTGGAGGCCTCAGATGTTAGAGCTCAATGTGTTTGGGAAGAGTCATCCAGAGGTCTTTCTACCGTGGAAAAAATGAATATTGAAGTAATCCAGAGCTCCATTTTAAACATTATGGTGCTTGCCTTTCTTCTCAAGTTTTCCATGGGATTGTCTGGATATCCCTTATAGGTCCTGCTCTGGGACTCAGCCTGGGTTTGGGAATGGAGACTGAGTGTTACAGCCTTGTTTTTTACATGAGCTGGGGGTAACTCCATGTTTAAATTCTGGGAATGGAAATCTTCCTTTTGTCTGCTGCTTTAATTTCCTTTTTCTTGAACTATTTTTACTCAAGAGGGTTGAGGGCTCCTTCCTCAGATCTTTCTGTGTGAAAGGCTGGGAAAGGTTGGTGCTCCAGGATCCAGGCTGCAGCAGACATTATTCCACAGCTTTTAGGACCAATCTCCTGCTTTGTACACAAGGAAAACTTTAAACATTCACCACGTTTGCACACAGGAATGCTTGAATCGCTTTACTTCCTTCGAGCTTTAAAAACACAAGAGAACTGAACTGATTGCTTGGGAAACTGAAGAAGGAAAAAGAGAAAGTTTTAATATTTACTTTCCTTTCAACTGGGCTTCTACCAGAACAAAACATATTGTTACCAACAGTTTTGAAATGTTTCTGCAAGGCCAGCAATTGAAATTCAAATTATGAAATGCCTGAAGTTTGCATTGAGAGTGAATGAAATGCACTGGCAGCTGCACTGGTATTGTCAGTGAGTGCTCCTTGTGTTGTTGCAGTACCTAAGCAATGAAACAAATATTTATCCACATGCATCACACAACATTCCTGGGCAGTGCAGCTTTGGCCTTTATAAACCAAATAAGGTGGAGCATAAGGAGATGTTTTTGCCTGGCAGCTGCCTGTGATTTCTCTTCCTGGATACACTAAAGAATTCTCCTTGCTGCCCTAAATTCTTTTCTACTCACCAGAACACAGCTATTTGAGTCAAAATCTAATTTGTTGTAGAGATTTGATCAAAAGTATAACAAAGTTTGCACACATACAGTGCTACAGGTTTTCAAGTTCCTTATTTTTGCTTCTGTTTTGTTTTTTTGAGGATGTTTTGCAGCTTTCTTGTGAAAGTTGTTGAGTAGATCAAAGTTTGAGGATAGTTGACCAATTTTGCAAGCCTGTTATTTAGCAGTGGATTGACAACTTTACACTCTCACACATACAATAATTATAAATTGGTGAATCTCTTCTTGCTGATGTTTGTGTCTTCTCAAGAATATTTCCTGTGTCCCTCTTGTTTGTGCTAAGGATGTGTTTGGAAATCTGAAATGTCGTGTTGTTGACAGCCAGATCTGAAGGACTGTGTTTGGGTATGACATGAAAAGAATTCAGTGGGTTCAAAGCTTCCAAGGGCTTTTCAGCTGGACCCATTCCTGCTCTTGTTGATAGCAACAGGCACTTCAGCACTGCATGTTAATATTTATTTTCACATAAGCAGCTGAGAATTGTAAATAACCAGACAAATGAAAGCTACTGGGTGGCAAATTTCTCTGGAGTCTGTCCAAAATGGAATGCTTTGTAGAACCATTAAAAGAGTCTGGATGTCTTGTAGGAAAGATTTCTGTGTGTCTGCAGTATGTTTTATGGGAAATATAGGTCTATAGGTAAAGCTTCACTTTTTACCTAATGCAGTTGTTAAACCTTTTTGTAAAGCTCAGGAAGAATAACAGAAATACTGCAGAGGTATTTGTGAAAGGAGGATGGACATAGCTGTGTATGTTAAAGGGAAAATCAGATTTTCTGGAGGCTGGTGGGTGATTATTTTACAAATTCAGGAGGATCTCTGCTATTCCTCACTGATAGCAAATCCAGGTGGAGCTAAAACTGGAGCTCAGCTTTGTTGGAGTGCCAGTCCCACAGGAGGCTTTGGGGTTGTTTTGTGCCAGCCCAGGTTCCTCCTGTGTGCGGTGAAGGGCAGGGCAGAGCTGCTCCTTAGACACCAACAGGACAGCACAGGCAGGTTTTGGCCAAACCCACTCTGCTGTGGGACAGTTTGCTCTAAGTGACAGACTGACCTCTCCATCAATTTAGAGCTCCTGGTGAGAAACGAAAATGGTATTTTGGATGTTCCAGGTGGGTCTATGGACATCTCTCTATTTACCAGGTAAGATAAATTTGCCCACGTAGAAGCAAATGACTCTTCAAACCTTCAAGAAAGATTTAAAAACCACAATAGTAAATGATGAGCATAAGCTGAGTACCTTGTCTAAAAACTTTCTTTAATCACACTTCTAAAAAGGTAAGTGTCTAACCTTGGACTAATTTAGATGAACTAGATGTTCTTCATTGTGTCCTATGGTTTATTTTTTAAATTAATCTGCCTACTTGGGAAAAAACTAACAGAGTGTTAGACCCAAGTCATTAACTAAATTCAGATGCTTTTATTTAGATGATGTTTAAATTGTGCTGTCTGGGTGAGCTTGATAATGTAAACTACAAAAGCAAGTTGGGCCACATTTGATAATCAACTTTTGTGTGGTATTTCAAATCCAAGTTGCTTTATGCAATTCTGGATCCTTTTACTGAAACTTCAAAAAGGCTTAGAGAGAATCCTGCAGCAACTTTTATACAGAAAAAAAAATAAAGATCTATGAGGTATCTTGCTTCTGTTGTAATGGAAGAAAACACAAACTTGGCTTAATTTGTCTCCTAAAAATTCTTTTCCTGCAGTCTGCTTCCTTCAGATTATTGAAAATTTGGCTCACAATTCTTTCTTCATGAATTGTTGATGCTTCATGCTGCTTTGCAATATGACATCTTTTTCCTTCCATAATTTTTCATCTCTGTATTGTCCTTGGCTGCTCATCATCTCTTGCTAAATTAGACATCTCTGCTGACTTCCACACGGTGCCGTTCATGAAGTTTATCATCAAGAAATATTTAATTATACCTCGCTGCAGAGGGAGGGAGGGGACTCAAAATACAACAGAGTGAAAACCAATATGTCAGTGAAGTTGTGGAGGAAGAACAGAACTGCTGAGTTGTGCTGGTTTTCCAGGTATTTCCCCCAAAATAAATGTCATGGGGCAGTGTCAGTGCTCTCCCACAACACCCCAACGAGTTCCTGTGCCCTGGGCTTGGAGCTGGGCCAGGGCCTGCCTCCACTGCCAGCTCAGTGTTAAGATAGTGTATTTTAAAATTTAAATAAAATACCAGAAAACCCCAAGAATTTTAAGCTGGAAAAATGTAGGGCTTAAAATGTTCATAAATTAGTGGAGATCTTTTACCTTGACACTTTTAAAGAGAAATACTGAAGAGATTTGTCTCTTGCCCAGCAAGAAAAAAAGTAAAAAAAAAAGGCATCTGCAGCCTCTGTGTTCCCTGTTTATTATCTACCCCTTCCTGTTCTTCCTGAGGTTTCATGTTCGTTTAATTCTATTTTTCCTCACAAAAATAAACCTCATGTATGTATTTTAATTTATTCCCAGGCTGCTGTAATTAAGTTGCAGATAAACACATGGTTGCCACATGACAAAGTGATATTGAAAGGAAATGAGACACAGAATTTTGTGTACTCAGGCCTTGGTTATGCTGGGTTGGCTCTTCTGTAGACCTACAGCCTAGATCCAATTAGGAAAAATACAAAAATTATGGAAAATTATTGCTCACATTGTGAGCATAGTGACAAACTGAATCATGTAAACTCATGGGGAGTCAAGCACGAAAAATTATAATGTTATGGAAATATGGAAGGAGGAAAATAAGTGGCAATGGAAATAGAGCAGGGGCCAAAAAAGAGAAGCTGTAATCAAGGGAAGAGAAAAGAAAAAGAACAAAGCAGAGGGATTTCAGTGGCAATGAGCACAGGCCCTGGATTTGGGGGGTCAGTGGTTTCAGGTACATGTGCAGGGCTGATCCACAGGAGGCAGCTGCAAGATTGAATCTTGGCAAAAGGATCAAGGACTCAAGTCACAGATCTGGGCAGGTCTGACACCAGGGGGGTGCAGAGCACTTTTTTTCCAAGTAACCAACCAGCTGTGCCTGTGCTGCAGGAGGGAACCAGGCGTGTCCTGAGCGTGGGAGAGATTCTGGTCAATGTTTGCAAAGATTTGTCCTGTCCAGGGTGTTATTTACAGAATCCCAGGATGGCTGGGGTTGGAAGGGATCTTTAAAGATCTCTCATCCCACTGTCCCAGGTTGCTCCAAGCTCCATCCAGCCTGGCCTTGGACACTTCCCGGGATGGGGCCACAGCTGCTCTGGGCACCCTGTGCCAGGGGTTCCCCACCCTCAGGGAACGATTCCTTCCCAATGCCCCATCTATCCCTGCCCTCTGGCAGTGGGAAGCAGTTCCCTGCTCTCCTCTCACTATTGCCATTGTCAGACCTTCTCATAGGCCCTCAAATCTGCTCCCAAAATTCTCTTTTCCTCCTCAAAAAAGTGAGACTTGCATGCTGGTTGTGTCACTTGTGATTTTAGTTTTAAAAGCGGAGGACTGAGCCTGGCTGAGCATGGGGGGTGGGCTGGGACTGCCACGGGGACAAAACCACTTCATCATTTTGGACAAAACCACTTTGACCCTGTGCTCTTCTCATCCTTGGTTCCGCCGGCGCCAGAGGTTTGGGTGATTGGCATCACAGGGATCACCAGCAGGACTGGTTTGCTTGAGGAACTTTCCCTCAAGATGGGAAGATGGGAGCTGTATTTATTCTGAGACTTAATTACGAGTGGTGAAGCGTCATAAATCCCTTCTGAAAATACAGTGTTTCTCTGGGGTGTAATTTAGTTGAAGAGTTCTTGGTTACAGTTGCTTTGGTTGCACAAAGTGAAAAACTTCCACTTTTTAGATGTGCCTTTATTGCTTTAGTGAAATTCATTAAGAAATTACTGGTGTTATGGCCATGTTGGGATTTGAAGTCTTGGTGCTCCCAGCCATGTGTGATTTTAGTGGGTGATATCGTGGCCTTAGCTGAGCAAACCATACAGAGAAATCACCTGAATCAGAGCCCAGGTTTAGAAATTGCTCCTCTCCATAGAGGAGCTCGTGGTACCATAACTCTTTATATACATCCTTCTTCTAGAACAGCAAGTTCAGAATTAGCAGTAAAAGGGAGCTGTTGTTCCAGCTGGGAGTAGTTGTGTGTTTTCTTGCTAAGTGGGACAAAAGCAAATTTATCTGCTTTTATCTGGTATTCCTCTTGCCAATTTTGCTTTGTATTTGTAGCTACAGCTTTTAAGCTGAACACATTTATAACATTTTCCTTAGCAGAGATTTTGTGTGCAGAAAATTGCAGTGCAGCTGCAGAATAATGTATTTTGTTGAGAAATAGCTGCTACAAGTGTATTCCCTGGGATGGCTCCGTGTGTGTGTAAAATCTGTCATGGGAGCAGGGCAAGCTGTGCATTCCATCACCACGGTGCCTTTGTGGTTTGAGACTGTTCCTGTTTGAGACAAAAGTTCCCATAAGATTCCCTGCTTGGACTCCTGAAGGAGCTGGAAAAGCAATTTCCGTCTAGGAGTAATAATAGCTCGGACTTTTGGTTTTGATCATAAGCTGACATTTAAAAGTCATCTGAGGAAAGATATTTCTTGATGAAAGTCAGGTTTTGCTCGATGCAGTTGAGGCTGATCCTTCCCATCTGCTATCACATCCTTGATGGGATCTCTTTCCCTGGCCTTGGGTCTGGTTTACAAGATCCCTCAGGAGTTCCTGACTTTCCCAAGAGACCTTTCAGTGGCTCAGCTCATTGTGTTACTCTGGTTTTATTGCTCAGCTTTTCTTTTCCTCAAGGAAAATTTGGAAAGTTGCTCAGCAGAGAAGATGAGGTGGTAATGTGGTACTCACAGAGTGTTTGGAATTGGGGATCTGCCCATGCTCACCTTGTGCCTGGCTGTTCAGTCACCTGCCAGATCCCTACCTTTTTAACTGTGGGATTCAGAGCCTGTATTCAGTATTTTGGGTAGAATTTGAGGCAGATTGCATGACTGCATTTCCCAGAGTTCATTCCTGGAACTGTCAGTGTTTAAGGTTGCTGCTTGATCCTGGGTGTGGTAGCTTTGCTTCCTGCCCCCATGGGTGTTGCTGGAAGGTGGGAATGGCAGCTGGGATCCTCACACGGATCTGGGCCGGGACTGCCTCAACCACTGCCAGGGCTTGGGTTATAGCAAACAGGGATGTAGGTATTTGTGGTTTGGCTTTTTGTGTGTTTTGTGGATAGCTAAAATATGACCTTTCCCACTGAAAGCTGGATTTTATCCCAAATCCTGTGAATTTCACACAGGATTGGCTTCTCACAGCATTCAGGTTGGTGGCCAGAGCCCCGGCACTGAGGGAAGGCACAGAACGGCCCTTGCTGTGTGCAGGACACACTGGAGCTCCCTCTCCCAGGTACAGGGAAGCTCTGCCACAGAAAACCATTCACTGGGCTTTCCTTGAGTTGCCTCTGGCTTCCATAGAATATAAATACCCCCCCTCCCCAAGCTTTGGGGGAACATGTCAGCTGCACAGGAACTCCTGAGACAGCCCTGGGAGCATTTCATTTTGTTTTGGCCATTGTAACTCTTATCTGGTTCCTCTGATCTGTTTTCTCTGGTGATTGCTGATGTCTGGGTGTGGGTGGATGAAGTGACTCAGTGTTCAGCTATGGGGTACTCAGGATCCCTTGTAAATGAGGGATGCACGAGCTGAGTTCCAGGTAGAAACTAATCCTGCATTTCCAGTATCTACAGCTTGGAGCTAAAGGATCCCTGGGTCCTCCCAGGCCTCTGACACCAGGCAAGGAGAGGCTCATGATGGAAATCAGACATGGGTTATTGAGGAGGAAAGCTTGGAAAGCTTTTGTTGTCAAAGGGGCATAATTCCACAGGGAGTAAAGCTGGAAGAGAATCCCTACTCTGCTGGATGAGTGACCTTTGATCAGCCACACTTCTAACATTGTAACTGCCCTGCTCAGTGTCCTCCCTTCAGTGTCTGTGTTCCCAGGATAGATCATGGTTGTTATCCTCACAGTAAATACTGGATACTGGGTAGAAATTAAAATGAGCAAATTCCATGTGCTGTATGTCATTTGGCATCCTGCACAGCCCCCTTCAGTTTGTCAGAAATTCCTAAACCAGAGCAAGGTCACATCTGGTAGCAATTTTGCTCTGCCAGATGAGGCGTAATCCCATAAAACCAAACTCATTTTCTCCAGTGCTGCTCAAAGCTGAGCTCTCCTGCTTCTTTTCCATAAGACCTGCTGCTTGTACTGGGAGCTCTGTGGAATGATTCAGGCTGGGAGACTTTTCACACTTTATAAACTGCAAGGTTTGGAACACAGCTTTGTGTCCAGCAGGACACGAGGCAGGACAAGCAGCCCAGCCCTGGAGTCTGTGGCTCCATTCTGTTTCCTTTTCCAGCAGCAGGTTCCTGCAGGATGCTGTTCCTTGGTGCTGGGTGTCTGTGCATGCCCTCATTCTCTGGGTACCTCATTCAGCCTGGCACCTGCAGCATCCATACAGAGCTAGGAGTGCTTTCAAAAGAGCTCTAAACTTCTGAGGCTTTCACTAGACACAGGGAACACGTCAGATGGACTAACAAAGTAATGGAGCAACCATCTACCTTTGCACATCATAGTAACTGAAAATAAATCTCAGAAACATGGAATTTTAATAGGAGCCAGTATTTTCATGTTTGATCCTGTTGCTGTTGTCCCATTTGTTGCTAACATTGGCTATTTTGGTATTTCATTAGCTTAATTACTCTTTCAAAGCCTTGTGTGGAGCTTGGTGTCCATCTCAAACCAGAGGGTACCAGTGACCTGTCATCACTCACAGAGGCAGGGGGTGACATGGTGATGTATTTATAAGATGTTATGAAATCCAATTAACAAACCTAGTTAAAATAAAAATTTTCTTTCAAGATTTCCTGGGTTTTATGTAAGGATCTTTAAAAAAAAGAAACCAACAGGTCAGAATTTCAGAGAGTGAGTATTGTTACTCTTACCTTAGTGCAATCCACTGTGGCTGGGTAGGAACCACCATATCTGCTGTGATTTTTATGAACCAATTGAACCTTCTTGTTCACAGGCCAAGTATCCTGACATCGTGACCCTTCCAGAAGGACTGCTGGGAGATTTTATAATTCTAAGGAACCCCAAAGTTTCTGGGTAAGCCAATAAATGCATTTCTGTATTCACACAGGTGAGGGATTGCACAGGCAGGGCAGCAGCCTTGTGCTGTAGCTCTGGGCTCCTTCTGTGGCAGGAGGTGCAGGGATCCCAGTCCCATCCCAGCAAAGCCCAGTTCCTTGCCATTAAAGAACAGAAGGGTATTTACTGTGCAATGGAAGCAAAGCAGCTGTGGCTCTACTTTTCCATTGTTTTAGAAGGAAAACAGTTAGATGAAGGAATTATTACCTACCAGGCACACGAGATTTGTTTGGCCTCCCCAGGAGAGATGTTCCAGTACATTTGGGATTTCCAGCAGGGGAAAAAAATCCTTACAGTTAAATGTAAGATGGTGTAACTATCACTGTCAGGAATTCTGTAAGGGCCGTGAAAAGCAACTACTTTGTGGCAGGATCAGACCATTCCCTTCTCCTGTTAAACCTTGCTTTTACATGCTTTCATTTACATGGAAATAAGGCACAGCTTCATTCAGCCAAACTTGCCTTTTAAAATTAAATGTTTTAATTTAGGGGTGCAGGAATGAATTGCTCTTAAACTATCCCACATAGGGTAGAACTTGCTTTATTTTACAGTTTCTCCTCTGGTGCCAGTTGCCAATCCCATTACCCTCATTCCTTCTCACCCATAGTCATGAAACACAAGAATATAAAAGTCATTTCAGTGGCTTGGTAGAAAACAGACTGGCATAGAAATTTGTTTGCAAAATCCAAGAACAAGCTGTGTGCCAATTCCCAAAGGATTTGTAAAAATGAAGTGGCAAAAGGCTGACAAATCACATTGGAAGGAAACTCTTAAGAGTCATGATGGGTTGAACACTACTGAGAAAGGAACCTTGCTCCTCACAGTGACTCACTGTGCAGACCAGCGTTGGATTAGGAAAGCCTTTCCTCCAGTAAGGGAGGTGAGGGTTGGAGGGAACAAAGGGAGCTGTAAAGCAGCAGCTCTGCTGTGGATGGTGTTCTGGACTCACCTCCTGCCTCACCATTCCCTTGGGATGGTGCAGTGATCCCATCCCACTGTGAAAGCTGGCAATCATGACTGGCCTTGCACAACCACCAACACTATTCCTGAAGAAGTAACAGTGTTATTTGGATTTTTTTTAAATTAAAATCAAAGAACTGCAGGAAGGCAATGCAGGCCTTGGACAGATGTCTACCTGCCATTAGTCTAAAAGGGCCATGAATAGCAGGGTAGCCCTTATTCCAAACCCAGCACATCACCATTTATGCCAAGACTTCTGAAACACGTTTCCTGTTCTCATCACCTGATCCTGAGTGTAGATATTAGGTGAGGAGTAGAGTCAGGGGACACTCGGTGCTCTCTCTACTTTGCTTTCCTCTCACTTTTACTGCACTGCAAATCTGGATGTAGCCAGAGCCTTTCCTTGTCATTGGATTGATGTGTTCCTGCTTCCCGAATCCAGAGATGGTTCATTGCATTACGTGAGGTGAATTTTGTTGCAGAGCACGAGGTTGAACCTTGTGACTGCTGCACTTCTGGCTTTGAAGGAACCTCAAAGCCAGCGCCTGGTTAACCTGAACGGCCTTTGCTGTACCTGGTACAGGTTTGAATTGGTGATTGTCTGGAAGATCCATCTTGATGAAGAATGGACCACTACACCTGTCCTGGACCTGCTGCCCAAAGTACCAGAGCAAGGTAATCCCAATCACTTCAGGGACTGTTCCTGAACTGCCAGGTCCTGGTTTTGGCCATGGAACTCCAGTTCCCAGAGGCCAGCCACAGAAACCCACCCCAAGTCACCAGCAGCTACACTTCACCTCCTGTGCAACCTCCAGGGGCTCACAAGCCCTGTCTGCCTGCAGGCATCCTGCTTTACCCACCTGCTGCCAGCCCTGCTGCCACTCTTGGCCAATAACCTGCACTGCTGTGTTTCTCCTGCAGTCCTGGAGCAGAGGATGAGGAGTGTGGAGAGCATCCCTGGCGGCTTCCGCAGCGCGGTCCAGCTCTTCGGGATCGAGGCAGCCATCAAGAACCTGATCGAAATGCTGGGCTGAGGAAAATGAATGCCAGCATTACTTACACCAGGTAGCAATTTCAAAAGTAGTTTTAATTAAGATATTGTGTTACACAGTCTGTAATTTTATTGAATATAAACATTAAGTTATTTTCCATTTAGAAACCATACTCATAAAACATGCTATCTGTACAATTATGGCACGTTATATATAAATTGTCATGACATGAAAATAAATACAGCCATTTAAATACAAAAATGCCAAATAAAATAGTTACATGTACAGAGTGATTTCATTATAAATTTATCTTTCTGAATCATTAATGTACCAGAGTGGTTTATCATCTTAACATTTTCTAGATACCTGGAAATTGTTAAAAGATCATGCACTGTCAAAATCAAGTCCATAAAAATCCAATTCATTTCACAGCTCTGTAAAAGTACAGTGATTTTTAAATGACAAAAGAACAGTAAGAGACTCCTAGAACAAAGAGTTAAACAGCTTTCTCATTAAATTAGGGTGGAAGAAGACAATTTGAAGATTTCAAAGACATACAATGCTAAAAAACCCGAAGGTAACTGTATGAAGTAACTTTGTTCCACAATGTGTGTTGAGACAGCGCTCATCTAACCCAGAGAGGCCATGACACCCCTGGGAACAGGTGAGCCAGTCACCTCCTGCCCCCTGTAGCCCTTCCTTTGCATTTCTGACTTCCAGGAGGAAATCCTGACAACACATTACCAAAGCATCGCCTTTCACACATTCACTCCTGAAGAAATAAAACAGATCAGATTAATGTCTTGCCTCTCCCTTCACTTCCATCAGATGTGCCATGAGCACATCTGGGAGCTCTCAGTGTTTCCAGGAGTTCCTGTTCTGCACTAGCACTGCACCCCAACCAGACTGATGTGACTGGAAGTCAGGTACTTCTCAGTTGGGGAGTAACAGTTCCTGGAACCAAGAGCCCAAACCCAGCAGCTCTGAGCCCCCCCTTTCCAAGGCCAGAGCTGCTGGAGCCTCTGACAGCACATCCACCCACTCCATGCAGCAATGGGGCAAGAGGTGAAGTCTGAACTAAAGCAACAGTGTGTTTCTAATTCCATAAATGTAATAATCCACTATTTGATCACTGCAATGGTGTCCCACTGTTCTGGTAGGTTAGTGACAGACCAGAGCCTGGTTTCCGCCAGATTCTGAGCAACACCAGAGATGGGGTTTTGATGAATGGCAGCTCTATCTTGTCAGATAAGGCAGGCTCATTTCAAGTTTGGAATCCAGTACTCAGGCAAAATTCCTTCCTACTTCTCCACTGACATGGAACTGGTTGAGCCAGTTTTGTGTAACCTTCAGTTCATCTGTAGCTCCCTCCTCCTCGCCTGAAAATGAAACTGTTTGCTCAGCACTGCTGTTTGCATATGAAATATGTGTAAAGTTACAGCATAAAAACCTGGAAACTTCCCAGCTGTGCAGGGTCCTTCCTTCCTCCTTTTTCTAATAGGTGGAGGGTTTTTGGATTTATAGGGAGCTCTCCTCCTCCAGGTTTTCTTTGGGAAGAAGGGGTTATTCCTGCTGCCAGCTCATTGCACTGTTGTAGTCTCACATCTCAGGCCCTGCCCCAGAAGGGCTCCTGGCACTGGGTGCCAGCACTGCCACCTCGGGTTCTGGCACAGGGACAGTGTGGCTCTGTGTTTCGCTTTTCTTCCTTGAGTTGTGCCAAGGTCCAGGGGGTCCTATTTTTGAATTTCAGGTAAAGTGGAACAATTCAAAAGTTACACTGAGGTCCCAATATAAATCTGTTTTTAGGACCCTAAACACCATTACTGGTAAGCACAGGCTTGTATCCAGGTAAGAGCTGTTCACTGGGGCTGGAGGAGTCTCTGCACCATTCAGGGGCTGTGATCCTTGAGGAAAACAGAGCTGCAGCTTTTCTCATTGCACCCTCAGGTTTGGACATAGCCTTCAGTTCCAGCTCAGGCTCTTCCCCAAGGATGACTTTGCTGCAGCACCTCCCCAGCCTTCAGCTGCACAAAGCACTGCTCATCTGCAGCACTGACACAAGCTCACCCTGGCACAAGACTGACCCAGTGCAGGGAAGAAAACAGGGTTCTGTCACCTTTTTCCTGTGTCATTACAGCAAAAGAGCCTGAAAGCAGCTGCTCATGCTGTGTGTGGGGCATCAGTGTAACAGTGCCAATGTTGGACACAATCTGAAAGACCTGAAATGACCTGTAAAACTCAGAACATATTCTTCTTATAGCTCAGTTTAAATTAGGCAAGAGCAAGCTCTGGTTTCACCTCCAATAGCAGCATATAATGTATAGAGAGAATAAAAATCAGCATGGCAGGTGAGTTAAGCCCAACTATCATGTGAAACTCAAGGTTGCTTACCTTAACCCTTTGCACTTTGTTTCAGAAGCTTTAGGTAGATACAAGGTGATCACACAACTTCTGGAGGCAGCCTGGTTTTCCTAGTCCATGCTTTAGTACTTAAATGTTCTGCAGTGCCAGGGCAGTTCCACAGAGCAGCCACTGCATGGTTTTATTTCCAGTGGATTAATGCTAAAGTGTTGTATAGGTTGTGCCAGAGCATTCCCTCCTTTAGTAGGGATGAGGGAGACTCAAAGCACAGGGTCCAAGGTAACTCTCTTGTTAGTAATTAGGCTTTCTATGTTAGTGCAATACTTCAAGAAACCTTTAATTCTGTGCTCTTTCAATTCTAAGGAAGTAGACTTTTCAAATTAATTTGATCTGTCCTCTAGTTCCAAGGTATGGCACATTACCTGTTCTGTCACATTAAATACATTCATTAAGGTTATCTAGCAAACATGTGGCTTAGTGCTATCCCAGGTCTCTGAGAAGGCATTACCCATTAGAAATCATTTCATAAAGCAAAAACATTCACAGCTGAAAAATGCACTGAACACAACAGAAAAGAAAAAAAAAAAAATCACCATAACTGTATTCCAATAATCTTTCACTTTCTCATGTGTTTGAATAAAAATAACCTTAAGGGAACGGTTACACTTTATGGAGAACTAATGTGCAGTCTTCATTCTCCTTGAAGAGGTTGGACATAACTGGGTCCTCTTTGGCCTGTACATTTTTCAGGTAATAGTTGACTATTTCACCATCGAGTTTGTACTGGTGGGGGATGCTTTCATAGGGCTTCAGGTCCAGGTCCAGCACAGAAACAGAGAAGGTGAATCTGGATTTGGATGTCAGTACCACAGGTCTTTGCTCAGAGCTGGAAAATAAAACCACATTGCACATCTGAGTCACTAAAACCAGTATTTGTAATTTATGTGTCCCTTTAGAGAAGTGACTCTAATGTTTATCTTAGAACTTTTGTGGGAGCCCAAGAAAATAAACTGCAGCTAATGTAGCACTTAGGAAACTATAGCTCCAGCTTTACCAGTCCTGATGGGACCTCTTCTCTTCATTTTCCTTTCAGCTTCACACAGCTGAAGGCCAACATTACTCTCATTTACTGTATTTAGTAAAATTAAGCTGTTTCTAGGTGGTGCACAGAAAGCAACAGCCTTATAAACAGCAAAAGCAGAAAAGGGACTGCAACTCCTACTTAGGCTCAAGGTAATAAAAAGCATGTCCAAGCATACTAAGGGATGGAGGAGTTCTGAAGTCAGCCATTGCACAAGTCATCTAACACTTCACTGGAAAACTGCAGGACAAAAGCAGAAAACAGCATTCCCTAAAAATAAAAAGGCTCTGGTGAAGCAAAGCCCCCTGCAGAAGAACAGATTAGCACTGCTGACACAAACCAAAAGGGATAATATTGTGGCAAAGCCTCCTGCCTGACAGCCAAAGCTGTCACCTCTTGATTATTGCCTTGGATTTATTCTAACTAGGCCATTAAAGGCAACTCAGCTTGAGAAATCTCTCCTATGAGAACACCAAGGCAGAAAAACTGTACCTAGTTAAAACCATCCAGAGCTACTATGAACAGGCAATTCAAAGTTTAAGAAGGGAATAAATATAAAACTTTGATCTTTTTGATCAACTTAAAACTCTTTACAAATAGACATTGGTCATAAATGTCTTAAATCAGAACTATACTAAAATGCTCACAGCCAAATATTTGGACACACCCCCCCCACACACACACATCCCACACTTTTTTTAAGTGATTGAATTGCCTGAACAATACAGACATCCCGATTTCTAAACAACTGGAGCCATTCCAAAGCAGATACAGGCAGCTCTTACCATTCATCTTGCAGGCAGGGGGAAAGGGCAATCATGATGGAGCAGTCTTTAGCAGTCATTGCTATTCTGTACTGCTGCACCTGTACAAGAGAAAACAGCACACATTTTCTCTTAGACTGGTGTTTTCCTGAGTAAAGCATCCTGTTCCTTACAAAAAGCAGCATTCCCTGTCTTGGTATGTTGGCACTTTAAGAGCTGGAAATTCTCTCTGGAACAGAAGGTTGGCAGGAGCAGGTGCTTTTGCAGCATCCTGTGTACAGTCAGGTTTATTTCCTACAGATCAGGCTCCTAAAGGCCAAAGCACCAGTTCCTGCAAAAGCTTCCTCAGTCTAGAAAGCAAAGAAACAGTTTTCTTTTTCTCTCAGGAACTGGTGCTACAAGCTTGTTTTTAACTGCTTCTGCTATAAAGATGAACCCTGACACAAGGAAGCACTTTAACTGCACAGACCACAACAAACCAGCAGTGCTGCCTCCATCCATTATCCAGCCCTTTCAATGAGACAGGTTAATTAACACTGACAGACCAAACAACCTCAGGAAGTTGAGAAGTACCTTTGTTAATGCAAATGCCACTGTCCCATCATCTTCCAGGGAAAGGTCCAGCAGCTTCTCATAAAACGCTTCATTGTAAGGTCCATCTATCTGTAATGTACTTCTAAATAAATGTTAAAAGAAGATTTACAGACAGCCAAAATGATGTGCTGGTTTTCACTGTGATCTTTCCTCAGCAGCCCAGACACTCAGATTGGAACAGCCCAACAATAACACTGATAAACATATCCAAGTATTAACCCACTGCCAACCAACATCACAACAGTCCCTGCTATTCTCAAATCACTCAAGATTTGCTGCTGCTTAGGATCTGGGTTGTGTGGGGTTTTATAAACACAAATCATTCTTAATCCACTGCCAGCGCTGTATCACTGCAAAATTATGGGGTTTTTGCAAAAAAATTGGTAAGTTTCAAAATTTGTAGCAGTCTGCTGGAGCTCCAGAAGCCTTGCTGAAAACACGTATATAAGAAATAGATAATAATATCTTGATAACTATTTTTATATGTATATTACATTATTTTGTACATAAGAAGTATAAACTGGGGGCAAAGGCATATCTGACAGGCCCCGCTCCAACACCATGTGCTAATGGGGGGTGTCCTGGGCTCCTTCTTTCCCCCTTTGAACAGCTGAGCCCCTGCTGAGAAGCTGAACCCTCCCAGGGAGTCTGTCCCACACAAACCCCCCCCCAGATCAAAGAGCACATCTTCCAGTGCTCTGCACAAGCAGCAGCAGCTGCTGAGCGAAGCCAGAGTGCCCTCGTGTGAGCACAGGAGAGGAACAGCACCCCAGTGGAGGCTGCTTGGAGCAATTATAATTACACTAATAAGCCTTATAAAACCACAGCAGCTTGCATTCATCATTGCAGAACATCATTATCCCTGCAGACATTCCCAGGTCTGCAGGTACTGGGGACAGGAGAAAGAAACCACCCCTCTCACTGTACCTTTCTGCAAATACACAACCCCCAGTACTAAGAGAGTGTTCTCCTCTCTTAGCCTGTTGTGAACTTTCCATAATTATTACTTTAAAATTCAGGCCAAAGTGACCAACATCAGCTGGAAGTTCAGGTAGAAATTCAGAACGTGCAGTGCCATGAAGGAAGGTTGTACAACAGAACAGAGTGTGTGCACAGAGCCAATCCTGCCTGCAGTTCTGGTTACTCAGGACTGGAAAGAAAAGCCATCAAGTCTTACCTCTCTTCAGGAAATTCCTCCAAGTACTGTTCAACTCTACTGTACAAAGGATAGAGTCCTTCAATATCCAGCATGTCAAGCATCTGAGCCTGAAGGGTTTTATAAAGGAGACAACCCCTCGGTAAACCAGAGCTTTCCAACTTATGTTTACCTAGAAGAAAATGCATTTTAAAAGAAGGCAGACACAAGTCTTAACTTCAATTTGCTATTACATGTGCTTGTTTAAAAGTCCAAATACTTTTTTGTCCAGTCACAGGTAGGGGGAAACCTCAAAACATTTCGGTTTCCAAACAAAAGTGCAAGGTGCAGGTACTGACTTGCACATTTAAACAGCTCATCTTGGACTGAAAACACCTGGTGTTCAACTCTACAAACTACCTAAAAAACAAACACCAAAACACACCCACATCCGCTGTAATCTCCTCATTTTGAGTGCGCAAGAGAAATTTCTCATTTGAGTTTGAAGCCACCACAAATGCACTTTGAACAGTATCAACTGCTGACAGTAATTTAGCATTTCAGCTCTGGGGTCGTTTTTTATACAGTGTAATGAATTGTATTTGCTGTAATTTCTCTAGGACAGCTCCTTCTCCAGCAATACAACAAACTATGGGCAGTGAAAAAGGTCTTCCTCCAAAGCAGAGAAAGAAATGTGCTGGTTGTATAATTGGGATAACTGGCAGCATCTTGAATAATTAGAGCTTTACAGAACTTATGTACTGAGGAATTAACATAATTTACAGTTTTCCTACTCTCCATTCCTCTTCCCTCTGGTATTCAGACCTCTCTTCACCAGAAGAGCAGCTGAAGAACATGAGCTGTGCCCTGGTGAGGGTTGACAGGAGGAGCAGAGAAAGGCAAAAGTACAGGTGTTGTAATAAACCAGCCAAAGCAGCCCAACTTCATCACGTACAATATGAAAATTCCCCACTCATTTGGAATACCTATGATTGTTATCAGCTCAAACTGCTATTTTCTTCCCTTTTTTCCTATACCACCTGCTGAATTTATTTTTATTTATTTATTACTGTGCTGTAAGTGCTCACTACAATGTCACATTATATTAATAACAATTATCTGGCAACTACACAACTCAGAACTCTTTTTTTAAATGCCACCAGAATTCCCGTTTCCATTCTCATATCAGTATTTATAACCAAGAGACAAAGATCTGAATTGTTACATCAGGCAAGGCTCTGAGAAACCTGCTCTGGTGGGAAGCGTTCCTGCCCATGGCAGGGGGCTGGACTGGGTGGCCTGTGTAGTTCCCTTCAAACCCACACCACTCTGGGATTCCACAAACAGTAGATTATGGACAGTTTTTACAATATTATCCCTTACCATTTCTTACTAGCTCCTTATTAAAAGCACTTGCTTCACAGTAGCTTCTCCCTTGTGAAATGGGAACTGTCTTCATGTCTCCTGCCCGGCAGGTGTCGGTGCTGCTCAGCAGCGCCATGGTGATCACGTGGATCAGCTCCTTGACAACTGTCCTTGTGCAGTGGGGGCTGACCAGCCCGTTGGAAGGGAAAAAGAAAGGTTTTAAGTGACGAGCAAGTTCATTCCAGTCAGAGACACAGTCCTGGTCATCCTTACAGCCATAAATTAGTTCCCCATTCTGCAACAAGGAGAAAAAGAAGTCTTTAGGCACATCAGGAAGTCAAGTTATTCATACTGAGCTATTCAGAGCATCAGGTCTAATATTTTAAGCATAGAAAAGTGTTATTACTTAACAATCTGCATACAGACACCCAACATTCCCAATCTCCTAAAGATTTGTCCTCTTAAGTCTAATCAGAACCTGCAGTAACAACCTCTGTATGAAAACCAAAACCACTGTTTAAATCAAGTGCTACTTTCCCAACTTAATGGTCTGTAAGGAATCAGAACAATACAGGTGAATGATACTTGGCACACTTTCCTATCACTTCTTTCTGAATAAAGTCAGCAGTGAAAAAGCAGTGTGTGAAACACCCTTTTTTACCAGCCCAGACCAGCAAAGGTAAGGCTGTGAAAGGGGACAGAAAAGGTGTTATAGCTACTTACTAGTATAAAAAGAGGGCAGCTCATAGAAGTTTAAGTAATTCAAACAGTTGATTTAATATTGGAAATAAATTGAAAGAATCTTGTTTTCTAGAATTAAT
The DNA here is from genome assembly GCF_963513975.1 of Fringilla coelebs. Classification (NCBI taxonomy): domain Eukaryota; kingdom Metazoa; phylum Chordata; class Aves; order Passeriformes; family Fringillidae; genus Fringilla; species Fringilla coelebs. The sequence goes on from NC_140039.1 coordinate 5,349,837, forward strand.
CTGAAAATCTCCACAAATCATCAGTTACTGCTTCATATTTTTCCTATATGAGTGTCATGGAATGCCACTTTTTCCTTCCTCAGTGAGGTCTGCATCAGTGCTCTAACAAGAATCTAAAACAAAGCATTTGCAGCAACATGCCAAGTTCTCCATTTTCTTCTTCCTGAAGCAGTACATAAAGTTTTAAAACTTTGGTGATGTTAAGAGTCCTTTTCTGTTAATTGCTCCTCAGTGATTCCTTCCCACTAATTCATTCCCCAAGGAATGGTCACAGCCCCAAGGCTGCCAGAGCTTCAGGAGCATTTGAAAAATGCTCTCAGCCACAGGGTGGGATTGTTGGGGTGCCTGTGCAGGGCCAGGAGTCGGACTTGGACAATCCCCATGGGTCCTTCTAACTCAGGATATTCTGAGTCTGTGAATTCTGGCAAATCATTATTTCTCTGTCCTCATCTGAAATCTAACTAAGAACTTCCCCGTTTCCTTCTCTTGATGGCGTCCGACAGTGATGGTCTGATTAGGTAGGCTTGAAAGAAGATCTTGACTATTTACATGCTCAAGTCAAATTGTTTAAAATCCAAGGCAAAAAAAGCAAGCAGAGATTTAACTTTACCTTAAATATTTTCAAGTTGTTCTGTGCCTCCTGTAATAAGCTCTTCAAAGCAAAGTGCATTCTTTGTTTATTTCTAGGGAAAACAAAGCCAAGAATGTTTCATCACAGCCTTTGGATGTTCACACCTGACATGAGCACATGCACTGAGCACATTACTCACACTGAGGTCATGGCAAAGGCAAAGTGAACTTCAGATCTGAGTACATTAAACAGCTCTTGGGTGAAATGATATGCTGCAAAAGGCAGCTCTGATTGCTGAGATAGGTGTAAGGGGGAAATAGCAGATTGTATAATCACTGTAAAGGTCCAGACAAGCCAGCATTGATCATCCATAATACCTCAGTGAAAGGCAAAGTAATCCAAGCAAGAAATCTGTAATGCAGATTTTTTTTTTGGGGGGGGGGGGGGGGGGGAACCACAGAATCCTTACCCTGAGAAGAGATCCAATGGGCAATATTTACTTGGTCGCTTCCATTTTCCATTGGCTACCTGTGGAAAACCCAGAGCACTGCTGTTACTCTCTCTACCTGGAACAGCTGCTCCCCCATTTTAACAGCCAGGTCTGTGGCACTGACACCATGCCTTCAGAGGTCAGGATATTTAAACCACTTTAAACTCAAAATTCATGACACTGTAGGTTTTTCCCAGTCATTTTAAACTCAAGTCACTCAAACTGCATTCACAAGGGAGAAAGGTTAAATCCCAGGGAGTCACAGTGACTCCATTCCAGAGTCTCAGCAGGCACGAGTCCATGAACTCCGTGCCTGTTACGTGCTGTTTGTTCTAAGTCACAGAGTGCACTTGGTGAGCTGATCTGGAAAGGAAGTTCCACATCAGAGTTGACCCAATCACAGCGTTCATAGTCCCCAAAGGCTGATATTGTATTTGTTTGCTTCCAGCTTCCCACAGAACTTGTTCCATCTCTCACTAAATAAATTCACACCCAGCAACTCAGCTGTGTATCCTCCTACCAGCTTTAGTCATATCAGAGACTTGAGCAAGTTTCAACAGGAAAGCAAGCGTGGAACAACAAATAGAGCACAGTACAGCCAAAGGAAAGCAGAGTGACTTAATAATTACCTTTAGATGCTGATGCATACAATAACGACACACCTTGTGCTTTATCTCCTGTGAAACATGGCTGGAAAAAGGAATGAAGCCACACTTTGGCTAAAACAAACAAACAAAATAAGATCGTAAATACAAATGTCTCTATAGAAATATAAAGGCATACAATATGCAAATCTTTCCAGTTAAAGGAAATTTTTTTTAAATTATAAAAAATTCCAGCACTTAAAAGCTGAATTACTCCCTATTACTTTAAAAAATAATGACATGCCAAACTGCTGTGGCCTACACAAAGGCCTATAACTAACACCTGGGAATTTCCCAAGTTTCAAAAGATGGGGAATTGGAAGAGAGAGGGCTGCTTCCTCCTATGGCTCACAGTGAAACAGTGAGCTCTGCCTCCCCCCACCGCCGCCCTCCTTGAAAAGGGCAGAGTGTAGTGCGAGAACACAAAGCAGCCCCTGTGCCCTGAGGCTGTGTCCCTGCACACCTTGATCTCGATGCAGAGGATGGGCCGGTGCTCGGCGAAGCGGAAGGGCTGCAGCCGCGTCAGGTTGGGAAGGCACATCGCGTAACCGCTCAGCGTGTCCATGTCCTTGTCACAGCGACACTCTGCGACAGCAGGGGACAAACAACACCAACAGGGAGATTAGCTCTGGGGCGTTTGCTCGCTCGGGAGCAGGCTCGGTCACCAGGTGGGGCGTGGGAACAAGCGTGGAAGGACAGGACACAGGTTTATCAGCTTCAGCCAATTATGCATTTGCACAAAGTTGCCCTCCCCATTATCAACGCCTGGTTTCAGTTTCCTCAAAACTGTCCCAAGAGCTGCTGATAATGGCCAGCTCCCAGCTCATCCCAAGAAAGGTGAGGCCTGAAACAGCAAGGAAATGGATTGGCCAACAACAGGTAAAGTGACTCATTCATGTATTTATTCGAAGATGTGATCTCCCCCTTGCTTACTATGCATGACCTATCATCCCTCAGCTGAGTCAAAAGGATCTGAAAACTGGCAGGAATATCATAAACTCAAGAGGCATTCTGCATAAAAATCTCTCTCCACATGCATCCTTTGGGACACAGAAAGGTCTGTGAGCTTGTAGTTCAAAGTTAACAAGAGCACACAGCCCCAGATTTTTGAATACCTGTTACTAAACAGACACGCAGAACACGAGTTCCTGTCACAGTTTCCATTGCTAAGAAAAATGCCCACTCTGAAAAATATATTGCAATAGAAAAAAATAAATCTGAGAAACCAAAGCCTCAGGCAACAGCCTGTCATGCCATACTGCTTCACCAGGATGAGCAAGAAGCCTTCTGTCTCCAGCAAAATGTTGAGGTTTGTTTTCTTTTTCTAAATTTAAGCAAAAGTACATCCTTCACACCTTCACAGCTGAAAGCCATTTGCCAAATCAGAAAGGCACAGAAATCTGAAGTATTAGAGAAGCTCTTTTGTATGTTACATAGGCTTATGTGAAGAGTAACATTGAAAAAAAATCCTTGAGGTTTAAAAACAATTCCTGCTAAAAATGGACAGTGAGAGTCACTGTTGTGAAGCACCTGCACACTTCCCCACAACTACACTGCAATCCCCAGCAGCTGTGGACACACAAAGTTTAACTTGGAAAAATAAAACTAAATTCTGTCATTCACTTCCACCAGAGTATCATTGTTTTTTTAACTTTTATTAGACACTATTAACTTTCCTCACTGGTTCCTGGCACTGTGGACCTGTGCTCACTATATGTAAATTAATTCCTTTTTTTTTCCTTGATCAAAGGCATCAAAGCACTTGACTACAGTACTCTGATTTAACACTGTATTCATCTTCAAGGAGTTTTGCTAAAGCTGGAGTTTCTGGCCATTCTCAGAAACTTTTGGGAACATAAGACACCACGAGGGCAAATCTCTTTGCCTGTTTTAGAGCTATCACATACTACTTTTAATTCCAGAACAAAATCCATTTTTTCCACAACAAATTTTTAACTTGTCTAAATATTAAAAAAGGTTTCCTTATATTCTGTAGTGTGATGCTTTTTTTACTTTAGAACAAAGGAAAATACTTTACAGCCCCTTTCTAATCCCACCCCTGGCACTCACCTGGCCTCTCTGGCTGGATTTTCAAACAGAGCTGTCTTACAAAGTCTAAAGGCAGTTGAATAATTTCCTATTGGGGAACAAAAAAGAAAATATTTTAATGCAAAAATTAATACCCAGTTTGGGAGTCTTGAAATGGAGCAGCAAAGTTCAGTGGGTTACACAAAGCATACTGAAGTATGCAGTCAGCAGCTTCTCCTGATTCACTGTCTGTGAACACCTGTACCTGCAATCACCTGCTCCTCTATGAAAACCAAGGACTAATTGAAATAAATGCATGGCAAAGAGTATTTTCAGTGCAAGTTTAATGTGCGTGAAGGAACCTGAATCACAAATGAAGACATCCCATGACTCACATCCCAACCCTTTCAAGGCAGAACTGTGTAACTCAAGCTCCAGGTGAAACTGTAACTTTTTCACTTATCTGATGTTCAGTGAACAAGACCTGGCTGCCCTGAACAGCAGAGCAAGGTAAAAGGTGACCACTGACTGCACAGAAACCTCAACAATTTATATGAACCAGGTTTCTCTCCTTGTTTTGCAGTTCGTCTAAAAATCTCTCTCACACGCACACCCCTCTTGCCTTAGGCAGAGCAAAGAAATGACCACACTTTTCATCAGTAGCTTGAAATAGCCAAAGCCCTGAGTACAATCCAATCACCTCATCAGCACAGAGCAGGCTCCCTGTTTGCATCCAAATGCTTCCTGTGTGCAAAACCTGTTAGTTTCTTTCACTGGCACTCAGTGTTCCCCCAAACACTTCAGTGTTTACAACGCCTAAGCCATTTATTTGAAAAACAAATCATTTACCCCATGGTGAACATAGTTCTCCCCAAAGAACTGCTTCATCACATGTTTCCCGAAGTCTACGATGTTTTGCAGATGCTGTAGTATTTCCTCTGGAGTCTGGAAGACAGAAATGTAATAACTGAACTCCAAAATAACGATAACAACGCTCCAGAACACACACACATCCTGGTCAGTGATTTAACAAATAACTTCATTGCTGAGCTTGGCAGGTCAGTGCACACTGAAGTCTAACAGATGCATGCTAAATTTGTTTCCCTACTGCCGCCTCAGGGCTGGGACAAACAGAAAAATGGTCACAAAAATGATTCTTTTTCAGTTTCAGGAGCCAAAGGAGAGAGAAAGTGACAAAGGTGGAACAAGGGGAGACTGCTCAAGACCGACTCTGACCATTTTTCTTAAAAGAGCTCAGAGAACTCCAGCAGTCCAAAGAGGTGCCCAACAGCTGCAGAGCAGAAAAGACTTGGAGTGTTGCAAAATACATCATGGACATTGGGAAGGGAATGGCTGCAAAGACTGAGCCATATTCCAAACCTTGGCATGAACAGATACAGAACTTTCCATCTGTCCCAAATCCTGCCCCAGACAGTGAAAAATCTTATTCCAATGTGATATTCAGTAATTTCATAAGAAAAGGTTTTTTATGAGACAAGATGCCAAAAGTTAGAAAGGAAGCTCCAGGAGTACTGGAAGCAGGACAGGGACAACTGCACAGTCAGACCTGGACAGACTCTCAGCAAAGGGGCTTTACACAACAGTACCCCATTCCAAGCACTCCAGCACACTCTGCTTCTCTGCAAGGTATTTTATTGTTACAATAGAGAACCTCAAAGCTACTCTGTCCTTTTTTTAACACACACAAACTCTCTTAAAACCTCACAGTAAGATTAAGTGGAGGAAAAGAAAGTGCAACATTTGGGTACATGTTAGCAAATTAAAGAGGAAAAACAAGAGCAGGAGAAAAAATATATAAAGAAAACAGAGTAAGAGGAAATAAAATACTAGAGGACAACACCCAGACACTGACATAGCCTAGAGAAAGGAGGAAAGACCACATCCAGCACTAATCACAAATGACAACACAGCCCCTTCCTTAACTTACACAAACTGAATGCTGAGAAGGTACATTACATCATCTCATCAGCTAATTCCCATTTACAGATGGTTCTGACCTGGTTTGCTGACGTACACAGCACCCACAGGTTTGTGTTTGGTTGGGGTTAACATACACACACAAACTCTCAGACTGAGAAATAAGCACTTCAGTAAAATTTACTGCTGTCACTCTTACTACATGGAAAGAGTAATCAGTTAAAAAGATCAATACAACCATAAAATTATAAATCGAGCTTAAAATGTATTTTTGCTATATCTAAATGAAACAAAAAACAACTAACAGGCTATCACCTTTTAATATCAAAAACCACTAAGATAAAAAGCTTTTGAAGGACCTATCATTACTGCCAGCTCCCTCACCAAAACTCAAATAGGCTTTATACAATAATTTTTTTTATTCTTTCATGAAGAAAATCATGTACTAAAATAGCAATATGCAATTAAAAGCACTCCCTGAGGCTCAACTTGACTCTCTATTCAAGCAAAGGAAGCTCTGCAGTTACGTTATTGTTTTTCAATCATAACAATAAGGTTACAATGCACAATAATTCCAATTTGTTCAACTACTGGATTATCTAATCCCAAATTCATAATTAAACAGAAAATTAAATGTACAAAGCAGCATCCAGACTTCTTTACCTTTCCCAAAGGAGTTAAGCAGAAGAGATTGAGACCTATTTGTTCACATCTGAATTTCAGTGTGTGTTTACTAGAAAATATTTTGCTTGAGCTGCTTCCTTCAGCATTGTTTACCTTGGATGACCTGTGATGTCATGCACAGACACAGAAAACTCCAGAACCTAACTCATTTTGCTTTAGTCAGGAATACAGATTATTCCTAAAAAAAATTAAATTAAATATTTTCCCTGTCATCCTTGCTATGTGCAAGTTTATCCCAAAATTGATTCTCCAGGCTTGTTTACTGATCTGATAATAAAATATTTATTCTGTTCTGCTCCAAGAAAAATATTTTAAAAAATCAATCACCAGAATAAGAAGTAAATATATTCAAATTACAAAACCTTCCCTTTAGAGGGAATTGTGTATCACCAAGTCCACACACTCCCACTGCAAGGCAAATGCAGAACTGGAGCCAGCTCTCCTCAAAATACAACACTGGAATGTGTATGCCCAGCCTCAGTGCTATGGTAACTGAAGGGTCACTTTCTTCCTTCCTTTGTGACTCTCTCATACTTTGTCAATTTGTTAAAAAACAATTACTATGCAACACTCTCTTTGAAGTTAAAATTTAAAAATTGAAAAACTAAAAGGGAAAAGGGGTAGGCATTCAGTGTTCTGTTTTCTTAAATAAACTGCAACAGACTGACTTTTTACATGAAGTTGTGGTCTAGTCCTCTCCTGCCATACTAAAAATTGAGATAAGCACTGTTTCCTTTCTTGTGGTGCACTGGACTCATCACTGCTCTTGTTAACACTAAACATTATTATCTTGGGCTACTACCAAAGCACAAGATACATTTTTGAAATACTGCCAGTATAAGCAGCTCAAAAATCTACTTGAATCATATTTTGGTTTTATCAGACCTTTTTTCAAGTTAAGTAGTAGCAGAAGGACCATCAAATAACTCATACATAGACTGTGTTCACTAATTTTGCCTTCCTCTACTTTAGCAAATTGTCCCTTGTAAAACTGGATGCTTTTCACATTTATCTTCCTGATTTAAAGCAATAAAATGCCCTTTCTAGATGTTTACTTTATATCCATCCTTCTTTCTTTCTTTTTTCCTAAAATTAGGCACACACAGCAGTTCTCAGTAGAGCCCCAATGCTTTCTGTATTCCCCTCATCAGAACAATGTGTGACACAAAGCCATGGCTCAGGGGCTGCTGTAACTCAAGCCGTGCCCTCTGTCTCTCAGGTAACACACCCTAAAGACTCCTCTCAAGGTTGAGGAAATGAAAGAATTTCAACCTTCTCTTTTCTTACACAAAATACTGTGTTTATGCTCCATCTTTGGTTTTTGATCATTCTCTTATCCCAGTTAAAAGAAATCTAAAGTAACTCACTTCAGATCCTTCTCGAGCAGGAAAACCTTATTGTATCATGGAAGAAACTGGGAGATTGTGTCCTGCCACATTCTTTTTGTAACAGCTAGGACACTCAATCACTGGTTGGCAAAGGGTATTCTGTGAACACTGCATGTGTTTGTTCAGATTCCACGGCTTTTTAGCTACTGAACAGCTGGTCAACAGCAGACCTTGACCAGGACACCAGTTCTGTGCAGCTCCTGTTCTGTCCCACCTGGCTACAGCCAGGAAAACTCCTTTCTTGCTCAGCATCCCTGTGCTCCCACAGGTGGATATGAACATTTATTTACACTGTGCCACAGCTGAAAGCTCTGCCCTCTGACACACAGCAGCTCACACCCTGCCCCACAGAGCTCGTGGTATCAGCACTCACATCATCCCAGTTACATAAGACAACCTCAGATTTCCTCCTGTTGCCAAACCCCCTGAAACACAGGCACATTTCAAAACATCCATTTGCTCTTATCCTGCCAGCCACAGCTCTTTTACAGGTTTCTTCCTTCTCCTCACACTGGCTATTAGTTTTCCCAGGGGCATTCAGCAACACGACAGGTTTAAATCTTACCTTATTCTGGTTGGGGGGGGACTTCAGAAACCGTAGCACCACACAGCGCTGGAGGAAAATAGGAAAGAACAGGGATTTGTTAGCATTTATAAACACCACAATTGCCCGACTCCCCAATGCACCTGTCTGAGAATTTAAGGGGAAAAAAAAAACCAAACAGAAAAGCACATTTTAGATGGTTATTTCACTCAACTTGAAATCAAATACATCGGCTGAAATCAAACAGACCAATGTCTGCTGCCAGCTCTGCCATCAGCTTAACGAGGCAGCCACTCTGCATTTCCAGTCACCAAGTACACCAGGGAAATGCTCCCTTAGCTTACAGCACTGCTCTGAAAATCTGGGAAAGCTCACATGGAACCACAAACACCCCCAACCCTGGCATTTGTGCACCAAAGCTGCCCAAAAGGGACACAAGGCCCATTTCCCTTACAGTATCAGCAGAGCATTGCAAATTATTAAGGAGACACTTATCAGTTACCAGCAGCAGCTACACAGCTGAACTTAACACTAAACTAAACCCTGCTGCCTATAAACTTCTGTGGAGTAAATACATAACACAGGAACAAATATAGAAGGTTTTCAAATATTTTACCTTAAAGCCATAGAAAAACTCACTATTTTTTGTAATTTTTACAATTGTTATCAGTTTTGTAACAACCCAAAAAGCTTGACGCTTTACAAATTAAAATCAATGTCTGACAGTGTTAAGGTACCTGCAGCCTTAAAAGGCAACACACAGCCCTGCCTCTGGTCTGCCTAAATATCTGATACAAGAGATTTACTTCCACTGTAAAGATGGATGTGGTTCAGCCTATTCAGGTACAATGGGTACAATACCAACAACTGGGCACCACAGAAGGTAGAGACAAACAGCTGCTTTCCAGTTACCTCTTAGCCAGTGTGTCACCATTTGGGCCTTCCCAAGACACACCAAAAAGGATTACATCCATTTAAAGCACTACCACAGAAGTACATTCAGATTTGCTGACATAGACAATACAGACAAAATATCCCAGTTGCACTTCAGGTTTATGGAATCCAAGCTTTTTCCCTTCCAAATTATTTGCCATTAAAAAACTTCCCACAGCATGACAGCACCAGATCTATTCCATGTTTCAGAGCTGAAAGCTGTGTCTGCACAGGCTGAGGGAGAGAGCTGCAGATATCTTTAATTACTAACATGGAAAGAAAGAGGAAACAAGCAAAACTAATGACAATGTGCCATCCAAAACAATAACAAAACTGGGTCCAGGTTCAGACATTGCCACTGAAAGCCAGACAAGGCCGCTTCGAGACCTATAAAGCCTCATGCCACCATAAATCTCAACCTTCACCCACATCTGGAAAACACTCTCACATAAAAGGACATTTTGCTGTTAATTTGATTTGTCCTGCAAGATGAGTGCCCCAACAGCAAACAAGATCCCACCAGAGTGACAATTACAGTCACCTGGATTTGACAAAATGCCTGGTGACACTTCCTCTCTCTCTCTGCCATTATGCCCTACACAAGGGTAACAGAGCCCAGGCCTGATGAGCCTGTGGCTCTGTGTGCAGTGTGTTATTCTTACAGTGTTTCAACCATTTGAGTCTCCTGCTTTAATTATTCATTAGTAAGTGGATCAGTGATGGAGGGATCTGATCATCACTTCTAATCCATTGAGAAACATGATTCTGTAATCTTTCAAGGCTAGTGGAGATATTTATCTTTTAATCAGTTTCCAGCCAAGATTCCAACCAGTGCTCTAGAAAACTTGATTTGCTCTCACAGGACTCAGGACAGTCTTTGTTCATCAGCAAATCATTTCTGATTTGGCAAAATGACCAAAATTACATGGGCAAAAGAAGAACATGTTGCTGGCCTGAAGATGTCAAAAGGAAACACAGCACTGTCCAAACAAACTTCACAAATGCATTTAAACCGACCAGCCCAAACTACATTTCAGTAAGACTATTCGATTATTAGGGGAAATAAAAAAAAAAAAAAAAAACATCACCAAAGAAATGAAAACCCACCCCAAAACCAAACCTCAAAAAAACCCTCAAAACATCTCTTTCCTATTTTGAGCAAGTTTCCAGCTAGATACATCCCTTTGTGCATTTCAATACCAGTTCCACAGCACCAAGGTTAATCCATCAGATGTCACAGGTGCCAACTGCTTCAGAAGTATCATCACCAAAAATATTGGCCCACATTTTTCATGCTATTGCATCTCTGATTCACTTGGCTGATTCTTTACTTGGAAATATTGTGGGTGGTTGTTGGCATGAGGTTTTTTGTCAGTTATCTTCAAATGCCTTCAATTTTTTTATATTTACAGACTGAACACCAAATATGTGCCATATTTATCTGCATGCACAAGAATGACCCAAATTCCAAAGGGAATGGATCTCTGAAGAGGCTGTCACTACTCCTTAGCACTTTGAGAATCAGCACAACTAGATGCTAATGCTCCCTACATTTCCCTCTCCACGACCAGTGGAAGGGCTCACAGAGGCACCTAGCAGCACTTCCATCAAGGCACTGGCACCGTCAGAGTATTTAGTGAGCTGGATAACAGTCCCAGAGAGATAAAAAGATGAAAAAAGCAGGCTGCAAGCAGAAAGGGTAAAAAAGAAACAGTGCATGGATGTAGGCAAATGTAACACATAAAACATTAGAAGGCTTCATATCTTATGATGTAAGATAAGTTAGAAAAATAATAAATTCAAAGGAAGAATTCGCTGCAATTTTTTTTAATCCTTGCATATGATTAGTCTCCATTTAGTGACAAAAGACTAAAAATAACCCACCCATCAGAACATCACACACTACTGCTCTTACTCTCAAATAAGGAATTTAAGGACAACTCTCACATGAGAGCAGAGCAGCTTGATGGCAGATAACAATGTTCTTAGCGGCTCCAGGCCCATACTAGGCCTACAACAACAACCCTTTCCAATTGTTAGGGAAAACTGAAAACAAACACTAGCAACAAGGATACCGAAACTTTTGTGTCTGAAAACACATCCACAAGCGCTGGGCCGCAGATGATGTAACCAGAGGTGTTCCGGGGCAGCTCCATCCCAAGCCAGAGCGTTTGGAGTCTGCGGCCGCAGTTTACAGCCCCACCAAGAAAGGCAAACACTTCTTTAGCACCCCATCAGCAAACAATTGTTTGGGTTAGAGCAGAACAAAGTTAAGGACTGCCTATAAGGAGTGAAGGAGCTGTGGGAGGAGCTGTGAAAATACCCAAAATCGGTGGCATCACAGAGCAGCGGGACGTGTACACATACAGCTCTTGTCCTCGCGTGTCCTGCGAAAAAACAGTGTCCTGGGCTTGGTCCCCAGAAGCTCACCTGTAAGAACTTTTATTCTCCGGAGCAGTTACTACAGCTATTATATTAATCTTACTCGATAAAATCCAAAAAATAAAGTAATCCTTGGTAGCTGGGCCAAAATATAACTGGAATCAATCCAGGTACTTTGGATTAGGCAGTAGAATTATGAAACCAGGATAAAAGCTTACATTTGTTTCTTTAGAGCTTGGTGTTTGATAATGACCTTATTGTATGACCTCACTGTCATAAAATGCAGGCCTCCTGAACTGGAGAGCTTTTTAAAGTTAAACACAACTGGGGCAAATCTTGATATTCCCCTTCAGGGAACAACCTCGTTTGCATCATGGAAATTTTTTTCAGGTCTCTTGCTACATTTGTAACAAAAATCTAGATAAGAGCTGGTGGCACTGAAAGAAATAGGAAAAATTAAAATTAGCTCAACTGCTGGTAAAATTGCTTAGATATACAGAAAGACGTGTCTTTTCCCTATTCTCATGCAGGTTTAAAATAAGTTTCTGTACAAAACCACAACGAATTGGCCTGTCCAAACACAAAGCCTGGGAAACATGAGCTTCTCCTTCTCCAAATAAGCAGGTTCACGTCATTTGTTATTACTCTATTATTATTCTAAGCAGCACACATTAACTGCTTTTGTCTGGAGGCAAAGCATTACTCTGACATCTTCCAAACTGGAAAAGATTCTCATCTCCTTGATTCCCAACTTGGGCTCACATATGCAAGATCCACCGGTAGAGAACAAGACTCTGAGAAGCAACTTTTTAAGTCCCAAAAGGAACTCCACCCCCCTTCCCACACCCATCATCTCCCTCACTCCACAACACCTCATAAATTCTGGCAGCTAAAAACTCAGCAGTATTTTTGCAGGCACTATTTGCAATTTTACATGACAAAGTTACCTACCTGCTGCTTAAAAAGGCACACAATACAGAAACAGAGTAACTAAACCCAACTTTCTTTTAAAAAAGAAGTTGTGCATATTAAAGTCACAAGTTTCCAATTATAAACACGAGGTGAAACACTCTCAAAGACTGGTAACAAATCTTCTCTACAATTCTTACTCTGCTATTTTTTGAAACTACTTTCACACACCACCACCAGCCACTGCCAAAGGAAACGAAGATACAAAGTCAAATACTTTTGGAGAAAATAGTGTCCATAAAGGCTCAGAATTTCTTTATACTTGTTTACTTAATTCACTGTTTTGCTGACCCCGAAGAGCTCCCAGGAACTTACCAAACACAGCTCCAAGGATGCCAGACCTACCACTGTGGTTATTCAGGGCTACCTAATCATTGGGGGTTCACAACAACCTACAGCAATGGCACCTACAGAAAGTACATTCTAACTGTCAGTCCAAGGGAGGGAGACAAACTGAACACAGTGATATGCAAATACTGATTATTGACAGTTCCAAGGGCACTCAACATGAACTATGGAATTGTTTAGCTGATATTAAGCTATTCCTGCAGTAGCATACAGTAGTTGCATGCAGTATTTCCCAACTAAAAAATTATTCTTTTTTTTTAATTCCAAATCTACGTCTCACAACCCCTTCAATTCCAATTCTAGTTTTAGGGGTTTGAACAGGAAACAATAGGTTCCTATTCAGAAAATGCAATTTCTGGGTAGGAAAAAAATGGACAAAGAAGTGTTATCTTCACATCTCAGAAAAGACAGTGACAGGGAGAGTTTGTCCTTCTGAGAAATGGTGGAATTCAGTGAAAACATGCCCACCATACTGCCCAGGCACTTCAGCCAAAGCTTACCTTCCCGGTACTCAACACAAGACATTTTTAAAGGCCTCCTCATCCAGGGTCAGTGTGCTGTGCAATGTGAGGGGTTATGAGAGATGGAAACAAACTAAGTACTAGAAAATTTTGCAGCTTTTGAATGAAATACACTGGTAGTATCATACACAATTGTTTTCCAACTCAGTTTTGTTCTACATAAGGTGGATAAGATCACACAAAACAAAGTGAGGAAAGCTCCATTTCCTGCCAGTATGGAGGAAGTTTAGCAATTGCTCACACATAGTGCAAAGAAGCATTCAGAAATAGGAACAATACTCTTTTATTTAGCACAGGAGTCCTTGAAGAACAATGGTTTTATTTCTTAACATGAATAAAGGATTTCTGACATGGCATCTGGCTTTACACCATTCAACATGGCAAACCCTTATTTGAAAGCAAACCCCCCCATGACACTTGTTTTCTTTAGCACAGAGCTCACAGCTTGCATCAGACTTCAGGTGCTCATTACAATTTTTTTTTCTGTTTGGTTATGATCTTGATTCCCGTGAGAGTCAAGCACTTCCTCAGGTTTCACTTTATAGCTAAGCTCCCATAACCTTGCAATGCACAGATGGTACCAATTCCGAGAGAATTTAATGACTGCGCTCTGCAAGAGTGAGAAGGAAATGTCTGCCCTTCAGCCAAAGCAGCTAATCAGAGCACCTGAAATGATATCAAGTGATACACCCACTGGTATGAGGTGGAAACACATACCAGAGAGAGAACAGGATGAATAAACCCATTGATGCCTGGCCCTCAGTGTGCATTGGCACTGCCTGGGTAGCACAGCACATGGCCCTGACGTTCTTGCTGTGAAACAAGGAAAAATGCTCCTTAACATTTAATAGCATATCAAATACGTCATCCATCTGTCAAACAGGTAAGTTGTACCAATCAGAACATAAAAACACAACCTAAGCTTCCTCCCTTTAAGCTGCTCTAAAGCCCCCTCTATCAGCAACACACGCTTCCCAGCATTAAGCTGCCAAGTCATCTGATGGTATGCAGGGGAAACCAGGCATTCCAGGAAATTATTAATGGGGGGGAGGAAATAAAGAGTCAAAACAGTAAGAGGGATTAGAATGAAGTTAATTATTTAAATGGACAGTTAGAACAAGTGAATAATCCTCAACATCCAGAACAAGTCAACCAGAAGGCACCTAAGCAAGCCTTGTGCTCATGTAGAATCCAGTGACTGCTCCTTCCCGAGCAAAAGCAGGTCAGGGAGGACACTTCAAGGTCAGAACACCTCCTGGACACTTTATTCCATGTCACAGACAAATCCACTGAGGCAAAAGGAAGAGCCACTGAAAAGCTGGGAGGAAGGAAGAACCAAAAGAGTGAATAAAGCAGGCTCTTAGACTGAGCATTCCTGCACAGCTTTGGGTCAGCCAGGCTGCCTTACCCAAAGCAACCAACCCATGGCCACTGTCAGCTGAGGGCAGATACAGAAAAGGCACAGAAACTCCAGCACTGCATTACAAGCACTTGTTACAGACACAAAAGAAATATTTTTGAGATAACAACTTGATCTCAACTGCAAAAGAAGCCCATTCAAGTTTGAGCCAGCACTGAACCCAACCAGAAAAAAAAACAGGATCATTTTTAATCAAGGCTAATGACATCCTGAGCTTGACTGAAAAACTGGGATTTGTTTTACATTTTCACTGGATATAGCCTTCAGCATTCTCAAAAGCCACACAAAAAAAAAAAAAAAAAAGACCCAAAGTAGAGTTTGAATTTCCAAAGAAGGTCACCAAAAGACAAGTCTGCTCCAACACTCATTATCAGCAAAAGATAGCACCTCTGAAACAAGTATTCTGCAGGGAGGAGAGAGGTGTTGCTGCTGCTGCAGGTAAATGATCACTGTCATATGGGATTAGTGTTAGAGCACAGAGCTTCTGTCTCCCATCTCCATCCACACTCATGCTGTGTTTCCCCACCTGCAGCTACAAAAGTTAAGGCACTCATATAAGAAAAGTTTTTGCTGCCTTTCTGCTCTCTCTCCTCTCTACATTCAGCCCTGCTACCCAGTGGCACCTTTCACTTCATGGAAGACACTAAACCACCCTGCATTCAGAGCATCCTTTCAATGCAGAAACCTGGGAAATATGAGAAAACTTTACATTTAACCACTAGTACAATATTGAATTGAAATCCTGATACAGAATTTAAATTCCTTGATGTTGATTCAGTCTAATAACTTGGGGGAAGTGTGTGTCAATAAAAAGCTTCACAGCTAACTCACAGAACTGGAAGTACTTTCAACTTTTAATTCTTTGTTTATAGTAAAACCTTTGTAGATTGTACTCAAGTAGAGTTAGGTCAATTAGTTATGGCATCAACAGTCCCATTGTACTTGTTTAGCCAAAGAACTAAACACAAACAAATACAAAACTGTCCTTTTTTATCCACTGACCATAGATGTGTATCTAAATATCAATTAGCCAAGGTCAATGCCAGGAATCCTACAATTTAATAGAGGTGTCACAAAGGTTCCCAAATTCCAACTCAAACTGGTGATTGCTCTCTGTTCATAAAAACTTCATTGTTGTTCCCAGCAAGACAGGCATCTCTTCCTTTCTTTTCACTGAAGACACACCCTGATTACATACTTGGCTTTTTCAACTGGTTTTCATAGCTGCTTCAGTCAATTTGGGCAGAAGCTCCCCTACTTGTTTGCAAAAAGTAAATAAAATGCTAAAAAGTCGCGAGCAATGACAACTAAGAAAGAAGGACTATTACCTTTAGTCATCAAGCTGTCTTCCTGTCCTTTTGTCTAAGTAGGCAAAAGGTGTGCAGGTGTGGGGGTTTTGTTAAACACTGTTTTGTTAGACACTGCTGAGATATGCACACACCCCCCAAAAAAAAAAAATTAAAAAAAACAATGCTGGAGAGTCCAGGTCAAAGAAATGCCCCATGAAATTAAAAACAAAAAACAAAACAAAACAAAAAAAAAGGGGGGGGAAAAAAACCCCACACTAAACAGAAGAGGCAGAAAATTCTACAGAATCAGATGCAGAACTCCTTCCTACATTATACGATTGCCAAATCCATCAGAAGCAGGAATCAGCACAGGTTTGGAATGTAAATACCAGAATCTCATCAAGGAGATAAAAATGTTTAAGTTCAAGTTCAAGTCTTACCATAACTGTGCCTTTCCCAATTAGTCAAATTAAAATTCAGTAAATACAAGTTGCATTTTGCTTTTTCTGGTAATACCTTTCTGTAAAAGAACTAAGAGAGCAGAATGTGGCCATATTTAGCATCAGAGCAACATTAGAGCAATGTTCAGAGAAGGCCATTATTAATAAACTCTTGTATTTATAACCACAGGAACAGCAAAATTTCCCTAATTGAAGATTCTTTAATACAGAAATAATCAGCCTGTTCTATATTTTCAAGAAATCAAGACACTTATAGATATTAATGAAAAGAAAAAACAATCAGAACACAACTGAACAAAAAACAGAACACAACTGAAAAAAAAATTGCTTTATAGTCAGGGATCTGGAATTTTTCAGGAACAACTTGGAAGTTTGGGGGGGCATCAGTACTTACACAAACTTCAATAGTTCAAAATAGATTCAGGAAACTCCACACAGAAAAAACAACAGAAGAAACAGGCCACACAAGTTTTGGGGCTTGTACAAAATTACATCATCAGAAAAAGCACCTTAAGAAGATTTTCTCAAGGAGACGGCAAGTAATGATCAGCATCATCCCTTTCTGCCAAACAAGACCAGAGGAAAGCTGCAGATAATTCTTTCTCACCAGAAGCTTTCTACTCTTTCAGCAACACCCTTTTGTCTAAACATACAATCCTGTCCTCTCTTCAAGTAAGTTTATTGCAACAGAACTGAACTTGCAATTATTCTTATAAACAAAACAACCAACAGCCACAGGAGAACTCCTTCATAATGCAAAGGCACTATGAGGAACAATTATCTACCCTGATTTGACACAAATCCCCTTCTTATAGAGTTATTGCAAAGTCCCAAACCAAATCCCTCTTCTCTCTCTGCAGAAAGTGACTTTCTGCACATGCTTTGCAGCCATCATAATGCAGATGCCAGCAGATGCAGTGAAAGCAGAGACTGCTGCTAAAACACCACATCCCCTTCTCTCCCTGCACCTCTGCTCACTACAGGCCCCTGTGCAGCCAGCACAAGGATTTGGAAGGATGCTTCTAAAGCAGCACTGGACATCCTCCATCTTTACCACAGGTCTTGAAGGGGAAATAAAAATCACAGAGAAAAGACATATTATTTGTTTACTACAGGCACCAATTTTGAGAATCTTCTGTGAGCTTCATTAGCTGGCTTGACTCCCTCATCCAGACTCCTTAGCTGCTTTCCCTTACCTTCTCCATCTCCCCTCCTTTCCCTTTTCCTACTTGTAAGCTCACAGATGCTCTGGAGATGGTTCATGCATTTACTAATTGAGTCCTGTACCAAAACCCAAAGATATCTGCTGGAGCTGCAAACATTCCAAGAGACAAAGTAGATGAACACTAACAATCCAGGCATCTGAAGCCATAAACCACAACCTTTTGCAACAACATGACCAGGTTGTTCTAGACCATCTCACTGAATAAAAACCAAGCTGGGGGAAAAAGCCTCCCATTTTCCACTTCCCCATACTCATCCTGAAATACAAGTTCAATGTTCACATGTATTTCAAAATTAGGCTTTTGGTTACCACAATATCCCAACACACAAGAAGTAAAACGGAGGCCAGGAGGGATGTACATACTTCATGTCATAAAGCAGCTACTGCAGACTACCAGCACATGTTTCAACAGCAGAAGGAAATCCAAGTTATTATTCCTAGAGCTGCCTATGCTACTTTCTACAAACATCTACTGAAGCCTCTTGAAATGAAGTGCTAAGCGTCCCATAAGAGCAAACAACTGACTGATGTGCAGAACTCCAAAGGAGGATTTCCAGGTCTGATCTGCACTGCAGAAAGACACAACAGCTAGCCAGGAGATAACTGCTCTACAGCAATTCCTCTGAACCCTCTCTACTGCTCATGAGTAGGGGGAGGACGGAAAGCAGTGCTCAGCTCTCTTTTTAATAAAATCTGAAGCCAAATTTGAAGCAGAAGGAGCAACTCTCCACTAACAAACTCTGTGAAAAAGAAACCTCCTTTCTAAACCACCTGGATGGCTGTGATGGTGCTTGGTTGTGGGTTTGTGGAGCTGTGTCTGTATCTGTCCTGCAGCACAGACGTCTCACTAACACCTCAGAGTTACCAGCTGTATTTCACACTAGAATCACGAGGTAGGAAAGTTGTCTGATCATTCTAGCACTTCATCAGACTGCAAGACTACACAAAGGCCTTTTGACCACAATTCAGTTTCAATTTGAATTAATTCATTCACAGCTTCAATAAAAACCAAAAGGAAAAGCTTGACTACCAGAGAAATTTGTACCATAGTTCTGTACATCTTCTGGAACTTTAGATTCTCCAGAACTGAAACTTTAAAAACTCATGAAAGCAGAAGTTTGAGTGCTCATCAAGCAAGCAAGCACAGAGCTCCAGTGATAACAATGGGAACTGGAAATGCTCGGCAGGCATTCCATCTTTACTCACCAGATCATTGTCTAAATGCTGCCAAAGTAATTAAAGTAACTCTATAAAGCTACCACTGTAAGAAGAGATGTGTTGAGTAGCCCATGCCATGCCTCAGGATCCTTATCCTGCACTGGAGGGATAAGGAAAAGAGAGGCAACTTGCAGTGATTTCAGCACACAGTGAGACTCCTGTCACTGTAACATCCTGCAGGACTAATGACCAGCAAGAGGAAAAAGTACGGCAAGCACTGACAGCACTTTCATGGAAACAACAGAGCACATTCCATAGGATGCCAGCATCCCAGTGCCAGACAAAGCTTTGTGTGGACACACTGGAAAAGCGGCTGCGTGTCGCCTGCGTCCAGGGCTTATCAGCTCACTGCCAGCAGAGCTGTTTGCTGGGCATGTGACTTTTCCATGACCAACTTTTTAATTTGGTACTGTACTGGATCAACAATGCGTTACATTCATGTCTTAAAGGGCAACCTACAGGGAATGGAGCAACCCCAGGAATTAAGCAGAGCCTTAAACACAGGAGAGCACCCTGTGACAACCATGGGCCTCACAGCCCTTTCTGTCCATCCCCAAGCCACCACAGCCTCACAGGCTGGAACAGGAGTGTCCAGCCAGGCTGCCCACCCCAGCCCACACACCCTGCACTGCAGACATGACCTTGCCCAGGGCTGTTATCAGCGCTCCAAGGCGCGGTGCAGAGAGCAGGAGTTCAAACACAACACCCCAGACCTTGTTTCGTGACAGGCAACGCAGCTCATGCCCTCTTCTCCAAAAGGACAGGGATTCACTTTTTGCTGAAGTTTAAAAAACAAAACTACTACTCAAATTTTCCAAAAGCAAGGAAGAGAGGCTTAGACATAGAAAGGTAGGGAGCAGCTTTCTCTCCACATTTCAAAACACCACTCCACATCAGAACCTGGAAACCACAAGCACATGCATTGTTCCAATCTGGCCTCTCACTTGTATCTGAGCATCCATTCATACCTCTCCCACCACCACCAAATCCCTATCCCTTCCTCCTGCACTGATACACAAAAAACATGAACTGGGAAGCTACAGAATGAAGTGAGAGCAGTCAAAATGTCTTAGCTGTGCTGCTGATCCATCCACACAAACCTGAGAATAACTTAACACCAGATCACAAGAACGATGATTAATGGTGCAAGCATATCCTGTTCCTAAGAGACACAAAGTTACAATTAACATCTAAATAGTATTTATAGGCTTCAAGTTTACCAGACTTTGTCATCAGTAGACACAAAGATCCAAAATGAAAGCTTTACTGTTTCAAAGTTGTCTATAAAGGAAAAATTGTATCTATTTCACTTTCACTCTAACTTTAAAAAGTTTTAGCATCTTGTTAAAAAGAGAACTGGCACGCTCAGCAGCTATTCTGAATCACTGGCTGACTTCCCCACTTTCCACATCTTTAAAGATAATCACAATTACATCACTAATAATCCATTATTTATCCTGATTCCCGTCATCCAGTGACTGAGAAGTTTCTACACTGCCTTTTTCAAAGTTAAATGTGACAGGAAACAAAATCATACATGTTCTTCTCCCACCAAAAATTGCTTTTAAATAGTATTTGATATAAAGAAAAAGGGGGGGGGAAAGCCAAAGCCACAGAAGTGCCCCTCCTAAAGTTTGGAGAGCACCACAAGATTTCTAGCATTTTCTCAGGCTTGGTATTTGTTAATATTTTACATCTAATTCATACTTATAATACAGAAAACAGATGTTAAAATAATTGAGTATTTTCAGTTGTTCATTTAGACATAATTTTTAAAAATTATTCTCAAGATTCAACTCTTATTATAGATATTTTTCTACAAAAATCCTACATTTCAACATTCTGGCTTTGCTGAGTTTTGATCTATGAATCATCAAGAACATTCTGTGGCAAATCCATACCAGCTTTCAAACTAAAATACAACTACATCTTTAAAGCACAAACACGGCCACAGGCACTTTTTAGAAAAGGAATAAACTCTTTCAAGGGGCATGTATCCCAATATATTAAGTAAATAATGCACATGTAAGGGGGACACGAATACACTGTCTGCATAAACTGACACAGAGTCTGCTTGATTGGGTTCAGCTTCTTTCATCATTACTGCTTCAAACGCTGAATCTATTTTACTGGTATTTTTTAATAAAGTAAACCTCTATCCCCCATGCCCCCCTCCCACCCAAAAAAAAAAAAAAAAACAAAAAAAAAAACAGACAAACAAAAAGGGAAAAAGAAATCAACAAAACAAAAAACCAGCCCAACAGGTACACAGAGAGAATGGGGATGAAGTGACCGGCGGGGTCACACCACAGCAGCTCCGTAGCAAAGCCAAAAACCTAAATTAGAGTCGGGAGCCCGGCCCAGCACTGCAGCGAGGGCTCAAACTCCTCACTGAGCCAGAGTCGGTGACAAAGGGAAACACACGCCTTCACCAGCTCGCTTTCTCCTGTCACATCACCCACACCCAGGAATGATGATGGAAAAGGCGAATTTTTAGCACTTTTCCCCACAGCTCCTATCTCCAGGCGGCAGCTGCCCGGCCATCGGCTGCTCTCCCTCCCATCCTTGCTGGCCGTGACGGAGGACCCGGGGAAACGCCAGCTCATCTTCCCCACGGGACGGGCCCGATCTCCCCGGGACAGAAAACTCCTCCGGGAAAGAAAGCAGCGAGGGCGGGCGCCGGGGCCGAGCGGCCGCTCCTGCCGGGCCGCCCCCCTCACGCGGGCCCGGCTCGGGGCTCCCCCATACCTGGCAGTGTGAGACGACGAGGCTCTGGTTGCCTTCCCCGTGGTACTTCCATTCATTCTCATCCATCTTCTCCACTTCCATGCCCGGCCCGGGCCGCGCGGAGGGCAGGAGCAGCCGCCGGCCCCGCCGCCTCACGCCGCCACCATCGCGGCTGCGCCGCCCGCCCTCAGCCGCGGGAAGTCCCGCCCGCCGCCGGCGCCATCTTGGAGCCGGGCAGCGCCGCCGCCGCCATGGCGGGGCCGGGCAGCGCCGCCGGGGCAGCGGGAGCTCTCAGGCGCCGCCCGGGCAGAACCGGCGGCGGAAAAGCATCTTGTACCTTCGGGAACGGCCGGTCAATGAAGGGGATGGTGCCGTTCTGCTCCGCAGTGCTCTCACCCTCAGTCCTGTGTGTAGTTTTGGACACCACACTGTAAAAAAAGGGACTAAGCTGTTAGAGAGCGTCCAGAGGAGGCCACAGGGATGCGAAAGACCGGGAGGGAAAGGCTTATGAGGAACAGCTGAGGGCACTTGGTTTGTTCCGCCTGGAGAGAAGGAGACTGGGACGAGACCTCATCTTTGTCAGGAACCCAGCCAGAGTGGGGTCGGGCACTGAACAGGCTCCCCTCGGTCACAGCCCCGAGCTGACAGGGCTCCGGCAGAGTGTGGACGATGCTCTCAGGGACAGGGTGGGGTTCCGGCTGTCCAGGAGCCGGACTCTGATCCCGATGGGTCCCTCCAGCTCCGTGTGCTCCGCGGTGTGGGGCGCCCCTAGAACGTGCTCGCTGTGTGCAAGGTGAGCTCGGGCAGAGGCTCCGAGCACGGTCCAGCACCCAACACGGGCAGGTTTTGACCCCTTTGGGATTTCCTTTCACAGAATCAATTAGGCTGGAAAAGACCTCCAAGACCATCCAGTCCAACTTACAACCTGTCACCACCTTTAAACCCGGCACTAAGCGCTACATCCAGTTAAACACCTCCAGTGATTCCACGGTCCCCCTGGGCAGTCCCTTTCAATGTCTGCTCAGCTACAGTTTCCAGTTATGCTGGTTTGTGTTTTACAGAGGTTTTCCCTCGTAGTCAAGTGTCTGTTTAATTAGCCTTGTGCTCCAATATACCAAGTCATTCAAATACCCAGTGTTAGAAACAGAAAGATGAACATCTGTGTAACATTCTTTAAAAATTAAACACTAAGCTGTTTTCCCAAGTAAGAATATACACATACATGATTTATGATAACTAAAAAACAATCTAAAGATCCAAACTCCCTATCACAAACACAGGATTAAATTCTAAAACCCTTAATCCAGTAATTTTTATGACTATGAGTTTTGACCACAAGCAGTGAAACTTACCCTTCAATGACCATTTTAAAACAATCCCTAAGCGCTCTGAAAATTCCCCCTTTTCTTTCCTGTGTCCTCACAAGGCTCTTCATGACAGGGGCCAGGCTGGCACAAAAAGAGGTCATTAACACTCAGAAGCTTTCCTCTGTATAACAAACATCGGTATAATTTGGATAGTACCCAAACTTGACTCTATTGTAGCTTTTCAAAAGAAAGTCAAAGTGAAGTAAACAGTGCCTTTTTGATGGAGAAAGAAGATGTACCTAGAAGGCTGAAAATAAAACTTGCATAAATCTGCAATGAGTCACTGATCTTTTTTTTTAAATGTGTGTGGTGTAATTAAACACATCATCCAATTTCACTAAACTTCAAAAACAGAGGTGAAACAAAATATGTGCTAAAATACTGATAATCACTTTTTCCTTTTTCAGTATACTATACATGCCTACATGAAAAGTGAATTCTTGCTCCTTTGACCATTTGATAAAGATGAAAATAATGACAGTGATTTCTTTAAAGTAGGCTTCTGTCATCTGCGTTTGCAAAGTTTCTCTATGCTGTGTTACTAGAAATGCATATCTAAAATGCAAGAATTAACCATACTATTCTGACTTCTAAGAGTGCTATAAAGAAGTTTCAGTTGGGACTGTAAGACTGTGGTATTTATGATACTATCATTAAAAAATAACTGTAGGGAAATAGTATTTGAACACTTACTAGGCTTACACTGAGAAATATGTAGGGAAATAATACCAATGCATTGTCTTGCAATGGCAAAACTAATGTGTCTCAATTTTAAAAGGAACTCTAGCACAGCTCATTCTTTTATAGTTCTGAAAAATGCACACCTACAGAGTTAAAAATAAAGTGGAGGTTTGAGTGCATGGGTAAACCAACAACACTGAGGACACCAAGTTTTAACATAATCCTTCTCTCCAGCAAGGCACTTCCCTCCCCTCCTTTTCCTCCAGCATTCCAAGGTGCAGAACTACCACTTGGGCAATTTGAAGCTGTGCTCTGAAAATACACAGGTGAAACTTAAACCTGGAAGGACAAAAGCCTATTTAACACATGTTATTTCTCCCTGCATTATCAGGTCTTATTACTCATTCCAGGTATTATCTACAACGTGCTTGGACTGAACTATCAGAAGCTTTGGTGCCATTAATGCCATTGAGGTATTGCTTAACCGGAATTCCCCTGTCAGGTGGTGCAACTGCAGCTGGTGTGGACATACCTGGGTGGGTTTTAATTAGGTGCCTCGAGGTCTGCGAGCACAGAGCTCAGTGACCTGCAAAACCCACCCAGGGATCTCAGCAGATGGCCAGCTGTCCTGGGGTATTTCAGTGTGTAAACAAATGAGTTTAAAACTGCAGCAGGAATGCTTAATGTAAAAGTACCTTCAGTTCTCCAGCCCCCACTTCATCCCCTCAGCAGTTCTTTTTTGGGGTTTGAAGGAGTCAGAAGAGCCACCACAGGCCTGAGATCTCTTTTCCTTAGAGTGCTGTAACTGCATTGTGCTTTGTGGCACAATCCCTGTTTCTTGGCATACTTTGGTATTGGGAAGCCATCAACACTGGACTCTCTCATTTGCCGTCTTTTGCAATTTGTAAATTCACCAGGGAATTGTAAGAACACTTCACATATTCAATTTGAGGAGGAAAAAAAAGTATCAGGCAAGTATTTAATGTTAACATTCTTTGCTATAAAAAGTTCATTAAATCCACATCTGAGAGGAAAAAAATAGCTTTACCTGAGACTCATAATAAAATTGGGTGCCAATAATACAAAGGTCTTGTAAGCTCATGAGAAAGATTTTTGCTATAATAGGTACATCTTAGTTCTCCTGGTTCCTAAAATGAAAGAGGCTTCTGTATAAAAGAAAGAATATTTTGTTCTTTATGGAACGAGTAATCATGACACAAAAGATCCTATCCTGTGACCTAGAAACATCTGCCTGGAGAAATCATGTTTAAAAATCACAAATTCAAGGCAATGAGTCCAAAAATATTAAATGGACTTGATAATACAACAGTGAAATTGCACTACAAAATACTATTACTATTTGTTTCAAACTACTGCACCATTTTCAGTTTCAAAAGATAAAATTCTGTTTAAATAGGATTGAGTTTCATACTTTTATTTTACTCAGACCAGCAGAAATGGAATATGCTTATGTAACTGACATCATTCAAATGCTCAAGCTTTGTCTTTTTTCTCATATCAGGCTGCACCGTGCCACTGTTATTTCTCGAATCCCTGATTTTTCTACATAATTTCACACACATACTAGAAGTGCAGGAAATTTCATGCTCCAACTGTCATTTCACCATCTCACACTGACTAAGAATCACTGACCCTACAAAGAAAAAAATATTACAATAGGACTGGAGTGTGTCATTCGGTGGCTTTTTAGAAAGCATATGTGGTGCTTTGAGCCATAGTAAAACATTGTAGAAATAAGGAAGTCATGGCTTCAGGAATAAGGCTGTAAGTAACAGGAAAGGTGACTTTATGTGAATAAAGATAAAGCCACATCTATGTTAGCAGATAAGAGCTTGCACACACTTACCACAGATATGGATAAACAGACATTATAACTACCAAGAACTTTAATTGCTGCATACAGTCTGAGAGAGTTATAAAGTTAGAGACACAGCATAAAGAAGAACTCCGTACTGTATGTCTAACTTCAAAGAATTTCCAGGACAGACAATATTTTTTACACGTAGACAAGACAATTAAAAACCATTTCCTGTACACAGGAGGCCTGTACATTTATTAAAAAGAAAAACAACTATTTACCAGTGGGACGTGACCCAAAACACAAACAAATGAAAACTGGAGTTGTGATTTTTTTTTTTGATTGGTAAGAGAAAACATGATAAACTGTAGGAGGTCATTAAAGCAAAAAACTATGGTGAAATCCTAGAAGCTTTGACAGGGTATTAAAGCAGAAAGGAGCAAGACCAGCCCCATCTAAACACCTCCTTAAAGTCTGTTTTTACAGCCTCTAATCTGCAGGCAAGGAAGGAAAGATGAAGGGATAAAGAGCTTTTAGGTCTTGCCTAAAAGGACATATTTAAGGACATATTAAAGGACATCTAAGGACGTATTAAAGGATATACCAGCAACTAAAAATCAAAATAGTCTTTCCATAAAGAGGTGAATGCAGAACAGTTCTATAAGCCTGGGCAGAACTCAGGTAGCCACGGGACTTGTGGTGCTTTCAGGCCAGGCCAACACTCCTCAGTGCTACTTGCTGTTAATGCTGCACTGTTTTGCTCACCATCAAACGCCTCTTGCAACTGCTCCTGTGAAAACATTTATTGTGTCCTATCACAAATATTCCCCAGCCTGTACCCAGCCCTTGGACCTGTTAATGGTTAAAGGACAGCATTCAACTTCTTTTTGACCTCTGTGAGCCTCTTGAAACAGGGAAGAGAATGTGTAGATTAACCTGGTTTTCAGCTAAATCGCCATCATTTGGCAACACTTCTGGAGGAAGCCTTGAAACCTTCCCCATCAGAACTTTCAGTTCTCTCAGTACAAGGTCTCCTGAAGATAAATTACTAATTTGTGTGTAAACTGGTCACATGTTAACATTTCAGTTTATACCCAGAAATGCCAATCTATAATAGATGGAAAACACCAAACAGCAATGTATAGAAAAGTACAGACACACTGGGCATCAGTTTCTTTTGTACTTACTGAGAAATTCAGATTTATGTTCCTTGGCACAGCTGTCAAATACTTTCAAAGATAGAGATCCTTCAATCCATATGTACTATATTTTATTATTTTTATTATGATTATTTTTATTAGCACTGTAGTGTTAATGATTTTGGAGTGATCTCATTATGCAAGTGGCATCACAAAATTCAATGTTGCCCCCAACCAGCTCCCTTGAAGAACCCAATTTACTGGAATTGTCATGATTGATACCAATAAGCAGAACTGATAAACAGCCAAGAGACACCTTCTCAGATTGTAAGCCTCTCATCTCCCATACATGAGCACAGATGTAATGCAGTTCCCAAGCAGAGACACCAATATAAACGTTATGGAATCTCAAAAGGGTGATCTTGTTCTCCATTCCAAATCTGCCCACGTATTCCTGTGCCTCTCTCACATCACCCTTGCCACATGGACACCCATGAGTCACCTCAGAGTCACATCCATGAGTCACCTCGTTTGATTATTCATCAAATGAAAGGCTGAGTTTTCTCTGGTGGGATTTTTCCCACAAACTTGTTGAGTTGACTCAGCAAAGCAGCGTGACACGGCTCAGCCACATAAGGGCTCCAGCCGCCACTGGAGGAGGATTTGCCGTTCTGCTGCCAGCTCCCTCTCAGACCACATAGGCTGATTGTGAAACTGCACTTTGAGCAGCTGCAGAACCTCCTGGCAGGGCAAACACGCGGGGCCCGTCCAAGGAAAGGAGGAAACACAGAAGGAACAGATAGCTCTGGGTGTGCTCTGAAAAAGCAGCAGAGAGCACGACAATGAGGAAATGTTTTGGGAGAGAGAATTACTCTCATTCAGCAGCGCAGGAGCTATTACTGACGGGGGGGTGCATTGTTTTTTCCTTTATCCCCCAGAAAAACATATGAACTTGAGTTCTCCCATGGCCTCACTGCTCCATCTACCTAAGTTATAAAAGAGAATTGAAGGGAACTGCACTATCAGAGGATCAGTGGTAACACATTCCACTACACTTTATTGATTTAAACCAGCTATTTCAAAGGTGACAAGCTACAACTCTTTGATGAAGGTGGAATGAAGTGGATACCTAACAGGTGATTATAAGATCTCTCTGACTGATGTCTGCCAATAACAAGTGCAATGTCCTTTGCAATTAAAAACTTTATGATGGCATCTCACTTGAGTACTCATTACTCATATTTATGCTTTTGTTTCATATCAGTGGGAATATTTATATATGCACACACACAGCTCTCTCAGGTCAAGCTTTTTAGCAAGGAATTAAATTTAAGATGATTGAGTGAGCATAAACATTGGATCAAATTCTACATCTCACCCAAAGCTTGGCATCTTGCAAGGTACAAATCCATCTGGCATCAATTTATAGACTAAAAAGATACACCTTGATGATCCACTTGAAAGCTGGTTCTGAACCTGCCTAAGAATCTGTGACACTGTTACAGGAAAAAAAAAGGCAGGGGGAGGCCTTTCCATTTACCAAATCAACCCTAGGGGCAGGCATTTAATTGCAGTTAAAGGTTTCCAGGATTTTACAGTGTTGCAAAATAGATAAAATAGGAAACAGCCTCATCTGCTGGTTTAAGGAGACACTATCAGGTGCATTACTTAATTTTTCCTCTCCATGTACATCTCCCAAATCTCACAGAATAAAATCTATAGGACTGAAATTTGGGGTTGTTTGTTTGTTTTTCAGTAGCAAAGCCATTTGCACACACTCCTCATATGACTGGAAATCCCAGGTAATTCAGTGAAAGGAGCAGCTCTGAATCTCCTTTCTGGCTCCTGGTTGTGAATACAGACACATCTAAAGAGATTGCTCAAAAGCTTCCCATTATTTAAGTTTCTTGTAATTTTAGTGAAGCTCCACGGTGTTCCTAAATCAGCTATTGCATGGCACGATTTTTTCAAACAGAAGTGTTTGAAAAAATGGACATTTTTGCTGTTGAGTTTTTTCTTGTTTGTTTAAAAAGTTAATTTCAAAAAAACTTCTTAAATGAAATTATTGAAAAATTTGCTGACTTATTGAACTTTTTATTAAAAAGCTTTAGCATTGAAACAATAAAGAAGAAATTAGAGGGAAACAGTATGGAATAGCAGGTCACCCTGGGCTTAAGGATGTATTTTTTTGGCTGTCTTTTTAGTCTCAATGCACCAGAAGAGGTTCAAAGTCAATTGAAAATAATAAAAGGAAAACCTTAAAATAGGAGGTGAGGATTACAGATGTAAAGCTGCAGTCAAAAAGTAGAAGAAAGTAAGATAAAAGCAAATAATACAAGAAAGGTGCAGAATATCGAAAGTCCTAAGCCTGAACTGTTATTTTTTTTAAGCAAATTGTATTTCAGAGTTTAGTCCTAGAACATAACTTATCACTACATGAAAATCATACCATAACTATTCTTTATCAAGGACACATCACTAAACCAAAATTGCATAAAGGGGTTTTAGAGGAGATTAGATTCACATAGACTCAAAGGGACAAAATGCCATTTCAGAATAACCCATGTTATCTGCCAAAATCTGGCTCAACAGAAATTGCTCACAGCAATTACTCCAGAAAGGAGCCTAACCAGAACTGTTCTCTGCCCAGTTATACATATATTAGCCTTCCTGGTCAACTCAGCCTCCCTGAGAGGTGGAAAAAAATATTTCTAGAAGATCCTTGTACAAGGATCACTCTATGACCATTCAGAGTAAGGGACAAACATACAGATTTTATCCTCTAAAGCTTTTAGCCTTTCCCCAAATGCATTTTCTTCCACTCTGTGAACATTTCCCAAGGGCCCTCCTGAATTTTGAGAAAAGCCTGAATTTCCCTTTTATTTCCCATCACATCCATCTCATGCCCTCCCTCCCCTCATGTGCCTACAGGCATCATTTTACCACTTTGGGCTCTCTCAAAATACCCACAGTGGGTATTTTGCAGGATGTTTTGGTGGAATGCCAAATAATCCTGCTCATGCATTATCTCTTTACAAGACAAAGAGATCATTGGAACACTGAGACAGAGCAAAGATCTCACTAAAAAAAAAAAAAAACAAACCTACACATAAAGAGCTTGATCAATCAGTAATTTCCCTTTACTAGCAGTAGATATGGAAAGTGAGGCTTTATTTCATAACGAGAAATGCTGCACTTTATTTCTATAAATAAGAGCTATAATCTCCTTCCTGCTGGAGCATTCTTGCTGTACTATGTTCTACCAGGACAGTTGTAGCTTAGAGGTTTTTGGTTTTCCCTGTACATAGATAAGGTTTACAAGATCTTGATCATATTCACAAGATCTTCAAAACAGGCACACCCATGTACACATTAGGAATAAAGTGAAATGGTAGCAAACTTTCACAAGCATCATACTGTCCTTTTGAACCATGGTGCATGATATCAAGGGAATTGTTATTTCTTGCTATTAAAGTTTCAGGCCCACTCCTTCACATTACTGCCAACTTGAAACACCCGTTTGGTTTCACATAGATTTTCGTTTTTAACTCTTGCAGAAACAAACTAGAATATTTGGTTCTAACAAACATTTACCTTTAGCAAAAGTAACCACTCCTCTGCCACTGATTTCCTAAATCAATCATTCCAAATAAGATGTCTAAAATAAAGGAAGTGTTACTGATTAGTCATTTCAATTAAAACAAATGCACAGGAGCCCTTTTATATGAATGGGGACTTTATATAATACATGAGAGAAAGAACACTGACCTACTGCTTTATTTGGTTTTATATGGAGATGGCCACAAAGGCACCAAGTAGAAATAAAAATATAAAAAATCGTTTCTTTTGCAAAAAGTATTAGCAAAGATGCAAATAGCAGGTTAATAAATAAACCACAAGGGTAGGAAAAAATTCTAAGACCCTTAATCATTAAAAAGGCCAGCCTTGTCCTTTTATAAAGGGGGCAACTACCTTTAGATTTGGCATACAAGCTTGTCTGTTCCTCTGTTTTTCTGCAGCACAGTGAAAGGTTTGTCAGAACACAGGAGCACAGCCTGTAAATAGCAACCTGCCTTTCACAGTGTCTCTTGGGTGACAAGAGTCCCATTCCTCTGAAACAGGGAAAACACTCAACAGCTACTGGAAAATGTTGGAATCAGGTGAGAGCCATCACTGATGTGGCACACACAGGAAAGAAGAATACTGGAAAAAACTAGAGAACAGTTTGGTTGCATCCACATGAATCCCACTGTGAAAACTGCTTACAAACTTAGGGGGAACAGAAGGAAGGAAAAATACTTAGTGATTTTCAAACAAAAATAAACAAATGCCAATTAAAGACATCAGCATGCACTCAGGGGGAAAAGGGCTAGCAATTGCAAATTAGGCATGAAACAGGAGCCAACAGCATAAATGAAGAATACTTACTGGTGTCACAGTTTAACAATATATTTTAGGGCTACTATTTCATTGGCAGTTTTAAACAAGAATAAAACTAGCCATAAATAGGCATAAAGCTGAGATGCTGAAAATGGAACTCCAGCTTTAATTTGTCTTATTATGTGCCTGAAGCAGTGGAAATAATTCACCACAGCCACCTGTGAAAGATTTAGTTTACAAGCAGTTATCCACACTGGGAGATAGGTTACAAAAAGAACAATAAGTCAGCACTGTCACCCCCTAAAAAATCCAATCTTTCAAAATATTGAAGTAACCACCAAAGGAAAAAACTGCTGTAAAATTGCAAGTGTTCTAAAACTGATTAGAAGAAGGTATATAAAGAAAAAAATATGTAAGTAGTATTTAAGATCCTGTCTGATATGCTGAATATGTTACAGGTAAGCTTTTCCAAAAGCATAATTGTTTGCTCTCACATAGTTAACACAGCTGATACCAGATTTCAGTGTGCCCAACCACAGTTCCCTGTGAAGTGATAGTGGGACAGATAATTCCCTTTGCAAAAGGAGCTCCCAGGCCATTTAAAACACTGGTGCCAGTTAGAACAGAGCACAAAAGGCTCACTGCAATATAGTGTTACATTGGCCAGTCTGGTACAAAAACAGGAGCTGTAATAAGACTGGAAAGAAATGCCTCATGGAAGCACTGCATTCACCTTCCCTTTTTATCCAGTGGGGTTACTGGCCCAATTCATTGACAAGGTGTGCTGTCTGCCAATAAACAGACATTAATTTCTCTTCCTTTCATGTTGATGCAAATGTTTAACAATTTAATGAGAAAAGATTATGTGAAAGACAGATTTTGAAAGGGAAGCAGGGAAGGGGAAAGGACAAACCCTGGTGAGTGCTTTGCTGCTGATTTCTAGTCATAAACTGAGACAGCCCCCTCAGGATCACAGCTAAAATGAAGCCCTTTGGGGATGTTCAATGTCCAGTGTTTTAGAAATTAAAAATTTAGAAAAATAAACTATATTAAAGGTTTGTGGAAAGAAAAAGAAATATTTTAAAAGTCACACACACAGCTTCCCTGAATACACCATCAAGCCACATGGTGCACATGTACAGTTGTGACACAACCCAGATAAATTATTCTCCTTTCTTCTGAGGTGACTCACAGAACTGCTCAGGTTTCAGCTACAATTAAATCTTCATTTGATCCTTCAGCAATTGGAAGCAGCTCCATGAATCTAACACAGGGCTCAATTAAACAGTGCAGGTGCCTCAAGTGTTCATCCAGCCCTGAGCCAAAAGGCTTTTAATGCTAAACACAGGAGGAATTCCACTGACTCCTACAGAAAAAACAACTTAAAAAGCATAGCACTGAGTCATTGAAAAAGGCCTGTCAGAGGCCTAGCTAAACATCAGACTAATGACAAAATCAAGTGTTGCATAAATATCATGGTTCATGACTCTGAATTAATGTTGTTCAGCAAAACCTCCATCCATCAAAATACCTAATTCCACATTATATGTTCAGCACTTCTACTAAATTCAAGTACATATTTAATTGCTCTTAACTGATGACTTAGCATGCACATGTCAATTCAAAAATTAGCTCACAAGCCACATCAAAATATCCAATGGTTTCAGTGTCAGCCTATCACACTGTGAGGCAAAAAGAACAAAACAACACTCTCCCAGAACATCTGTGCATCTTTTTCCTATCCACAGGAAAAATTCATATCCAAAACTCTGGCATCATCCCTTAACATGCAGTCAGGAGAGATGTGACCTCTGGTATATACAGAAAAAGCCCAGCACACTTCCCAGAAGACAGGATTTGTATGAGTAATACATTATTTTCAGCCCTAAATAAAACATTATCTCATCATACACATTATGAGAATTCTGTTCCCATTTATTCTTGATAATCCAAATTCACAGAGTGAGATAAGACAAGTCTAAGGGGTCAGCTTTTGTAGTAATCCATTCCAATAATATACAAAAGCCAAAGCACTGTAGTAGTTTATGTTCTTTTCCATCACTCCTACATGTGTCCTTATGCAAATTTAACCCTCAGGCTGCACATTTGCAACAGAAACATTCACAGAAGGTTGTTTTGGTGCTAATGATGCTGTATAAGTAATATGTACGGGACTAGTGCAAAGTGTTGACTGTATATTTGTATCATAGATATTAAAGTAAAATTGCATCTAAAAATGCAGAACACTAGGAATTCTCATTAGTGTTTTAATCACCTATGCAGCATACAAAATAAAGTTTAGGTCTTGTAGGTAATGTAATTTCTAAGTATTTGTAAATATTCTAAATAAATTTGTAAATATTTGTAAATATTCTAAATATTTATAAATAACAGGCAAGTTCCTTTCCCTCCTCAGAGTCCCAGTGGAGGAAAGCAAGTTCCCTGGTGGCAAGTTCCCTTCATTTTACTCAGTGTAAAATGAAGTTTAGTAGTTTGAGGATACAGCAATCTTGCTTCTATGCAGCATTCTCTTCTGACTGCCCAGAAGTGCTGCAGCAACCAGAGCCCAGACAGATCATGAAGTAGTTCCTTTTTCCTCAATTTCTTGTGTGTTTGTTCATTTTTCCATTCATGTAGCAGAAAGTCCTGGGAGTTACACAAGT
The DNA here is from genome assembly GCF_963513975.1 of Fringilla coelebs. Taxonomy (NCBI): domain Eukaryota; kingdom Metazoa; phylum Chordata; class Aves; order Passeriformes; family Fringillidae; genus Fringilla; species Fringilla coelebs. Next base: position 5,383,666 of record NC_140039.1, read on the forward strand.
AATATCAGTCATCTGAGGCCAAAGTCACTAACTGACCATTGAAATGATCAATTGAAGCCCAGTTTGCATGACTGGGCTCTTGCCTCACCCCAAACACCATCCTGCAGGCACAACAGTTCTACAGTCAAAACTGATTTATCAAGTTCACTGTACTCACAACTACTCAACTACAAATAAAGTTGATAAGAATTTACCCTCTAAAAAGTTCATGTTGAAATGTGCCGCATCATAGCATCTACAAAGACCAAATTTTCTTTTATATAAGCATTTTTCTTTTTAAAATGTGTTTTGTTTCCGAGATGAGCTTTCATATTTGGCATATCTCTAGGATTACAAACTTATTTCTCTAAGATGGGTATTTATTTAGCACTAGAGGTTTGAGTGAAACATTATCAAACATTTTGATGATTCAATATTTCTTTGTCCTTCTCTGTTTCCAAGTTATTTTATCAAGAGAGATATTTGCAGCTTTGTCTTTCAGTGACTTAAGACTGATTTGCTGTTTAGTTTAGCTGAACAGACATTTATTGTCTTTTCCAGCTTTTATTTCTTTGGATTTTTAGGAACCACTGGGAAAAAAAACTCATCCTACATAACAGTTAACAAGGTTATGCAAATATTACCATCAATAATCCAGAACCCAGTGGTTTAAGGCAATGATAATACCAAGGTGGCCACAAATCACAATTTAATTTGCCCTCTCATTGCCTCCTGACACTTTCTAGACATTGACAGTCCTGCTGATTGCAAACAAGAGGCAACTGAATCTCCCAAACAGGTGAAAGTTCCTTCCACGCAATTCCATCTCAAAATACATTTGAGACAGAATGTTCCCACCAAAGTTACCCAAATGACAAGCTAAAATCAGCAGTTTACTTCTCAATGAAAATTTTACATAGCCTTTAACAGAAAGCAAAATACCACTTGTTATTGCTGGAATAAATTCACTCCCCAGCAAGAAAACCATGAAAAGAAATAAGTCTATTACTCCTATAGGTTATATATTACCAAGAGGGACTCTGGAACCATGAGAAAAATAATTTATAAGAAGTATTGACTTTATTAGTCAGAAATCAGCACACCTCTATTAAACAAGAATACAAAACTTCCCCCTCTGCCATGGCAATGTGGATCAGCCTGGAGAATCACACACAGCCAAAGTGATGGCTGAGTGCTGCTACACTGAGACAATGTGAGGCAGAAGTTAAAATTAAATCTGAATTCTGAGTCATAATTAAAAAAACCAAGGTGAAACAGAAAAAAGCCGACCTACACAAATTATTGTGAAGTTGAAAGAAAACCTGAAGGAAGCTAAAAACACAAGAGGAAAATCCATGGTTCAAATAGCTAAGAAAACCAGTTACACAAAGGTAAAGACCTTTTAAGACACATCAGCACTTAAATTAACTCTAGTTCTGAAAAGAGGAAGATGCTAAAATTACTAAATTGATCAGCAAAGAACTGGGAGTGATCAGTAAACATTGCCTACCTGTATTTGGTAATGTGGATAACTTTGTACTGCACGAGGATAATGAAATAATGGAAACATGACTAGACCAGATAATATAAAAATAATAAATGCTAGGGTTTCATAAGGAAAAACATAACAAAGTCTAGAAAATGTCCAAGAGAACTGCCTTAGGATATCAGTGGGACCCCAGTGTCTATTTTCAGTGTATGTAGGAACAGAAAGTTTCTCTAGAGTAAGTGTCCCAATGTAAAAAAAATAACAACTAATAATTGCAGGAGACTTACGAGACTTTAAACCATGGATTAAATGTAAAAAGGAGGTTAATTTATCAGGTATTAATTCACTTCATCATAAGTGTATAATTCAAAGGAGAACAATTTCATTAATACAAATCAACCCAGCTGAACAGAAAGCTACTAAAAAACCCTGGGATTTGTCCTTTGTGTGAGAAATCACAAACTCATTATTTAGGTTTTTTACCAGGCACTTCACCTAACACATGTGGCATTGCAGACAAAATAACAGTGAAGAACACATTACAGGAATTAAAAATGAGTTACTTTCAGCATGATTTTAGCAATTCTGTCAGGACTTGCGCACTGTTCTCAGTGAAGTGAAGCTCACAGCACTGTCCGTGCTGGTGAGCAGCAAATCGTGGTGGGAACGGAGCGATCTCGATCAGTTGGTTCACTGCACTCATTCCCTGGGAACACATTCTCAGGCACACATTAAAAATGGAACAAGTGTTGGCAAAAAGCATGTATGTAAATCCCAGTTTAAAGAAAATCATTTATGCTCAAACTTTAAAAGCTTGATCTTTTAAATCCTCTAAACATGAAAACCAGACTTAATTTGATGGGAATATAAAGTGCTGCACACTGAAAAAGCCTTTCATTGTGAGGATAAGGAAATAAGAACCAGTGGTTAGAAACTAAACCTAAACATCCAAAATTTCATATTTTAATTTACCTAGCTCTAAAGGTAATAGAACCTGAAACAAGTACAGACAATCCCCTTATCACCTGAAGTTCTCACAGCAGAACCATTAATCCCTGTGCTCTTAGGTCAAACTATCTAGTCAGGGGGAAGATGCACCATAACTGCAGCACACAAGTGGTCAGGCTGTATAAACTAGCAGGACCTTCTGTCTCAGGTGGTGGATTTTCCCACCCAGACAAATGTTAGGTAATTAATTTAGCAGCAAGGCAATATTTTGGAGAAACAGGCAAATGTACAATTTCACCCCCCATTTCAGCTTTAGTCATCCAACAGTTAACCCCCCCATCCAAAGAAGCATGTACTGATTCTTCTCCATGTATTTTTACTGCTTCAAGCAGGCCAGCATGCACTAATTCCTCCTGCAGAATCCAAACCAGTCTGCTCCAAGCCATGACCAATGGGATGTGGTCAGCCTTGTGTGACAAGTGTGTCATTTTAAAGATGCTAAGATTTTGCATTTTTTGTTGCAACAGCAGAACACAAAACTTAGCCCCTTTCAGGGAAAACAAAAAGTTGATATTCTTTCCCTCCTCCAAATATCTGCCCCCCTGGCTCCCTACCAAGCAGTCTATTCCCTCAGAACAGCTTTTTGTGCTGTCAGTACATCTTTGACGTTTTTTAAAGCAATGGAATGCAGTTCTAGATGGCACAGATATCCCAGGGTGTTTACTTGCAGCTCAAGTGTTTTCTTTGCTTCAGTGGGTTTTGTTCAACTCCTCCTGTGTCCCCCACCTGTTTGTCTGCAGAGTGACTTCAACTCTATGCCACTAGCTTAAACACATGAAACCTAACTTGCATTAAAGTGCCCATTCAATGATAGGCATCAAACCACTGAGAGCATAGGATACTGGAGATGGGGAATTATATAACATCTGAAACATCCCATTGCTTAGGGAAGGATTAATAAAAGCAGCAGAATCCATCATGGCTGGATTAACCCAGGCTCCTCTCTGCTCACACATGGACAGACACCAGGCAAGAACAGAACACTGAAGAACCCTCCTTCACCTCAAACCACATCCAGCAGCTGGAAATCATACCCTGACTCCCAAGCCATCTTCAATTCCACTTCAAGTGTTTCCTGCTATGGAAAACCTCCTGTCAAGCTAAAGACTTCATACCTATCTTTTCCAGTGGGCTGTTAACATAATGTGCAGCAAGGCCAATTACCTTTCAAATGAAATTTAATCAAAGAAGGCACCTCACCCTTAGCAGATTTAAAGTTATTCTGTTCAATTACTGACAAATGTGTCAAATACATCCCTTAGAGGTCCCAAGGAAATAGGATTATCCACACTGAATATTCATCAGAGAGGAAAAGGAAAGTGTTACTGCCTCAAGAGAATAAAACAACGTCATGAAAACCGATTTCCAATCTTATCTAATAAAAAGGCAATTTGCCACCAGACCTTTAACACCCATTTGTTAAAGTAACCCAGAAACTTATTTATTGGAGTGATAGACTAGAAACACACAATCAATTTTTACAGAGTTTTAATTACTAAGAAAATGGCACTATACATTTCCCCCAGATTAAACAAATACCACCAGACAAGCCTGCCTCCAAGATAATAAGCAAACAGCAAGAAGCAAGCCACAGCTTTTTCTAAGGCAAACAAAGAAAAAACCTCTTTGTGAGCTGGAGTTCTGCCCTTTCCAGTTTGCCCAGACTTGCCCCTTCCCTCACTCTGTGTTCTACCAGGGTATTGACATAGCCCAAGGAGGGTTTTTTTGCTGACATACTCACACCAGACAAAGCTCCCTTTCATCGAGTGCTCCACGGTGCTCCAACACCAGGCTACAGAAATCAGCAATGCCAGGCAACCTTCTATGGCTGAATTAGAAACCACTGCTTCTTAGAATAGGAATCACAATATCTGTAAATTAGATCCTTTACTGGGATATCAACACTAAGAGTATCCACATAAACCAGCAACACAAAGTTTTGTTATTACATCAAATCTACTGTATTTGATACCTTCACTAAAACTTCAACTGGTATTAGAGACCCTGAAAAAAATAAAGAACTCAAAGCCAGAAACAGCAGGATTTACCTTCCAGAAAGGCCAAGGTAGTTACAGGATTGATGATAATTTTCACTCCTGCTTCCTACATGGTGCAAGTTGCAGTTTTAAACCCAAACTACATTTCCTTATAAACTCAAGCTTTTTTTTTCTGCAACAGATCAAATATTAGAAGAGTACTTTTGCCTCCATTCAGTACCAAAAAACCCACCCAGCTCTCCTGAGATTATTCAGCTGAAGACAGGCAGCCAGCAAGCTTTCCCAAAACTGAGTGTTTTGTTATGAACTGCAATAAAGACGGATGTTCACTGCTACACCTCTTTAACTACAAAGCTTTCTGCAACTATTAGAAATAGACAGAATAAGCTTTAAGAGCAATGTTAAAAGCCTGGGGAAAACAAACAAACAAACAAACAAAAAAAACCAAACTAACAAAAAAAGAAAAGCACGCCACCAAAACAAATCAGAAGCATTTTAAGCAAGTCTTTATTTTTCTACTCCCTTAACCAGAAATAACAAGACAACTAATTCCCCACGTCTTTTTTGCTTAAAATATTGGGGTGTGATGGAACCCAGCCCTCAAATAAATGCATGCTTTGAAAAGGGAAAAATAAAGAGTTATTTCTGTGATTTGTGCCTCACAGTCAAACTTGAATGACCCTGAGAGAAGTCTGTGCAGACAAATCACTGGAAAGATTCATGTGCAGTTTGTTAGATCTGTTTCCCACCCCCCTTTGTGTTATTGCTCTGCAAATTGCAGACTTTTTTTTAGCAAGTACTAATTTTGACTAAAACCCATCATAAAGAGTGCTACAATATTGCTTTTTATTACAAATATGCAGAACTTGCTCGAAAATATAAATGTGTAAAACAATCCACCAACTGTACAGTGCATTTACAGGACACAGCCCAGAAAGGAACATGCAGTGTAAAGAACTGCTTTATACATTTAGCCCTTGGCCACAAGAACTTGGCAGTACTACCACGACTTTAATGACTATAGGGTGAAAAAAAAATTAAAAACAAAAAAAGCTCAGTTACATCTAACTTTACCACGAGGTTGGGATACATACAACATCGTACAGGGAAGAGTTGTTTTTAACTAGAAACCGTCATCATGTTGTAACTCTTGGAAGGGCTGGATCTGCCGATCCTCCACTCCTCCTTGCAGCTGGTCCTGCTCTCCAGCTGTTTGGCCGCCTTCCCCCCAGGCTGGGGGCTTTCGTACAGCACACAGATAGACCCATCCTCACCTATGCGATAGGACACTTCGAAGGGGTCGACCCACAGCGTTAATTCGCTGGGTAAGAGCTGGAAGAGCCTCTCGTGGCTCAGTCCGATCATCCCCGCCGCCTTTCCTATCAAGGGGTCCATCTTATGGTTGATCCTGATGCAGCGGTAGCCGGAGCCCTTGGAGGGCACCAGGGGGAACCAGTGGTGCTTGTAGTGCTCTGCGGGAGGGAACAAAGAGGAGCTACTGCGCGGGGCTGCGCTCCGCCGGACCCCGCGGGATGCGGGAGGGATGCAAGGGAGGGATGGAAAGAGGGGATGGAAAGAGGGAATGGAAAGAGGGAATGCCCCCCCGGCACTCACCGCGCATCGCCTGCTGCAAGCACTCGCGGAAGCACCGCAGCTGCTCCTCGCCGACCCCGCCGGCGGCCCGCAGGAGGCGGGTCACGAACGCGGCCGCCGTGGAGATCTCGGTCCTCATGTCCGCCCCGGCCCCGCTGCCAGCGCCGCCCGGCCCGGCCCCCGCGGCCGGGGGCGGCTCCGCGCAACAGCCGCACGGCGCGGGCGGGACGGGGCGGGTTTGTTGTGCCGGCCGTGGGGCGGGACCGGCGCGGACGCACGGACAGCCCGACACACGGACAGCCCGCCCCGCCGGGCAGCGCTCGGGGGCAGCGGCCGGACGCGGCCCCGGCGCTCCGCCCGGCCCGGCGCTCATTCAGGCCAACGGAATTAACGGGTGCAACGCGCGGCCGCGCTCACGGCTCCGCTCGGCGCTGCCCTCTCCGCCAGCCCAGGCCGGCGGCGGCTCCGCTCATCCCTCCCGGTACTCCGGGCAGACAGCGCCGTGCCCCTGCCTCGTTCGCTCTTCCCTCTCTTTTCTCAGGACGCAATACAAGCACAGACTAAATCCCCCTCCATCTCAGACATAGAGCTCCGAGGTGAGCCTTGGCGTGCGGGATTTCCTTTCCCTCTACCAGCAAATGACAAAACTCTTGACATTTGCCCAAAACCCAGACTACTGCTCTCCTAACCAACTCTCAGGTTTGGGTCAAGATGCTATTTTGTTAGAACATGTTTTCACCGAAGTCCCATTTGCATTTCAGTGCCTCATACTTTAGGAATTAAGCTAAAAAAAATCTCTGCTGGTAGCTGGACTGGTTCAGTCATCCACTTCAGTTTTGATTTACTCAGTGTTCTGAGAATCAGAACACCAAACACATTCACATCCACCTTCAATGAAACAAGGGACAAAGAAACAACACTTGCATTGGAGCTACAGAACTCTTGCTAGCATTTAGAATAAACCTACCATTAGCAGCACTAAGAACTGTCCAAATCCACACATAAGTTATTAACCTTAATGCTAAATTATGCTAAAGAGCTCCCCCCTTCCACAATGTGTGCACCCAAATGAATAAATGCACAAATTCCCTTATCCCAGTGATTTTACTCTTAAGTCAGTAAAACAAGATACTGCTAAAGCCAGAACAGACATTAAGGGCCCTGGTTTTAACTTGCTAATGAGAAACTAAAGTAATGGTAAGAGTAGAAAGCAAACGAATCAAGCAAATGAAAGGGAGTTAAAAGTATTGCAAGAGTCAAATGGTAATGCTAAAACTGCCCCCATGGATTGAGGGCTGACACCTGGATCCATTAGTCCTAAGTGGAATATTCAAACAAAACAAGAAATTCTGGCTATAAAAAGTCAAAAGATGCCACAGTTGTCAGGTAGTGCTAAGGTCACACTTTGGTTTCTTGTGTTCCCCTCAGGGAGTTTCAGGTTTAAAACTCAATGTAAGCAAGATACAGAAAAGTGAGAAATCAGCAGATATGTAACTGTGTTACTTTCATTCCCCCTGCCCAAAAATGGCTCCACAAGCAGCTGTATTTAAAGCAAATTCTACATCTCAGACTTACTTTGCTGTTATTCTAATCCTCTGCAAGTCATTTTCTCTTTAGCAGGAGCACCTGGAATAGAGGAAAACAAAATCAGTACTTTGGTTTATCTTGTTAAATACAGAGTCTGTGGAAGTGTTTTACCATTCTATTTTTCCTCAACTTCAGCTGGAGGAAGAGGAGAAAGTAAAACTGCAGGTATACCACTCAAACAATATACTATTAGTTAAAAGCAGTAATAATGAAAAATAGTAATACTAGCACAATCCTATCAATATATTAAACAACAACAACCAAAAAAATCCCAAACAAACAATAAAAAAAAAAAAAAACCCAAACAAAACCCACCCAGAATTAAGAACAAGTAATGTCTAAATCCAGTTCCTTTTAGATTATTTAAATTAAGCTCTCAATATAAACATAAGCAGTAGAAACAGAGAACTAGAAATTGCCAGGAGAGGTTTTAAACTAAACAAGAAATTTTGGTTTTACTCCTTCTCCTCAAAGCATCTCTCTCTAAACATAAATAGATAAAACCATTCTTAAAAGCAAGAAGAAACTTTTCTTTATAGTAAGACTACAAAGACAAACATTATGTTAGCATTCCCACTAGAAGAGAGAAGCAATTAATTCCAAGGATAAATTATGGTACCTTCAGTGTTTAGAGCATCAAACCCATCCATAATTTCCCCAGTTTGGCACATAATTGATAAAACAACTTTTTTGAGAAACAAAAACGAAACCTTCAGGCAGCACCTCAAAACTAAAGTGCTGCTTCCATCTGAGACTGCCCCTTTGTGTGCACCTGAGCTGAGCAATGCAGCTGCTCCCACCTGATGGCTCCATGGGGATCACCTGCTGCCACTTCAGCACAGCTGGGAGCAATGACCCTCAGGGCTCTCTTTGGGCCTTCCTGGCTCCTCACAGGCTGCTCATGCACTGCGGGGATAAAGAAAATTACCCTCAGGTGATAATCTGATTTCCCTGCATGGAATGGGCAATAGGGGAATGAACAGGAGAAATCAGAATTCTCTAACAGGATTGGAAATAGGTCACAGTGACACAGTGGTTTTCACTTAAAGACCATCAAGGTCTTTGTAGAAATGAAAATAATCAGCAACCCTGTTTTAAAAATGTGCTGCAAGACTATGGTCTAGTGTCCTCTTAAAAAGTTTATCAAGGTAGCTGTGGCCTCACACCCACCTGAGTTATACAGAGCTGGAAACTCGAGCTTTCAGTCCATTTAAAAACGGGCCAAATACGACGACAAAAGTGGTTAACGGCAGGAATTGAACAGCGGGGGTTTAGCACGGGACTTTTGCAAACATTGCACTTCCCTGAGGCTTCCAGAGGCCCCAGTTTATCGAGGCCACTCGTGCCTGCGGCCGGCAGTGCCGCAGCCGCACAGGACGCGTCACAGCCGCGCTCCAGCGGCGGTGTGACGCCACCGTGCCCGGGATGAAGCCAGGTGTGAGGGGACAGCCCTCATCGTGACATCACTGCACAGTCTGACGTCATCGCTCGAAAGCCTGACGTCAGCCTCCCCCTCACGCCGCTGAGGGGACGATCCTTCCCGCCTCCCTCCCTCCCTCCCAATCAGCGAGGCGCTTGCGTGTCGGCTGCCCGCAGCCAATCACGAGGGCGCTTACAGCCGGCTCCGAAGCCACCGCCACTCTATTGGCTGTGCGGGGAGAGCAGCTCGGCGGTGATTGGCGAGCGGCGCGGCGCGCGGAGGGGGGCGTGGCCGGGCCGGCCCCGCGGCGTGTGGGCCCCGCGGGTCCCGCTCCCGCCATGGCGGCGCTGCCCGGGCCGCGCAAGCGGAGCGGCCCCGCGCTCTGCGGGGACAGCGCGGCCGCGGCCGCCCCGCCGGCGCTCCGGAACGTCCTTCCCCCGCACAAGCGCCCCAAGAGCGCCGTGCCCGGGATCGTGGACCCCTTCGGGGACAGCGATGACTTCACGGCGGACGACCTGGAACAGATCGACATCCTGGCCTCGCAGGCGCTGTCGCAGGATCCGCCCGCGGGACACGCGTGGGGAGCTCCGGAGCTGCCCCGGGGCGGGCGGCAAGGTCGGTGTGTCCCGGCGGCTGCCCCTCACTGCCCCGCGGCTGCGGAAGGGTTTGGTGTCTCTTTAGGAACCTCAGGATGGCCTGGGTCAGCAGGGACCTCAGAGCGCATCAGTGCCACCCGTGCCATGGCAGGGACCCCTTCCAGTGTCCCAGGCTGCTCCCGGCCCTGTCCAGCCTGGCCTGGGACACTGCCGGGGATCCAGGGGCAGCCACAGCCTCTCTGGGCACCCTGTGCCAGGGCCTCACCTCCCTCACAGGGAGGAATTTCTTCCTAATACCAACCTAAATCTCCGTCATCACCGTGAAGCCCCTCCCTCTCGTCCTGTCACTACAGGCTCTTGTAAATAAACTTGCTCCATCTTTCTTGTACGTTCCCTTAAGGGACTTGCTCCTGCCTGTTCCCCTGGCCAGCAGCACCCCACGGTGGTACCCCCGGTGTCACAGGGATGGCTGGGATTCGAGGAATAACGAGAATAACAATCCCAGCAGGAACATTGCAGTGATCTCACGGCACCAGGAGCCCCTGCCTGGGGTGTGTGTGGGGTAATACCAGCCTGAGATGAGGGTGCTGCATGTCAAACCTGCCAAATAAAAAAAAAAACGAGTTTCCTAAACTCGGTTCAGCATGCTTTAGGTATCATATTCTGGTAACATGTTGGCTTTCAGATTTTTTCCCCCTGTTAATTTCCACTAATAAATGCATAGCATGCCTTGTATTAACAGCTGACTTTCAGTTGTACTTTGAAAAAAACAAAAGCTGGGATTTCTTCATAATGAACCTTAGAGAGCTTGAATAATCTAAGTAGCAACCCTGACATCTGTCACCTCTCCAGGTGAATAGGTTTTCAGTGAATACTTGTTTGTGCATTAACTGAAGTTATCTCAAAAGAAATGCTTGCTTTTGCTGTGGGTCATCTTGGTTTAAGATATGAGATTAACTTTAAGGTCCCTTTCAACCCAAACCATTCTGTAATTAGGGGGAGCAGAGGTTCTCTTGTTACAGGAATTGATGCATAAGCACTAGCAATGTTCCTGTGGTGGCTGGATGAGGCAGTTTACCTGTCTGTAATTGTAGTAAAATACTAAGATATTCAGATGTATGCAATGACAAATATCAAAACCTTGGTGTTGAGTCACCAGTGATGCACATTCATCATCTGTGCTTCAAATTTTGGCTTTTCCCTGCAGCAGGAAGCAGAGCAGAAGATGGTCTGATGAGAGATGCATTCCAGTTGGAAGTGCTGCAGACACAGCATGAAGAAGTCAAACAGAAGGTTGGCAATATCCTCCCTTCTCCTCTAAACATTTTTGATAGGAACAACTAAAAGGTGGGATAAATCCAGTCCCAAGCATTTAATTCTAATCAAGGTGATGTAATCTTTGTAATCCAGGGGAGTGTTAAAATCATTGTACTAGAAACAGCTCTAGTTATACTAAAGAGTGAGAGCAATATTTTATTTCTTAGTCATTTCAGATTAGCGAATGCTAATTTTTCAGTTTTATTTGTTTCCTGTCAAATAATTTCTCTGCCCTGCCAGCCAGAGTTGTTTTGTTCAACTGAAAAGGTTTGAGAAATGACATGACTTTCAAGTGACTTTATGTTACTTTACCTTCTGGTGGTCATTTATGGAAAGATACTCTGTTTCCCTTCCTCCATTCTCTGCATATTTCCCAGCTCTATTTTATCCACCTTTATCAGGGAGTTTCCTACCTGTACACCATATTAAATCATAACTTTACAGTTGCAGAGAAGTGTCTTTCTGATCTTTTCTTCTTGCTTTTCTGAGTAACTTCTTTATTGTCCCCCCAAAGTCTTGTCTCTGAGTGGTAGTGGCTGCTCAGGAGGTATTAGAGACTCAAAGTCATGAAGATTCTGTCTTAGAGTGCTTGCTGGCTGTCCTGATGGATGTAGTAGAATAATTAAATTATCACTGTTATCATCCAAACAATCAATAAATTATTGATGTGTGTGACTAGAACACTTGTTAAAAAAAAAACCCAAAACATAATTGCAGAGAAGGGGAAAGAGAAGGATGATCTTGTCATTTTTAATTATTTTAAAGAACACAGTAGCTGAGCCTGATTTAATTAAAAAAATATTAGAAGGAACATGTGTAGAATTTCTAAGCTGGGTTACCAGGAGCATTTTTCTCCCTAGAAATTACAAATACACCTAATTTTCAATGACATACTGATGCAAATGCATACTTTTGGCTATATCCATCCTTTAATGTAATTCCTCTGTTTGCAGCTGAAAGAAATGCAGGATGAAATTCTCACTAAAAATGGAGAAATTAAAATTCTGCGTGACTCCATGCAGCAGATGGAGCATGCTATGGAAGAACAGAAAAAATCATACCTGCTACTGGAACAGCAAAAATCTCAGATTTTGAGTGAAAAAGAAAAAGAGTTCTCCAAAAAGGTTTGTAAATATGTCAGTTACCTGCAGATCACATGCAGATGCTGATTTATAACTTAAAGATGTCCCAAACAATTCAGTCAAAGGAAGAACATTTGTGTGAAATTTCCACAATGCTTGCTTTTATTTTCTTACCTAGAAGAAAACATTTGTAAGAACTTGTTGAGGGTTTTCCCCTGCCAAAATAAAGGAGTAAATTCAGGTGGTAGAGGTTTTCATTTACTTATGCTTTTTTGAAGCCATCCTGAGAACATTGCAATTGCAACGTGTGTTAGAGTGGGAAAAGTGACAGAACATGCTTTGTGGCTCTGATGAGATTGCTGTTCTTGTTGCAGTCATCTCTGTGCAGCCCTGAAGAGGACAGAGGCTGCTCTGCAGCCTCACTGGAGCCATGCTCTGCATGGCACTTGCTCTGTCTTAGCCACTGACAAAGGCTTCCTGCCTGAACTCCTGGCTCTCAGAGGGTGTTAATTGAACTAACATTCCTAAAAGTGGAGATCTTGGAGTTCACATTAAGCAGATGGTGGTCTGGAGCTCGCTGGTAACTCAGTTGCTCTGCAGTTGCACCACTCCTGAGCTGGTAACAGTAAAAGTGTCCTGAACTCCCCTTTCAGTTACAGTCGCTGCACTCCGAGCTGCAGTTCAAGGATGCAGAGATGAATGAATTAAGAACACGACTTCAGAACTGTGAAAGAAACAAACACCTTTCTCAGGCAGTTCCAACAACAAGGTAGGGGGGTTGGAAAAGGAATTTGTGTTCATTTTTGTAACACGTGTTTAAACTATTGAAGAGGTTTTCTTTCTTCATGTGACTCTAAGATCTATTATCTTTTAAAAAATACAACAAAAAAGTCTGATGACATCTATGGAATTTGCTTAAAAAAGAGCCTTCCTTGTATCTGTGATAGAAATTCAAAGAGTTTATAGAGAAGTATCTCTAAAACATCAAACAGTGGAAAGAAAATAGATTGCTGTTTAGAAAATAATTACAAAAGAAATACTGATTTGTCTTTTTATCTTAGCCCTAAAAAGAATCTTGTGGTACAAGTGAAATCAGATGGATGTTCTCCACAACCAGAAAGAAGAACTTTTCCTACAAAGGAATCCTTCAATGCTGAAGCACCCACTAGGCCATCGAGTTCTTCAGGAAATTTGATGGCCCTGACTACTTCAATCAAAGAAGGTAAACCCATGTACAGTTTGCAACATTTTTAGTTACATGTAAACATTCTACATTAGAGAAGTATTTTGTGACTGAACAGTTGCAGTCAGTGCACAGTTATTTATTTTGGTTAGATTTTTTTTCTACTTTATACCAACTGGAGTTAAATAGCCATGACTGAAATTTGCATGAAGATCGTTTTAATTCATACCTTAGTAACAGATGCCAAGGTGGCAATGATGAAGTGGCCAGTGGCTGCAATAAAATACTGTGTGTGATGAACTAAAACATCCAAATTGTTGATCTGTCTTTTCTCATTGCACAAAGAATAGGAAATAATTTGCCTGTTTCTTGGTCTGCTAGTCAGCTAATGCATGTTTTGTATTCTTGTTCTAGAATTTTGGGGATTGGATTTTAAAGGGTACATATTTAGCCATATTTAAAGAAGCAACTGAAACAATGTACTCATTTCCTCTTTTATATGTAGGGCAGTAATTCTCACAAAATTCTATCTTGAAATTCATTGAGTAAACCTTGGGAAATTAGTATCTGCATATATTTGAAGTTTGCTATAAAATGAAACAAAAGTAGTGGTTTTTTTAATAGCAATGAGAAATAATAAATGTAAGAAATCTGGATAACATTAACTAATCCTTACTGGAAGAGACATGAAAAATCTGAGATGTTGCTGTCAGTTACACTGTTCATTCTAAAAATATGGGCAGTAGGAACTCCAGCAAAAAGAAAAATGCAATAGCCTGAAATCATTACTATTGCTGTTGTTTGCTATGGTAACAACACTCAATATACCTATTGGTTTGAAGAAATACATTTGTTTACTTTTTTTTCTGAACTCTGCAAGGCTTTTGGCCTTGGTTTGCTTGGTAATTGTGACATATAGAGATGATTAAAAGATTATCTAACACTGTGGCTGTGTGTACAGGATGGGTGCAGATCTGTGTTCTCCCAATCCCTGTTTGTTTCAGACAGGAAGATAACCCATCCTGAAGTTTCATCCCTGAAGCAGCACAGAGCAACAGGAAAAAGTGGTTCCTACAGCTCTGTCCCCAAACGAAAAACACAAGGTAATATCATTCTGGTAATGCAGAAATAAAACCAGGGAAAATGTACCTTTAAAAAACCCCAAAACACTAAAGCATTTTCAACAATCAGCTCCAAGAATTCTTTAGTGTACTATCTTAGTTGCAGTTGGCAGTGGAATTGCATCACATAATTTCAATATCTGGAGTAGAAAATGGAGGGCAAGTCACCAGAACAACTGGGATGTGTGATCACTTGGCTCAAACTATTTTGCAAATATGGGATCATAATTAAAAGACCTCTAAAGATAACTTGGTTTGTATTTAAATAGCTGAAATTAATTTTTCTGAAAATCATCCTCCTGTTAAAAAAGAATATTCATAATGAAAAAACCAAACCAAATTTGAGGTTGTGAGCACTCTCACAATAAGGCTGATCTTCTGAAATACTGATTTTTTTTGTTGTTGTTGATGATGGCAAATCTGCTCCAAAGAAAATTCTGTATCCTTCCAGGTTCTATCTTGCTGAATGCACTGATGAAGCAGCCCATAGCCCCTGGGTCACTTCTAGGTTTCTGCCACCTTCTCAGCAGCAACTCTGAGCCTCTACCTGGAGCTGTGTTGCCACCCAACTCTTTGGATACGTAAGTTTTCTTTTTTTAAACTTTATCTGCCATGTTCAGCACAGTGGCACTCTCTGTACTAAGAAACAACTGGTCATGCAGGACAGCTCATTCCCTGTGGTATATCATGCTCTGCTTAGGCCATTTCATGCAAAATTTGGAACATTATTCTGTATCTTTGATTATCACATGTACCAAACACTGGAGCATCCTTAAAAAATAAATTAGATTAATTATCAGTTAGGGGAAGGCACAGAACTAAACATGGGAGTAGCTGTTAGCAGCTTGCATTGCAATGAGGGAAGCACAGAAACATGATCACGAGTTAAGGGGGAAGAAAATGCTGAAGATGTGATCAAAAAGCTGGTTTTAGATCTTCAACATACAAAATGTGTTCAATTTGTAATGTACAAGTGGTGTGCAACTTTCCAAGATATATTTATATTTCCTGGTAAAGCATTTTAAATATGAAGATTGGATATGAATATTAATAGTTCTCCACTTTACAGAATTGGACTGTAGCTTCTGAAATACCTTTGCTTTTCAGATAGGTTTTCTTATTAGTGATGAAACCCAGAATGCTTTGAAATGTCTCTTCCATGCAGGCATCAAGGACTAGGATGATGTTTTCCCCCCTTTATTTCCTATATTGGAAACAGACATCTCTTAGTACTCTGGCGTTTCTATTATTCAATTCATAATATGGATTACTCAGATTTCAAGTCAGTTCTCTGCCTTTTCTTGTGAAGCTTTTCCCTTTTAATTATATTTGGACAGGAAGCCCACACAACTCCCCAGCAGCAGGACAACTCAAGAAGGAATCGCTCCTCTTGTATCCCTGCAAGAAGCTCAAAAACTGGCAATAACAGGACTGAACTTGATTGCTCTGGATGAAGGAGTATCGGAGGGAAGCCCAGCAGAAGGCCAGGGAGGGCCCCTGCCCCTCACACAGAGCAGGATCCAGGGTGCTGTGCATCTCCTGCCCTTGGTGGAGCACCACATCGGTGCCTTCTGCCGAGCAGAGCAGCTCGGGGACACGCCAGGGAGTGGAGCTTGTGGGACCCACCCAGCTGCTGCTTCCAGAGCCAGCACAAACACAGGCTCAGGCAAGGACGACTTCAGGTTGAACCTTGAAGAAACCACTCTTGTATCACTGGGGATCCTTTATCATCTGGTGTTCTACAGCTGGGATGTTGTCCACACATTGCTGTCTGCTGAAAGGGAAAACAGTTCTGCTGCTGGAGATCAACAGGTTTCCAAGACGGACAAAAATGTGTTGTGTGACAATCAGTGTGACAATAAAGAAGAGAGCAGGACACAAGGAGGGCTGGCTGCTCCACAGGATCCTCCCAATACTGATGGAGCTCAACATTCTTTGTTTAAAAAGCTGCTTCAGATTTTAGCTTTTTCTGCTGCAAGGGGTTCCCAGACTGACCATATCCTGAGCCAAAGCCTAAAGGTTTTGGTAAAATTAGCTGAAAATTCAACTATGGACTTATTAATAAAGTAAGTCAGTAATAGCTTTAAAATTACTTCAGAGTCTGTTGTTTAGCAGTTTTCATTCTCTGTTAAAACTCATCTGGGTAGCTTCCACTAGAAGCTGTGCCATGTATGAGAGAAATCACAGATCATATTTGAGAAGCAGCTGAGGATCTTTCTACTGCCTTTGCTGTTAATGAGTATAATAATCATCCCTGATCAGTAACAAGGTTTGCTGATGAAGCAGATGCTGTTGCCTCATTGAAAGTGAAGCTTTGTAACATTGATTTTGGGGTTTTTGTGATTGCTGGGAGGTGCATTAGGAAGGAAAGCACAGGATCTCATTCTGTCAGGTAAAACTGCCAGTGTGAACTGCAAAGTGACAGGCAGAGTAACAATGTTTTCCAGCATACTTTGTATTTATGACAGATAATGTGAGATCTGGTACGTTCTGAATAGCTTAAAAGGCACAAATTATGACACTGTCTACAAAAAAATAGTGTATTTCCAACTTGTGACTGCACTTCCCTTTTCTAACACAGTTTTGTTTTGAAGTTTCCAGCACTTACTGAGTAGCCAGGTGCTGCAGCGCTGCCTGCGGCCCGAGACCCCTCTGCCTGCCGTGCTCCTGACCGTCAGACTCCTGTGTGCTCTTGCTCAGCACCACCTGCTGGCTGCTCAGCTCTGTTCTCATTCAGGTAAAATACTGCAGGAGACAGAGAACTGTTACCATGACTAACAGTAATGCTAACAGGCCTTGCTCCAAGGTGCTGAAACCCCAGAAGGCCAAAAGCCTGCTCTGTTACCTGAAAACTTGTGTTCTGCTTCTGATTTGGAGAGTGTTTGTATTGTGGTATCTGTGTACAAGCAGTGCTTTTGATAGCCATTTAAAAATCACTTTCTAGATTGTGTATTTAAGGAAGAAGGGGCTTTTGAGGAGTTCTGAAGTTAAATTTATCTGTGCTCATGGAACTGCTCAGAGATTCCAGTACTCTGCATGACAAATGATCTCTGTTCAGTTCCTTATGAATGAACCAGGACAGGATTAGCACAAAGGCAAATACAAGGTTTAGGGATATGAATTTCCTCAGCACTGCTGAAGATGTGGGAAGTAAAACAAGAAGCTGAGCCTGTTTCTTGAGCCCTAGGACAGAACTCAAAATGTTTTCGTGCCTGATAGCATTAATTTGTGTCATGAACAAGTGGCTGGTTGGAAAAAGAACAAAGCTCTCTCTGTTTCAGACACCTGTCTTCTCCTTGCACTCTACATGTACATAACATCAAGACCAGATAAATCAGCATCTGAAATGCTTTGGCTTCAGCTGGAGCAAGAGGTAACCATGGCTGAGTGTCCATGTGCTCTTTCCTTCTCCTTCCAGCTGGGGGAGTGGGAGGAGCAGGATAGTGCACAAATTGTCTGAAAACAAGTTCTTTCTCTAGCTGAAATACAAAACTGCTAGTATGGGCTTGCAGTAAGGGATCACATTGATTTTTGAAAGGACCTGCTTGAAACTGAATCAGTAACTATCCTTGAAGAGACCATTGCTCATAATAGCCTTTCAAGTCACTGAAAAAACCAAGGGAGCTCCTGGGATGGCTGCAGATGTTCAGCACTAAGCTTTATTTTGTTTTTAGAGCAATAGAAGAGTAAAAAGAAGCAAGATTTGCATTTCATTTTGATTGTATTTATTACATTTAAAGGCATTCTGTAGTGATTTTGGAGTTATATCCCTGGCATTCAATGGAAATGCTACCTTGCTGTTCAACAGTCATGGTTATATACAGAAAGAACAGCTTTTAAACCTAATTTGTGTTGTTTGTACAGACAGAAGTGACAAGAGTTGTTTGAGGTTCTATTTGCTCTACTTCTCTCATTTTAAAGAATTTAGAACCCTTTCCATTACCCCCACCTGCACTGTTATATTAAGTGTAAACACATTATTTGTATGCAGTGAATTAAAGGCCACTGACCTTGTCAGCCTCGCTCATCAGAAGGTTGAGAAGGTTTCTGTGCAAGGCAAACTCTGTCTATGAAGTGTTACAGGGAAAAAAAACTTGCACAACTTTGAGGGTAAAAGACATCAACTGTTAGAAGAAAAAATTACCCCAAGTCTATTTGAAACTAGCAATGAATTATCATAACCTGGCTCTCACTCTAACCCAGCCTGTGTTTGTCACAGACAGTGAGGCTCCTGACACGCTGCATGTGGTGCTCCAGACCAGCAGTTTTATTTCCTGGCACAGACTGTCAGTGCTACCTCGAGGTATGTTCACCACACTCCCCCACTTTAACCTGCTGACAAATTCCAAGTACTCAATGCTGAAATTACTTTTTGCCCCCCCCCCCCCCCTTTTTTTTTTGCTGTAGAGAAACAGAAATATTGTGTACTTTAGAGGATGCCACCTTCTAGGAAGCTTGCTTTGGCTTGCTAGGAAATATCCTGAAATTTGAAAGTTTGGAGAGATTTAACAGTAAAGTTCATATTGAAATAAGTTTTCTGCTCCTATATTTTTGCTTTGGTATTGAGGTACTGTTTTTGCTCTTGCAGGTGGTTAAGGCACTAATTGTGATGCTGCACAGACAGTGGATGAAGATTAGATCTGAGACCAGCTTGTGTGCACACAGGGAACGAGTTATTCAGTTTTTACGGGACGCTGTTTTACTCTTGCACAGCCTGTCTCAGAAAGATAAACTGTTCCATGAACACTGTTTGGAAGTTCTCCATCAATATGACCAAGCCCTGCCAGGCATAAGAGCCATTCTCAAAAAGACTCAAAAACTGAGTGCCTCTGAAGGTAAAAATCAGTCAAATGTTGGCTTTTTTCCATGTTGCAGAAATAAAAATTTCACTTCTGTCACTTTTCTCTTTTAACAAGTACCACAGCTGGTTGTTGCTCAAACCTCTGGAAGAAATTCTTCCCTGTGAGGGCAGGGAGGCCCTGGCACAGGTTGCCCAGAGAAGCTGTGGCTGCCCCGTTCCTGGAAGTGTCCAAGACCAGGCCAGATGGGGCTTGGAGCAACCTAGGATAGTGGAATGTGTCCCTAAAAATGGCATTAAAGAAAAGAAGGGGAGAAGTTTGTGTGACATAACACAAATCTAAAGACTTGTCTGCATGGAACCTTCAAAAATTTTATTTGCTGTAATCTTCTACCATCAGTATGTTCTAAAATGCAGATACCAGCTATAATTATACTGTATGAAGCAGGAAAAAAAAAATCATTCTCTGAAACGATATTATTTTTTGTTGCAGAGCTGATTTTGGATGAATTGTATCCTCCTGAGCCAGAAGAGCAAGCAACAGACTCCAGCTAGCCAACAGCAAAGATCTCTGTCCTTCCTCATCTGAATCATTATTGCCAATGTAAATGTGAACTTTGAATCATCCTTTTAAGTGATAATCTTGGGTTGCACTCAAACACAGCACAACTCTGTTGTAATTACTTCAGTGCTATCTAAATGTAGCTGAAAGCAAAGGAATTTTGATGGGAGTGATACTGCTGTGCAAATTCACTCAATGGCTTATGACTGGGTCCGGTAATGAATTCCATCCTGTATGAAACCACTGTGAATGGAATGGAAATTTCTCTCTATTCTCTCTTTTCCTCTGACTACAGCTGCATTTATGGTGCTGAGGTGTTTGGCATCACTGCATTCATATGAAAGCCTTTTGAACACCCTTGTGTCTTTTGTATCTGTACCACTTCCTTGTGTGACTTCCAGAATTTTCATACTGTTGATATTAGTAAACAGTTTATGGTGATTTTAAAAAATCCTTCTAGAAATAATTCAAGAATTCGCAGTTCACTACAGGGCTTTGAATTTCTTGCTGAGGATTGGTCATCTGAGCTCAATTTCATCAATCTCCTTAAAGAGTAAATACTGAGATGGCAAAACAAACAATACTAGAACTTAGTTTTACAATTCCCCTTAAAAGAGTAAAATGGTACTGTTGAAGGTTGCATCCTAGGCAACAGAAGGGTATTTAAATGTGTGCAGAATGACTGGGATTTTTGGTCATGATGAAGATGAAGGAGCCTCTCATTGCTAGGATTCAGCACCAAAGGTTGGAGGAAGAGCTGCTGCCCCACCTTTGAAGTGTGCATGACCCTCACTCACTGTCACACTGGGCTGCAGGTCACCAGCTGAGCCTTAGACCCTGGAAAGGGAAGTGAGTTATTAAAATGAGCCCACAGGTGTGGGTTTGAATGGGAGAGCTCTTTTCCATTTTCAACAGGGACTTGGTTAAGAACAAACAAGCCTGGGTCCAGGAACCAGGAGGACAAGAGACTGTGTGAGAGTGGGAAGGAAGCCTTTGGAATAACTGGGAGACATCCTGTTCTCTGGTCATGCCCAAAGAGGCTGTGCCCTGCCCTGCAGCAAAGAGCCCACTCCAGTGTGCTCAGCAAGCTCCTGGCATGGCTCCTGCTTTGGAAGAGAACCTTTCTAGAAATGCCTGTGCAGGAAGAACTGAGATAATAATCCAGCACCTCCAGAGGGCCAAAGCTCCTTCTTCCCCCGCAGCGTGGGCTCAGCCTCCTCCTCTCTGAGCAGCAGCTGCACCAGGCAGGGCCAGGTCGTTTCTGTGAAACACAAGCTGCCAACTGCTCCTCTCAGTAACAGGTTTCAAGTCCCTTGCAGCATCTGGAAAACTGCCATGTTCCTGCTGAAATGCACCAAGGAAGGATGCACAGAGCAGCAAAGCCTTCCAAGTCTGTGTGTGCTTGCTTGGTCACAACCCTGGAACTCTCACCAGGCCCTGGACAAGACAAGCTGCATTTATTGGTGTGACAAAAAACATTTCACTTGTCCATGCAAAATAAATAAATAAGCAAATAAACAAAGCAACCCACAAAAAAGGGGGGAAAAAAAGGAAAAACAACCACCAGACAACATTTCCTGGTCTTCAGGATTAGAGAGAAGACCTGGAAAGTGCATGTAAAAGCCCTTTCCTTCCTCAAAACCAAAATAAACATTAAGACAATTCCTTGAGCTTAGAGCTGTTCTAACAAAGATATGACAGTCACAGTACCTCAGATATCCCAAAATGCAGTGATCATCAGTTTTCAACAGTTCTCACCACTTAATTTCTCTAAACAATGTGAGTTTATAGAGATAAGAGATGTTTAACCCATCTGGGTGAACAGACCAAATGAACTGTTAAGAACTTGGACAAAAAACAGTTCCCTAAAGAATCCCAAACTGCTGGAGCAATCCAGTTATAAAAAGTTGTTTAAAGAAATTTCTGGCTTCATCTAAAGGGTGTGTGCATGGCAACTTGGAAAAAGGGAGAAGTGGATTATTGCTAAACTTTATATAAACAGAAGAGTTATCTCTGGAAAAAACTGGTAGGAAAACTCTTAACTGTTCCCTCCTGGCTCTGCATCCCTTCTAATCCACCCCCTCCTACAGACAACACCCAAACATGTACATTTACATTCTTACTGAGTTTTCACCCAACTCTGGACTTGACAGTAGTACAACCCAGGCTCCATGCACCAAACAGATCCAATCCCCTACACTTTGACTGGCAGGAATCACAGTAACATCATGTTATTGTGAAATTAAACCACATCTAATGAAATTGAAGGCACTGTCTGTGCACATTCCTAAGGAAAAATGAGGCTGTACTCCTAAAGAGAAAAGGCAAAAAGAAATATACTTACAGAGCCACCATAATTATTTAAGACATTTACAGTGATCAACCTTGTCAGGATTATTTTAAGACTGTGCTGATCTTCAGCAATTCGTCCCTTTTTACTTTCTCCTGGAATTTTTCTCAGGATTAAAAAGATCCAATCATGTATGCAACAGCTCATCATCCCTGACCATCAGTTCTTCACTCCCTAAAGAATTCCTACCATACAGCTTTTCATTTCCCCACAACGTTACAGATAAGCTGTGCCTCCATATTTACTGAGAAAAGCAATTTCCTCTGGCATCAGGCAAAGGCACGAGACTGAACAATGAAGTGCTGAGCAAAGGAAAGTGACTAGGCATGTTCTACACATGATTATCACATTCCTCAGCAGCAGCCACCCATCTGCTTCCTTGCCCCTGGGGATGGCAACCAGAGTTTCCCCTTGGCTGAAAGCTGAGCTCACCAGAGCTGCTTTTTCCTGCTCAGTGAAACCTTACTCAATTCTACACCTGGCAGATCATTGACTTGGTGAGGTTGGAAGGGGCCTCTGCAGCTCATCCAGCCCCCAATTGAAACAAACTCCCACAGAGAAGCCAAACAACTGCTTTGTGTCATGTCAGGCCTCAAAACCCCATCTTTTTAAACCAAGCTGACATGGGTGAAGATGGCAAATACAAAATGCCTTGTTCTGTAGCACACAACATCTCTGACCTGACCTGAGTTTATTTACATTAATCCCATGAGTGAGCTACTGCTTAAAAGCCTGTGCTGAACAATTAGAACAAAGTCATCCTAAGCACTGAATGTTTTGTTACAGCCTGCAGTATTATTTATGGCTATAATGGCCAAATGGTTAAAATTAGGATCAAATGCAGCAGTTCTGCCTGCACAGACTGTTATCTCTTGTGAATGTAACAGCAAATGCAAACTTCCACTTCCAGTGTAAATTGTTAAAAAATGTACATTGTTGATTGTAATTTAGCAGACTGATAGGAAAAGGTGATCTGTGATCTCTACAAACACCTACAAACCCACTGTGGCTGAAGTTTATCAAAGTGCTTCCAAGAGCAAGGGCCAACACCTTCAACCTGAAGTGTGACTGCCAGCACTGCTGAGCCTGAACTAATTTGAAAACTTAATCCTAAAGCTTGTCAGTGCAATAGCTGCTCAAAGGCTAACCTGCTTTTGAAAATACCCAGAGGAAATTACCACTTTATTTTCATATATGGTCAGAATGTAATAACCAATGCCTGTAGAGTGTCCTAGCAGAGGTAACACAAACAGTCATGTTTTAATCTATGCATTAATCATGCTGTAGGTTGGTGTGTTGAGAATGAACAATTTGTTTTGCTAAAGAACCTTCTTTACAGCACAGCTGAGCTGCAACCCCTGTCCAACAGTCTGAGAATGACATCCTACCTGATTCTAGGGGCAAGGTACCATCAGAGAATGAACCACAAATCCCATTGCAGGAGCAAGAAGTGTTAGTATGAAATGGCTGCAGTAGCTGGTTTAAAAGTTATTTTGAGTGCAGTAGGGGAAACAAGATATCACAGGTTATTTTATAATGGCTAACTGGCTCTGAGGGGAGGCTGCCTTTGCAGAGGACACAATTCCATCAGTGCAGAAGCCTGAGCTCTTGAAAGGATAAAGTAACATTTTCTTCAGCTTTCTCTCACCTTTCAGGTTTAACTCATGCACTTTTCCCCCTTCTATATGGCTCACTGAAAAGGTGTAAATCTGAACAGGTTCTTGTGGTACAGGCCTGGCACCTAAAAGCAACTAGATAAGGTCAAATAATAAACAGAGAGAAAAAAAACAGGCCCCAAACTGGTGAGTTATTACAAGTGCTGAGATATGATACTGAGTTTCCATACTTGAAAAAATAAAACAGGCAAGAATTGCTTGTTGGGCAATAATTGAAGTGTTTCCCTCCTGTATGTCCAGCTCTTCCCACACAACCCTGCCATGAGTTTTAAATGCATGCCAAGTTTAGTTCTGGAAAAACTCACACTACCTAGACAACTGCTGATTAAACATTATGAAAACATAACCAGCAATATTCCTCACCTAACCCTGGGCTCTCAGCTTTCAGTTCAGCCATTTGCTCTCCTATACAACCATCTGCTGCAATAAAGGGTGAAGGTACCTTTGAAACCCCATGTGCTCCTTAAGGGAATCTGCAGGTTTTAATCAAAACCCAGGTTCTGTTCCTCAGCCCTGTGTGCAGAGAGAGGGGAAGGCACACAGCTTTCCTCTGAGCATTTCTCTGCCTGTCACTTCTCAAACTCAGCCATACTGGGTAGCTGCACCTGCTAAAAGTAATGGGAAAAGAGGAACAGATGAACTAAAGAGCAGTGTCAACAAAATAATCACAAATAACTGCAATTTCCTGGTGTCATTCCTAGCCCAAATATTAATTATATGTTTTCTAGACTTGGGTTTTTAGGAGCATGCATTTTGTCTGCTGCCCCGTCAACTAAGAGAAAATGTGAAATAAAAGTAGAAGTGAAATTATTTATGTTGCATTTCCAACACGTCCAGCCTGTAGTTGAGACTCCAACAAATTCAAGGAGTAAGACTACAGAACTACCCAATTATTACGGGGGTTTGATTGGGTGTTAGTGGGTTTTTTTAACTTCTGTGTTTCTCCCTTTGTTTTTCTTTTAAATGCTACATTAGAATGTAGCTGGCAATTCAAAGTAATAATGCTGATACACTAAACAATTCATTGCTGTGTCATATACAGAATACTCTTGACCTGCTCAAAAAAAATATTTTCAAATGAAAGACTAATAAGTCAGGGGTGTGAATACAACCTTTCTAAAGCATTTTTATCAAAACTATAAAATACACAAACTTTAGCAAAAACATTTTCAGACAGAGTAGAAAGCATCACTTACCTCATGCTGAATTGGTGCATTTGATGAAAGAGGCACAATACTCAACACACAAGTCTAAACAAGTTGAGAAGATATTTTTAATGAAATTACAGACTTCCTTAGAATCAATCCTTTTGGACTTGCTTGGCAGAAGCCTGTCAGAGGAACATTCAGCAGCTTAACACTGTCCTTGCTTTATGCTGTGACCTGTAATTTTGGTTAGGCTTCAGTCTCCACCACCAAAAGCAATGTGCATGATACAAGGTGACCTGAAGGACACTCAGTAACATGAGCTGTCAAAAACACATGGAGGAAAATGTAGCTTTGCAGACACACCCCTAAATAATACTCAAAATGAGGGTAAGAAAACCAAGTTGACAGAATGTACTTCAAACACTGAATTTATTACAAAGGTGCATAGAGTTTATGCCATTTGGTTTGAATACTTATGTTTAACCTACAAACAACATACAAAGCGAGGTTACAGTATGTAACAAAAGCAACAGTGATTATCTAGTAAATTCAATATTCTACTGTCTTTAATTTCACGTAACATTTCTGAAACAAAGGCACTTACAGAATTTAGAAAAAAAAAGATATATCAACATTTTAAGTCTTAGCTCCCTCCCCCCTCCCTAGAGCACTGTGGAGAACAAGTGTGACGTGAAGGCAACAGCTACCGGGACTGACACATCAGCTGTGCTTAAACTGAAAACTTATGGATCATCTCCATCTTTTCTGTAACCATCCCATTCTCATCAGTATTTGAAAACAAGCTTCAACAAGGCTGCAGGGCAAGAACCAAATAAAATTCGGTCCTACACCTCATTGTTAATGATGATTAATGCACTAACAATAAGCAATTAATCACAATCGGATTCATTTTGAACTGGACCGTTTTCTCTTCTTTCAATAAGTTTTGCAACTGAATGAGTAACAGTACTGCTAAGGCAGTTCCTTGTTCATTAATGACTGATCTCTTCACTTGTACACAGCCATCATTTGCACATGTCCACTCATGGAAATGTGTCAATTTTCAGGTTCCTTAACCATTCCCATCTCCCACCACCCCACACGGAGCAGTGGCAATTCAGGACCATCTGTTTGGTCTGTACAGCTTCCACTCCAAAACCTCTTATTTGGGAATGTCCCTTACTGCTGCCTCCTTCCTTTCCTCCCATCTCCTCAGGGATGATGACTGAGCCATCCTGCCATGAAACTGCAGATTTCTCTCTCACAACCCAAACATGACACTGTGACTGCTCTCTTTGCCACACCAGGGTGGGGACAGGAAGAGCAGGGCACAGTAACAACCTCAGGAAGCCCCACACTGGATGTTGTACCTGTGCTCTCCCTGGCCTGGCTCCACACAGGCTAACAAAGGTGCTGGAACAACCTCTGCCCTCCTTCTCCATGAATAAGCACCAGGAGTAGGATCTGGAGCATGGGATTTATTTCTGCAGTTACTCAGTGCTCTCCCACAGAAATATTCCAGATTTCTAAGGCAATACTTCCTCCTCCATACAGAAGACACCATCCTTCTTTTGGTTGGTCCCACGTAACATCTGACAGTGTCAGGAAGTTTTGCCCAATTTCTCAGCTGACGTGGCAGGAAAGAGGAGGAACACAGACAAAGGATACACAGATAAATGCTCTGTAAGTGCCTCTTGGCACCATTTAATGCTATTAACTTCAACACTCAGAGAGGTGTAACAAAGGGGCACAGGTTGTCATGAAGCCCAGTGTAAAAACTTTCAACAAGTTTCTTCTGAAATGCCCTGAAAACTTTCTTAAAAAAAGAATTGTAATAATCCAGAAATAGACTCAAAAGATCAGGAAGGGGAACAAGGCTGCCTTTGACAACAGCAACTTCCACCCACTTTGTGAGGTAAAACAATGCCACCAAACAATAATATACCCCAAATGTAGAATGCCAGGACAAATGGCTCAATGGCCTCTCTAAAAAAGTAAAATCAATGTAAAAGATATGTTAAAATTATTTCAGTGATTATGTCACAGTGATACATGCAAATAACTACATACTTCCATGAGGATTAACACCAAATTCCATCTCAATGTTGGAAAAGACAGAATTGTTGAGGACAGTGAAAAAAACCCCTACCTTATTTGTTTGAGCAATGAAAGATTCATAAAGCCTAAAGCCCCAGCAGTGTTAACAGCCATGAGGATGTCTCAAGATGTTTCATGACTGAAAGCATTACCTTCTTAAAAATACATCACCTGCCTGGGACCAAATCCTCCCTTTCCCTGACTTCTCATTCTCTGCTCAGCTTTACAGGAATGTTGAAGACAAAAGGGAGGTTTAATGCTCACTGTGGCCCCTCACCCAGCACACTGTTACTCCAATGCAGACTGGATTTACAAAGGTCTGTAATTCTTAGGTTCCTGCCATCTACAGTTCCCACTAGACAGTGGAAAAACCCTGAGCATTTGAAAACCCCAATCTTCTGCTGATATCCCATCCCTCCTGTAAAAGAATTCCTTCTCTGTGATGAGGATGCCAAGGTACCTCTGTTAACATGTCATTAAGGGGCTGATTTTAATTCCAAACTCATCAACAACAGACGACTGAAGTAAGCTTGTTCAATACTAGCTGAACAAGAAATACTCATCCAATAACTTTTACGGAGAATTTTCAGGGTTTCAGCTTTTGATCTATTTGGTCCTTTAAGTGGCAGAGAGTCTGTTGATTTCTAGCTATAATACCCAATGGAGGCACAGTTTATAAACCTTAAAATTGGGACAAAAAACAAGGAAATAACCAACACATGCTATTTAGAACTAGCTCCAAGGCAACTGAACATGGTTTACTACCTCTTACCAAAGGTAAATGTGACGCAAAAAAGGAAAATTCCCTTTTGAATGATAAATGAAATGTTTTAAATGGTAGCTTACCTAATAATAGTAGCTTCAAAACAGGCAGAACTTACATAACATGTATCAGGTAGTTTCTTAGAGGTTAAGATTTTACATTTTAATACTGTGCAAAAGATTGCTACAGCTTTGGGTATTTGACAATGCTCATATTAGACCATTCCCCTCAAAATTATTGCACAGCAAATGGTATTGTGGTTGTGTATTTATGAAATACTCTTTCTTCTTGCTTCTCTCATTGTATCTAGAGCAAAATCTCTTTTTGTATTTCCTTGAGGTATAAATTAACTTCTGCAAGAAAAATACTCCTTCCTTGGAGCATTAAAAAAAAGAAGATACTGAACTGATTTTCACTCTACTTTAACAAAAAATTGTTGTCTTCCAGAAAAATATAGTACAGGTGCATGGTGTAAACAGAACAAATTACATTTTGAAAAGTTTTGGATGCAGAAGCACAGCAGAAGCTTTTCAATAGGTGGGCTTCTGAGGATCCATATAAGCAGGGTTGTAAGGGGGCTGGGTGGGATAAGGAGCTCCAGCACCAGCTGCAAAAGCAAAACACAAGAAAAAACAGATTTATAAAATGTACATTCTGAACTCCACATATAAAATGGCAATTTCTGTTTTGAGTGCACAGTTAAGAGGTTCAACTTAGCCAGTATGTTAATTGGACTTGAAAACAGCTTGTCATAAAACATCTGCATTTCAGAAGTAAGAGCACAAAAACTTTTGTTCTTGTTGGCTTTGGGGCTTTTTTGATGCTGAGTCTAAAAAACCTAGTCTAAAACAAAGGAACAAAAAGAGAACCAGTGGAAGTAAGGAGTGTAAGGAGTGCACATACAAACATACAAGAGGATATACCTGACAGTGTGCTGAGAAAAAAACCACTGGTAAAAGGACTAGAGAAATCATATTAGGACTCCTTCAGGGAAAATGCTTTCCTGCTAAGTGTCAAAAAATTAATTAAGGAAGTAAAATAGAAGGGAAAAAATATCCCACCACTACTGAGCACTCGAAAGAGTTTGACTTATATACCAGATGTGCATCCCTTGGAAGAGATCCTTATTTTCTACTGTTCTGAGAAAAACTGCTCTCAAGTGGCATCTCTATTTTCAGCTCTTTCAAACAGCACAAATTTGTTCAAGCAGCACCTAATCAGATCCCTGGAAAGTGCAAGTGTGGTTATCTTCTGCTGATCTTGTAAAGTGAGTGGGGTTGACTCCTGTGTGGCAGAGCAGGTATTCTCCCCTGGCACGTGACCTAATTAACAGCCTGCTCCTTCGTTACCACGCAGGAGAAATGAAGGAAAGAACTCTCACTGTGAGGCATTTTCAGCTGCCAACATGGAAAGTGCTTTGGTATGTTCCCAGAAAGAAAAAAAAACAACCCAAAACAAAACAACTGTTTTAAAACTAAAAACCAGCAACAGCCTGAGAAACCAGAGAGCAGGAGAAGTGAAATGACTAATTTATTGGCTCCCTCAGATGAAAAAGATGAAGCCAAAGTACTTTGGCATAATCCTGTAAAACCCACAGTTTTTTGGCATTTATAATAGAAAAACAGAGTCAACAGTCCTGCCAAGTCAGTGTTTTCACATGTGGGGCTGGTTTGCACATTATTAACGTACAATTTCTAACTGTTTGCAAATCTTTCACACCATGAAAAGCCATTTTATATCCAAGTTGTCCTGGGAGTTACTTTTTGAGGGCATTATCTACTAGTCAGGACTATACTTTGTTACGTAAAAGGGTGACCAGTGAGGTTTGTAAGAAAACAAGATCCTACAGCCTAGTTTTGGCCCCTCTGAGCAGTCTGGAGCCAACTGCTCAGAGAACAGCTATTACCAGCAGAAGTGGGAATTAGTCATTGCAACAAAAAGGCTGCATGAAAACAATGCTGTGAAAGAAGGAAAGCTGAAGAAAAAAGATTCTGATAATTCTAACTGCAAGTTGTCAACAGACTTCTTTCCATCCCTTTGTCGTGGGTGGGGCCACCTTCCATGAGACCAGGTTGTTCAGAGCTCCATCCAAACTGGCCTCGGACACTTCTAGAGATGCATCCTTAGCTTCTCTGGCCAACTTGTGCCAGGGCCTCACAAACCTCACAGTAATCAATTTTTTCCTAATAACTAATTATATATATATATAAAAAAAAAAAAACTAATCTAAACACGCTGCCCTTTAGTTTGAATCCATTCCCCCTTGTCCTGTCACTGCATGCTCTTACAGAATAGAGCTCACAGATACAAGATTAGAAAGGGAATGTGGAAACATCCAACTCATGCATACATATATATGTATGTATGTATATATGTATATAAATTGACTTTGATTTTAATATTAAATGTCAGCTGAATTAGTAAAACGTCCTATTGAGTCTGCTGACAGTCCCACACATTGCCAAACTTTGCCAGTGCAGTTCCAGCTCACACCTGCTCTGGCAATGCTTAACACAGAAACAGTGTTAGGGAAATTTCCACCAGGGTGAATAACATCATCCACCACAACCTGAGCTTTATAAAATTTGTTTACATTTGCATTAACATAGCCATAGACAATAATAAATGTAAATAACAGAAGATTTGCTCCAGAGCAGCTGTCTCTCAGCTGTTCAGGAGCTGAAGAAGCACTTGGAAGAAGCTGCCTTACCTGCCACAGTTTCATGGTAAGCTGGGGGTCCCACAGGCTGCGTGGGGTAAGGGGGAGGGTACTGGGCAGGGTAGGGAGCCACGGGCATCCCCGGCTGGGGCTGCACAGCCACGGGCTGGTAGCCTTGGTACGGAGCTGCTGCATAGCTGGGGGGCACTGCTGGCTGCTGGGGATAGGCAGAGTGAACCACAGTCGTGGTGGCAGTGGTCACCACAGCTACAGTAAGGAAAAGGAACATGGTTAGTGCTGGTGGTCCTTAAAGAAAAACCCCCAACAATCCCCAGACCCTCCACATGGTGGTATGGAAGAGAACTTCTAAATGCTCAGAAAATATTCCCAAACATCTCTGCAACTTCACATTCTGAAGCTGCTTAAATTCTTATTTTTAATATTTAGGTATTGCAACTTCTGATTCTTATTTTTAATATTTAGGTATTGCAACTTCTGAGCAGAGTATTTTCACCTCTTATAGGAACACAATTTTCCAGGAGGGATAAAAAAAAATCCTCTTCAAAGATCTGATAAAGAAAATAAATCCAGAGCTACTTACGGCGTGGTCTTCGGCATGCTTTGTACAGACAGCAACAGGAGCAGGTGAGGCACAGAATAATAGTGATGACAATCACTGCAAAAACACTAACTCCAATGGCAATAAGGGTTCCAAAACTGCAAGACAGAGACCACCAGAATTGGTAAGATTCACTCCTTAACCAAACCAGCAGCAAACACATTGCTCCACCTCCAATCTCTCAGTCCTCATTGGACTAAGAAACAACTGTGCAAGGCAGTGCTGCAGGAGGTCAGGTCTGCTCAGCCAGGGGAAGTTGAACCACCCCTGACAAGGGGTCTTCGGTCCCTCTCATTTTAGTCTGACTGTGCCTGTTGTTGTTTTGTTGTGAACACACAGGTTCAGAGCAAGCCCACAATGAAGGACCCAGCCTGTTGGGGTGACATCAAGTTCTTCCCACATTCCTTAAGACCTCCCAAGTCCCAAACTGAAGACAATCTCAGCCCTCAACAGATTCTTGGCAGGTTCCTTGCCCTCTGTAAACAGGTATTTTAGAATCCATGTTTCATACAGTCAGGAAGAACTGAAATCCTGATTTTTCTGCAACAGCAAGTGTGCCAGGCTACATTATGGGATACAGAAACACTGCCTAAAACTCACAAATTTTTATGGGAAGACCAGAGATTACAACAGCTTTGACTTCTGTGATGAGCACCAAATGATGGAGGCAGACAAAACCAGTTACCTCTCAAAGCTTTACAAGTTCTATTTACCACACAGGGAAGAAAAGATATCACAGCAAAGCCAGTGACAATTCCCTTGAAGTTCTAAATGAAATGATCTGTTTCCTACTGTCTGAAATCAATAAAGCCCATCTTCATGGAAGCCAAGGTCTCCAGCACTCTTATTTCTTAGAAAACACACCATGCATCAGTTTTGGGAACAACTGCAGGAAGTCAGTTTTAAAGAACAATCTACAAGCTATAAAATAAAGACTAGAGAGCCGTTTTCACATCCATCCTGTTTTTGTTTGTTGGTAGAGGTTTTGGCTACAGAGTTCTTGGTTTTTTCCCCTGCTCAGTTTCCTGTTAACAACTTTAAACAAAAAAACATCTCCATAGCATCCAGCAATTTTCACTTGGCTATCAAACACCAACCAAATGTGACAACTGC
Organism: Fringilla coelebs; assembly: GCF_963513975.1. Taxonomy (NCBI): domain Eukaryota; kingdom Metazoa; phylum Chordata; class Aves; order Passeriformes; family Fringillidae; genus Fringilla; species Fringilla coelebs. Next base: position 5,415,823 of record NC_140039.1, read on the forward strand.
ATTTGAATATCAGTGACACTGGAAGGTTAAATCACTGACGAAAAGAATTGCAAAATGCTTTACCCTAGCCCAAATTTAAAAGACCTCACCTCAGTGTCTCCTAGAGCAACTTAACCTTAGTAAGCTGAGCACTGACAAATAAAAAAGTCTCAATTTTAAATGCAACCTTTCACCTTAAGAGAGCTGTATCAATTTTATTCTGTTTCTGCAAAAGCTAGAAGAATAAGCTTGAGTCAAATCTCTTTCTAAACAATGACTTTAGGAAACTGTAATTGTATCTGACTGAGCACTGATTTTGTGAAATACTAAATACAGCACTATGGATACAACCATGAAGTACTGAATGGGATACAGGAAGCAGGAACTGCTGCAGCCTCCTGAAGTCACAGGAACCAGTCAGAGTCACTGGAAAATAAATGGATTACTGCAACACAACCACAGGATGTAAAGGTGAAAATAATGTGTTGGGGAACACGTGCATGTTTGGCCCATTTATTTGCACAGAACATTTCTGAGATGCTGACCTAAACACACACTCCTAAACACCCAGCTCTTAAATGCCCTCTCATCCTCATCACCATTATCTTCACTTCGGCACAGTAAGTTCACAGACAACTCATCACCATCCAGAAACTCCCATTTCTTCAAGCCTGGTGTAAAAAACAAAATACAAATGTGATTTCAAGAGAAGAGAGAGAACTGCACTCAATGGATTCATACACTGAATTATGATCCTCATTCCAATGTTCTCAAGAAACAAAAAACACCTGTTACAAACAACAGACACCTTCAGAAACTGCAGGCCAAGAAATGTCAACTGCAATTTCTGATACTTGTGGAGCAGCCAAGAGCATTTTCTTTTCTCTTGTTTCTAATTCTGCACCAACCCTGAAAGAGCTCTCTCACTAGAGAAGCTGACATTACTTCCATTATACACAGCTGTTCTGCAGCAACAGCAGCACAGACAAAGCAAAGAAGTCTTCTAGGTTCTTCCCTGGGTTTTTCCCCCAGTAAAGGAAAAACACTTTTTTTGTAGTGAACTATGCTAAGGAAAGAAATTCTTGTGTCAAGGAAAGAGATTAGGGCTGACAAAGACAACTAAAATTCTTCACTTGTACAGACAATGAACTTCTTAGAACTTCAGCAAAAGTTGGACAGAATCAAAGATACTAGAAAAAGTGAGCTAAAGTGGAGAAATATTTACTCATTGTAAATTACGGAGCACAGCAGGAAACTGGAACAACCCCCTTATGTTTCACAACTAAATTAATTTCTGATACAAAGAGATAAACAGCACAAGCTCATCTGCAGCCAAGCTGAGGGCCCTCAACAGATAAAAACACTGACCATGGGCTCCATTTGTTTGTTTTTATTAAAATTTTCTGCTAAATGAAGCTGATATCTCCTATTTGCTACCTCTAATAAGGAACACAACAAAAGCAAAGCTAAAAACCCAACACACGATGTCCTCATCTTCACCAAGCTGTTAGAGACACCCTGTGCATTTGGGTCACTTGTGTCCTTGGCAAAATGACACAACCATGACACAAGGACATTCTGCACCCATCTCCTGAAGAGTTAAATGGAGACACATGTTTGAGGTGCAGGTGTGTCATTTGTACACGTTAGAGTTCTGTGTTTGTGTGTGCAAACACTGTGATCCACTCCTACCCACTGAAACACTGTCTGATTGCTGCAAACCAAATATGCTTCCAGAGACAGCCCAGCAAGTCAAATAACAGAGGAGTTCGCTCTTCTCACAGCTCCTCAAGGAGTGCAACAACTGATTACTGGCAGGCATTTTTATCACCTACTTCACAGCAGATAATTTTCCTGCCAGTGCTTGGGCTCATGCAGGCTAATGTCTTAGAACAGCACAAAGTGGGGAGACATTTACAGAAAAAACCTTAAGTGCTGTGAACTTGTAATTCCTGTCATCAACACTCTCTAAGAATTTTTTTTCTAAGTATTTTTATTGACAACCAAAACTAGCAATACTCTTTTGGAATTTCTGCATGGTCAGTCATTATCTTACTGCAGTAATGCTTTTTTTACTGCCCAAGGAGTACTGGTCTCAGCACTTCTTCAGCATTTAAGGGATATCCCACTACTGAAAAAGGTGCAGGAGGGCTGCCACTAACAGATGATGGTCAAGTGAAGTCAGAATGGTGCTCAACACACATTACTCAGTGAACCTTCTAACCTTCAGGAGACAAGATATTCCAGGCACTGTATAAAGACTCCCTTGCAGTGTGCTAACTCCCTCCTCAGACAAAAATTGCTTCATTTGATTGCTTTCGCCTGATGAATCTGCCTAAAGGGCCCTAAAATATTTGGAAAAAACCATAATCACATCAAATGATAATTTAATTACCATAAGCACTGTACATAAATGAAAAAGAACAAATGGGAGGGATTGTTGCTTACAGATTCTTCCCCTGAATGGTTAACCATGAGAAAACAACGAAACCAAAAGCACACCTGACCCTGCATTCTGCAAACAAACGTCAGAGTGCAGAAATCAGGGTGGCCACAGCAGCAGCTCAGTGCTCTGCTGGCGTCAGTCACAATTCAGGTTTCCAGATTCCCACATTATATATACCATAGTCTAAATAAAGCACACACAGTTATAAACAGCTTGAGCTCATTCACTGACATTTCCTGCTTCTTTCTCTTCACAGGAAAGTGAACTTTTGCCAATAATTTCATAAAAAAACAAAATCAAACCTAACAGCAGTTTTATTGCAGCAATGACAAACTGCAACTTCTCATAAAATATACAGAAAAGCAAATATGGAGAGATTTATTCCATTTAGTAAAAATGGAGAGATAACATCCTGCCCTTTCCTACCACCACCTCTTCTCCTGCCTTGCCCTACCTCCACCTCTACCCCATCCTCTCACAACTGAAGTGAATGTGTAATGAGAATGTCTCTCAGACACACCTTTAAAGCTGTCTAATTATTCAATATATCTATCAGCTCACATAAAGGGAGTTACTTGCCTATTTTACCCTTTTCAGGACTGAATGAGTTGCAACAGACATATTAAAATGTGAGATCCAAGGATCTAAATAGTACTCTTTGTAGAAGTTAATTCTCAAGACAGTTATTCATGTGGGAGAGCTCAGTCTTGAACAGTCAAATGGAAAAAAAAGTTTATTTAAAGCATTTTCCAATATCAAAGTTTTTATTCCAGCAATGTATTTTAACTCTTCTTAACAGTTTGAATCACTTAAGTCAGTGACATTTTGTAAGCTGATACAAAGGAAGCTTTCACATAACTATGTCTTCATGTGAGTAGGACACACTAAAAATTTTGTCTTAAAACAGAAAAAAAATCCAAATTAACAATGAGACCACCTAGTAATGAAAAATTAGTTTAAGCAGCCTTTTTATTGTGCAAGTTTTAATCTATTCCAAGATTAGTTCCATGCTTCGAGAAACACATTGGCAAGGCTCTTTTCAAAAGCACTGCTGCTTTTCAAAACAAACATTTACAAATAGTGAGTTATGGCTGTAACACGGGGTGGTCTGGAAAGACTTCAAAAGATAATTTAGGCCATTCCTAAAAGTTAAATAAAAAATTGAGTATATGCCTGTCATTGCTTACTGCTCCAGAAAAGGATCCAGTTCCCAGAAATGCGATGGAATGGTAAATTTCCACGTTTGCCCTGACTCAGGTGTAGGGCATGCCCAAACAAGTTCCCCGAGAGAGATGCCTAACTAATATTTTAGTCACAGCCATACAGTGCCACACACTGCCTCTGTGAAGTTCAGCAGGAAAATAATGTCTTTTTTTTTTAAGAGCAACATGAATTCCCAAGAGCCTTTCAGAAGGATTAATTTTTAAAACTTTACTAGCAACACACTTCCTCAGTTTAATGTTTTAGCATAAAAATTCAAAACATAAGAACCACTTTCCTAAAGATTAAACGAAAATAATTTACTATTACTCAGAAAGCAAACTCACAGGAAAACATTGGCCTGATTTTAACACTTGCAAGAGGGAGCAGCTTAATTTAGCACAGCCTTGAGCCTCAGCACAAGCAGACACACCAGAGTTAAGCCTCCTGGTCCAGGTGCAATCACAGTAATTGCTGGCGCAACCTTGGCCACCTCCCCAGAACAGGATCTCTACATGATCAGGAAGTTTCAAAGTGATTCTTGTGGTAGGCAACAGGCAGCCTAAAACTCAGCCTGAGCAGCACGGTTTCATTTCCGCAAAATCTTGGTTGTTTCATCAGACTGGCAGGTTTGAGAAACTGCAAAGTCATTTTAGGAGCTCCGCAATGCAGAAGTGTGGATTGGAATTGTGATGTCTGGTGTTTCAGACAAATGTTAACAAATGCTAACTCAATTAGCACTTCAGAGTGTCTCTCGTGGGGTTCTGCCCATGCACAGTCCCTTTTTTACTAACCCTTCAGAGCAGCATCAGCTCAAGCCATCATTAACTGCAAACTGCTCTAGCAGGGACACAGATGAAATGATAACTCCTAAAACTCAGCACTACTTTCCACAATTCCTTCTGGGTAGTCCCAAAAGGAGAGTTTGCAAGGGGAGCCCCAGCAAAACAACCCCTTTGTTTACCTGCAGTATAAACAGCCCTGAGCTGCCTCCCCCAGAGCCCACAGCTGAGCACAGCCCAGGGACCCAGCGCTGGCCTGAGAAACGAGCTAAAACAACAATAATGCCACGGGAAGCAAGAAACTCTGCAACTGCCAGAGTGCTACAGGAAAAGAGAAGGCAAGAATCTTACAGGAAGAAGTTTGCTAAATATGTGCTGAATGGAGCCTTTAGCTGTTTGTTCAAATAGTGATGTGGATTACTTTAAGCCCAAAATAATAAACTTTAATTTTATATACAAAGACCTACTGGAATGAAGCTAACTACTATTTTTTAATATTATATTTACTTTTTTTTTTAATTCTCCATTTTTTAAAAATAGCATGTTTAGCACAACGTATTCTTAAGCAGCCTTTATGAGAAAGTGGCAGGGAGGAAACTTCCTGGAGTTTGTGGTCTTACTCAGACATCTGACACCCTGATCCAACAGGTTATTATGGAATATGTATACAAGCATCTTTTCTTGGTCCCTAAAGAGTGCACTTGTACTAAATATGTCTATGTATATAAATCCCTTTGTAATACATACTAAAAATACAATTTTCTGGTGAAGTTTGCCAGGAAATCTATTATTGTACACTTTGTAGAAAACAGAGTAATTGCTGTAAGTAACTGATGCATTAAAATATGCACATAACACGGGGAAAAGTCAAGGCTTCATTCAGAGGGACTGAAGTCTTTTATCAGCAGTGCAAGAATTAACAGTGCAGCTTCAAGCAGGCCCCCAGATAATTTTCAGTCCACTGGACCCTCAGCATAGAAACTGTCCTTAAACAGAATTAAAGGCATTTGCTTCTGCAGGTGGGAAATAAATTTTAAATGTTCCTTTAGTGGAAAAAAGAGAATGTAGAATGATTACAGATATTTAAGGCAAACAACATGAGTCAGTTCCCTTCCTACCACCCACTTCAAGGACACAGGATGTTACCCCCACACCCAAATTCAAATTTGGCAATGGGAAGGATTTTTCTTAGATGGTTAACTTAATTAGCAGAACAGGTTTAACTGAAAAAAAAGCCAAACCAAACGAAAAAACAATTAAGTGCTACAAAAAAAATTTCCCCACAAAAACTGCAATATTACGAATTTGCTACTGCCAGTATCATACTAATTCTAGAAGCAGATTTAAACAACTAATTAGAAACTAACTTGGCCAAAGATTTTTTTTTCCCCTGGCATATTGAAACCTGGTGTATGACTTGCCAAACACACTGGAACTGCAGTAAAAGGAAGTTTGGACTAGGTTACACCCACCTGCTTTGCCTGCCTTATAACCCAGCTTTTATAGGAAACACACCTTTTTCTTTACCCACATTACTCATGTATCATCACGTATATAAAATTTCCAAGTACTGTGTTCAGGCAGGAGCAAAGTTTGAATTACATAAATTAGTTATCCTGTACTACTATGAAGTGACATCCTGCCCCACATTCCCCTTCTGGAATATTAGTCACTCAGCACAACAAGGATCATCAAGGAAAATCCAACACTGTACAAACAAGAACAGACCACTGCAGCAGAGGTCACATCTGGCCAACCACTACTACTTTTAAATGGCATTGATACCTTCACCAAAAAGAGTCACAAAAGTGACTTGGATGACTAGTGCCTTTCACACCCTAAAAAAAAAAACAGAAGGAGGTTTTTAAGTTTACCTCGGTGGAATTGAGAGCCAGAGACCATTCTAATAAAAACAGAGGTGTATCACATCAAAAATGAATCGTATAAGATGTTTTGAATACAAAGATCTTGTCAAAAGGCCAATCTCTACACAACTGGTAATTTCCTGAAATTAAACTAATTTGTTCATTTTACAGAAGACCCTACAGCTGCAGTTTTAAAAGGCGGGGCAATTTGAGGGTATTCTCCTCCTCCCATAATACATCTACAAACACAATCTGTAGCAAATATACCCAGCTACACCTCAGGCTACGGCTTTTTTATGGCACTATATGAAAAAGTAGAGTTGGTGCTCAAAATGCTCAAATTTTTACAGATCCTAATAAATAGCCATCACGATCTTCTAAACATGTTTTTAAAGGATTCTCTGTTTCTTGGGCTATAGGATCCTTCTCTGAGGACTACCATACCTGCAACCTCTTCCACAACCTCTCTCCAGAGTCAGCTTGTACGTTCAAAATGTACTGTTTTCAGAGTTACACAGAGGCACAGGAAAACCCACAGCCAGAGGGAACACTCTACCCTGCTAGGTAGCTACAGTCAATGAAGCACAAAGCCACAGGAAAATTAACTCCTGAGCAGAATCCAAGTGATCAATCTTGCTGCGATCAATCTTGTTGTGCGCTCAGGTTGTTGCTGTCACGCAGCCCTCTGTGGTTAGAAGGGCACACTAACCCAGCCATGGCCATCTGCCTCTTACACCAGGGCACCATTTTTCAACCTCTCCTTCCTGCCTGGCTTCTGAGGAAACGAAACCTAAGTGCCTACAGCAGCAGAGACCACAACTCACAACCAACCCTCTGCCACCTTCAAGCAGCTTCTTCATCGAGACCATGGTGAACACAGAACCAAATGCTCAGCAATGCAAGTCACCACTGCTAAATGTGCAAGCTGATGTTTACTCTTCAGGCTAGTAAAAAGCATTAAAAATTCTTTAAGTAGCTTCAAATCCAAGTCTCGGTTGTTTCCAGGCAAGAAGCTTACATTCCTTGGTGAGATTAGCCTGTGCTTGAACACGAGCCTCACAGAACAGGCTGTATGTAGTTTAACTCATTTATTACTGAAAATATCAAGGACCAGCACTGGAAAAGAAATCCTCCGTTCATTAAACAGAGACTGCTCACATTTCTACAAGTTTTTTTCCAATTTCCATGGAGTCTTCCCTCTGGAAACATTCCACACCTACCTGGACACATTCCTGTATAACCTGCTCCAAGTGACCCTGCCTTGGAGGGGGGTTGGACTAGATCATCTCCAGAGTTGCCTTCCAACCCTAACAATTCTGTGATTCTGTAATTATCTTCATTATTTACTTTCTTACCACTGGCAACCTATTACAGATCCTGGAGTATCCAAATATACCAGAAAGTATAAAGTGGAGTCCCTGATAGTCACAGCAGGGGAGAAGAAACGGGGCATAGCTCATTATAATTTTTCACCTTGTCTATGGAGAAAATATGGGCTTGCAAATATCTAAACCAGACAAAGAAAATCAGGATAATCATATCTTTCACTGGTACAAATATGCTGGTTTTGCCAGGTTAGCCTGTAGCAGCCTCTTGTAGATGCCACATTTTAACCAGGCATGGATTTTCTCTGTATCACAAAAGGACAAGGAAGCCACAAGACAACACATGGCTCAAACCCCAAATGAGCACATCCCCATCCAACAAGGCTGGTCTGTCTCTGCTGGCCAAAGCTTCCCAGGAAAATGGACATCCTGCCTCCCCCTCCTCCTAAGGAGGAACAGCCTTGCCTCAGGCATTACTGTACCTGTTACACAATCTGCTGTAACTTACAGGCAGAAGTTAATTCAGAAACAGAGCCAAATTAACTGTGTACACAGACAATGTGAAGTTTTGTTCCCAATTAGAAAGCCCAGTACCAGCTGCCCCAACTACATTATTTTCTTCTGTAACTGATACAGATGTTCTGAATTGCTCCACCTCCTTAAACACTCAAATACTTCACAATGAGTTGAATTGTAGATATGAGTCATCTAATTTCCTTTTCCAGTAAGGGTCACTATTGGAAAATTGGCATACCAAGGCTAAGTAATCACACTACCAATGAAAATAATAACAAGTTCTGACCTGGTGAATCAGTGCTCTGCTTTTTGCAATGTTTCTTAAAAAAAGAATACTATGTACAGCAGAATAAAAAGGAGAAACCAACAAAATTAACCTTAATTCTCACAAACCATCTTTGAAACCAGAGTAAAGCAGGGGAAAACTCAGTAATCCAATTAAAATTGGGGGGGGGGGGGGGGGGGGGGAATCCTGAAACACCTTCCAGTAGTAAACCTTTGCCACACCACATTCACTAGCAGCAGAAATTGGAGAAATCACTTATGGTCAAGGAAAAATGGTGACAAATTTATCAAGTTCAGCACTATGAAAACCTATGCCTACACCCTGACCTAAAAGCTCCACATGATCTTTAAGGATTGATCAACAAAATAAAAGGCCTGAATCTGAGTTAATCCTGACTTTCATATTTTTCCTAGAATGCTTACATTTGCTTCCAAATCCAGCCTTCTGGGAAGCAAAATGCTTTCAAGTACTTAGAAGTGCAATATTAACACACTCCAATGGAGTGTAATTTATTGTCTTTAAAATGGCCAAAGATTATAGTGTATGGACCACTTGCAATGTGAAATACACTTCAAAGGATTGCCCAAAATGCACACCTGCCTGAACTGCACCTGATACTCAATATAAATACTGAAAGACAACATCAAGGGATTATACTAAAAAGAAACCTACTGAAAACTGGTGCTTTGCTTGCACTTCTGCAGAAGATCTCAGAATAAACACAGCAAAAAAGCAAAAGTACAAGCAAACTAGAAATTGCTCAGCCAGGCAAGATGACAAAGAACAAACATTCCACCAGTAGCCCTTCCCTACCCCTGTCCTTAGAATTAGGGTGTAATTGTGGCAGGATTTCCAAGCAGGGAGAAGGAACACCCAGACAACAGAGTCCAGTGGCAAGTCCACAGGTAGTCTGTAACTCACCCTCAGAAAGGGGAAGGTCTCTCAAAAAGGCAGGATTTGTGAGCAGTGTGCCAGGGTGGCAACTCAATCTAGAAATCAGCCTGATGCAAGAATGGGGAATTAAACACTTTCTGACCCATAAGGCCAGGAAATCATCACCTTCTTTCTCAAGGGCAGTGTCAAAGGTAATATCTGCAGCTTCTAAGAACAGGGCACTAAAGGAAGTTGCCCTTTTTGCTTCCTGTCATGTTACAAGCTGTTCAAAGAGAACGTTCCTCTTGTTGGAAATACAAAGAAATATTCTAACTTTTATCAGTTAGACATCAGCCCTTCTCTCTACACAGTGAAAAATTAAACTAACATAGTCATCAAGAAACAAGGCAAAACCTGCCTTGTAAAAGAAATTGGCACAGAGAGAGAAGGTGGAATATACCTTGCAGGCAAGGAAGCAGGACAACTCTTCCAGAAGGAATTCAGCTTATTACTTGGTTAAAAAAGCATAGAAACCTCAACATATACAACACAAAATCCCAGGCACTGTTTGTAACTAAACAAAAAACCTCCTTGGTGTCCCACTGGCTGCAGTCACAGACGGTGCCACCCATTGCAATTCCCATTATTGAAACACCCTAAATGGGACAGCTCAGTCATAAGTCATTTTGGAAAGTTCTAACATGTGGTTTTCCTCCAGAGTCCTATCCAGGTGGCTTTTCAAGGACAGTAATCCTGTGAGTAACTAATAAATCCTGTGAGTTTCTAATAAAACTGCCTAACAAGAAGGTAAGTTTGATGTCGAGTCTAGGCCTTTGCACAACACTAATTTTTCAAAGCTGCAATGTAATTGAAAAGGGAAAGAGAAGGCACCCATCTTCTCAAGCTGAGACATCTACGGTTATCTTTTAAAACATTCCACAGCTGAAAACAAAGATAATTAAAACAATAAAATAAATTAAAACTGCTCCTTCCTAAATGCCTTTTTCTGTCCTTTACAAAGAACAAGCCCTGTCTTCAAGATAAGCCTCACACCTGCTGTACTGGAACCACACATCTGAAGACACAAGATCAGCCTAGCTGGGAAGGGGCATCCCTCCTCCAAAATATTTGCTACATTAAATCCTCCTCCTTATCGAAGCGACACGGCCAAAAGAGACCAAGGCTCCAAGACATCCCCGTACCTCATTGACACCACCATGCCGGTGCCTATTTCCCTTAGCGCGGCTCCTTCCTCCCCCGCAGGTGAGGATGCGCCCGGACTTACACAGCGCGGGGGCTCCGCCCGGCCCCGACCCCCGCCCGCCGCTCCCGGGGACGATGCCGCTCGCACGGCCCCGCTGGCAGCCGGTACTGAGCCCGCTCCGCCGGAGGTCCCGGGAAGGCCGGGCGGGTTCCCCCCGGCGGCTGTCGGGTCCCGTCCCGAGCCGCCCGAGCCCCGCCGCTTACCCCATGCTCGCCGCCGCTCGCCCCGCGCCCGCCGCCCGGCCCCGCGCACGTCACGGCGCCCGCACCGCCCCTTAAAGGGGAGCCCCGGCGCCGCCGCCGCGATCCCGATCGCCCAAACCTACGCAGAGACATCCAAGAGGCAGAGCCCCGCGTCACTGCGCGCAGCTCGGCCGCCCCCAGCACAGGAAGGACAGGAAGCGTTGGAGCGAGTCCAGGGTTGTTGATAAGATGTGCACGATGTTGATAAGAGGGCTGCAGCACCACCCCTAAGGAGACAGGCTGGGAGAGCTGGGGCTGTTCAGCCTAGAGAAGAGAAGCTTGTGTGGACACCTCCCAGGGTCTGAAGGAGCTACAGGGAACCGGAGAAGGGCTCTTTGTCAGGAACTGGAGTGACAGGACAGGGAGTAATAGATACAGATTGAAAGAGGGGAAATTTAGGTTGGCTGTTAGGAAGAAAAGTTTTTACCATGAGGGTGGTGATGCACTAGAATAAGTTGCTAATGATAGCTGTGGATGCCCCAATCCTGGCAGTGTTTAAGGCCAGGCTGGAGGGGCCTTCAGTAAGTGGGACATGTGTCCCTGGTCATGGCAGGGGGAGACTGGGAACAGATCATCCTTAATGTCCACTCCAACCCTGTAACATTCTGTGATTAATTCCTGCCCTCTCTTCATCATCTTCTGCACTGGGAAAAACTGATATATTTTTACAGCAGGACTCCTGTCATCACCAATATAGGCTTAAAGGAATTTACTTGTTCCCAAGATTGAAAGAGATGGAGAAATATTGATAGAAACTCACTGCAAAAGATGCTAGAACACCAAGGAGATACTTCAAAAAAAAAAAAGCAGATTTTCTTCCAGAGCCACTGTGGATTTTCTAAGAGTACAAAGCACAGAGAAATGGCCATAAACTAAAACAGAGGATGTTCCACCTCATTGTGAGGAAGAACTTTTTTATGTTAAGAATGGCAGAGTACTGGAAGAGGCTGCCCAGGGAGTGTGTGGGGTGTCCCCTCTGGAGACATTCAAGTCACGCCTGGACACATTCCTGTGTCACCTGCTCCAGGTGACCCTGCCTTGGCAGGAGGGTTGGACTGGATCTCCAGAGGTCCCTTCCAACCCCAACTGTTCTGTGACTCTGTGCTAATGCTTCAACCTCCTGTTCAGCAGGAAGGATGCAGGTTATTATATACAGAGACTTATGGTCTAAATAGCAACATCCAGCTTCTTCGTCATGTCTCTCATTCTTCCAACACACACACAGATTTTGAGTGCTCCACACTCTTAAGACACAAATTAGTATTTCTATTTTTGTATTCTAGCAGCACAGAATCATGGAATTGTTTAGGCTGGAAAAGATCTTTAAGATCACTGGGTCCAACTGTTAACCCAGCACTGCCAGGCCCACATGTCCTGATTACACAATGAAGAACCTCTACATAAATCCCATTTTAAAAGCTTGTATGGCTTACCTGGGGCCAAAGTCTAAATCAGGATCCTGAAACATGTCCGAGTCAGGGATCCTGTAACAAGAGAATTAATCTCAAAAAAAATGGAATTTATTACTTATTAAAGTTACCTAGCCAAGTTTCAAGTGCTTATGAAAGGTAATATACCCTAAAAGGAGAGATTCTTTTTGTTGCCCGTGGTGCTAAAAGTATGGATTTGACAATAGCCTGACAGCACTGTTCCAAGGCAGTTTTGCAAAATCCAAAACCAAATAGACCATACATAGATTTGAAGCAGCTGAAGAGAAATGCATTTACTGCATCAGCCCTAAGTAACTAAAGTTAGTCAGTGACTGACAACAAAAATCAACAAATACAGCTTTTTACTAAGCTCACCTTCTCCATTAACTGAGCTTAGTTTTGCCCAAGTATGCTCTGAGAGGCATCCCTGCTTTGGGGAGGAGAGAGGAGCAAGCACAGCAATTTGTCCACCAAGTGGGGGCATGTTCTCATCTTCTACATGGAGAAAACCAAACACCAATTTTATGAGGGCTTCTGTTTCCTTCAGTCAAACTGAACTGAAGGTTCAGTCAAAGGCAGAACAGAAGTGTGACATTTCAGTGTCACAGTGTCCTCCACCTGGCTAAAGGATCTCTGACAGTCTTTGCTCCCACACTGTAGCTCACATCATCGTGGCCAGCAAGGAGCAGATCTGTACTTTGAACAAGTCCTCTTATGCCTGGGTTAAGGGGAGTGATGCTCACTTTCCCTGCAGGGATGTGGCTGCTCTTCTGTACTTCACAGAGACAACACCCAGCTCAGGCCAGTGTTTCACCCCAGACATCCTGCACTGGTTAAGCCCTGCCTGAGCCAGGTGCAAGATAAATAAGTGGCTCAGCTCAAGTGTGAGCTCAACCAGCCTCATTCATTCTCCACAGCAAGCCTGGGAATTTCCCACATTACCCACTCTGTGACTACAGTAATAACCCCACAATAGGTGGTTTTAGAGTGTGTCCTCTCTGCTCCTTTGGGATGCCTTTCACTTGGTAACATTCTCCATCTGGAGCAGGTACCAGTGGTACCTTTCTAGTGTCCTTGAACATCCTAAATTGTGAAGTAACAAGGACTTTCCACCTGATATAGTAATACTGACACAACAATCATTTTAGCAAGCATTAATGCATATTGTATCAGACCTTGAAGCCCTCCCACAAAGGTAAAAAAAAAAATCATATTAAAGCTTCATCCCAACCAGTTGGTGGATGCAGTTTTCCTAATTTCCTCGGCAATCTTCTTTACAGTTTCCAGAGGGTCTTCTGCATCAGGATACCTTCAGAAAAATTAAACAGAGTATAAGTATTTGAAAATTATCAAGAAGACACACATGAGTTCATGCATTAATTTATCCAGCTCATTGTTCCCTTTCTACAGGTAAGTAACAAGCATTAATGTTGATCCCTGATAGAGCCTGTTAGAGATCTAGAAGAGAAAGGTCCTTTAGGAAGATTTAACCATTAAACAGCGTGTTTTTATCATTTGATGACAGAATTGTAATGTGTTGTACACATTCAGTTTGCCTCAACTTTCATTAAGCTGATTGCACTGGAATTTTTGTTCATCCAATTTTAAGAATACATTAGAGCAGCAGTATCACTCCAGACAAGATCCACAGCAGAAATCAGGACAGGATTGTGCAAGTTATACCTCACCAAAATAACCACTATATGCCTGACAATCCTCACCCAGAACTGAGAAACTTACAAACCAAAAGTTAGTAAGTAAAGGAATAGTCATGCAAAGTCTTCCTCATCCTGACCAAATCACCTAAGTTAACATTTAAATATGCTGAAAGTACTTGGGTCAGGTCTTACAAACCAAGTATTTCCTTCTGTGCATTGCAGAGGCAAATACTTACTTCTTACACATAGAGTAGCTCATCTTCATTAAGCACCTCTATCCAAATGTTCACACAGACATAAGCACTAAACTGCATGAAAATATGAGATGCTGGTGTTACTTTCTTCACTATATCTGATAGTAGCTACCAAATTACTGTAAAGACTCAAAGAGCAACATGAGTTGCCAAAAAGGTTAAAAATACCAAAAGGCCCAAAAATCTGTTAGAATAAAACGTTAAATTTTCCTAGACATTTGACTTGATGGAAAAGATGCAACACCACTGCACTCACTGTAGGTTTGGATTTCCCTGCAACTTGGTTGTTTGTACCTGTTGCTTTGTTTACTTCACAGAAAATCCAAATCCTGATAATCCATAGAGAAAACAGAGATGTCATACAACAGATTCTTAGAACTCAAATCAGTCCAGCAGCATTCCCACTGCAAGCATCACCTGGTGCAGCTCCAGTGACAATCCATGGGGATGTTCATGTACCAGGATGGCTCCCTTAGGGAACATCCCACACTTCAGAACTGCATTGGGCTGACACATTCTTTAAGAGACTGGCTGTTTTCTCTGTCCTTGCCCTCCCAAGCCTGAGTAACTGCACCATAAGAATGGCATATTAAAAGCTTTTAACTGCCACAAAAAAAATACTTCCCAAAGCTTAAGCAAAGTCATTTCCCAAGAAGGGTATCACTTCGTTTTTCAGTGACAAATGCTGCAGTCAGCTGGTTTCTATTCATCATTTTCCTTCCTATCAAGACATAGCCTGATATCTTGCTCCTAAACCACACTCCACCCAAAAACCTCAAAATCTTTCAGGTGTAGTTGTTCAGAGAAAGCAAACAAAAAGAGTCAAAGAGAATATTTAAACTGACTTTAACATCTGAAAATTCAGTCTTCACCCTCTAGCATCAAGAAATACCTGAATACTGTTGCCTGGAATAAAACACAAAACTTTTCCAAACAGTGTTAAAATGATAATATAAATGCAAGTCTTTAATTGATAGCCTTAATTATGCACAATATGGTGATATGCACACACAATACAGTATTTCCAAATTTTTATAAGATTGATTAGTATACCTATCAAATATTGTCCAGTAAGAACAACAGTTGGCTAGGTAACTTTCCCCCAATCTTTTTTAGCCTTACACTTTACTGTGTCTACAATGTAAGCTGCAAAACAAAGTGTCCTTGCTAGACTAAAGGCAAGACTAAACAGAATTCCAAGAATGTATTAGTAAGGGTTTGGTATACTATGAAGGAGGACAGGAAAAGTTCTAGAAGTTAGAACTTTGTATTAACAGCCTACAACGTTACAAATACTTGAAAAATAAATAAAATTTTAAAATATTTAGGCATCACAGCCAACGATAAAAAGAAAACCAAAAATCTTTTAAGGGTTTAAATATGGAGGTTCATTACTGTACCCATAGCACAATACTTTTTACAGCTTTACATATGCTTACACATGGTCGATCACATTTTTCTTCTGCAGACACCTAATGCCACCCGCCTCCTCCCTCCATCCTCTATCCCTAACAAGGAAATGACAGGTAGCTAGACCAATTCCAAAATACTTTGTGAAATTACACAGCAAGGCAGCCAACA
Source organism: Fringilla coelebs (assembly GCF_963513975.1). Classification (NCBI taxonomy): domain Eukaryota; kingdom Metazoa; phylum Chordata; class Aves; order Passeriformes; family Fringillidae; genus Fringilla; species Fringilla coelebs. The sequence continues at coordinate 5,431,524 of NC_140039.1, forward strand.
AAATTCTTCCCTTCATATCACAATTGTACTACTGCAGCACAATAAAATAACGAGGAAAACCAAAAGCCTAGGCCAGTTCTCAGGTGGCTGAGCTGAGCAAACAAGGGCCCAGCACACCAAAGAATTTGGTGCCTCTCCTTTGTTCCTCTCTTCTTCCATCAGCTGTGGCATCCATGAGACTCTTCCTCAACTATCTAAATTCTCCAGCTCATCAACCGATCAACTGATGACACTTTTTTCCCCAGCCAGTTTTCTGATGGTTTATTTCAATCACCTGAGAACAGGTACAGTCTGCACCCAACCCAACACAATCCAGTTACTGAGGGGGTCCTCCTATCCCGCAGGGTATCAGCGTGATGATTTCACACCATCAGTACTGCACAAAACCTTTAAAGACTGACCAAGTTCCATCTCAAGAGCAGAGCTGCCAGACTCTTTCCACCCAGACCTCAATCACTGCAATAAGTACCAACTTCCACCCCTATTTATTCAAGAGCAGCTTGCATAGAATTACAGCTATAGCACCTTGGTGGTGAGTCAGCTTAAAGAATCCTTTTCTGGTGCTCATACCTTGAAGTACTGACAGGTAACACTGACCATGTCAGCCACACTGATTTCAGCTCAGCCCCCGAACAAACTGTGATCCAGGATTAGTCTGACCAAGTCAAATGTCTTCTTGCATTTCACAAGCAACTTTTCTGCACAGGTTTGTGCAGAATTTGATCTCTCTGATCAAGTGATACCACTGATTTATAAAATACAAAGACTGCTTCTCCTTCTATGAGACCTCACCAGCTAAGTTCTGTGATCACATCCGCTCTTTCTAACGACAAAGTTGGGGAAGACCACACGGTCCATCCTCTAAGCACAATAACAAATTAGCAACAGATAGAGCTGCTGAAAAAAAACCCCAATTATCAATAACAGCATTTGATGTACGAACTCAATCATCAAACAAGCTTACCTAAGTATGCTTTTTATGTGAGATCATCACTGAGCACCTCAGTGTTTATATTATCTTCCAGTAAAAGGGTAGAATTTACTGCGTCAGGGGTGAAAAGGTGAAGGTTTTTGATTGGATGCTTCAAGAACAACTCGCAGTCATTTCAGTACATCATTACCTTACCTTAGTTACCAGGAAACCCTATCATCAGGCCACTGCTGGCCGACACCACGGCTCAAAACAAACCCACCGAACTTCAGCAGAACTTTTCCCTCAGCAGGACTCTTCCGAAATTCCGCGCCAAAACAGCTGCGCTCGTGTGGGCACCTCCCGCCGCCGCCCGGACCACGTGCCCGCAACACCGCGTGTTCCTCGGCCCCCAACACCACGGTTCCACGGCCCCTAAAACCACACGTTCCTCGGCCCCCAACACCACGGTTCCACGGCCCCCAACACCACGGTTCCACGGCCCCCAACACCACGGTTCCACGGCCCCCAAGACCGCGCGTTCCTCAGTCCCCATCCCGGCACGGGCGGCGGAGCTGAGGGGGCTGAGCTCGCAACCTGGGGCTCCCCGCGCCGGGGGCTTCGGCCGGGCTTCCCCCTCCCCGGAGGATGTGATCACCGCCTCCGAGAGCGACGCCGGAGCCCCCCAACCCCTCCCCCGAGCACCAGGGCCCCGCCGCTCCCGCACCTTCCCGCGCTCACCGGCCGCCGGCAGCAGCAGCAGGAGGAGGAAGGGGCAGAGGCCGAGCACGCCCCGACCACGGCGGCGGGAGGGCGGCCGCGCCCCGGGGGGTGCAGGGAGGGGGCGGCCCGCGGGAAGCGGCAGAGGCAGCGGGCGGGGCGGGGCGGCTCCGGCCCGGGAGAGCGCTGAGGCGGTCCCCGACCCCCGATCTCAGTCTCCCACTCCCCGATCCCTGTTCCCCGTTCCCCAGCGCGGTTGCTGCAGTACCAGCTGAAGGTTTCTTTCTCCCTGGGGGACACCTCAGCGCAGTATCACAGAATCATTTAGGGTGGAAAAGACCTCTGAAGATCGTCGAGTCCAGCCTGTGACTGATCACCCACCATGTCAACCAGACTGTCAAAAATAGGTTAGGAACTGTTGTAAAATAGTTAATAATTGTTAAGCATGCACTGTTAAAAAGTTTGGTTGTTATATTGTAAGAGCGATTAAAGGGTAGTTATAAGAAATACGGTACTCACCGTACCGTATTAGACCTAAGTAAAGTGCATCACCCCCAAGCCAGCCTGGGCAGAACTGTCATGGGCCAATCAAGCGCCTAAAACCTTCACGCAAATGAAGGATCCCAAGAGAAACCAATGCAAAGGAACAAAAAACAGTATAAAAAGGGGGCATCCGAGCCAGTGGGATCGTGTGCCGCTTCACCTGGAACATCGGGAACATCTCTGCTCAAGAAAGGAAGATCCAGCACCGGCTCTGCAGCATCCTCGCTCGTCGGGAATGCTCCTGCTCGACCCTCCAAGCTTTAGGCCTTATAATAAAAGCTGAAATCACTTTAGCTCCGGGAGTGTGCTCCCATTCATAGCAAGAGCATGGCACCAAGTGCCACATCCAAGCTTGCCAAGGTGCTTGTTCCCTGAATGAATCACTTCTGTCAGCATCTAGCTAATGGAGTTATGTCATGGCCTAGCCTTGGAAGGCCTAGCAAAATACAGAAAGGCTGGTGAGAAAATCCCAAGCACCAGAGTCTGGCTTGGAAGGTGGTTGGTAAAAGAGGATCTCTGGGAAAACTCTAAAGGCAGGAGCTGAAGGAAGCAGTCACTCCCAGCAGTGTCACACACCTAGTATTGTAGGACTTCTGGGAAGTTCAGGTTTCTATCCTGATCCTGAATTGCATTTCAGACCTGAATTCTTCAAGGCTGGATTTCACATTCCTTTTCCCTATTCTGGTTGTACCTGAGCCATTGTCTGGTTGTTGTCCAGGCAAGTTCCCTAGTGGACTCTGATGCTGGCTGAGAAAACGTTCCAGCTGCCTGGGCACTCCACCTGAGCCCATAGCCTGGTCTGCCTTCCCCTAGGAACTGCTCGTGCCTCTGGATCAAAACCTGTGCTACAGCACTGTTGCTAAAGAGCACCAGGATTGATGAAGCAGCCCCCTTCTCAGGAAGTTTCTGAGGGTAAATGACTTCTGCTCTATACTTCCCTCTGGTTTCCTTTTGTCCGTCACAAGACATCCTCACAGGCCTTCCAGGAGGTGTCTCAAGGAGAGGTTTCAGTCTCCCCTACCCTACCTGCTTCCTAGCATATTGCAGAATCTCTCAGTCAGAGGAGAGGAAGCTCGGGTGTGTTAGGAAATGACTTGGGAGCACTGGCAGAGGTAAATGGTCAGCAATCCAGAAGCTGGTGCAGGCCTCTTCCACACAGAATCCCTTGTTTATTTCAGGTAAATTCTTCAGTCTGTTTGGATCCAGTTGAAGAGCCAGGACAGTTTCTTGACCATGTCTTAGATAACAGTGCAGTGTTTGCCAAAGTCTTGGGTAAGTCCAGACTTGTGACTGGGAGGAAGATCTGCCAAGTTCAAGAGCTTTCCCAAGGTGGTTTCTAGATAAAGGCTGTTTCTTGAGCTCCACCAATGCTATAACCAAATGAATGTGTCAATTGTGGATTGTTTCCTGTACCTGACCTGAAGGTTGTATGTGAGCTCAAGAACTGTATCAAGTAGATTGTTGTCATATTTGCACACAAGTAAATATTGACAGAAGCAGAGAAATTCTGTTGCTTTCCAGAAGTGAATTGTTCAGCAAGTCTACATCTCCACTGTGCCCCAGGGTCGGGTGTTAAGATGGAAAGAGTGACTGAATTGTGTGCTGTTGTGATTTCCCCACACCTTAGGAGAGTGAAAGACTGCGAAGTTATTGCTTCTCATGCAGAAACCTTTACATTTCGATGAGTCTCCCGTGAGAGGCCTGGGTTTAATAGCAAAGAGAAGCCACACAAGGTCAAACTTCAGGACATAGAGCATTTTGTTCCCAGTGGTCCTGTGGCCACATACTTTTGTCAGGCCTGAGAGAGCCTCCAGTGCACTTTATAGTGCTGGTGAAGTGGAGTCGGGGCCAGAAGTGGGGCACGGTACATGGCAGGTCCTGCAGCAGCATCGGGGCTGCCTGTGGATATTTGGGGCCCAACACTGCAGGCTGGAGCAGTCTTGGATCCACACGGGCCCAGGGGTGCTGGAGCATCTGGAATTTTCTGGATCTGGGGAGACATGAGAGGATCCTGATGGCAGCTGGCTGGTGGTGCTGGGGCTGCTGGAGTTGGTGCCAGCAAACTGTGGGACCTGGCACAAGTTGCCCAGAGAAGCTGTGACTGCTCCATCCCTGGAAGTGTTCAAGGCCAGACTGGATGGGGTTTGGAGCAACTTGGTCTTGTGGGAGGTGTCCCTGCCCATGGCAGGGAGGTGGAATTAGATTATTTTTCAGGTTCCTTACAGCCCAAATCATTTTGTGAGTCTATGTTTCTATCTTGAAAGTGCTAGATGCTCCAGTCCATGCTCCCTGGACCCTTGTGGATCCAAGACTGCTCCCACAGCAATGCTGGACCCAGAATCCCCACAGCCAGCATGGACACAACCACAGGACCTGCCGTGGACGGTCCCCCAGTACACTGATCCCACTCCACAGGCACAATAAAGCGCACTGAGAGGCCCCACGCTCCTGTGTCGGCTTCCTCCTCCTCTCTGTGCAAGGGCAGGTGCGGGGTCTGGCCCAGAGGGCCGTTGTCTCCCTGGGTGTCGGCAGCGCCTGCCCTGGCCTCCCTCGTGCGGACTGGCCTTGGCCGCTTGCCCACCTCCACGGCCGACAGCTTCGCGTCTCGGCGGCCCCGACACTGCTCGGTTTCCTCCGGAGAAGTTCACACAAGCACCGGGGGGGTCTCTGCCGCCGGTCCTTCCCCGGGGTAGGGCACCGCGGCCCGGCCCTGCCCGAGCGCAGAGAGAGTCCCGCCCGTCTCCCGGCAACGCGTCCCGCCCGCCCGCCATGGCCCTCGCGGGTCGCCGTAGCGGCGGCGGCGGCGGCGCGGCCGGGCCGGCGGTGAGTGTGGCGGCCGCGGGGCCCGGTGCCGGCAGCGCGGGGGCTCCCCCGGGGCCGCGGGGGGCTCGGGGCACGGCCAGCTCGGGGAGTGTCGTCCGGCTATGCGGGAGGCGCCCGATCGGGGGGTGGCTACCGCGCCTCACGGGTTGTAGGCAGGTGTAGGGGGTTCTCGGCTTTGGGGTGTTTGTGGGCATGGAGAGTCCTTCCGGGTTTGGGGTGTCTGTGGCTGCAGGGAGTGCCGCCCGCTTTAGGGGCTGCCTCTGGGTTACGGGGCGCCGCTGGGCTGCGGGGTGAGTCCGGCTTTGGGGCAGGTTCCAGGGTGTGAGCAGGGCAGTGCTGCCCGGTGGTTGTGGGCTGGGGGTGCCGGCAGGTTGGGGTGCCACGGGGACACACGCCTGGGATGAGGGCAGGGCAGTTCTGTGATCCGTGTCGGGCTGTGGTGTTTCCCCTTGCCTGCTGCGAGTCTCAGGGCTCGGCCGGCAGCTGCCAGACAAAGTTGTGTTGGCCGGCCTGGCATCTTGGCCTCCTCGCCTGCCTCCTGTCGCCTCCACTTCAGCTCTGGCTGCTCCTGTGCTGTGTGTTCTGCCCTGCTGCTGGAAGCTGCTTGCTTTTGCGGAGAGAAGGGAGTTCAGCCCGGGGCCAGGCTCAGAGCAGGGCGTCTTTGCTTCTGTGAATCGCACATGGGGCAGATGTGTGTCCCCCTGCTCTGCCCTTTCTCAGACCTGTTGAAAGCAACATCTGCTCCAGCTGAGCAAGCACCCTGGCACTGCAGCAGTGCCAGCACTGCATCTCATATGGTGCCAGTGTGGCATGGCTGCGTGCTCTGCCTTGGGCATTCAGGCTGTTTCAGCAGCGCTGGTTACCAGAGTGGCTGCCTTTAGGAGAGCCGTGGGCACTCCTGACTGCCCTCGGGTGTTTTTAACTTGTTCTGACAGAGGTGAAATCATGTCATGTATCGAGTACTTTTAGGATAGTACACATTGTGCTGTCTGCTCTGCTTTGGTAGTAAACGATGAGTTTCTCATTATTGTTTTATCTCTTGTTTTGAGTTCCTGACGCATCATTCAGGGCCTTTGATCCAGGCTGGTTTTTGCTTTGTTCCCGCTGTTTTGCTCAGCAGCGCTACAGGAGGGAGGCCAGGCAGTGTTGCTCTACTACTGAGTGCTGGGGTGGTCCTGAGGAAAGGGGTTTTAGGAAACCCTTTCCCAAGTCTAGCTGAAGCTCATGTGGTACTTAGGTCACTTGGCACTCCTTTTCTGGAGTCACTAACTTTTCTTGGGTTTGCCTTAGTTTCTGCTGTGCATGAGATTGCCAACAAGCATTTAATTCCTTCAGCCTTTGCTCCTGTTGCATCTTCCTGTTGCTCTGTGTGTCATAAAGTGCTTTGACAGATGGATGCCCAGGGAGAGTCTTCCAGCAAGGGTTGGCTGTGGAACAGCTGGAAGCAGGAGCGGGGTATAGCCAAACATTTGGGAGCTGGATGGAACTCGCCACTTGAATGTATTCTTTTTGTCCTGGCACATGTCAGCTCTGATAGAATTCTAGTGATACCAGGAAGGTTCCTGAATCTGTAGTCTCATGGTAGATTTTTACTTGTAAACACTATTGTATATTACCTGTGTCTGCTTTTGTCCCCGTGACTCTGGGTCTTTCACTTTATAGTCAGTGATATTCTATTGCAGTCCAGTCCATCTGCATTTGTCTCATTCCTTTTTCATCTCTCTTTGTTTTGGGTAATGGAATAATCTAAACACCTGCTAAACAGAAGACTAACCAGGCTCATGTTGCTGTGCTAAAGAATACAGAGCAGGAGAGAAAGGCAGAAGTGTTTGTCAGGACAGGAGCAGCAGTGCGGCGTGGGTCCCAGTCTCAGCGGTGTTTGGCAGTGTGGTGGCTTGGCCTTGTGCTGGCCCAGTGCTTCTGGCCCAGTCTTGGTGTGAAGGTTGCCTGTGTTTCTGGCTTGGATGTGCCTGTGCCTTTGTTTGGAGTGGGGTTTGTGTGGCTGTCTGGAGTGTGGCTTCATGGTTTGTCTGCTTTGGCAGGGTTTTGAGCTGTTGGACAACAGTGGGACTGAGAGCAGGGTCAGCAGTGAGTTGGTTTGGGGCTCTTGTGTAATGTCATTAGGACATACAAGACTGTGGCTGTTTTTTGGCTTATCCCTGTTGTTTAATGCAGGTAAACCAACCTCCAAGAAAGGGAGAAGTCTAAAGGCATCATCCTCCCCAGAAGGTTTTGTTCTAGGCGTCTGCCCATCTTATGTCTGCTCTGGAAGTGGTGCCTGTGAAGAATGACGTCGAGAGGTGCTGGGACTGCTTTCTCAAGGAAGAATTACAGGCTGAGCACTGAGCCAGAGAAGTCCAAGGTCACAGGTAGGGTCCTGTACATGCCCTGTGGAAACAGGAGCACTGTGAGTCTAGGGAGCATCTCTTGCCTTGCTTGAGATCAGCTGCCTTCCAGTTGCAGTTACCTTGGTAGTGTGAGGTGTAGGTGGGCTGAAACTGAGTAAACCCTCAAAGTGAGGTGAGATTTTGGATGAGACATTCCTGCAATACTAATGACTCCATAAACTCAGGTCACAGAGCCTTTTCTTCAGCACACAACCCTACCTCATAAGGCTGGAGAATGTTTTGTTGCCTGCCTGCTAGCTGATTTAGGGAGTTCCCCTTCCAGGATGAACAGCTTGTCAAATTCTCAAATGAATCCTTTTCTGGGAAATTCTGCTACCTGCCAGGCAGTCTGGTTTTTTTTCTTGGTGTCACCAATCCAGCACAAGTGTGCTTATGAGACCACAGATCTGGCATTTGAGGGCATTGTTGCACTCAGAAACAAGGAATGCTGCATCAGTGTGACACTAAGGGTTGTTTAGTGAAGGTGAGGCACACATCATTAAAGAGGGTTCTGGGTTACATGAGGTGAGCTGCTCCTGCAGCCTTTCCATCTCAGCATCTTTTATGTGGTTAAGAGACATCCTGGATATGAATAGGACATCAGAAATTGCAGTAGTGTTAAGATTATTTTTTTTTTTAATGAAATTGGATTCCTACTTTCAGCTTTTGGCGTTACTTTAGCACTGCAGGAAGTAGCACAGCAGGATTCCTGAGGATGCACTTCCACCTGTGTGGAGCAATTTATAGGCTCCCAGTTGCTATGGCAGAGCAGCTCAAATTGAAAGGAGTCTTTTTTGGGGAGATGCACCCAATAATGCTGGATTCTGGTTCTGCTAGTGAGGACAGTAAGGTGATGAATGACTGCTTGAAGCTGCATTTTCCATTGTGTTGATCAGCAAACATGAACATAATTTACCCATAGTTACCAGTTTCTTGCTTATACATGAAATTCATGTTTGAGTTTACCCCAGACTCTCTAAGCTTATTTCCTCTCTGTTTCTCCCAAGGGATTGTGAACAGCAGGCTGCTGAATGATTATCTGCATCGAGTCTTTACCAGTGCTGATGGGAACCAGCCTGCAGCTGCTTACAGGTATCAGACTTCTCACTGCCCAGGTGGCCAGCGATGCCACCTCCAGATAAACAGCACTGTGTGAAAGGAAAGATCTTTTAGTGCCACACAGTGATCTTTGTTAAAAACACAGCAGCTCCATGTTACAGAAACAACTCTGAGGTCTGCTCTTTTACTGGCTTTTTCAAACTGCAGGGCTTGTGAGGAAGGATTCTTTTTTGCATGAAAAATCCAATATTCCAGCACTATACTAGGCAATATTTTTGAAATAAATAGGCATTCACCTGATTATTCCTGTTCCCCCTTTGCTTGTAAGGAAGTGCAAAATACACGTGTCAGGTGCAGGAATTAAACATAGTGCTCTCTAACTTAAAGGCAAGACTGTTACTGCTCCATGCAATATCATACATTTTCCAGGCTGTGGAACTGGTGGTACTTTTATTAGGAGTCACCAAAGGAAGAGAAACACAAAATTCCTGTATAGTGACTGTTTTTTTCCTATTTATTTTCAGTTCTCCTTTCCCTTTTATCCCGGAAACTTGTAGTGTTGGATGAAAAGAATTCCTCTTGCATCTCTTTTGCCAGAGGCAAGTCAGGCAGGTTCAGGGCAGGTAGGAGTGTGGCAGAGGGAGGCAGGCCTGTGACTCCTGCTGGTTGGCAGTGCTGCAGCATGGCTGGGGTCACATTCCACGGGCTATACTTAGGACTGCCAGCTCCAACGTGAGCTCAGAGCTGCTATAAATAGTTCCTGGCCCTCTGGCTCTTGGTGAGCCGGGGTGATGGTGCGGGGGAGGCAAAGTGGGTCATGTTACTTTACCACAAGCTCTCCTGCCAGAAAGCCTTGGAACACTCCATCTGCCTGAGCATTTTGGTATTCAATATTTCTGATTTCTTTGTCTGATGATTAATGACTTGAATGCACAGAATTGATAGTTGGTTGGATTGGTCTCTTGTTTTTCCTGCCTTCCACCCTTTTTCCCTGGACGTGGCTACTTGGTAGAAAGCCCAGTAGCAATCAAAGAGGTCTTGGAAATAACATTTGCCATAAGAGAGCAACTTTTATGGTATGACATCTTGCCTTTAGAGGCCTGAATTCTTTATAGAGGAGCTTACTGCAGACATCTCTCTGCCTGTCTCATGCTTTTCCACGCTCCTTCCACAGCTCCTCCTTCATGCCAGTGCTGATTAAGCCACCCTTCTCATGCCAACCAAAGCTGATTCTTTGATTTTACTTCTGTGCATCTTCACATCCATCAGGCTTTCACAATGCCTCTCACCATTAGGGTGAGAGGGAAATCCCTAGTCCTGGAGAAGTGAAAAGTTGTTTCCCAGATGGCTTTGGAAGTGGGAAGCTGGGATAGGAACAACTAGTGGTTCTCACAGTGAAAGGAGGCTCTTGTGCAAGGATCTGCTAAATAAACTATCCTTGAGAGGAGAGAACCAAGGAAGGGCAGTAAGTTCTCTAGAACACTGGCCCAAAGGGGATGCATGAGAGAATTTTCAGAATGAGAACAAAATGGTTTTAGCTGTTTTCACAGCAAGAGGATGCTGGACTAGCCTGACCTTTGTCTGAACTGCTACAGCTGCTGCTGTGGTCCTCTCTCTTCTTTTGTATTACAAAATACTTTGGGGAAAAAAACGAATCCTGACTTAGGCCATGTTGGTATAGTGCTGACTGCAGCAAAGTCATGTCCATAGTTTTTGGTAGTACAGCTGCTTTCTTGCTGCCTTGTATCACAGTTTTCTTACTGTCACAAAACACTCCTGGGCAGACTGAAGACTGTAAGATTCTTTGTTAACTACTTGGCTTCTTTGTGCTGTAATTGGTCCTTCCTTCATTCATTGTCCCAACACAATGGGCAACAAATTCCTTAGATTCATGACATGAAACAGATCGACATAACTTCATGGTTCATGTCCCAGCACAGGACACTGGTCTGGGCTGCAACTCTTGAAATATTGAAGACAAAGTTTTTTGTAAGAGCTGCTGTGTGTTTATTCCCTAGGAAGCACCTGACGTTCCAGAACCTGCAGGAGCACCTTGAGCGACTGCTGGCAGAGGAGAATGGCTCCGAAGACAGCAGAGGTAGGAGATACTGCCCATCCAATTTGTGCTTCTTGCTTGTGCTGCTTCATTGGGGAGGACAAGTTGTATCTTGAAAGGCATTTCCCTGAGTGAGCGCTGTAGTGCCTCCCTGTGCTCTAATTTATTGTGCTTTTAAATCCTGCTTGTGAGGGGCTCATCAGCCAGCCTTGTAGCAGGTTTGTTTGCAGATGGAGACAGATTTCCAGGCTAAAATGTCTGGGAAATCAGTTTTGGGGGTATTTTACTGATAATGATATGCAGAGCCATTGCTTTGACCAGGAGTGTGCAATGCTATCATCAGTGAGAGATGCAAAGGCTTGTTGACAATTACTGCATGTTGGTCTCTGCTGCAGGTATTCACTTTGGGCCTCAGGCTGTACCCTGTGTTCTTACTACCGTGGTTTCTCTGAATGAATCAGGATGTGGCAAGATACAACCTTGCTCCCCTCCTAGAAAGGCGAATTTTTCTTGCTGGCTGCAGTCAAAGTGTGACATGTTGGCCAAACATTTGGCACAGAGTTTAGCCTTTGAATTTTGTCAAAGTAAAATTTTCAGGTGATGTGGAAAACTTAACGTGGTCTGAATGCTGCATAGCTGAGTCGCTGTGAAGACTTACTTTTAAATCTCTCTCCTTTTCTGAATTTCTCAGGGTCTAACATAGGCAACACTATCATAATTTTCCTCCCCTGTAGCAAAATCCAGGTGCTGCTGCAGTCTGGCTAGAGGTACCCAGTGGGTAAACTGGTAAATCCTGCACAACTCTCCCCAACAGGTTTTCTGCAACTCTTGTTTCAGATCAGGTAGCAGAGGGCCGGCTCGGTCCCTCCACTGTGGTTTTGGACCACACGAGCGGCTTTGAGGGGCTCCTGCTGGTCGATGATGACTTACTTGGGGTGAGTGTGTTGCTGGACACAGCAGAAAATGGTTTTGTGGGACTAAAAGCACTTGGGGCTTCTTGGTTTGTTCTTTGTAGTGGATCCCTGTCAGTGGCTTTGTAGCGTGTGGAGTTTGCCCTGAAAGCTGCAGGATCCTGGAGGAAATGAGCTCTCCTGGGAAAAAGTCTAGCAGTGCCACAAAGTGTCAGCAAGGTCTGAGTGGGGCTGTGAGGAAGTGAAAGGACTACCCTGGCCCAGGGGCTCGCTTGGATAAGCAGCCAGCTTTCCTGTCCCTCCCTCCAGCAGGCTGCCTCTTCCTTCCTTCTGGTCTTCTTAAAAGGCTAGAAAGAGGCTGAAGCTGAGGTTTTCCTTTCTCCTTTGTTTCCACTAATTACCTGCTTGCTCCTTAGTTGATGTTCCCCTTGCAAAAAGTCAGCTGAAAGAATCCACTGGAATTTAACTCTTTCCTACTTCAGTAATTTCTGCATTCCTCTCACCCCTTCACTGAGCAAGCACATCCCTGCTCTTGAGCTGATTCCCTCCTTAATTTATGCCTGCTTTTTAGCCTCTAACAAATCAGGCTGCCCTGGTCTCCCCTTTCCCTTTAACCACCTGGTGTGGATTACTTTGCCTGTACCTAGAATTGACCCACAGAATGGATTGAACTGTCTGGTCTGCGAATTCCTTGTTCCTCTTCATGGTGTGTCCCAAGTTTGCAAGAGTCAGGATTCAACACAGCTCAGTCCCTAGGGAGCATGTTACCTGCCAGTCCTGGCCTTTGGTCTGAACACCTTGAATCTGTAGTTTTGTTCTAACTTGTCCAGCATTCATATATCTTTCCCATAGCATAATCACCTTTGTATACACTTTTGTACCAATTCACTGGGAACCTGTCTGTCAGCATGTTGTCCTTGTACTGCTGCCATGCTGGGTGCTTCACTGGGGTTTGTCAAGTACAGATGAGCTGTGGGAAGGACCCTGGGGCCAGCTGGCTCCAAGTGCAGCTGCTGGGGTGGGGAGGATGTCCCTTCCTGTCCCTATACTGTCCTTGTGAATAGCTCTCTGTCTTGCTTTGGTTTTGAGCTCTAGGACAGAGGGAATGGGAAGGACTGAACAAGCCTCTCTTTTTGACTGACATTAAAATATCTTTTGTTTGTTGGTCCAGGTGATTGGCCACAGTAACTTTGGGTCCATCAGGGCCACAACATGTGTGTATAAAGGTAAGGAGATGAACCAGTGCTGCTTTGAGAAAAGACCCTGGGAGGAGTGTATGAGGCATTAAACAGCTGGAGAGCTCAGGAAATCTGGAATATGTGCCAGATCTTGAGCACCCTCTTCCCCAGTTCATTCACTGAACTTCTCCAAGGAATGAGAAGGATGGGGGATTGTGTGATGCCAGAATAAAGGGGTGGGAGGGGAATCCTGGGGATGTCCTGAACCTCCTTTGTGTGCCACATATATTTCTGTGGGAGCAGTGTCAGGTTCAGCTTCTCTAACAACAAGCCAGGGGACAAGAATTCACTGTGTGGCATCTCTTTCTCTTTTTCTTTCAGGGAAATGGATTTATGAGGTGCTCATCTCCTCCCAGGGACTCATGCAGATTGGCTGGTGTACTCTCAACTGCAGATTTAATCAGGAGGTAGTATAGTTACTCTGGGGGATGCTCCTCCACTGCTTTTTTGGTCAGTGTAGAGCATTGCATTGGTGCTGTGCCCTGCTGGCATGCTCACCAAAAATGCCATACACACACACAAAATGCCAGGCCCACTATTTTAAGAGTCTTTTACGAGACTCTTAAAACTGACACCATAGAATGGTGCTCAGTGGGAAAGCCTGTGCTGGGTGTGTTGATGTGCTCTTGTTGCATGTAGAACTGCTAGATACTGACTTTCAGCTGGTATCTTCCCCAGAAAGTGTGTGTGTCTGCAGTGCTGGCAGCCTGTCCCTCGGGATGGGCCTCAGCAGCTGGTGCTACAGGGCTTTTTTTTGCCCAGGGGACGGTGAGATGTTGTTTCATCTGGGTGGGATATTTGGTGCTGGAAAGGGATGTCAGCTGCAGGATTTCACGAACTTGTCACTCTCCAGTATGTGAGAGGGGAAGTAATGGGCATCCCAGGGGGCTGCTTTGATAGAAATGAGAAGTGTCAGATGCCAGTACTCTTGTTCTGACCCAGAAATAAGTAGGGAGTGGTGCATTCCTCTGAACCAAAGATCACAGGCCACTGGATTCATTCCTAGAGTGAGGATTTTTCCCAGGCAGAGCATGTGTGCTGTCAGCTGCTCTCCCTGTCTTCTGGTCTCCCCCTTAAAGGTTCTCTTGCAATGAGAGGAATCCTCTGTGCCTGGTCTGAGTCTCCTCTTTCATGCTTTGGTGCAGGAAGGCGTTGGGGACACGCCGGATTCGTATGCCTATGATGGGAACAGGGTGCGCAAGTGGAACGTGACTACTACAAACTATGGCAAAGTGAGTAGCTGTCCCCCAGGAATGGGATGGAGAGGAAGGAGCAGAAAGCAGGTGACTCTTTCTGCTCACTGGATTTTGCTGGGCCTTGTGAAGTGCCCTCAAGCCTTTCTCCCTGCTTCAATCTGTGTACCAGCACTTGTCTGCACTTTAGGGGTGCTGGACGTGCTGTCTTTGTTTAGCAGCCCCAGCAGACTGATTCCCAGCACAGTGCTGCTGTTGGTCCCTGGAAGGCTCTGGTTCTCTGTAGCACATCAGAGCATGGTGCATTGTTGGGATAAATGTACATTCCTAGAACCAGAGGGGAAAAAGATCCCAGTTGGGCTTTAGAAGTGCCTAAAAATGATGTGAGCTGCTGGGAAAAGGAACTCTCTCTTCTTTAACCCTAAATCACAAGGGATTGGTTGGATTGCAGTCTTCCTTGTGATGTGGGAAAACCCTGGAATTATGTGTTTAACCTCTTCTCTCCCTTTCCTACAGTCCTGGGCAGCAGGAGACATCGTCAGCTGTCTGATAGACCTTGATGAGGGCACCATTGCTTTCTGCTTGTAAGCATCTTTGCCCCATTCCTTGATTGGTTATGTCTGTGTGTAACAGAAAGGTTACCTCACTGCTCAGCAGGTTGCTGACCCCTATTTCTGCTCTCTCCCTTTTATGTTCCTTGGTAGTTCTGGCCTTTGTTTTTCTGTCTTTTGTTCAGAAACCATCTGAATAGGGTGTTGGGTCTCAGTTCAGTTTAGTTGAAAACATTTGGCAGGAAGATGTTCAAGCTACAAAATCTTTGTAAAGTTTGCCAGGATTTTAGAGGGAAGGGCATATCTTGTGATGCTTGATGCCACACTTGGCTTTAATTGATTGCTTCTGTAGTCAGTGTAAGACCTTGCCTGTCCTAAATTCACAAGGAGCTGTGAAAAGGTTGATAAATTTCCAGTTTCCAGCTCCCATGCACAATGAGAATTGTTCTCTGGCCCTGGCCTGCAACAAGTCAGTTGCAATTAAAAATTGTTAGATGGTCGGTGTCATCTTTTATGGAGGAGTAGATTGAAAGCATTATCCTTGATTGCCACCAACATCAAATAGATGAGACCAAAAAATCATATGCTTTAAAATGTCCTGCTGCTTTAGTTATCTCACAGATTTGGGTTGCCCTTGAAGCTGAGTGGGCTCTGCATGTTGTGTGGACCCCAGTGCCTTCCCATGCTCATATGAAAATGGGAGTGACCCTGTGCTTCCTGTGACTGTCACTCAGCAGAGCTGTGACATTTGCATGTGTGCCAGGTTGAGAATGCCAGGAGGCATGACTGACTGGTGTGTCCGTGTTGGCAAGTTGATATCTGTATTGCCCAGCTGACCTCAGGCCCCTCCTGCTGTGACAAAAACCTTGTGGGTTTTCCTTCTTTCAGGAATGGCATATCTCTGGGAACTGCCTTTGATAACATCACAAGGGGTGCTGGAATGGCTTATTTCCCTGCCATCAGCCTCTCCTTCAAAGAGTCTGTTGCTTTTAACTTCGGAAGCCGTCCACTCCGATATCCTTTAGGTGTGGGGAGAGGAGGTCTGAAGGGGGAAGAGCCTGTCCTGAGACCATCTTTGGAGGCTGTAGAATATACACACCTGACTGCAGTTCACTTTCTGCTGTCAGCACTTGTGTGCAGAGCTGAGTCAGGGAGAGAAGAGCCAAATATCTCCTTAGCTGAAGCAGGACTCCAGGACACAAACACAGGTTTCTGAAATAAGAGTTGCTTTCAGCTCTGAGACAGCAGTTGCTCTACAACTGGGAACTGCCTGCTCCCAGACACTCAGATGATGCAAAATTCTTACTCAGCAGTTTTGGAAACCCTAATGCTGATGTGCTGCTGAGCCTTTTGGTCACTCATCTCTTTTACCCCAGCCATATGGGACTTCTGACGTGGTATTAGTGTTGCCTGTTGCTGTGTGAATGCTGAAGCCTGGAGCTCCTGTCAGAGCAGTCCTGGCTGCGCCTGTTGATGGCTGTAGTGGGAGCTCCAGCTGGTCTTTCTGATGAAAAAATATTTCACACCAAGCAGAAGTAGAAGACTTTCTGCTTGCTGTATGGAGGAAGTGGAGATAAGAGCTTGTGGCTTATCATCCATGTAGAAGGCACTATGATTTGAACTGGGACTGGGTACAAAGTAAAGCAGACAGAGTCTCTTCCTTAGAAAAGACGAAAGAAGTCCCAGAAGGATCAGATTGCATTTTCCCTTAACACTTCCCTACTTATCCAGTGGAAGGTTACCGGCCCTTGCAGGATCCTCCCGTGGCAGACCTGGTGAAGGCTCGGAAGCTGTTGGGATACCTGAAGAATGTGATCCATATTGGAATAGATGTGACGGTAGGCTGGCACCCTAGGGTGGATCTGAGGGGCACCATGCTGGGAAATTGGGCTCTGCTCTCCCTGGCACATGCTGCCAGCTCAGATGTTTCCATACACCCGAGAGTCTAAATGCTTGCATGGGTCATGCGTGTCCCTAGAGCTTTCTGGCTTGCAAAATGGCCTTCCTGGTAGTTCCGGGACTTGATTTAAGTCATACTAGGCTTTGTTGTTCTCAGTCCTATGAAGTTTGATTGCCAGTATTCAAGAAGTGATGTTTGTCAGGGTCACAACTGCTGCATTTGATTTTGCACCCTTGAAATCAGTTTGTTCATATCCTAAGCTTTTTACTGATGTCCTGTTCAGTAATGTGATGAAATTTTGGCAGGTTTGCCTTGAGGATTGTTTTGACTGTGGCACTATTTGCTGGAAACACTGTTCTCCACTAGGATGAGGGATGATCTGTTTATGCCCAAAGCATAGGGAATGCCATATGTTATGGTCTTGGCTCGAATGAAGGCCTGCTTTGCTAGTTCTCCTCCTCTGTAGGTGTTCCCATTTACAAATTATCATGTAAACTTGAGCCTTTTTTTAGAAGAACATTGTCAAAGTGCCTGCATGTGGTTGATAGTGACATTTGGACTGCACTACAGCTTTCCAAAGGAATAGGCCTGGCTCCTTTGGCATTCTGAATTGCCATGTTCAAGGTTTTTGGTGCAGTCAGGCATGGGACAGCAGCAGTGGCTGCTCCAGGCATGTGGTTCATTCAGTTGTTGGTGTACAGGTGGATTGGGCTGGATCCAAGCTATGTGTCTTTCTGGGTTTGTCATTGCAGGAGGGGAAGCTGGTGGAGAAAGACACATCCATGTGGCAGCTGCAGGGAGAACCCACAGTATTGATTACATTAGCTCACATCTTCAATTATTTCTCCCCTCTTATGGTGAGTTTTGCCTGCCCGTTGCCAGCTTCTGTAGTGCTTGTTATTGCTCTTGCAAGGCAAAGTAATCCCCAGCTTTTGCTGGGAGGTGACTGTGTCATGGAGGAACGTTGACCTGCCTCTCTGTCTGCAGTGCAAGGTGTACCTGGTGGAAGATGTGCTCATGACCTTCCTGTTGAGCATCCTGGAGCGAGGAGGGGCAGTGGAGGCCCACCCCCTTATTCAGCAGCTGCTGGATCTCATGTGGCTTCTTATGGAGGTGAGTTGCTAGGGTGCTGGTTCCTCCCTAGGGATCCCAGGGAGACCCTGGGAGGTGCTGAGGACAGGAGCCTTCCCTACAAAATGCTGGTAGTGTTCAGTGTCTTTCTCTTCTTTTTTCTTTGTGGTAGACCACCCTCTCAATTAGCTCATCTGGCTGCTGCTGCACACCCAGGCACTGAGGGTTGAATGCAGATACTGGCAATGTGTTAACCAGGCATTTCTAAGCTTCTCCTACTGCTAAAGGAACTGATGATGGTGAATAACTTCCTGTTTCTGGAAACATCATGTTTATCAATAAGAATAGTATTCTGATTGTTATTAATGTGTATTTGACTGTGGAGGTCTTAAGTGCTGCCATGTGCTGAAGAGATTGTTCAGAGTGTGTGGGACTAGGGTAGAAGTCTGCAGTGCACTCTCACCATCTCCAGCACTGCTGGGTCAAAGCCTCCTCCAACTTCCCTTCCTGTCCATGCTGGATGAGCTTACTCCTTCCTGGGACACGTTTGAGGCAGCTGGAAAGCTGCTGCTGCTGCTGCTGGAGTGCTTGGGTGGTTACACAGAGCCAGTCACTGCCAGGGATCTGCTTGGAGACAGCACGTCTGCCCTTTGGGGTAACAGTTTGCAGATGTGGGCACTGGCCCAGCCAGCTGCCATGAGAAATTTAACAGAAGAATATCATGACTGCTTCAGGCCCACCATCTTAGCAGTGAAACTGGACCCTCTGGTAGGACTGCTGTGTTTGTGGAAGAGTTGGCTCTCATCCTGCTGGTTGGCTATGAGTTGAATTCAAACAGACAACTCTTCTCTCATCATGTTTACCCAAGACTTACTTCTTTCTCTTCTGGTTAGTTCTACCAACACTGTGTCTTGGGTAGAGTCAGGGAATAAGAGGACTGGTGACTGCCCAACAAATAGGGCCTGGGACTTTGGCCTTTTGTAGGTGACTTTTGGGTTGGACTTCCTGCAGAAGCTTATTTCCCTCTAGCAAAGCACTGGCACCAACTTCTGCTTGGACTGTCTCCTGTGGAGTCAGAGGGACACTGTGGGTTCAGAGCACCTGCTTTTTGGGTTCAGAAATGAATGCTTCCTTCCAAGATCTCAGTCTGGGAGCTATAGCTGTTCCTGACTCCTTGCTGTTGTTCTTAAATGTGTTTCTTATTTTCTCAGGAGTATGAAGTACATGAGTGCCTCAAGCAGCTACTGATGTCCCTGCTGCGGGCTTACAGGTTCTCTCCCATCATCCCAGACCTGGGATTACAAGTGAGTTTGCACTTCTGAATCCCCAGGAATCTGTGACTAGCCAGCTTCTGTTATGTCCCCATGTCCAAAGGTACATGATGTTTTGGATCCTGTAGTTGTTTGATCCAAAGATGGCAGTTTTGTCACACTGTAGCCACTGGAGAGTTGTATGTTCTGCAGATGGAGTCACTTTTGCTTCTTCTGTTTTCCTAGATCCACTACCTCCGGCTCACCATTGCAGTCTTGAAGCATGAGAAATCTAGGAAATACCTACTCAGCAATGTTCTGTATCCTTTGTGTCTCTTCCTGTCTCAGTTTTCCCTTCCCTCAATAATGCAGTCGAGGACACTTCAAGGACCTGTAGGTCCAGGGAGGCAGAAGCCACCTTGTCTTGAGAGATCATTTCTCAGGTCTCCTCTGCCTGACACCATTTTCTACAAATGCTTTGAGGGGAGGCAGCAGTGTTGTATAGTTCACATCCTAGTAACACACAGGAGCTCATTTCTACCTGACTGACCTCTCATACCCCTAGAGCAAAATCACTTTCAGAGCAGTCCAGCTCTGTGATAGCATTTGGGCAGCTGCTGTGACAGCTGAGTGGGGCTTTTCCAGAGGCCTCTGGATCTTGCAGTGGTAGTTTGGAAAAGAGTCTATCACTACAGCTCTGGAGGCATGCCCTGTCCCTTCTCCCAGTGTAGCTTCTGTGCTTGCTTTAACTCCAGCACAGCTTCGACGTGCTCCGTTCGGTTGTGTTCTTCTACATCAAGAGCCCTCTGCGTGTGGAGGAGGCAGGTTTGCAGGAGCTCATTCCCACCACGTGGTGGCCAAACCGCTTCACCAAGGAGGTGAGTACAAGCACTTCCACCCAGGAGGCTGAGGAAACGTTGTTGCCTGCCATTTGCATCTTCTTCTGGCTGAGGAAGGTGGATGGCCCCTATTTCCAGCTGTGTTAGCACTGGCAGATCCTACTGTTTGAGAGCTGGAGCTTTTCCATTCCCCTGTCATCTTTTTTGTCCCCTTAGAGAGTATGTTTGAGGTGTGATGCTCAGACAGGGGAGGGGGGACAGTTTACTGTGGCAACAGATTTGGAAGGGAACCTCATAGTATTTAAGGAATTGACTGGGGTGTCCTCAAAAGATCTCCTGCTATTACTCATTGCAAGGCTGGAGGAGAGCGGTTTAGGTGTCCTGCCAGCTGCAGTCACACACTGCCACATTGTTTCAGGGAGTTCCTGCTCTCCATTCTTTAAGGGAATTTCTGGCAAGACATTTTCCCTGTACAGTGCTCTCCTACTAATCAGTGTCTGTCCCCCAACCAGGGCAAGGAGAGTAAGGAGGTGAAGGAGGAGAGTGCTGAGGAGAGGCTGAGGCGTCGGGCGTATGAGAGAGGCTGCCAGCGGCTCAAGAAGCGCATTGAAGGTTTGTGGGGAAGGAGGGAAGTTGGCCAAGATTCCACACCTTTCGTGCAGCCAGCAGCTGTTTCTGAATCCTATTCACTATGTGAAGTACAGCTGTGTTCCTGCTGGGACAGGCTGTGGTGCAGAGGTGGGGGCCAGCCATGCTCTGTTCTGATGGGATATTAGGAGTGCTGGGACCCCACTGCACAGACCTGCAGCCCCCCATATGGGACAGGAGCAAACCTCTGCATTGGTTTTTAGCTATGGATGAAATTTTGCTAGCTAGTGGAGGAGAAAATTCTCAGTGGTGGGATTAGCTTTCTGCTGTCACTGGTTCTTCCTGGGCCTCCTGTGCTGAGGAGGGAGCCTTTCTCCTGGGGAGAGGATACTGCAGCATAACCTTGGGGTTAAGAGGGGTAGTTGCTCTCCAGTGCTGGTTTTCTGATGGCAGATGTGTGTCCTCCTTTTAGTAGTGGAAGGTCTCCAGGTTCAGATTCTGAAGTTGCTGCTGAACAACAAGGACAGAGGAGGGGTAAGCACTCTATGGGTCTTTTGTGGCAATATATTCAGGTGATGTGCTTTGTAAATCCTAGATTTACCACCTGTTTTTTCTTCTGCCAGGGGGAAGCCTCCAGATACATCTTCCTAAACAAATTCCGCAAGTTTCTTCAGGAAAACGCTAGCAACAGAGGGGTAAGTCAGAGGGCCAGCCTTCTGCAAGTCTGACCCTGGGGGCTTTCTGGCACCTTCAGGCTGGGAACTCTGCCCTTCTGACCAGGCTGCTTCCAGTAGTTGATCCTCTGAGGTCTAGATATGACAGGGAAAGAGGAGGGGGAGATCTGAGGCTAGAAACCAGGCAAGTTAGGCAAGTCCTGTGCAGTGATTTATAGGAAAATGGTCCTTGGGAAGTCTTAGGTGGGACCTGAATATCCTCCTATAGCCCCTCAGGGAATATGGCTGTGGAGTGCTCTGCCACAGTGGGGCTCCTGTCTTTGGCATCCTCCACGCTGCCTGGGTGAGGATTGTTCCTCTGGCCCTGGTTAGGCTGTTGGCCTGAGGCTTTGGGAGGCAGGCATCCACTGTGTAGTAAACCCCTTCTTCACTTGCATCCTTGTGTTCATCCTCATCTTTCATGATGGAGTGTGTGTTATCCCTCATCCTCTGTCAGACCAGTGACAGAAGTGTCCCAGGACTTCCTGGAGGTGGAAACTGCTGTCCACCATCAGGTCTGGGCTCTCTGCCAGAGCTGTAAGCTAGAGATGAGAACACAAAAGTTTCTGCCTGCTCCATGTAGCCCTTTGGCCTGAGATGCACTTTTACACCTGCCCTGATGCTGAACTCTCATTCTTGCCCTAGAACTTGGCTGTGCTGTGCCCACCAGAGTACATGGTGTGCTTCCTGCATCGGCTCATCGCTGCCCTGCGCTACTTCTGGGATGGCCACAAAGCAAAGACCCCA
Organism: Fringilla coelebs; assembly: GCF_963513975.1. Lineage (NCBI taxonomy): Eukaryota > Metazoa > Chordata > Aves > Passeriformes > Fringillidae > Fringilla > Fringilla coelebs. The sequence goes on from NC_140039.1 coordinate 5,453,023, forward strand.
GCTTCCCTGAGCAGTGAAGGTGAGGCCTGGGGGAGAGGCTTTGCAGGCTTTTCTGTGGTTAGGACGAGGTTTGCCCTTGGGAGTGCTTTCCAGGATGTTGGACATTTTATGTCTCTAATGAGTGCCTGAGCCTTCTGCCACCTTGGGGAGTTCCTGTGTGCAGATCTACTGCAGTCAGCATCCAGATCTGAGACTTGCAAAAGGACACCTGTACTGTTTGCTATTCCCCTGTCTGCTCTGGAGCAGAGTCCAATATTGACTGTGGGGCTGTGGAAGGGCAGCTCAGTGATCCATTAGTCAGAGTTTCAGGGAAGATATTTTTCTGATTTTGGAGTTCCCAGACTGTGGAGATAAGGGGAAACTAAATTAGTGCCAGTTGCTTTCCCACCCTTAGACCCCACTGGTATTCCCTCTCCTTACTTTAGGCTGACCTTTTCTCTAGACTCAATAAGTGCCTTACTATCCCTGTGGGACTAAGTGGCAGAGCTGGAGTAGCCAGGTGGAGAGCTGCCAAGGTATCTGCTGATCCAGTTTACCCGTGACTGTGGCTGGAAGGAGGAAGTGCTGGCAGTCTTGTTGATGGCCATTGGTTGCTCCTCTTTCTGCATGGATCTAATGCTTGCTCCATTGTGGAAATCACCTCTGCCTTAATGGCCTGTGCTTTTATTACAACAAGTTGTCCCTAACTGTGGGTCCTGGGGTCTGCTTTAGGAGCCCTTACATGACTTTGTGCATCTTGTGCATGGAAAAAAACAAATCTCCTCCTCTGTTTCAGAGGCCTATGTCCCTCCTCAACTCTTCTATAATGGGAAGGTGGATTATTTTGACCTTCAGCGACTTGGAGGTCTTTTGTCTCATCTTAAGAAGACTCTGAAAGGTAAGTGCTCTCATTGCTAATATCTGAATCCAGGTCATGGATGGAATTCATGCAAGACATTCCAGGGAGGGGGCTGTGGGTAATGAATTTTGATTAAATTCAGGGAGAGGAAACTTGAATTTTAATGAGATTCAAATTACTTTGAAGAGGACACCGCACCTCTCAGGTGGAGTGTCCTTTAAATTAACAGTTTACTGTTTGTATCCTTGAATTGGGCATGCGGCAGTTGGAGGAAGGGAATAGTCTGGGAATACCCTCTGGTATGGTGCTCTTGCTGCACCACAGCCAAGGGCTGGGATCTGTCAAAGCACTGACCATCAGCTGGGCTCTGCTGGGTGTGAAGGATGCCCAGGATTTACTTGGAGCATTACTCTGGGCAGGGAGGAGCAGCCCTGTGTATGTACTGCAGCTGTGTGTGTGCAGCACACTCCTCTGGCACTAGGCTTCCAAAGCCTGCCTTGTGCAAGGGTTAGAAACCCTTTGGCATTCTCTTGGACTTGGTTTGTCTCACCTTTGAGCCACAGGTGCTTGCCTTTGGCTCAGATATCTCTTCTCCTTCCCCTGTGTGTTTGCAAGATGAGGACCATTTTCTGTCTCATGTTGATCCCTGGCTGTTCAAGATTAGATTACTTACCTTGAGAACCACGTTATCTCCTCTGGTTTCTTACCAAGAGGCCAGCTTATCCTGGCCAGCTGTAAAGACAGAGCTGTGGACTAAAGAACACATTCTTCAGGCTTTGTACAGTGTAGCCATCAGCATAGGCTTCCTCTGGGTGTGTGTCTCAGTCCTGGTGACTTAGGGACACACCATGGGACAGCATTGAAGAGCTGAAGGCTTAAAATATGGTCTCAGGCAGAGAGTTGCCATTCCTGCACTAGTCGAGCTTGGCCCTGGTGTTTGTCTCCTGGTTCCTCAGTTATCCTATTTGTAGCTGGCAGGACCAGGAGCAGAAATAGGTCCTGGGAGGGCAGCACCTGCTGCTGCTGCTTAGTCTCTGTTCCTTTTGAAAGGGCAGATCTGTTCCTTGTCAGGAAGATTGGGACAGGTGAACTTGTTCTTATAGAGCATCCAACTTTTCTGGCTGCTTCTCTACTGCTGAGAAGCAGGAAAGAGGATGAGTCTTCCTCATGGTAAGTGAAGAGTGACTCCTGTATTCATCAGTGCTTTGGTGTGCTCTGTGCAGATGACCTGGCTGCAAAAGCCAACATCCTGATCGACCCTGCGGAGCTGCAGGCAGTGACTATGGATGATCTTGATGAAGATGAGGAATCAGCAACATCAGCAGCACAGGTGAGTTGGGTTATTCACCTGTGGGGGCCCTAATGCTGGGGCAGCCAGTTGGGCCTCTGGCTAGAAAGGCTTTGCTTTACAGCAAGGCAGGGTTGGGCCAGGACTGTTACCAGTCCATGGGCAAGCAGATAAACATCTGCACTTGGATGAGAGTCACTGGAGATCAGTGAAGTCCTGGCTCCGCCAAGTTTGAGCAGCAAAATTTTCTGTGCTCTGCTCTCTCACCACCCACTGATCTGAATGTGCTGCCTCCACTCCATGGCAGATCTTGGTGCTTGCATTTGGAAAGGTGTAAGGCAACTGTGGACAGAGCAGCTTCTTGCCATGCAGGTCTGCTGTTTGTGCCTGGCATGTGCCCTTGGAGGAAGAACTTACCCATTTGCTGCTCTGCCTGCTCATCTTCCAGTGGCCACTGTGCATCTATACCAACATCCTTGCAGGGTCAAGGGAGGAACAGCAGGCAGCCAGACACAGCTGGAACTGTTTCTCCCTTCATTTCCTTCTAGTCCCAGCGCCCCTCTGCCGCCCTGGCCATCGGTGGAGCTCTTGCCAGGCCTGCCTGGCTCAGCTCCCCCACCCTGGGCCGGGCCAACCGGTTCCTGAGCACAGCAGCTGTCAGCCTGATGAACCCGCGGCGGCCCCTGGGAGCCCTGGAGAAGATCAAAGTGCTGACGCTGCGCGCGGAGCAGCGCACGCGGGAGGACAGTGAGTACTGCTGGCTGCTGCCGTGGCACAGCTGGGCCCTGCCAGAATGGCATCTTCCAGCTCCCCAGAGGAACGCAATCTCCTTACTGCCAGCATTGCTCCTGCCCGTTGCCAGGGCATGCTGACACCCAAAAGACCCCTTTGCCATCCTGAACATGACACTGGTGATGCTTTCACCCTCTGTGTGTAAGGAGATGCTGCCTTGGTTCCTCCAAATGCAGTGAGACTTTGCAGGAAGGCAGTTCAGAGGCGGCTGTAGCCACACGTGGTCTGAAGACAGGCCAGCCAGAGGATGATGTGTGCAGCAGCAGCACTGTTGCTGTTTGGGTGGACCAGGCAGACCTCTGAAGCATGTACAGGGCTTGAGGAAGTGGAATTTGCATGACTTGGGTCTGTCTGAACAGATCTGACAGGTCAGCCTGATGTCTCAGCAAGATGAGAATGCTGTGGTAGTGTCGTATCTAGTGAATCCCATGGGCTGGGAAGAAGCTCCATGTTTCAGAGGCACATCAGGGCTTTGGTTTCAGAGAGGAGCAGGCAGAAGCTGAGGTGCCAAAATGCCTTGCTAAGAGCTTCTTTCCTGTCTTGGGAATGCATTGCAGTTGAAGGCACCCATGGAAACGATGGTTTGTTACTGGGCAGACCCCCGGAAGAGCCAGACCAGCCCATCACTGAGAACTCCCTCCTGGAAGTCCTGGATGGGATAGTGATGATGTACAACCTCAGTGTCCACCAGCAGCTTGGGAAGGTAAGTGGTACATGCTGTGCAGGAATCCATTTCCCCAATGTCCATGCTTCTACACCGACTCTGTTTTCTGCTTATTTAGTGACTGTGTGTGCCCTGTCCTTCTGCCAACCTCCACTGGAATTGTGGTTGCATGCTTATATGTTTAGGGGGAAAAAACTCTTATTTACTGCTGAAATCTGCTGCTTTTCAGATGGTTGGTGTGTCAGATGATGTGAATGAATATGCCATGGCACTGAAAGACACAGAGGAAAAAATCAGCCGCTGCCCAAAGAGGGTAAGTGTCTCTGGATTCCCAGCTCTTACCAGATACCCAGCTTCCTTCTCTGGCAGGGTGAAGTCCTGCTACCCAACTGTACTAGCATCTGCATCAGGCCTTGTGGGCTTCAGCTGAGACTGATAAGTGCTTTTTATAGCACTGATTCCCACTCCCTCCACAGAAATGCTGCTGACCCCTTTCCCCCCTGCCAGTACTCCCCAACTAGCCCCAAGGTGGTATAGGCTTTTGCATTGTTTGTTCATAAAACGAATGCTATAAATGGCAGTGACATCTGCCCTCACATTTCTGCACTCTTTTCAGAGGAGAGACATCCATGAGGAACTGCTGAAGAGCCAAAAGGTCTTCTCCGAGAAGCTCAACCACCTGAGCCGGCGCCTCGCTTGGATAAATGTCACCATTTATTCCAAGGTGGGCAGGAGCATAACATGAGCAGCTGAAAGGAGACCAGTGAGCCTCTGCATCTCTGCTGCTTGGCTCACATGTCACAGGTGTCATTTTCTTGGTGTTGAAGCAATGTCAATGATTTCTGGGGCTGCTTTTTCCCTTGTGTGTTGTGTATCAGAGACTCCTTTCTAGGCTTAGCCCCTCTCCTGTCCCCCAGTGTCCCATAGTGATCAGCCCAGTCTGATCTGTTCATGATGCTGTAGGCTTTCCCTTAGGGCACTGCAGAAAAAAGGGTGCAGATCAAAGGGACATTCCGCCCTCAAGACATGTCAGAGGATAGAGGCTACTGTGAATCATTTCCCAGAGCTGTGCTGTGTCACAGGGGATCTCACTACTGCAGCTGCTCCTGGAATCTGTGGGATCTAAGTCAAGGGGGTTCTTGTTCAGGTGTTCTGCCCTTCTTCATTTGGTTCCCATGCAGAGTGTGTATTCCACATTTACTAATGCAGTGGCTGTTTGCAAAGGTTATCCCTTTTCCCCCAAGTTCACCATTTTGCGTAAAAGCTTTGGTCTGTTTTCTTGCAAGCAGTTCTGCTGACTTCCATTGCCTTGCCCTATCTCTCTTTGTGGCTTTTGTGTGTCCCAGGACGTAAACAGGGAGGGGAAGAAGAGTTCTTATGAACACATCTAGCAGAAGTGCAGTGGCTGATCCTGACTCATCAGCTCTTTGCTCATCCCCTCCTTCCCTCCCAAGCAGGATTGCAAGGTGAAAGCTCTCCAGCTGCATTAGCAAAGCCTATGGCTGCCAGAAAATAATCCTTTCTTCCCAGACTGCTCTGGAAAGGCTGCGGGGCATCACCAGGGTGCACTGCAGGTATCACTGTGCTGGCCCAGGCAGAAACACTATTCATGTCTCTAGATGATCCTTTGTCATACTAAACCAGGACTGCAGTGTCACCTTTCCTGATGAATCAGCAGCATCTGGGACTGAAGGTTACAGCCTTCCCTGTCTGTGGTTTGTGCTGCTGTCCTGGCCTGCATGGCCCACAGGGAGAGCAGGAAGGTGCCCCAGGGGCACAGTGAGCTTGGGGAATGTGGCTGCACTGAGGAACGTGTGCCTTCAGGGCTCCATCTCACAGTCAGCTCAAGTCCCTGCTCTTTCCCAGTGGAGGCATCCATCCAGCAGCTCCTGCTTCTCTGGGAGTTGTGTGTGCACTGGAGGATCTCATCTGTATGATCACAGCTGCTGCTGTTGGAGAGAAGGAGCCTGGTTCCGTCTAGAGGTGAAGTCCTGCTCTGTGCTGAGGTGTCAAAGCATGGCAGAGGCTGCTCCTTCCTCAAGGGAATTAGCCACTGGTTTATTCTGGGAGATTCAAAGTTAGACAAGGGAGTGCTACTGCTTAGAAACACTGGTAGTTTTAAAGCACATAATTCTGCCTTCAAAACATCCCAGTAGAAATTGCAGCTTATTTTATTAGAACACTGTATTTATCTATCTCACTGGCTAATCACATTTTTGTATCCTCTTGGTGTAGGCTTTCTTCTAGCTTGGTAATACCTGAAATTATGCTTGAGGTTGTCAAGTCTTAAAGCCAAATGCAGCTTTTTCAACCTTAGTGTTGTTCTGCACAGTTGCTTTTTATCTTGAAATAACACTTTGGCTGAGATGTGGGTCAGTGTTGAGAAGATGTGTGTTAGTCAGTTTAGTTGAGTTGTACTAGTTCAGCCTAATTTACAGAATAAACCCATGAAAATCTCCCAAAGATGGTAACAACATACTTTAGAAAAGACATGAAGCAAATGAAATGCCTTATCTGCACCTCTGATTTTAATTTTATCTTAAATTAGAAGTGTAACCCTTCTCCATCTATTTTTATGGAAGTAGCTATTGCTTATGCTATTTCTTGGCATTGCAGGATATGAAATAATCTTTCCTCTTTTTATGGCTTTGGTGGCGCCCATTTTTATAGCTTATAGTTATGTAGATGACCTTAAATTTCCTGGTTTTAATTTAGGACCCTCTGATTTTTGTTTAGAGAGACAAGAGGCTGATGTTCCTCGGGACAGTAAATCTGGTTGAATGGCTGGCACAGAACCTGAAGGGTTGTGGCTGCCTATTGCAAAGATCTGAGCTGGTGTGAGCTTTTCAGCCTGTTCCCATTTAATCCCCACAATGGACCAGCTTTATTTCCAGCAGATTTCTGAAAAGTGCTAGTGCCTGCTTTCCTTCAGCAGTGTCCTTGGAATCAAAAGTCACATGCTTGTTTGCCAGACCTGTGTGGTTGCACATGCCCTGGTAAGAAGTAGTGCTTGGAGGGTCTCAAGGCTTGGTGAGACAAAACCATCACAAATGGTGAGAGTCATGCTCTGTGCTGGAGGTCAGTGTAGAGATCTCTGGTTGTCTCTCCCAGCTGCCGCTTCTGTGGCTTTATGGAAAGACCAAATAGCGCAGCTCTGGTTACTGAACAAGATCTGAGCAAGATCTCCATTATGGGGATGTTTCTGAGTGTGATGCTGGTGGCTGTTTCTCCCAAGAGAAGCTGTCAGCTGACTGGGAGTTGTGTTTTTTCTGGGCAGGAGAAGATGCAGGATATCTACTGGCTGCTGCGCGTGTGCATCCGCACCATCGAGCACGGCGACAGGACGGGCTCGCTTTTCGCTTTCATGCCAGAATTCTACCTCAGCGTGGCTATGAACAGCTACAGTGCACTCAAGAACTACTTCAGCCCTGTCAACAGCATGGAGGAACTTCCAGGTGAGGGGGTGGGGACAGCTTCCTCCTTCTGGCCTGATAAAATCTAAAGCAAGCCATGTCCTGATGGTGAAGTGGTAGTTGGGCATCTTCCTTTCTGTGTCTGTTCCTGGTTGTGATGTGCTGCACCAGTGCATTGTCTGAGCTGTGGGGCAGGTGGTGAGCTGTTGTCACTGTGCTCAGATAGGGAGCCCATGCCTTGTCTGAAGCTGTCACAAGGGCTGGCTGTAGTGAAAATCACTGGCAGCTATGGATTGTGTTTCCAAGGAGATATCAGGAATGAGCTGGGGTGCTGTAAGATGTGATTGCCTCAGTAATTTCTACCACAGCCTTCTGGTTTCTGGGTGGGAGAGGATGTTCCATGAGTGCAGAAATTGGGACTGCTTTCGAATTCCCCTAGGATTTGAAGATGTTCCTATGGATATGCTAGGAGTTTGTGTTTAGGTGGATTCTGTCTGTGCACATTCTGTGCTTTCCTGGCTAAATGACCTCTCAGAGCTCTTAGCAAATAGTTCTGTGCTTTCCAGAGCCCTTGAAGGTAAGAAAAGCTTCTCTTCTGACCAACAGGACATAGCTGAAGTGCTCTTGTTTGGGCAAGAGCAGACTTGAGCAGTAGCAATTTCTACAGTGCATGCAGGCTGGACATGGCTTTTTTGCACAGACCTAGGGTCCTCTTTGTGTTGCTCAGCCTCTTCTGCACCAGACACTTCTCCCTTGCCATCCAGCTCTATTGCATGGTTTTATCTTTCCCTGAATAACTGTTTCAGTCTCTGCTCTTCTGGAAGTGAATGTGTCTTCCCAGCTCTCTGTTTTGACAACTGGACACACAACTAAGCTGCAGGTAGCTGTAGTAGAAATTCATTCCATGGCCAGTGCCATGTCCACGGGAGCACTGGGACCAGAGGGCTTCCCCTCAGGCTGTTGCCATGACCCTGCTCCCTCCTTCTCTTGCAGGCTATGAAGAGACCCTTATGCGCCTCGCTGCCATCCTGGCCAAGCATTTTGCTGACTCGAGGATTGTGGGCACAGGTGAGGCTGCATTCCTGTGCTTTTGGGGTGACAATGTCACGGGCTGGCCAGTGCCACTGTCAGTGGCTCACCAGGCTTCTGCTGGGATCTGTCTGCTGAATCTGTTCGGTGCCCATGCCTCCACATTCAAAATGAGGCTGGGTACTGTCCTTACCCTGCTTGTGGCAGGGTAGATACGTGACCTAGGACACCCTTTTGAGAGCAGGACTCATGTCCCAGCTGCCTGCATGTCCAGTCTGGGCTTACTTCTTAGCTGCCTGAGCCTAAGCATGCTCTCCATGTCAGCAGGGACAATGTGCCTCTACATGAGGGCCAGTGCCTCCCAGCCAGTGGCATTCAGGTGCTCCCTGGTGTGCTGTGTGTCCCTGGGTGCCTGGCCTAGTCCCTTGTCATTCCTCCCCAGACATCCGGGACTCCCTGATGCAGGCGTTGGCCAGCTATGTCTGCTACCCCCACTCGCTGCGTGCTGTAGAGAGGATCCCAGAAGAGCAGTAAGTGCTGCCCTGCCTGTTCCTGGGGAGCTGGGGCAGGGCTGGGATGGTGGCAGGGCTGGGTGAGCGAGCAGGAGGGCTGCCAAGCACCACTGAGGGTCCATGAGTTGCCAGCAGGGGGGTGGAATTGATTTGGGAGCCTTCTGTCACCCTTTTACCAGTGGCTTTGCTGTGCCCCAGCTTCATGGGTCCTACTGTGTGTGCTGTTCAATCTCCTGTTCCCAAACCCTGTGGGCTGACCTGTGTCCCTGTCTGGCAGGAGGGTCTCCATGATGAAGAACCTCCTGGCTCCCTATGAGCAGCGACCCTGGGCACAGACCAACTGGATCCTCGTCAGGCTGTGGCGGGTGAGCATCCTTCATCCCTGCCCCTCTCAGCAGCTGGGGCTGCTGGGACATTGAACATTTCACTTTCCAGTAGCAGCAAAACTGTTTTTCAGCCTCTAAGATCTTTCCTTGTCTCTTTTGCCAGGGCTGTGGCTTTGGATACAGATACACACGGCTCCCACACCTGCTGAAAACCAAGCCTGAGGATGCCAGCCTCCCCAGCCTGCAGAGTGAGTGGGGCAGGGACTGGCACTCAGGGCTGTGATAGGTGCTGAGGGAGTTCCAGCCTCTTCCTTAGCAGCTTTCCCTGTGGGCCAGGCCAGCTGTTGGGATAGTGGCCCAAGTAGGGTGTTCCTGGCCAAATATCCAGGCCTGGTTTTTACAGCCTGGCCATCCCCAGCCTCTCTGATGATTTGGGCATGCCAAATGATGAGTTACATCCACCATAAGTAGGGGTTCTGCCCTCCAAAGGAGAGGAGAGAGGCCCAAGTCTGCATCCTTACCAGAGTTTTAGCCTGAGAGAAAGCTCTGCCATGTGCACCATGAACAGCTGCTGAGGGAAGAGCTGTCACGTTTGCCAAGCAGCAGGTGCCCTGTGAGTGGGAGTGGGTGCCCAAGGAGACAGGGCACTGTGGGAGTTTGCAGTCAGGGAGTGTTTTATCCTGGCATCTCTCAGAGCCTGGCAGGGCCTGTCCTGCCTTGGGCACTGCAGTTTGCTTCTCAGCACTGTCACTGAGCTGAGGAGTTTCTCAGCTCTGTTGTGGGTGAGAAATATATGGGGAGAAGTTGCCTTTCTTGAGCTGAAGAACATGTCCCCAGCTTTACCCTCACAGGTTCTGGGCTTGTGTGGATACATTCCTGATGCCCCTCCACTGTGGAAAAGGCTTTGTGCCAGATTTTGTTCCTGGCGAGCTGCTCGGGAATGGGGGACAGAAGGACAGGTGGCACATGGAGGTGTATGCTGAGCCCTGTCCAGGGAGCTGCCTGTCTGTTCTAACAGAACTCTTGTTCTCTTTTCTCTCTCCTGTCCATGGTGCCCAGGAGATCTCTCTGTTGCTAGTTTCCAGAGTAAGTTTGTTGTGTGACCTTCTCTTGTCTGGTGGAGTAGCTTTAGAGAGCTCCCTGCTTCCCCTCTTCTGCCTAGAGAGACTCTTCTTTGTAGGCAGAGAGCTTCACAAGTGACTTTTTTCCTCAGTTCCATCCCTGGGAGAAGCCATGGGGGCTGTGCCCATGTGTCAGTGTCTGAGGCTGCATCATGGACCTGCTCTTGCAGCTGTTTTACCAGGGTTAGCTCTGGGGTCAGAGCCCTGCTGGAGGGGTTCCTCTCAGCCTTAGATGAGATGGAGAAGCCCTGGCACACCTGCAGGGGGGATTTCATGGCTGTCCCTCACTCTCCTACTGCACAGCCAAGGCACTGAGTGGCTGTCACCAGTCCTGTGGGGTGGTACCCTAGCTCAGCCCATCCTGGGGAGCTCTGGGGCAGCAGCAGAGCTGCTCAGCTCTCGAGGCCTTGCTCCACACATCGTGTGGCTCCACACAGTCTGAGCCTGAGCCCAGAGTGGCCCTGCTGCCTACTGGGGACTTACTCTTGGGAGGGCTATTTTAAGGCTCAACCAAATCAATAATGAATGCTGATTTAATTGAAGAGGGACAGGGGACTCAGATGTGTCCTTGAGATGCTGCCCAGGGAAGGAGGGTTAGATGACCCCCCCCCTCCCCTTCACACCCATCAGTCTTCACCTTGTTGCAATTTGAGCACTGGCAGAGTCAATGGGACAAACTGCTGAGCTGAGGAAATCCCTGCTTGTCTGGATCTGCTGCTGCAGGCCAGTCTGAAGGGAGTGAGCAAATGTCTCTTCTGTGGTGCTCCAGCCTTGTCTTGCTTTTGGGATGCTTCCTTGGAAGACTGCACAGGTGGGGGAGGTTTGCCAGGCTGCCTCACAACATCCATGGAACACCCAGAGCACAGACTGCCTGGTCTCCTCTGCTGCCTCTTGCCTGTGCTCACTGAGGGTGAGCAGTGGGTGCTGTCGGGCTTAGCCCAACGGGGCAGAGGCTCAGAAAGGCCATCTGTGTCCCTGCTTGTTCCTAGAGTTATTCCTCAGCTCCACTGGCACTGAACAGCCCTCATGCAAACAGAGCTCTGCCTGTTTGGCTCGTGAGAGCAGACAGGGGTAGTTGTGCTTACTGGTGCTGCAGGGACTTGTTTTGCTTTCACCATGATGTGTTGGCAGGGCCAGGTGCTGTCCTGGCACACACAGGTGCTGCAGGGACTTGTTTTGCTTTCACCATGAGGTGTTGGCAGGGCCAGGTGCTGTCCTGGCACATACACAGCAGGAGCAGCAGTGGTGGCTCCATGCTGGGCCCAGCCTGGCTTGGAAAAGCAAGAGCTGCAAGGTGGCTTCAGATTGTATCACAGGGCTGCTCTGCCCCAGGCCTTCTGCCCACGCAGCCCTCAGGTGGAGGGAAGGTAGGTGGGACCATGAGATCATTGAGCTGAGGTGTTGTGCAGCATGGGCCAGAGAGTTCACTCATGTCCCCTTCCCAAGTCCAGCAAATTGCCTAAGCTGAAGAGGACTTTCAGGAGGAGATCCCACCTTGATCTGACAACACCAAAAGCATCAGCTGGTAGTAGGTGAACTGTCCAAGCCCTTTTGATGGTGATTGGTCACCCTCAGAAATAAATCCATAGCTTATGATTCCTGATGGGAGTCATAGAATGGTTTGGATTGGAAGGAACCTTAAAGCTCATTCTTGTTCCAACCCCCTGCCATGAGAAGGGACACTTTCCACTTGACCAGGTTGCTCCAAGCCCTGTCCAGCCTGGGTGTAAACACTTCCAGGGATGGGGTGTCCATAACTTCTCAGGGCATCCTGGGCCAGGCCCTCACCACCCTCACAGTAAAGAATTTTTTCCTGATATCTAATCTAAACCTGCTCTCTCTCAGTTTGAAGCCATTCCCCCTACCTAACCTCACCTTCCGCCTTCCACTGCTGCTGCCCTGCCTTTCTCTGCCTTACAGCATTTTATTCTTCAGAAGCACTTGTGTACCAGGGTGAACTCATTTCTTGGTCCTTTTCAGTGGTGAAAAATGCATGGCCTCTCTTTCTTATTCAGCAAGGGGTTTTGCTTTTCTGTGAGCCCTGTGGGGTGTTCACCCTTGCCATGTTTTTAGTAGCCCCAAAGGTTTTGGTGCCATGCAGGTGGGAACCTTCCCCGATGTGCTGGTCATGGAGCCAAAGCTCACCTTAGCTGGTTTGCCAGGGCTTTGCTTTGGAGGCACACAGGATCCCAGGAGCCCTGGGCCATCCTGATGCCTCACACCCAACCTCATGGATGTCTCATCCCCCAGGTGCTGCCTGCTTTGCTTTGCCTCGCCCTACTGCCTCCCCTTTGCTCCTCTCAATGCATCTCTGAACAGGCACTGATGTGGGCTCACAGATACATCTGGAGCCTTTCAAAATCTCACATTGCTGTTGGGTGGAGCTGCTTTGCTTCTGAACCTGGTCCATTTGGGGCTTTCCTCTTCTGTGCTTAAGCTCTACTGTAAATGCTGCTGTGTCCAGAGATCCCCTTGGGCTGCTGACCGAGAGGTTTCACAATTAGCCCTGTTAGAAATCTTGCTGGGTCATTAGCAAACTATAAAAGTACCTAATTACCTTCCTGTGATAGAAGTACGTGACTGCTTCTTTACCATTATCTAGCAGGAGCACTTATTGAAGGCTTCCACTTCGCCTGCTTTATTAATTTTTAACTCTCTCTAATAATGGGTTTCTGCTACTGTTATACTTTCTGCCATTACTACTTCTATTAAATAATTCTGCTCTATTTTTTTCCTATAGTTGAAATAACTTTGCATTACCATGGTCAGTCAAGGATGTTTATGTCTTCTCCATCTATTACCCCTTTTCTCCTTGCTTTTGCCTACCATTTCCTATGTTTGATTATGTTCACTTTACCTCCTATGTTTTAACTTGTGTCTTTGCTTCATTCATGCTCTCAGTGACCCTTTTAACCCAGGTGCTTGCTGGAGCACTGGGGTTCCTCACAATCTTCTTAAAGAACTCTGTGTTTTAATTCACTGTTTTCCCTACCTAGATTTTCTTTTCCTCTATTCTGTTTATATTTTTGCAGGGAAGTTTCTGTTGTGGAAACATCAGATGTATCTACAACCCCTTGGTTCCACGCTCTGTTGCCCACATTAAATGTATTGAGGTCAAAATTTCTGGCCTTGAAAAACTGCCAATTTCTGTTCCAATGACTGATGTTTATCTGCCATAACGAAGGCTAAGCCACGATTGAGTGGCTTTTGTATTAGGGAGGTACAAATTTTGAAGCATTGATGACTTACTAGTGCCAGGATCAAGATAGTTTCCCCATCACTGAGTATCCACAGGCTCCCTGTGAAATGACATCCCTGCCTGCAGTGGCACATAAGGGATGTGACATTGCCCAGGAGGGCAGTGGTAACTCAGGTGGGTGGGAATATCCCAGCAAATATGAACATATTGCCAATAAAGATGGGCACAGCACCAGAACTGGGTTTTGCATTCCAGTAATAATTATCTCATCTGGGAGCTTGTGCAAGGAATGAAGCTGTTTGTGCTGTATTCCAGGGCTTGATCCTTGTGTTGCTTTCAAAGAGTAGCAGTGATCTTAGCATCTTAAGATTCAGAATCCTCTTGGGATCAACAAAAGCCAAGGAAATAATTGTTTCCTGGTGTTAGGTTTAAAGCCTTCAATAAACCTATTTACCTGTGGAGAGGTTTGACAAAAGGCACCAGTTTTCAGTGCTCTTATGTCTGGCACAGTCTGCCAGCACCAGGAAAAGTATTTAAGAACTCAGAATTGCAGAATCACACCACTCATTTAAAAAAACCTGTAAGGAAATAGTCATTGACTAAAAATCAGAATAAAGCAAGTTATTACAAGCATGGGACCATCCTTCAAAAAACCAAAGCTGCCTTCAAATGAGGTAGACTTTGGCTGGGCAGCTCATCCTGGGATCTGTCCTGACTTGCAGCGTTAGTAAAAGAGGCTTTGGCAGCAGACCAGCAGGACAACATGCAGAGTTCATCCATGAGGAGTGGTGATCTCTGCCTAGAACTGCTTTGATACTTGAAGACTGGAAAGGGACTACTATGTCAGCAGTTTTAACAAAAAGCAGTTTTTACGTGCTGAAGGGAGGCTGGGAAAAAAAAGGCAGTAAAAACTTAACCCTGCAAGAAGACCTTTCAATTCTGAATGACTGGGAGAGAAAACATGGATAGAATTCAGCCTCACCAAGTGTAGAGTGGTGGAGTAAGAGTGTGCTGTGCCCCTGCAGCCATCACTGACAGAGGAGTCAAGGTGTGCCCCAGCATTGACTCCTGGGCTTCTCCTCTTGTGCCTCAGGACCAGTTCCTGAGGGTTATCCTTGAACTGACAACCTGTTCTAATCTTTTAGAGAAGAGCAGCTTGATGTTCAGTCAAAGGGCAAATTACACAACAGGAATTATGAGGAAAGCAAACCAGAACAAAACCAAAACCACATTATGCCTTCGTGCAAATCTGCCGCGTGCTTGTGGTTTGGATGCTGCGTGTGCTTCTGATTGCACCTCTCCAAGGAAAACCTGGCAGAGGTGTTGGGCTTCAGGGAGGTGTGGCAAAAGGGAAAAAGATGGGACAGTTTCAGTGGGAGAAACTGCACTGGCTGGGGCTGATCCTGTTTAAAGGACTGTCATGGAGGTGTGGAATCACAGCTAGCTGGAGGAAGTGACTGGAGAGGGGCATCTTGCTCTCTCTACCACCAGAAGGAAGGGGTTACAGAGAATAAATATTAACAAATAAAGTGAGTAGGAGCCAAGCTCCAATCTGAATTCCTCCTGCTACACATAGCTGAACTGTGGAATGTTGCTCTGGGCCATGTTTAATGCTAAAGGCTTACACAGTTTCAGAGGACTCTGGGCAAGAAATCCCCAGAGGACCAATAAATATGTAAAAAGGATGTCTGGCTTGGCCAGTCCCCGAGCCACGTGTAGCCAAAGGCTGGGAAAGTACATGTGGGTGGGAGCAGGACATCAAAGACATTTGTTGTGATGAAATCCCTCCCAAAAATGAGCTTTTAGGCAGGATCAAAGCTGGGCCACTGGCCTGCTTGGGGTTATTATGCACTGTGAGATTCAGTGAGTGTCCTCCATAATAACAGAAGTTCATTGCACTTGCTAGTGGGTATTCACAGAATAATTTGTCCTGTTTCCATTTCAGATGACAGTCTCCTGTCATCCCTCCCTGGCTTTGCTAATCCCAGCTAGCAATCTGCCTGTAGTTGTGCCTTGCTTCTTGATCCCTGTGGATGTGATGGAAGTTGTCCTGTGTTTGCTTTTCCACTCTGGCCCTTCAAGAAGGCTGCAACCCCAGAGAGCTTCTGCAATCACAGCACAGCTTGTTCCTCTGGGCATGGCAGTCCTGGTGCTGCCAGGGTTTCCACCTGCTGTTTCTAATAGCTTCTAGTAGAGGAAAATGTAGTTAGATTGGGGTTTTTCCCTATAGTTGGTAAATCTGCCCTGAGTTTTGGGCTGAACTCCAATACCCTTCCCTTGTAGTATTGAAGGTTCTGTGAGCCTCTTGCTGATAGTGGGTCCTTCTGCTGGTGAGCAGCATCTGTCCCATTTGTGCCCCCTTCTTTTCCCTGCCCATCCATGGGGGCTGGTGTCCCACAGCCCTGACTGTGCTTCCCAGCTGCTGGCCCTGACCTCCTTTGTGGTCTTGATAGTGAGGAAGTCCCGAAATGACATGCCACAAAACCGAGGGGATGTGTCCGTGCTTGGGCTGAACCTGTCTGGGGAGTGTGGGCAGCTCTGCTTGAGCCTACTAAGGGCAGAACCAGCCTCAGCCCCATACAGAAGCCTCTCAGGAGTGGGATTTACTGGATACCTTCCTCCCCACACACAGGCAGACAGGCAAGGCCATGTGAGGCCAGGGTGGCTGTGCTGGCTCCGGGCAGCTGCTGCCACACTGGTATCAGGAGCAATTAATGCTGAGCTGACCATGGGCCTCTGCAGAGCTGAGCAAGAGGGATGCTGAGCTGCAGGGCAGTGCTCCTGTGCATGTGGGCAGCAGCAGGCACAGAGGGCTCTTCCCTGGCTAATTCAGGCTGGCATTGGAAAGAAGTGCTGGGAGGCCCAACAGGCACAATCACTGCTCGGAATAGTCCTTGTGCCAGCTCCCAGTGTCCTGCCATCTCTGCTTACTGTAAGGCACAAGCCAGCATTTCCCAAGCCTAGGACTGGTCTCTCAGCCTGCCCTTGCCCCTTGCCGTGGCTGCCATGGGACCTGGCCACTGAAGCTGTCGCTGTCTGGTTTCAGAGCCGTGTCCCTCCACCTTGCTGCAGCGGCACATGGCAGAGCTGCTCCGCAGCGACCGCGACCTGGCCCCCAGCTTCCTCAACAGCGTCCTGAACCAGCTGAACTGGGCCTTCTCCGAGTTCATTGGCATGATTCAGGAGGTGGGTGTGCACCAGGGCTGTGGCATGCAGCACTCCATGGGTGCTGTGTCCTGCACACACAGGGGCTCAAGGCACAACTCACTGGGCTGGGGGTCACAGCCCTCCTTTGGGAAGGGGCTCCTTTTTAAGCTGTCTCCGTTGCTCGGCAGATCCAGCAGGCAGCAGAGCGCCTGGAGAGGAACTTTGTGGACAGCCGGCAGCTGAAGGTGTGTGCCACCTGCTTTGACCTGTCGGTGAGCCTGCTCAGGGTGCTGGAGATGACTGTCACGCTGGCACCAGAGATCTTCCTCGACTGGAACCGCCCCTCCTCGGAGCTGCTGCTCCGGAGGCTCGCCCAGGTACCCTCTTGTGTGAAGAAGCAGCATCCAGAGGGGCATGGGGACCCCTCTGCCCTCTCTGTGGATGTGTGGTGAACCAGGGGCTCCTGTTGCAAGTGCTGTAGTACTTAGAGGTGCTGCAGAACAGGTGGTGCTCCCTAAAATCTCAGCATATCAACTGCTCCCCTCCTTTGCAACTGCTCTGGTCACAGCTGATTTCTGCTTCTGCTGGGAGGGAGGGCGACAGCTGCTTAAATTGTCCTTATGAGGGGCCAGTAAATGCTGAATTCTCCTGTGACAAGCAGTGCCATGACATGTGGAGAGAAGTTGTGATATTTCTGAGTAAGGAGCTGTGGAGAGTGTAGCTGGTTTCACAGGGCACACACTCCAGTGTTCGGGCAGGCATCTTGGTCCTTTATCCCTCAGTCCTAGTGTTTGCTACTAAATGTCTCCACTTTCCTGCCACAATGACTGGGACAGTCCCATTCCAGTTCACAGCACCCCGTAGGCTCCAGTAAATTCATTTATTTTCTAAAGCATGAGCAATCCTGGAAAGCCCTGAGGGCAGCCTGTCCTTGTACACGCTGGATTGGTGCAGAGCAGTCAGATGTACCTTAGCAGTGCCACAAAGGTTCATCCTTTGGGCTTAGATATCTGAGCAGATGAAACAGAGCGAGAGGTGGCGGGGTCTGGTACCATCATCATGAGGGAAGTGCTCAGCTGAGTGAGGAGGAAAGTGAGGGGCCCTTAGCAGGTGGCTTTGGCAAGCTGGGGAATGTGCAGCAGAGAGTGGGGTGCTGCAGCTGCCTCCTTGCTACCTGTTGCTGTTATGAAGCCATGTCCCACAACTGACCAGGCCCACAGAGGGGTGCAGTGTTCTGCTGTTGTGCATTGGGGCAGCAGGAAGAAGGATTTTGCATTTGAGAGATGGAGCTCAGCTTGCAGCAGTTGTGTCAAGCCTGGAACAGTCCCTACTTATCCCACTGGGGGTTTGGGTGAGAGTTAATGGTGGCTAATTAAGTGTGGTCACAGCTGATTCCATCTGCAGATCGCTCTCTGCACTCACCCTGTGCTTCAGAGCTGGTAGGTCCATCCTGCTGCCAGCTCCAGGCAGGGCAGGACCTGCACTGTGCTCACCCTGCTGACACTGCTTTTGCCCACGGCTGCCAGCTCACTCTTCACACGTTCTGGCTTCCTGGGGACTGTAGCTGCTGCTTGCCAGGAGCTTTTCTCTGCAGAAGTAGCTTGGCTTCTGCAGGTGGGAATTCAGATTTAGGTGGGAGTGCTGACATTCAGGTGTCTTGACCTCAGACTGACTCTTCTCTGGGAGGTTTTGATTTGGTACAACCACTGTGATGTGGTACCACTCCTTCCATGCCAGGGCCAAGCAAGGTGTGTGCGGTGAGCCTCCCTCTGTGCATCCTCTGTCTCTCAGGCACTGAGTCCAAACTATAAGGACACGCTGCCCCAAAGCTCTTCGGATGCTGCTCACAGGAAGGCCTGTCTAGAAAATACAAACTCTCTCTGCTTTTCCCTACACAGCTCTTGAACCAGGTGCTGAACCGTGTGACAGCTGAAAGGAACTTGTTTGACAGAGTGGTCAACCTCCGTCTGCCGGGTGAGTGCCCTCTGTCCCTCTCCGTGGGAAACGCTGGGAGCGTGCCCTTGGGAAGGGAGGGGTGCCTTGGACTGAAGGTTAGTGCAGAGCTGGATGGGATCTGACCTCAGACCTGCCCTGCTCTGCCTGTCACACTGTAGCAGAAGTTCTTACCTTTCTCTTTTGCTTCCTTAGGGCTGGAGAGTGTGGACCATTACCCAATCCTTGTGGCTGTGACAGGGATCCTGGTCCGGCTGCTGGTGGACACTGATGTTCAGGGGTGAGTGGCTTTTGCCTTCCAATGCACAGGGTCTCTGTGTGTGGCACTGCTCTGGGTGCTGCAGTGGGGCATGGGAGGTGTTGCAGGAGCAACATGGGCTATGGAGACCAAAGTGAGGTGAAGCTGATGGGTGTGGATCAGGCAGAAACCAAAGAGCCGCATTCCCTGTAGCACCTGCATCCCAGTGCTACTGCTGGGTGCAAAGCCCCTTCCTGTGGTGGTGGAAAACCCTTGTGAGAGGTGGCTGTGATGGAAAACCCTTGTAAGAGGTGGCTGTGAGATGCTGTACTGGCAGCACATGTGCACCTTCCTCCTTGGGATGGGGCTGGCACTGTGTGACAGGATAGCTGCTGGTGGAAGATGTGAGCACTGCTTGTGACAGAGCTGTACTGAAGCCCTGCCCTTGCTGTCTCCCAGTGTCATTTGCAGGTGTCTTGCCTGGTCACTGGTTTGCTGTAGGCTGCTGTAGATGGGGCTCTTCTGTCTGTGCTGCACATGCTGCTTGTTTTCATGTTTGGAGAACACAATAGTGTCTGGCTTTGCAGAAAGCAGAGTCCCATCTGGCTGAGCAGCTCAGCCCTGCAGCCAGTCTTTCAGCTTCTTCTCTCAAGGACTCAAAGATGTACACAAATATATCTAATTATAACCTGCCTCCTGTGGCTGCTGCACCAGACTTACAGCCCCAAGTGTGACAGTGTCAAAACCTGGGCACAAGGTCATTGATCAGTGGCCTTTCTGGGCTGTGAACAGAGGTGGATTTTGCTTGCCCTCAGAACCTTGCTCTGTGGAAACATCCTGAATTTGCTGCCACAACTAGACACTTCTTCCTGAAGGGAAGGGGGAGGTGATAAAACCCTTCCTTCCCTGCATGCCAGGGTGAGAAGTCCTTCCCTGCCTGTCTCTCCATTGAACATGTGTCCCAGGTCAGATCACTTGTCAGGTCAAAATGGGGAAGGGGAAGGGTTGTCCCTCAGTTTATAGAACTCCAAAGAGCACTGGGAAGATGGTAGTGGGATATCAGTCACATCCTTCCTAGCCTGCAGGGAGTTCTGAAGAGACAGAAAGCTTCCAGACTCTATTCTTTCCCTGAAAAGCCTGTTGTGCTTTGGGTTTGTGAATTCCAGGCAGCCAGTGTCATCACCAAGTGGCACTGTCCCCTGTGTGCCAACAGCCTTCATGCCTTGGGCTGCACCATCACAAACCACAGACACTGTGCTCGAGGGAACTGGCAAGTCTCTGATGTTCAAAGGCTTTGTAGTCACTTCCCTGAGCACTGGAAAGGAGAAATAAATGCAAAATAGTGGAATGGTGTGTGAAAAGCATCGTGTCCTTAAGGTGGACCTGACTGAGCAGGAGAAGCAGAAGGTGGAAGAGGAGGAAGCCCAGGGAAAAATATCCATAAAGCAAAATTCTTCTGTGTGATTTTGCAAAGCCATGCACTAAACCTGAGGTTTGGTACATCAGTGATCTATAAAAGACAAATATTGCAGGGGAGCCACTGAGGTCAATCAAGACAAAAGAAGCAAGGCAGGCAGTGTGGAGACCTCTACTACTGCCTGAGCAGAGGGGATGGCAGAGACCAGGCAGAGATCACAGGCAGAGTGTGATGGGGAAGGGAGCACTGAGCCCCCACGCTCTTGGCAGCACTCTGAATTGAGGACTGGGTGTTGCACCCCACTCACAGAGTGGGGTGCAGCCACACTGGGAAATGGCAGACAGAGATGGGATGGAGAAAACCAAAACACTGAGACTTTTCTGCTGCCTTTGTATTCCTTGAGGGCTCAGCCCTGGTTTCATCCTCTGTCCAAGGCACCATCACCACAGGGTGCTGAAACCTGAGAGGTGCAGCTGGGGTAGCAGATAGCTACCTGGGGTAGCAATCACCCAGAACCCAGGGAGATGGTGCCTGTCCATGATGGCTAGCCCAGAGCACAGCAATGGGAAGCATCTGTATCCAGGTGCATGAGTAAGAGGAATGGAAAAGGAGAATTCAAGCCTTCCTCTTTACACTCTCATGGGAGATGACTGCCATGGCTGAAGTGATTTAAAGGGTCCTGTATGTAACCAGGCTCTCCAGAGCAGACCCATTTACATGGACTCATCTGTAGACAGCTTTCCTTTTTCCTTTCTCTCAGTGCAGCAAGCAGGATAATAGGACAGGCTTTGGTCCTTCCCCAGAACCACTCTTCCTGGGCAGTGCTGCAAGCTGGTAGAAATCTCCTCCAGGTCCCATTTGATAACTCCCAGATTGAGGGAAATCATTAACAAAGAGATTTTCCAACCCACATTTGCGTGTAGGAATGTCCCTGTGGGAATTACCAGGGACAGGGTGACCCTGTGGGAGGCTGTGCCCCAGAGAATGAGGACAGGGACGGGACCTTGAGAGACTTCCTTGCTTTGGCTGTGCATTTTCTGGTTGCCTCTAACCCAGTAAGCAGACATTGTGCCAGGCACTTGGTTGGAAGGTGCTGCAAACGTTTGGGACATAGGGAATGGCTCATCTGGTGGTGAAGGAACAAATTTATGGGATGAGAACATTGCAGTGGGGAAGTAAGTAAGTAAGAAAGTGAGAGCCAGGGCCCTGCCAACTCATCCAGTCGTGTTCTCAGGCTGCAATCAGATGCCTCAGCTGCTCCTTTCCCAGCACAGGACACTCATCCAGGCATTGAGTCCTCTTGCTGTGGACTCCTGGCATCAAGCAGAGCCATTAAGCACAAGGAAAGGGAGCATTGCCCAGGCTGGGCTGTGGGGAGACAGCTGATCCATCATTCCCGTGGTCCCTGGATGGAGCAGGCTGTGCTTTTGAGGGAGCAGAGGTGCATTTCCTTGCTGGCTCAGGCAGGATGGGCTGGTGCTGCTCGTGGTGAGTGCCTCCTCCCAGCCCTCAGGTCTGAGAGCTGTTAGCACTGGGAAGTGTCAGGGGCTGGCAGGGCCATGGGCAGGGATGTCCCTTTGCTCCTTTCTGCAGCCTTAATGACTGAGCAGGGAGGAGAGGAAATCTGCCAGGCTGAGCCAGGAGCTGGGCTGAATCCACACCACAGACCCTGGCTCTCTTCAGGCAGTATCATCCCTCTGTTTGTCTGCTTGCTAAATAATTGAGCAGATTTTCTATTAAGCCTTTTTCAGAGTGAGCTAATGGAGCAGTGCTGGCCAGAGCTGGTGTCAGGATCCTGGTGAGAGTGAGTGGCAGGGGAAGGGGTGAGGCCCAGAGGTGAGGCTGTGTGTGAGGGCATGCTGTAATTAGGACTGGCTTTGTGGGAAGTGAGTGGCCATCCCAGAGTGGAAATGAGCTGTGTTGTGTCAGGGCAGGGCCCCTGCTTTGCTCCTTGGGCTTCCCCCATGCTCCCTCCATCCTCTCAGAGGCAGGGAGGTGATGCTGTCAGGGTGAGGAGAGGGCTGGGACAAGTCCTAAAGAGCCTTCAAGGTGCATCTCCCAGGGACTTCTGCATGAAGGATGGAGAAGACAGGAGGAAAAGCACTGTGCTCACAGGATCATGGTGGTACTGGCCATCAGAGCAAAGGACAGGGATCCTGGACCAGAAACTGAGCCAGTGGGATGCTGAGCAGGAGCCAGTGGAACCTGCCAGAAGCAGCACTGGGCTGGTGTGATGTTGGGACATTTCTGTCTGGGTCTCTGCACTCCACTCCTTTGCAAACTATGAATGAGTGCAGAGAGATGGGCTGGAAGGAGACAAAGGAGTTCCTGGGGCAGAAGCAACACACTGGTGAGCAGAAAGGTAAGGAGGCACAAGAATAGCTGGAAGAGGAAGGCTAATAGACTGCTCAGTTGCTAAATTGTTTTGGGATCACCTCCAAAGATCAGAAGATCCCAGCCTGCAGATTCCTAATCAGCCTGGCCACCCACCTGTGTGCTCAAGTGCTGCTGGGACCCTGGGGGCTTGGCAGAACCTGTGGACATGGCAGTTTTCTGCTTAGTTCCTATAAGACTTTGTAATTAATTTGGGATCCCTTAAACTAGTGCTCCCTCAACAGTGTTGGTGAGCAAGTTGTGGTGGAAGGAGGGGCAGGAGTAGACATTTCATGGACCATACAGTCCAAAGGAGTCCTTGGTACCTTGCCCTTAAAGGTAAAACTGAAAAACTCAGAAAAAACTCAGAAAATTGGTGGTACTGCAGTTTTGCAGTGTGTAACATCGGGGTGAGCATGAGCCAGAGCACAGAAGAATTATTAGCTCTGGCCTAGGTTTCATGGTTAAAAAAGGAGTGTGGTCAGGGTTTTTACAAGCTGCCAGCTCCAAGTGCTGCATCCTGAGTGATGGGACTGCCAGGGCTGTCCCAGCCCCTTGAGGCTGTCAGGCACATGCTGGGAGGCAGGAGCAGGCCTTGTGCTGGCCAGCACCAGGCTTTGCTGATTTGAGCTCTCTGGAAAACTGTGAGCATCATAAGGAAAGGATCCAGGCCCTGCCGTGTCCATCCTTGGTGACAGGAGGACAGGATGGGACTGGCAGTCAGTGCAGCCCCCATTGTCCTGGCTGAGGTGTGAGGTGCCAGAGGAGACAGGAGTCAGTGTTGGACACTGGTCCCCAGAGCTAGTCCTTATCCCAGAGCCAGTCCTTATCCCAGAGCCAGTCCTTATCCCAGAGCTAGTCCTTATCCCAGAGCTAGTCCTTATCCCAGAGTTAGTCCTTATCCCAGAGCCAGTCCTTGTCCCAGAGCCAGTCCTTGTCCCAGAGCTAGTGTTTATACCAGAGCCAGTCCTTACCCCAGAGCTAGTGCTTATCCCAGAGCCAGTCCTTATCCCAGAGCCAGTCCTTATCCCAGAGCTAGTGCTTACCCCAGAGCTAGTCCTTATCCCAGAGCTAGTGCCCCAGAGCTAGTGCCTATCCCCACACACACTGGCACAGGTCCCTATGTGCCAGGGCCAGGAGCTTTGTGCTGACCCATCACTTTGCCCTGCAGTCAAGGAGCAGGAGGAAGGTTTGGCAGGGAGCCAGGGGTGTAATGGTGGACATGGCTGCCAAGAGAGGACAGTGTATTCCTTGGGGAAGATCCATTAGGTTTCCCAGCTCCTGCCTGTCAGAGAGGCTTTGCTCCTGGCTGTTTCTCCTTGCTGAAATGTTCTGCCTTTCAGGCTGCTTAATGAACTGCTTCGACAGTTCAAGCCACCTCCCAGTGCTCATTGGATCAGCAGTGTGGTGGTGTGGGATCCTTCTGAGCACCAGGAATGTGTGAAAAGCAGCAGCAGGACTTTCCTGGGTAGAGGCAGAGGGATCCCTTGAGGGCAGCATGGATACAAATCTCAGAGCAAGGCCGTGGAGAACAAGCCTCAGCTTTCCTGCAGGGATAGGAGAATTGCAGCCAGCCTAGGAGAGCTCTCCTGGGCTTTTTCAGGCTGATGTGTCCCTGGAAAGGCCCCTGGGAGCTTTTCTTACGCTTCCTGAGCTTTCCCCAGTCTTCAGTCATTATCCTCAGCTGAGGATGTAGGTTTGCAGGAGCACTAATGCCTGGAAAGCTGGTATTGGCAGTGGGGAAGGGGAACATTTTTGGGGAGACAGACAAGAATTGTGATAATGGGTGGGTAACACCCACTCTGGGTGCTGGGGCCCAAAGCAGCAGTTCATCTTTCCTTCTGGAGGAAGATGTGCTTAGATGTGGCACACGCTCTGGCACGGGCTTGGCACTGTCTCAGCAGGTGCAGGCCACACTCGGGTCAGTGCCCTCGTCTGGCTGGGCCCTGGCTGCAGTCAGCTGGCTCTCTTCTCTTTCCCAGACATTCCCAGGTTACAGTCAGACCTTCCTACCCATGGGATCCCTGCCGGGGTGCAAAGCCAGGGGTGATGGCAGCAGCTCAGCTCCACCCTCAAGGTGCCGCTCCGCTCTGTGTCTGACACACCTCGGCAGCCCCGTGTGGCTGGCACAGCGTCCTGGCCCGTCAGGACACTGCACTAACACGAGGTGACAGGGCCAGCCAGGGCACGGCCAGCGGGGGCTGTCGCTGTGCATCCGTCACCTCCGCCTGCCGCGGGGCACGGAGCTGCACAAAGTCACTGCAGGAGCGGCGCTGGGAGCCGGGCTGCCTCGGGAGAGCTGCTCTCCCAGGCACTCACACCTCCTTGGATGGGGGGGCAGTACTGACAATTTATTTGGGCACAAAGTTGAGTTTTTGCTGGGGAAAAAGCTGCTTGTTTCTGAGCCAGAGAAGTTGAAAGGATGTGTGCTGGTGTGGTCCCCAGTGCTGCAGGGTTCTTCCCCTCCTGCCAGTCACAGGGCTGCCAGCAGCTCTTGGGACCAGAGCTCAGCCATGGGAGGGGGCTGCAGGTCTCTGAAGGGTCCTGGCCTCCCCTGTGCTGCATGTGATGGCCACATGCTCCTGCTCCAGCTGTGGATGGAACACTGGTGACTGGAAGATGGATAGGATACTCTTATCCTTCTGTGGGATCAGACAGGCATTTTGGGGGGGGCAGAATGACTCCCTGTTTCAGGAAGAGGGAAGGGTGGGTGCCAGGAAGGCAGCACATGGGAAATGAGTGGGGGGCTCCATCTGCAGGGAGCACCAGGGCTTTGCCAAAGGCAGTCCCAAAGGCAGTGCCCATCCCTAGTGGTATCTTTCCCCTTCATCTAAAGCCTGCTTGTTCCTTTTGGGGTCTGGATGTGCCCTTGTGTCAGTCGGTGCTCCCAGGCATCATTTAGGGGACCTGCCCTCCCAAGGACAAACCACTGACTGCTTCTGTCTCATCAGCAGCACACCACCAGCACATTTAACCCCCTTGCCAAGGCCACCTGAAGGCCATTTGATAGGAACAGAGGCTGCCAGTCCAGTGCAGGTTGCCTGGTTCCGTGTGCCAGGCCTGCAGGAATTCAGGGCTCCCTCAGCCTCCCACCGCTGTGCCCGTGAGCTGCACACTGCTGCAAGGGCAAGGAGACACTCAGCCCAGCGTGAGCTTAAAAAAATAGGCATTTTTATTCCAATGGAACTAGAGAATTACGACCCAGGAGAGGAGAGGATTACTCACATTTATCGATAGGCTGATTAGGTTACTGCCTAAATAGCTGTGCTTGAGCAGCGTGCCCGCCTCAAGGAGAAGCAGCGAAGGAGCGCGTGGTGCATCGGAGACCTCGGTGTCCTTGGTGGCACGGCGAGCTCGGAGCAGTGCGGGCTGGGGCGCTGTGTCTCGTCACCTCATCCTGCCTTGACGATTTACAGCTTCTCGGGAAGCAAAAGCTTGTAAGGTTTGCTTGGCTGCGTGGCTGGTCAGGCGCTGAGCTCCATCCCTCCTGCATGGCCGCATCTGGGGAGGGGTGTTGGGGTGTGTACCCCCCGTTTGTGACAGGGTCACAGTCCCCTGCTCCCAGCCATGACATGCTGATGGTGGCCGGCGTGTGCTGAGAGAGGACGGTGGCATGAGCCGGGACAGTGTCCCACCTGTCACAGCTATTCCTTGGCCGGGGGGGGGGCGGTCTGTGGCAGTGCTGTCAGGTTAGGCATCTCATGCCTGGGGACATGACAGACCCCCAGACCTGGTGTCACATTAGGGAGGGCGGGTTCCCAGATGAAGGGTATTTCTCCAGCATGCTGGGTTCATCAGCATTACCCATGTGCTAACAAGGCCATTGCCAGCAGATTATGCAAGGCGCTCTTGCTGGGCACCAATGTGCCCATGGCCCAAAACCCACCAGGAGCCCATGGCTGAAGCAGTTGTTGGTGATGTCAGTCACTCCCGTGGGTTGTGGTCAAGCCAGGAACTCAGGATGCCCAATAATCCTGATCTAGCAGCGATGGAGGAGACCAGCTCTCAGGAGGCCTCAGCTCTGCTCCCAGCTCTGTCCCACTAAGACACGATGGGGGTATCAGAAAAGACAGAGCTGATGGACTCTGAGTCCGACTTGAGCTGCAGGACCTTGGGGTGCTTGGGGTCAGGGAAGTCCTCGCCGAGGGCCAGGCGAATCTTGCCGTTCTGTGTCTCCCTGATGGGCTCGAGGAAGACGACATGTTTGTTGGCGCTGGCCTTGCGGTTTGGCCCGTCGGTGGCAGGGGGAGTGGTGCTGAGGATGGAGGACTGGGCGCTGCACTCCTGCGGGGGGCTCAGCGGGGCCGGCTTCTTGCAGCAGCCCAGGCAGCGGCACGGCGTGAGGTACAAGTAGATGATCACCAGCACCAGGCTCACGATGCAGCCCAGCAGGGTCGTGAGGCCAGTGCTGAAGGTCTCCCCAGCTGCCTTGGGGTAGAGGACGGTCATGTTGAACTCGCACACCCTGCTGAAGTTGTAGGCGCTGTTCATGGCCAAGCCTACGTAGACCCCCGAGAGCCAGGGCTTGGCTGCAGCGATCCTCAGGCTGCCATTGCGATAGACCTCCAGGGAGCGATTGCTGTTCCCCGGGTGTTTGATGGGCTCGTGGTGAGGGGTGATCCACATGGAGGTGGTGGCAGCCTGTGGCAGGCTGCTGTTACTGGTGTTACAGGTGAGCAGGACGGGCTGGCCCACCACCACCTCCAAGTGCGAGAGGTGCGCGTCTTCGGTGCTTGCCGAGCAGTTCTCAAACATGTCTCTGTGTTTGAGGAACTTGATCAGGGACCGGGGCACGTTGTCAGACACCTTGCAGGTGTGTTCCTCAGAGAAATCTTTCACGGAGCTGAAACCTCGCTGATTCCAGCGCTGAAGCATCAGGTAGAGCGCGCAGCTGCACCTGATGGGGTTGTTGTGCAGGTACAAGCCATTGCCGATGTTTTCGGGCAGAGCTGCCAGCACCTCCACGGGGATGCTGCTCAGGCTGTTGGAGGAGAGGTCCAGCGTGCGGAGCTTGTGGATTCCCAGCCCCTGCACAGCATGGAAGGGGAAGGTGGTCAGGTTGTTCCAGCTCAGGTAGACTTTCCGCAGATCACTCAGCTTGGCAAAGGCGTTTTCATCCACCCGCTTGATGTGGTTGTCGTAGAGCAGCAGCTCCTCCAGGCTCACCAGCGCCTCAAAGTAGTGCCTCTCCACAGCTTGCAGGTGGTTGGAGGACATGTCCAGGTGCCGCAGGAAGGAGGCATTGTGGAAAGCCCGCGGAGAAAGGTCCCGAATCTGGTTGTGGCTGATGTGAAGGGCCTCGAGGTGCGGGAGGGCGGCCAGCCAGTGGTCGCGGAGCCGGGTGAGGGCATTGTGGCTGAGGTCCAGCGTGGTGGTGGTGGGCGGCAGTGCGTGGGGCACCCGCTGCAGCATCTGCCGGCTGCAGCTCAGCAGGTCGGAGGTGCAGATGCAGGCGTCGGGGCAGCGGTGGGGCTGCGGGGAGGCTCGGGGGGCGCTCAGCTGGAGCAGCAGCAGGAACAGCTTTGCCACCCGCGGCCAGACCGAGTCCGCGGTCGCCGGTGAGGACATTGTGGCGGGCAGGAGCCTCTGTACAGCCCGGCGGCACAGCCAGGCTCGATGAGACGAGAGAAAAAATCTGCAGCCGTCTTTCGTCTCTCCCCCAGCGCTGGCTTGGCTCTACCAAGCATCCACAGACGCCCTTTTGCCCCCCGCGAAAGAGGATCCCGATTCCAGCCGTGGGGCTTGAAAAGACCTAAAGGGCGGCATCGCCCTGCCCGGCTCAGCCGCGGCTGCCTCGTACCTGCGCTGCCGGGGGTCGGGGGCTGCCGGGGGTCGGGTGGGCGCCGGCGATCAGCATCGGGGGGCTGAGGCGCTCGGGCGCTCCGGGGCTGTGTGTCGGGCTGGGCGGGCGCCTCGCTGCCTCCTGGAGCTGCTCATCCCTGGAGTGCGAAGTTTCTCAGGGCTCAGCGCCGCCGGGGCACATCGGCTCGCTACGACCTCCGAGGAGCCTCGTCCGGCTCCGTCCCGGGCAGCATCTCCGGGAGCCGGGCGCGCTCCGGGAGCGCGGTCCCGCTCCTGCCCCTATTTACGGGCGGGCGGTGCGCGGCGAGGGGGCCGGGCGGGATCTCATTGGCCCCGGCGCGGGGAGTGGTGGCCGCGGCGGTGGCCCTGGCCCGGTCCCTGTCCCCTTCCCTGGCCGTGGCCCTCCCTGCGGGTGGGCAGAGCGATGCGCAGCCAGCACCGACCCTGCGTGGTCGCTCGTCCCCAGGGGGGCTGAGGACCATTTCGGCCGTACCGGTGTGCGGCCGCCGGGGAGCCGCGACCGGCTGTAATCCATAAAGCGGCTGCTCCGCCGCTGCCCAGCCTCTGGCAGAATGCTGGAATAAACGCGTCACCTCTGGGAGCACCTCGTGTCACATCCTGCGCCCAGGCTGGGAGTGGGGATGGCGGTCACCCCCCGGTGCTGCTTCTCTCCCAGCCGCGGCCCTTCTTGCTCCCTAATCCTCATCACCCCACGAGCTGGGGACTCCCCAGCACCCCCGGCCCTGGGGTGAGCAGGGGGGCTCAGCCCGGTGGGGTCTCCACGGCAGAGGGGGTGCCACGGGCTGCTGACGGGGAAGGAGTGGCCATAGGGTGAAGGACACGCAGGAATGTCATTATCCAGAGCTCAGGCGGTTTAGTGGGAAGAGGAGAGCTGGGGAATTGTTTTCCATTAGGGCAGCAAAAAGCTAATTTGGCGGCTGCGGCTGCTGCGAGTCAAGGGGCTGTTAACCCCCTGCGCCCTGGCTCAGCCTGTGCTGACTGGCTGCTCCCTTGCCCCTCCTGCCGCTGGGGCGGCTCTGCTTGCCCTTGGTCGGCCACGGAGCCAGCTCTGCTCCTTGCCAGGGACTGTTACCAGGCACTGGTGCCTGAGGGAGACACTCATTAAGGCGACCTTCATCCGTCCTGGCTGTGCCCACTGAAATCAGGGAGGGCCACGACTCCTCCCTCCTGCCTTTTGGGGGGACCTGCTTGCCCTGAGCGCACCCTGAGCTGTTCTGTTGGTGCAGGAGGGCCCCAGCCCCTGGTGTGAGGCTCTGCAGAGCATTTCCCCTCAGGTGCTGTGACCAAGAGCAGCGCTGGGTGCTTCAGCTGTCCTGCAGCAACCCCAGGCTCGGGCACTGGCCCGAGGGCTGCAGCCTCAGCAAGTGCTGAAGCACCACATTGATTCTGGAGCTCTGAGTCGGGGTGGGAGAGGAGGAGCAGGATGGCTGCTGCTCTTTGGCTGCATTTGAGCATGTTCCCCTGGACCGGGGGGACATCAGCTGGGGATGCTGGTGTGGGAGCACAGGGTGGGTTGTCTGAGGCCTGTGTTCCTTGGCAGGACCGAGCGTGCCACCGCGGTGCTGCTGGCAGATCCCTGCTTCCAGCTGCGCTCCATCCAGTACCTGCTGGGCCACGCCGAGCCCTCGGCCCTGGCAGCAGCCGCCCCGGCCACGGACAAGCGCCACTTCTCCCTGCACACCTGTAAGTGCTGGCACTGCACTGGGAGCTGGGCTCTGCTCGCCACCCACAGCTGGGGAGGGAGGAATGGGGCTGCTGGTGTCTGTGTCCCCTGCAACATCCCAGCCCTTTTAGTCTTGGGGTCAGGTGTCTATGCACTCCTCTACCACCCCAGGGGCAGCACTTTGGATGGGGATGTATCCAGTGCCAGCCAGTAGTTCTGCCCTTCTCAGTGTCCAGTGCTCCCTGTCCTGCTGGTCCCCAAGGGCAGCTGCACCCCCTTGCATCACTCAGCAGCCTCAGGACAGCCTGAGGGTCCCAGTCACCCCACACACACCCAGTTTGTTCCCCAGACACAGAGTACATCAGTACGGAGGAGCTGACAAAGGTGGAAAAGATGCTGAACCATCTGAGTGAGGAGTCCAAGCAGGCAGCTGCGACCACACTGGTGAGTCCTCCCCCTGCCCCGGCCCTGTCCCAGTCCTTGACAGCAGGCCTGGGACACGGGACTTTGGATGGCACTGCTAACTCCTGGTAATCCCCACAGCCCACCAGCGAGGAAGACCTGTGCCCCATCTGCTACGCACACCCCATCTCGGCCATCTTCAGGCCCTGCTCTCACAAGTCATGCAAGTGAGTAGCTCCACCAGGATGACTGCCAGCCCCTGCCCCTGCCCTGTGCCGTATGAGTGGGGGCTGATGCTCTTTCCTCCTCTCTCCCAGAGCCTGCATCAACCAGCACCTGATGAACAACAAGGACTGCTTCTTCTGTAAGGCCACCATCACAGGGGTGGACGACTTCACCAAGCCAGCCAGCTCGTAGAGCCCAGCCCCACACCACGGGCTCCCCCAGCGGAGCGGGGCAGCCCCCCCGCCTCACTCTGCCTTCTCCCCAGACGCTTGCCCTGCTCAGGGCTGTGGGACCCTCACCCAGAGGGTCAGGACCCAGCATGGGGCAGCAGCGTGAGGTGGGAGGGCTGCAGGGTGGGAAAGCCAGGTGCCCAGCAGCCTCTCTGCCCCAGGGGCCGTTCTCAGGGAGGGGAGCCCAAGGCCTCGGCTCTGCAGCAGTGCTGGGAACAAATGACAGCCCCGGGGCCAGGGCAAGGGGGCTGGGCTGGGCATTTGGGCTGTTAACTTGCCCCTGGCTGGGGGCTGATTTCATGAAAAGCAGCATTAAATTATTCTTCCTTATGTGGTGCCCTGAAAGATGGGAAAGGGAAGGCCCCCGGTGTTTGGGCTGCACTCAGGTGATGCTTAACAGTAAATGGAAATATAAATATTTAATCCAAGGAGAGCTGGAAGTGCAGGGCCTGCTGGGGGCTGCTACATGATGATGCGTGGCTCTGGCACAGACTCGGCGATGGATTTGTGTGGCAGCACATTGGCCCCGTTGAGGTAGAGCTCGTCGTTGACGATGACATCCTCGCCCAGCACAGTCACGTTCTCCATGCGCACCTGCCCCAGAGAGGCCCTGTCACATCCCTGGGCTTGGGCTCCTGCTCCTGCCTGCAGGGACCACATCCCTGCAGCCGCAGCCTGAGGAGGTGGGAGGGCAAGAGCTGAGTCCCAATCCCCTGTGGGGGAACGCGTGTCCTCACCCACTGCCCCACGGAGCAGCTCCAGCCCACGATGCAGGACTCCAGCCAGGAATGGGAGCGGATGCGGGCCCCTTCCAGCACAGTGCAGCGTTTGATGCGCACCCCGTCCTCCACCACCACGCCGGCCCCGATCGTCACGTTGGGGCCGATGACACAGTTTGCCCCAATCTTGGCACTGGGGTCCTGGAAGGAAGAGGGCCCATGCCAGGGTTGGGAGGGCAGACAGCTCTTGGCATAGCCCATGCCACTTTGCCAGCCAGGGAAGAGGAGGGCACAGCTTGAGGATGGCAGCGAGGACAGTGGTGGGACAAGGCAGAGAGCTCATGACGTGCCCGGGGCTGGTGTGCTGGGGGCTGGCACTTACCACCAGCACATTCCCTACGACACCGGGCCCCGAGTGCAGCTTCTCGGGGTGCTGAGCTCGCAGCGCTTGCAGGTACATGCACATGCCCGTAAGGAAATCCTTTGGCTGCCCAATGTCCATCCAGAAGCCTGTGGGGACAAAGCCATGGTGACAGCCCCCAGCGTGAGGGTGGCAGTGCAGGCAAGACCCCTGATGCTGCCTGCACTGTGCACAGGGCCTTACCCTGTAGCTCCATGGCATAGAGCTGCCCATCCTGTGCCATGGCTGGGAAGATCTCCTTCTCGATGGAGGTGGGGCGCAGCTGCGAGGACAGGGCACAGGGCTGAGCAGGGGGCACAGCCCCTCAGCCCAGCCCAGCCTGGCACCCCGGCTCGTACCTGGATGCGTTGCAAGATGCCAGGGTTAAATATGTAGAGGCCAGCGTTGATCTTGTTGGACACAAAGACGCGTGGCTTCTCCACGAAGCGGCAGATGCGGCCGGTGTCGGCCTCGCACACCACCACACCGTACTTGGCCGGCTCCTCCACGCGGGTCACCACCAGGGAGCCCTCGCCGCCGTGCTGCCGGTGGAAACGGGCCAGCGCCGCGAAGGGGAACTCGCAGATCACGTCGCTGTTGAGGACAAAGAAGGGCTCCCCGTCCTCGGCCAGCAGGTCCCGCGCCAGCGCCAGCGGCCCCGCTGCGCGGCCGTGAGTGAGGCCGCAGGGACGTGGTGAGCCCGGGTCCTGCTGGCCCCACCTCTGCCAGTCCCAGCATCCCTCCCGAGTCCCAGTCCCTCCGGATCCTCTCCCGGCCCGCTGTCCCTGGTCCTGCCCACGTCCATCCTGGCACACCCCTCCTCATTCCCCTGCTCCTGCCAGCCCTATCCATCCATAGTCATGCTGCTGCCCATGGTGTCCCACAGCCCTACCCATCCATACCCACCCTCATGCCCACGATGTCCCCCTCCCAGCGTCTCTAGCCGTGCCGTATCCATCCCGGTGTCCCCCTCTAGCACCCACCCTGCTGTCCCTGGACTTCCTCCATCCCGCCTGCGCCCACCCTCCCGCCCCAAGCACCCGCCTGAATCCTACCTGTGCCCAGCGGCTCCTTCTCGTGGGACATGGAGATGCGGATGCCGAGCTGCGGGCACAGGGTGAGCGGCGGGACAGGCCGGGTAACGGGGGGAGGAAGGAGGAGACGGAAGGGCTCTTACCCGTTGTTCCTGCTCCCGCATAGCGGCCTCCAGCGCGTCCGACATGTAGCTCACCGCCAGCACCACATGGCTGACGCCCGCCTGCGGGAGCGCGGGTCAGCCGGCGGCGGGGCGGTCCCCGCGCCCCCCGCGCCCCGCGCCCCCACCTGCCGGAGAGCTTCGAGCTGGTGGAGCAGCACCGCCTTGTTGCAGAACTCCACCAGCGGCTTCGGCCGGCTCAGGGTCAGCGGCCGCAGCCGCGTCCCGAAGCCGCCAACCAGGATCAACGCCCGCATCCCCCGCGTCCCGCGTCTCACGCCAGCGCCCGCACCGACACGTCAGCGCCGGGCGCGCCGGGCGCGTCACCGCCACGCAGCACCGCCGGGGCCCGCCTCCGCCGCTCCTACCGCCCGCCCCCGGCACACTGCCCGCCCGGGCCCCGCCTCCGCCGGCTCCTACCGCCCGCCCCCGGCACACCACCTTCCTGCCCGGGTCCTATCGCCCGCACTGCACACTCCCCCGCCCAACCGGATCTTAAGGCCCGCCCGGGGCCCATGGCCAAATGGTCAGGTCGTTGCTGCGGCCACCGCACCCTGCTCGGGGCCGGGGCGCCCTTGGGACGCAGCAGCCACGGCGCGACCCCGATGAGAGGTCCCGCACCGGGCGGGAACGTTCATCCAAACCCCCTACACCCATCCCCAAGGTTCAGACGGCGGGAGAGGCAGGCACGGCACGCCGCGGACAAAAACAGATCCTTTAATGGTTTTTGGTTCTCTGTGAAGCACAAACAGGGTGGTTATTAATGTAAAAACAAACGGGGCCAAGGCTATGTACAAGCTGTGGAGTCCCAGCGCGGTGGTCCGAAGGGAGAGAAGCGGCTCCCACTGAGCACCGGCAGCGCAGCCCGTCCGTCACGGCCCAGTGAGACAGGGAAAGGCGGGAATGAGCGCGGGGGGACAGCAAGGGACTCTCCCGGCGGTGCGGCCTGACCCACCCAAGCACAGCCCGCGGGGACAAGGACATGCAGAGGCGGGCGGCAATGGGCCACGCTAGGGCAGGGCCAGGGAATAATGTGGGTGTTGTGGGTACCTACACCCCTGCACTCCCCCAGCCTCGCTGCCTCCTGCAAACCTGCTCCCTGAAAATCCTGCGAGTCCTGGCAAGGTAGGGACCCACAGGAGCACTGAAGTAATCCAGTGCAGGGCAACGTGCCATGGATAAAGGTCCTTCTCCAGAGGATGGAAGGGGAGCAGTGGCTTGGGCAGGCTTTGAGGAACTGGGAGACAGGCAGAGAAATGGGGCAGCTCTCCTGTCCCCTTCCACACCAGTGCCACAGACCTGTGCCTGAGATGTGGCAGCCGTGCTTTCCGAGCGGCCTCTGCGCACATGGAGTCGGCACACATGCGACATGCGAGTATTCCCCAAACAAGCATCCCTGAAGTAATTAAAAAAAAATCCAACCCTGGCCTTGTGGGTACACAGGGTAATGGTAATGCCATGGAACAAGTCAGTGAGAGCAGGAGGGAGCAGCCAGGGCCCCAGCACAGAAACAGGAGCTGAGGTGGAGCAGGGTTCGGTCTGGTACCACCAGGCCACAGTATCAAACGTTAATTCCTCATCAAAGGAGGCTGGGGACATTTATTTTGGGAGACACTGACTCTGTGAAGCAAAGCTGAACAGTCAGGCAGTGGTACTGAACAGTCAAGACAGTGGCTCTCACTGCTCAGCCATGTCACCCCCTCACCTGACCTCTAGAGACCCTCAGGGAGGAGATGGGGATCAGCCCTAAGCCTCAGCCTCCCCTTCCACCACCTCCAGACCTGTTGGAAGAGCAGGGCCTGGGGGCAGAGGGTCCCCAGGGGAAGAGGGCAGCTTTGTGCTGGAGGGACAGACTCTGTACTTTAGCGGAGGGTAAGGGTTGAAATGGTCCAAAATGCCCCACTGCACAGCTGGGGTCATGTTAACTGCTACAGATACTATTGCTAGCCCACGAGCTGAGCACTTTCAAGTCAGTGGTCCAGGGCAGAGTCACTCCTGCAGAGCCCCGTGCCTGCCCATGCCATGCCATGCCATCAGGGAGCGAGCAGACCCCAGGTTCAAGCACAGCTCCACGTGTGAGGCATTCCCTCTGGGCCACAGTTCTGCCAGGGATTGCATTTGGTCATTTCATTTCCGTGTTTGGGATAGATACTCACAGTACCCAAACAGCAGAAAAAGGCAGCATCAAAAGCAAAGCCCCATAGGCAAAACCCAGGGCAGAGCCAGCGACACCAAACACAGGGACCTGCACCTGACTTCTCACCGGTGGCCTCACAGATGCTGCCAACCGTCAGGCAAGTGCCCTTTCCAAACAACTCAGGAAAAATTCAAAGGGGAAGCTCTTGAGACAGAAGGCTCCTCACACCAGAGCTCCAGCCTCATCAAGAGCCCTGGGCTCTCCTGCTTTCTCTTCCCTATGTCCAGGTCCTCCCTCCAGAACGCACATATGATGAGCGAAGAACCGGGACACCTGACACCCAGCAGGCATCTACAGAGCCTCCTCCAGAAGGCAGAGCAAGTGCGGTCAGAACCATCCGGTCAGCACGAGGAGTTCTTCCATCCTGCCTCACCTCAGCTCTTCTATCCAAGTACATTTAAAAAACAACAGAGTGATACAGTTGTTTAAAACCAAATTTGTCTGTGTTTTTCCTGTGGTAGTGGGTGGTCTTGTCTGCTCCTGCCACCAGGACAAGAATAAGAGGCCACAGCCCAGAGCTATAAGAGGCCACAGCCCAGAGCTACTGGTTTTCCTCACGCATCTGTTCCATGATATTGATGAGGCTTTCCAGCCCGAACACGTAGCCCATGTCGGGT
This sequence comes from Fringilla coelebs, assembly GCF_963513975.1. NCBI lineage: Eukaryota > Metazoa > Chordata > Aves > Passeriformes > Fringillidae > Fringilla > Fringilla coelebs. The sequence goes on from NC_140039.1 coordinate 5,488,804, forward strand.
CCGTCGTGCACAGTGGGGTCGTCGCGGAAGCCCTTGAACGTGCTGTGAGCAAAGTCAATCATGCGCACGTCCACCTTGGGCTGGGCCGAGGAGCCGGGCTCCGAGCTGCCGCCGTCCTGGAGGCCCTCCGGGACCGAGCCCTCCCCGCGCTTCAGGCGCGCCTCCGGCCGGCGCTCCAGCACGGGCCCCGCACGGCTGTCCTTCCCGTCGTAGATGATGAGGAGGGAGCTGGAGTAGAAGCGGTAGGAGGCCTGTCTCTCCAAAACCGCCTTCAGGCTGCGCAGTTTGGCGAGGACAGGCTCAAAGAGGTCCTTGCGCAGCTCAATGCCGTTGTGCAGATACTGGTAGAGGGCGTTGCGGAAGCCTTCGATGGAAAGGCCGCGCCCATAGTATTTGTTCCTGCATAAGTAATGCCCCGTGTCCAGCTGATAGACCTGGAACACCAAAGGAAATGCACATCAAGTGGGAGCAACGGGCTAAGGCCACGCAGAGAGCCCTGAGCTGTCCTGCACTGACAGGGCAGAGGCAAAGAAGGAACTCATCCTATCCCCATTATGATTGAGTGGGAGCAGGACACAGCTCTGCCCATTCTCTGTATCCTAGAGCAGCTCATGGGTGCTGCCCAGAGACATACTCAGGATGCCTGAGCACTAGTTCTCTTCCAGGACACCCAAAAGGGGCTCACGAGTCCCAGTGCCCCATAAAGGCATGACACAACTGACCCCAAGAGTTAAAAAGCCAAGTCTTACAGCAACTCAGACAATCCTCTGGCAGCAGGAGCTGCTGACACCTATTACAATTACGTGGCAAGTGATTAATGAGGAGCCCTCATTGCTTCAGAGTCTGTGGGCAGAGATTTGGGTTTACAAGATCTGGTTCCTTTTGCAAGTGGGGAAAGGAGCGATTATTGCACAACAGCAAACCCTTGTGCACAGGCCCAGGCACAGCAGACCAACTTTTTAACAATCAGTGCAGCATAGAAGGAAATGTCAGACACTTCCATTCCCAAGCATTGTGATTCTGGCTGAACACTAAGCCACAAAAATAATTTTATTAGAAAATCCCCCTAACTGTCTGTGAACGAAGGAGCTCTGGACAAAGGAGGTCATCTCAGGGAAAGCAGGTTCATTTGTGTTAGGCTTAGAAATGAAGACAAAAATAGCATGAATGCTGCTGCACCTACCTGGAGAGGGAGGTTGAAATTCAGTGCTCAGCAGGAAACACTAACTGAGAGGCTTAATGCAGCTGTGAAAAGGAAGGTACAGCATCTGCAGCCTGGGGGATCCCTACCTGCATCCCACATACACGCACACCCAAGGTGGCAGAAGTGCTCTGTTCACACTTCTTCATCTGCCGAGCAGCCTTCTCCTCAGAAGCATCATCTCCGTGCTGTCTGGTCCCCATCTTCAGATCAAGCACACAGGGAAGCTTGAAGTGATGCACCACGTTCTCCAGCAACAGGAACTCTGGGATATGTGTCAAGGAGAGCTCACCCACCACAGACAGGGACCTGGGCCAGCAGGAGATAGGGCTGGACAACAAACAGGAACCAAAGAACAGACAAGACAAACAGGTTGGTGAGCTGAAGAAAAGGACAAAACCCAAACAGTGTACCCAGACTTTCACAGCTGGGAGAAAGAAACAGCCTAGAAAGTGGAACAGCCAACAGCAGGAAGGTCACATGCAGTTGTACTGGAAATTCAGAGGGGAAACTGAAAAGCAAAACACTGGTGTCAGGAAGGACATAGTATGCCAGTAGGAATTGCTGATCCATTAAGAGAGAGCTTAAAGTCTAATCAAATTAGCCATCTGACCATATGGATAAACAATACAAAGCCCACAGACTGAAAACTCAAGGGTCAAGTAATGGCAGGGTTGGCCTGTCCAGAACAGCAGCACTGCCCAACACACAGGGAGGAACTGGGGAGGTGACAAAGCCAGGAAACAGAACAGTAAGAGGAGCCCTCTGTCACCAACATACAATGGGTAAGCCCCTGCACTAGGGCACAGCACTGAGAACACACCCCAGGCACTCTGTACAGCAACTTGTTCCAAAAGGGGGAAAAAACAGCCCAAAAGTTTGCCCTAAGGAGTCCCACAGGGCACAGATCAACATGTTAAACCTGAAATGGCAACCAGAGCACAGCTGGATTAAACATGCAAGAGCAGAACTGTGCTTGGTTTAGAAAGAGAAACTTCATAAAAATAAGGAAGTGTGCTTAAAAAGGAGAGGGCAGCCAAAAAGAATGACTTCTCTGCAAGTGATGCAAGCTATTTAAAAATAAAATCTGGAGCCTCCAAGCTCACACTCGAGAATTGGAGAAGGAAGCCCAGGCAGTTAAAATGATGCATACAGCTATTAAAAGTAAGCTTGTTTCTATGCGAGGAAAACAGAATCCAGGTGAAACAAAATAACCCTGCAAGCTGGCAAGTTCAGCAAAAGCAGGAGGAGTCATTTGCGAAGGCACAGAAAACAAACCCATCTTCAACCATATGAAGAAGTCAGTCAGACTGCCTGAAGGGGGACTGACATCTTTAGGGCCACTTCCAATCCAAACCATTCTATGATTCATTAGTGTCACAGTATGGGAAGCAGGAAGGAACAGCTAAAAGGAACATGTAACTCAACTGTGATTGAGGACAGAAATGCCAAGGGAAATGCAGGCCTGGCTGCCTCAGGCACAAACGGGTAAGGCCAGGGCAGCAGCAGCCTGACACACCCAGCTGTGCTTCCCAAAGGATACTGTACAGCTTCCGGTCCTTGGACTCTGACCGCATGCGGCTCAGCTGCTGCTTGTGGCAGCGCAGGCTCCAGGGGTTATAGCTGATCTTCTCGGAGCTCAGGCCACTGTTCCCATCCAACATCTGAAATGGAACATCTGAGTGGATGTGCAAGTCCACCCTGGGACTCTTCGTTTCCTGGATGCTGCTGGTGTAAAGACAGAACAAACCTGCCTGTTAGAATCCGTCAGCTCTTCACACACTTACAGCTGTCACATCCTCCCCTGGCACGCAACCATCTCCTGTTCCTTCTCCTGCTGCACACAATGCAAATCTTCTAACAGCAAATCCTCACCAATACCCTGGGTTGTGGACCCATGGCTCCAGGATCTAGTCTATTTACTATCTCTGCTAACAGAGCAAACAGGAACACTTCCTCCTTGGAAGCTCTGGCTGGGTTGAGGTGGTAGAGGACCCATATTCAAAACACCCTGGGAAGAAACCCCTGGGTTAATAACCAGAGGGACTGAAGAGCATTCAAATCTGCTCTGTATGCTTTGGTTCCACATCTGATACACTGCCAACACTTACCCTGTATCAGAAGCATTTCATATGGATGAATTGGTCTTGAACCCAGCAAAACTCCTGACACAGTCTGCAATGCCAAAATCTGCTGGGCTACCAAGTGCACAATAGCCTGGCCACCTTAAGGAATTGCAGAACATCCTCAAGCAAAGGAGTAAGGAAGAGAGATCTCCCGATATTCGTGTTGTCACTGGGCCTTCCAAGTTTTACCTTTCGGTGCTGTCACTGGCCAGGCCAGGCTTCTCCTCCTTGTGCTCCGTGCCGCTGCTTGACCTGTGAAGGCTCCGGCGCGAGTGCTTGCGCCGTGGCTGGTCCCTCTCTGGCAGATCATCCTGCTCCAGAGCCTCGTTCTCCACATAGGGATAGGCCACCAGGTTAATGTAGCCATCACTGTCTCCCTCAAAACAGACAGACACCACACCTGCCAGGGAGGAGTAACAGGTCAATTCTCCCAGAGGGGGGAATGCACAACCATTATCAACCAAACGTTCTGCAGGAGAGAGGAAAACGTAGCTCACAGAGAAGCAAAGCAAGCCCAGAGCAATGAAAGAGGGGGAAGCTCTGCCACAGCAGGAAATAAGGACAAAAGTGCAGCTGGTAGGCTGAGGGTGTGATTTATTTCCTTCCTTCAGTCTTGCAGCAAATGTCAAACTGGAGAGAGTCAAGTACAGTCTGCCAAGATGCTGAGGGGAGCAAAGCATGTAAAATAATATCTGGTTTGTTTGGGTAAGTACCTACGTCCTGCAGAAGCATTCCTGCTGTTGACAGGGACATCACTGGCCAAGCAGGACTGTGCTTTCTCTGCTGAAGGAGCTTTCCAGCATCAGAGCAATGAAGTACAGAGCCCTAAGGCTGAAGTGACAACTGTCATTCTTATCACAAGTCAGCCAGTCTCACAAAAAAAAGGGATCTGCAAGGGCCCAGGCGTTCCTAGCAATAAAAACAGGGGGCCCTGGAAGCATAACTACCTCTGCCAAGTGCAGGCAAGCAGGACCATGTGTCCTGTCCACTTTCGCCTTTTGAAGGCTCCTGGAAAGCACCACAGTCCAAGGGAAGTTACAGACCTTCCCCAGCACAGACTCAGAAATGTATCTGGCCAGCCACAGAGCAGGACCACTGACACTTCCAGTTAGGGCTGACATCTTCATTTCTGGGACTACTGCCCCAGCCCTGAAAATGAGGCCATCAGCCCATCTCCTGATGTGCAATGACAAAATGTTTCATTATCTTGTCACTAGTATTGACTAGCTGCCAGGAGTTTCAAATGACAGATGCACTGAATCAAATGATTTCTCACAAACATGAGGAAACCTTGCCCTGTCTAGCTGATGCAGGCCATCCTGTTCCCATTCTTCTTTTCTCCTTATCTTCACAAAACAATGTTAACAAGGTTCAGGTGGCTGAAACACGACTCCAGAATGTCACTACATAAATGCTACTCCAAGTGCTGCCGGGATGTGCTCAAGATACCTCTGTGAAGTCTTACAGTAACATTCAAGTGCTCAGACAGAAAATATCATACCCAGTGTTCCTCTCCCCCAGATCAGTAAGATTTCTAGGACTATGAGGAAACTGCACAGGATGAAATCTCACACTGGGAGGGACGTGCACATCCCATGCCATTAGGGTACCAGGAAGTACCTGACCTCAAGAAGATAAGAGTCCATCTGGACTATCAGCTTTATCGCTTTTAAACACACCTCCCCAAGTAAAACTCACATCATATGGACTCTAGGAACTACACAGGCTTCAGTGGGATTTCTGATAGGACACTAGAGCACCATGTGCCCCCAGAATGGCCAGAGGGTTAAAAGAGGACCCATCTGTTGCAGACTGCTCCCCTCACTCATGACAACCTGTGTGCAGACACCGGGAGGGAAGGTGACACTGCTTTGAGACAGTGAGGCTGCAGCCAGATGCAAAGGCAAGACCCTGAACAGATGGTGGTCCCAGCTGTCTGTAAAGCCCCATCTTCCCAGTGCCACATGGAGACAAAGCAGCAGAGGGAACAGGAACACTGAGCCCCCCAGAAGCCTACCTGACCACATCACCATCCTGAACACAAACACACAAGGCTGGAAGCCTATCGAGCTTCTCAAAGACACAGCTGAGCTGCCAACCTCCTACAATGACACAGGCACTGGAAAATTCCACTCCTTCAAAGCAGCTGGGGACAAGGTTGCACCTCAGCACTGGGAAAGCCATACTTCCTGCTTCAGCAGCTTGCTGCTATGGGTCCATAAAAGAAATGGGATGAGGAAGCAATAAATTATGGAACTGGAATGTGCAAATGCTCATTCTATGATCTGGCTTCATTAGCTCAAGGTCAAGGCTGTAATTGACAATAACTTGGTAATAAAACTGCTTCAGTTACACATCCATAATCCTAACCTTTGGACTACAACTGTCACACTGCATATTCTCTGTCTAGAAAGAGGAGTACATGCAATTCAGTGTGCCTACCAAAAAAAAAAAACAAAACTTCCTCCCTTCCAAGTGCTGCTATCAAATTGCCAGCCCGCAAAAGGGAGTTTAAATAAAGCAGTATGACCCTAAAAGACAGCAAGGCAGCAGCAGCTGCAGGAAAATGGAAGGGCAGGTTCTTAAAGGCTGTAACTGCACTCTGGAATGCCAAGAGGCCTCACCTTTGTACTCAGGTGTGAACTCCTTCATTTCTGGGGGCAGGGACTCATAGAAGCGCTGCTCCCGGGTGATGAGGGGCTTGCAGACAGTGTGGTCGTCGTAGCGCATCATGCTGCTGTGCCCGCCCACCTGGTGAATGAAAGGCTCCAGCAGGACCCCCCGGTCTCCAGAGCGAGTGGCATTCTTGCCATACTTGCCCACTTCCATGGTTTGACAAACACACATTGCGTTGGGCACCCGTTGCACTCTTGGAGCATGGGGAGAGCCACATGGGCTGGGAGGGGTAGCTCAGCAGTGGTCAGGCAGCCACAGGGGGGAAATCCTGCCAATTTGCTTCCTTGCAGTGATCTGAAAATGCAAGAGATTCCTGTTAGTAAATGACCACTTACACTCACTCCGTGTTTGCTTGGAGAAGTTTATGGTACTTATTTATAGCCATATCCTCTTCTGTTTTCTGTTTACATCCTGCTTGTTCCAGCACGCTCCTCACCACCTCTTTAATCCTACAGGTAAACACATGCTAATTCAGAGGCAGTCCCATCTAGAGCTCCTCCAATAGGACTGACAGCAGACAGGGAAAGGAGGAAATACAGCTATTTTAAGCCTCCTATCTTTATAAAATATTATCTCCTTCCCTGTTCATTTTATTAGTAAGGCAAGGGAGCAGACTGTGAGCTATAGCCCACACCTGCCTATCAGTATTGGTGACTGACACAGGCAGTACAAACACTTCCAAAATCTGAAATCCCCTCCTCATGCCTCTGCATTTTTAACATCTAAATAATTCCTGTTCACCTGCTACTGTCAAACTATTTCCTCCCTTAGTGCTCACTTCTCTTCAGGGACTGACACTAAAGATGCAGAGTAAGACAGTCATTCTGTCACTCTGTGTGCTGGAACTGAATGGATTCTGCTCAGATTCTCTCCTTTATCACACTCAGCCTTTCAGGACAATTTTCTAATGCTTTCACAGTGCATACATACACAACAAGACCCTGATCTCTAGAGGTAAGCAAAATATACCACTAAATCCAAATGAGATTACAAGTGCTTTAGCGAAGCAGATGGTCTTTTAGTGTTTGCAGAGTGCCCGGTACAGCCACAGGATGATGGAAAAGTAAAGCTGCCCAAATTCTCTCAGATGACTTGCCCTTTTTCCAGCTTAGATCACAGCTGCCCCTGAGGCTGCTGGGGAAAATGTCACAGGATTTCCTCACAACGATGAGTTATCCAAATGTTGGTACAAGAACCAAGTGGCGACTACAGTTTCCGACTGCACCGAATTTCCAGTTTCTTCACACAGTGACGGCCAAGGGCAGTAATTTAAGAACTGAGGGATCCTGGAGGCCTGAACAAGGGACACAGCTCAAGCTGTTCCTCATGTGGCCACTGGATGTCTCTGCAGTTACACAACACTGCCAGGCTGGGGGAATTCTGGATGAACACGAGCTCATCTCCCCCAGTCCAATTCAGCCATGTCAGAGACAAAGCTCGAGAGATTCAGAAGGAGAGGTGATACTTCCTAACATGTTTAACCCAATCTAACCCAAATTCCCCACAGCAGGACAATGCTTCTGTCTCCTTGTCTGCTCATTCCTGCTTGCTCCGTCGCACTGGGTTTTTGGGATAGTATGAGTGTACGTACATTTGAGTTGAATCATCTCACTGATCCCATGGAAAACATTTCCTTTTGTGGTTACGTGACCACACCACCCTGTTCAGTGCAAGGGGAATAATGTGAATATTTAGCTGGCTTTTAAGGCAGCCAGGAAATAGGAGGGGAAAACCCCCCCAACACAGATAGTCCCTCTCTGTAGTAACTCATGTCAAAGTCTGTTCAAGAATCCCTCAAACTCTGTCTCCCAAACTCACTCAGAGTCTAAGCTGAATCACAAACAAAAACATGGTGGGGATTTCTCTCTTCCCTCCTATTTGCTTTATCAACAAGAACAAATTTCAGCAGCAGACACCCACATGGCTTAGTTGGGTTTAACACAGTTAATATCCAAGAACAAGCGAGGTACCACCATTTGCAAGAGGTCAGAATTTCACAGATTCCAGACAAGTCTTTCACAGACTAAAGTCTCCCCTTCCTGATGCAGTTCTTCTTGGATTTCTTTTATTCTGCCAATGACTAAAGCAGAGCTTTCAGCTATTCCAAACAATACAGAAGACAAACTTGAAAACTTCACACCTTCCTGTAGTTTAAACTTCACAGGACAAGAGAAATGCAAGATTTATCTGTGTGACAGTTGTTGTACTCAGGAGACATGCACATGATGCTCAGGACTGCAGTCATCCAAGGGCTGCTGGGAAATGGCTGTGGCCACCAAGTGTCCTGGGCTCGCTCACAGCCAAGTACCCCAGCACCCCCAAGAAACCCCAACATGACAAATTGTGGGTGTACAGGCTGCCTGGGAGGAAGTGAAAGCCATAAAACCAAAACATTCTGAGGCTGTGACACAAGAGAAGGAGCTGGACATCAGGTGGGAAGAGAGCCCAAAGCCAGATAAAACTGCTCTACACATGCATCCACAAACTCTAGAGAAACAGTTCATACAGGCAGAATTTTCCCATGTTCAAATGAATGAGAAAAAGTATTTTGTGGTAAGCAGCATTTTGTAGGCATTTGTAAAGAGGACAATTTCCATAGGGCTTGAGAAAGACACTTTAGAGCTCAGATCCAGCTTAGTGTTTTTCATCAAACTAACTCAAAGTAAAGGGTTGCTACTAAACAAAGACACTATCCACAAACAAAGACAGAAGAATCCCAGCAGTTTCAAACGAATATAAAGCAGAAAACTATTTGAAGTCCTAAATATTACTCATCCTTTGTCTGTTAAACAAAGGCATGAGTTTCAACTATTTTAGCCGACTTATAAAAGTCAATGTCCTTCCAAATTAACTGCAAAACACAGTGCACAGTCTAAGAAACAGCTTGAGGGAGACCAGTTCATTTAGGCAGATCCTTTGGTATCTTCCACCACCACCACCACCACTGCAGCTCAAGCAGCAGTGAAACACCCAGGCCAGCTGAGCACCCCCTTCCAACAGAATGATCTCTCCTTAAAAAGACAAAAGTCTCCACTGAGCTGGACTCAGGAAAGGTGGGGGTGGCATCTAGGAGCAGAGTTATCTGTCACTACACAGACATACCACCCCCCATATTTCATTATCCTCCCCAGTAACAGACTCATGCACTGGAACAAAATTTTCTCTACAATATTTACGTCTAGACATCTCTTCGTCAGTGTATCTGCTCCAAGTCTGATCTGCATACCTCACTGTTTAAACACTTCCTGGCAATAAGATGTGTTTTCTTGTAGTAACACATTTCCAAACAAAATTCACTAAGACATCCAAGATAACTCTGCTCTTCCTAACCCACTAAGTGGGGTAAACCCTATCCTCAAGACCAAACAACACTCTCCAGCAGGGAACATATCCCTTCATAGAAACAGTGCTGTGTTCTTGAAGACCCAGCCAGAGCCCTCTTAAACATTACTGAACCCTGGCTGAATACCACAGGTATCTTACCAGACCAGCATCAGACCCAAGGAGATGCTCCTGCCAGTTCACAGCACCAGAGGACAAGAACAGCAATGTCTCCTCTGAGGGTGTAACTTAAAGGAGACAAAAAAAATGAGCCTTGGAGGTCACCACAGGACGAGAGGTGAGGGCAGGGAGCTGCAGTGCCATGGGTGTGAGAATTACTGCTGAGCACCCCACAATGCTGATGTCCCTGCTCTCTGTAAGCCATCTTCTACGGGAACACTGGCAAAGCTTCACAACTCACTGGTGAAGCTACTTCCCTAAATAAAAAGGAGAACAAACGCTTTCAATTGTGATGAATCACACAGCAAGAACACTGACTGCCCTCAGCAGCTTGCACATCCGCGTTCCCAGCACCGCCGCTCCTCCGACTCCAGCCCCAGGCCCTGCCGTAACAGGGCTAAGGCAGATGGCCACTGATGACTCTGGAAAGAGGCCACAGGCAAGTGATAAATACAGACCTCAACGTCACCATGACACAAGCTGGACTTTCCCTGAACAGCCCCAGAGCGCTCAGGAGCAAAGCACAAGAATAGAAAATACCAGTATAGCAAACAAGAGAACTACAGCATTTGGTCAATTGGTTCCTGGTGTGCTAGACTCATTAACAAAGAAAAGCAGAAGCATCTGTGCTGAAAAGCAGAGTTGTTTCTACTCATGCTGGATTGGATGAGGTATGAGAAGAAAACCCAGTCTAAGAAAGTTAAAAAAAAAGTGTTTCTCACTGTACTATGAGATCAACTTCCCAGCACAAAAGCTGACTCCCCCACAGGTTTGAAACCTGTCTGTCTAGTCAGCAGTAAATGGAGATGAGCCCTGGGACCTGGGCAGAAACACAACTCTCCATGAACCTGCAGCAACACTTAGGAGGTAACCAGAAACATTTGGCCTTGGTGACATCCAGGAAGCTACAAATTTTCCTAGCTTACTTAAGCACATAGTTTTGAATCCTGAGCCTTCTCATGCATCTTGTCCAACACTTGAACTACTACCAAATACTCCTTTTGGACAGGCTGCTCTCACCATGACAAGTGTGGCTCGTCAGATTGAGGCCAGGAAGTGGAACACAATCTATGTACATGCATCCAAAGTGGAACAGAAGTCTTAGGAAAAGCTGCTCAAGAATGCCAGCTGAGGAGGAGAATGGCAACAGGGAGGAACTGCAGTGAACAAGGGCTTGGAGAGGACAAAAGCCACTACCACGCATGCTCCACTCTATGCCATGAGCTGAGCTTCCTTCACCAATCCTCCTTCTTCCTCATCAACAGGGCACATATGCACCAACTGCTAAGTGTTCACAAGGAAAGAGCCTGATCTACTTAAGATAGAGCTTGTCTGAACCTAGGGAAAGGGAAATAAAATTAAGCTTATAGTACAAGTCCTGAGACATAGCCTGTGTTTCTGGCTCCTAAAGATCTGAAGGAAGACTCTGCAGGTTTTAACTGGGAGAGTTAATTTTCTTCCTTATAACTTGTATGGGGCTGTGGTTTGGATTCGTGCTGAAAACAATGTTGATAATAGAGATGTTTTTGTTATTGGTGAGCAGGGCTAACTGAATCAAGGCCTTTTCTGCTTCTGACACTGCTCCACCAGTGAAGAAGCTGGGGGTGCACAAGAAGCTGGGAGGCAACACCCAAGTGGCCCCAGGGATATATATCCCAGACCGTATGGTGTCAAGTGTAGCATACACAGCTGGGGAATGACAAAGGAAGCAGGGATGTCTGGAGGGATGGTCTTCTTTTCCAAGTCATCGCTACTGTGATGGATCCCTGCTTTCCTGGGGACAGCTGAACACTTGCCTGCCCATGGGAGGTGGGGTTGTTTTACCTCCCTTGTGCCTGCAGTTTTTGCTTTATCTGTTAAACTGCCTTTATCCCAACCCACGAGTTTTGTCACTTTTACCCTTCCAATTATCTCCCTCGTCCCACCAGGAGGGAAGTGAGTGAGTGGCTGTGTGGGGCTGAGCTGCTAGCTGAGGTTAAACCACGACAGACTACTTGTGCCATACTTCTATCACACTGATCACAAAGCTTCAGCACTTCTGCCAGCAGCCTGCGAGACCAAGAATTTTCTCCTCTTCTTTTCTTAAGAAAGGAGCGGAAGCCAAGCCTTTTCAGCTCTTTCTGAAGAAAGAGAGGCTGAGCCATGTACTTTTAACTCTGGCTGGACTGCTGAAACCACTCACTAAAACCAGTGCTTAGATCTGGGCTTAAACAAGGCTTTTTCTTCTTGGACGGCAGATTAGTAAGAATTGCAAAGGCCCTTCTGCTGTCACCTACAAATAAAGCATGGCAAGCTTTCCGGGAGGGATGAGGTACTGGGAGTCCTTGTTAGGGATTCAGACCCAGGACACAAACAATACCCCTTTTCTCACACTGGCACGCTACAGTGGTAGCCTCTGTCTCTGTTTTTATCTCTTTTTTTTTAGCCAACTCTTAGCACACAGCCATTAACAGGGAAGGTCTGTCACATTCAGCAACATATGGAGCAGGTATTCTGCAACATTTTGTGAACACCTGTCATGCAGCTGTCTGTAGACAGGGGTAACCCAAGCTGGGGCTCAAATGGCCTCTTCCAGCTTGTATTCCTGTCTGACCTGATGCTGGACAAGCTGGCACTACTGCAATAAGATGCTGGGGTGCGGCAGAGGACTGCACCTAACAGGGATGATATGATTTAATTCCCTTGCTGCTCTTTTCTCCAGGCTTCCCCTTCCTCACTGGAGAAATGCACCACGCTGGCAGGAGGGCACAGGCTGTCTAGGGACCTGCCAGTCATTGTCACTGCTATCAGTGTCACTGCAAAGGCTGCAAGAAGGGCCAGCCCTGGTCTGGTCATCACCACTCTTTCCTCTCCAGTAGGAAGGGGGGGATGAACAAGAGGGACCTGAGCTCCTGAATCCTCCTGCTGCACCTTGCCACAAATACACCCTGCCTTGGTAGAAAAGGGCACCTTCCTGCTCTGTTCCAAAGCACTGGCTGCAGTCCAAGCCTGAGAGTTTCCACAGCAGCAAGACCTGACAGAATATGTACAACAAAAGGTTGCTTTATCAGTACCAGCCCAGAAGGTTTTTTTCCAATCCTGTGCCTAAGAGAGCAGGGTGATCCAATATCGGCTTTGCATTTTATAGGAGAAATGAGATTATGACACATGCTTTCTAGAGAAGGGCTTAGGGAAGATCAATGATTGTGAGGCCTCATTGCTCAGCTTTCTGTGAGCTAATTTCTGGCTTCACATAATTTACAAAGAGGAAGAAGTCTCCACAGGTTACTTTTAAATTATTCCAATGCAAAAGCTGGCTGTTCAGCACAGCTTTCCAATCCAATGGGCAGAGACAGAAAGGAGCATACTTTCAACAGTCAAAAGCCACAATGAATCAACCTAACCCACCAAGAAAAGATATTTTTAAAAATTTACATTAGTGCAGGGGCTCAGAAACTCATCAACATGCAGAAAATTGTCCCTGCACTGTCAGCATGACAGGGAGAAAAGAAAAAGATTCATGCCATTCCCACTGAAGAAGCCTGGCTCAAAGACTAACTCAGAATTTGTAACTCAACTTACAGAATGAATAAGCAGAGGGAACAATTTTACCTCTGGACTTAAAAAATCTTATTTTTAAAATTTTCATCTAAAATAAAGTATACCTACTCTTTAGCCACAGACCTTGGCCTCTTCCCTGACAGTGAGGCTTAATAAGGCAGCCACAACCCAAAGAAACCCTGCACAGTCATCCAAGTAACCACCCACATGCCTCCCCAGCAGGAAGATGATGGAATGACTATGCTGAGTTCAGCATGAGGAGGAGTCATTCAGAAACTGCACTTTCATGTCAGCTGTGGGTACCAAATTCTACAATCTCAACAGCATCAGAAGGCAGGATGGAGGAGCAGGTGAATGCACCACAGCTGCTGACAGCAAGAGAATGAGTCAGAGCTGGGGATGGCTGGGCTGAGCCAGAGGACAAATGCATTGCACAGCGAGCGCTGCTGGCAGGAAAAGGGAGGTGTGAGATTTTGTGGGAGCAGGGACACAGCTCAGCCAGATGGATGGCACAGGGAAGGGCTGCTCAGCACTGGGGAGCTGCCCCACCAAACCAAGGAGAATCCACTGCAGTCAAGCAAGCAGGTTCAGGTTTGTGTTACAACAGGGGTGAAGAGAACAACTGGCACCTCCTAAGATTTCACCTCATCTTCTCCTGTTTTAAAATGCCCCAGAAAACCTTGAAGGCATCACGCCAGAACCAAGGAAAACAATTTTGCCTAATCTCCTACAGAGTAACTGCTGGCCTCTGAGCTGAAAGGTGCTGTCATCACTCACATGTGCAAACACCTCTGGACCCTGAGCTCCCACTCTCACCTCCACATGGACTGGACAAGGAGAAATGGTTGTGCACCTCAGCCTTGTGTCCCTCAGACTCCTAGCTAGTACAGAGACCTGGAAAGCAGGTGAAAAGATGGGACAAGATCCTTCCAGCTTCTGTAGAGAGGAAACAAGAGAAAACTTCCAACAAAAGCACCAAAATCCCAGAAAAAGGAAGTACTTGTGCAGCAATAAGAGCAGTTTTTTCAGGCTTCAGAGGGTGATTGATGGGAACTGAAAGGAACAATCAATGTGCTGCACCTTACACTTGTCACCCAGAGCAAGCAAAGCACAGGTGCCAAAGTGAGGATTCTGCAACAGCAAAAACAGTCAACTCCCCCACATCAACAGCAAGGGCACACAGTTCCAGACCTTACATGAGGTCTGGAAAAAAGAGAAAGAAGTTGTGTTTTCTGGCTCTATGCCCTCCACAATCTTATAAAAAATAAGGGAAGATAAGGGAAAATACAGAAGAGATTTTATAGTTTGGTTTTTTTGCTATTTGAAGATAAAAGTCAAGAAAAAAAAATCTTTTTTTGCCTGCTTTTAGAATGTGTAAAACCAGTGAATTGAGGAAGAAAACCCAGGTGAACACTTAGGCCTCCAGTTCTGTTAGGGAAATGACAGCAAAAACACATACATCAAAAGTTTGGTCTTCACAGGAAAAAAAATGCACATTGATACTTCATTCATCCACCATGTTCTCTTTAGGCTGGTAAAACTGGGAAGTTTTTGGGTTGAAAAAAGCTTGCTTGTGTTGGTTGCTCTATAAAGTGACCCTCCACAATGGAACCAACGCCACCCAAATGCCTGGCTTTAAAAAACCATCCAATATTATGTTGAGATTCCTTCTGGCACTGATTGAGCCAAGTCAGTTTCTAACTCCTCCTTCAGTTATTTCTTCAGATCACGGTTGCACAGGCAATCCTTTGACATCTGGAACAGCATTAACAGCACGCTCCCACTCAACTCTGCTGCACGGGTCCAATTGTTTGCAGCCTCACCATGAATCAAACTAGGGAAGCGATCACAGTTAAAAATAAACCAGCACTTTGTTTTGTTTTTTTTAAGGATTACTTTTCAACCGGGTCAGATCCCTAATCTATTGCGCAGCTGTACAAACAGTTGTATCAGCACAAGGTGCCTGAATTGCTGATGGTTATCCTCGTGCCTAAAGCCAACGTTTGCACTCCCAGCTCACCTCATCGTATGGCTGCTGTAGCACAGGATCACTGGCCAAGCAACACACAGGGGACTTGACTGCCACTGCTTGCAACCTTGGAGGGTCCCTCCAGTGAGACAAAACGAGGTCACACTGATGTCTATCCTACAGCTAAGGCATGGCTACTCAGCTCCCTCAAGCTGTTGCTTGTCCAAAATTATATGTCATTTTTGCAGCCTGCACGCTGAAATAAACATAAAAACATGACTAACCAAGTAACTAATGAGAATGAACAGCTTTGGGCCAAGTTCTGAAGCAAAACTCTCCCAGAAATTGCATAATCACTAACTATCTTGGTGATCTTCCATTCAAGAAACACAAGCCTACGTGATGTGCAGATTCCCACTAATTTGAAGACTGTGACATTCAAAGAGTGAACAGGGGAGCCTATCTTCAGTTTTGGCAACACTTCAAATTGCAGCTGAATTTTTATTTGAACATGGAAATACAAACAGAAATACTGACAATCAGAATAAGCACTAAGCACTGACGCCATGCTAGCGCACTTTAGAAACAACTAGGAGAGAAACAGACTGAAGGTTTTCCCAAATTACCAGCTCAAATATGGTCTGGAACAAAAGCAACTGAAAATACCTCCTTTTTTTGATGGCTGCCTGGGAACCTACTGGGAAATACCTGGATCTCTGCTTTCAGCTGGTGACAGGTACCTGCATCAGACACATACCATTGTGAGAGGCCTTCTCATCGAAAACCAGGCACAAAGGAGTGAACAACCATAAAGATCTGACTTCTAGCATAGGGCAGGAGGCACATTAATGAAATAGCTTCAGAAAACCATCTTTCTACAGTTTCTGTTGTGTCTGCTCTAGAAGACAAAAAAAATGAGCCTCTAAGCTGTTCAGCAGCCTTTTTTGTAGATGTCACTACATCAATCCATGAAGAGACAAAACTGAAAAAATTGCCAATTGGCAAACCTTACCCTTTGTTCCTTAGCATACATCCCAGGTTATAGTTTCATGACATCTTAAGTAAATCTAAGTCAGCATTCTTCAAACCCATCCTCTCTCCTGAGTCAGCACTGGCACTCACTGATCCTGCTCAGAAACCAGCCTGGCAAACAAGTTAACCCGGAAAAAAAGAAAAGTTGTTTTCGCCAATGTGGCTTCCTGAACTGGTTTACTGCCAGTGCCCAACGAAAGTAAAAGGGGACAATCACTGAGCAGGGTAAGGGCAGGCACAAGAGGAGCAGAGCCAATTCCATTCAGCTCCAGCTGCCCTGCAAACACATGCTCAGAGAACAGTCTCACCCCCTGACTTTAAAGAGACGTGAGTTGTCACTTGCAGCAGAAACATCATTTGACTTTTTCACCTCTCCTGAAATCTTCTTTACACCAGCGTCAGCACCCCTGCAGACAGCCACATGAAGTACCCAATCTGGTAGAAAAACAAAGCAGCAATATATAAAACAAAACAAAAAGCCTTCAGTTTTCAGTTGGATCAGGTCCCTAATACATCTGGCCAACAATCCCCCAGCATCAAAACATGGGAGAAAGTGGGAACCAAGGCACAGCAAAACTCCATCTCCAAGCAACTGTGAAGCTGCTCTCTTACTCAACATAGATAAAATATCACAAGAGAACTACCTAATAGTTATACAAAACCACTTTGGTTCAAAAGATTTAAACAGTACATTAAAAAATCTGCAATCTAATTCATGTTTTTTTCTTCCACAACACACCATTAATATTTAAAAGGCCCTATTTCCTCAAAAATAAATCTTTAATTTATTTGATACCAGCATTTTTTTCAAAGCAAAAGAGCTGCTAAAATATATAGAGGAGAGTGAGGAAAGCCTGTTGTGATTAAATAGGGCATGACAAACAGCAGCAGCATGCACAAGCAGTACTGGGGAGCAAAGCCAGGGGGAACAGTGACAACAACATTATACAAACAACACCGATTCATGAACAACAAAGAATTCTTAGAAACTGCTGCCTGGGTTACATCCAAGGTTCTCTTTACCTTGGTTAAACTATTAAGAAAGTCACTTCAGAAAGCTGAACACTTCTGCACAACGAAGCTTTTTAGGAAGGAAGAGTTGATCCATCTGAAGGGCTCTGTGTAAGAAACCACTGCAGCAGCTCCTGTGAAGCAATGGAGTTGCAACAACACTGAAGGTGACATGAAGCTGGAACAAGTAATTTGTCTCCTGCCCCACCATGAAAGGGCTCTTGTGCCAACACAGGTCCAAAAGCTGTGTCTGTGTACGTACCCTCAACTGCTGGGGAGCAGACACGTCACCCTTGGCTGTGCAGAACAATTCCTCAGTGACAGGGACATTCTAGGGTCTCTCAGGAGAATTTCACTAAGGTATGTTTCATGGCTTTAGCCTCACACCCATTTCCTCATGATCAACATCTGCCATGGCAAGCTCTCACCACTGCCTGTAACACCTAACTCTGGACACTGCATTCACCAAATTAGTGATTCCTGGAAGGTCCAGCTTTGCTTCAGAGCTGCAGAAAATTCAGTTTTTACTTGCCATCTTGCTGCCATGTGGAGGAAAGCACACTTACAAAACAGTCTGGGCCACTGCCATGCAGAATTCGCTCCTCCAAAGTTCAGAGATGAAGTTGTGGCTACTGCTTGAAAAAGCAGCAAGTTTCCATTGTATTTGGACAATCTTGCAAAAAAAACCTAGGTCTTTAAAAGAAAATACTAAGTTCATGAGCAAATGCTGTACCTCTGTCCCAACACATCACTAAAATATCATAAATCACAAGCAAGAAGTTAATGAATTTCTGGTTTCTGACAGGCACTGAAATTGAAAGTACTGCACTTTAAACATCAAATACACATATTACAGGGTTTTTTAACATTAAGGAAATTTAGTAAAGCTGTCATTTACGATTGTCATTTAGGATTTAGGATTGCATTTAGACATCTGAATTTCTCACAACTCTCCAACGCAAGCAAAATACAGGTGCAACAAAATAAGGCAAAGGTAAAACTGTGGTGAAGTTGCAAAGCACTAAGCAGAAGTACATGGCTGTCCCCCCTTTAGATCAAAGTGTCTCATGGGGAACAGACCACTATCTCTATACAGTGAGACTTCATAACCCTGTCACACAAGATTATCAGCCCATATACACACAGCTGTCTTTTGGCAGGTAGTCAAACCTGAGGCAGTGGGAGTTTTACAGGGGTCAAGACTCTTACAGGATTCATCTAGATCTATTTTCTGCTGCTGTGAGATGAAATATGAAAATGGGAGAGGAATTGATCATAGAGGCAACAGAGCTTTGCACAGAGACTATTTCTCACCCTGCAAAAGGTGACCTTCCAAAGCCTCTGATTCTCCTCTCCTTTAAGAGGATTATGAATCCTACCCTTGGGAGACTTCTGCTCAGCTACCAGCCCACTGCTATTACACATTAACACTATATCTTGTGTCCTCATTTCTACCATCAGAGAGATATTAGAAAAATTTATAAGATGACTGCTCAAAGACCAGACTTCTAATGGAATCTCCAATGCAAGCAAGGAAAGCCACAGCCAGTGATGTTTGGAGGGGACTCTTTGTGCTGTCATATACCCAGCTGCAGATCTGCTTAGTGCTTCCCTGCTCAAATCCCAATTCAGCTTATCTGCACACGCAGGCTGCTGACTACCCTGGAAGCAGACATTTCATCAAGGGAAGACTGAAAAGCAGAGATCACCATATGCTAAAAAATTAGGGCAAGTCTAGTGAATGCAGTTCACAGCTCCTCCGCTCCTGTACCGAAGCAGAGCCTCGGCAGGCACCAGGCCCAGGTGGGCTGTCAGGAAGTGAGACAGCAATGCCCTGCAAGAACATGCTGGCACCTCAGAGGGAAAGCCAAGGAGCAGAATGCAGCACATTCAGTTACATAAATCCTTCTTTTCCACAGACATCAGACACCAAGAATTTGAGGACAACTTTCCCCATGTTTTTTTGGGGTTTTTTTCACCTTCCAGCAAGACACCATTTGGACACTTCTGAATGGAGTCTACAAAGCAAATCCTGAGTCTCCCCTAGACAAATAACCAGGAATTATTCCTCTTGCCACTTAACAGTGCACAGATGCAAAGCAATCCATGCTGCCATAGAGGTGACCATATAAATTTTTTATTCATAAGGTAATTAAAGTTACAATGCATTATAAATTCCACAATGAGAAAAAAATGTGGGGCTAGACATGAAGGGAAACCTCAACAGGAAGGAACACACTTCCAGCATCTCTGTGAAAATGGAGATTTAGGATGAGATTAGACACACATACAAGCCAAATGTAATGGACACAGTTCCCATTTGGGACAAATGGCAAAGTGTTCCCAGAAGAAAAAAAAAGTACAGCCTAACACAGCAGATCTCAGATGCATCTGTAAGAACACTCCATGGTTTTGGCTGTTTCAGACTACACAATGCAACAGCAAAGTGCAGCCAAGAGTTAAAGAGTTTTAACCAGTAACTGTACAGAGAAGCTACAGGGTTAACCACAGACACACAAAAGCCACAAGGAGGTGAACCCATGAATAACTACAAAAGCCATAAATGCAGAGGAGATAAAATTACATTCCTTAGGCAGTTCTGATAAAATAAGGATGATCTATAGCTTTCCAAGAGACCACTAACTGAAAGACAAACGAAAGCAGCTTGTGGTGAACTCAGATTTTTAATACTGTTCTCAAGTTTTAAATTATGATGCTTTTAAAACAGAAAAAGCAGCCTTGATTAGAAAGTCAGTTGCTGCAGATAATTGATCCCCACAGAAAAATACACAACTAGGACAAAAAAATGAACTCCTAATTGCTATTTTTGATTCTGCAGTGGCAAAAAACCTCAAGACCAGTGTTATGTAAGACCATTAACCTCTTTGCTCATAACTGGCACCTTAATTTAGCACACTACCACACTAGAAAGCTTAAACTGAATTCTTAATTCCAATGCATACCACTGGCTGCAGCAAGGCAATAATAGCAGTATTGGAAAGGAGAAAAAAAACCAAAGCAAACACCACACACTGAATTTTGCAACTACAGTTCCTTGGGCATAAATATATATACACCTTAGCCTGACCATATTTAATGACAGTATTCTTTTCAGACCGGCAATTCTGAAAAGATTATCAGATGCTCCACAGTATCTTAGGAACTCTGAAGAGAATTTACAATACACATTAAGTAAAAAAAACCTCCAGATCACCTTTTATAACAGCAAGTTTGTCAAACCCAAAGAAGCTGTAACCCTTTGAAAACAAAATTACTTTGTTTTGACTGATTTTCTTCTTCTCAAAATAACCCCAAATCGTTCCAAACACATCCTCCCTAGGTATGACTGAAATCTCCAAAACTACCATGTATTGTATTTAACTGCAGTTAACGGCAATCACAAATACACATGACTGAATGAAAAACAAAACAAGGTATCATGAAGAACATTCATGTGAACCTCCCCACTTCTTCCCAAGAAAAGACAGATTAATCTTCTACACTGATAATGAGGCAGACTGATGAATTTCAACCAGACAGCCTCTTAAATACTGTCTTCCATCCACTCTTATCACATTGTGGCAAAGGATGACATTCAGGAGGAAAAAAAAAAAGACTGATTAAGAGCCTCCTTTCAGAAGCTAATGTCCTGTGTGGAAAGAGCTCTATGAATCACTCCTTCATCTGCCTCTGACTCCATTTACTCTTCAGAATTCCCTGATGTGCTTGAATTCATACTCCACCCATCCAGTCTGTAATGTCCCAACTTGCACACAAGAATACTGTAAAACACCCAGTAAACTTAAGCTAAATGGCCCCTAGTGCTCTTCCTCATCCACAAATCCAATTATTTCATCACAAAAGACAATGAGATGTGTCAGACACAACTTAAATCCATACTAACTCTTCCCAGTCACATTCCTGCACAGGTTTCACACAGGAAAGGTGTGCCAAAAGGACCTGACCCATGACTGTCCCCCAGGACTCAAGTGACTGGCCACCCTGGATTATCCTTTGGGCCTAGTTTGAAAATAAGTGATCAGAGACATGCCAGCAGCTCTATGACTTTTCCAAGATGACCAGGGCTGGCACTACAGCACCATCGGGTCCCATGGGCTCCCATGGCTCCAGTTCTCTCAAGTAAACCCCCACTCTGTCTCCATTTGCTTCTGACTGCTGGTTCCTCTTTCAACCTTGTCTCTAGACTCAAGAGCCAGGAGACCTTGCAACTGAAGACCCACTCAGGCATAAAAACCACCAAATACCTCAAGGAAGTCTGTGCATCACTCATCCAGCCCCCTAATTCAGCAGAGTCTTTGTTTACCCTTTCACTGCCAGCGTAGAGGTAGAAGTTATGTCAAAATTATCAGGAATGTTGCAAGAAGCACTTCCTGTGAGAAAGTAGCTGCTTCCCCCATTCAAAGACAGAAATGAGACTAACATGGCCAAGTTTGTTCTGTCTGTATTCCAGGCTGTCAAAGAAATCCCAGGTCACTTTGCAGACATAAAACAAACTTGCTGGAGTTGCATTACCCCATTTCTAAAGCATTTGGCAAAACAGCCTCCTTCTCACTCTTGGCCAGGCTGTATTTAGCAAATGGAAGTTACGTCTGTAAAGAGCAAACCTAGACTCCCCTGAAAATCCCAAAGAAAGCTGCATAGAGAAGCTTCTTTCCAGCTTTAATTAAGAATAAAAATCTAGATGACAGAATAAGGGAATAAGGAGCTAAGATTTTCACACACTTAGATGCCAACTGTCCAGATTGCTCTTGGTATAGAAATGGGGATGTTTTATGACGACTCCATCCTCTCATGGCTTTAACACACACATCATTTCAGTGTATCAGATGAGAGGGAAGTGCAGGAGAAAACTCTCAGCTGTTGCAATGCTCCTCAGGAGAAAGGAGAGCCAAGGCAGGGAAGGTTTGCAGCCCAGGTCCCTGCTGCAGGCTCCTGGCACTGAGCAGGCGTCTCATGGTGCCACGCTCCTGCTGCCAGGGCGGCGGGAGTGCCTGCTGGGCCTGAAAGCCAGCACGGAAGTGTCACAAAACCAGACAAAAGTACTTTTTATCAAACTCCACAACTCACAAGTCTCCCCTGCCCCCTTCTGGGAACAACATGGATTTGAAAACTTCAGTATCTTCTCCCAGTGATAAAATTGTTTACATGGGCAAAAACAAACAAAAAAAGAAAAAAAACCCAAACAAACCCAAAAACAGAAAGAGCTTTTGCCTCAAGCGTGAGTCCCTTCAGCAAAGACATGGATGTTATTAAATGCATCTCCTGCAGCAGCAGAGGCAGACTCAAACTGCATTTTCCTCACCCATACACTGAAGCCGCTGTCAGGAACTCTTGCCTGTCAGAAAATGGCCGGACAACTCACTACAGCTCAGCTCTTATGACTGAGCTGATTCACTCCCCAGGTCACGATGCAGATGCGCAATGCAGGCTCCCTGTCCTCTACCCCAATAACTCAGCACCTTACTTCCCCAAAATAAAAGAATAATAAAAGAAGAAAGCATAGAAAAAATAGCAACTGCAGCAAAACTTGCATGATACACATTACTGCTCAAAAACCTTCTCCACAAGTTATAGAAACCACATTCAATTAAGCTGCTGACTGTGACCTGACTTAAGCAAAAATCCCTTTGCAGTGACTTATTTATGTTGAGACTTTAAATGCTAAAGACAAACAAGCTTCATTAGGGCCAGAGGCTAAAAGTTCTCCCACTTGCCTCTTCCTACCACTGCTAACAAGAAAAAATCACTCTGCTGCTTACATATGCAGTTTTCCATTTCACAATGCTTAAGAGAAAAGTTGCTCTTTCCTCTTTACCTTCAGAGTACAGTCATGCAATACTCTGCTACTCAGAAAAATTGCACAGATATTCAAACACTTCTCCTTTGTCTTTGCTTTGCATGTAGACTACAGGGGAAAGCCAAGACCCCACATCCCATTCCCACCTAGGACAAGGAGAAGGGGATTTTCAAAGCATGGCTACTGGTAAGCAGTCATTTAGGATCTGTGAAGGGAAATGTTTCTCATCTTGAAGAGACTGACCCCACAGTCAAGATCCAGACACTCCATCCAAAGAGCACATTGTGAGCAACAACACGTCCTGTGCAAAAGGAGGGGAGAGCAAAGTCAGCTGCTAAGGAGCAGAAGCTGGCTCCAGTACTCAGGAAGCAGCACAAATGTTTTGTTTCCTTAGGAATTAGGACAACATATAGATTTAAACCCATGAAGTCTAAGAGTTATGCATCAAAACCCAACACAGACTTGCCACAAAAAACCATCACAAGCCAGCTAATCTCACCCTTAGGGCCTCTGTAAACCAGTGTTTGATTTGGTTCACTTCAAGCTCACTGTAAAGCAGCTTTACAATTCCTATCATACACTGTGGGTTGTGACACCACTCTGATCCATCTCCTCCTCAGATCTATACATTGCCCTTTTTCTGAGATGCCTGAGAATTAATTATATGGAAATGAACAGTGTTAGATAAGGGCATTCCAAGCAACTGGCTCTCTTAAAGGAGCTGGGGACTGCAGGATCTCTGCCTTCAGAAAATCTGGCCAATGCCCATTCAGTACAATTCCTGTTGTTAGAGAATGAGTTTAAGACCCAAACAAGCAAACACTCATCTTCTCACTTCTGTGGCCAGAAACAAACATCTACTCAGCCATGGCTTGGGCTCTACCTCTGCCTCTTGCTACCGCCAGATCACATCAGAGCAGCATCCTGACTGAGGATGTTCTGCCAAAATTGTAGGTGATGCACAAACAGCAGCTCTGAACAAAAAGATTAACAGTCTGACTTTTAATGTGTTGTCTGCATAAACTCCACCTATCCCTCCATGGAATGCAAGGCACTAACAGCTTCACAGCCTCATGTGAGCTGGAATTTCAGTACCCAAGAGGACTTTAATCTCACATATGCAGACAGAGATACACCAGGGCATTTTGGCAGTTACAACAGCATTTGAGATGACTGGAGAGGCACACACATCAGAATTTTCTCTTTCTCTAACTGTGAAGATAAAGGTAAACAAACATTTTGCCTCAGCTACACTTGTCTTTTTCTACACAGGGAAGCAGAAAACACTTACATTTGGCAAGTTCATAATGGCATCCTGCAGTTTTATCAGACAGCACAACTTCTGTCTGAACACTGGTAAAATACTCGAAGTCAGGAGAAATGCAGCAATTCTTGCATCTCTCTGCTGAAGCTTGACAGGTCAGCAAAGCACTCAGTTGATTTGGTTAACAGATTCTTTAGGTATCTTTTAGATAACCATAATCTACCTGAGATTACCCAAATGGAAAGGAAAGAACCAGGAACAGGCTACTGGTTTTGATACTTCCACTGAATGTTTCCATGATCTTGGTAAAACCGTTCACTTGTGGTGTACTTCAGCCAGCAGAAAAACAGCTTCTCAGAAAGGAACAATTTACTTGACTATCTTGCTACTTTTCAACCATTCTTTAAAGCCAGAACTCTGGCAGTCATTTCACTTTTCATGATCCCCTTGCACTTCATTTCAACTTAGTCTTGCCTGTTAATTAAAATTCTCAAAATCTAAAGAATTTGTGTCCCAGTACATGAACAACTAAATTGGTCTTGTTAATATGGACTCAAATTAGGGCATCTCTTTCAAATGAATGCAGTCCTGCTTGGCCGAAAATCCAAATCCTTGAGCAACTTTTCTGTTTATATGGCAGGAACAGAAAGACAATCTAGGAGCACATCAGTCCAACAGAAAGACTGAGGGGAATAAAAGCAAGATTATCCAAACAAGCTCACTTCACCCTGGTAAACAAATTCTTGTGCCAAAAGCACAAGGAGCAGTTGTTATCTAGTGGTTTGTTCTGCTACTGTAATTCTGAGACATTGATACTAAACAAAATTTGGGGCTTTCTTAAACATCTGAAAAGGCTCAGAGAAATGCAAGACAGTCACTTACACAAGAGTCCAGATTATACCAATGCTCAGGACACCACTTAATTTACTGTATGAGAAAATGGAACTGCAGATTGCCCTGTAATTTCAAGCAGACACCCATGCTACAATAAATATACCAAGGTTTGTATGGATAGGTAAAATTTTCTATGCCTACTGAAAGATGCCCTCCTCTCTCCTTGCAACCCCTTCTAACTTCACACTGCCAGTGAAAAAATTAATTCAGCTGGAAAAGGCATATTTTGGGGCCCCACTTTTTTATCTATTTTTTTTTTCCTTGAAAAAAGTCATACTTACAATGACAAAGAAAGCATTCCTCACTCTTTACCTTCTCAACACTTCCAGCAAAACAAGCTTTACCTTAAAAGTGTCATTTTATTACTATCAGTGCCTCTACATTAAGGGATTCAACTGGCAGAGATTCACTAGGTAAGGACGAACATGCTGATTAATGCAGCTGTCCCAAGCAGTTGTGGCAGAAACAACGTTATAAGCAGTTACAGCCACATAACCACGTTGCAAATCCATGTCCCCTACTTGATACCAGTTTAATTTCCCTAAGCAGGTGACCCTTGAGGGTCACAGGAAAGACAACATGAGCTGTAACTTCTCTCCTGAACACTTCACTATTATTTTTTTCCCCACGAGGAAGTACCAAAGGAAGGTACATTCTCATATACAGTATATTCTCTTGTACTGTCAATATACAAAAAAAACCAAACAAAAAAAAAAAAAAAAAAAAAAAAACCACCAAAAAAACCCCTCAAAACACTGAAAAGGAAAGAGAAGAAACAGAGCTCTGCATTAGGGGGAAGAAAATCTCAATACAAGTGCTACAAGAAAGTAAATAATGCCACGGAAAATTCAAGGATAAAGGGCAACATTTCATTTTTGAGGTTTGGCATGGGAAATAATGAGCTCTGTCATAGCAAATATACTTTGGACAAAGACAGTGCACTAAATCTGGTACTTAATTTAAGTACAATATATGACATAGTATCTGATGGGACTGAAAGCCAAGGTAGTAATTTCATTTGAAATTAAATAGATAAAACTAAACACAATTTCATACAAGGATACTCTCATCCCTTCAATGGCAGAACACACATGACACACAACCCAGGGTCACGGAAGGGATTTTGATCTGGGCCTGATGTTATCCTGTAACTCTCCTGAGGATCAGCATAATCTGCAAGGCTTTCAATCACTCATACTGAAAATCTTAAAGCTGTTAAAATACCTTGGAGTTGTTTTGTGGCTTGCACATGTTCTGGAAGGTAAAGGACAAAGAATTAACAGCAGGCCCAGCCAGCTGAGTGGAAATGAAAGGCAATCTGAACCTGAGGCTGTCTTCTCAGGAGACACATGCATCAGTCAGACAATCACAACTTCAAGCTTGGCAAGGTGCTGCATTTTTTGAAGGACAAAGCCTGGCACTTAAAAATGTCTGCAAGATTATTTTACCCAATCAGGAGCCTTTGGTACCTTCTTCTAGCAAACCTCACACTTCCAAGGTATCCAATGCAACTTGGCTTTGCAAAAGGAAATACCCAAGAAGGGAGTTCAGAACACAGTTCACTCCACTGTATTTCTATTTCTAAAGCACCTTCCAAAGGGACCTTCGATATTCCAAATCTTCATTATTACTCTCCTATACACTAACCTCGGCAGCAGGCCCCTTGAAATGCTTTGCCACACCATCAGCTCTGTTTGAGGGTTGGAAACAAGGATCTTCTCCTCTTCATTTGAAGTGAAGAATCAGACAAACAAAGCCTATATTTAACTTCCTGTTCACCAAAGCAGTCGTAAACAAGTCCCTGTAAACACTCCACAGGTCACAAATTCCCAACATCTTATCTAAATGTTAAGCTGCTGAAGTGGATCTCAAAGCTCCTTCCAACAGGCTTTCTAGTGTGCCACTTACAATAACTGAGGCCACTGGTTATGTAAGAGATGTAAAGCCAAAGCAAAAGGAAGTACGTTAAACCTGATATGCCAAATTGGTTTGTAGATGATTAGATCCAGCACCTGCATATACATTAAAAGATCTGCCCCATACACTAAAAAAGCACAGCACACTCATCTGGAAGACACACAAATTGTGGCAAGTTTGTTTTTAACAGCAAAACCTCTCTCAAGTGTCCTACAGCTACCTTAGTTTTTCACACATTAAGTTCTTCTAAAGACACTGCAAGGCCATGCTGGAGGCTGGTTTGGGTTGGGTTTTAACAGTCTGCTAAATCAGATGTATTCTCACAGCCACAATACATCACAGGCTGTAGATAGCTAGGGAAAGACAATTTCCCTTTCATTTTTTCTTCCAGATCAATACAGTGTGATAACATGTGCCAAAAGCATACCATCTCAGGCTGAAAAACACAAAATAACAAGCATAATGGCTGGAAAATAACACATTTCTCTTCCTTGAGAATCATAAAAAAACTGCAAATGACAGGAAACCTGAAACAAAGTGCTTTGCACTCATACAAGTCAACCTGGCAAGCTCACTACCATGGGACACTGATTTCTGGCAGAATTCTTAAAAGGTTTTGAATTTTCTTCTGGTTGTCATGTCACAATGGGATGAACTCCAAAAAACAAAGTCTCAAACACTTAACCATCTAACCTGAGATCTTTAATTGCCAGGTTTTAGAAAGGTATTTTAACTGCAGTGAATAAAAACCTCGGTTCACCTTTGGCTGGTGAATGATACAATACCACTAACTATTTGAACTAAGAATATTTGACTCAAACTCATTCACAAATCAGAACTAATTTTTAAGACAACTGATTTTTGTCATTAGGTGAACCAAATTGTCGACAGGTTCAGTTTTCTAAGCTGAAATTCATTGCAAGTGTCAGTGCTAAGCATGCTACAAAATTAACACACAGATCACAGGAATGGAAATTTCTGTGATCATAATTAACTAAATCTAAGAATAATTAAGGAGAAAACAGAAACCCCCAAGTGTTGTTATTACACTAAAAAAAAAAAAAAACAAAACCAGTGTGCAGAGCACCTGAAGAGAAAACTATTCAACTCTGCATGATGCATAACAGTGATAACTATTCAATCTGACTAAAAGAGAGTTAGAGGTTTTTCCTCAGTTCTATAAAAATAAAAGATGCATAAAGCATGCTTGATAATGCTTATTGGTTCACATTTAGCTTACTGTCAAATTTTAATAAGTGTATTCAGGTCAACACTTGTGGTAAGAACTGTGAAGTATTAAGACCTCAATTACATAAAGAAGATTTATGCCCAAGTAAAGGAAATGCCACTTGCACAGCGTAAGAAAACACTCTCACAATATCTGCTTCTAATGGAAAATAAAGTAAACCACTCCATTATTTGTAAAAGTAAAGGGATCCATAAACATTTTATACAGTGTAACACTTAATCTAAGTAAAATCCACATCTTTGAGACAAACATGATGTGGGTTTTATTACAGGAAGCATGGGAGTGTTTAAGAAATATCTTTAAAAAACCTGCATATGTACTGTTTCAACACAAATTGAGCTTCAGACTGCTTCAACAATTCTTTTGGGACAGACTCAAAAGACTCAAGTTAAAAGTTCTTTTTATTTCTGTATTTGTGGTATGAGAGTCAACCCCAGTGAATTCAACAGGTCTATTCCTCAGATGTGTCACACAGTTTTACACAAAGACTACAGCTTGGAAAAGTGCAATAAACCTTTCACAGCAGTGCTGTGAGGGTCTTCCAAAGCTCCAAGACTTTACCATGTTTTTAACCAACAAACCAATGCAAGAGCAGCATATCTCATCTCCTGCAAGAGCTCCAGCAACTTCATGGCAGTTACTGGATGGTTGATTCAGACACTGAGTAAGACATGGGACTATGTAGCCCCCAGGCTTCTCTCCCAAATCCTTCCAGCTTTAAATAACTCACTGACATCTGCACTCAGTGGTGCAATGATTTTGGTGCTCAAAGCTGCTTATCACCTATAGTTAGCTGTAATGAGATCATGACTGCTCCCCACACGTGCTTAAGCTGCTCAGACAGTACTGTCAAAGGACACTGAACAAACAGCCAGCCCTATCTTCTTGTGCCCTTTTTAAGATTTCTAAACTCACTTTTGGAAATGCTTGACAATACTTTGATACCAAGAATGGAATAACATTAATTGGAATTAAAGATCACATGATATTTTGCATTAACGCACTCTGGAAGTTTAAAAAATTGGGGAAAATGCAGCTCAGCATAGAACTATTGGGAGGGGGGAGGGGGAAGAGGATGTCAGAACAGAATATATAAACTATACAGTTTAGCTTTAGACCAGCATTTAAGGCAGCAGTGACAGACACAGGAGCATGCCCTGAAGAGCAGGCACCACGTGTCTCCTCTCCCTACCCCAGGAAGGTACTTGTGGAGCTCAGCTTCCCTGGTCATTACCTTCTGCATTTCAAACTAAGACCATCACCCACCAGGTCAGGGGCTTCCCCACCAGGAAACTGAACGGTGTGACAACCACTACTTAAACACACCATGTCTAAAGAAAACAAGGTCATTTGAGTCTGTTTATACCACAGATGTACTGAGTCATATCTTTGTTGATAAAGAGCTGGGGGAAAACAAATATGATTGACTTTCTTCCAAACTCAGGACAGCACGAAGTAACCTCTCTGAAACTGAAAGACTATAAGATCAGCCTTATCAACTTTCAGCAAACTAACCTCTGAAGAGAAAGACAAAATGCACACAATGATAAGAATTCTGAAAGCATCATAAGGTGATTCAGATGCAAATCAGCCACCTGAATGGCCAGAATTACTAAAGCATGAGAGAGCCTCCAATTCTTGGAATTTTAGTTGTTATTACAAAGAACTGACACCAATTTGGTGAATGAACAGGACTAAATTTTTCACTCTGTGCTACTGCACTTACCTGGATGTTCCTGTAGTATCCTTCAAAAATAAAGAGCAAAACTCCCACAAACTTTATCTACATATCCTTACTTGAAGGATAAAATTCCAAGGGAGAAGTAAAAAGCAAACAGTTTATTTCTCTTTGCATCTCTAAGATGACTGCATACATATTCTGAACTAAACAGAAAAAAGTTACCTTGGAGATGTCACCCAAGCTCCTTTGGCTGAGCAGTCACTGGAATATGGAGCCAACTTCTCACAATCAAGAGGGAGCAGGACCCCAGAAGCAAGTCAGCCTGTGAAATGATGTATGGAAACGAGTCAGCAAGTCCCAAATTAGATTTTATTTAGAGCTTTACTTGCTTGTCAATTCAGAATGTTTCAGAGCATGCCTTCCCTAGAGACTGGGACTGGAATTCACAAGTTCCTTTCAGGAAGCAAATGCCCTCACTCATTCCTGTGGGCTCTGGCAGATGCTCTTTACCAAAGCCACCAGTTGGGCTGGGGGGACACACTGTCCCCAGTTGCCTCAGCCACCCTTAGCTGAAAATTCCCAACCAGGGTGGAACAGAGCAGGATCCATGACTGTTCCTCATCAGGCAGGGATGGGCACTAGGGAAGAAAGGCTGGAGCAGAGTATATTAAACCCCAGCAGGTGAACAGGCCTGGTTGTAGGCCCCAACACAGGGGAGGTAGCATTTGGCAAAGCGGCAGGACAGCTGGTGAATGAGATAACCTTTCTAACTACAAAAGCTAAATCAGAGACAGCTTATCTACTGCAGCTCCCAAGCATGTGCAGCGACGTCCCACCAGGACAGTCACATCCATATCATAACCTCTTTCACTGCTTTTATTAGATTTGGTTGATGGATCTCCTACTAATATAATTATGGCAGCTACGTCCGTGTGATTTTTTAACAAAACAACTGCACCTGTTTTAACTACTGTGGGCACATTATACAGCTAGAGAGACACCCTGTAATAGCAAAGCTTATTCCTTTACTCCCAAAGAAGTGGTTCAAACATTAATGACACCACATTACTGATGCAAAATAAATGCAAGCTTAAGAAGCTTGTCTTTTAGACACAGTTAATGCCACTCAAAATGCATACAGAGGAGCCTGTGGAAATAAATGAAGGCAAAGGACTTGCACCTCAGTACCATCTGCAGAGTGGTTCACACCAGCATGGACTACACAGGAAGCACAGGCAGCCCAACACACTGATTAAGAGAATTGCATCTATTAGGAAGCACATCTACCCGAGGAGCACACTGGGAACACCAAAAATAACAGCTGCTGCCACATCAGAACGGCACAACACCGCACACAGGCGGTGCCTGCAAAACAGAAACCAAGCAGCCACGCACACACACTTCCTCTTCCTCCCCCCACCACCCCTACGACAGCAGCAACAAACCTGATATTAAACACTGGCCAGCATCCTGCTCTGCATTCCTGTCACATCAGGAATAGAAATGAGGGAGACTGCTAGCTGCTCCTCCATATAGCTGAAGGGCTCCTTCAGTTTACAGCACGTAGCACAAATACTCGACATGACTCTTGCAGAAGGTTCTGTCGCATTTTCTTTTCTTGAGCTCACTAGGGATCCTCTGTACTTACTAGACTTGTTTTTGATACATTCCCTCTCAAAGACTGAGAGGTCAGAAATAAAAGCAGTTGTTCCTAGACATGTTACACTATACAAACAAGCAAGGAGACAACCACACACAAACTCTGCAAGTCAAGTTCAATGCTAAACCCTGCCCAACACCAATGTGGCACTGTCAAATGCAAGAGCAAACAAATCAGGCTGCAGCTTTTTGTCAGTACCAAGTTCTGAGACTACAAATCCCAGCATTAACACTCCACTGAGATGCTCACATCTCCAACACGTTATGAGCTAATCCCTGATGGACAGATTGGGAGAATCTACTGACAGCAAGTGAAGTGCCTGGGTTACACTGCAATAATCAAGGCCTCTGTCAGATTTTCCATAGCTTCAGTATCTGCATTTCAACCACAGATGGAAAAAACACACCTCCTCTAGAGCATGGGTTCTGGATATCCAATTCAAACTTAGCACCTACATTTCTTATCCTACTGGAAGGCACAGTGAGTGCCATCCCATACCCAGTGTGCCAGTCAGAATCCACCAGATCCACAAAAACCTTTAGGCACGGAGAAACTAACTAAACACTGAAATCCGAAAAGGGATCAAACCTTTTTACAAACATTTGGTGATCCACTGGACCAAGACTGTGCCCTGTAAGCAGATGGTCAACAAACAGCCCCAAGCTTGTACAGGGCTCCTCATCCTGCATCAGCCAAGTTCAACAAGGTCACGTTTCAGATTTTGATCATTTTACCCAAAAGGAATAAGCTCTGTATTTGTGGGAGAAAAGGAAAGAAACAAACCAGGCAGCTCAGATGGGATGAGCAGAGCATACAACTGCCTGATTAAGAAGAAATTACAACAGTTGTTTAAAGGCCAATTAGCTGATTAAGGGCACAGGTACACTCCAGCCTGGGCACTTTTTTGACCTCTGAGTGCTTGCTACTCTAACCTTGACTTTTCACTACGTGCAACGCAAGACAGAATAACTTCCAAGTCAGTTGACTTGCACAATCTGCCAAGAGAGGGGATCTCAAAGCACATCTAATTTTTCCTTCTATAATATTTTTATAAGAAGGACATGTCCAGTGCTGTCCACCTGATGATCAGCCACACAATGACTCACAGAAGTAGAAGAGAGGCATGGGCACTACTGTTTCATTTAATTTTTTAATATATGCAAAAATGTGGTTTAAAATTATATTTATATGCAAGAAAATAGATAATCTAAAAATACATTGTTGCACTCTTACACAGTCACACTGCAGATTACCCTGAACTCAGATAAGACCCCATTCTAGCACCAGCCCCATTTCACTTGCACCTGCAAAATCATTTATGCACTCACAAAGGTGGGTAGAAAAACAGACAGTTTGTCTTTAGCTTGATCAGTCTGTAGGTCAGGGAACTCTGATTCTCACCTGCACAGATATAAGCAACAAGGCAAGAACCTCCTATGTGTAGCAGTCTATACTTACACGAGCTGAAGTACCTGTGAAACCAACCACATACGGAACGTGAAACCAGTGATCAGAAGCAGATCTTAAAAACTGTCCCCTTTCTCATCTCAACAGATAATCTCACTTCTAATCTCACTTCTCTTCTTCTTTGCAAGAAACACACTAAGCTGACACAAAGTGCATAATGAAAAACCAGAATGTCCAGGAGAGTGTCCCACCAGCATATCCTACTCTTTCCATCAAAGATTCCTACACTAATAACCTTGTATACATCAACTTCCCCTCCACCAGCTAAGGATCACTTCCCCTGTTCTCCCAAAAGTCCTTACTAGACAGGAAGCAAAGGCAAGGCCATGAAAAAGGACATTTCACATCAGCCTAACAGGCTCTAACCAGGATAGCATAGGCTGTTCATCCATGCACCTGGAAATGGTTGTGCTGAAAAAGCTAAGAGGGTATGAAACACGCTCCAAGAAAGGAAAAGAAAAATTAGCATTAGGACAATTCAATACATTGAAAAACAAGGATTTGTTCCAGTTAAAAAAGGAACCTGATGTTATCTTGCTTTATAGAGCTCACAACTAAATCTTTTCATAACCTACCACTTTCCTTCCAGCTCCAAAACAAAGCACTTACCTTAGGTCAGAGCTAAACTAACCCAGAAAAATACTTCACAATCAAAATAATAAGAAATTGTTACATGGGACTAGGAGAGACCTATTTAGGATTACAGTGACAACATGCAATAATGATACACCTAATTCTTTGAAGCTCAGGGTAGAATTTCTATTAAAAGGAAATCAGAATCTTAATTCAGTGATAAACAACAAGAATACCATTATTTTTCTCCATCAAAAGCCTGACCAAACACACAAGTGTTAGCATATCAGCTGCAGGTGACAGTTCACTACAATGAGACTTTCACAACACACTGCTGAATATTATTTTGTGAGACAAGCAACTATGTTTACACAGCCCTAACAATCACAGAAACATTAGACTAAAAACGAACAGAGACCCAAGCCCCCACCATTCAATGTTTCATTAGCAAAGGCCAATTATTGGAATCCAGTTCTGGAAGCTCTGAACACCAAGTTAAGCCAGGTGAACCTGAACGGAGGAAAAGCAGATGGAGCAAAAAAAAGAGCAAGACAGAAATTACAATAGCAGCACATACTAAAGCATATTGCTCAGGAGGAAGGAAAAAAAAAAAAAAAAGAGCTGATGCTGAGCTTAAAAATGAAGGAATATGGACCCAGTACCACCCACCCTAATTCAACCCCCCCCCCCCAGGAAACCCCGGGGAAGGCTGGTCCCGGTCCAGGGCTGCAGACCCAGGAGCACACCTGCCCCGGGGGACTGCCAGGCACTCCGGGTGTCCCCACCGGGGAAGCCAGCTCCCGGGGCCACCCACACCCCTCCCCTGCCGGGGGGCAGCACGGACGGGCCCCTAGCCCCACCAGCCTCCTCACCATGTTGGTTTCATGTTACCGCCGCGGTTTCCGAGCTCCTTCCTGCGCACAGCTCCTGTGGAAGGGAAGGAAGGGCACAAAGGGAGGGGACGCTCGCTCTGCCCGCTGGGCACGGCCCTGCCCCGGCACCGCGCTGCCCGGGGAACCCCGCCCCGGCCGTGCCCCAGGCGGGCCCCGCAGGGGAAAGCGCCCGGCTCTCACCCGCGCACACAGGGGGACGTCCGGGCTCTCCCCAGCCCTTCCTTACGGGGCCGCGCACGGCTCCCTCCAGTCCAGGCCCACCCCGGTGCTCGCTGCCCCCTCACCCCGGCTGCTCACGGGGCCGTGCCTGTGTACCCCCGCTCCCTTCACGGGGCCGCACCCGGGTCTCCCCTCACGGCAGCGCGCTCGGCTCAGCCCCCCGCCCGGCAGCCTGGCCAGTCCCCGCCGCCGCGGCTCACCGGGGCCGGCGCTGCCTGCCCGGCCGGGACACCGGAACGCGGAGCCCCAGCGCCGCCGCTCCCCGCCGCTCGAATCAACAACAAGATGGCGGCGCCCGGGCGGGCGGGGCCGGGGCTGGCCGTCATAGCAACCGCGCCGTCCAAAGCCCGCCCCGTCGCCCTGCGCGCCAGTCCGCACCCGAGTCCCGCCCCACGGGGCCCCTCTCGGGACGCTGATAGGTCAAATTCGGTGTCACTCAAGCGCAGAGCCTCCCCGCCCTTTCCCGAGTGCGGACGGCAGCGCACGTTAGGCACACGTGACGCCCGCCAGAGCTCCGCCCCCTTGCGGGAAGCGCCGTCTCATTGGCTGCCCGCGGAGAAGGAGGGGCTCTCGGCCAATGGGCGCGGCCCGCGCGTGCTGGGCGCGCCCCCCCGGGCCGCGGCTCCGCGCTCCGAACGGCGCTCCGCGGTCAGAACCCCCTCCCGGCCGGTCGGCACTCCCTGTTCTCCGGTACAAACTCACACCCGGCCATCCCGCGGTCCCGCACTCAGAGCTCCCCGCACCAAGCCCCTGGGGCCGCCCCGCATCCCACTAAGGCCGCCGCTCCGAGCGGGGTCTCGCCGATGGGACGCGCTCACGCAACACTTCGGTACCACAAAGGGTTAAATTCCCGGACGGTCACGGTTCCAGTGGGTTCAGGGCAAAAGGGACCCTCAGGCAAAGTAACACAGGTGACCCCTCTCACTGTGAAACTTCACGGCTGGCCCCTGTTCCCCTTCCCTCCCCTTAGTCACCTACTCCCCAAATTAGTCTCTTCCCTCTTATCCCGCCAGCGCTTCATTTCCCCAGGAGCTGCCAGGGAGGCGTCCCGTGGCGCGCTCCTTTGAAATTCAAATAACCGGTTTCCCACCTCCCGCTGACTGACGCCTTCAAAGCCTCCCGCCGCTCCCAGCTCCTCCTGCGGCGTCCCTCTCACCTGCACCCACGCTAATTCACTTTTCCTCCTAATTATCAACTCATCCCCTCTGTCGACCAGCTGCTCATCCCACCCGTCCGCGCCTGCGAGCGCTGTAACAAAGCAGAGCTTGAGGGGGACACGGGACTCGGGGCAAAAGTAGCTCAAAATTACCCGTGGCTAAGTTTTCTCGCCCCAGATAACCTCCCTGTGGAGGACTGCCCCGGCTGGGTCACATCCAGAGGCTACAGAGATGCTTCTGTGACCGAAGCAGACTTGGCCGAAGCTCTCATAACCTTTTTCGCAGTGCCAAGCCAGCTGCCAATCCTCGTCCTGAGTCGCAGCTGACGAGACAGTGCTAATGACCACCACAGCAGGACAGCCACCAGCAGCACTGCCCTGCACCGGGACTCCCTAAGGCAATCACAGCCGCCTGTGCAATCTCTGACACGTTTATTAGCGCTACACTGGCTGAGGTGGCTCAGGGTGTGGCTGCACCCCGTGTGCAGCAGGTTTGGCCACAAAGGATGGCTCTCCTCCTCGGGGGCCGTGCCAGCTGTCTGCCAGCGCCCGGCGCTCTGCCCAGCACTGCCCCCGTGGAGCTGCGGGGCACAAGGAGCCCCTCCTCAAGTCGAGCCCTTCAGATCCAGCGCCGAGCCCCGGTCATGCTGCTGAAGAGATAGTCCCTGCCGGTGCCTGGGATGGAGGCAGCACTCAGTCACCGCCCTGTGGGTTTGGTCCCCATCCCTGATGTCCCCAGACTCCTCTGCCCTGGGGGACACAACCTGAGCCTGCTGTTAGGGCTGTGGGACAGGGCACTCACATGGGTCCTGAGCATGGCCATCGAACTGCCCCTGTGGGGAGGAGACAGGAGAGGCTGCTGAGGGCCACAGGGCCCTTCTGCCTCCCTGGCAGGGCACCCACCCTCACTGCCACACACTTACTGGGCTGCTGGCATGTGGGTGTCCCTGTTCCTCCTTGCCCCCGCTGTGCTCCACCGCATCCCAGGAGCAGCAGAAGGAAGAGGGGAAGGGAGGGAATGCTGTCAGTGATGGGCTGCCAGCCTCAACCCCAAGAGATGCTGCTGGGAGAGACTTGACAGCCAGGTTTTGCCCTGCCAGCTGCACCCTATTAAGCCCATCATCCACCTACCTGATTGTCCCCTGGCACAGGAGGGGACTGTGACAGGGCTGTGCTCCCCCAAGCACCACCACCTTTCACCAGTGCCTGAGCACCAAGCAGGTCTGCCACCACATCCTCTTGTTTCTCCTGAGGAGCCCTGATCCACTCTTGTGCTTGCAGGATGCTGTGCTGGGGGAGCTGCCAGGGCCACCCACAGGGGCTGACCCTGGGTCTTCTCCCTTGCATGGTCACTACAGTGTCCCAGTGTCACCAAGCACTGTGTCCCCAAGCTTGCCAATGAACCTGGATCCAGCTATGTGTCACCCCGGGGCAGTTATGCCACTGGAGGTGACTGTTACCCTGTTATCCAGCATGTCCCCTCCTTGCTGCACAGACACTTGGCACAGGCTGGTCTAGTGTCTGTCTAGGCTCTGTCCTCTGTCACCTGTCACCATCACTGATCCTCCAGGGGTTGTGCAGCCTGCTCAGCTCTTCCCTGGGAGCCTTCCCTGACAAATGAAGCTCACCCCTGCCAAAAAGGGGCTCCCCTGGTGAGCT
This sequence comes from Fringilla coelebs, assembly GCF_963513975.1. NCBI lineage: Eukaryota > Metazoa > Chordata > Aves > Passeriformes > Fringillidae > Fringilla > Fringilla coelebs. The sequence goes on from NC_140039.1 coordinate 5,526,310, forward strand.
GCAGTGACCTCAGCCCTGGTGCCAGGACCCAGCCTTGCAGTAGCCATTGGCACCAGCACTGTGCCATCCCACCCTGTCCACTTCAGAGTTTGTGCCCCAGTCTGGCCACCGACATCATGGTCTACCGGCCAAATTGCTCTGTCTGCTTCCACAGCCCCCATCAGGGCTGCACCCTTGCCCTGGGCAGAGTCAGCTCCCTGGCACAGCAAGCCACAGCCAAATGCAGAGAATATTAAACATACCCCGTGTGCTGTGCCTCCCTGGCTGCCTGCAAGGACAATACAACTGCCAATGTGACCACCCTGGCCATACAGCACTCACCTCTTGGCCAGGAGCAGCTTGCCAGGGGCCCGGCTGCTGTGGGAGGAGCAGAAGGCAGCCGTGAGCCCTTCGCCTTGCTCACTGAGCCATGCCGTGAGGCGGGCTGGGGCTCACCTGCACAGCAGGTTCCGGGCCACGCAGCCCAGGGTGGCCAGCAGCAGGACACCAGAGATGGTCAGCACGGCCACAAACCAGGCTGGCGGGTGCCACACTGCCTCCGTCTGCAGGACAACCAGCGGCTCCTTCTGCAGCGTCTGTGGAGGCAGTGGGGTGAGGGCCGCGCGAGCTTCAAGGGACCCTGGAGCACGTCCCGGTCACGGGCTCTGCTCACCGTGTGCTGGGTGGTGGTGCTGGGTGGCACCGCGGTGCTCCGGGGGGTGACGTGCACCACCCGTGCCACCAGGCTGCTGCGTCGGCGGCCACCAGAGCCGCCCCACACCTCCACCAGCAGGACAAAGGGCTGGGGCTCGGCTCGGTCACCGGGCAGGTAGACAAGGGTGTTCCCCTCCAGCCGAAAGCGCCCATCTTCATTGCCTGGACGAGAGGGTCTGCTCAGTGTCCCACCACGGCCAGGGCTGGTTTGTGCCGTGGCTTGGCCGCTCCTCACCTCCAACAATGTTGTAGGTCAGCAGGGCGCTGTCGGGGCCGCCCTGGCACTCCAGGCGGGTGACAGGCTGGCGGCTGCCCGGGGACCCAGCCGTGATCCGCAGCTCCTGCACTTCGGGGATGCACACCGGCAGCTGGTCCCGCACAGCCTGCCAGGAGCAGGAGGAAGCGGTAGGGTGCCCCCAGTCCTCGCACCCACCACAGCCGACCCAGCGGGCTGCCCGCACACCTGCAGGCGCACAGACACGTCGCACAGACAGCTCCGCCTCTTCCTTAGGTCCAGGTCATTGTGGCTGTCCGTCAGCCGCACCGCCAGCCTGTAGCTCTTCTGCTGCTGCGAATCCAGGGCTCCCACCACGCGGATCTCGCCTGTGCGAGGCGTGAGCTGCTGGGAGCCGGTAGGTGCCAAGGGTGTGGCGGGGGCTGGGGAAGGGGCCGGGTGCTCACCAGTGCGCCTGTCGATGGAGAAGGGCTGTGCGGGGCCAGGCCTCCCCTCCAGGCTGTACTCCAGGCTGTCCTGGGGGTAGTCGCGGTCGGTGCCAACCACACGCCCCACGAGGCTGCCGAAAGCTGCTGTCTCTGGCACGGTGAAGGTGGCACTGCTGGGGCACGCTGGTGTGAATTCGTTGACAGGGGTCACCGTCACGAGCACAGGCACACGGGCTGTGTGGCACACAGCTGCTCAGCCATGTTGGCACCACCCCACAGCCTCTGCCGGGCTGGGTGACACGGGGACAGAGGCACCACCCCTGGGGTGGGCATCTCTGGGGCAGCAGGGAGGGAATGTTTTCTTCGTGATCTGCTGGTTTGGGGATTGGGAAAGGTGTTTTCCCACCCTAGGGACATAGGCACTCACTGCTCTGTTGGGTCTGCCCTCCCACTGTCACCACAATGGTGGCCGTGAACTGGAAGCCCAGAGCAGCCATGGCCTCTGAGTCATAGTCCAGGGTGGTGTTGACCTGCCAAGCCAGGAGGGGAGAGTCAGGCAGAGCTGAGGTGCTCTGCAAAGCTCAGATGCCCTGCAAAGCCAGAGTGTCCCACAAAGCCAGGGTGACCCACAAAGCTGTGATGCCAGGGGAGAAGGAGGGAGAAAGTGAGGAGAAGGAGCAGGCCTTGGGGAGCAGGGAGCCCTGAGGAGCCCTGATCCAGAACCTGACATGACAGCACATGTCACAGGGTCCCATTGTCCCACTGGGCTCTGGGGTCTGGGCTTGCTGGGTCCACCTGGGCACTGCCCATGGCCCCACTCACCTTCAGCTGTGGCCCATCCATGCAGAAGTGGGAGCGGGAGGAGGGAGGCCCCTCGAGAGCATAGTGCAGACACCCGTCAGTGCTGGTGGAGCTGGTGCACCTCAGTGTCACCAACGTGCTGCCGGGGGGCATGGTTTCGGACACCTGGGACCTGTGGTGGGGCAGCCAGCTCAGCCTCTGTCCCATGTCCTGAGTTTAGCATAGAGTCCATGCAGCCCATTCCCCCCTGAACCATACACAAAGATGGCTGGGACACATCTTGGTGCCAGGCGGTCTGTCCCCTGCACGGTGATATTGACTGTGGCGGTGGCGTGGTCCTCGGGGTGCAGCGCGTTGTAAGCTCGGATGAGGAGGTGGTCACGGATCCCCTGCAGCCGCCGGGTGCTGCGGATCTGACCTGTCACTGCAGGAGGAGCCATGGCCTCACACTGGGCACTGGGACAGGGAGAGGGTATCCTTGGGGATCCCTGCTGCCGTGCTCACTCTCGTCAATGGTGAAGAGCGCGGGAGCCACAGAAGCAAGGATGGCATAGCGGACATTGTCCCCTCTGGCATTGACCTGTGTGACCACCTCCAGGGGGCCAATGCCTCCTGTCACCGTCACAGCCCGGTGTGGCTCACTGCAGGCAAGGTGGGCATTGTGGCACAGCCTGGTGCCACCAGCACCCCCCTCCTGGCACAGCCCCACTCACGGGAAGGTGACGCGGGGACGGCGTGATGGCAGCACCTCCACCCTTAGAGCCCCGCTGCAGTTGTGCCCGTGACGATCCATCACCTCAATCTCCAACCGGAACGTCTGTGGGCCAGCACCGGGGCAGCTGTGGGACAGCCCAGGTGGCACCAACGATGGGGATGGGGACAGGAATAGCGATGGGATGGGAACAGAAACAGGAACAGAGACAAAGGAGAGGGGGCAAGAGATGAGAATGGGGCTTGGAGTAGGAACAGAGGTGGGAAGAGGCATGGAGATGGAGATGAGTATGAGCTGGAGACTAGAATGGTCAGGAATACAGACAGGGATGAGGATATGGACAGGACTTGAGATGCAGAAGGGGATGGGGACAGGGCTGGAGCACTTGTGGGTCCAGGGGGAGACAGGGGTCTAATGGGCAGAGCAGGATGTGGAGAGCCATGGCCAGGGAGGGGCTAAGCCCCAGTGGACTGAGAGGTGGCTGTGACCAGCCTGAGGTTGCTGGTGCCCACCTGGGTGTCCTTGCTGGGATCAAAACCATTGTCAGGTGCCAGCACCAGGCCCCGGCGGGTGAGCGTGAGGGGTGTGTTGCGGTTTCGGAGCCTGAACTGCAAAAAAGGAAGGTGATGGGAACCCCTGTCCCACTCCTCCATACTCGGGGTTCTGCTGTCCCCAAGGCTGCTCTCTTCTATGGGGGTGTGGCCCCCAGGGAGCTGCCACTCACCGTCAGCTCACCGAGTGGCTGTGGCAGCACCGCGTACAGGGGTGTCCGGGGCGCCACATCTGCCAACACCAGCACCACATCCCCCTCTGGAGCACAGCACAGCTGTGGGAGCTTGGTGCTGGCTGGCATCCACAGCCCCCGCTGCCCTGTGCCCCCCTGTTCCTACCTGCACTGGCAAAGGGGGTGTCACAGCGCAGCACATGCCCTGCTGTCACCCGGACAAAGAGCCGTTCTTCCACCTCATCCTCACCAGGACAAGCAGCCCGCAGGATCAGTGTGTACTGGTTCACCCGGCGGGCATCGAGCTCTGCACCAGCACGCAGTGTCACCTGCCATGGGGACACAGTCACTCAGCAGGGTGCCTGCCAGCTCCTGCCCCCCTCCCTATTCCCCAGCCACACCTCTGCCCGGAATGTGGTGGCATCCGTGGGGTCAGAGCTGATGGCGATGGAGTTGAAGGGGTGGTCGGGCTCGATGCTATCCAGGGTGACATTGGGACTGCCGCTGGAGTTGCTGCAGGACACGGTCACCTCAGCGACGCGGCTGCCTGACACTGTGTCCTCACCCAGGGCCACCACACGTGGCAGGTCAGGCAGGACTGGTGGAAGACCCCAGGGACCACTGATGGCTCATCCAGCTGTGCTTATGGAGCTCTGCTCCTGCACCTAAGCACCAGTGCAGGCACAGCTGTCCCTGGCAGACACAGCTGGGTCCAAACATCCCGCTCTTACCTGTTCCTCGGACGAAAGTCCCTGCAAAGAGGAGAGTGTCACTGCAGCCTGCCAGGTGTGCCCTGGCAATGCCCTGGGGAGGCCCCAGAATTCCCTCTGTGAGATGCTCTGAAGAAACCCCAGTGGTGTCTGGATATGCCACAGTGATGCCCAAAAGAAGCCCCAGTAACATCCTGGCAATGCTGAGGACACCGTGAGGACACCCGGGCAATGCCCTGAGCCCCTTCCCCGCCTCAACCCAGCCAGGCAGCTACCAGTCCCTCTGCCCATCCTGGGGTCAGCCCCAGGAATTTGGGAGCAACTGAGGAGAACCCTGTTGCCTTCCTCTCAGTCATCCCCCCACGATCTGGCAAAGGGTTCCCGGAACACTGTCACCTTGAAGCACCTACCCGGGGCACAGAGGCTGAGGAGGAGGAAGGTGAGGTGTCCGTGCATGCCCATGGCTCGCTGAGTGTTTGGGACAAGCTGCAGCGGGTTGCCAGGGCTGCTGGGCACCACCCCGGCCCGGCGTCATGCCGTTCATCCCCACCCGTGCTGGCCGTCCCGGCCAGGGGAGGGACAGGGCACGGCTCCAGTGCCCCCGGCTCTGCACGCCGCCGCTCCCAGCCCCTCGCCACTCGCAGCTCCGTGGGGTTTGGCTGGCACCCCACCACGCTGCTTCACCACGCGGCACGCTCGGGAACCGGGAAAATTAGCTGGGAGGTAATTTTTGGCCGTGTTCTCGTTCATTTGCAAACCAGTGCCGCTTCTCCCGGGATCCCCATTAAGCGCTATTAGTTCCCAATTAACGGGCACCGCGGCCCGGGTCACTCTTCCTTTCCCTCCTCCAGCGCCCAGCCCGGCTCTGGCAGCCCGGTGGCGTGGGGTGCCGACGGGGGATGCCTCCGCCGGGGCTCTGTACCGGGACTGCCCTCCTTCCCGGCGGGGCATACCGAGCTGCGGGACCCCCGGTGCCCGAGGTGCCGCCGGCCGGGACACGGATCCCGCCTGGCCCGGCGGTGCCCGGGTGGTGCCCGGCGCGGGACCCCGGGGCGGCGGGGAGGGGTCCGTGGGCGGGGCGGGGCCCCGGGGCGGCGGTGCCGGTGCGGGCCGGGCTCACGTTACGGCGGCCCCATTGGCCGGGGCGGGGCGGGGCGGGGCCGCCGGGCAGCGCCGGGAGGCGGCGGGCACGGCCGGGCGCTCCGTCCGCTGTCGCTGCTGCTGCTCCGCCACCGGTACCGGCGACTCTGGGAGCGGGGCCGGGAGCGGCGCCGGGGAGCAGGACCGGGCATGCACAACGCCCGCTCAGACGAGCTCGGCGCCGACCGGGTGAGTGCCGCCGCGGGCACCGGGAGGGAACGGGACGAGACGGGACCACCGTGCCCGCGCCCCGCCGCCCCGGGACTGCGGGACTGCCGTGACGTCCGGGCTCTGCCGGTGACATCAAGGCCGTGACATTACAGGCGAGGCCAAAGGCGGCGCGGGGGACGTGTGCGCCCGGTAGGACCCTGGCGGTGTGGGGACACGGGTGGCCAGCGGCCACAGTGTCCAGCTGTCAAGGTGCCAGCGGCACCGTCCCCCCGGAGCTGCAACCCTGCCACCCACCTGGGCTGCCCCGAGGGACGGCAGTGACAGGGTGGCCCTTCGGCTCTCCTGGGCCTGCCACATGCTTACCGAGCACCTCACAACCGGCTGCCCCAGTGTTCCCGGCCAGCAGCAGGACTGGGCGGCTTTGAGTGGTGGCACAATGCCACTACGGCTGGATGAGAGGGTCCCCGCCAGCGGGGAGGGGGATAGGGATTTGCACGGGGACGTGGAGAGGGACAAGGACAGCCCTGCCAGCAGCTGTGTCAGGGCCAGCCAGAGAGGACAGAATTATCGGTCCTGGAAGCAATCCCTCCTGCACACTCAGCTTCCCGCGACTCCAACGCGGAAAGGAAAGCGGACGTAACACCCTGCTTTTGGGTTCAGACAATAGGAATTCAAGAGCGAGGAGCGGCCCGGCTGCGGGAGCCAGCAGTCCCTTCCAGCGCCCGCCCGGCCGTGCTCCGTTCAGCCCTGGCTGCCTTGGTCCCCTGTATTTCCCGGCGTTTGGGGGTCCCGGGCCTTGGGCGCAGGCCTGGCTGCCCCCTGACGTCACCTGGGGTGTCCCCAGCTGGAGGGCACAGGGTGGGTGGGTGGCCCTGCCAACGCGCGGGGGCAGAGCCCCACCCCAGCACCCGCGGGTGCCCCGGGGCTGCCGCTGGCCCCGTGCCACCGAGTGGGACTCTGCCGGAGGGGCGTCCCGGCTGCCTCCCCACCGAGAAGGGGGCACTCGAGGGGCTGTCGGGGGGGGCAGTGGAGCGCCCGCTCCTACGTGCCGTGGCCCTCTGTCATTTCCCGCAGGCACGGCCGGGGCTGGGTGCCTGCTTGCTCACCCGACAAGCCGCTGCACGCCGGCCGGCTCCGCGCAGGAGCCGCAGGAAAGCGGGGCCCGGGGCTGGAGGCAAGCCGGGACCTGCGGCCCGCTCTCCGCACCCTGCCGCACGCCCATTGCGCCAGCGAAGCCCCCACGAGCCGGAGCGGGGGGGCGCGGGGTGCCGAGGAGGGCGGGATGGGGATGGCGGTGCTGGCCGGGGCGGTGGCGATGTGCTGATGTGCCCTTTCCCTGCAGTGGTGCCGGCGGGACGCGGGGCCGACGCCGCGGGCGCACATGCACGGCACGCGGCAGACGCCGCTCCACCCCGGAAGGGCGACGGGGCCGGGCCCCCGTGCCCCGCGCCCCGGCTCGGCGGCGGACTCGGCCTGCAGCCTGGATCCCGGCGGCGAGGAGGAGGACGGGGGAGGCCCGGCCGCTCGCTCCCCCCCGGCCAGCGAGCGCAGCCTGGAGTTCGACTCGGGGTACTCGGAGGCGTCGGGGGGCACGTGGAGGGAAGAGGAGGTGCCCGTGCGGCGCCGGCATCTGCTGCCCTGCCAACGGGCACACCGGCTCTCCGCCGGCCCCGCCGCCCCACCGCCCGCCCCCGCCCGCCGTGTCCGCCCCAAATCCACCTCGGACGCATGCCTGGAGCAGTGGCGGGCCCTGGAGCCCGCCGACACGCAGGACTGGACCGTAGCGCTGCTGTCGCAGAGCCGGAACCGGCAGCCTCTGGTGCTGGGCGATAACTGCTTCGCTGACCTGGTGGAGAACTGGATGGACCTGCCCGAGGTGGGCGCCGAACCGCGTCGCCGGGCCCCCGCCGAGCCCTCCCGCCGGCTGGCCAAGCCCCCCGCCTTCCTGCTCAGCCTCTCGGGCAACGTGCGCCGTAAGCTGGCCAACATGGCCCGGCCCCGGGCGGCCGACGGTGCCCGGCCGGGGGGCCGCGATGCCACCAAGCGTTTCTCCTGCCCGCTGGGGCTGGGGGGACAGCCCAAGGGCGCCTGCTTCCACCAATCCCACAGCAACATCGCCCAGCTGGCCACGGACTTCCACCGCTTCACCGCCTTGATGAACAGCCGCAGCCGCCAGCCCATCATCTGCAACGACGTTATCGGCTACATTTAGCCCTGCTGCTGCGGCCCGCACCCCCACCTTGTAAATAAACCCCCGTTTTATATGGTCTGGGCGCCACAGCATTTATTAAAAGGGAGTGCCTGTGCCCCGACTCCAGGCAGGGGCAAGCAGGGGGGTTTTGCAAGGAGGGCTATTGCAGCCTGCAGCTTTTATTGCATGGGACAGGAGGTGCTGGCCCCTTGCTCAAGGTAGGAAGCACAGGAGAGGGGGACGGGTATCTTCAGCCTCAGCATCCTCTCCCTCGCACACATACAGCAGCTCCAGGTCCTGCTGCTGCGGCATCCCGGCATCCTCCAAGCTCTTGGATAACCTGTAGCAGAAAAAGGGGGTTTTGGGGACACTGGCTTGTCCCCCAAGGCTGGCCGAGTGTTCCGGGGGTGCCTTGGGCCCCTCAGGGGTGTCCGGCCAGGTTGGTGGGATGCAGGGGCCAGCAGCAAGGGGCCAGGCAGGGGTCCTGCCACGGGAAGTGCTGCCGGCAGGATGTTTATCCAGCAGCCGGCTGGGAGCTGCACTGCAGCTGGAGTGGCTCAGGACTGAGGCAGTGGGGGCTGGAAGCCCCCCCGGGGCAGGATTGGGCCCTGGAGCCAGGGACCTACCTCTGCGCCTGCTGCCGGGCCCGTGTCTCTGCATCTGCCTGGCTGTCATAGAGCACGATGTCACCACACAGGAGCATGGTCACTGTCCAGCCATGGGTCCTCTACAAGAGGTGGGTGTCAGGATCTGCCCCTGCATGCCCCAGGGCGACCTGAGTGCTGACAGCGCTAGGCTCACCTGCAGCCAGTCCAGCACCTCCTGCACTGTCATCGCCTGCCCATCTGCGCCGACTGCCCGCATCTCCAGCCGGTCCCAGCAGCTCCACTCCCGCCCGCCGTACTGCCAGGGGTAGCAGCCAGCACTTGGCACCCCAGATCCTGGCTGACCAGCCCCATGGCGCAGGGACTGGTGCAGCACGAGGGCTGGGGGACATCAGGGCAGGCAAATGGGCAGGGTGATGGGGGCACCATGGTGGTGCAGGGGCAGTGGGGGACACAACTATCCCCCCAGCACTGCTGGGGTCCACTTAAGGGTCAGTGTCAGTGTGGGGCCGGCGCTGCCCCTAGCCCCGGGCCAGGACAGGCGCACAAAAGGCCATTGAAGCGTTGCCCAGCCCCACACAATCATCTCTTCTCATGCCTGTGGCCCCACGACCCCTGCTCCGGCCCAAGGAGGCCAGTGTGGTGCCAAGCCCGGGGCTGAGCGCCGGACGCGGCCCCACACCGTCTGGCAGGGCTACTCGGCCATCTGCCCTCGCTGCAGGCAGCGCCAGCACGGCCCGCCTGGCCCCAGCCCCACTCGGGAGGGGTGTTCACACCTGGTCACTCTCCCTCCTGCTTTCTGCTGCCTTCTCACCTCCGCCTTCTGCTGCCTGCACTTATCCCACTGGTGGCAAGAAGGGCTTAACCCCATCCTCACCGGGGCACAAAGGGAAAGCCATGGCCTGGCCCTCCACCACCTAAGTGCATTGCTCTGGCCCTGGGAAGCATATTCCTCTGGACAAGGCTGGCCCCCAGCATGGGCTCCCCAGGTCCCCATGGGGACATGGGTCACACCAACCAGGCCTTGGGGACATGTGTTCCCACCATAGCCCAGCAGCTGGGTGTGAAATGTCACACCGGGTGTCCTCGCCCTGGCACATGGAGGGGTTGGGTGCTGCTGCAGGGACCTGAGGGCATGGCCAGACCCAGCAGCATCCTCCTCCCGGGGATGATGCCAACCCAGGGACACAACAGCCAGGATGGCACAGGGCTGGGCATGGGGTTTGAGGGGGCCATGGGGCAGCCATCAGCCCGAAGTGGTGCTGGAGCCGGCTCAAGGCAGTGCAGTCGCCTCCCTCCCCCTCTTCCTGCCCCCGGCCCTGGGCCCCCCGGGCCAATCTGGTTCCAATCGGCGCTTCCTGCCGTGCCGGAAGGGCTGCCTCGCACGCCATAAACCCCCAGACAAAGGGGCCTCTATAGCCCAGACGGTCCCAATCTGGGCCTGCCCCCACCCCCGCTCTCCCTCCCTGGTTCCCCACCGCCGGGACCCCCGGCCCCGCTCCCCCGGGCGGCCCTTCCCGGCCCGGTGCCAGCTGCTCTCTGCCTGCCGCAGCTGGTTTCCATAAGCCAGATGAGTGCGGCTGCAGCGGCTCCCACCCCTGGCTGTGGGGCTCAGCGTGGGGCCTGCCATGGGGCACTGGGGCTGCCTCAGCCCCATGGGCACCCCAGAGCATCACAGCTGGGCCAATGGGACAGTGGCAATGTCTCAGTGCTGGGGGGGCAGCTGGGGGAAGGAGCTGGTTCCTCATTGCCTGGCAGCATTTCCAGCCCACTGCAGCACCCAGATCCATTTCTGGAGTGCTATGGCCAGGGCTGCCCTTGCTGCGTAGCCACCTCCTTCCCCTGCGTCCCCCTGACATTGTCCCACAGCAGATGCCACTGGCCCCTGCGTGTCCCCCACCTGCACTTTCCCAGGGAAGAGGGTCCTACCCGGTAGGTGGGGGCTGGCGGGGGCTGCACACGCAGCAGCAGGCAGGCAGACAGGCTGATGTTGCTGTTGCGGTAGCAGCTGAGGTCCTGGCAGCCCCACACCAGCTTGTAGACCTCCAGGCACGCCAGCCCGGCCACGGCTGCCGTGGTGGTGATGATGGCGGGCACGATCCTCCCAGCAATTCGCTTGCTCTGAGGACAGGAGGGTGTCACCAGCTGCCCCACACAGGACAGGGACTCCTGACCCCACAGGCTGCCCCTCTCACCGTCAGCCTGTTGGCAGGGGAGATGCCATAGTTCTCTGCACGCAGGTTGGATGCTGCTGTGATAAAGTCTATGTGGACATCGTTGTCCTGTGGGGAGGAGTGGGAGGACATCTGCATCCCATGGGGACATCAACCCCCCCGGGCTGAGCAGGGCCACCTGCCTGGCTCTGCTACCTTCTCAAAGTGGATGGGCTCCATCAAGGGTGCTTGTATGTCTTCATCCCCTACCAGTTCTTTTCTCCACTGCACCAGATCCTGGGTAAGCTCTGTCAGCTGCCTGTGATCTGGAGGCACAGGGATGCCTGGCATGATACTCCTGCTCTGTGGCACTGCTGGGCCCCTGCCTTGGTCTGGGTCATCTTGGGTGCTGGAGCAGGGACAAGAAGCCACAGCCCCACAACCACCAGGCTGGACCCAGGAACATACCTGGGAACCTCACCTGTGGGAACTTGTGCCTCCTCACTGGGTTCCTCTGTGAGGGGGATCTGGAGCCCTTCCTGGGGTGTAAAGGGTGGCAGGACCACATCACGGAGGATGGCCTGGATGGCCGCCCGGTCCCTGCATGGTGGCACCCTGTATACTTGGGCAAAGAGGTGGGCAGCAGCCAGGACATAATCCAGGTGGGTGTCCTGCAAAGCAGAACAGGGGTGGCCATGGGGTGCCTTGCTGGGGTGGTCCCACATAGCCAAGGGCTGCCAGCACTGCCCTGAGCTGGTAGAACTGCCTGGCTTTGCCCCAGAGTGGAGGTGGAGGAGCCTCTCCTCCTCCTCTGGCCACAGAGTATGTGCAAGCTGTCCCCTGCAGTGCCCTCACTGACTGGGAGACAGGGACAGACTGTGCAGACATAGCACAATTACAGTTCAGTATTCCCAGTATGAATACAGAACTACAGTTCAGTATTCCCGGTATGCCCAGCACAGGCTTGGCTCTCCCTCTGCCCATACCATTCCCACATGAGACCCCACAGCTCTCCCTCCCTGCACTCACGTTGTCAGGGTTGAATGTCAGTGGATGGGGACAGCTCCTGTCCCCTGCCCAGAAGGGGACACCCGGGCTGGTTTCCTGGCACAGGGAGAGAAGAGTCAGGCCCAGGAGCGTGTGCCCACGGCTGCAGTGAGGTGGCTGGTGGAGGGACGGGCGTGCAGGGGGTGCTAGCCCTGTGGTGCTGGGCTCACATGCTCCGGGGGATAGATGTGCAGCAGCTGGGCGATGGCATCGTGGTAGCAGTGCTGCCAGTGCTGCCGTGCCCAGCGCACGCAGTCCCGCCAGTCCCGCGGCCGCTCCCGCAGGCTCTCCCACACCTGCTCCAGGACCTTCCCAGGCAGCTGCTGCTCCAGGAAGGCTGGGTCCCTGCAAAATCAGGCAACTGTTGGTGCTGGCCCAAGAGCAATCCTGTGAGACATCTGGGTGGGATGTGGCAGTCTGGCACCCTCTCCCCATTCCCAGCGGTGCTCTGGCAGAGCTGGAAGCTCCTCTCCCAGTGTCACTACCCCTAAAGCCCACTCACTCCATGAACTGGTTGACTTGTTCTGCAGGTAGCTGGAAAAGCCCCTCAAACTCATCACGGGCCCACTGTGGAGGAGAAACGGGTGTTGAGCACTGGAACCTGCCCCTCATGTCCCCAAGCCCAGGGGGAGGGGGAGGCTCTGGCAGGGCAGCAGTACTCAGGCTGCCAGCAGGAAGCAGCTGGGGCCATATCCTGCCATGGCTCACCACTGGAAGGGACAAGGGGAAGGAAGACAAAGGTCCCGGTGCCTCCTCGCTGGGTGCTGTGGCTGGGGCAGCTCAGCCTACCTGCAGCGTGTGCTGGATGGTGCGGGGGAAGTGCCGCAGGGTACACATGGGGAAGGTGCCATCCCTGGGGGTGCTGGCTGGCCCCAGAGGCTCGGTCAGGGACGGTACCATGGCCAGCACGTTCCCCCGTGTCCCCTCCGTGCCCGAGTCCAGCAGTGGTGTGCGACAGCGGAGACAGCGTCTCTCCAAATAGGTGCCTGCAGGGAGCCAGGAGTGCTGGGGACCCAGGGAGCAGGTCCAGAGGCTTGGCCCCCTTGCCCTTCCTGGCACTCACGGGCCTCCATCGTGTCCAGGGCGCTGGCAACGCCATCCAGGTGCCGGAAGAAGCTGTCACTGTAGAGCATCTCGGTAGCAGGTCCCACCTGGTTCTGGTGAGCTGTCACTCTGACATCAGGGTTCATGCGCTGCACGGCTGCTGCGGCCACCACCGACTTGGGCTCCTGCCAGGGCAGAGAAGGGGTGGGCAGCCCTAGAAAGCCCCTGGGACAGTCAGGATGCCCTTTGGGGGGAGCTCATCCCCTGCCTCATGCTGCCTCACTGATATATCTGCTGAGCGATAGAGAAGCTGCCGATGGAGGTTGGAGAGGGCAACAGTGTCCATGTCAGTGACGATGAGCTCCCCATCCGGCCCTGCCGCCAGCCCCATCATGGCAAAGTTTTTCAGCAGCTCGCAGCCGATGGCACCAGCTCCCACCTGTCAGGGCAGAGATGCTGCAGCTCCCTGCATGCCAGTTGGATGCTTTGAAGCCTCCCAGTGCCATGGCCCCTCCCCACTCACCACCAGGTACTTCTGGTGACCCAGCATCTCCTGGAAATTGGCCCCGAAGACGGCAATCTGGCCATCGTAGCGAGAGCCTCTCTGCCGAGACAAGGAGCTGTGTGAGCACAGCAGCCACGGCACCCCAGGCAGCCGGGAGGGGCTGGACACGGGGTCTCACCGGCGCACAGTCCGCCTCTGTCAGCTGCTCAGCCCCCGCCAGCGCCAGGCACTCCAGGGCATCGAAGTACAACCACTGCTCCAGGGGCAGGAACTTCCCCGTGATGGCCTGGGGCGAACAGCCCGTGGGCAGGTAGCCAGCGGGGCGCTCCCCCTCACCTCACCCCAGCCCTGCCGCCGGACCCGGCGTCCCCAGGCGGGCAGCAAGTGCCCTCTCGTGGCCACCGCGGACAGCCATGGCCAGCGGGACCCCGCCCCGCTCACCTTCAGCACCTCCTGGGCCGCCAGCGCCCCGACCACGGCGGCCACGGGGCTCAGGTCCCCGGCGCTCACGCTGGCGAAGGCGCGCACGATGTCCTCGTCCAGGGGACCCGGCTGTGCTCCCAGGCTCCGCGCCAGCTCCAGCACTCGCTCGGCATCCGCCTGCAGGCAGAGGGGAGAGGCAGTGCCCGGCAGGTCGGTGCGGTTCGGCAGGGCCGGCAGGAGCGGGACACGGACTTACGGGTGCCCTGGGCCGCGGCAGGCGGCCCTGCTCCCTGCGGAAAGCGTGGAGGGCCCGGAAGGCGGCGTGCAGGCTGCAGCTGCGTGGCAGATCCTCGGGACTTGCCACCTGGATTTTGGGCTCCTCCAGTGCCTGGCACAGGGGCTTCTGCCAGCATAGCACCAGGGACTGGGTGAGTGCTTTCCTGGGGCCCGGCATGGCACAGCCGTACCCCAGCCTGGGTGGCAGCACCGTGGGGCTGAGAAGGACTCACATGGGAACACTCCTGGGGCTGCTGCACCTGTGAAACCAGACCCCCACAGCGGTAGGGTGAGAAGGAGCTGGTGTCACTGATCTCCAGCCTGAAGGCATCTGGGGACAAGAGGAGCATAGATGTCACATCACGGTCACTGCCAAGGACCCGTGAGTTCCTCAACCCTGAGCTAGGGCAGCCAGGATCCCCCTGGAGGTCTCACCGAGCACATGCACAGGGATGGGCTCCTGGCCATTCAGCTCCGTCATCCCCTGCACGCCAGAAAACGTCACCAGGTCACCGTCGTGGAAGAGGTGGCCATGGCTGTTCTCTGTCCCCATGTATGTCACTACTCCTGGGTTGCTCTGAGGAGAGGAAGCCTACATGAGAGCGGGGCACTGGACTAGGGTGGCATACAGCCAGTGGAGGAGGCAGCAACATTTTGGGGGACCTGCAGGGGCTGCCCTCCCTCCTACGTGGGAGATGTGCTCCACAGCAGCAGACACCGGATCCCCTTCTGCTGGGTCATCAACGACAAAGCGCTCCCCAAAGTCACAGAACAGCTGTCTGGAGAGGACAGGCGGGGTTTTGCCAGAGGAAGTGCCCCACCAAGCTGCCCCAGCACTGCCATGTCCTGCCCAGGCCGAGCAGTGCTGCCAGTGGGCTACTGGGGACAAGGGCTGCAGCGCAGAGCTGGGGCTCTGGGGAGAAGGTGACACCCACAGCCAGTGCAGGACCCCATGAGACCCCTTACCCTGCCAGCCCCTTGGTGTCAGCCACGATGAAGCAGATGCCCTGGGCATGGCAGAAGTCTCCGATGCGGAGCTGCTCCTCCAGCGGGGACTCAGTCAGCACCACCACCTGTACCAGGTCTGTCAGTGAGCGCTGCCATCCCGGGGGGCCCCCGGTACCGGGATGCAGGCTCACCTGGAAGGAGGCAAGGAAAGCCTCCGACAGCTCCCCGGTGTGAGCCTCGACCACCACACGGGGGTTCAGCTCAGCCAGGGCCCGCTGGGATGCCTTGGCACGGTTCTGGCCTAGATCACTCTCTTCCAGGAGGAACTGCAGAGTGGACACATGGTGGGACACCCTAAGGGTCTGGGGTGCAGCTCACCACTGTGGGGTGCTCCACAGCCCTGTCTGCACTGGGCAGGGGGCCTCTGCTAAGGACCTTACCTGTGACAATGAAGGGCACCCTGTGCCTTACCAGCCTCCCCAGCTTTTACTGGTGATTGGAACCCCCACACCCCAAACCCAAACCTGCAAACAGGGATTCTCCCAATTGCACCTGCACCTATTACTGTGACATCCAGGCACATCCATACCTGTTACTAGGACTCCTGCCTGAGTGTACACCTGTACCAAGACCCTTGTATGTACCTGTATATTTTATGGGGCCTTCCCATCCATACCCGTACCTGTTACTGGGATTGCAGCCTGTACTCATTATGGGGATTCCCATCCTTACTCGCACCTGGTACTGGGACCCCCGCATGAGTCCTTACCTATTACCGGGACCCTTATCAATACCTATACACATTATGGGGCCCCTCATCCATACCTGTACTCTGGGACCTGTACCCATACCCATACTCGTTACTGGGACACCTGCCTGTACCTGTTACTGGGGCCCCTGACTGTACCTATTATCGGGATCCCCACCCATATCTGCACCCACTGCCGGCATTCTCACTAGTTCCTGTTATGAGATCCTCACCCGTACCTGTTCCCAGAAGCCCCGCCCGGCCCCGCCGGTACCTGGTGGGTGCGGTCGGCGGTGCAGGCGGCACTGCAGTCGTGCAGGACGACGCGCCCGGTCCCCGCCAGCACCAGCGCCGTCGCCACCTGTGCTCCTGTCCCGCGCAGCCCCGACACCAGCACCGCCGACTCGGGCAGCCGCCGCGCGCCGCCGCCCAGCACATACCTGCGAGTACCGGCGGGGGCCGTCAGCGGGGTCCGGCACCGCTGCACCGCGCCCTGCCCCGATCCTGTGGCGCTCCGGTCCCCGGTGCTGGTGCCCGCACTCACAACTGCCGCGAGTACCGCGACTCCTCTTCGCTTCCCGCCATGACGGCCCCAACCACCGTCCGGCCACACCCCGGCCCCGCCCCGGGGAGGAGCCAATCCCGCAAGGCCCCGCCCTGCCAGCGCAGGATGGAGGCGGGCGCGGGTCAGGCCGCGCCCCCAAACCAGGGCTCCGAAGCCCCGCCCCCGAAGCCACGCCCCACAGTGCAGGCGGCACGGGAAGGCCCCGCCCCCGGGGTCCGCGCTGTGGCGGCGGTGAGGGCGGGCAGAGGCTCCGCCCCCTCCGGCAGCCTCGCCCCGGTACCCCGCGGCCATGGCGGCGGTGGCGGCGGGCTGGCAGCCGCCGTGGCGGGCGCTGGCCGCGCTAGGCCGGGAGCTGGCGGCCGAGTGGGCGGCACAGGACGTGCGGGCCGCGCTGTGCCAGCTGCTGCTGCTCTGGCTGGGCATCAGCCTGCTGGGCGTCCGCCTGGCCTGGCGCGCCTACGGCGGGGCGGTGGCCGCGCTCTGCTACCGGACCGGCCCCGCCGGCCGCCGCTCCCCCGGCACCGCTTCCGGGGCCTCGCCCTCCCGGCCCCGCGCGCACTCCCTGTCCCCCGCCGGCCCGGCGGGACGCAACGGCGCCGCCGAGCGGCACTGCCCGCCCCGGTGAGTCCCGACCGCTACCGGGCCCAAAACCGCTGATTCCCCGCTGACCCCCGCGGGCCTGCCCGGCTTCCTTCCCCCGCGTCCGGCCAGCGCTCTCGGGGCGCAGCCCGGTGAGCGACCCCTGCCCGTGCCACTCAGTGAGCGTCCCCTCGGCTGCACCCTGCACCAGTACAGCCCAGTGACTGTTCGCCTGCCTGGTATGGTCTGGATGGGGCCTCTGCGACACCGGCCCCGGTTAGCCCCCCCAGCTGTGCCTTCTGACAAGTGTCCCCCAAGCTGTTCTCCCCGACCTTTGAGCTCCCCACCCCGCCCAGCTGCACCCCAGAGCAGGATGGCCCAATAAGGGCCCCAGGCCGGCCCACCCCACACGGACAGGCTGGTGCCTGCCTCAGTGCCCGGGTGCTGTGCTGGCTGCTGCCCCAGCCGTGCTCACGCTGCCTCTCTTCTTGCAGGGATGGCCCCGCAACAGAGCCCATGAAGACACACCGGGAGTGAGCAGCACCAGGACTGCCAGCTGGGTACTGCCAATACCATTAAAGTGCTGTGCCCACCTGCTGCTCCTTGTTTTGGCATTGCCACCGTAACCAGAGAGGAGGCCAGGGAAATGGGACAGGGTGTTTATTGGAGCCGAGGGACTGTGCCCACAGCATGGGCTGGCCTCACTTGGCCATGTAGTACTGGGTGGGCACGAAGGGCATCTTGGTGATGACGGCAGGGTGCTGCTTCTTCCGCACCTCGACGGTGAGCTCGGTGCCAGCCCGGCTGTGTGCTGCTTCCACGTAGCCCATGGCAATGTTCTTGCCCAGGCAGGGTGAGGGACATCCACTGGTCACTGTGCCTGGGATGTGAGGATATGGGGAGGTGAATGGGGCCTGGCCAGCCCCTGTCAATGCCAGGGCCACAGCTCAGGGTCATGCCCATGCCAGCCCCACTGCCCCCACCTACCCACAGGCCTGCCTTCGGGGCCCAGGATGGCCATGTGGGGCCGGATGGCGGGTCCTACCGACGTCAGCCCCACACGCCTGCGCCTTGGCTTCTCTTTCACTTGTGCCATGATGACAGCAGCACCAGGGAAGTCCATGGCCACACGCCGGCGCTTCCCTGCAGGGTAGAGACGGGTGAGAGTTGGTGATGCCTGACTGGTCCCCTTGTACCCACTGGGGACACCTTGCTGCTCTGCCTTCCCCAAGGAGGAGGTGGAGGTGGACCTACCCAGCGTCCACATCAGCCCGGCCTCGGCAGGGGTGACAGTCTCGTCGATATCGTTGCCGTAGAGGCAGAGCCCGGCCTCCAGGCGCAGGCTGTCCCTGGCTGCCAGCCCTGCTAGCCACACATCGGGGACACCCAGGAGCTGCTCAGCCAGCTCCACTGCCCGCGCCGCGGGCACTGAGATCTACGGCGGGACACGGGCAGGGTCAGTGGGGCACGGCCTTCCCCTGCCCTGGTACCGCAGTGCGGATGCTGGCACAGTTCCCTGGGGTACCTCCACGCCATCCTCGCCGGTGTAACCACAGCGCGTGACCCGGCAGCCCGGCACGCCGAAGACGGTCGTGGAGATGCTGTTCATAAAGGAGAGCTTGGCCAGGTCATCCGACAGCCCTGCCTGCAGAACCCGTGCCATGGAGGGACCTGGGGAGGCAGGTGGCTGGAAGACAGCAGTGCCCAGGGAAGGGGGGGGGAGGTGGGGAGGGCGGTGACATCCCCCGGGAGAGGACCCGGAGGAGGGCAGGCCCATGTGGGACCCCCACTACCTTGCAGAGCCAGCAGCGCATTGTCTGACACCTCCAGGTGTACGTCACTGCCCGTGGCCTGCAGCTGCGCCGCTCTGTCCTGCCAGGGTGACAGTGGGCTGCTAGCACGGGGGCCAGGCCACTGCCAGCCTCACACGAGGCCATGGCCACCTCACCCCGTGCAACACCGGTGTCACCAAAAGGCAGAAGGACTCATTCCCACTGCCTGTCCCCACCTCCCGCGGGGCTCAGGCAGCCCCATACCCGCAAGATTGCCAAGTCCTTATCAGCACAGGCGGCGTTGGACACCACGTAGAGGTGATCTTCTGACGTGTTTGTGACGATAAGGTCGTCCGTGATGCCGCCCTTCTCGTTGGTGAGCAGCGTCAGGGTGCCCTGCGGGACACGGCAGCATTGGCAGGCTGCCTGGACCCTCCCAGGGCATCCCGGGGACCTCCGACGCCACTGGATGCCGGGTGCCTGCCCAGTGCCCCCTACCTGTCCTGGCTTCAGCTCGGCGATGTCCCCCACCACCAGGCTCTCCATGAACCTGACGCGGTCCCGGCCGTACACCAGGGTCTGCAAGGGGCCGGGGAGTTTGTGAGGCGGTGTGGCTGCCCCCCTGCTCCAGCCCCCTCATCCCGACCCCGCTACCTGCAGCATATGGGAGACGTCGAAGAGGGAGCAGTGGCGGCGGGTGTGCAGGTGTGATTGGAGGTGGCCCTGCCCGTAGTGCAGCGGAAGGGTCCAGCCGGCGAACGGCACCATCCGCCCGCCGCGGGCCCGGTGCAGGGCATCCAGCGGAGTCTGCTTCAGCCCCTCCTCCCCGGTCCCGGTGCCCCCGGCCCCTCTCCGCGGCGCCGAGCCCGGGGGACGGCGGGACAGCGCGGCGCGGCAGCCCGCCCGCAGCATCTTCCTCTTCCTCCTCCCTCCCGGCACGGCTCGGACCGGCCCCGGGGCGCCTGGGACATGGAGTCCGCCCGGCCCTGGCCCCCGCCCCCGCCCCCGGCCCGGCCCGCCCTCGGCACCGCCTCCCCGGGGCTGCCGGCACGGCCACCCCCATCCCCCAGAGACAGGCGGGCACAGGCAGGGCCAACGTAGCAGCTTTTAGTGGTGACCCCTCCAGCACCCCCGCACCCCTCGGTCCCCCCGCGCCCCCTTGCAGTGTCCGGGCTCTGCCCACGGGACGTGCCCAGGAGAGGCTCCCAGGGGTCTCTGGAGTGGCAGCGCTGCCCCTCGCTGCTGGGCAGAGCAGAGGGAGTCAGGGAAGGGGCACAGGGAGGGCTTGGGACCCCGCGGGGTCAATGGCCGAGGCGGGAATGCAGGAGTCCACTCAGGCCCCGGGAGCATGGAAGGGGCACTTCTCCCCAGCAGGCACCAGCACCAGTGGGCTCAGGTGTAGGAAAGCAGGTTGACATCATAGCAGCCATCCACCTGGGGAAGAGAGCAACTGTCACTGTCTGCACAGCACTGCTGGGATGCTCCAGCTGGGAGCAGCCCCTCTGGGAGGGCTCCTGAGCCATGTGGCAAGGCCAGGCTCTCTGTCAGCAGGGTGGTGGGACTCACGTCGAAGCGCCCGATGCGGGCAGCTGCCTGGCGAGCCCGGATCACCTCTGTCAGCACCCACATTTGCTGGACCTCTGTCGACACCTTCTCTGGATCAGGGAGCTCCTGGAAAGAAGTGGGCACAATGCTGTGGAGCAGGGATGGGCTGGATGATCCTGGATTCAGGCAGTGGTGTGGCTGGATGGCTTTGCCTTCCAGGGAGCCAGGCACGTGATGGTGCCCACACTCCTGACCTGCTCAGGTGGTTTCCCAACATGAGGGGAGCAGGGCCCCTCTCTAGGAAAACAAACCACTGAGGACATGGGTGAATGACCCTGATCTCTGGGCGCTGCGGTGCCAACACAGCCCACCTCTGCTGGCAGGTGGCCAGGATGAGGACAGAAAGCTGATTGCTGGCTAATTATTAAAAACCTAATCATGCAGTCCAGAGTTTCCCAACAGCCTCACTATGCGACGCTCCCTGAGCTTGGGTGCAGAATCCTGGGCACACAGGGTGGTTCACCCCAGGGACCTTTAGCCAGGTGGGACGTGTGGGCTCAGCAGCAGCTCTCCTGGCTGGGGCACAACTCTCATGGGGGCACAGCTCTGTAGCACTGGGCTGACAGGTGTTTCGTGGTGATGTTGGGAAGAGCCAATCTCAGGGCAACCTCTGGCATCTGCCCCGGATACTCCTTGCCACAGGGAACGGGATCCAAGCAATCAACAAGGGATTGGGGTGCCATCCCCAAACTGTCACACAGCTGGGCAAGGATTGGGAACAGCAGCCTCACCCTGCTGCAGTGTGAGCACCATAGCATGGAAGCCCAGTAGCAGAACTGCCCCCCCCGGCAGGCGTGGGCTGTGTGCCACCCTCCTGCAGGCAGCACCTCCAGTCGATTCAGCAGGTTCCCATGGGCAAGCCAGCTCCCATCCTCGCCCTGCTCTGCCTGGACTTTGCCCACCAAAGTCCACCATCTGCCAGGCAGATGTGGCTGGCAATCTGTAAACACGTGCCGTGGCTGTGATGCCCCTCTGCCCACATGCTGTCCTGGCTGGGCAACGTGTTCCCCAGAGCACACCCTCTGCTGGGAACTGGGAACCAGCCCTGTCCCCACACGTCCCATCCACCCTGAGCGATGCTGTGAACCCACTGCTCCCGCAGTGATGTCCCTGTCCCTGTTCCCACACATCCCACCTGCCGCTGCACCAAGCTGTGCACCCACTGCTCCCACAGGGATGTTCTTGCTCCTGTCCCATCCCATCCCATTGCATCTCCCCTGCTGGCTGAGTGGCACTGTGCACCCACTTCTCCCTTGGTGATGTTCCTGTCCCCAGACTAGAGGGCAAATAGACTTAAGTGTCACCTCAAATAGCACATCCCCACAGAGATGTTTTTCTTCTTAGTACTGCAAACTACTTCCAGCACAAGGCGGGTTATTTCAGGGCTCCATAGCTATTCCTGGTGAAAGCCTGGAGCCAACAAGGCAGGCATGGGCCTGGCAGCTTCCTGATGGATGCTCATGGCTGGCACCCCACAGAAGCCCCTCCTTCCCCCAGTACCTCAGCAGGGATTACTCACCCCATGCAGGCTGGCTGGCTGCTCCGGAGGGGTCAGCTGGGAGAGCCAGGAGGGAAAATCCTTCTGAGGACTCTGAAACAGATCCAGAGGGTCACACAGGGTGTTCCCAAACCTACCTCCATCCTTTATACCAGGCAGCATGCTGGGGCTTAGAGCCTACCCCTAGTAATACTGCTTTGGAAGTGTCACATTACTATCCTTAAAGAGAATTTTGTGGGGAATTCTGTGTTTTGAGTGGCTGTTGGAGCAGTCCCTTCCCCAGTACCACTGGAGCACTAGTGGATCCCAAGTGCCGCAGCAAAGGACAAGGACTTGGAGCCACATCCCTGCGTGTGCTCCCCAGAGCTGTAGGGAGAAATGCAGGTACAGAGCAGGACAGTGGCTTGTGCAGGCCCCCTGCCCATGCCTGGCAGTGGGGTAGCTCTGGCACCTGCTCACCTTCTGTCCAGGGGGGAAAATCTGCAGGTCCTCGATGGTGAAGTGGAGCCAGACTGGGGAGGGCTGTCGCAGGATGAACCGCATTGCTGTCACCTGGTCCACATCACACAGCATCTGCAGGGCAAGGGCCAGGCAGTGTAACCACAGGGGCTGGCACTGACTGGGGGCAGCTTTTGGGGTATCCTCCCAAAACCCCCAACCCACCCCAGATGGAAGAAGCCCAAGGGAAGCATCGTCCCGTGAGGGCTGGCTGGGCTGAGCAGGGCACAGGGACTCTTGCAGCCATGGGTCAGTGGGACATGGGCACCAGACCCCTGGAGTGGGAGCCATCCTGGGGTGTGGGCAAAGAGGGGTGAGCCCCAGAGGGGGGCTGATGCCAGGGACTCATCCGGACATGCTGACCTGGTGCCGGTGGAGGCAGAAGTAGTCCTGAGAGCCCTCCTCGGTGTGTGGGCAAGGCATCAGGCACAGGTCTCGCAAGCAGGTCATCCAGCGCCGGGAGCCGCCGGGGCCGGGCCGCTGCACCCGCACGCTCAGGAACGCCGTGTAGAAGTTCCTGAACACGATCTCCTGCACCTGCGGGACCGGCGACCTCAGCCCCACAACAGCATCCCTCCATACTTGCACCGGCATCACGCCCCCCCACCCCGATACCGACACCGGCATCCCCGCCCCCAGTACCGGCCCCGGCAATCCCCCTCCCACAGCAGGATCGGCACTCCCCCGTACCCGCACCAGCACAGCCCCATATCGGGACCCGCACGGGCATCCTCACTCTACTGGGACGGGCACTGCATCTCGAGCATCCTGAGCATCCTGCCCAGCACCGGTGAGGGAGGTACCCCAACACCGGCATCCCCTCCGCCCCGGGACCGCCCCTCACATCTTCCCCATACCGCCCACGGCATCCCTTCTGCCCTGGGACCGCCCCCGGCTTCTCCCCATACCGGCACAGGCATCCCCACCCACCCCGCCCCGCCGCCGCCGGCATCCCCCGTCCTGCCCCGGGACGGACACCACACCGGCCCTGCACCGTCCCCGGCACGGCCCCTGTCTTCCTCCGGGACCACCCCAGCACAATCCCCGGCGGTACCGCCCCCGGCATCCGCCCGTGACTCCACGGGACCTCCCCGGGACCCCCCCGCCGGTACCGCGGCGGGCGCGGCCGCACTCACGTCGGCGGCAGCGCCGCGGGGGAAGCGGAGGTCGATGACGGCGACGCCGGGCCGTGCGGGCTCGGCTCCCCCGGCCAGCTGGAGGGGGGCGGCGGGGCGGGGGGCGCAGGGCAGCGGGGAGCGGCCCGGCCCGGCGGGCGGACCCGGCCCCGCCGCTCCCGACATGGCGGCGCCGCGCGGCCGCCGCTCCGGGGCGGGGCTGGCCGGGCGATGGCGTCACCGCCCGCGGCCGCCGGCAGGGGGCGCCCCCGCCCCGCCACCGCCCCGGGGCGGCCCCGCCGCGATGGGAGCGGGAGCGGGGGCGGGGCCGCGCTGGCTCCGGGCATCCCCCGCACCGGGGCCGCCCCAGCGCCTCCCCCGGACCGGCACCGGCATCCCCGCGCGGGTTTATCTTCTTCTCGGCCCCGCGACCGGAGCTGAGGGTTGAGCATCTACCCCCCCCCCCGCCCTCCCGGGGCCACCCCAGTGCCCGGGCAGCGCCGTCCCGGAGTGAAGCGGCGGGTCCGGCCCCGGTGTGCGGGATCAGCCCTCCACCCGGGGCGCACACGGGCAAATCCCGACTGGGGATGCCGGGGGTCGGAGCAGAGGGGATGGGGACGGTACCGGTATCGTGGCGGGTCCCCCAGGGCCGGCCCGAGGGGGCTGAGCCCGTACAAACTGCTGGCAGCCGCACACCGGTTTTTAAGTCTTTTTTTTTTTAATAAAACAATCGGAGTCTGTATCAAAAATTTAGTAAAAAATTAGATTTGAGAGTTCACCGATTTTTTTTTTAACTATTAACTATTCCTGGCGCTCTTTTTTTCTTATCTTTTTCTTTTTATTATTTTTTTCTTTTTAACTTTTTTAGCTTTTCCAACAGTGTCCAGGCTAGAGTGCCAGCGTGAGGCCAGCGAGGCCATTTCTGCACAGTGCCAAGGAGCAGCCGGGACAGAGAACACACCCTACTCTCATCAAAACACCCCGCGGGGAGGGGGTTTTGCTTTAAATCGACCCCCTCAACCCTGGTGCTCACTGGGAAGCAGAGAAGTTCGTCGTGGCACAGGGCTCAGCTCATCCTTCCGTGAGCATTCCCTGGCACAGCGATGCACCCCCTGCTCAGCCAGGGGCACCCCAGGCCAGGCTGACCCAACTCATGACTATTTTATGATGCGTGAGAAAGATAGGATTTCTTTGATTAAAAATAAAATAAAAATGATAAAAGAATCAAACCCCAAACCAAGAAGCTGATCCACCCCAAGAGGAGGAGGAGGAGGCTGGCTGGCCCCGCTGACCAGCCCGTGGAGCTTGCCTGCAGCACAGCACTGCCCTGCCCCTCCCCAAAAACTACACATCCCAGTTTAGGTAAACAGCAGATTAAATGTAAAAACTTAAACCATCGACTTCAGAAAGTCCCTTGAATTTAATTATTTTTAGGCTACCTTTCATGTTACGTCCTGTAGCTAGACACACGTGAATAGAAAAAACAGTACAGTTAGTGTTAAAGGCAAACAGCGGAGACCCAGAGTGCTACCCCAGTGCTGCCTGCTCCTCCCGACCCGGCCCGACCCGTCCCGACCCCCCTCCCTGCCCACCGCCCGGCCCCGGCCGAAGCCCAGCCGCCGGGAAGGCGTCTTTGAGCCGAGATTTTTTTTCTATGAATAAAATAAAACCAAAGCTTGTTAGGCAAAAATAAAACAAGTGTCCCCCCGAGTCCCGCGAGCGCTCCGGTGCGGCGGGCGCAGCCGGGGAGAGGGCTGGGCGTTCGTGTTCCCGGCTGGCGAGGGGGCTGCCGGCCCACAGACAGCACCGGTGTGGAGCTGGAGGCCCCTTCTCCCCCGAGAGCCTCCTGTTTGTTAAGGGGGCACGTAGGGCGGTGGGGACCTGTACGGGGTCATGTTCTTCGGGCGGGAGCCTTTCCCCTCCATGGGTGCAGTGAAGGGGGGGGGAGGCTGGTAGGGCGGCGCGTTGGGGTCCTCGTCCCGCAGCGGAGTGTACTCCCCGATGGTGTCCTGGTTGAGCGGCGTGGTCTCCGGCATGCTCTGGTTGGGGTACTCTGGAGGGGGCAGTGGGGCTTTCTCCTCCTGGAGGATGAGGGGCATGCTGGAGGACGGTGGGGGCTTGGAGTCGTCCAGCTCGTCGGCGAAGATGATGGGCACACCTTTCTTTATGAAGGTGGCCTGGTCTTCGATGGTCAGCTTGCCTTTCCTCTTCTTGCGGTAGCAGATCATGGCAATGATGCCAGCCACGAGGAGGATGGCGGCCACCACCACGGCAGGGATGACTGTGTGCAGGTACACATCGTCCTCGCTGCTCTTCTCGGGGTCTTTGCCTGCTGCCACCGTTGGCGTGGCCTCTGAGATCACCCTGCCATCCTTGGTCACGGGGACAAACTGGATGTGCCTGCAGCTGCCGGAACCAACCACAGACACATTCAGAGGCTTGAACTCAGGCTGCAGGACATTGGAGAAAGCTGGGCTCGGCCTGCCCGAGTCATCTGCGATTTTTTTGCTCAAAGTCCGGATCTGCTCCCGAGGGCAAGGCTCCAGGGGCAGTGTGTTGTTGGTCCACTCCACTACGATGGAGCCTTTGGCGATGTCCTGCACTGTGATTGTGCTGCTGTTCCTGTCGCCGAATGCCAGAGCCAGCTTCTTCACCAGCATGATCTTCTTATGGATGTCATTCACCACTGCATTATGGTCCCCTTCCAGCCTGGCCTTGAACTTCACCGGAGACTTGTCCCCGTGTGGGCGTTTGTGGACGTGGATTTCAAAGGCATCCACGGCAAAAAGCCCGCCCTTGTCGGTGGCATACATGAAGTACTCGTGCTTCCCAATGTGGTTGTGGTCTGGCATGCCATACATGAGCTGGCTGGTGCTGTTGAACTGCACCCATGAATTCTCCTCGATCATCTGCTGCTCCTTCAGCTTCAAGGTCAGTTGCAGCTTGTCAGTGGTGGTGTCCTCCTTGTCGTAGAAGGTATCTGACGGTATCTTAACCTCGAAATACGTGCCCTCCCACGCATCGACCCTGTCGATGTGGTTGGTCAGCTTGGGTGGCTCGTTGGGCTCCCAGGGCCGGGGCAGCCCGCTGGCGGTGGTGCGCACGCGGGACGGCGGAGAGGCCGTTGTCAGCTTGGAGATGGGCGACCTGGTTGTGCTGGGGGGCTTTGTTGGACGGGGCGTTTTGGGCCTTCGAGTGGGCCTTCGTGTTATTGCCGTGGAGGAATCTGTCGTGGACGGTGTGGCTGGCTTCAGGGTGGAGACTCTTGGCTTCTTGGTGGTAGTTGAGGGCGGTGTGATCACTGCTGTGGGCTCTACGTACCCAGGCATGGTGGGGCGGATCGGCACGGAGGCCGTGCCCGTGCCTTCTGCTACCCTGGTTGGCTGGATTGGCCCCAGCGTGGGCGTCTGGACAATGGGGCCTCTGGTTCTGATGGTGACTGTTGGCTTCCTCGGCAGCGGAATGGGCTCCCGGACAGGGGGTGCTGTTGTCTCCGTGGGAGGCGCGATGGCGGGTGACGTCGGGGTGGGGACAATCCTGGTGGGTGGCTCTTGTGCGGCAGTGGTGGGCGGCCCGATGGCAGTCAAAGGCGTAGGGGTGGCGTTGATCTGCCGCCGCATCCTCTTTGGGAGGTGAGGTTTCTTGTTAGCAATGTGCCAGCCAACAACCGGGTAGCCCAGGCGGGCAGACATGGTTCCTTCCTTAGCTGGAGCCTCCACCTTGCTGATGTTGGGCACGCTGTTTTGGCTCAGGGAACATCCCAGTTTCCATGAGAGTAAGGCCCCGTTTTCCACCACCTTCTTTGCATTTCCTGGTCCAGCCATGAAGGCCGACATGTCAAAGAGTCTGTTATTTACAACAGGAACCAACTTCATGTTGTGAAGTTCCACCTCTGAAAAGCTTCTCATTCTGTTTAAGAGTTCAATCCTCTGCTTTGGTGTCATTTTTGTCAAGTCAGCATCCAAAATGACAGTCAGGATGGTGACTGGCTCTTCCGAGCCACACACGAAGGGCGCTGTGTCACTCGTGTCCTGGATGGCCACTCGCACCGACTGAGGCTCGTTGTGGTCCTCCTGGTGCACCTCCACCGAGAAGACGTTTGTGGTCTGCGGGACATAGCTCCCATTGGGGAAGGGCTGCAGAGTGGTCACCGAGATGTAGTGGACACCCTTGTCTGTGTCAAGGGGCAGCCCTTCCAGGGAGCTGCTCTCTGCATTCCAGTGCAACCAAGAAGGCAAGGAGTCCTTCCCAGCTTCAGAGATCTACCAAACAAACAAACAAACAAACAAACAAAAGGCTTTTAGAAGCACAGCATGAGGACAGGTTCTATCAGCAGCAACACTTAATTTCAAGGATTAAAGAAAAAAATCTGAAGTGTAACAACTGGGGAAGGAACATCCTGGCCAGAGCATGGCAGCCGTTGTCTCCTCCTCCACACGTTGGCAAGGATGAGCTCTGCAGGGGGCACCGGACACAAAGGGCTTAAGGAGCCACAAGAGGTCATAAAGTCCCACAAGGCCCCCTGGCCTGCAAGTGCTCCAACACTTGCTATGCAACTGCCAAGCACAAGTGGTTCATTTTCTCTGAGGGCAGACAGGGAGTTTACGTCATGGGGACAGTGACAAATCTGAGGGTGAAGTTATACTGTACAGCAGAGCTGATCTAACAACTGCCCTCTTCCCACTCCTTCCTCTCCCAGCTTGGCCATCTTGCTCCTTTCCTCAGCCCATCACACCCTGCCCACCCTAGACACATTAAGGCCACTGCTCCAGTAGCTCAGCAGAACATGTATTTTCTGCACTTATTTTCCGCTTGTCCCACTGTCCCCAGAGCCAGGATGACCCAGAGGGGGTGGAAGTTGGCCACCTGTGGTTCTGAGTCCCTGGCCTGGCTGGAGCACACCAGCTCTCAACAAGCAGCAGGAAATCCTGAGAGCTACCTGGTGTTGTCCTGCTCTGCCAGAGGAACAGCAGCTGAGGATAAAGGAAGGGAGCAGACCCAGTGTAATGGCCTGTGTGGGCAGGCAGAGATGTGGCACATGGGCTGAGGAACTGCTGGACATGACACAGGACAGCATGGGAGCCTGGCTTCACCCCCAGGCTAGCTAAAAATGAAGGACTTCACTTCCACATAGCAACTTGCTGCTGCAAGGGAAGGCTTTGTTTCAGAACAGAGGCACCTCAGGACTCCAGCACACTCTTTACTACCTCTTTCAGCCCATGGGACTGTGTCTCCTGCCCTGGGTAGTAGCTGAGGGTGGGTGCAAACCCCCAAGCCCCCCCAGCTCCCAGCAGCTGCCATCCCTCTGCTCTACAGCCGCTGGGATCACGCGGCACAGCGGAGCCACTCGGGCTGTGTGCTGAGGCTGCCAGCTCGGTGGGCTGTGACATTTCCCGGGGCTGTAGGTACTCCAGAGTGAGTAACCTGAGCTTCATCACCTCCCGGGCCTGGAGGCGTTTGGCAAGTGCGCTGGCTGGGCTTTCCAGAACTCCACGAGGCATCTCCCCCTGACACTCAGAGCAAACAGGATGCTTTGGGGCTCGTGGAGACACATTTAGCAGCCTGGTCCATGGTCTGGGCTCACTGCAGTTCAACATGGAGCCAGGCTCTAGCTCTCTTCCTGAAAGGGTGGTTTGGTTCTCTGCAGTTCTGTAAAGCTTATACATATTTCATAATTTACCCAAATGCAAAGCTGGGAGAGGAGCTTTGCAAGGAAACCTGCCTGGCAGGAGCATTCCTGCATCCAGCAGCAGGTGCAGAGCCAGGGCTGGACTGCCACACTGCAGGTGCCGCTGGGGAAAGCCCCTGGATGGACAAGGAAGGATGCCTGATGCTGCAGGGCTGGGCACACTGTGAGTCCTGGGTGCCACTCCCACTCCCTGGCTGCAGGCAGGATGCAGGCAGCGCCCTGGGGCTCACCCCCACACTGTGGGTTTCAGCACACTGAAGGGTCTGGATGAACTGCTCTGCCAGACCAAAAGTGTTTTGGCAAGAGCAGCACAAAAAAGCTTTTGTGCAAGAGCTGCAGAGGGTTTCAGCCAGCCTGGACAAGCTGGAGAGTACATCATGAGCCACACGCTGGGCACAGCTTATAGAGCAGAGTTTAAAGCTCTCAGCACAGCTTTAGTTAACTCCTCACCAGCAATATCCCAGAGCACAGAATTCAGATTCCTGCTTACAACAGCTGGAGGAAGCTGTCCCAAGGGCCCTGTACCTCAATGTAGGCCACCATGCACCAACATGTGAGCATCCTTCCCCTGGCCTTGCTGTGTACCCACGTGTCTGGCAGAGGACAGGGAGTTTTGGCAGGGCTGTGGCTGCGTTCACTCCTCCTCCACTGCAAGAACAGGAGCTGCTTTTAGCCCAGACATCCCAGAGGAAAGGCAGCCCTTCACCTGAGCTGGGCACAGGGAGCCAAGCCTCGCTCCTGCAGGAACAAAGGAACGAATTGTCCTTCCTTGGCATTTCTTTTTCCAAAAGAGAACAAAGGCAGGGTCTGCTCCTGCCCAGCCAGAAGCACTGACCTGCCCCCATCTTCCTTTAAAAAAGTGTCATTTCATCACACCCTCTAAAAACTGAGATGCCAGGACAATGCTCAGTGCAATAAAGCATTTACAGTAGCAGGAGCTGGATGGTTCCACTCTTTATCCTCTAGTGCCAAAATTAGCCACTAACCTGCCCACTGTGGAGGAGGGCTGGGCTGGGCACACATAAGGAACAGAAACATAGGGAGCCAGGACAAAGCCACAGCATTATTGAGGCTTACACAATCAAGAGGAATAAAAACTTTAATAGTGAGTGGTTAAATTCACTCTGAGTGTGTAATTTTAGGCTACATTTGGAACAAATCTTCCCCTTCTGTGCACTCTGCAAATGCCCTTAATTACAGGATCACACAATCCACACAGCTTTCCTGAGAGTTTTCTGCTGCTGCCTCCTACCTGGGCACTGCCATGATCTGGGGAGAAGACCTACAAGCAGCAATATTTTATCCAGTCTCATGCCACAAGGTAATTCTTCCTTCAGTCATCTCTGCTCCTACTTCTGACAGCCAAACTCACTTCAGAAAGGTGCCTGACCCCACAGGCAGAAATGATGGTGAGGGAGGCACAGGCCAGCCTGAATATTTCCTGCTTGAAAACCATTTTTGACCTACAGTTTACATGTAGGGCCCAGGCTAGAAAAGGAAACTGCAGCCAGACAGATTCACACCAAAAACTAGGCTCTCCTGAAAAACAAAAACAGGCCAAGCAATCACTGACTGGGATGACTTGTTCTAGCAGGGATGTGACAGTTGCAAAACATTTATAAACCCATTTAAACTTGATTTAAAAAGAGCTGAGCTAGTTCAGCTGTATTCAGCCTGTAAGGAGATGTGGACTGTTCTAAAGGCTCTGCAAGAGATGATTAAGAAAATCAAATTTATGTGGATTACTCCGATGAAGCCTGTGCCTCCCCTGGGAAATCTTTGAGAAGGCAACAAGTCACAAGCATTTGATGTCTCTGCACTGCTTTAAACACAGCTACTGACCTGATAGCAGAAATCATCCATGTCCATGTGACAGAGGAAGAGCCCAGAAAGATTGGAGTAGATAAATAAAGTTGTTAGCATGACGGATAAAAATACTTGCTCCTGAAAAAATGCTGACCAGCCTTGGCATGGGTCTGTCCTGTCCATGTCACTGCTGTGTTTGCAGTGGTGTGAACTGTGAGGAGGGAGACCTGGACTCTGTTCTAGCAGTGTTTCCTTCACATATTGCTTCAAAGGGTATTTCTTAAGGCTAAGTTAATGATTTGGGATCTCTAGTTTTCATGTTGAAAGTTTTCCGCTTTTCTGTGTATGCAGTACATATCAGCCTTTAGCCCTGCCATTTCCCTCAAGGGGTCTGGTTTCAAAATAACTCTTCCATTGCCCAAGTTTAAAAAAAAAAGGCTGTCTTTGTTTTCCCATTATTTGAGATAATTGTAAATGAATGCTTATTGGCTAAAGATTACACAAGCCTGGCAGTGTATCGAAGACCATTAAACAATAAGCCATGATTGTGATTTAAAATACATACACTGAGTGGTCTGGCTGGTTTTGAAGACCTTGTTCACAAAATCCTTTCAGATAGACATGGCCTGTTATTTTTAGGCCAGCCAAGAGCAGTCAGCTCATGAAAGAAGATAGCTCAGTTTGACTTGTTTTTTTAAACTTGGATCTTAAAGCCCTGTAGCCAACAAGACAAAGATAAGCAAAGGAGCAGTGAGTGAAACTGCTGCCTTGAGGGAATTCAGGCAAAAATTGCATTCTTACTTACAAGAGTGCCCTTTAGTCCTCCAGGTATTTAGTCCTCCTCCTTCTGATGAATCCCCTGAAAAGGAGACAGCGAGCCCTTTGCCAGCAGACAGGTACCATAGGATCCTGCCACAGGTCTCCACTATGGCACACCACTATGAAATCTTCCCAGTCCTGGAAGAATCCAGTGGGATCTCCCCTGTCTGTGCTGACAGACCTTTACACAGGCAGCAGCAGCAGCTGGGAGTCGGCTCCTTTCAAATCAGTTCTAAAACCCCCCTGATGACTGCTTTTGGGCAGAGTCAGCAAGGACAGTCCTGCAGCTCTGCCAGATCTCCCACTGCCCCCTTCCCCTCCCTGTGTCCAGCAGCTGCTGAGAGACAGACCCTGTGCCAGAGTTTTATCTGGGGTGAAATTACTGATGGCAATTTACTGTAGCCAGACTCCCTCAGCATCACCCCAACACACATGGCCAGCAATGAGGAATAGCCCAGCTGGGCCCTCCAGAAGGTGAGCTGAGCTGAGCTGAGCTGTGCCCAACCAACTGACCCAGCCAGTGTCACACCAAGTCTGCAGGCTCAGGCTCCTGCAAGCAATTAACCAGCAGGCAGGGGAGGAAAATGGAAATTCAAATGCAATTCAAATGCAAATATAACTGCAGAGAAAGAGTCAAGCCTAAGCTGTTTGCCTAAGCCCAAGCTTCATCTTAAAGCCCCTGCTAATGCTGCAGCATGGGCAGTGTTGGCAGCCTCAGCTCCAAATCAGATCCATGGGTAGGCAGATTCTCATTGCCTTGTCCCACACAAGTTAGGGGAGGGAGACTGGCTTCAGATCCCCAGTGCTGCTGGAACTGTGGGCACTGCAAAGAGCACAGCCAGACCGGAGTCAGGAGAAGTGATGGGCATGGGGCCTGCAGGCTCCAGCTCAGAGGACAGCCCTTGTTTTGGGAGGCAGGCTCTGCCTGTGGATCCATCAGATGCACTCCCCACCTGACACAAAGGCTGCACTGTGCCTGCAGACCAAGCTGTCCAGGAACCACAGCCCCAGGCAGGTCCCACGGCAGCAGAGGCTGCTGCACTGGGTCACGGAATGCGATGGTGCAAGGCAGGAGCTGGACAGCCCCCAGCCCACAGCTGCCAGAGCCTGCCAGAGTTCAAGTGTTTGGACAATGCTTTCAGACACATGGCAATTCTTCCTGTTGTTCTGTGCTGGGCCAGGGCTTGGACTTGATGGTCCTCGTGGGTCCCTTCCAACTCTGAATATCCTGTGATTCTATGAGGCTTTGGCCCCAAGGAACAGCCCTGTCAGGGAGGCTGGCCTGTGTGCATCCAGGAGAGGTCGTGTGAAAGAGCCTCCAACCTTACTTGCCACCTCCTTTTATCAAACACAACAGAACTGCAAACTAGGACATCAGACAGGCCATGCCTAGAAACACAAGGCTCAGAAAGCAGTGGTGCAAGGAGGATGGGCACCTCCCAGAACCTTCTGCTCACTGGGCACTGCTGCTGCAGTGCTGTGCTATGGGAAAGCTCAGGCTGGAGACAGGAAAGTTGTGCTTAGCACAGCGAGCAGGAAGGACCTACAACACAGATGCTTCCCTGTGGAAGGGACTGCCTTACCTGCCAAGGTTTGTGGGTATCCTCAGCAGACACTGCTCCTCTGGGCTGCTGTGTACCTTGCACAAAAGACACAGAAACTCACGGACAAAACAAGCTGCTCCAAGACATCTCATGCAGATGCCTCTGCCCCTGAAGTCTAAAAACAGCCCAGAGACTTGACTGGCTGTCAGAAGTACGTCAGCCTCAGTGACCCAAGCCTTCATTACCAGCAGGAGCTCACCAACTCTGTTCAGAGACCAAAAGCTACACGAGAACAGCCAGTAATTGGTGCTTCCTTTGTGCACAGGTAGGTCAGGATGGTCGAGCTAACCCCACATTCTGTCTGGTCCCAGCCAAAGCCCTGCAAAGCCCTTCCAGTTTGTCTCCATGCACTGATACTGTTGCTTTAGAAAAACAAGTCAAACCCAGCCCAGAAAACTGAGCTAAGGGGGAGTAAAGCTTGCAGAGGCCACATCACTGGTCCTGGACCTCATCTTTAAGTTCAAACTTCAGCCTCTGAAGGACCAGGCAGCAAAGCTACTAGAAGTAGCTGCTCTGCTTTTATGTGCTCATGATAACCTGAATGAGAAGTTCACATGTCTCCTGCTAATCTGCATTTTCCAGCCATTCAAGGAGCGAGTGAAGCCTCACGCACAGAAAGCAGCCCCCCCCGCTCTGTGGATGTGGGGCTGTGCTGTGGGCTCAGCCTGCCTTCCACACGAGCTGGGCTTTGTCTGACCAGCTCCTTTACCATCAGTAAAACGGCTCTGCAAAGGTGCAGGCTGAGCAGCTACGCCCAGCTCATGCCACCCTCGCATACTCCTGCCATGACGGCTTCTTTTCCAGCTGCGCCTCTGTGCTGGCTATAAGGACACCATTCAGCGTCCCACTCTGCCTGGGCAAGGGAACACAACAGCTGTTTCACTGGGAGGTCACTACAAAACATTGAGTGTCCCAAGAAATCCTCCTTTCATCGGTCCATGCAAGCAGCTTGGAAGGATTTGTTTAGCCTTATTGTTGGAGCGGGCAGGCGCAGCCCGCCCGCGCCAGGGCTGGGGTCAGCACGGGCTGCCCACACCCCGCTCTGTCCTTGGCCGGGGGGTGAGCACGGGGCAGGAAAAGCCTCAAACAGCTTCAAAAAAAAAGTTTGGTTGGGCTCTTCTTTCAGCTCCACTTTTTATAAGCGAAAGGCCAAAGGGAAGCAAAAATACCACAGAGCAGGGATGCCAAGTGCTGGGGGTTTAGTGCTGCCACCGCACAGCTAACCAGCCCTGGCAATTTATTCCTCCCATCAGCAGATTGCTGGAAAGCTGGCTTTCAAGAGCATGGCAAGGAAAGGCAGACCAGATCTTGCAGCCTCAGGTCTGCTCCTTCGCAGGATTCTCATCTGTCTCCCTGGATGCTCAAAGCAACAACCTGTAAGAGCAGGACAAAACAAGGAACTTCCCAGCCCGTCTGAAAAGCCAGTTTATAATTAGACCGAGTCACATTTTCCACTCCTCCAAATTCAGTTTGTTACTAAGCGTGCACTGAAAATGCCAAATTCTCTGACTCGGTCTCTCCCTGCAGGAAAAAGATAAGCCCCCTCGGCCTCCCTGCAGGAATCTTATCAGCTCATCTTATCACTCAGATTGCAGTGTGGCAACCAAGCAAAACCCTGCCCAAGCCTTCCTTTGCCTGGACCTGTTCCAGGCACTGCCATTTATCCCCGTGTGCTCGCCTGTAAATAGCGACTGTTGCTGCACCTCCCAGTTAGTCCAAGGAAACCAGGGACCCCAGGGAGGAGGTGAAGCTCAAATGCCTTGACACAGAGAGCCTTTTAAGATACCCAGCTTGATGACACAGCCCCTCGGGAGTGCTCCTTGCTTCTCTTCTTCCTTTGAGAAACGCCACTTTAATAAATTTCACATTCAGTTAAAATGCTTTGAAATAAAGATCATTGCAAGAGGGAAAAAAAAAAAAAGTCAGTATTTTGTGGTTTTCTTCCCTGAAAGCAAGTGTGTCCTGGCACTGCAGGCTGGCTGTCAACATCCAGCCCTTGGCTTTGGGGTTGGAGCAGGATTGAGGTGAGCAGCACAGCCCTGACAGTAGATACCCATGTCAGGACTCCTGCAACCCAATCTCTGTGGATCCTGTTTATAAATCAAGGTCCCTGACATCTGATGAGAGCAAAGCTGTTCAATAAAAGCTGCTTCAGCAGATGGCAAATAGAACAGCCATTGGAAACTCAGCCTCCTGCCTGGAAAGTTTAGCGGTGGACTTGGCAGTACTGGGTTAATGGTTGGGCTGGACAATCTAAAAGGTATTTTCCAACCTAAACAACTCTGTGATTCTATGAAAGCAAGACTCCCTTTTTCCCAGATGGATATCCAGTCTCTGATAACCTCCAAACCTGCTCCATAGCTCACTGTGTAATTCATCTGAGTGAATTCTGTTGTTCTAATCACTTTCCCACTAGCTGTGTTTGCTTACAGAGACAGCTTCTCAGGGCCTCTGCTGTGTGTTTTACCTGTCTTCCCAACAAAGCCTTATGGAAACCATGCACTTCCAACAAAAAAAAGAATGAGGGGCCAAGACACAGCTGGGAATGCTCACCTGTGCTCACCTGAGCTCCTCAGCATTGGCTACAAACCCTGGCAGATCCATCCCAACCTGAACACTACCAGGACTGAAGGCAGGTCAGCAACTTTACATGACCTTCAAGGAAGACACAGCAAATCTCCTGCTCTGGCAGGGATGTGCCTTGGGAAGCAGTACATACCAGGAGTTTCTCTCCTTCCAGCATGCTTTATAGAGCCATCTTTAAATAAAATGATTCAATAGTGCCTCTATGTACTGTGGGTATATGCATTTAGGATATCAGGCTGTGCAAGGGCTCGGTTCCTTGTGGGTAATGTATCCTTGTGGGGATAGCATACCTTGGCTGGTGGGGTGAGTGCAGAGCCATGTTTGGCAACAGCCACCACACCAAATCATGCACCTCACCTTTTGTCCTTTTCTGGGACTCAACAACTGGAAGCAGCAAAAACTACAGACCTGGATATTTCAGCTGATAGGAAGCTGTCCAAACCAAAGCAAAGCAGACATGGAAAAGCAAACGATTGCAGGATATATCAAACAAGGCTATTTATAGAAGAGAAAAGGAAGTTT
This sequence comes from Fringilla coelebs, assembly GCF_963513975.1. NCBI lineage: Eukaryota > Metazoa > Chordata > Aves > Passeriformes > Fringillidae > Fringilla > Fringilla coelebs. The sequence continues at coordinate 5,562,522 of NC_140039.1, forward strand.
GATGCTTTTATAAAAGGTTCTGGTAAAATTTCATCTGGAATGTTTTGTAACACTGTGGTCATGCAAACATAAGAAAAATAAACTCAAGCTGGAGGAGGTGCAGAAGACAGCTGCAAAGCTTAAGGGAAGGCAAGAAAGCTTATTTTATGAGAAAGACTAAAGAGGTTGGCTTGTTTAACCTAATAAAATCAAGATGGGGAATATGCCTGTCACCTATAAATACATAAGGGAAGTAAATATTATGAAGGTAGAATTGATTTAGGCTAAAGGGCAGCACATATAAATATTTCTAGCCATCTCTAAATTTAGGCTAGAAGCTGCATTTTTAATCAGAGCAGCCAAATTCTGGAGCAGCTTCAAATGGAAGTGGCAGGAACAGGAAATCCAACTGGTCTTTGACCGGAGCATGATCTGTTCTTTGACAGGACACAGCTGAGAGGTAACAGGTCAGACTGCACACAGTCCCCATGGACAAGGGGTTAAGGAGATGATGACTGGGGAAGGTACCAGCACTAATGCCCATGTCTACTCTGTCCTAGCCAGCATCTGCCAGGAGCCAGTGGGAGCCAGTGGCAACCCACCCACACATTGTATGGCAAGAGGGCTGTATGATATGGGGAAATCGGGTGTTTTAACACAAACCTCATAAAAATACCAATGTTTTGGTGTCAGATGTGACAGAAAGGGCTGCAAGATGTCTTCTAGGAAGCCACAGCAAGGAATTTTACTTCCCAGCCACCTCCAGACAGCAGGAGAGCAGTCTTACAGCCAGAAGCCCTGCTGTAGTGAGGAAACTAGAGGACAGCATCTGGACTGACCTGCTGCCAAATCCAACAGCTGGAATACCTGCAAGCTCCAGCTGCTTTTCAGAGGACATGATACTGCCTGACCAAGGCACTTGCTTGGGAACACAAGGCACAGGGGAAGGGCGTTACCATGGCCCCAGTGCCTTGCAGGCAGCTGGCCCTGAGCAACGTAGAAACAGACTCTGAAATTAAGACACGTGGTTGGTTTTTACTTCTTTTCTTTGCAGCTTGAGCACATTCAAATAAACTTGCTTTTGTCCTTAGCCATAAAACTCTCACCTGTTGTTCAGCAGCTTTGGGGGTGGCAGGGAAAGGCTGGGGACTGCTCCCAGGGGCACATACCTGACTGTGCAGGAGTGCGTGCCTGCGGGGCACTCCTCCGCCACGCTGCACATGCCTGGCGTTGTTTCCATCCCACAACCCAGTTTGCAGATAAAAGTATTTTGTCTACAGCTGGCTGGAATCTGCTAACAAGCAGGGAGAGGATCTGAGAAGGAGCTTCAATGCGATCCTCACCACAATCCTAGAAATAATCAATGGGAATCATCTAGAAATTAAGCAATCACACTTTCTCCAGGCTCCAGTGGGAGTCTGGGGACAGGAACTGTCAGCAATTTTTTAAAAATAAAATATTGTAGAAAATTTATTTGAAATTTAAGAGGAAAAAAATACAGGTAACCATATCTCACTGTAAACCCTGCACCATCTCAGAAGGCACAGAAGTCCTTATTGTTTCTTAGCAGGGTTTAAGTACACCAGAGACTGAGATTCACAAGTATTATGCTTTTACTGAGCCAGCTGAGAAATGCCAGGCAGCCTGAGAAAAAGACCAGAGCAATCTGCCCTGAAATTTACCAGTAAAACAAAAATGCATCCTAGCACCCAAAATTGCCTACGCAGTTCTCACTAGCCAGGAATCAAATCCCCATAGCAAAGGTCAGCTGTGCTCAGCAGCCAACATGCATTCTCTGCAAGGAGAGCCCTTCCAGAGACAGCAGCTAAGTGAGAGCCTGCTGCACTTTTAAAATCAATTTCAAGGTGAACAGATGCAACATGCACTCGGGTAAACCCAGGGATAAGCATGAAAATCTTTCCCAGAGTTTGCTGAACTACACACAACCAGCAGCTGCTGGGTCCTGCTGCAGCCCAGGCCCTTCCAGGCATGTTGGTGTTGGTCAACACACCTCACACCAACATGGCAGAGGCATAATTTGAAGCCATCAGGTGGGGTGGAAATAATCCATCAATATTTTCCTGCAGCTACTTGAGCTATCACAGATGACTTTTGTGCCAGGAAAAGATGACAGAGGAAGCTGTGGTGTTATATAAATACTGACACTTATTCTTGCCATCAAAGCAGCTATTAGACAACACCAGAACAAGCCACTTGGATGCAAAATCCCAACCCAAAGTTATCATTTCTGTAACATGAGATCTGGGGCTCACCACAGGCTCTGGGAGCCTGGTGCTGTGCAGGTGCCCCGTGCTCTGAGCACAGGCTGTGGGTGAGGCCGGGCAGGGATCTTGGCCATGGGTCAGCACAGAGGCACCGAGACCAGCCTGGCCCCTTCCCCAACTCCTCTGGCCAGGGGCTCACCCACTGCCCTCCTCCTCCTCTCTCACCCTCTGTCCATAACAGCTGCATTCTTCAGATTTTCTGCCCGCCCTGGCACGCTGTGGTCTGGCACCCTTGCTGGAGCCAGCAGGATCACATATCAGGATTGGGATAACTGTGGGACTGTACACAGAGCTAAACCAAACCTGCCTTCCAGGAGAAACTGAGATGTCAGACTTGCTCCTGACTCGCTCTCCTTCTCCCTCTGATCTTTTAAGACACACCAGAAGCTTGTCTTTTTATAATGCTTTATAATGCTCTTTGAAAAGGAATCCTGAGACTGGAAGGCAGTTCTGTTTTTTAAGAAGAGAATTTTCTCAATTCCATGTGATCCAAGCAAACCCTTCCAGGAAAGGACAAACAATGAGCATACGTGTGTTTGGCCATGTCCCTACCTTCCTCTGGGCTATTCTAACCCTCTCCTGCACTCAGGACTGATTCCAAAAACCAGTTTTCAGATCCTTGCAGTGCCTTACATGAGTTTAAGTCAGATAAGGGGAAAGGCTACCATCTTTCCCAAGGGGACTTAGGGGCAAGGTGAGGATTGACTGTGTCACAGGCAGCCCAAAGCCCTGCTGGCAGGACAGGTCTGTCTGGCAGTGTTTTGTTTCCACAGTGAAGCAAACTCCCCAACTCTGAGCAGCAGTCCCAGGGAATCTGTGGCTCCCCAGATCCCACGGCAGGATCCCCTCATGGATGTGCCCATCGTTCCAGAGGCAGAGCATCTCAATAGTTTAAATACAGCCAACAAACTCTATTAGTCATCCCTGAGAAGTCTCCTCTGTTACAGAAGAGAGAAACTTTGCAATGAGATGAGACTAATTTTTTATAAAAATCCTTCTCCTGTAGTCCTACAAAACTCTAAGTCTGCTTCCCAGCCAGGCTCATGACCCAGCCCATTAGTGGCGTGACTCACTCAATGCTGCATGAATATAACCAAAAACAATCCCTGGGGAATGGTGTTTCTCACCTGGACAACCTCTCCGTTGGAAGCAATTAAATCCGTGGGGATGGAGACTCTGAAGTAGCGTCCCACCACGGCGGAGCTGTCGGGAATGCCCACCACAGCCGGCACCGCCTCCCGCAGCTCCGACAGCACCGAGTGCATGGAGGCCTCCAGCTGGTTCTCCCAGTCCCGAACCACTTCTGCCGGCTCGCTGGGCCAGTGGCAGTGAGCAGAGGCTGCCAGCAGCAGCACAGGGAGCCAAGTCCTCCCCAGGACAGGGGGTTGCAGGAGGCATCCAACAGTCATTCTTCCCAGCAGCCTTGGTGACGGTGCTCCAGCTGGAAAGGGGATCACGGGGAATCTGCAGGCACCACAGCACAGGCAGGGGATCCACCAGTCCTTCACAGCAGCCTCATCCTAGGAGTCCTGGGAACCTGGTTAGACATAGGAAATCCAATCAGCACATCAATTCAGATACCCAAGCCAGCCAGTCAGCTCACAGTGACCTTGCAACAGGCAGAGGGCTACTGGCCATGATACTCTCTGTGCCTCAGCTTTTGATTTAACTGCAAGTTACCACAACCATCAGAGAGCACGAGGGCTTCTCAGCTCCTCTTCTCACATACAGCATCTCCCAAGAAACAAGATCCTCCTGCTTTTCCACGCACACAGCCATGTTCCTGCTGCTCTGGAGACACAGCATCCTGAGATAGCCACAGGTAGGGAGACAGGGGAGATACAACCAAAGCTGAGGCTGAGCACAACACTAACAGCTGACCTTTCAAGGCGAGCTGAAGCTGGGCTGGAATATCAGTGGATTTAAATACCAGTTACCCAGTAGGAAAGATACTAAGAAACATTTGGAAGTCCAAAGCTGACATCCTAATGGCTTGACACAGGACAGATGCTTCTGCTCCTCTGACCCGTGAGCCTGGTTTTCAAGCCAGGTCTCTCAGGTCCAGCTTTTTGTATTAGTGTGCTCAGAGTTGATCTGGGGGCCCACAACATGCAGCCCCAAATCAGACTGGAGTGAGCTATGCACACACAGTGGTTTAAGCTGCCATCCAGCTCTCTCCTTGCACAGCTCACCTGTGCCCACACTCCGCCAAGACACATCTCCAGCTCTCCCTCACTTTGTTGTTTTGTTCTTTCACTTTGTCCCCATCATTACCACCTCCCTGCTTCCCTGGATCTCCTTTCTCTTTGTTCCTTTGGCCATCGTTTCCTTTGCTTCCCCAGCTACTTCTCTCTCCAGACTGCCTTCAGCCACGGCAGTCACAGACCTGTGCCACCATGTTCCTCCTCACAGACTGCTTGCAGGAGACCAATGGATTCCTGGACAAGGACAGAGCCATTTGGGACCCCAGGGAAGTCATACTGCCCACTCTAGTATGGCAGTTTGCAGTCAGCACAGCCCCTGGTAACTAATCTGCAATAATGAGTGGGTTACACAGGATGGCAGGACAGACACACAGACCAAGCAGACATTGTTCAATGCCAGGAGCACACAAGACTGGGTTCCCTAATGCCTTGAACCAACTCCTTTTTCCCAGGCTGAGAGAAAAGTAGCTCCAAATTCCCAGAGCAAATCAGCACAGCTCCCAACCACTGGCTCCCAGTCTGATTTATTTTAGCCTTTTCTGTCTGCACCATATGATGTACATCAGGGTGTCCCAAGAGACCCTGGAGCCAGTCTGTGTGGGAAGGGAAATCCCACTGCTTCTTGTCCTTGCAGAGCTCCTGGAGCAGCACGACAGGGCTCAGCTGCCTGCTGTGCTGTGGCCAGGCAGGGTGTACTGCCCATCAGAGGCTTGCAGAAGCAGGCAGAGGTTTGCCCATGCAGGCACCCAAGCTGAAGGCTACCACAGCAGGCCCTAGGGATAACAGGAAAGATAAGGTTTGGTGGCTCACCCTAAAGCCTGAGCTCTAGAGAAGCTGAGAGGCAGCGTGTAAGGACCTGCACATCTGCACCCCTCGATGAGCCTTTCACAATAAACCCCACACAGAGAAGGGCTGACACCTCCCACCCCAAGATAACAGACACAAGGGCTGTGGGCAGTAGGAATTAGGAGCTGAATGCAGTAACCTCTGGCTACAGGATCCACGAGGCAGATACCTGATCTGACCGCTGCTCTGTGGAGAACCTGTCTCAAGTGAAAGGCAGAGGAGACAGCAGAGGCAGGATAACATTGCTGGGAACCACAAGACAGATGGGAGGATGGCTGGCAAGAAGGTCAGTGCTACAAAAAAGCCACTCCCTGCTGCTCTTGTGCTTCCAGCTGTCTGAGCTGACTGGGAGGGGAATATACCAGATGAAACAACAAGGAAGGCAAAGCCAGGCTCTTCCCAAAGGCAAAGGAACACAGACCCATAGACTCTGCTGAGCTGGAAGGGGCCCATCAGGATGATCAAGTCTAACTCCTGGCACTGCACAAGACACTCGAGAATCCCACCATGTGCCTGAGAGCCTTACCCAAATGCCTCTTGAGCTCTGTCAGCCTTGGGGCTGTGACCATTCCTTGGGGAGCCCATTCAGTGGCCCACCATCCTCTGGGTGAAAAACCACCAGCAAAGGATGGACTTCACCCAGAAAGAGGTGATTGAGCCTGAGCTGCTTCTCCAGAGTTTATCCTCAGGAAGTGGCTGCTGGGTAAGGACAAGTCACAATCCCTGCAGGGAACATCTCTCCTACCAGCTCCCTGTGTGGTCAGAGGATCTGACACACTGCAATTGATTTCAGATGAGCACAGAGTTATCTCAGCAGGTAAATGAGTACCACAGTAGATGTCTGGTGGAGAATATCCAACAGGCCATGTGAATGAGCTAGAGAGATGATGCAGACACCTGCAAGAGGTCCTGAGGAAGACACTACTCATCACAGTGGGAAATCAGGGGACTCTGTCCCTGCACTGTGCCTTACAAAGCTGAAGAAACTACCTTCACACTCCATGGAGCCTGGAGCATGGCACCTGCAGTGATGGCACCTTGTCCATGAGCTACTTCTCCTGAAACCTGCTCGTTGGAACGTCCTGATGCCTGTGGCAATCGCGGGCAGGATCAGAGACCTGCAGCTAGGGGAGGAATGTGGCAGCAGTCCCGTGGCTGCCTCTCACTGCTGCACTGAGCACCCACACCTGAGCAGAGGACAGACACCCCAGGCAGCCAGACACACAGTGTACAACTGATGAGGCTGTAAAAACACCTGGAGAGGCGCTTCAGGCCAGCCCCTGCCCTGTCATACTGCAGTGCAGCTCATGCATGAGCGTGGTACAGCTCTGTGTCGCTCAGCCAAATGATGTGATCCAGCCTGGGGCGTTTTTGTTGGATGGAGAGGAGAATTTGGGCAGAAAGGAGCTGGTTCTTGATATCTGTAGTGAGCAGGAGAGGAAGATGAAGTCATCACCTATTTCAGAAATACTTATCAAAGCAGTCAACAAACACTGCCCCATATGTGCCCCCCAGCCCAGCAACTGGCCATTATGTGCTCCTGTGACACTTGCAGGTTGCAAATTCAGAGTTTCATTTTAGGGAAAATATGGAAGAACAGGCTCAGCATATAGGAGTGCAGCACACAGGAGGTATAGGAGGAATTCAGTAGCTGATAACAAAGAACAAACAGAAGAGCTGAGAACAAACTTGTGCTACCAAAAAAAAAAAAAATCTTAACACAGCTCCACCTCACCATACAATGGACAGAAGCTGAAACACTGCCAGCTTCTCCCAGTGTGTGAAGGAGGAAAAGCAGGGTGGTTCCAGCTATCAGCAGAGCTGTAGAAGGCATTGCCCTGCAGTGCTGCAGTCCACATGGACTATCAGTGCAAGGTGGAATACCTTTTGGGATAGGAGATCCCTTGGCTTAAGCCCAGTAGTGCTGCTCTGCAAGTCTACTGGTCACCAGCACTGAGGGTCTGGAAGCAGCTGCAGAAGCGTGAATGTTACCTGCAGCAAGGCTGGAACAAGTGCTGGGACCTGCCTGGTGCCTCTGGTTTGAGAGCCCACACCACCTCACATGGCACTACCATGGGCACAACCCTGACTCAACTGAGAAACCATGCCCAGCTGTATTTGGAAAAAGTCCATGTTCTGGGTCATTGTGCATGACTGGTGAGTGGCACAGAACTGGAGCCCTCCAGGAGCAAAAACCTCCGTGCTTCACAGTTTCTCACAAATTCAAAACAGGGCCAAAACACAAACACAGATGGAATTCTGCAGGCGGTTCTCTGCTGATCTCTAGGAAGCATCAGGCCATAGAGCTGACTGACTTAGGCAGCACTTCCCAGTCGTGAGGGAAGGCTAGACCACCCCAGCTTCTCTACATGGCACTGTGCTCCTCCTTCCAGCAGGATCTGCACTGCCCAGTCCCGCAGAACAAACACAAAGGTTCAGGTTAGTCCTGAATTTCAGGATGTTTCGTTCTGTCTGATCTTCTGAAAGAACTGACTTTCTCTTTATTCTCGTGCTTCTGTGAGAGCTCTTTTGGTCTCAAGTTCAAGCCTTCAGAGTGTTGGATGAAACATCAAAGTCAGTATCAACATCTGCTTCAGTCCTAGTGCTTGCTGCACGTGCCAAGGTTGATTCCTGATCTCCAGTGCCAAACCCCCTCGCAGAGCCACAGAACTGGGCCTGCTTGGTGAAGTTATGATGCTGCATTTGATATGATGCTGACTTGTCAAGGCAATGCTGGAATTTGCTCCCTCTCCATTCAGCTATGAGACCCACTGACAAGGTAAGGACATGCTGTACCTTTGTTATCCAGGAATGCTGAACAGCGCAGGCAGAAGATGGGACTGAAAGGAAAGACCGAGAGCAGGACAAAGTAGCTACTTCCAGCCACACATTTTCCCAGAGACTTTTCCTTCTGCAGATCAGGACCCAGGTGTGAAGCCAGGGGAAGCATCCCAGCCAGAGGAGGGTGGCTGTCCTAGAAATGACTCTTCCTCTGTGGCCGATTACGACAGCACTTCAGCAAGAACCAGTGAAAGTGAAGTCTCTGTCCAGCTGCATCTAATCCAATTGCTCAAGCACACAATCACATCACTGGGCTGTGGTAATTAATCACCACCAGCATATTAATGCCACTGAGCCCAGCGTGCAGAAAGCTCAAGTAACTGCCGTGCAATTCTTGACTCTGGTTAAGAAGATATTTAGGAGTTAGGAGGAATCCCACTTACCTGATTGCTTATTTACCAATATCCTCATTAAAGTAAGCATTAAACAAGCGGCCTTTCTCTAAGGAAGCAAACTCAGCTAAAAAGACTTGGTGCACCTTTGCAGAGCAGAGCTATTGTCTGTGCAGAGATCTCCCGTGCGTGTTTCCACAGGAGATCTCCGGGCAAGTCCCGTCAGCTCTGGCGCGCCTGCGAGTCAGGGCAGCGAGAGCAGGAATGATGAAATGCAGCGTCCCCGGCCAGGCACACAAAGATGGCACTCTGCCGGCCCTGCTGCCCGCTCCCAAACACCACAGCAGGCACCCCCGGTGCCAGCCTGGCGGCGCGGCCCGGGCAGAGGCGGCTGGTGCTCCCTGCACGTCTGCGCTGTGCCGAAGGAGCCCAGCAGGGAAGGGGGGCAGGAGGGACACACAGCCTGCAGGCAGTGTGTCTGGGCACAGCAGCACATCACCAAGTCATGAACTAACAGTCTCCTCAAGCCCAAGAGCGTGCTAGCATGCAGGCCTGACATGTGCAAAAACACCCTGGAGCGTGAAATTTAGGAAATGGTCAGAGTTTCTGTGCCTGCCCTGCTCCGGACATACCCTGAAACAACAGACTGTGTTAAAGGCTATGGGAAGTGCAGCAAACGCCTCTGGGGGTTATTTCCAACCTCAATGGCTTCTGCCATGCACATTCACAGAAGACCCAAGCTCCCAATGCTGCTGCACACAGGATGAGTTACAGACAGGGATGTACAGCAGAACACACAGAGAGACACACTGGTCACACACGGACTCAGGGCAGGGATCTGCCATGAGGGAACATGCCAGGAAGAGGACAGAAGATTCACCACCAGACATAGCTCTCCCCACTCTACACTGCTCAGAGTGACAGCATCCTGTCCTGCACAACACTAACCAGGCATCTCTAGGGATGGTGGCCTTACTTGGAGACTGGAGGACAAGCTCTTGCAATTTCTGGCATAATGCTGCACTCACAGCTGCCTGCTCAAAGCCACATGTGCACCAAAACCAAAACAGCAGCATGACAATCAAAGATCGGACCCTGAGAGATCTGCCTGAGTGGGAAGGCCCAGATCAATGCTCCTGAGACCCCTGGAGCCTTTTCCACCCTCTCCCCCCACAGCCATCAATAGCTGGTCAACCCAGACACCATCAGCTCAGGAGGTACCAACCAAGTGCACTCAATTCCTCACCCTAAAACTTCATTTCAACATGGTGTGCTCACTGTGTATTGTCACCACATCAAATGTGGTGAAGATGCCCAGAAGTGATACTCAGCCCAAAGGACATAGGCACAAAAAGAGGTGCTTTTTTTCATCCTCCTCCCTTCTTGTATTTCTGCACTGCTCGTCTCCAGCACATCTGGTGTCAGCAACAGGAAACCCTGACGCCGAAAAATAATCTAGGGGAAAAAAAACAAACTCAAACCCAAAACAGCAGTGCTAAAAATGTGTGCTGGGCAGGGAAATAAGCAGCACCCTCCTGCTGATGGGGAACTCGCCTGCAAGTCACTAACTTGTTGCTTTCATGTTCCAGAGGCCACAGGCAGTTTCGTGACACTTGTGCGGGAAGTGGTCACCGTCACCGCCATTGACACCTTGCAGCAGTTTTTATTCTGCTACAGCAAGCACCGAGATATTTAACTTTTCTGTAGCTGACAGGAAGCTTTCTGCTACCTTCATTACCACTCTCTGAGAGTGACAAAAGATGCAAAGAGCCTAGTTTCCTTTTTGCCCCATCTGTTTGTTCAAAAGTTGGGCTACTACACTGTCCTCCCCAGCTGGGGACTCCATTCCCAGAAAAACTTCTTTTCCTGGAAGAGGTAAGCACTGAGAATATATTCTGGTAAGCACTTCAGCAAGTGCTGTGCAGGGGAGGAAGCAGCCTGGCAGTCCCAAAACCCCCAGCCAGGGCACTCCTGCTGAGGTAAGTGCAAGGGGCACTGCAGAGCAGCAGCAGAAGCAGAAAGGAGACCAGATCCCTTTTGGCAGCTGGAGCATGTTTTTTCTTCCCTGCAGAGCACATTTCCTCTCCAAGATGCTGTGGTGTGGCAAGACTTGTTCTGGAGGCAGCACCTTCCCCAGCCTCCAGCAGGAGGGATGAGTATGGTACCCACAGGTGCCTCTCAACTATGCACTTCCACTCTGACCTGACAGACTTGCTGTAAAACCACCTGGATGTGCCCCTGCTGGACTGGCCCCTTGCAGGCTCTGTGTGCTCCCTGCCCTGTGCTGGAGCCAGCTCTGAGTGTCCGCTGTGCCTGACCCGAGGCACTGACCGGCAGCTGCAGATTCTGGCTAGGCAACACTCCTGACTCTTTGATGAAAGTTTCAGCAACCACAATCAATCCCTTCCTCCACTTTTGTTATTCCCAGACAGCCAACTCAGATCGTATCTTCAAGTGCATTCAGTTGAAAGGAAACTCAGATATTATCTTTCCAAGTATTTAGAAGGCCTCAGAAATCTTTTTTTCCCTGTAATTACAAACATTGCAGCCAGGTAGAACTGCCATTTCCTTGCTGCCAGCAGCCAGGAAAAATCAGGATATAAACATCCACCAACAAGCCAAAGCAGAGGGACAGCTTCAACAATGCCACTCCACACCTCTTGCATCCTGTGAGCCAGGCCCATCTCAAGGGAAAGCTGGCAGAGAAAAGTGATGAGAATCAAAGGTATAAAATGGATCCTTCCTGGAGGAAGCTCAAAGAGAACAAAGTGGGATGCACTGGGGCACTAGGGAGATGGGAAACAAGAGCCCACGCTCTCCTCTAATAAAAGGACCAGAAGCCAAACTAACTCAAACAAAACGGGTTTTCTTAAGGATCCAGTAGGGTCATGAACAGGAATGCTTAAACTTCACGTGGGTTAAAAAAAAAAAAAAATAAAAGGGTGGGGCAGACAATTTTATAGAAGGCAGAGTTACCAAGGCAGTGTTCCTGGCTCAAGCATCAGCAGATCCCGGGAAGGCATTCAGGGAAATGATGACTCGCATTCCTCTCCAGGCATCCTCTCCTGGCTGTTATTGGAAAGGGCATATAGGCTAAATATACAGCTGCAGTAGGGCAGAGCAAGGGTCTGTTTGCCTCAGGGCATGCACTGTAATGTGGCTTTGGCTTCACTTGTGTTTCCAGTGCACAGCCAGCCAGAGCAAGTCCTTAAAAACTCTGCTTATAACTCTTGGTTTTGTCTGAAAACAGAGCAACATGTGCAAAACCCCTAATATTTAATTCTGTGTTTAAGGGAATGTAAGCTAAAGGTAGTACTAAAATCCACAGGAAATTAAACTAGAAAAGTTTATGGGAAAAAAAAAAGATGGGACTAAGATCTCCTTCCATACAAATGCCATAAAAATGCATATTTTGAAGATAAACACAACAGATGTGTGTATATATATATCTATATATACATGCACACACACACGCACAAATGTTTTATAAGTTCCCAAGGTTTAATAAAAACCAGAACTCAAGGCACCAAGATAAAACAGGGACTTCTGACTCCAACTTTCTCTTTAATAAGGGAAGTTTTGTATCATGCTGAACTCATCACTCATTCTGCAATGAAGACCTTGGCAACAGAGAAAAGCATTTTAGCACAAGCCATCCCATCCTGCAGGAGAGCTGGGACAGAGGACACCGGGCTGGCAGCTGGGGCACCTGGAGACAAGGCAAGAAAGCACATGGACACAAGAAGTAAAACACAAGATGTCACTTTTTAAATGTTAGGACTACGAGGTATCAGAGCCTGACCTTGTGTTCCTGAGCAGGCAGGTTGTTCCCCAGCAAGTGCCAAAGGACATGTGCAGGAGCAGCTGGTGTGACAGTCACCACTGTGTGTCCTGTCCCCTGGTATCACTCACCATCCACCAGCTGTTCTGAGTCTAATTCACACCCGTTGATGACCTTTGATAGAAGTCACCGAGCTGGAAAGTGGGTTTCTATCAAAAAGGAGGTTTCTGCTGCTTCAGAAACAGGTTTAAACCAAGCCACCATCATTGACCGGTGACTGCAGCCTTTCCTCTGCCCCTTGCTCCAAAGGGACAAAATCATCCACAAACTTCCAGCAGCACTTGAAATCTCAGCCTGTAAAAACACTCCCTCCCTTAAGCTGCTCAGCTGTACCGTGCAGGAGATGTTCTTTACAGCTGTAGTCATGAGCACCGAAACCAATGAGGCTAAAAAGATTTACATCTCTTGCTTGATTTCTTAATTGAATTAAAGGCTGAACAAAACCCCTTATGAGGCTTCAGAGAATCCACATGGAAAAGAAACAACGAATATCCTAATTGGAGAGGAAGCTTTCACTGGACATTCTGTCTTAACAACTACTAAAGAGTCCTTAAAAAAAGAGAAAGACCCTGAGGGATAAACTCCTAGGCTGAGCAAGGGACAAAATCTGGAGTTTTGGAGTACATTACACACTGAATGGGTCACACAGAGGAGGGGGGTGAGCTTCAGTGTCTTTTTAGCCAAAACTCTTCCACCTACCAGTTGTCTATTTTTTATCTATTTAATTTATATAAATAAGGTACAAAACTCCTTCTGCCAAATTAGCAAGCAGAAGCTACCAGAGGGGTGAAAGACATGAAAGACACCCTGACAAGAGAGGGCAGTTCTGTAAATCACCTTCTTAGGAAACTTGATCAAACTCTCAAATCCTGTTCTGAAGGAAACCCTTCTGAGGCTGCACCTCTGGCCTTACACTTGAGCCAGAAGGCTCATGGCAGAACCCTTGCCTGTGCTTTGACACATTCTTTTCATCCGTAGAACAGCTTTTGGGCCCCCCCAGGACAGGCTGGCACTGTGGCCACCAGGCAAGCACTGGCTTTGTTTATGGTACTGAGCAGGAGCACCCAAGCGTGGGCAGCTTGGGCAGGGGATCCTCCAGTGCCAGGAACACACAGCCTGAGGGCTGCAGGCACCAAACCCAAAGCTGAAAAGAAGAAAGGGTCAGTGGAGGTTTCAGAGTCACCTCAAAATGCTGTTTGGCTGGAGTGCTTTGTGGAGACACGGCCACATTCCAAGGGTTTATAATCACCTTCTGGGTATTCCACAAAATTCCTCAGATAATGAAATATTTCTAGCAGGTCCTTGAAAGTACTCAAGCACTGTAATTTTCTACAGGTTGGTGTCACAGTGCCAGGATTGAGGCACTAAGCAGAGGAATGGAGGCAAACTTTGGGTATCTCCCCTACCTGCTGCTGCTGCTACCACAGGGAGGCAAAGCACCGAGAGCTGACATTAAGCAGAGACAGGAACCAAGGAAAGCAACACCAACAAAAAGCCATTTCCAGCACTTCAGCTGTGTATGCAGTAGTATTTATGCTCTTTGTGGCAGTGTAACTAAGGGCAGGCACATTCTGTTTAGAAACATCCTACCATTCCATCAGCTTTACCACCCCGCCCTGCAACTCCAAGCCAAGGCATTAAGATTCAGCTTCATGGAGTTTCTCAGCCCTGATTTATTACTCAGCTAGCAAGACTGCCACAGCTCTTCATTTAAATATATTTACCACCCAGTGACTAATGCAGAGCAGCCAGGGCATCAGCTGTGGACCTCCAACTTTTAATGTTTCTCATGAAAACTGTTCTAAACGCTTCTTGGCAGAAGGAGATAGAAATGTTCCAACTTTAACCATCAACCATAAAATGGGAAAGCTGCGAAATGAAGCAACATTGCTCCCATGTCACAGAGGCAGAGAAAGCTTCTGGAGAAGAATTAACTCCCTAAAGATCAGCAGCTTCCAGCTGGGCAACACACTCCCTTAAACCGGCAGAAATTCAGGAGTCACTATGAGCCATCAAATGAACAACCCCTTCTTGCAGGTGCACATTTTTATATCCTGGAGACCAGGACTGAAGGGCTGGACTGCTTCAGTGGCACTCTCTGCTCACCACCGTCACTTCTGACCTCAGCTGGCCACCCTCTTCAAAGGACAAGTCCAAGAGCAGGAGATCTGCAAGAGCCCGAGCTTACCAAGGCAGAAGGACAGCGCATGGCTTTACAGGTCCATCTCCTTCCCAGATGCTGTGGTGCAGGAAGACTGATTTAAATTACAAAGCAAAGATGAACACCTCAAAAGACCAGACACTAAGAGAGCCTGCATTGCATTCCTGCTGCATTAATGCCACTAAATTATATTTGAACTAAATTATGTTGTTTAACTGTGTAATTATAAAATAACCCTCATCTGGTTTTGACCATGGCTTCAATGGCTTCAGCCAGGAGCAGGGAAGACTGGAGCTGCTCATCAGAGATCCACTGGCACAGAGATAGCTCCAGCTTTTCTCCCCACCCCGCTCTGGAATTGAGAAATCAAGAGACAAGTTCAATTATTTCAAGGCGAGACCGGACTTATTTACCGCAGTATCAGTGAGATTTAGGCTTTTTTTAAAACATTAACATTCTGCCCCATCCACACAGATAACAGGACACATTCAATTATAGCTCAAGCTCATTCCTTAAACCAGGAATCATGCATGCAGGATCTGGGCAAGAAGGGCCAGAGAAACAACCCTGACAGCACAAAGCCAGGTTAACTAAATACTGGGTAACCTGCTTCTCTCTCATACAAAACAGTTTCAAGGGCTGCTCCGAGCAATCCCCCTGCAGCAATTCCAAAATAAACATCCTGCCATTCCCTGATCCCAAATTCCACAGACAAAAAAGTCCAAAGGACTTAAAAATAGGATCAAACTGTCCTGCTCAGACACCAGACAAGTTATTCAAAACTGGGACCCAAGGACAAAGTGGGTAAAGAGCATTCACAGCAAAAGGGGAGGCAGAGAGACTCCAAGGACAAGGCAAGGCAAACTTCTGTTTTCCTTCTGTAAGCAGCCACAGAACCTGTGTAGTGTAACACATTTGCAACAGTTAACTAGCTGGCATGGTATCTGGAATCAGACCTCAAAAAATGGTCCTGAGGTTTAGCCACAGCAGAAAAAAATCCAGTAATTTTCCCCTCCTCCATCTTGTACAGGTCAGAGATGTTGAAAGCAAGGTCTGAATGTTTATGAGGAAAAAAACCCTAAATTACAGTGTATTTCAAATAGTGTGAGCACAGACCGCATCCCTCTTTTGACTTGCAATGCAATTTTTACACAGGAGACCAAAGCTGCTTGCCCAGCCCACTGTCCCACAGCTTCCTAGGTGACAATCTGGATGGCTGTGAGGGGACAGCAGCACAGACTCACAGCTGCACACTGACATGCAAGACAGCAGCAGCTGTGGCAACTGAAGTGGGCAGATCAAAATATGAATTTAAGTTATAAAGAGAAAAAAATGGAATAAGATGGGGCAGATCCTGTACTGACTTCTTCCCCAGTGCAAAGAAACACTGTGGAGCATGGGATGACTCCTTCTGCAAGAATCCCAAGAATGGGGGCAAAGTCATCAGAGCTCCAATGCTTGGATGCCATTATAAGGCAACAAGGTAAATTAAACCAGCACTCAGCTGGGTTTTGTAATAGCTTGATCCTCTCCAAGCCAAGCATCCCCTTTTCTTGCTTACTGTGAGTGCTTTGGACACCCAAAAACCACTCTCCCTTTCACCTCTTAGCCAAGTCAGACCTACTCTGTGTAACCCTTTTGGAACAGCAGTGCCTCTAATGCCCCTTTTTCCACTACTTGGAGCTCTGCTTCCACAGAACCACCCTTTCTGCCTTGGGGCGCCCAGAACAGAGTAGAGCCCAGCCCCAGGCACAGTCTGTGCTGATGACCTCGGGAGAGAAATGAGAGCAGTCCCACTTCCCAGCCAGCAGCCACCCACATCAGTCCTAAGTGTTCATGAAGCTGTGTAGCAAATGCATTTGTCCCTGATCACTTCTGAATCCACCCCCCAAGTCACTCTCACTTTGATTTCTGCTCAGCACTCCCTGACCTTCATCTCTAATGTGATGTCCAAAACCCAATAACTAGTTTAAGAGGGCATCCTGTTACTTAGCACCCACTGCACTACCCTTGCTGTTCTCACAGTCACATTCCTATGGCTGCACCTATATCCCAGCAAGCCTGAAACACTTCCCAGAAAAACCTGAGGGCTCACTGCTATCAAAAGGCCCAGGAGAACATAAACAGCTTAGCAAGAGCATATGGGCTCTACAGAGAGAGATGCACAAGCACCGCAGGAAAGAAGGCAGTCCTGGAGTTGCAGGGAGGCTGTGGAGCTCTGAAGGTGTGTTCAGCCTTCCTCTGCTTTACAGAGCTGCTGCAGATGTGGGGAGACAATTAAACTGCTTATCACAGTACATCCCATTCAGGTTCCAGAGAGCAATTCCAATCCCCAGGTGGCAAGCGCAGCAATTAGGTACCCAACGACATGCACCAAAGCTTTGCTTTGCTTATGTTAACTTCAGTGGTTATACAGTATTTCCTTGGCTCACTGTCTTTAACAGTGTGTTGGTTCAGGAATGAGATCAGGTCAGTCCTGCAGGACCTTCTTGCACCTTGTACAGCATTTGGAGGATGCAGAATGGTCCATATGTAGGCAGAGAATTTACAAGTAATTCAGCTGAGCCAGCTACAAAGCCTGGTCACAACCCCCATTCACTCACCTGGAGGGGCTGGGCTTAGAGCTCAAAAATAAAAACCTAATTATACCGCAGCCAGGATCTCTACAGCACCCTAGCTCTGAAGAGCAGCTCTGGATTGGCCTCTTCTGAGCTTCATAACGGGTTGCACGGGGAAAATGTGGTTTTAGCAGCTCAGTCCATCCCTTACAAAGCAGAGACCCTATGCCAAAAATAACCTGGCTTTACTAGTTACAGTCACCAAGCACTCACTTAGCAGCTCTTTCATCAGGGACCACACTGTCCACACCACAGCATCACCAGAGTCAACTGTTCAGAGCAAACAAATCCAGGTTACAGATCTGAGACATCTTCCACACACCATCAAAAACCACTTTCAAAGGTAATGATGATGCCTTCTTACTGCAGGCAGCAGCAGCAGCCAGACTGCCTCTCACTTATTCCTCAAGACCTTATGTCAGCCAGGAGCTTTGCTCACCACTGTAGAATGAGCCCAAACCCCCCTCTCCCAACAAAGTATGATGCTGCTCTAGGTAATAACGGCAACATCTAAAACCTCAAGGCTGCAAATGAGTTAAAAAGTCAGAATACCTGAGAATTAAGGTTGTCAGTGAGCTGGTCCCAGCAAGTACCACAGTTTACTGCTTTTCTCCACCTCTCTTCCAGCTTCGGCCTTTGAGACAGGTGAGCCCATCACCCACCCATGACTGTCAGCAAGCAGCCCAGGAGAGACTGGCTCCTGCTCCCAGCACTGAGATAGTGGCAGAGGCAGCACCTCCCTCCCACTCGGATTCAGTCCCTCTGGCCCCAGGCTGGAGGAGGTCCTGGATGGACAGGATCTATGAAAACCAGTCTACAAAGCACTGGTGAACTGGGAGCCCTGCAGACGCCTGTAACCTGATAAGATCCATAAGATACAGGGCATTTTGCTGGGAGGGGAGATGGCACATGTATTGCAATCAGAGCCTGGGGCTGCCAACCTTCCATGCAAGCAGTTAGGGGCTGTTTGGTTTTTAAATACTGACAAAATAAAACTTTAAAAAAAATCTTTTAACTCTTGGAAATGGCCAAACTGCTTCTGCTGAAAAGCTGAAACAAAGCCTGAGGCAGGGACACAGCATGGAAATTCAGCATGGGAAATTCCATGGAGCAATTAAGCTCAAGAGTTAAATTCCACTCCAAACAGTCTGTGTGTCAGGTAGTGTGACCGGCCGCTGCTCCATGCTGCCCTGCAGAGGCAAAACTGCCCCAGCAGCTACAGCAGGCCACCCCACACCCAGAGCGTGAGCCTGGATCCGCTCCAGATGGGAGCTGACTGGGGAAAATCCTGCACGAGGGAGCTCTGCCCAAACTCTGCAAGTGGGAGGCAGCTCCTGGGGAATGTGCTGTGTGGCATCTGGAGCGCAGCTCCCTGGTTACTGCCCTGGGAGGCAGCTCCACGGGAAGGAGCATCGCTCACCAGCTGACCCACTTCCAGTCAGGAGCTGGGCAGGGCAGCGGGAGCAGGGCAGCGGGAGCAGGCTGGCTGCCAGGGTCTACTGGCCAGGGCGAGGTGCTCCAGGCAGGATGCAGTCAGGTAGCACCGGGAATGGCACTGTGACCGGAATTGTTGCTTCAGCTGCTGCTAAACTGCTCTCTAAAACCTGAAGGCAGCACCTCCCAACACAAGCCCCCCATAAGCCAAGGTGGTGCCCTGTGAGCAGAATTTGAAAAGAGCATTTTGCTGCTAGAAAAAGGGATGTTTCTGAGATCTTTATTCTATACCCCTGCCTGCTCCCTTATTCTCACTGTGCTTATTCCTTGGGAAAGCTATTTCTTTCTTCCACTGCTCTTTCACAAAACCAAGAAACAATCTGAAGAAAAACTGATAAGAAGGCTTGGGGCAGATGTGCCTTCATTTTTCTTAAAGATAACTATCAACATCAGTACGCCCCTACAAAGGCAAATCACTTCGAAGTGGAGCTGGCTGCCTGGAGCACTGCAGACAACAGCAAGACCCACACCAGCTGAAGTAGCCAGGGGAAATACCTGCAAGCCACCGAAGGAGCGGTCCAATCACATCACCTGCAAGCCTATGGCTTATCCCGGGCTTTGTCCGAAGCACTGGGACAGCACATGAAGTCTGACACAAGCACAGCAGCCAGAATGAAAGCTTGGAGGGAAAGGCATCCATAATGTCGTTTGTGATGGCAGGTTTGCTCTGCTTGTAACATACACTGCCAACACTCCCGGGAAAGCTGCTTAGAGATCAACAGATAAAGGCTTTTCACCATTTAGCCTGTTATTTCATGTAAATCGGGTTGCCCTGCTACAAAGAGGCATTTCCATATGAAGTGAAAGGTGCACAAAGAATCAGGAGCAGCCACACCAAACCATGGCTCAATCCCTCTGAAGCCCCAAGACCAGAGGATCCTGCTCCCCTTTTCACTGGTCCAGATCTGCAATCCAGAGTGTCAGTCTTCTCACTCAAAAATGCAAGTGATCTCAAAGCACCACCTCCTTAATATAGGGTTTTGTCCACTGAAATAACTCCAGACTCCTCCGAGATATGAAGTCATGTTTTGAAAAGCAACAGTGCAGAAAATTCAATTAACTAATCGAGTCTGTCTTCTGCTTGGGCACCACGGAATCAAGACTTCCCAAATCCCATCCCTGAGATGTGGTATGTTATTGATGTGGTCTGCTGCTGCAACCCTTGCAGTGTGATTTACAGGGTCTGCCCCCACCCTCCCCTTCTT
This sequence comes from Fringilla coelebs, assembly GCF_963513975.1. NCBI lineage: Eukaryota > Metazoa > Chordata > Aves > Passeriformes > Fringillidae > Fringilla > Fringilla coelebs. Next base: position 5,582,328 of record NC_140039.1, read on the forward strand.
CTGGTTTCTGGAGCAGGGAGTCCTGCACCGAGCATGGCATGCTCCAGAGAACTGGGAAATCTACCCTGCTCTTAATTTGAACCTTGGTAGAGGCTGGAGGGAGTTGGAGAGGACAAGAGTAAACCAAGCTGGAGGCAAACAGTAGCTCTTTAGAGGAATAAACCACTCGTCAGCCTGTCCTGATTGATAAGTACATCTGCCAGTCCCCACCTGCTGTTCACATTCCTGGCATTTCTTTCTGCAGCATTTTTTCCCCCAACTGCTGCAGAGGAGATTTAAAGGAAGGGAAACAGGCCCCAGCTTAAACAAAATGAAGAGATATTGGGCCAGTTTTCTTGCATTACATTGGGCAATCTGCTGAAGGGGTTTATTGCAGGAGCCCTCGCAGGTTCAGAAACTTCTAATGGGTGTTACGTGCTCACCTTTGCTCTTTCCTGCCATCATGCCTCTATTAATTTCCTGGCAGATAAAGCAGGGGGCTCCAAAAAGGTCTCTGCAGCCTCCAACCACACAGCCAAAGTAATCTTCTGCACTGGTCAAACACTCCCTAGAACACAAGGGAGATAAGGGTGAAAACACACCAACTTCTCCAAAACAGAGAGGGCTCTGCTGCCTTCCCTGCCGCTGATGAGCACAGGCAGCAGAGAGAGCAGGCAGGACAGCTGTTAGGAGCAGCAGCAGATACTGCTGGGAGGGCAGGAGCAGGAGTTTAAGTTCTGGTTTTCAGTCCTGCACGTGGGATAGAAGTTTCTCCTTGTTATCATTAGTTTTAACACGGTGAGAAGGTGATGGAAAATAAACCAGTACAATTATAGCAGAGGGTGGAACATGAGCCTGCTTGTTGTCAGAACAGGAAAAAGCAGCTCTGAGGAGCTCTCAAGAGAGTCAGTGTCTAAGTTCCCAACCCCTCTCTCAAACTAGACCAAAATTAGCTATTAGGATCAAGTTTATTAGAGCACATACCCATACTGAAATCCTATCAGGCTGGCTGCAGCAGGGAGCCAAGGCAAAGCTGCACTGCTGGAGCTCGGGTGCCCCAGCACCCATCTCAAGTGATTTCCTTTCTCCGAAAGATGAACTCGGACACAACTGCAAACAAATCTATGAGGTTTTACTTATTTGCAGTCTTTGGGGAAGGAGGGAGGAGGCAGCAGGAAACAATCACAGCTTTCCCCACGCCTGGAAGAGGAGCAAAATGTGAACAAAGTTTTTATTTCAGCCCAGGGTGGATATTTCCATGGCAGGCAGCACCACTCCTTAGGGCAGAGAGCACAGCAGAGTCTTTATAAATCAGGAAGAGTGCAATACAAAATCTGCATGACTCTGGATGCTCCTGTGGAACAGCACGGTCCCAAGAGCTGTGGCTCAGAAAGGACACCCCAAACCCTGGCAGCACAAGCCACTCCTCTGCAGAACGTTTTAGAGTGTATCTCCCAAAGCTGCCACACTCACTCACATGAAGGAGCCCGAAGTTAGCGGTGGTGAGGAGAAGGGGAGGGCAAGCCAGGGGTGAGCAGTGTTTGATTAGCCAGCTAATGCGTGCAGCTGTCCTCCGGTTTTACGGCCTTGGAGGAAATTTAAACAGGAACTTTCTATAAATTAACTGCCCATAAAATGAGCATGTTTTCTCAGTGCACCAGAAGGTCGGGAAAGGTCTGCTCAGCCCCCCGTTCCCAGGACACGGCCAGCAGCCTCCACAGTTGCTGCTTCTCCTTCTGAAGCAGGAGAACGTGAATTCAGCCCATGCAGCAGTGAGCTGGCAAAAGCACGCTCGCAGAGCAATCAGAGTCATTCTCCATTCACAGCAAACTAATAATTTATCTTTCCCCTAAAATCCCCAATGCAATCCAGATGTCTAAGTAGTCTTTGTCCCAAAAAACAAACTATACCATGGTCTTTGCTCACAAGGCTGTTTGTTCTGCGGGACCAACCCACACGTCGATTTCAACTCCTGCCAGGTCTCAGGCTGCAAGCGATAACCTGGTTAGAGACACTCTACCTCAACCCTTCTGGCTTCCTCCTCATCGAGAGGATTATTCAAGAGTTGCCCTTAGGGATATTCTGCTGAAGAAATGCACCTGACATGTTCCCAGTTTTGAGGAAGTCAGGAGGATGGGAGAAGCCAGGGTGAAGCCAGAGCAGCAAACACGGGAAATAAAAGAAATAAAGCAATTTGCTCAAGGGTGCATGAGGAGGACGAGTGTGGGTGGTCACCCCGAGCCACAGGAGAAGTCTTGTCACAGAGGACCCTGGGAAGGGCTGTTTCAGCAGGGGACAGGCTGGATCATCCCAGGAAAGGAAGAATGAGGCATTTGGCAGAAGGGCTGAATTCCTCTGGCAACAAAGGTTAAGCACACAGCTGCACCTGTCCCGGGGAAAGGGACCCATGCCAGGTGGGGAAGGAGGTCACAGCCCCCCCAGCATCCTGCTCTGAGACTGTTGATGAGAAAGAACAACAAGTTTCCCAGGGTGGGGGGCTCAGCACAGAGCCCTTCTGTCACACTGGCTCTCCCAGTCTGCTGGCAGCAGCCATGGGCTGCAGCACGCCAGGGAAAAGCCGTCCAAAACACCTATGGAAACGTTTGGAAGAGCTGAAAATAGAGTTTGGAAAACAAACGCTGACCAGCCACACAACTCTTCCAGGAATATATTAAGTGTTAGCATAGTTGCATTCTAGTCCCTGAGTATGTTTTCAAGAAATAAATATTTTAAACCACTTTGTTTCAAAATTTATTATATTATTCAAGTGCTGTGCAATGCTTCACATTTTAGATCTGCAGGTTGGCAGGCAAAATTGCTGCTGATTTTTAAAACTCTGCTGCGCTGCCTAGGGTATCACTTTTAGGTTTTTTCCAGGTACTTTTCTACAAACACATTTATTCTGCATTATAACATCAAGTCTCTACCAATACACCAAATCCTGTTTTAATCGTGGATTAAAACATTTTTATTCACAAACCAACAACAATAGGTTTATTTTCAAATCTATCTTTCTCCCCCCCCTCTCCATATTAACAGTCCAATAAGCAAACGAAAATACACCAGTAACTCTGTATGCAAAGTAACTCTCTCAAGAACTAGGTATTTTTGTCATTGACAAAGCCACAGTACGTTCCACTGGCAGCAATTTCTGGGAGCTCCATTTGAGCAGTGAGCAGGGCTGCCAGGACACAAGTACTGCACGTAACAAGCCAACTACACTGCAGACATGCCAAAGCTCCCCCAAGGCCCTGCTCCTCTACAGACGCAGCAAAGAAGCATGTACAGGGAAAATGGATCGGCCTGTGTCCTAACCTGGGTATCCTGTCTGCACACAGACCTCAATCCATGCCCTTCAACCCAAACACACTGCATCCACAGGGATATTGAACCCTGCTGCAGAAGGGAAAACCCAGACACAGCAGCTGTGCTTTTGGAAGGTCCAAAGCACAGCACACAGCAGCGTGGCCATGGCAGATCCTGCTCCCCAGCACCCATCCCATTACTGATACAGGTCCTTGAGCACCAGATACCAACTAAACACAGCTTAACCTTCAGAGCACAGACTTCCACTGGCGCTGTACAGTACACAAATATTAATATTGACAAATAAATTCAGGCCTGCTTAATCCAAAACACACAGCGCTGTCGCCAAGCTTGTGTTTTGTTTGGAGAACAGACCAGACACTCGGAGCCTGGCTGCCTTACCTACTTCTGAAAGCCAGACTTAACTCAACCCAACAGATAACAACCAAGCTGAAAGCCCAATCCTCACCACAAACCCCTCCTGCTCATCAAGCTCTTGAAACTGAGAGGGGGAAAACAGCCCCGGGGTACTGCAGTTATCTCCATCAGTGCTGTGGGGAGCTGGAGACAACACATGCCTGCCAGGCCAGGTACCTGGGGCAGGTAAGTGCCTGCCAGTGCTCCTCACCACTATCAGCTCAATCAGCTTAGAGGAGCTCTGTGACTGCTCAGCAGCACTACATGACCCCTCTATCTCCTTTTCCATCCTTACAGCTTAGGCTGTAAATTCTTCAGGGACAGCTATGAAGCAGGAGGTCCTGATGGAGCACTGCTGGCCATGGCTAGCTGGGACCTCTGCAGGGAGCCATGGCAGCAGTTCCAACAGCCCCTGGGTAAGGATGCTGGGTAAGCCTAAAAACTGTGAAAAATGTTAATTTCCTGCACTGGTATGCAGACTGCAGCTAAGAAACTGCTTAATTGGACACGGGGAGAGGAATCAAGGCTGAAGTACAGTGATTTGCATTCGGGATTTTTGTCATTGGTGTAGGGTAGCCAACACACACTATGCAATTGTAGGGGAGCTTTGGGGTGTGGAGACTTGTAAGGCCACCGAGGTGACATCGAGTCAGACAAGGCTGAGAGATGAAACTTCCTGTGTAGCACAAACACCAGGTTTGGGTATGGATGCAGCAGAGTTTAAAAGGATGAGCAGAAAGTAACACAGGGCTGCTACCTGGGAATCTGGAGGGATATGGGCAAGGAAGAGATGGGTTCTGAAATGGGAAAAAATGGAAAACAAGGTGTAAGATAGAGAACAAAAGAGGGTCAACCTTCCTGTAGTAGGAGCAGTGGCACCTACAGATAGCCATGACCCCAAAGAACAGACTGAACTCCCCAGGGTGCCAGGGAATGCCCCTGGACTCCCCATCTGGTCTGTGGGAGGGCAAAGTGGGGTGCACTTGCACACTAACAAGAGCGCCATGGGAGGGAAGGGTGACAGATCTGGCAGCCAGAAGCAGTGCCATTTGCCAGATCTAACAGTAATAATTATGAACTTTAGAATGCTAAGTGTGTAAAATGCTCTAACTGGAAATTAGTACCAGTGCTGTTTATTAGTGAATCTCATAATAAACACTGCAGCACTGTAGCCTCTTGGGTCAGCTGCCTGCACCCCAAAGGGGCTGGATCAGCCCAGGGCTCAGCAGGATGCCCCAGCCCAGAGGTGGGGGCTGGCTGCAGACCAGGCACCTCAGTGGAGAGGTTAAGCCTGCGTGGGCAGAGAATCTGGGCTGCTTGTGTTGCACATTTGCACAACACTGACCCATCACTGAACACTGTGCACACCACCACCACGGAGTGAGCACACCACTGGCCACACTTTCAATTACTTCTAATAATAAAGATAAAGAGCTGGGATAAAGAGCTTAGAAGTTGGAAGTGCCTGTGCAAAGCACACCTGCAACTAAAGGGGCACTCCTCAACCACACCACGTCAGCAGGAGCAGAGAGCTGGCCATGCAGGGACAGGAATAGGGCCCTCCATGCATCCTCCCACTCTTTGAGCAGGACTGACCTAAATCCTTCCCTTTCCAGACTCCAGTGGCAGGAGGAAAACGAGCTGGTCTCATTAATTTCACCTCCTGCTGCCTGGTGAACTTGTCTGCAGCAAAAAAAAAAAAAAATTATTCAAAGCTATGCTGGCGACCTGGCAACTCAAACCTTCTGTGGAGCAGGAGGCACAAATGACCTGCTGCAGCATTGCTCACCTCATGGCCAAGGTCTGCTCTGGCCCCCAGAGCTCCTCAAGCTATTCAGCAGTGGACTTTTTACAGATGCAGTTAGGACACGCAGCAAGGGAACTGTTCCTCTGCAGGGCAGTTGATGCAATAGAAGGACACATAGTCCATGGACAGCTGGTGGCTCAGAAAAGACTTCTCTGGTATGCAGGAGACCCCGAGACTGGCACAGTGCACAACACAGGCGACTCCTCCCTGCAGCTTCCTCAGAGCCTCACTGGAGCCAAGTACACCGGGGCACCCTATTTTCCTGTGATTTCCAGAGTTCAAGTTGATTTTTTAATCTGACAGTAACAGTAGAAGACTATAAAAAACCCCACAGTGGCCTGAGCAGCTCCGGAGTCTAAAATAAACATGCCAAGCCCTATTTGTGATGGAGTAAAAATAGCTTGTTTCTCATACCTTCCCAGGACCTCTGCTTCGTACACAAAAGCTTCACAGGTTAACTACAAAAATATCAGATGTGCAAGGAATGGCTTGATTTGAGCTTTGCATTGTTTGAGGAGTTCAGAGAACCACCCTGGCCCCGCAGCAAAGGGATGAACCCTCAAAGCTCATCTCCTGCCCAGGGCTAAAGGCCAGGCACTGCCAATTCCCTTTAATAGAAACCACTGTCCTTCTGGAGCAAAAAAATCCAAACAAAAAAAGTCCACAAACGTCACTGGAATTACATCTTGTGCTCTTTCTTGGCTGGATAGTTTTTAAATGACACTTATTCCAAAGAGCAGTAACTATAAAATCTAGTGCAGAGCTGTGCTGCATGCAGCCGGGACGGGCTCCCTGGGAAGCAGAGCGAGCACAATCAGTGTCTGCATCAAAAGGAGAAGACAGACTGTGGCTGGTCTGTCTCATCCTAAGAAACGCCACTTCATAGCGAGTTCTGCTAAATTAACTTTTTTCCAGGGCCTAAATGTATCTCACCTGGCACCTGTGATGCTCCTGAAGAGAACAGAAAAGCAAGACCTGGGAGGGAAGCTCGGCAGGAAAGCCGTCACGACGCCGAGTTTAATCATTACATCATTTCTAGTGACAGCTCTGCCGGACCCACAAGTGAGCACCAACCTATTTATGATGGGTTTAAAAAAAGGGCCAGAATTTGCAATGCATCTGAAGCTTGCTGGTATTTATACAGGCACTAAAAGGCACCCAGGGAAAAGGCCAGGCGTGCACGTCCCCAGCCCTGAGGGCGAGGCTTGCAGGAGCCACCAGCTCCAGGAGCCTTCTGAGAACCAGCCGGCACATGTCCCTACAAGGCAGTGCTGGCAGTGGCACATGCAGCTGTCCGTCTGCCTCAGCCCAGGAGCACACACCAGCCTCCAACCAGCCCAGACAGCACAAGGCAAGACACGGGTTCTGGGGGACCCCCAGGGAGCACCTTCACCAGCCACAGCCACCACCCTGCTCTTGTCCAGCATCACTGTTAGATTCACCTCCAGAAACCTGGGCTCAAATTGAGGAGGCATAAATTAAGCAGCAATCTGGGTCTTTGGGTGAGATGCAGAGGCATCTCCAAAGAGCTCTTAGCACAGCCCCCCTCATTTTAAGTGAGATGGACAAGAAAAATTTTCTTGCTAAATACTAATTTAGTTTAGCAGGTCACATTGAAAAGCTCAACATTTGTATTTTAGATTATGTTCTTAACCATGCCCACATCATATTGAAGGCCAGCATCTGCTGAGACCTGATCACAGGTCCCTGAAGTTTCCATCTCTTGATGAAAGTCATTTTTGCACCTTGTCTTTAGCCAAAGGCTTCAAGAGATAGAAAAGACATAGTCTCCCCTCAGTTACTTATTTCCATTATTAAGCACTCTAGCAAGTGAACAAGAAAAACCACACACCTTTCCCAGGCTTTACATTGTCTGGCTGCTTCCTCCTCTTGTTAGACACAGGTTTTCATAATTTATGGTCAAAATTGTTTCAGAGAACAAGGAGAGCAACCTGCAGCTTTCCAGCCCCCTTGTACCACCTGCCTACACAGTGTCACTGAATGGTTATCTCACCAGATGATTCAAGGTAAAAATCACAGCTTATCTTACATGAATATTTGGTGCTAGCTGTTACATAAACACTACTGCTTTTAGAGGAGGCCTCTCCTAAGTCCCTTGCTCTCTTAACTTGTATTTGCTTCCCATTCTTTTAGCTTATTCTGAAAGGGCAGGACTCCTGGAAAAAATGTTCTTCATATCTGGTAGGCAGTGGTATGACAGCCCAGCCAGCGAGCATCTGAAACACCAATAACCTCACCCACATGTGCACCCCAGGATGTCAGCTCATACTTCCACCCTCCAATGCACTGCATCATGCTTCCTTCCTACACTGGTGAACTCTTCCTCCTATTCAGTGGCCCACAAAGACCTCAAGGGATCCTGCAACATGGGGCCTGCAAGCTGTATGCATCCTCCCATGTTGGCAAAGACTTGGAAAGTGTGTAGAGAGAGGAATGGCTGAGCTTTCTCCCTGCTTCTTCCTCACAGGGCAGATGTGGTCCAGCCTGCTTGAAGACCCACAGCAGCAATACAGGCAGCCACATCATCACTTTAATCATTGCAACTGCCCAAGGAAGCATTTCCACCTCTCCCATCCCAGTCCTCTCTTCCCTCTGTGCCGGTACAAGAGTTACAGTGCACAGAGAAGTGGATGTGGGAAATGACACACATTAAAGGAATGCAACAAGAGACAAACAAGAGGCCAGTTCCCATCTGGTCAGTCTCCAGGCTGGATGTGGGGTCTGCAGAACCACTTCTCTTTTCCTTTTCACGAGGGAAAGACAGGACTTCTTCTGCCAGCAGCACTTGCTCAAACCAACTCAGAAGCTGAGCACACCAAGTCTGGACCCTGCAAAAAACTGTGCCAGGCAAGAGCACTGTACAAAGACACCAAGGAAAAACCAGACAATTCCAAAGATAAAGAGAAATTAAACTGGGTTCAGCGGGACATCTCCCATTCATTTCCCACTATTGTCCTAACCAGCATCTGAGCAGCACAAATTGAGAGCTACGGTCACCTCCCACAGCCAGCTGCATCCTGGTAGCAGGCACAGCAATTCCCTCAGAGCAGGAGGCTCTGACTGGATCCATTCCACATTAACAGTCTGCTCGAGCACTCCTGGGCAAACTGCAGCAGGCAGGCCAGTGACCTGATGCAGGTTTCTTTTCAGCCTCTAAGCCACTTTAAAAGACATCTAAAAATACATGAAATGCCTTTCTCATGTGACTTTTCTAGGCGAGGGACTGCTCTAAAGCCTGCAACCACAAATGGAACGAGACACAACTGCAAGACCTCTTTTCTGCACCAACAGCCTCTACACTGGCAACCTGTTGAGTCCAAGAGATCAGCTGAAGATAAAAACCTGGAGCATTATTCTTGGCAGCATCAGCTCCTGAGGTAGCACCATTCTCCCCAGGGGCTGTGCTTCCATTCAGGAGCACAGGCAGATGGGGAGCTGTGTTTCTGCTCCAGAAGGATCTTTAGCTACACCCAGAAGAGTTCAAATTTATACCCCTCCCCACCAAGCCTGAAATAAAAAATAACTCCTCAGCTCTGCTGACACAGGTAATTCCTCTCCACTGAGAAGGTAAATAGGACAACTGTTTGCCTTTGAAAGTGCTGTGCACAAATCAGCTCAGATGGCTGCTGCCACAAAACCCAAGCAGGAGGACACTGGCCACTCCAGCTGATCCTCAAGCTCTTTAACAGTAGATTTACACTACCAAGTTTCCCATCAAGATTCTTCTTCCACTCCCAGACTGGAGCAGAAAAGCTCTTTTGAGATGCAGACCCATGTGCTTACAAGCTCCTGTACATGCCAGTGCCTGCCTTGAACCAGAGTAGACACTGACACTGGGAAGTGAAAGGTGTCTGCTCCTGGATGGGCTCAGGCTGCAGAGCTTCTACTGAAGCTGAGGGTGGCTCTTCCTTGCTCCAAAGCAGACACCTCGCTGTGTGCCCAGGCAGCTCCAAGCTTCAGCTGACCTTTTCCAGTTGGCACAGCCTACAACTGCTGGTCCCAAACAGGGCTCAGAGTCAGCTGTGCAGAATTCACTAATAATCATCGTCTTAGTCACTGCTTAAAGAAGAATCTCACCGCTAAACACTTGCCTAGGGAGTCAGCTCAGCCAGCCTTAATTCCCATATATGACCAGAAATGAGGACTTCAGCATGTGGAGCAATCTTTCCTGGGCTCCCAGCTGGAGTGACCAAGCCACACACCACACCAGCCCAGAAGACACTCCCAGGGCAGAGCTCTGCACCCAGCCTTGCTCTCCATGATCTCCCTCATGCTGGTGGCAGACTGCTCTTCCAGCAGGATGTGAACTGACCAACTCATCACAAAACACAGGTATGTGTGGCCAAGGTGTGCCTTCAGAACTGTCCCTGTATGCAGTATCTCGACTTCATTTTAACTTCAGAAAAAAATCAAACCCTAAATCTCACTGCCTCCTCTGTTCTCTGCCTTTCTTTGTGGCACAGGGGAGAAGCTGCCTCAAAGGATTTCCTGAAGCATCATATCAAGGCAAAGGTTTTGAACCAGCATGTGAACAGACTGTAAGAAATCCATAAAAAGTGTGAAGAGGCTTACCTGGAGTCAGCAGGATTAAGTTTCCTATACAGAGTTATGCACCTCCAGGGGAGGCTTTAGGAGCCTGCCATTCAGGGAAGAGAAAAAGGCTGGAGGCTGCTGAGCTGGGTCACGCTGGAGCAAAGCACACAGCACCAGGATGCAGCGCAGAGGTCTGCAGGAAACAGCTTCTTCCTGTGACGGCAGGACAGCACCACGACCCCTCTCCCCTGGGACACCCCGGGCCAGGCACAGCCCACTGCCAGAGCAGGCTGAGCTCACACAGCCACCTGCAGTCACCGAGCTGTGTGAAAGATGCACGGCCCCACCTGTCCCGGCAGGACCCAGCTCCAGCAGGGAAAGGAAGAGGAGGACAGCAGCACTTGCACCACTCCCAGCTGACCCAATGACTAAAAGATTGGAGGAGCTTTGGTGGAGCAGCACAGAACCAAGAGGAGGGTCAGCATTCCAGTTTTCAGGAATAATGGGTGTGCAGTGCAATGGTACCGGTGCTGGGACGCTGGTTTGAGGGGAAGGTGGGGACTGAACCACATCACAGGCTGGAACAATGCTCCCAGAGTGCAGGAGCTCATCCACCTCAGGCTTTAATAAGCAAACCTTCTCACACCCAAATTAGCCATGGCAATCATGGACTACTTCCCTCTGCCACGTTCAGCACACAGAATCGCACACAACTTTTATCCTGGCTTATCACCATTACTGCACAGGGGAGCAGCGCTGCCTTCTCAGAGCTTTAATCCCTCAATATACAATTTTACATCATTGCCAGTAGCAAGAGAAGCCCTTTTTCATGTTAGCTTTGACTACAAAGTTTTCATGAGGCTGTAAGGCCCAATTCCTACACTTTTCTTACAGTTTAGTGCCAAGGGTTCATGGGCTTTGCATGCAGTATTGTTACAATGTTACATGTTGCTTTAGTTTTCTCTGTTTCTGAAAATTTGTATTTATCTCAGCAATTGTCATTCTCAGATCAAATTTCTTACTTCCCCAGAGGCTGACCCCTGCTATTCAAACAAAATCTTACTCTAAGATGTGGTAACTCTTTCTTGAAAGAGCAATCTGCACAAGGCACATAGACAAACACAGAGCACTGGCTTTATAAACACCACTGGAAGCACAAAATTCCCCAGGTAGAGGACACAAAGTTTCATGTTTTGGCCACACAGCTCTCCCCGGAGAAGTGAACTGATACCATGGAAACACATACAGCACCATGGCACAGACCTTTATGCTAGATTACCTGACAGTCTCAGTCCAATCACTCAGGATTATTGCCATCAACACAAACGTTAATGCCCAGCCTAAAAAACTCCTGATCTGACCCAGACTCTCATTAAAATAAGGCAGACTGCCCCATTCCTGATGCTCTATCCCGTTCAGGATGGGCAGATCTGCATTGTGGCCATGCTGCAGAACTTGCAGGACCTCTTACACATCCCATACTACAGCTATTCTGTGCACAAACACCACACTGCAGAAGCTTTCAATGAACTGAAACTGAGAATTAATGAAACAAATCAATTATATGAGTTGTTTGTGCCCATTAAGCTCAGCTGATGCCAGTACCTCTGCAATTATACTTTCCCACATGTCTTACAGCTTTTGCTATGGTAGGAGAAAGGAAAGATGCCAAGGAATTTCAGAAGAGAGGCAAAGCAGGTCTTGAATTTTAGGAAAAATACTAGAAGATTCTCCCTTGGAATTGCATAGTCCCACCCTTGCCTCCAGCCAGCCTTTACCTGTATCTGAAGAGGCAGAAATCTGATTTTTAGAGAAAAAGACACACAGCTACACTGATTCTGTGTAGCTTCCTGGTAGGATCCTGTGAAGTTGAATTCAGAGATGGTTTTAGAATAACCACCTTTTATCCCCTTAATGTAGGCCCCCAGGCACTATCATAAAAATTCCACTAGAAATATTTCCTTTGGGGTGGGGAAACACCATGCATGGTCCGTCATGCAGGAATCAGCTCCTACAGCACAGAGAGCTCACACTCCACAGAGGTCAAGACCTAAGCAGAAAGCCTAGGGGACATGAACAGGGAATCACTGCAGCCTCAAATATGCCTCTCATTCCCCACCCAGAAGCCCACACCTGTGTAAAGCCTTCCTGCAGGAATCCCAAGTGCCACAACACAAAAGTCACACCTCACATTTCAGCAACACTCAGAAAAGATCTGATGAAACTTCTTGCACTACAGGGAACTCCCAGCTAGAGACCAATACTGGAGAGCTGCTTTAGAAAAACTTCACACTGGAAAAACCCGCAACTATTTCCACCCTGATTAAAGTGGAATCTGTACAGTATCCTGGACTGCTGAATAACCAAGCACTACAGACAGGGATCTTGGTTCCTCTCCACTGAAATGGAAAAGTCCCAAAGAAGCCACGCACACAAGGAAATCCTGGAAGCTCTGGAAAGAGATGTGCTTCCCGCAGAGCCTGGGAGAATCCATTTGGGGGTGAGAGGGAAGAGGCAATTAGGGCCAGCCTAGCAAGGAGCAGCAGCACACAGTCCCCACGTTGCAATCTGAGGTTGTGACAGTGGCACAAGGCTTTCACCATCACCTGTCATGATTCAACACTTCAGTGGAAAACCGCTGGTTCAAACCATCACTCAAGCTCATCCAAAAATCAATCCCTAGCCTTTGGGACTGATATAAAATGATCAGTATCTGCTACTGGAAACTCTCATCAAAATTACTGAATGCTAATCCCCACCCTTAAGGAACATACTTCACAGAAGATTAAGCTTTCTGAAGTCGAAATGCACAGTCTAGTTCAAAAAAAGAGAGAAGCCCATGTGAATTCAGCACACACATCCAGCACTCCTGTGACCTGTAACTACACGAGATTAAACTGAAACCTCTCTGTAACCACCTCTCCACCCCAGAGGAGGGAGGGCAGGAATGCTGCCTGTCAGGTCCCTAACGAGCAGTATCTAGCAAGGACTGCAGGAAGGGGCTTCTGAGCCAGTTTGCTAGAATGCTCAGAGAAACCAGCACACAAAATATTTTAGAATCTGCCCATGGAAACCCTCTATGAATCGAGCCCTTCTCAGAAACTACAGCAGGAAAGACACACCATACTCTTATTGGGGTTGCAGTGACAGCAAAAGCACTGTGGTGAGACCACAAGGTGAGAAAAGAGGAGAGAAGAGAACTCAGGAGCGGAAACCTTCACTCAGATACATTTTTACAGGTCAGATGAGGCTGCAAGCCTGGTTTTCTAAAGAAAAACCCTAAACAAAGCTGAACTCAGTGGGGCTGGGACAAATTTTATTGCTGTTTCCAAGCCTCCCATGTCAAAGTCAGACAGTATTTGAATCCCACCAAGAATCATTCTCCAGCCTAGGGGATACCTGCAGGACAGTGAAACAGGGGGGACAACTCAACTCTGAAAAAGTAAGTATCTGTTATGGCTAAGAGCACCATTACAAAGGGAGAGCTCTGTTGATCAAATGGCTTCCTGCCTTCAAGGATGGTCCAACACCCTCCCCTTGCAAAGGGAATAAAGGGTCAAGCTGAAAAAAACCACCAACTTTACACCAAATCAGCAGAAACAACTGCTCTGTGCATTAGCTCAGCACCACAGCTGGCCCCTGGGAGGAGGCAAGAGGGCACAGCTGAAAGCAGAGAAAGAGAAGGGCCTGGACAAGCACAGTGCCACTGACACTGGCATGGCCTGACAGTGACACAGCCAGAGGCCACAGAGCTGAACACCATTTGTGTTGGGGTTTGGCAACCATTGTGAGCTCTCCACAGACAGGGGAGAGGGCCACAGTAAGGAGATGAGGGAGCACTTGGTAGCCCTGCAGCCCCCTCTGGCTCTTGGGCCCCAACGCATTGTCCAGGGACAGGACCCCAGACGTGGAAGAACCCTGCAAGGCTGCACTGCTGCCGTGGGCAGAGACTCCAGGGGATCTCCTAGGGTGCCTCAAGGCTCTGAAAAACCAGCACTGAGGTGACCTTGAGCAGGACATGGCATTCAGGAAAACAGGAGGCCCCTGATGCCCACCCAACTCCAATCAAAGTCATGCCACTCACCTTGCCCCATCTCCTGCTCCTCACTGACCCAGAACAGCTCACAAACCAGGCACAAGAGCCAGGGAACTTTCTGCTGGTCACCAAGTGACCAGCTCAGGCATTGCACAGGGACAGGGCCTGCCTGGCTAGGGGACTTGGATCATCTCCTTCAGACACTGCTGCATCAGCAGATCAGTTCAGATGCTCATGAAAAATCCACTGACAAAAATACTGGTAGCATCAAACATATACAACCATCTTTCTTGCTGGCAAGCTAAAATTTTATCCCAGAAAAGCTGAACCAGAGACAGTTTAAGTCAACAGATAAGTACAGAGATACACAGACAGAAGGCACCAGACTAGGATGTGCACCTACCTACAGTGTTCACATAGGTTAATACATTAACTTGCCATCCAGCAGTACCTTAGTAGTTTGCTCAAATTCAATCTCACAGAATAAACCCTAAAAGCACAGGTTCTTCGGATTGATATTTTATTTTTCACAGCTTAAACATGGTCACAGTCCTTTGCAAATTTGGTTTAAGGTACAGAGCTCTCCAGACTGCACAAACATTCTAAGAACAAACATTTTCAGCATACCAAGAGCTCAGATACACTAGGTCAATCCAACTGTGTTTATTTGTATTTCACCCAAATCACCGCCAAAGTACTCGGAGCTCAAGGAGCAACAGCCTCCCACTGATTCAGCAAGAGACCAGAAGTAATTGGTAGACAGTCTGCAAGCACCACAAAGAATGCCAGAGGCATTTATTTACATGACCCCTGTTTGCCTAAGAAGAATTCAGCGTTTGCATTTTCCTCACTCAAATTAATCATCACTAGACTTAACTCCTCAGTACTATTCCTCAGCTAACAGGAGTAAAGGCACAAACCACCCAAAATCACCCCCACAAAACTTCTCAGATAGCTGATACTCCCAGAATGAGGGCAGACCTTTACTCCATCAGCTGGAGTTCCTCCCCAGGCTGGCACGACACCCTTGGAGAAATCTCTCCAGGCCAATGTGTCTCACTATCTCTCCAAGGAACAAGGAAAAGGCAAGGAGACACCATTCCTACGGGTGAGCAACACCACTCCTGCCAGGGCAGAACCATCACACCTTCTCTGCTAGGCTGACAACACACTGCACCTCACACCTGTGCTGCAGACAATAAAGCATGAAAACTTCCCCAGGATCTGGCTGCTGCAACCACACAGTTCTCTTTCCCCTCAGTGCCCACTGGTCCTTAGTGCAGAGCTCCAGAGCACCTCCCAGGCTTGTCTGCTGGCACGCTCACACAAGCCAGGATGCAGCAGGGCTCCCTCCAACACTACCCCCTCGCTGTCAGAGCATGGCTCTGCCCAGGACAGGCCGGCCAGAATTCCTCCAGAGCAGCCGCCCGTGGAAGACAAGCCACGGCCAGAGTGCTGGGCCAGCTCTGACCAGGAGCTGCACGGCTGGGGCTGGCAAAGGGTCCCACTCTGCCTGTCACACGCCCTCCTTAGCTCCCACTCTGCCTGTCACACACCCTCCTTAGCTCCCAGTCTGCCTGTCACACGCCCTCCTCAGCTCCCTCCTTGGCCGGCTCAGCACTGCGGGCACTGGGACACGAGGAGAACAGAGTGGGTAAGACACGAGTGTTTCTAACAGCAGACAAGTGCTTGGGGCCAACAAACCCCATACATACAAAACTTACTGGTATAGAGTGAGAGCAGAACACCTCACTGCTATCAGCCCCGTAATTCGTACTGATTCCCCAGGTCTGATGCCAACAATTAAGCACAACTTACAACTCTATTTACACAATGCTTAAAGAAATGGGTATGTCTAAGCCAGCAGGTGCTGTCAGGAACATCTCCCAGTTATTGGAGCATTTGTGCCAGCTCCCAAAGAAGTGAGCCTGAACTGCTGCAGCAAGGAATCAGTGCGACCTGGAATCAGCCAGGCTTTGCTGATTACCCCTCTGAGTAAACAGTGGTGTTCCCAGCACTTCAGCCTGCTCTCAAGCTCCTTCTGTTGGCATACTACCCTATATTTAGGAGAGAAGAGTGCAATGACAAGCATTGGGAAGAATGAATAAGTGGTTTAGGATGCTTGGTATAGCAGCAGAGACTGTGTGGAAAAACCTAAGAATTAGAAACTCCTAAACTGAGGAAAGGAACCTGTGAAGCTAAAGGTGGGACAAGACAGCATTCCATTTGGGAAGTTAAATAGCAAGTTTTGTTAAGAACAGTACTCAGTCAACCATGTAACAGAAATGGGTGGTAGAAAGAAGCTCCTGCCTGGAAGGGCTAAGAGAAAATAGGCAAATTCTTGGGTTTTTTAACACAAAAAGAAGATTTTAATCTCATTTTGTACAGGTGAACGTCAGTGGTGTTTTCCCAAGCCTAGGAGACCAAAACTCCAGGACCAAGGGAGACATACCTCAGGGGGTGACAGCAATCCCTACAGCCAGTTCCCACATCCCCCTGCCCACACCTTCCCCCACCCCGAGCAGCAGGACCTAGTTACACTTCAAAAACACACGTCTGACAACTTCAAACCTGAGGCAAAACTCAGTAAATCCAAACCTGTTGACTTGATGGGCATTGGAAACTTGTGTGAGCCACTTTGCAGCCTGTTGCTTCCAAGAAAGCAGGGAGACCACAAGTAATACCTGCCATTTAGACCTTTTTGGGCGTTAGAACCACTAACCTGCCTTAAGTCACCTGCACTGGGGACTGAAGATAAAGTTAGCCGGTAGGTCTGTCCCTCCCGGAACAGCCTCTGCTGTTAGTCACGCTCGCGGTGCCCGGAGCCAAGGTCAGCCCTGGGAAGCGGCGGGGCCCACGGAGCCCCAGCGGGGCAGCCCGCCCCCCTGCCCGGGACAGCCACCTGTCCCCGAGGAACACACAACTCCGCCAGCTACCTGGGCACCCACCTGCGCTCCCACGGCGCTGGGCCGGTCCCGGTGAGCGGGGAGAGCCCGGGACGCCCACACGGGGTTTGTGACAACCGGAGCCGGCTGCCGCCACCGACAGCACCTGGGCCGCTCCCGGAGAAGCCCCGAGACTCACCCGGTACAGCCCAGGCCGACCCAGCCGCTTGAAGCCCCAGGCCCGCTCCGCCTCCCGCCCGGCCCCGCCGAGCACTCTCGGGCGCGGCGCCCACCCAGGGCCGAGGGCGGCGGCGGGAAAGCGGCGCGGAGGGAGCGCGGCCTGGAGGGAAGGCGGCACGGGGCCGGTCCCGAAGGCCGCGGAGGGCGCGCCGAGCTGAGGCGCCGCCGCACCGGGAAAGCCACCCCGCCGCCCGCTCTCCGCCAGGCCCGGGCCCGCCGTGCCTCTGCCCAGGCCGCGCCGCCGCCGCCAGCCTCACTCCCCGCCGCCAAGGGCAAGGCGGCCCGGCAGGTGCCGCCACAGCCCCGCTCCGGCCGGTCGCGATTCCTCCGTCCCCGCTCTCACCGTGCACGCCGGGCCCGGCCCCGCTCCCGCCGGCTCCGCGGCCCCGACGCACCGAGCGGGCGGCGCGGCGCGAGCGCGACCCCGCGCGGGCACGTACCCGGGGGCGGGGCTGGCGCGCGCGCGCGGCGCCTGGCAACCGGCGGCACGAGCGCGCCGCGGCCAATCGGCGCCCGGCTACAGCGTCGGCCACGCCCCCTACGCCCCGCCCCGCCAAGATGCTCGATGCAGCCACGCCCCGCCTCAGAGCCCCGCCCGCTCCCGTGGGGCACGTCGCACAGCCCCGCCCCCTGCCCCGCCTCCAGGGACACACCCTGTCCCCAGGCCCCGCCTCACTGGCGCAGGACCCGTCCCTGCTGTGCCGGGCCCGCCCCCTGTGCGCAGGCCCCACCCACGCCCCTCGCGGATCCGCCGCGGCGACCTCGGCCCCGCCAGAACGTGCCCCGCCAGAACCCGCCCCGCCGCTCAGGCCCCGCCCCGCCCCACACGTGCCCGCCCCCAGGTGACCCCGGGCCCGCCTGGCCCCGCCCACCAGGCCCCGCCCCCTCTGCCCCGCCCCACGCGTGCCCGCCGCGGGGTGACCCCGACCCCGCTTGGCCCCGAGCCCGACCGCAAATATTTGCTCGGGGCCGTCCCGGAGCTCCAGCGGCCCGGGGACGCAGGGCCGCCGCCATGCAGCCCGTGCTGGGGGTCCTGCTCGCCCTGGCCGCGGCTCTGGGCTCAGGTAGGGCCCCAGGCTGGGTCGCCGTGGGGCTGGAGGGCGCGGGGCAGTGCGGGGTCCAAGGCAGAGCCGACGGCCGGGCCGGGAGCCTGCAGGCCATGCCCTGTCCCCCGGCGGACGGGGGGTGCCGGAAGCAGCGGGTGATGTAGGGCAGGGACCTTCCTGCTCCAGGGCACATGGATCAGGACATAGGACAGGGATCCCATGCTCCATAGGACAGAGTTGCCCTCCTCCATGGGACACGGATCCCATGCTCTGTGGGACAGGGATATCCTCCTCCATGGGGCAGGGATCCAACACTCCACAGGGCCCCAGTGATCATGCTGTGCCCCCGTGGGCACACTGAGCTCTTGTCACACTCCCCAGGCCACCGCTCACCTCTCAATGACTTCCAGCGCCTGCGAGCCACCGAGCTGCTGGCAGTGCCTGTGGACTCACCGCCACCGCTGCCGGAGCAGGGCACTGCAGAGCAGTGTGCCCAGCGCTGTGCCACCAGCCTGGCTTGCCGGTGAGCAGGACACGGTGCCACCGCGGGGTCAGGTGGGAGTGCACGGGCCACAACACTGAGTCACTGCACTTGGACACTGGATGCTCACGTGTGTGACCAAGGTCCCGCGGGCCCTGGCTTCACACGGTGCCATGCCAGACTCCCACTGTGCCTCCCAGGGCTTTCCACCATGACCAGCAGAGCCAGTTGTGCCAGCTGCTGCCCTGGACCCAGCACTCACCCCGCATCCAGCTGCAGAAGAACATCCGCTATGACCTGTACCAGAAGAAAGGTGGGCTGGTGCCATGGGTGGGCATGGGGACACCACAGACTGGGCACGGGCCACCTGGCACAGGACTCCTCATTGCCCATGTGCCCTGACCCGGCCCTGGGGCTCTGAAGAGGTGCCTGGCTCTGCTCAGACTACCTGCGGGACTGCATCGTGGGTGATGGCTCCGGCTACCGCGGCACACGGGCCACGACGGAGAAGGGGCTGCGCTGCCAACATTGGCAGGCCACAACACCACATGATCACAGGTGCCCCCGTGTCCCTGCCTGTCCCATGGCACCTACCCTGGGCAGCATGGGGCAATGGGGAATGGGGTGGGAGCAGTGCAGGATAGCACAGGAGCGATGGGGACAGCCTGGGGGGAATGCCACTGACAGGGGTAGGGCACCATCCTTGCTGTGCCCACTCCAGGACAAAGGATTCCTGTCAGCCCTCCTACCCACTCTGTTGCCAGCAGGTTTCTGCCATCCCCTCGCAATGGGCTGGAGGAGAATTACTGCCGAAACCCTGACCGGGACAAGCGGGGCCCGTGGTGTTACACTGTTGATCCCAATGTCCGGCACCAGAGCTGCGGCATAAAGAAGTGTGAGGATGGTGAGTGCCACATCCCAGGATCACCCTGTGCTCCATGTTTCCCCCACACTGAGCCCTGCAGTTGTTGGCAGCTGTCTGCATGACCTGCAATGGGGAGGATTACCGTGGCACCGTGGACCACACCGAATCAGGGACGGAGTGCCAGCGCTGGGACCTGCAGCACCCGCACAAACACCCCTACCACCCCAACAAGTACTAGCCCCAGTTCCCAGCAGTGCATTGCCCTCGTTGAGTGCCAGGTGCTGGGGTGATGGTGCCACCTTAACTGCTGCTCCCTGTCTATGGCCCAGGTACCCTGACAAGGGACTAGATGACAACTACTGCCGCAACCCTGACAGCTCCGAGCGGCCCTGGTGCTACACCACTGACCCCGAGCGGGAGCGCGAATACTGCCGCATCCGCATCTGCAGTAAGTCCCCACCAGCATCATGCACAGGTGGGCCTGAGCGTCCTGGGTGCCACCTCTGACCCTGCTACTCTGCCCCTTTCTCTGGCCACACAAGCAGAAAAACGCCCACGGCCTGTCAACATCACCAACGGCTGCTTCAGGGGCAAGGGTGAAGGCTACCGTGGCCGAGTGAATGTTACTGTGTCGGGGATCCCCTGCCAGCGCTGGGACTCCCAGGTGCCCCATAAGCACCATTTTGTGCCTGAGAAGTACCCGTGCAAGTAAGGGGATGGCTGTGCACCCCAGGAGGGTGGTGCTGGGCAGCACCCATGAGTGTGGGATTGAGGGAGGACAACTGTGCGGCCCTTCCTCCAGGGACCTCCAGGAGAACTACTGCCGCAACCCTGATGGATCAGAGGCACCGTGGTGCTTCACCTCCCGCCCCACTGTCCGCATCGCCTTCTGCTTCCACATCCGCCGCTGCCCTGATGAGCAGGATGCCCAAGGTGAGCCACCCCAGGCACCTGTCGCTGGGTGCCCACCCCAGTGCTCCTGTGAGGGGTGCCAGCCCTCCCTGCCTGTCTCCAGAGTGCTACCATGACCACGGCAAGCACTACCACGGCCACGTCAGCAAGACCCGCAAAGGAATCACCTGCCAGCCCTGGGCTGCCCAGACACCCCACGTGCCCCAGTGAGTGTATGAGGGGGGGTGGTGTGTACACGGATGGGGATGGAGATGGGATTGGGCTGGGGTTGGAGATGAGGATGGGGATGGTGACAGTGATGGTGACTGCCTCCTGGCAGGATGTCACCTGCCACCCACCCTGAGGCACGCCTGGAGGAGAACTACTGCCGCAACCCTGATGATGACAGCCATGGCCCCTGGTGCTACACCATGGACCCCCGTACCCCCTTTGATTATTGTGCCATCAAGCCCTGTTGTGAGCCCCCACCCACACCCCTGCAGAGCTCAAGGGGACCTTGGCCACACACAGAGTAGTTTTGGTCCCCTCAGGGTGGCTGGATCCTGTGCCAGTGCTACCCTCTGTTTTCTCTCTGCAGCTGGGAGCGCAGTGCCCTCCATCATGGAGAATACAGGTGGTGGCCCACGGGCCCTGGGTGGGCACCCTGGGGTGAATGCTGGTGGTTCAGCCCCAGCTGATGCCCCCCCTGCCCACAGACACAGTGACATTTGAGCAGTGTGGCCAGCGGGACGAGAGGCTGCAGCAGAAGGGGCGCATCGTTGGTGGCCAGCCTGGCAACTCGCCCTGGACTGTCAGCATCCGCAACCGGTGAGGGGGTGTCCCACATGCACTGCCACGTACTCAGTGTTCCCCCAGAACTCACCCTCTGTCCCCGCAGGGCTGGTGTGCACTTCTGTGGGGGATCCCTGGTGAAGGAGCAGTGGGTGATCAGCACACGCCAGTGCTTCTTCTCCTGGTAAGGCTGGGGCTGGAGTGTGGGGTAGAGGGACCCCCCTGTGCCCTCACGTCCCTGTCCCACAGCGATGCCGACCTGACGGGCTATGAGGTGCAGCTGGGGACGCTCTTCAAGGACCCTGGCCCTGGAGACCCTGACCAACAGACCATCCCCATCGTGAGGATTGTCTGTGGCCCCTCTGAGTCCCAGCTGGTGATGCTAAAGCTAGCAAGGTGAGTGGCTATGCCTTGACCTCTGCCATGCTCCACTGCTGGCCAGGCTGGCACCGTGTCACACTGCCCCTCTTGCCACAGGCCGGCTGCTCTGACCAAGCGTGTGGCCCTGATCTGCCTGCCCCCCGAGCGCTATGTTGTGCCTGCGGGCACTGTCTGCGAGATCGCCGGCTGGGGGGAAACCAGAGGTACCTGCCACAGGCAGCCCCTGCTGGGGGATTCCCTGTTCAATACAGCCCCTGCCAAAGCTATTCCATCTCCTCTGCCCACAGCATCCCCATGTCCATGGCATCTCCCCGCTCACAGCATCCCTTGCTTGAAGTATCCCCTGCCTGCAGCAACCCCCAGATCTCTGGCATACCCCTGCTCACAGCATCTCCCTTCCATGGTGTTTTCCTGCCCATTCCATCCCCCTGACTAGAGCATCCCTTGCCCCTGGTATCACCCTGTCCATGGCATCCCTCTTGCACAACATCTCCCTTCCACACCCTCCTGCAATGACATCTACTGCCATGCCATCCTCCTGTCCATGCATTCCCTGCCCACAGCATCCCCTGCCCGTGCCACTCCCCTGTATCCCTGCAGGCACGATGCTGCATCCCGTGCCCTCTGCCCGCAGGCACGGCAGACAGCAGCGTGCTGAACGTGGCGCGGCTGCCAGTGCTGGCCCACAGCGAGTGCGACAGGGCGCTGCGGGGGCGCCTGAAGGAGAGTGAGCTGTGCACTGCCCCGCTGCGTGCCGGCGTGGGTGCCTGCGAGGTGAGCTGGGCTGGGACACCCACCCCCAGGTGGCGGAAGGTGCTGGCACCAGAGTGACACCACTCTCTTCGTGCCACAGGGTGATTATGGCGGACCATTGGCTTGCCTCACCGCTGACTGCTGGGTGCTGGAGGGGGTGATCACCCCCTCCCGTGTCTGTGCCCGCACTGACCTGCCCGCCCTCTTCATCCGTGTTTCCCTCTATGTTGACTGGATCTACAAGGTGATGAAGATGGGTTGAGCTGGCATTCCCAGCCTGGCACAGCTGCCACTGCACAATAAAGACACAGCCTTGGCCACAGGGGTTGGCACTGCACAGGGTCTCACTTTTATTTAGTACCAAACCCCAATCCACATCCCTGCCCCTGTCTACACTCACTCCATCTGCCTCTGGTCCTGGTGTGGTCCCCAGGGCCAGCAGTCACCCTGGGGCTGGCATAGCCCAGGACCACTATGGGCACTAGGGGCTCTTCTGGCCTGTCCCATCCTGCCTGGGCTGCCCCAGGTGCTGGAGGAGCCAGTGGGCACAGTTCTTGAAGACATCGGCCTCCGTCTCCACACCAGCCAGCGCATGGCCACCCTCTGGGTACCACAGCAGCCTGTGGGGAGGGACAGGATGGGAAGATGCTCATCCAGCACTCCAGAGCTCCCTCCCAGCTCCCACCTGCACCCCACTCACCGTGCTGGCACACCCCTGGCCCGCAGCACCCGGTACAGCTCCAGCGCCTGCGTGGGGCTGACGCGCCGGTCCCGGGCACCCACGCACAGCAACACTGGTGTCTGCACCTGCAGCACTGCCCTCAGTGAGTGTCTGACACCTCACACCTGGCACCCCACACCCATCCTGACCCTGCCTTACCTGGGCTGCCTGGGCGATGGGCGAGCGCAGTAGCATGGTGGCCACATCCTCAGCACATGGCACTCGCTCAAAGGAGTAGGGCAGCCCGAGGGAGGTGTAGCGCCTGCAGCACAGAGACACCAGTAGGTGTCACAGACACATGGCATGGCATGGCACAGGATGGGGGTGGCACTCACCAGTCAGGGATGTCAGAGGTGCCCAGCAGAGCGGGCAGGTTGGAGACAGGGCTGCGCAGGGCACAGGCTTGGTAACGCTCAGGCTCACGGGCGAGGAGGTGGAGGGCGATGAAGGCTCCGTGGGAGCCAGCCAGCAGGGCCAGGCGGTGTGGGTCCAGGGGTTCTCTGTGCAGCGCCTGCTCCACTGCCAGCTGCACCCGTGGGGCACCCACCATTGGCACCCAAACAGCAGCATCCTCCCAGCAGCATCCCCCCAGCACCCTCAGCCCAGCACCCCTCACCTGGGTGTCTGCCACATCCTGCTCACCCACATGGGAAAGCAGGGAACTGATGCTGGCCTGGCCAAAGCCCAGGGAGCCACGGTAGTTCACTGAGGAGACAGGTCCGTCGGTGCCATGTCTCACTGGGACACAGGGCCACATGTCCCCAAGCTCCCCAACACTCACCCAGGAGCACGGCGAAGCCCAGCTGGCACAGCGCAGCCATGCTCGGACGCCAGCGGGCATCGAAGACAGCATGGGGGCCACCTGGGGTGAGCATGGGCATCACCTGGGCTGCACCAGCACTGCCAGGGTGTCCCCACTGTCCCCACACTCACCATGGGGGCACACAACGAGGGGGTGCGGTGGTGTGCCATCTGAGGGGCTCAGCAGCAGGGCCTCAAAAGCCTGGGAATCTGCGCCACGGAAGGAGTCCCACTCAGCAGCCACCACCCTGGGCACCCAGCACCCTGCCTCCCCACCACTCCCGAGGGTTCCTGGCATCCAGGCAGCTCTGAGGCGCAGCAGGGGCCCCCAGGAGCTCACCCTGTGCAGCGGGGCCATGCCCACTGCAGGGTGGCTGGACCGTCAGGGTCTTCCAGGTGACACCAGGAACGGTTGGAGTGTCCTCCACTGGCACCCAGCCAAGGGGCAGCTCCTGACCTGCTGGGGGCAGCATGGCCACCACCTGGGCACAGGCAATGGATGACACTGGGGCTGTGCTGTGACAAGGCTGTGCCATGCCAAGGCTGTGACATACTGGATCCAGCTGTGCCACACCACACTATGCCTCCCGATGCCACACCACGGTGTGTGTGCCACACTGAGCTGTGACTGGCTGCACATTGCTATGCCATATCCCACTGTGCCACATGGTACCAGGGCAGTCACTGCTCACCAGGCTGGGGGGGTGGTGTGGGGCTGAGCAGGTGGCCACCAGCAGGTCCCACTGGAGAGTGAGCAGCTCCCAGCACCCTTCAGATGACCCTGGGGACAGAATACGTGTTGGTGATCATAGCTGCTCACTGGAACACCATGGGTGGCCAGTACCATGTACCTGCTGTGAGGTTGGTGACAGTGCACGCCTCTGTATCCACGAGCAGCAGGTCCTGTGAGGGCACAGAGCACAGGTAGCAGTGTCACCATGGGCTGTGTGGGTCACGTCCCTGGCCCTGCCATGCCCTGGACTCACCGTGCAGCTCCGCTGAGGGGTGCCCAGCACGGCTCGCCGGCTGTCAGCTGCCCAGCACCGCAGTGGCAGCACCTCTGTGTAGAGCCCAGTGAAGGCTGCAAGTGGGACAGAGCGCTGGGCTAGTGAGCCAGGGTCATGGGCACCTGGCAGGGGGTGGTACCAGCCCCCCATCAGAACCAGCTCTGCCCACCATGCCTTGCTCACCCTCCGTGGGCTCCTCAACCACATCGAGCACTGTCACCGTCTGCCTCGTCGGCCAGGTGAGCTGGGGAGAGCTAGTGTTCAGGAATGGACCCATGCCAGGGGAAACTGAGGCAGGGAGGCTTGGGGACACCCCCACCCCAGCCACGCACTGTGAGAGGCTGTGACACCCAGGCACTGCGCTGGCAGCACAAGGTGGCAGAGCCGTGCCTGGTGCCCATGAGGCCCAACTCACCATGCGCAGGCACAGACACTGCCGGTGGGGCCCCCCCACAGCCCCCTCCAGGTAGAGCAGGCGCTGGCCATCAGGGCTCAGCCGGGGGGAGCAGACAGAACCATTCTCTGCTGACAGCAGCTCTATGGGCAGCAAGGGGTCAGCATCCCAGGGATGCCCAGGCACCCCCCAGCACCACAGCACTCACCACAGCACCCGCTGACCAGATCCAAGTAGAAAATCCCTGACCTGGGAAGAAAGAGTGGGTCAGGTTGGATCCCCACTGTTCTGATACTGCATGGACATCCTGGCATGGTGCTGGTTGCTGGCTGGGACCCACCTCCTGTTGGAGCAGGCGTTCAGCCCCAGGCGGAAGGGCTTGTGCCACCAGCCCACGAACACCACACCACGGTCATCCGGGGACCACAGGGCCTGTGTGACAGTCAGGCTCATCCCACAGCCCTAGGCTGGGTCCCCTGGGGCGCTCCCTGCACCCCATCCTGACCTGGCCAGGGGAGAGGTGCTCCGGGACTCCCTCCAGTACGGACAGGCTGAGGCCCTGCAGGTCCAGGACGCAGAGGACTGGCACGCTGCGTGTGCTCAGGGCTTCCCCCCAATCCTCGTGGTACACAAACTGCTTGCCCTGTGGCACAGACCCATCAGCCCCATGGCCGGTGTCCCCAGGCATGCAGCTCTGTCCATGACACACTCATGGGTTGTACGGCACACTCATGGGGTGCACAGCACGTTCAGGGGTGCCTGGTCTGCCCAAGGGGCTTGTCCCATGCTCACAGTGTGCATGGCATGCTTGGGGGTGCACTGAACACACTCATAGGGCACCTACCTCCTCATCCTCTGCTGCTGGCCAGGCTGCTCCTGGCACATCCCAGGGGCAGGGGGCCTGTGGTTTGGGCCGGCTCTTCTCAGCCACATAGAGGAGCCGTGTCTCTGAGTGTGACCAGGCCAGGCAGGCAAAAGGCCCTGGCATGACAAGAGGGTGCCAAAGGCCAGCCAGGTACAGGCACAGCTGGGCACCAGGTAGCCACCAGGGCTGCCGGCCATGCCAACCTCACCCCTGCTGTGGGAGGGGAACCATGGTGAAGGGGCCCTACCCTCCGTGTAGACGTCCCCATGCTTCCCCAGCGCCGTGAGATCCACGCTGTGGCTGCATCCCCCGCTGTCCCACACCTGGGGGGACGGGCGGCACTCCGTGTACACGGTGCCCACCGCCCTGCACCGGCACTCCGGCCGCCCCGGTGAGCGGCCGGCACAGCCGCGTTACCTCCAGCAGCTCGTGGCCCTGCGGCGGGCAGCGTTTGAGCGCGGCGCGGCGCTGGCCCGTGGGCGAGTCCTGGCTGAAGAGCCTGAGGGCGGGAGGGACGGCGGCTGCGGCGGGCCGTGCGCTATGGGCACCGGCCACGGCACAGACACAGCGTCCCATCCCGCACCCGCCCGTGCCCTACTGGTTGTGGATCTCGGCGCTGAGCGCGGTCCGGCTGACGGCGAGGCCCTGGCGGCCGGCTGTGCGCTGCAGGCTGTAGTGGCGGCCGAAGCGCAGGAGCCGCCGGCGGGCCAGGTCGGGGCGGCTGCACTCTGAGGGACGGGACCGTCAGCGCTCGCTCACACCGGGACTAAGGCGCGGGGTGGCCGAGCCCGCCACTCACCGGTGTAGAGCAGGAAGGTCTGGCCCCCAGCCGCGGCCTTGAGGGCGGCACGGGTGACGGCAGGGAACCGGCTCAGCTCCCGGTAGCAGGCAGCGGGGCCGTGGGCCGCCTGGATGAGGGAAGGGACATGCGGGACGGAGGTAAGCTCACCCCCACCGCCCATGACCCCCGCACGAAGCGGTGCTGTGCCCACCCACACAGTTCCCCTGAGCCCCCTTGCCCACCTCCACACCCTTCTCGGTCGCTGTGGCCATGGGGCTGTTCTCTGCCGGGCCGGGCCTGCCGCCCGCAGTGGGACGGCTGCCAAAGCAGGCGGGAGGAGCCTGGCGGCAGCGCCCGGCCGGTGCCAGCCCTGCAGCCGCTCCCCGCTGCCTCGCATGGCCAGGCAGGGGTCACCCTTCCCATGGCCCAACACATCCCCATGGCACAGCCGCACATCCCAGCAGCTGAAAGGTCCAATGGCCACCAGCTCCTGGAGCTTCAGGAGTGGAAATGACACCGGTACCAGCACTACCACAGAGACACTGGGGTGCTGAACTACATCATTTATTGGGGGTCAGCAGGAGGAGTCAGCACCCTTAGCACTGCAGGTGCTTGAGCAGCCACAGCGCCATGTTCATGAAGCCATCAGCTTCGGCTTCAACACCAGCCAGCGCATGGTTGTTCCCTGGGTACCAGAGCAGCCTGGAGGCAAAACAGGGATTAGTGCTGTGTCTGCACCCCACAGCTCAAGCCCTCAGCACCCCACTCACCGTGTGGGCACCTCCCGGGCCTTGAGGGCACGGTAATACTCCAGACCCTGCTTGGGGGGCACACGCCGGTCATCCTCCCCCAGCATCAGCAGCACGGGTGCACGGACCTGCAGGAGCAGCACAGCCTCAGCACTGGCACTGCTGTTGGGGACAGGGACAGGATGGGGACAGTGACATACCTGGTCAGCATAGCGTATGGGTGACTTGTGCAGCATTTCTGTCCATTGGGCTGGGTCTGGCAGAGCATCAGGTTTGTAGGGCAGCCCTGTCTCTGTCAGGCACCTGCAGGCAAGAGAGTTGGGGGCACGTTTGTGGCCGGGATGGCAAGGAGCCTGGGACGTTGGGGTAGCAGTACTCACCAGTCCGGGATGTCAGTGGTGGCCACCATGGAGGCAATGTTTACCACGGGGTTGCGGACCACGCAGGCGTGGTAGGTGTCAGGGAACTGCCCGATGAGGTGGCACGCTAGGAAGCCCCCATGCGAGCCACCAACCAGTGCCACCCGGCTAGCATCCAGCATCTCTTCCTGCAGCACCCGCTCCACGCAGAGCTGCCACCACAGGGAACACCCACTGAGCAGGCAGCCCCACTTTCCCTTCTCAAGGCACCTGCAGGAGCACACAGTGCCCCAGGACCACGTCCAGGCCATACCTGCACATCGTGTACGTCCTGTGTGCCCACGTTGCCTGGCAAGGAGGCGACGCTGTCCTGGCCAAAGCCCAGTGAGCCGCGGTAATTCACTGCGTGGGGAGCAGTGTCAGAGCCCTTCCTCCTTCATGCCCCCACCCTGCCCCTCCATGGGGGCTGTGTCACCAGAGCCCTGGTGTCACTCACCCAGCAGCACGGCAAAGCCCGCACGGCACAGCGCCGCTGGGTACAGCATCCACCCGGCCGTGAAGACGGAGTGAGGACCACCTGCAAATGGCAAAAGCAAAAGGGGGGGTGACGGTGCCTGGCTGGGGTACAGTGGGGTGGGGACAAGGTCTTACCATGGGGCATCACGACCAAGGGGGGCTTCTGCCCAGCGGTACCCTCGCTTGGGCGCATCAGGATGGCATCGAAGTCCAGGCCCCCTGTGGAGGCAGGGAGGGGGTGTGAGGGAGCAGTGAGGATGGCGGAGCACAGCCTGACCCCACCTCGGGCACTCACTGTACTGGGCATTCTCCTGCTCTGGTGGGGGCTGCAGGGTGCGGATGCCCCAGCTGATGCCGGGCACGGGGGGAGTGTCCTGCAGGCAGATCCACTGTGTCTGTGCCTCACGGCCGGCGGCGGGGAGGACTGCCACTTTCTGTGCAGGGAGAGGGGTCAGTGCCCATGCCAAGGGGCTGGTGGGCACTGGGGAGAGGGGTCAGTGCCCATGCCAAGGGGCTGGTGGCCACTGTGGACATGACTTTACCAACACAGGGGGGCAGCTAGGGGTGGAAAACCTGGCCACCAAGAGGTCCCGGTTGATGGTGAGGACAGACCAGCTTCCCTGGGGAGAATCTGGGGAGGAGGGGGTCAGACCTGCAGGTGTGACCCTCTCCCCACCCCTGGCACCAGTATGGCCCCATTGCCCTGTCACTCACCAGCTGTCAGCGAAGTTGTGGTGCCTGTTGCTGTGTCCACCACGAACACATCCTAGGGGCATGAGGGCAGAGTCCAGTGGAGTCCTGAGCCATCCAGGCCCCCCTTGTGTCCCCCACCACCCCCTCACCTGCTGGCTGCGCTGGGCTGTGTCCAGCAGGATCCTGCGGCTGTCAGCTGCCCAGCACATCCCTGGCAGTGCGCCACAGTAGATTCCCGGGAAGGCACCTGTGATCAGAGTGGTGGTACTCAGCATCCCCCTGAGTCTCCCCCAACACCCCCAGAGCTGTACTCACCCCATGCTTGCCGTGGCACAGCCTCCAGCACCGTGCTGGTGTGTTTGGTGTACCAGTCGTACTGCAGGAGACATGGTATTGGGCAAGTTTTGCAGGGTCTCAGCCTGCCCGCCCCCACTGCAGCCCAAGGGGGGACACCACTGCCCTCCTGTCAGCCCCACCCTAGCATGGGCACCTTGGCACCTCCCTGGTGCCTGCCAGTGTCCTCCTGGTGCTGCTCACCATGCGGAGTTTGCTGCACTGCTGGTGGGGGCCCAGGAAATTGTTCTCCAGGTAGACGATGCGGCAGCCATCGGGGCTGAGTCGTGGTGACCACACGGCCCTGGTGTCCTCAGAGAGCAGCTCTGCATGGGCACGAGGGGATGGTGAGGGGATGGTGAGGGGATGGTGAGGGGATGGTGAGGGGTGGCAGAGGAGCCAGGGCGCCAGCAGGATCCGGGTGTGCACTGCCTACCGCATCTCCCACCCGTCAGGTCCACATAGAAGAGCGCTGACCTGCCAGGACAGAGGGGTGTCACAGTGGGGTCAGGGGGCCCTGCAGGCTGTGGGGTTGGTGCCCTGCAGGGTCCTACCAGCAGGGCTGGGCTGTGGGGTGCCTGCAGGGACTCACCGGCGGTTCGTGCAGTACCGCAGCCCCAGGCGGAAGGGGTCGTGCCACCAGCCCACAAACACCACACCGGTGTCCTCAGGTGACCAGAAAGCCTCGGGGAGAGGGGAGATAATCAACTCAAAATGCTGCTGGCTCCTGAAACCTCCCTCCTCTAGTTCCCTGCAGCTCCCCATCCTGACCTGGCCAGGAGAAAGGTGCTCTGGGATGCCCTCCAGCACTGAGATGCTGTTGCCCTCGATGTCCAGGACGCAGAGGACAGGCACACTGCGGGTGCTCAGGGTCTCCCCCCAGTCCCCATGGTACACGAACTGCTCGCCCTGTGGCACAATCTGGTCAGCCCCACAGCCCCACAGCCAGCCCCCAGCCGACCCAGGGTGGCAAGACCCCACCTTGATGGGTGCATCCTCCTTCTTGGGGTGCCCTGTGTCCTCATCAGAGGTGCCCAGCTCGGGGGCTTTGCTCTGGAAGAAGGACTCAGCCTTGGGACGCTTCTTCTCCGCGACATAGAGCAGGTGGGTCTCCGAGTGAGACCAGGCAAGGCACCCAAACTGGTCTGCGGGAGCAGGTCAGCACTGGCCAGCCTGTCCCCTGAAAACCCACATTCCCTGGCATCCTCCAGCCCCTCACCATCATCGTAGACGCTGCCATGCTTGTCGAGTGCTGTCAGGTCGATGCTCTTCACCTTCCGGTTCTGATCCCAGACCTGGGGACAGAGATGCCAGGGCAGTCCCAAGACACAGTGTGGTTCCAGCCCGGAACCCCAGTGAATATCCATTTTCTCTCAGAACCCTCCTCACCTCCAGGAACTGCTTCTCTTTCTCCTTCTCCTTGCCAGGGACCTTGCGCAGGACGGCCTTCAGCATCCCACTGGGGGACTCCCGGCTCAGCAGCCTGTGGGTGAGTGCCCATCAGCCCCCCACTTATTGCTTCCCTGAGGACCACGTGTGGGGGGTGGGATGGGACTTACTCGTCCTTGATCTCAGAGCAGGTGCCAGCAGGCCCCGAGTAGACAATGGAGGCTCCATCGTGGAAGATGAGGTACTGACGGCAGAACTTGATGTTCTCAGCCCTTGCCAGGTCCCGCTGGGACCACTCTGCGGGGAGAAGGGTAAGGACACCAGCTGCATCCCCACCAGGCAGGCAAGGACTCCCCGGATCCCTCTTTCCCCCCCAGTCCTCCCCATCACCGTACCGGTGTAGAGGCTGCAGTACTTGCCCCCGTACTGGGTGGTGAGGTCGGGGCCGAGGCAGGCGGTGCTGAGCCCCGGGTGCTGGCTCAGCTCTCGGTACAGCTCCGACAGCTCCTCCGCACGTGGCTGTACCTGCGGGACGCGCCGCGGTGGCTGGAGGAGTGCGGGGCACGGTCCGGGGAGTCATGAGGCAGAGGGGCACCTACTGGGGCTCCAGTATAGACGGCGGGGAGTTTTGGGGTACTGGGGGCAGCGCTTGAAGAGCTGGGGTACATGGCGGGAGGAGAGTAGTGCAGGACTGGGGCAGTACCGGGGCTGCAGAGCCAGGACACTACTGGTGTACCAGGGACCAGGAGGGCACTGGAGAGCAGATCCTGGGGTACATGGCCGGGACCAGAAGGGTACTGGGACAGTTGCCGGGGTACCCGTGGCTACCAGGACCCTGAGTGCAGGTCCTGGGGTGCAAGGGGCGCCTAGGAGGGTCCTGCAGCAATTGGGGTCTATGGAGGAAGTGGAAGGGTACCGGGGCAGTTCCCGAGCCGGAGAGCCAGCGGAGCAGCGGGGTCGGGGATGCCGGGCTCGCGGGGGGCGGTGCGGGACGGGACTCTCGGGAGAGGGACGGGAAGGGCAGCGGGACCGAAGGGCGGGGAGGGGTCCCGGGGATCTGACGTCACTCCCCCTATTCCCTCACCGGCGGCTCCATGTCCTCGCGGCGGGGGGCGGGGCCAGGCTCGGCACTTCCGGGATGGGGCGGGGCCGCCGGCCTGCGGCACCTCCCATTGGCTGCGGCGCTCGGGCCACCTCCCGCTTTGAGGCGCCCCCCGGTGGGCGCGGGCGGCGCTGCAGCCGCAGGCAGGGGGGCGTCCCGGCGGCCGTCCCCTGCCACCGATCGCCCGCTGGGCCCTCTGAGGCGGCGGCCGGGGGACAGACCACGGGCCCGCAGCCCCTGGATCGCCCCGGGATGGTTTGCCCATCGGTGGCTGCAGAACAGGGGCTCTATGCGCAGGACCGGGTGGATCGGACTCTTGAGAGGCACAGGGATTCCCAGCCCAGTAGCCTGGCTAGCGGGTATCGGGCCATCGGGGTCCCATGGGACTGAGCAGCCTGCTCAGGGGGGTGGGATTGAGTCATTAGTGCCCGCAGCGGCCCTGACAACGGGGATTGGGCCCTTGGGAGCCCACCAGACCCAGTAGCCTGGCCAGGCAGGTGTGATCCGGTCCTTGATGCCCAGAGGGACCCCCTATACCAGCAGTCCATCTGTGAGTGGCAGAGCTCAACAGAGCTTGGTGACAACCAGACCCATTCCAGCCCCCCCCACCCTGGCAGGGGTCCCGATCCCCCGCCCCCCACACTGCAGGCAGGCAAGAATCGGGGCCAGTCCGTGGTTTGTGTCAAGTCCTTTTTATTCTGTTCCCACAGAAACACCTGGTGAGGGGGCAGCTTCTGGGAGGGAGTCACGACACAGCGGCGGGGGTGGTACGGCACGGTACGGCACGGTACGGCACGGTACGGGGTCACTACGGGTGGCACAGAGCACAGCAGACACGCACACCGTCACAATGTTCAGAGGGAGCGCACCCGGCATCGCACTTACCGCTGGAAACGGCGCCCAGCCGCACTCGGCCCTCGGTTTTTGCACCCCCCGTCCCCCCGCCCTGTCCAGCAGATTGCCACACCTGGGGCTGGGGGCCCGGCCCGGCGGGGGGGCTGCGCGCCCCCGGTCCTGGCAGGCACGAAGGCAAGGTGGCGGATGTGCTCGGGCGGCGAGATTGGCCCCGGCGGGGGTCTCGGTCCCGCGTGCGATTGACACACTGTACAAGTATTTACAGCGCGAGGAGCGGCGGGGCCGACGGCCCGCGGGAGGCACCCCCGGGCTCTGCACTTGTCATGGGCGGGGAGAGGCGGTGGCTGTGCGGGGGGCCGGGACTCTCCTCTTTGGGGCTGCCCCGGCACCCCCGTGCCACAGCCGCCGGGCCTGC
This sequence comes from Fringilla coelebs, assembly GCF_963513975.1. Classification (NCBI taxonomy): domain Eukaryota; kingdom Metazoa; phylum Chordata; class Aves; order Passeriformes; family Fringillidae; genus Fringilla; species Fringilla coelebs. The sequence continues at coordinate 5,615,741 of NC_140039.1, forward strand.
CCCCAGCCTTGGGCACCGGCAGAGCTCCCGGCGAGGGATCTGCCACAAAGCGTGGGCTTCCCGCGGCAGCCGGGTCCTCGATCACAAGTGCATAAATCTGCTAAGAGCTTTCAGTACAGCGATGGACTGATGGAGAAGAAAAAAAGAAAAGTCCAGGCAAAGAACAGCAAGCACTGAAAGGCGGGTGGAACCGTGCAGAGAAGTAGCAAGCCATGCTCTACGACGGGACAGACGGTCACGGGCGCTAGGGCTGCCCTTTGGCAAAGTGGCCCTCCGTGGGTCGAACATGCCACGAATTCATACGCACGGGTGGTCGGTACTGAATAGTTCTCGGGTCGCTCGGCGGCACGCTTTGCGGTGGAACCCTTAGGCGCGACATTGAACTGATTAGCTATTCACAGGTCTTGTTCTGGAGTCGTGTTATTTCGTTGCATAGAACATCAGGCGGGTGAGCGGGCGGCTGCCCCCCGCCACGGGGGTGTCGGCGGGGCGCTGCCAGCGCGGGGAGGCGGCGGGGCACGGGCGAGCCCCCTCCTCGGGCTGCCTCCCCCCCTGGAAATCCCCTCCTGGCAGGGCGAGTGGGCTTTGGCCGCCGGCCGCTGCGCCGGCCGTCCCCGCAAAATGGCTTGAGAAGGACTTGGATTGCACAGTAAAAGGAAGGATACTGCCGGAGGCAAAGCTCTCCTGATCTTGTTCCACGGGATTTGTGCTCTTTTGTAGCCTCCTGCACTCTATTGCTTCTACAGACGACAGCCCGTGTGCTAACTCATCGCACAAAGCAAAGAGGGAAGAGGATTTGGTATAAACTTTAGAAAAATAAAACCCCGAAACCAAAAGAAAATGAACCCAAAGAAACCGAGGAAAAAAGGACCCCCCCTGACGACGCCCCGTGTCCCCCCCCCCCCCACCCCCCGGTGCGGATGAGGTATACACAGAAATCAAAGTGGGATGATTAAGGCTGTTCTTGAAAGAAAAGGGGTGCCCGGCGGCAGGCGCGCTGGCTGCGTGGCGAGGGCGAGCGCGGCCCTTTCAATGCTTCCAATGGCTTCGGGACACGCGCCCAGCCGGCCGCGCCGCCTGTCAGAGTCCTATGGCCTCGTATTTCGGTAGTGAAACAGTGTTAGGTCCTAGCTGACGCGCTCCGGGGCTCCCCGGCGGGCCGGGCGCGGCCGCAGTGCAGGGGGCGCGGGGAGGCCCCGGCGGGGCGGGTGGGGTCGGGAAGGAGGAGCGGCGCCCACGGCGCCCAGCCCTCGGCTCGCGGGGGGGAAAAACCTATGAAGAGGCCAGAGCTGGGGTTCAGAAGGAGCAACTCTGCGTATAATCTTGAGAAAGGGCCGCAGCCGACCTACGGGGCCTGACCCGACGGTCCGGACCAGGCCCATCCCCTCGGAGCAGCTGCCGGGGCTCCCCGAGTGCCGCGCCGGAGCTGCTCGCCAGGCGTGGGGGGCACCCGCCCCGGGGCGTCCGCCGGGCCCCTGCTCGGCCGTCGTTTGGTCCAGCATCCAGGGATCGCCCTGTTTTCAAAAGCTTGCGAGAGACAGAGAAGGAGAGAGAAAAAGAAACAGAAAAAGAAAGAGAGAGAAAGAGCGAGAGAGAGAGGCGTTAGTCCCAGCAGCCCCTCCTCGCGGAAGGGTCCCCGCCGAGCGGCAGCGCTGGCCCGAACGAAAAGGCCCCAGAGAGCCAAGAGGCACTGCCAGTGGAGCAGCTGCCGCCGCCTCCACCCGCCCCCGCGCTGGACGGGCTCCCGGAGCAGAGCCCGGACCACCCAAAGCTTCCCTGAACACCAGGGTCTGCACCAGCGCTGCCGAGACTGTGGAACAAGGCCAAGCCTCTACACCTTGGCTTTGGGGCCACCGCCTGGGGATGAAGATGGTGATGGAATGGCCCAACACGAAGGTATGGGTCCGTGCTGTGTCTTTCCCCGCCTGGAGGCTGGGAGTATGGCAAAGCAGGGCTCAGCAGGTGCTCGGGGGAGGGACAGTGGTGCTGCTGGAACCTCAGAAATGGCACAGCAGAGGGGACTTGTGTGCCCTGTACACTCACCGTTATACTCAGAGTCTGGCGCCGCGTGCTGAATTCATTGGCTTCTTCATAGGTTTTTCCACTGCAACGACTCAAATCTCCACTCACTTCCCAAACTCCTGCAGTGGAAGGGAGGAGGAGGGCATCAGGCATGGCCGGGGCAGGGAGAGTCCACGACACAGTTCCCAGTGCTGGCTGCACTCACCTTGTGCCGTTCTCTCACCAGAACGAAGTGAACTTCTTGCCGAAAGCTGACACCGCTGTGGGGAAGCCAGGAGAGGTGTCAGGATGGTGTAGTGACCCTGGTCCCCCACCTCCCTGGGCTCCAAACTGTGGGAGCACTGCATCCCTCTGGCTGCACCCAGCCATCCCCAAGGTGCCCAACTGTCTCGGTGCAGAAGAGCACCATTGCTCTGTCCCCATCCCAGGAGCAGCCCTCACCTTCAGTTAGTTTGCCTGCTTGTTCCGCTGCCCCCCCTGGCAGGATTTTGGAGAAGACACTCTCTCCTTCCCCGCCGGGCTGCCCTGTGGCCATGCCTGTGGGACCACGTGGCCCAGCTGCCCTCGGACCGGCCTTGCTGTCTGCTGGGGGACAAACGAAGCCACTGTTAGCAGGGGACAGGGCCAGCTGGGAGAGCTCAGCTGAGCTTTGGGGTGCCAGGCAGCTGGCATGAGGTGGGACAGATGGCACAGTGCCACTGGGACTCACTGACCTGCTGCTCCCAGGGGCTGTGCTGATGGTGCTCTCCCCGGCTGCTGTGGCACTTTTGCTACAGGTTTGGACGTGTCTGTCGGCTCCACTTTTGTCTAGAAAGGAGAAAACAGCTCTCAGGGCTCACCCTCCCAATAGAGCATCTGCCAGGGGTGGCCCAGGCCGGGAGGTGACACTGAAACCCCCAAACACTGCTCCACAACCTCAGAAGATGCAGCAAGGCATCCAGGACATAGTGATGTCCCCTCCTGGGTCCCCTAAAGGGGATGGCAGATTCCACAGAACCTATGGGTGTCTGTATTGGGTGTGTGAATGGGATACACTTTACTCCATGGCTCCCATTCCCAACACTTCCCCCGCCAGCCCCTGGCCACAGTCAGCTGTGCCGATTCCAGGCAGAGCTATGGGGTCAGGATGCAGCCTGGCCAGCTAAGCCCGTACTTACCGCCGGTGCTGGGTGTCCGCCCGGCTGTGCATGGAGTGTGGCCGGTGCCTTCCCTGCTGCCTGGGCTGGCCCTGGCTGCTGCTGCGGTGGCCGGGATGAGGGGGGTCCCTGTGTCCTGCCCCTGGTCTCAGGCTGTGCCGAGCTTGCTGGCTGGGCAGCCTGGCGTGCTGCCGGCTGCTGCCGCGCTGCCGGCTGCCCTGCCTGCTGCTGCCTGGCTGCCGGCTGCTGTGGGTGTGCGAGGGGCTCCTGCTTCGGCGCTGGCGTGGCTGGCCCATGCGGCTGGGAAGGTTTCTGTGCCTTGGGGGTCTCAGTGCCATGGTGGTGAGCAGTGGGGCGGGATGATGGGGCATAATCAGCGGAGCTGGGGCCGTAAGGCGCGCGGGACTCGGGCTGCTGCGCCTTCTTGGGGCCGGCTGAAGGCCCATGGCCACGGGGCTCATGACGGCCAGATTCTCGTGGGTGCTGCTTCGATGAGCGCCGTGGGGGCTCGTCGCTGGCGTGCCGGGAGGAGCCAGCGTGGCGATCGTACTCCCTGTGGTGCCGGTGCTCGCGGTGTTGGGGGTAGTCGTCGTGCTGCCACGGGTCTTCATCGGGGGGCTCGTCATAATCGTGGTAGGTGTGCTTAACTGGGGGTCTCTTCTGTGAGGAAGAGTGGCCACCGTAGTGCCTGACCCTCTCTGCCCGCGCCTCCCTGGGCTTATCAAACCAGTCTGTCTCCTCCTGACCCAAATGATAGGCTTCAGAAACCAAAAACAAACCACAGTCAATCTCTCGCTCAAGGCTGCGCGGGTGGAAGCCATGCAATGAAGTGGGAGGGACAAGCAGCGGGCACGCGCGCAGGGGACAGCACGTGCCGGTGGGGACGGGGCGCGGCGCAGCAGGGCACCGTGCAGGACCGGCTAACACCGAACACTCAGGGCAGGGGGAGGAAGGCACGTGTCAAGCAAACTGAGGCGGTGAGAGTGTCTCTGCGTACGAGCGGACGGGCATGCCCCGGGGAAGTGCCATGCTCTGGGGTGGTCACCACGGGGAGCTGTTACCTTCGCTGTCCGAGACAACGCAATGGGCATCATCCATGCCGTAGCCCTCCTCGTGCTTGTACGAGTGACTCCTTGGCACGTCTTTGATGTGCTTTTGCACATCAGGCAACGAGTGGCTGGAGCAGAACTGGGAGCAGGGGTCCCCTGCTGACTGGGGGCCCGGCCCTCCTGCAGTGCGTGACCCCCCCATTGACTTCCCCATGGGGCTGACAGGGCTCTCCTCCTCTGAGTGCTGTGAGCGCATGGGTGCCCGCCCACGGCTCTGGCTCATGCTGAGGGATGAGGGCTTGGAGCTGACTTTCTGGGAGCGCTCCATGCTCTCCCGCTCATAGGACTTGCTCCGGCCGCCCATCTCCCGGCTGGAGGACTTTTCCACCCCATAGCCAGAGGAGCGAGTTCTGCTGGAAGAGTAGACCCGCTCCTCCTCATCCACCAGATCCCGGCTGGAGACACCGTAGTACTTTTGCTGCTCATAGACGTTCTTCTTCAGGCCGTAGGTGATCTCATCCTGCAGCTTTTTGGCCCTGGAGGCCACATTGCTGCTGCCAATTGAGGTGGTTGTTGAGTAGGAGGCCAGGTCTGACTCTACATCTTTGGCTTCTTCAATGGGGGAGAACTTGGAGATCTTCTGCTCCATGCCCTGCTTCCTGTGCTTGCTGCGCTTGGAGGAGATGACAGCAGGTGCCAGGTTCTTGGATGAATGCTTCGGTAGTGGCGTGCCAGAGCTGTGCTTGTCCATCCGTGAGGAGTGCCGGTACTCACTGTCCCCATAGTAGTAGCTCGAGCTGGTGGAGCTCCCTGACACCCTGCCATTGCTTTCTGTGCCTCGGTAGTAGCTGTTCTTCCCACGATGGTCGGGGCCATGGTGATCATAGATGTCCTCCTCAGACTCCTCCTCAGCTTTGGTGTAGCAGCAGGGACGGCTGGAGCTCTCGGTGTCCCCTAGATCACTCTTCTCTCTGCTGTGGCGGCTATCGGTGCTCGGGCCCACTGGCTCTGCTTTCTGCCCATCCACTGCTGGACTCTCCTTGGTGAGCTCGCTGATGTCCTCGATCATCACGTAGTTACGGGGGATGTTCTGCTCCAGACTGGTGTAGAGGGACTCAGAAGAGTAGCTGGCTGAGGGGCCCGGTGCTGTGCTGGTTCTCTCAGCAGGCCGGGTCTCAGGTGCCTTGTACTGCTCATAGCCACTGCTCACCGGTGCAGTGCTGAAGGTGACATCAGGCACGGCAGAGGAGCTGGTGGCCGCACCGATAACCTCGTAGTTGGTGGGGATCTTCTGTTCTAGGTCTGCCAGAGAAGTCTGCCGCGGCTTCTGGTGCCCGCCAGCTATGTCTGCCGGGCTCTGGTAGAGGGTGGGCTGTGCTGCCGGCACGGTGGCTGCCCCAGCGAAGGCGCTCGGGGCTTGGTAGGGGTTTGGGGGCTGGAAGCCTGGCTGGGCTGGGGCGCCCAGCTCTGGGTATGCGGTGCCGGGGGCCGAGAAGCCACCAGGTGAAGTGAAGGTGGGCAGTGGAGCTGCCGGCAAGCCATCCTGTGAGGTGCTGGCTGTGGGGTACTGGGGGTGCTGGAGGCGTGGTGGTGGGAAGGCGGTGGGGCCCTGCGGGGCAGGGTACGGGTAGGCGCCATAGGAGGCAGCGGCGGCAGCGGCGGCGGCGGCGGCGGTGTAGTCGGGGTACTGCCCGGCAGGGCGCAGGCCGGCGCTGTCGTAGGCGGCGAGGCGCAGGCTGTGCAGCTCGCTGTCTGACAGGTAGTCGCGCCGATCCCCGGGGTAGCGCAGGTAGGGGTGGTCCCGCCCACCAACCCGATCCTTCAGTAGCGACTCCTTGCGTTGGGTGATGCCCAGCTCCAGGTACTTCAGCTTTGCATCGATCTCCTTCTCCTCCTCGTCCAGCTCTGCCTGCTTCTTCCGCAGCTTGGTGGCCTCATGTTCCACCAGCCTCAGGTCGCGGTCCAGCTCCTTCAGTAGGCTGGCCTTAGTGACAGGCGCGGTGGCCTTGGGAGCCAGGCTGCTCAGGTAGAGCTGGGAGGCAGCTGGGCTCGCCAGGGGGACGTGGGGCTCCTCAGGTGGTGGGCTGGGCAGCGTCCGCTTCACCTTGCGTGCCAACGAGCTTGACTGCAGCCCCCCCACCTGCAAAGCCAAGGGACATCTGGTCAGAGGGGCAGGTGGGTGTCCCCCCCACATCCCACCCCAAGCATTGCAGCGGTCCTCCCGTGCCCCAGGGGCTGGGGTGAGGCATCCCGCTGTGCACGTGTTCCCCCATGCACTGAGGAAGCGGCGTTTATGTAAAAGCGCAATAAATAGGATGGAAGTAACAGGCAGGGCGCTTTCCGTGAGTAATTACCAGGGGTGGCAGCCGGCCAAGCGCTGAGCTGGCCACGTGCATACCCTCTGCTGCAAAAAATGCTTTCTGTCCGCAGGCACTTGGCAGAGGGACTTGGGGGATTGTTGGTGGGTGCTGCTGCCCCAGGAATCGCCCTGGGACTTCTTGGCTGGGCACTTGACTGCCCAAGGCAACCTTGGTGTGTGGGGGCAAAGGTGTGAGCAAGAGCCACCACAACCCTAAGTGGAGCCTTGTATGGACCCATCTGGAGCAGGGGACAGCCCTGATGCTGCCAACCTGCAGCATCATCTCCTGCTGCTGAAAGGCTCATGCAGCCAGTGGACCTCCGGGGCCTCCCTCCAGCTGCTGGTACTGGCATGCACGTCTGTGCCTGCTGGCTGCCATCAGCTGCTGCGGGGACCGGCCTTTTGAAATATTAATTGCCACAGCGCTAATGAAACTACAGTGTGCCGAGGTGCCTCCCAGGGCTGTTCCCGGAGGGTAAGGTTGCTCCCTGTGGTGACGTACCTGTGAGCTGGGGAGCAGCGGGTGTTGGTAGAGGGAGAACCTGTCCTTGCCGGCCTCCTCAGAGGTGGGGCTGATGGGCTTGGGGTCGGACAAGGAGCGCTGCATGGTCTTGATGGGGCGCGGCAGCGTCTGCTGGCGCTGGGCTAAGTCGGTGGTGAAGTGCTTCTGTGGGGGGACGTGGGCCTTGTTCAGCCGCTCGCTGGTGGCAAAGGAGGACTCCAGGAGGCGATGGGGGGACAAGGGGGAGACGGGTGAGTAGAGGACCTGGGGAGAGCGGGGTGGCTGGCGGGTCACCAGCTGGGAGAGGGATTCAGCCGGCAGATGGGATTGGTAACCAATTTCCAGGGGATCTGGCTTCTTCTTCTCAAACTTCCCCAGGGTCTGCTGCCGGACAGTGTGGGGGTCCAGGGGGCCTGTGCTCACTATTTGGAGGCTGGTGGAGTAGGGTGGGATGGTGGTGGGCACCGTCAGCTGGGGCACCACGACGCCAGGTTGGGGAGCTGGCTCTGGCTCTGTCTGGCAGGCCAGGCTCTCACCCCGCTGCGTCTTCTCTGGGGCTGAGATGTACTTCACAATCTCCACTCGGGGGTCATGGGTGGTGATGTGAATGGAGGGGGAGACGCGGAGGAGCTGGTCGGGCTCTGTCTGCACTGAGCAGTCGCTGATGGTCTGGATACCCACGCTGGCTGTGCGGGTTGCCCCATCTGTCTTGCCCTCGGTACTGGCCTCAGTGTGCCGGGAGGCCCTGGAGCGCCGGCGGCGCACGGGCTGCTCCCACTCCCCGCTGTCCTCCTCGTCTGTCTGCACACTGCAGTCAGCGCTGCGCCGTGTCCGCCGCCGCCGGGACAGCATGAACCGCTCCTCGCCGTCCTCCTCATCTGTCTGCACGCTGCTGTCCGCCATCTTCCGTGCTGCAAAGGTCTCCTTCTCGTAGGCATCCCTCAGCCGTGGCATCGAGTTCCTCTTCTTGATGCCCCGGCCGGGCTCCCAGGACTCCTCGACTTGAAGTGACATGTCTGAGGCCGAGCTGCTGAGTGGCCGCTGTGGCATGGGGTAGCGGGGACCAGCAGGCCCCTCTGGGGGTGTCTGGCCCGGTGGGGGCCATGCCTGCCCATTGTGTGGCAGCACCCGCGGTGCCTCAGCAGGCCCCTCGGGTGGGCGGGCAGTGGGCTCCACGGGAGTGGGGAAGATGGTCTTCTGCCGCTTCTGCTCCTCCAGCTGCTGCTGCAGCTGGTGCTGGAGCTGGTGGATGTGCTCAAGCTGGAGGCGCTGCTGGGCGAGCTGCTCCCGTTGCAGTGCCAGCTGCGCATGCCGCTCCTCCTGCTGCTGCTGCAGCACCTGCTGCTTGATGCACTGCAGCTCCTGCAGCTCCCGCTGCACCAGCAGCTGCTCCTTCTCCCGGTGCCGCTGAAGCTCGGCACGCTCCCGCTCCAGTTCCTCCTGCAGCCGCAGCTGCCGCAGCTTCTCCAGCTCCACGCGCTCCCGCTCCAGCTGCAGCACGTGCTCCTGCTGCTTGCGCTGACGCTCCTCTTCCCGCTCCCTCTCCTCCCGCTGAGCTCCATCCAGTGGTGGCTTGGGTGCTGTGGCCACTGGCCCGCTCTCCTTGGGGGCTGCTGGTGCTGCTGGTGCCTCTGCACGGGGGGCAGCTGGTGGCGGCTCTGCTCTCTGCAAGCCACTGGCAGGTGCAGCGGGGGCAGCGGGTGCTTTGGCAGCAGGAGCAGCTCCCACTGCTGCGGGTGCCGTGCTGGCGACGGGCTTCCCCAGGTAGACAGGTGTCTCCATCATTGAGGCTGCTGGGGCCGGCCGGCTTGGGGCCGGGAAGCGGTAGAGGCCCTGTGCTGCAAGCGGGACACGGGGGGTGACAACTGGCAGCCTGGCCAAGCTGGCCAGTGGGACTGCTGCCACACCACCTGGGCCATAGGGTCTGTATAGCCCACGCAGCATGGGCCGCAGCACTGAGGCCGGCTGGGTGGTGATGGGCAGTGTGGAGGCAATGGGGGTGTTGATGGTGGAGTAGATCATGCCATCGGCGGCCCGCACGGTTGCGGTGGAAGGAAGCATTTGCCGAATGGCGCCCAGGCGGACACCAGGAACGTTGTACTGTGCCAGGTTGCTGAAGCCCTGCCGTCCCTCAGGGAAGGTGGGGTTGTACATCCCACTGGGTTTGGGGGGTACAGGGCCCTGCTGCTGAGCTGCCAGTCCCCCTGTGGCCCCCTGCCCAGTGCTGGGGCCATAAGGCAGCACATCAGGGCCGTTGGCATGCCGGCCCCCGTACTGGTCCATGGAGTTGAGGGCAGCACACATGCGGCTGATCTCACGTGCCGTGGTGGCACTGTAGTGGGCCAGGCTGGACTCCTGGAAGCTGGCCAGGTCCCCTCGGTGTGAGAAACGGTAGTCAGAGTAGATGTTGGAGGCCGAGCTGTACCTCCGCATGGGGAAGGGGTGGCTCAGCAGCTCTCCTGGTTGGCGCAGGTCTGAAAAAGAGCCGTACTGTGGCCCCTGGCCCAGGTAACCCCCCTCGGCAAAGCCCACACTGTAGGAGTGCTTCATGGTGCTGAGGTCCACAGCGGCATCACCTGCTGGGGCAGGGAAGGGCTGATCCCCCTTTGTATGGTAGTAGCTCATCCCGATTTCAGAGAGGTTCGTGTCCGACATGGAGGAGTAGAGTCGTCCAAAGGCGCTGGCTGGGTAAAACTTCTGCTCCTCGTAGAGTGCAGGTGCCGGGGCCGGCTGCTCCCGGTAAGGGAAGGTCTCTGGAAGCTCTGGCTCTCTGCTGCCATACATTGGTCCACCAGCTTTCCGACCAGGCATCACTGCTGCCTCCCCAGTTTTCTTCTCTGGCATCTTGGAGGTGGGGTTGAAAGCACCTGTGCAGCTGCCACCAAAGGGCAACTTGTAGACCATGTCACAGCAGGCCACCTGGCTCTCTGGCTTCATGCCTGTGAGGTCCAGGACGTTGGCTGGCCCCTCCTCCTTCAGCACTTTGGTCACGGGGCCAGTCGCTGCCTCCTCCATCTGCACCATCATCACCTGGGATTTCTTGCCACCCAGGGCAAGGAGAGGGCTCTGGCTCTTCAGCTCTACTGGCACTGCCCGGTACACCTCTGATCCTGGCTCTGGTGGGAAGGCCTGTGGGAGGCCACTGGCATTCTGTGCCCCACCGGTCTGTGTGAGGAGCATGTCCTTCTTCACCATCTGGCCTGGCATGCTGTACCTTGCAAATTTGGTCTGGGGGGCAGCGGTGGGCTCGGGCTTGCCACTGGCCACCCCGCTGGCTCTGACAGTGGCTGTCTGGACACCCTGCTCCACCTGCTTCACCTGCGCCAAGCACACTGGGCTCCCGGTCCCCTGCCCAAAATCCACACGGCTCTGGAAAGGGTCTCCATAGACCATGGGTTGCTTGGACTGTGAGAGAATCATGGGAGAGGCGATGGCCAGGCTGGCAGTGCTGGCTGCTGCGATGATGGCATGGGGCTGCTCCTGGGCATTGAGGTTGATGATCAAGGGCTGGATGGCCGTGGACTGCCGGTTGGGGATGTGGTCCAGGGTCAGGCAGTACTTCCTGGCCTCAGTGGCCAAGGATGTGAGATCCATGCCTTGGTCTGTTATGATGATGGGGGCAGACTTCAATGCGGTCCGTAAGTCCACAGCATTGCTGCTTGGCACCTTGGGCCCTGGCTCCACCCGGGACGTACCGGGGATGGAGGAGATGCGGCAGAGGGAGATGTTTTCTGCAGGGAGTGCTCCCCAGCTGTACAGTCCTGTGATGCCGTCAGCGGCTGAAGTCACGGCAGGTACTTTCTGGGCGTGGTCCTTCACTGGCTGTGCCCTGATGTAGGCACCTGTTGGCTGCTCTGGCTCCGGAGTCTGGGTGTAACCATGTGCCAGCAGCTGACGGCTTGGCCTGGTGGGGGACGAAGTGGGAGACGTCAAGGCGCCAGAGCTGACTGGCTTGGTTTGGCTGGCTGCATCGGCCGCCAGTGTGATCACCATGAAGGGGGAGTCCTGTGAGGAGGCCTGCCGAGTCAGGCGTGGCGAGCCTGCCCGGTGTGGCGTCTGCGTCCCCTGTGCCACCATGGGGGAAGAGGTGTCTGGGCCAGCAGCAGAAGGACCATCATAGGAGAGCACTGGGCTCTGTGTCTGTGTGGAAAATTCTGCCGTGGCCTTTGTGGTCCGCGTGGGACTCTGTGTGGGTGAGGTGGGTGAGAGTGGAGGACTGGAGCTCTTGAAGAAGGTGTATGTCTTGGGCAGTGTGGGCTTGCTGTCACTCACGGCTGGGATCTTCTCCCTGGCTGTCTGCACGCTAATCTCCACCGTCCTGGTTCTGGTGGTATCCTCGGTCTGTGAGCCATAGCTGACAGTGCTCTTTGATGGAGTGTAGCTTCTCCCAGGTATGGATGGGGCCTCCGGACTTGGTGAGCTGTAGCTCTGCAGTGCACTCCCAGGGCTTCCTGCTGCTGTTGTCACTGTGCTGGTGCCTTTGCTGTAAGCATAAGGAGTGGTAGTAACCTTGGATACTGGGCTGGGTGCTGCCGGGGCACTCTGGAGCTTGCCTAGGTCTTGTCCCTCTTTTGCAAAATGCTGAGTGACCCGGACATCAGGAATAGTCTTGCCAGTGCTGCTGTCAGAGCTGGCGAAGGAGACAGGAGCAGAGAGCTGTGTGGGGCTTGTGCCAGGGGTGAGTGGGCCACCGTTCTGCTTCAGCAGGTCAGCGTAGGCACTCTCTGCATTGAGGAAACGCTTCTCCTGGTATGCCTCCTCCTGCCCCTTCACCTTCTCACCCTGCTTAAGGGCCAGGTCAAAGGAAGAGGACTGGTGCATCCTGGAGATGCTCTGTGAGGTCTGCAGGATCTCCTCGTACACTGCTCCCGCCTTCGGCAGGGCACTGGAATAGTCGGGCTGGGAGGGGCGTGTGAGGCCGCTGTCGTACTGGTATTCCTTGCCATATTGGTAGTCAAAGCCGTTCTGGCCCTCAGTACTGCGGTATCCAACCTGCTGGTAGGTGCTGCTGTAGGAAGAGGCAGGCTGGGTCTGCTGGACCTGCTGCTTCTGCATCATCTCTGCCTTCCGCATCATCTCCTCATAGGCTTCCTCGGCGCTTTTCAGGGGCTTGCTGATGGGCTGGCTGGCAGTACTCTCCACCTTCTCCGTCGGGGAGTACAGTGACATGAAAGTGGGCAGGTTGTATTCGCTGCCAGACTTGTACAGCTTGGAGGTCACAGCATCAAAGCTCTCTGCTTCTGAGTCAATGGAAGGCGAGTACTCTGAGCAGGAGGAACGGTGCAGCTCCTCCATCTCTGCCGCCTGTCGCAGCTCCTCTGTGGGGGAGGCATCCTCGATGGGGGAGAGATTGCTGGGGGGGGTTTTGGAGCGCTCCCTCCTCCGCTGGGCCCTCAGCTCCTCCTTGTCACGCTTGGTCTTGCGCGCTGTGCTCCGGATGCGCTGCTGCTCCACCTCCCGCATCTTCTCCTGCTCCCGCAGGAGCTCCTCTTCCTCCCGCATCTCCTCCTCCTCTGATGAATCCTCAATGGTGGGCAGCAAGGGGCCATGTGAGCGATGCCGAGCCTTCCTCTGCTGCTTCACCTCCTCCAGCCGCTGCCGGCGGCTAGGGCTGCTGTCGCTATCCTCCTCCAACGAGGAGATGGAGGTGGGTGAGGTGCCCGAGGTGTAGCTGGGCGTTGTGGCTGGCAGCGTGGAGGAGTACTCGCCCCGTGAGCGCTCCTCAGGGGAGCCTGTCAGGCTCTCCATCTCCAGCTCGGGCTCCCGGTCCACACTGGTATCTGGCTCCTGGCCAATCTCCATCTCCCGGCCATAGCCACTTGTGCTGTTCAGCTCAATGGTCTTGAATCGCCGCAGCCCACCCTGGGCCGTGCTCAAGTCATCACCCTCCACTGCCTCCACCTCTTTGCTCTCCTCTGTGTACATGCTGCTGGCACCATGTGGCAGGCGCCGCTTGGCCGACACTGGCTCTTTGCCCTTTTCTGCCTCGGTCTTCTGCCCAGCTTTGGGGACGCTGTACTTGGTGCGCCCATAGCCTTCCTCCTCCTCCTCGAGGTTGTCCTCCTCAGCACTCATCTCCAGGATCTGTCTCCGCATGAACTCCTCATCTGTCACCTCTGCCTCCTGGCCCTTGGTCCGGGGGGGCACTGGGGAGAAGCCCCCCTCGCTGCTGTCCTCCACATAGTCATGCCGCAGCTTGCTGCCAAACTCATCTGAGGACTCCGCACTCTCCCGACGCTCCCGCTGGTTCTCCCACTCCTCATCCTCCTCCAGGATGTCCTCCAGCTCCTCGTCTGAGTCAAAGGCTTCAGGGGTGATGGAGAGGTACCGTGGCCGCTGCTGTTGCCGCTGGTCCTCCTGTGGCTCTGTGCGGCTCTTGCTACGCTCAGGGGACTGTGTGGGTGCACCCCGGCCTTCCAGGAGAGGCCGCATGCTGCTCTCCAACTTGGTGAGCTCAGAGGGGCTGGGGGGGCTCTGCCCAGCCAGCCCGGTGCTGCTCAGCTTCTCCTCTTCCTGCTGCACCAGGCCAGTGATCTCGCTCTGTGAGCTGGAGATGCCGTCGGAGGAGTAGCCGGTGTCGCTGAGGCTCTGGGGGCTGCGGGACAGGTCTGGGGGGTAAGGCTTGCTGCCGTCCTGCAGGCAAGGGAGAACACAGTGTCAGATCCAGGCAGCTCCAGAGCTGCTGCTCCTACTTCCCCCAAACCATCTCCCAAGGAGCACACAGGAAGGCTGAGCACCACTGGGAGCCAGCCCAGAGCAAAGGATAGGGACCACCCTGTGTCCCCCAATTCAGTGGCACATTGGTAGCTTGTCTGTGCTAATAAAGGCAGGTTAGAGGGTGTGCTGCAAGCAGGGGATGGTACAGCAAATGGCCCTAGGCATAAATACATTGGGGACTAATAAATACATTTGAAAAACTGGGCCCCCAGCCCCCAAGGCACCCTTGAAAAGCAGGGCTGACCCCAGGATCCTTGCTAGATGCCAGCAGAAATAAACAGCCCCCTTTAATTGGCTTGACAATTAGGCAGTGAGAGGGACAAGCCCCTGAGCCATGGGGACTGTGCCATCACACCCAGCCCTGGTGCTCCTGGCAGGACCTGCCACCCTGCCAGCACAGAGGCACCACAGACCACTTGATTTTGGGGACCCAAGGAGCCTCTTCCCTGGGGGCTGTACAGCAGTGAGGGGGGCAGCCATTCTCTCCCAGCTGGTGGGGACCTTCTGCCATGTCCACTCCCCATGGGGGGTTCTGCTGACTGCTGCTGGGATGGTTGCTTGTGGGGAAACACCATCCCAAGGCAGCCAAATGTTGCCTCAAATTGTTATGAATTTTAGAAAAGGTGGGATAAAGAGCATGAAAAACATCCACTGCTGCAACATGGAATGCTGGAAAATGAATTTTCCATTTGACAACAAATCCCAACTACCCTTACATTATTTTAAAAGAAATGCAGAGGCCAGACATGACCTGAACTATTGCATTTTGCCTGAATTGATATAATCCCAATAAAACAAAAGGCAAATACCAGCATGCTGCCATGGAGCCAGTGAAGGTCCTTCCCCATTTGTGGGCACAACTACTGACAGAGGTACAGCTCAGTACCACGCCAGCCTGGGGCAGGGTGTGGTGCCCAGGGATGCTGGGAGCTGGATGCTCCCTGAGAGCTCACCTCCTGCTCCTTCGCCCTCGGCGCCTCGGGGATTGCCTGGCTCTCCTTTCTCTTCACCTCTGCTTTGGGGGTCATGCTCTTCCCCTTTGGAGCGGCGCTCTCAGGAGCTCTGGAAGGCTCCGGGGCAGCTTTGGGCAGGGGCTTTTCCTCTGCCGGCACCGGGGGCTTCTTTTCTGCTGGCGGTGGGGGCTTCTTCTCCGCTGGGGCAGGGCTCGGGGTCCTGCTCTGCTCAGCAGCCCGGAGGCTCCTGGCGGGCGAGGGTTGCTGCTCGGGGGGCGCTGCCTCGGCGGGCACGGGTGCCGGCGTGGGCGCTCTCTGCTGGCCGGCGGCGGGCGGCTGGTGCCGCGGGGAGCCGGTGGATGGCGGCTTCGGGGTAGGCAGTGGCATTGGGGCAGGGTCGCCGAGGCTCCCTTCGAGCAGCCGCTGAGTTTGGCAGTTCAAGCACAGCCATTCGTTCTTCTGCAAAAGAATGGAAGGAAAAATCCTGTTGAAATTCTGGGAGCTTCACCCCAGCAGGGATCTCATGGAGGAGCTGTGCTGGTGGGACACCTGGCAATGGTGCAGAGGATTCCGCCCACCCAAACCAAATAACCGGCTGTGGATGGGCAGTCGTAGCCATACCCTGCAAACCATCCACATCCAGCTGCAACCCATCTCAACCCTTGTCCAGAGCCCAGAGATGTCCAGCCAGAGGTACCTTGGCTGCAGCACAGGGATTGCACACTCTCCCCACACTCTCCCCCACAATCCCTCAGCATCACCAGCTCTTTCATTCTTCAGCCTTGTGGTATTTCAGTTTTAAGCGAAATTAAACAATCAAAGGCATATTACTACCGTAGCTTAACACTTCTCAGCTCCATACAGCTCCTCTCTTGCTCTGATTTGTTTTCTTTGATACAATAAAGGTTTAATAGCATAATCATAAGACTTACGGCTCTTTTTTCTAGGTTAAAAAAAATACCGGGTACACAAGTATGCCAGAATTTCCCAAAGATATTACTCAAAGTACACGCTGTGCAGGAAAAGAACAAGACAATCTTGTCTAGTGAAATTCTCAGCAAGAGCTATCGTTTTATGGCCTGGAAAAAGCAGAGGCAAGCAAGGCTGTGAGTGGCAGAGAGCCCACAGGGCTAAGGCAGGGGCTCTGCATTAAGAGATCAGAAGCACTTTCCTCCCCTGGGTCGCCTGAGGGCTATTTTTACCCACCCAAGAATGTCCAGGAATAGGGGCCTGACATTCCCTTCACTTTAGATATTTCAGCATCTTAAATCTCTTCAGTTTTGCTGCTAACAGCACAGTATGCTCCAGGTTCTTTCGCCGGACTTCTCCTTTGCTGATCCATGGCTCCCAAAACTCAGGGTGGCCAACATCAAGGGGTGGCTGGCCCTGCAGAGCTGTCATGCTGTCAGAGAGGTGGTCTTGGTCTTCAGCTGGATCAGCCTGGGGCCAGGGCTGTGTGCCCTGGGATCCCAGAGGCCGTGGTCTGCCTGGAGAAGACTGGGTTCATCAAAATGACATTGAGGAGATAGCCTCAGGTTGCACCAGGGGATGTTTAGATTGAATATTAGGAAAAATTTCTTCACTGAAAGCGTTGTCAAGCACTGGAAGCTGCCCAGGGAAGCAGTGGAGTCACCATCCCTGAAGGGATTTAAAAGATGTGTAGATGTGGTGCTTAGGGACAGATTTTAGTGGTGGCCTTGGCAGTGCTGGGAAACGGTTGGACTCCATGATCTCAAGAGTCTTTTCCAACCTGAACAATTCCATGATTTTAATCTATGACTCTAAATCCCATACCTATGGGACAGCAGAACTGTGACAGCCTTGTCATCTGCATCCCTGGAGTCTCCAGGTTATGATGAGATGCTGGAGATGCCTTGCAGCTGGTGGTAGCCAGGAGCAGCAGGGCTTTCCCACAGACACATCTTCACTTCTGCAGCAATTCAGCCCAGGAGCATCCATCCAGCCCCATGCTCCCCAGGGAGAAGAGGGGCAGGAGGGCTGCTCCTGCAGGAAAGGGGCAGGTGTAAAACATCCTCCCACACCCAGCACCCTGCAGCAGCCCCTGCTTTTCACACAAACATCTTAGGAATACATTAGGGCTTTGGAGGGCCATTTAAAAAATCCCTTTCAGCATGGTAATATTTAATTACTGCTTAATCAAAGAGAAAGTCTAATTAAGGGGCAAGTGCAGCCTATTGTATCTTAATGATTGCATTTGTCTTCTTTTATTTCAGAACTCATTCCCGTGCCTCTGAATCAGATCTGCTTGCCCCACTCTGCTGTGTAATTATTGCAGACCGCAGAAGGAAATGTAATTGTGTGACACAAATTGAAACCATGCCTCATGGAAATACACGACCTTTCATTTTTCATTCAGAAATCCCATTTTTCTTTGCCAGAGCTCCCTCCCTGATGCAGGCAGTGAGGGCAGGGCACAATGCACAGGGGATGGGTTGGATGTGCCAGGGCAAAGCTCAGCTCAGTCCCTGCCCATACCTGTCTGCCGCACCACCACACCAGCTCCCAGCATGGTCCTGAAGGAGCTTCAGGAGATCAGCTTGCCTTGAACTACCCAGCCTGCCTGACTCAGACCCTTTACACCCTCCCTGAATGGGGCATTGTGTGATCCTCATGATGTCCCAACCTGCCAGACTTCGGTGACTGGGGAGCTCTGCATATATGATGGGCACAACTGCTTTTGCCCTTCAAGAGAAAAATTTGAGCCAGAAAGACCATGGAAGGCCAACACTGGCCACAAGTGCTGCAGATGCTGAGGGCCAATCAGGTCCCCTTCAAGGAGCCCATGGAGAGGCAGGCGCCAGGGCTGGTGTGATCTCATCAGCACGAGGCTTATGGCTCCTCCTCCAGAGTAAGCAAGCAAAGTACTAATCTATTCCATGGGGATGCCCATCCCTGGAAGTGTTGATGATCAGGCTGGATGGGGCTTTGAGCATCCTTGGTTTAGTTGAAGGTGACCCTGCCCATGGCAGAGGAGTTGGAATGAGATGAAGGTCCCTTCCAATGCAAATTGTTCTACAATTCTATGATCTGATGTCTCTGCAGGTTGGTCTGAGTCTCCTCCCTGAGGTTCCTCCCAGCTGTGGCTCTGCAGCCATTCCTCTTGGCAGCTGCCCCAGTTTGAGCAGCTCACCCTGCCATCCTGCTCTCGTAGATGTGACAGCTCGACTCTTCATGGGACTTCACTGGGAAGTGGATAAGGGAACAATCTCTATTAAAAATAGCTCTGCCAAAAAGATTGTGGAGCTCCACTCTGAAATGCCCGTCATCTTTCAAAGCAGGCAGGAAGGCCAGGGTACAGCGGGAAGGCAGGAACCAAGGAAAGGCAAGCAGAGAAGGTCCTTGGGCTTTGCCAGCTGTGAGAGGTGCCTGCCAAGCCCCAGAGACACTAAAATTGAGAGACTGGCATATGCTGAGTTTGCATTTTCTCTTACCAGCTTTTCCTTCAGCACCTCTGGGGTCTTACATGCTGAAGAGACCCTGCTGACAGTCCTGCATCCTGTGCTTCAATCTGAACCCCTGTGGAAAATCACTGTGAGGTTATGGCAGAAAAGCAGCGAAGGGATAACTGAATTTTCCTGAGCTGTGGGAGAGCCCCATCCCTGTCACAGCCAGTGCCACGTGGAGCTGTGTGTGAGCACAGACCGTGCTGCAGCAGCCAGCACAGCATTTGCCATCACAGCTCACACTGGCTGCAGTGAACGCTCCAGCAGCAGCAGCTGTGAGCTGCCCAGCTCCCACATGCACATGAGGGACAGAGAAATCCTGCCCATGGCAGCTGTGGGAAAGTGGAGGCAAGCAAAGCTGCCCGTGCAAGCGGGAATGCCTCTGGTAAACCATTCTGAGCTCTTGGTTCCATCTTTAAGAGATCTCTGCAGCCCCATCAACCCCAGCACTGACACCTGTCATGTGTCTGAGGGCTAAATCCCAGGGAGATTTAGGATGTGAGGACGCTGAAGCCGAGGCCCCTCCCAGCCTCGTGCTGGTGCCCCACACTCTGCTGGTGACAAATGATCCGTCTCTCTCCCGCAGCGTTATCAGCTCGGTGTTTGGTTATTCCACAGCACCTCTGCTCCCTCTCACAGGGACTGGCTCTGAAGCAGCTTCCTCCTCCATATAACCTGGCCTCAGGCATTTCCCAGAGAACACGGCCAAGGGGATTAAGCTGCCCCTGAGAAAAATGCAAACATTGGAGGAGCGGCTGCTTTGCTAACAGCTTGTAAATCCCCATTGAGATTAACCAGATCCCACGAAGATAATAATAATTAGGCTGTATTTAGTGCTTTACATGTCCAAACCCATGGATGCCCAGGAAGCCTTGCTGGGGTGGAAAATGGGTAAGGAGCTTATGGCAAAGGCACGGCAGCTTCTGTCTGAGTCTCCACACTTCAAGATGCTGGAAACCTTGGCCTTGATCAGGGTGGGGATTGGGCTTTGCTTGGCACTGAGGCTTGCTGCCTTAGAACTGTGGTGGTGGGCATGGGGGGGTTTAACCAAGTGGAGCACAGTTATGGGGAGCTGGGGCTGATGAAGGCTGTGGCATGCAGGGAAAGATGTGCAACACTGCTGGGACGCAGAGTGGGCTCCAGGCGGAGGAAAGCATCAATAATTAACAACAGGGATGAAACCAAAGTGTGCCTGAGATGCCATCTGAAATGAATAGGCGCTGGCACGGCAGGGCACACGGGAACACAGCCAGCCAGAGGCAGGGGGGTGAGGCCACTGGGGGCTGCCCAGCCCAGCTGGTTATCAGCTTACAGCCTTTGAGGGTCACTGCCCTGATTCCTCGGGCTCCATGCTTTCTTTGCCTCCAAAAAACTGGGATTTCCAGAAGAGTTACAGGAAAAGTGGCTTTCTGGAGAGACAATCAGTGCTGCTGGGATCACAAGAGGCAGGACAGAGCCCTGGAGGCAGGGCATGAGAGACTGAGGGAAGGCAGCTTTGTTTAAGACATTGCATCTAAGTGGGAATGACCATGCCAGGTTTCACCTGTGCACCATGTGAGTGGCATCAGGGGATGCTGGATTTGGCCACAATTCCTGCCAGCCCCACTGAAGGGGCAGCAAGTGCTGTGTCCATGGCTGTGCCTGCTCCCCCCAGGGGGTGAGGCAGGGTGGGGGTATGGGGGGTCAGCAGTGAGGGCTGCAGGGATGGGGGTGTGCCTGGCCTCCCCAGAGCTCCAGAGCTGGCTGGCAGGTGGCCACAGCCATGCTGGCCAACCTCCACCGGGTCTTACCCTGCTATTGTTTCAATTTACTAATGGGCAACAACAAAACTGTAATTAACTAAAATAGAAGTCTTCCTGCATAATTCTGGTCAACGTTACCACTTGGCAAGTTAATTAAATGCTGAATTCCCCAGCGCCGCTGGGTTTTTTTAATGATGGAGCCTGAGAGTTCAGCATCAGAGTTAAACATGAATCCTCTGTTCAGTGACTTGGCAGTCTGAGAGGCTTGGTGGGAGCCAGTGGTGCCAGAAGCTTCCCAGCTTCCCTGGTTAGCTGCTGGTTACCAATCCCACCATCCCCATCAGCCCCTAGGCCCTTTGGCTCAACCTCTGCAGTGCCCGGAAGATGCTCAGCCATGGTCTTTATCCCCATGCAAACTGCTCCCCACAATCTGACCCCTGGGACTCTGCCCAGTTACTTATGCTCTTCAGCATTATTTTACACAATCAAAACAGTATCTATTAAAACACTGGGACAAAAACCTGTACAAAGTAAGATAAGCAGCATGAGGTACAAGTATCTCGCAAGCCAGATCTCATCTCCCAGCATTAAATGCAGTGAATCTCACCAGAATATTTCATTTATTTGCTGACAAGTACTGTGCAGGGCTCATCACTGTGACAGATGGATGCCTGGAAAATATGGAAAACACTTCTGGTATCTGAATCAAGATCCAAATTAACAAGAACCTCATAAAATCACTTCCCAAGCCCTCTTCTCAGCCCCACTAGCAGGAAAGATCCCTTTAGGAGGGCTCCTGACAAGCAGACACCTTTCACACACCCTCCCACAGCAGAAATGGGGGCATCTCACCGTGTGATCCCAGTTCCCTAACGCTCTGCATCCTTGTGCTAAGAACACTGCAGCTCTGACCATGCTGTGCATGCTTTTTAGCACAGTGTTGAAGGAAAGGGACTAAGTCATGCTTGATCACTGCCTGCCAGGGCTGTTTCAGACCCACCTCAGGCAATACCAGGGGTCTGCCTGGCAGGTTCCCCACCTTCTAGGTGCTCCTGTGCCCTTCCCTCTCTCAGCCAGCAGCCTCCCCAGGCAACCCAGGTGCTCACTCATTTCAGA
Organism: Fringilla coelebs; assembly: GCF_963513975.1. Lineage (NCBI taxonomy): Eukaryota > Metazoa > Chordata > Aves > Passeriformes > Fringillidae > Fringilla > Fringilla coelebs. The sequence continues at coordinate 5,636,801 of NC_140039.1, forward strand.
TGCCAATGCCTGAACACTGGCTGATGCTCACTCCCCCTTGGATTCTGCCCATTGTCCCAGCCGAACTCTCCAGAGCCCCCCCAGATCCCCTCCCCACACCTCTGCCAAGCACTTTTGACTGAGCTACCACAGTTCTGGGACACAGTGGGGGGAAGGGCGTGCACTGACCAGTGCCATAGGCTCTTCTCTGGGATTCTTGATTACAGAGGGGAGGATGTACAACAACATCTGACATGGGGATATTCACAAAGGGTGCTTTGAACAATCATGTGCCATCAGCAGACAACCACAGGCCTGGTTTTACCTCCACCCCAGCCCTTATCTCTCCTAGGAGGCTGAGGCAGTGATGGGATTTGAAACGAGGGCAAGGCAAGGAAACAAAACGTGCGCTGTGACGATGGAGGCACCAGAGATCAGGAGGAGAGATGGAGCACGCTGAGGAGGTGCTTGTGAGATCTGCATCTGTCGTGGGAACAGACCAGAGAGAATTCAGGCGCCCCAGTACCAGGAAGGGACTGAGACCAAGGGAGACTGGGGGCAGCATGCACAAAGGGGCATCCCTGGGGAGAGTGTTGGGGTTGTGTATCCCACACCACCACTGACAGCCACCTCCAGGACAGACAGGGCAGAAAGTGCAGGGTACTTTATTACCTTGATTGTGCCTTTTTGCCTTTTTTTGCTCTAAAACTACCTCAAAAACCCACTCGAGCTAGATGCAGAACTGTCTGCATGTGTGTTTGTTAATGCACACATGCTTCTGAAGCTTAGCACGTGTGTAGATGCATACATATAGATTGAATCTGTAAACAAAAAAGGAGCACCAAATGGAACTCCCAAGCAGTGGTCAGCAGAGCAGGTCATGTACACACCACAGGGTGTAACACCACTCCCACCTAACGCCACGGGCTCCCAGCTCCATCTGCAGGGAAAGGCGGAGAGGGGACTGCACTCGGCTCGGGCAGCTGAGTCTCCTCAGCTGCCAACTGCTCCACACTAATTGACTTCATTACCTTCAACTGGGCAAGTGTTAGCTCGACCCCGGGCTTGCAGATCAGCTCCCCTGAAAGCCACCACAGTTATTTCAATCCCTTGCTATTTATAGCATTTGACTAAGCCACCCAGTGATGTGTTTTCCAGCAACAGACTATTATTATCTGTTCCTGTGGCCTGTCTCAGGCTGATGGAGCTGATGGTCCCTCCCCAGCTCTATTTTAAATGTGTGTGATGTATTGATGGCCTTCACACTGCAATAATGTGATTAAAAGCAGCACAGGGTAATGAGCTCGCCGGGATGAGCTCTGCCTCACAGGGCTTGTTTTCTGCTTCCCATCTGCTCCACTTCATCCCTTCTCTGTGCTGGGACCTCTCTCAGGTGGAAAATAGAAAGAGAGGATGGAAGAAGCTGCACACGATGGCTGAGCACTGGAGCTGCTGTCAGCATGTTGGGAGGGAAGGACACAGGCAGAGGCATCTCCAAGGCCTGTGACAGCTGCAGGGAAGATGGTGTGTATTGCACCAGTACTCCTCCCCAAATCTACCCAGAAGGGACCTGGAGCCAGGTGTCAGCTCCACAACCCATCCCCTTTACTGGTGCTATGGAAAGGGGAAGGCAAGTAGAGATGGGCAGCCAGACAACAGCCAGGTGCCAAAGTGGTCACTGCAATCCTGTTCCTTGTCTGTCCCTTCCCCTTGCACGTCTCATCCCAGGGATTATGCTCCCTGCTCCTGGCTGCAGTAGGGATGAACCAGCCCTCCACAGCAGAGCCTGAGGGTCAGCAAAGCAGCTCCCACGGGGCCTCCCACCCTGCGGCTCGATACTGCACAGAGCCAGCGGAGGATTATTCCAGCTGAAAGTCTCTGACTGATGAGTAATAGCAATGCTACCCTCCGCTCGCCTTCGAGGAACAGCTGTGCTCTTGCCAAGTGCAGCTTATGGCACTGCAGCACCGAGGCCCGGCCGGTGAACGCCGGGGGAAAGCGCCGCACGCCTCTGCGGCCGCAGGAGCTGCACACGGGTGTCACCGCCACGGCCAGCCCGGACCACCGGCAGCTCCTTGCCCAGCTGCAAACCCCACTGGCCCTGACCTTGGGTCAGGGCATCCCATCCTGGGCAGTACCTCCTGTGGCAGAAGTGGAGGCGGAATCATAGAATTATGGGATTGTTTAGGGTGGAAAAGAGCTCTAAGATGGAGTCAAACTGTTACCCCAGCACTGCCAAGGCCACCACTAACCCACGTCCCAAGTGCATGTCTTTTAAATCCCTCTAAGGGTGGTGATTCTACCACTTCCTTGAGAACCCCCTTTCAGTGCTTGACAAACTTTCTGCAAAGACATTTTTCCTAATATCTAATCTAAGCCTCCCCTGGCACAACCTGAGGCTGTTTCCATTATCCTAGCACTTGCTACTTGGGAAAAGAAACCAACCCCCTCCTGGCTACAATGTCCTTTCAGGTAGTTGCAGAGAAGCTGAAGTTTCTCCCTGAGCCTCCTTTTCTCCAGGCTGAGCCCCCCCAGCTCCCTCAGTTGTGCTCCAGATGCTTCCCCTGCACCACTGCCCACTGCAGTAAACAGATGAACTTTTTGGAGTGCTGACCTGTGGACAGGTATCCCGCTCTGCTGTCCCCTGGGCTGTCCCAGGGCTCCCAGCAAGGGTCCTTCCCAAATCTGGCTTGACAGAAGCTGAGGAAAATGCCACCAACTTTTCCATGTTGTCAGGAACTATGGTGTTAGTCAAGCTCAGATTACATTTTGATATTGTTATTTCACTGCTAGACCCCAAAAATTTTATTCCCCAGAACTGGGAAAGCAGCTCACCTTGACTGACCCATATGTCAAGGGGTCAGTTGGACAACCTGTTTGGGACGTCTGGCTGGGATCCCAGGATAAACCCCTGGCTCTGGAATCCAGCTGAAGTCCCCACAGCCAGCAGCTCCCACCCTGGAAGCTTCTCATCACCTGCATCCCTGTGAAGCCATAGCCATGAGCCAGGTTCCCCCCTGCTCATCCCTGCCCATCTTCCATCCCCTCCAAAATTAGGGCAGCTGCTGTGGCAGGAAGCACCTTCTGTATTTTTGGAGCTTGAAAAAAAAAAGAAAAAAAAATCCTTTTTGAATGACAAGAATGTTTCTAAGTCAAAGGATTTAAACTATTTTGCAATCAAGGAAGTGTATTTCCAAACGAGCTGAAGGCGAGAGCCTGGGTGCTGTGTGGGCTGTGTGAAGGGGCTGCTAAAAAAGGGTACACAGCTGTCCAAAATTTGGAAACCGGTGCTTTTGCAGAATATATATAGACATCCCTCCCCACTCAACATATTTCCTTCCAGTTCATTAGATTAAAAAAAAAAAAAAATTAAAAAATCAGTAGGATATTGAGGAGAGCACTTTGATGCTTTTGGCTTGTCTAAAAGCCACGAGACCAATTCCCAGGGCTGTGGGTGAGCATCCATTGCCCTGGGAATGGCCTGCTGAGCAGCAGGGTCACTGCCATGCTCCTGCACTAACACAGACATCCAGAGAGAAACCAGCTGCCTTTGGGAACAGGAAGCAGAGGTGCCAGCTTCCAGCAGCGCAATGGTGGTGGAGATAAACATGAGTGGGTTTCCCTGGAGATGGTGAGGAGGGGCCAACCCCCAACCTCCTCCAAGGGGCCATTCTCTCTATAACTATCAGCCACTCCCATCTGCACCTGGTCACCCCTCAGCACTTTGGTCCAAATTTCACATTTCACCCTGAATTTCCCACTGTTGCCACCACTGGGTAGCAGCTTTGACACTCATTTATCTCTGCTGTTATTTCCAGTCTAGATGTGCTCGTGTTTTTTCCTGGCCATTGGCTATCACCACACATCTTCTGCTACCTTGACCATTACCTGATGTTTCCTTCTGCAATGAGCAGGTGGAGATAAAACTGCCCCTGGCCTGGGATGGACTCAAGATGAAGCATCTTTCCAGAGAAGTGGGAGAAAAGTCATGTCCAGGCTGGACAGCTGGAGGTGCAATGATGGGAGGTGACACGTGAGCACGTGCTGAGTATTTAAGAAAAAGAAAAATAGGAGGAACAAGAGAGCAAATCTGATGCTGAAAGCAGTTTTCATTTTCCTTTTCACTGAGCCTTACTATTCCTCTCTGTTTCATCTCAGAGAAAGAACTAAATTAACTACCAGCTCAGTTCCGAGAGACTGGATCCAAATGGATGAAGTATTAAGAAGATTTTCTGTTCACAATAAAATCCAGGCAACAGTATTAAAGCAGCAGAGGGTTTGGTCTGCTTTTCACAGATTAGCTATGGCTGTCCCAAGGACAGCAAGCTCTAATTTTCCCATTTTGCTCCAATGTGACATTTATGGAGCTGTCTGGATCATTTACAGTCATTGCAGCCCAGACTGGGATGATCATCATCTAACCATGTAGAAGAGAGGAATGCAGCTCTTGTTCTCCATCATGTCCAAGCTCCCTGTCCCTTCTCACCCACACACAGACCAGTTGTTCCAGCACAGCCTCCCTGAGGACTGCTGGGTTCCTGCTCTGCCACTGCCAGGGGTGCACCCGCTGAGAAGCTGCATCTTCTCAGCAAGCTCCAGTGCCATCCAGCACAGCTCCCTCTCCAGCAGCCAAACCCTCTAGCACTGAGCCAGGAGTCCACTCTCCCCAAGTGATAACAAAGTAATATATTGTTCATTTTTGTCTGAATCGATCTGGGCATGCATTGTAATTTACTCTGTGATCGGGTACTCCTTAACGAGATTTATCAGCCTGCCAGCCAGCCTTATCTTTAGCAGTGCCTATTATCAGGATGTATTTCTCAGCCAAGGTTAGCAGCAGCAGGAGCATCTCTGAACACCAGCTGCATGCTAATAATCCCACAGTAACGCCCAGGAGATGTGAAGCAGGTCCAGCAGAGCCCATATCCAGTCACCACGGGCCCCACTCCCATGGTGTAGGTGTAAGGTGTTCCTCCTGGCTATTTCACACACGTTTGACACAGGAACTGTGACTCCTCAGAAGCCATCTGAACCTGCATACAGAAGATTTCAAGTCTGCAGCAAAAACAATGCCTGCTAAGGGAAACCTGGCCAAGTCTGCAGAAAACAAATACAATACTCTATGTGGTTTTCCAACTGAATGGAAGAAAATCCAAGAAAAGCTAAGTTTATCAGAGGAGTCTTATTTAACCAAAACCTCCTTTTTTCATAGGCACTAGTGTTGACTAAAATATCCAGCCATACAGCTAGCAATTTGCTGCATCTGATAAAAGCAGATTCAAGCTGTCTGATTGCTCTGTTTTAAATTGCAGAGAGCCCCAAGTGTCTATCAGACACTCATTTCCAAACCAGAAGAAAATCAGCATCTCGGGAAGCTTCAGATTGGTCCCCCTAGGAGCTGCTTCCCCTGTCCCCTCACCCCAAAGTAGTGCAGCAGCAGCAAACTGGGTTTCAACCTCTTTCATGATCACAAGGGATCATTTCAAAGCAGGCTGGGAAGCCATCAGTGGTATGGCTTGGAAACTGAGGAAATCACAAACCAATATCCTGCAGTACCTGCACATAAAGCTTTCCAAACTTTAAATATAGCTATATTTTTTAATATTATCCCAAGAGACAACCCTATGTTGGCAGAGACCAAAACCCCCACGTGGAGGTGGCTGAGGGTACTCAGGGCTGTACTGCTAAGAGCCACCAAACCACTTTTCCCATGGGGAGCAGATGCACCACTGGAGGAGATAGCTGCATCCATGATTTTTACTCTGAAATGCATGTGTGCCTAGAGGACTGGATGCTTTGGTTTCTGTGGGCAATACTGCTTGACCACATTAAATGACTGCTGCTTCAAAAAAGCCCATGCACCCTGCTCCAGGCTTCAGGGCTGTGAGTCCTAATTCCAGCAGCAGAAATATTTTAATTAAATGAACTACCTTTATGGAATAAATCAAGTGATAAGCTTGAAAAATTAACTCCCGTAATCTTTCATGCTGCTGTGCAGGTCAATAAACTATTACACTAAAAGGCTGGGAAACGTTCTAGAAACATGAGTTGTTACAATGGAGATGGATGAGCCATTTTACTTCCCAAATTATACACAGCAGCATCTTTCCACACTCATGCCTTACACACCCTCTCCCATCCCCTCACCTGTTGCCCATGGCAGAGCTGGAGTGGCAGGGGCAGCATCTCCCACCTGCTTGGGGTACAGCTCCCAGCCATCCTCCCCAGAACCATCCCCCATCCTCAGCATCAGTCCTCACCTTGAGTGTTTCCTAACTCCTTCCAGCCCACATTTTGGGTACTATGATGGAGTCAGGAATCATGAGCTGCCTGCAGAGGGGTAATATGTCTTGGTGGGGCCAATTCAATTTTCAGCAGCTTCAGAACTTATTTTTAAATGTAAGATTCTTTTGAAAACCACCTTATTTTAACTTAAACCTCTGTTAGGAATAGCTGATAGCCATCTAGCTGGCACAGGGTGATTTGATACCCTGACCTGGATGGATGCTCCCACCAGCAGTGCCCAGTCTCTCTGGAGCTAGGAGGTAGGAACTGCTACAGCTGGGGTGGAAGAGCTGCAATTTTCCATCTCAAGAGTAAATGCAGCAAGAATGAAGCTGAGAAGCCAAAAGGAAAAGAAATGGTGAAGTTCACATTAAATGGTTGCTTAAAAATAATTTAGAAACATATTTACTCAATTTAATATGAACTGTGAAGGCATTTCCTTCCCCAGCTGCCCTTTCTGCAGACAGACAGATGCCTGTGGGACTTTGTGGCTCCTGAAGCCACAAGAGGAACCACCTCACTTAAACCCTTTAAGTAATTTAAAGAAGCCTCACTTTAAGAGTAGTTCAGGACCACTGCAGAAACCTGCTCCTCTAAAGGCTGGCAACACTCCCCTGACTTCCAGCCTGAAAAAAATCCCAGATTTGTTAAAAATACTTCTGCTTAGCTCGAGTTTGCTCCTCTTCTCCTCATGTCCTATTTGCTCTCGGCAAACAGATGACTGTTGGTCATACTTAACAGCTCTGAGTAAACCAGGGAATTATGTAAAGAGGGGAATTTCACAGCTCCTTCACAGAGCCAGTGCGGGTGTTTGTTCCCAGCAGCCAGTGGGATGTGCTGCCGCAGCTCCCTCACCCGGGCCTGGCTCAGCCAGGCACATCCCAGGATCCAGCCCCACAGCCTGGACCCTGCCCTGGCTCGGACAGAGCCCACACCTGCAGAGCCATGGGCAAACCCACACCACCAGCCTGGCCTCATACCCACACCCACACTTTGTGGGGTTATTCCCAAGCCACATACCTGTAGGATTGCTTTTCTTTTTCTTTGAGAATATTTTGTCTCTGAGTCAACCAAACCCCTCTGAAATCAAGGCTTACTGCTTCCACAGGCTTGGGAACCAGGTGCTCTTTGAGCTCCAAACAATTAAAATATCCTAACCCCAAAAAAAACCCTAAAAAGCCCTTCATGTCAAAGCTCAGAGACTGCTACTTATCTCCCAGCCATGACACAAATAATGGCCAAAGGCTGCTAGCTGTGGCATGGGACAATACAAAGCATTCATTGATCCCATCTGAAAATCCCAAAACAGATCTCTGAAATTAAGAAATTCCTATTATTGCTCCCAAAGGTGTCTCCAATTCCCCAAACTCTCCCTTTGTGTTCCAGTGTTTTGCTGTACTCTCTCTTCCATGGCAATGAGGTCTCTGGGCTAACTGTGCAAAACATCTTCTCACCACCTCACCTTTCTTCTAGGTTTTGGTTTGTGAGAAACACAAAAGCAGATGAAGGATTGTGCTCTGCCATGTGTTAGGACACAGAGTGATTCTCACTCTGTCCTGGGTGTAGGAATTCAGATTTTTGGTACAAAGAGGCCCCCAGAAAATCTACCTTTGAGGCTTTTCATCATTCCAGGGAAAAGGGTGGTGGAGGTGGTCCTATATCTATTCCCTTACAGCAACTCCTTCACAAGGAAATCACGGGAGAGGGCATCAAGGGATGAGAGCAGCATGAAGGACTTGGACTGTTCTCCAGAGACTTAAGGTCTCCTAATGTAGGGTTTATTTCACTTAAACTATCAAAAGATTTGAGCATCCAGTCTCAGCAAGTCACCATCTGCCCCAGGTGGGAGATGAGCATCTCCAGCATGAGAAGCCAAATCCCTCGCAAGGCATCACCCTGAGTGGGTACCAGTCTTTCCATCAACTTTGGAGAGATAAACCTGAAAGTGGGGCGGGGAGAGGGGCAGATAAACCCTCCCCTTTCCTTCCCAGAGGCCACGGCATGGCCAGCAGAGGGTCCCCGTGCCGAGCAGCCTGGGCAGAGAGGAGGCTCCCTGAGCACAGCACCGCTCACCCGCAGCACGCTGCCTTATTTTAGCAGGCAGAGCAGATGGCAGTGGGAAGATGAGGAGGCAAAGCAGCAGTGAAGAGAAGGCTTTGGAAATAAAACCTCATGCTCTGCTGAGGGAGTCTGGTGCATTTTGATGGTTGTAGCCAGAATGAGCTTTGAGGCAGCTCAAGGGTTCGCTGGTGGGGGACCTATAGCCATGGAGAGGAGAGACAGGGAAAAGCCTGCCCTGGTTCCCAAATACTGCTTGGCACAGACAGGGACAGCTGGCGCTGGCTCAGCACGGCCTCAGTGAGGCAGAAACAGAATTGAAATAATCCTCAGCAAAGGAGGCAGAGCCCTTGCAGAGGCTTCCAGCCCTGGTGAGAGGGTGCTTGGGCTCCACTGGCTCCTGCCCACGGGGCTGGGGCAAGCTGGGACTGTTCCCTTCCTCCGTATCACCATGGATTTTTGTGTGGCTGAGCCTGAACAGCTCTCAGGGCTGGATCTTCCCTGCCTGAAACAGGGGATGCTCTGCAGAGCACCCCAGGCTCTGAGCCTCTGCAGAGCTGGGGACCACAGCAGCAGCACACAGGGACCAGTCCAGCACTGAGCCTGGACTGCAGGGTATGTTGGGGAAGATGGTTTAGTCCCACCTGCCCTGTGCCACTGCCAGCACAGCCCCCCTGTGCCCCAGAGGCTGAACCCCACAGAACGGCTGCCAGGATGCCCAGAGATGCCATCCACATGGGGCAAGAGCTGTGATATCCCAGCTTCCTCCTGTCTCCCCTTCACCCTGTCACATCCACTGTGACCAGCAGCATAAAGCACAGCAGTAACCACAGCCGGGTCCCCCAGATCTCTGTGCATCTACTTTGCCATCAAACACACAAAATGTAACTACAGCAGCTGCACCTTTCAAATTGTTTCTCTTCCAAACACCTCAGAAAGTTGTTTAAGTTGCAAAGTATTACCTGGGGCTTTCTCATCAGATTCTTAATTAGCTGAAACGATTTGCTTTGTAGGGGAATTGCTTCCAGAAGCTCCTAAAGAGCTTTAAAATCAGCTCCAGGAACAGCCTCGGAAGGGAAATGCATTTCAGCTGGGCAGCGAGTCCAGCAGTGGGCTACACCTCTGCCCACCCTCATCCCAGCAAATTCTATTCTGCCACACAAAGAACTGAAGCAATTTTTAAGAAAAAGTTTGATATTTCCTTCTGTTGGTGCAGGAGGGTCCCCTGGCTGAGCTTCTCAAGCTGCTGTTTTCAGGCTGGGGGCACATTTAATTCCTGGATTCCTGGCATTGTCCTTGCTGGGAATTCCAGCTCCCCGCTGCTCTCAGCGCACCTGTGCTTGGCTGTGACTGCATCAGGACTACAAACCAGCCACCATTCAGTTTGCAAACAACAATTTAACAACCAGTGTTAAATCCAAGGAGGATGTTTTTTTCAAAGGGAAGGTGCCAGCATTCCCGTTAATAGGCTGCTTGCTTATAACAGCTCATTTTGTGTACTGCCTAGAAGATCTCACTTCTCTAGGTGCCATTTGAAGCAACATATTTAGAAACTCTTGGCAAAGTGCAAAGGAATAAATAATTTTGGATGTCCTTTTGCCAGAGAGCAGGCACATGAGTTCCTGCTCAGTTTCCTGAGAGTGTAGCTATGCTCCTGCTTTAAACTTTGGGTAATTTTCTTATCAATTTTCTTACGCCTGGCCAGGATTACCTTTAAAATTTGGGTAATTTGACATTAAAATTAACTGGGTGGCAGAGCAGCCACTTGCAGGTGGAACCCTGTGTCATCACCCCCAGTGCTGGAGGTAATCAGTCCCAAGCAGATGCTGGCATTCCCTCTGGGAGATCATGGAATCCTAGAACAATTTGAGTTGGAAGGGGCATTCAAGATCATCTAGTTCCAGCCCCCTGCCATGGGCAGGGACACCTGCCACTACACCAGGTCACTCCATGCCCCATCCAGACTGTCTTGAAGACTTCCAGGGATAGGGCACCCAGAGCTTCTCTGGACAATCTGTGCCAGGGTCTCACCATCCTCACAGAGGAGAGAAATTCAGTTTGCACTGGAGCAATCAATGTCCTTAGGAAGCAGGCAAGCCCCTGGAGACACTGGAGCCCTTGCTGGCCCAGCCTCTGGCACTCTCCTAAGCTTTGTCAGTTTCTCAAGGGACATTTCCTAATAACTCTCCTGTTTTCTCGGAATGATCACACATTTGATGGAGCATTTTATCCCCTGGTGGCTTCTAAATATTGCCTATGCTTTCTAAATATTACAGGGTGAACACACAAGGGAAGGAAAAGGGGAAGCCCAAGCTCTGGAAACCCCTTTCCACTTGCCCACAGGAGCAGGAAAGGGATAAAAATTGAAGAAGAAAAGGAGTGCAATCATTGCTGGATCAAGCATAAGCATCTCTGTTAATGCCCTGGCTTACAATTACAATCACTTACGTTAATAATGGCACCTCCTGGCTCATCCCTCCTACGCTCCCAGTGGTTGGAAAGGAGCTAGTTTACAGCCTTATGTGAAGAAAGAGGCTATGGAAGCACTGGGGTTTTTAAGGAATCCTGTCTCACCACAAAGGAAGCTGCAGCATGGCCTCTGTTTGCCCAGTGGAGCAGCTGCTCTTAGGCACAAAAACCCAGGGACACATAGGAAAAGGAAGCTGTTTCAGATGAAATGACAGGGGCAGGGATGATGATCTGTGCTGAGTGGGTTGACTGAGGGCCAGGAAATGAACAGGGAGTGGAAAAAGGAGGGACATGTCATTCCCTCTTCTGCTCTGTGAAGAAAATGCAGATTGAGGAAGCCAGGGTTCACAAGGTCCTGTGGCAAGGCTTTTAAGTAGGTACGAGGCAGATGAACTCCCTGGAGTGGGTCAAAGTGCCTGTTAAGGTTTGGTACCCAACTCCTCCTCATGCCAGGATATGGGTCCCCAGAAGCCATGCAAGAACTTCCTCTGGGAGAATAGAAGATTAGTACAAATAAACCTATTTCTAGCATCTGGGGCTTTGCCACCCAGCACCTGCCCTGGTGTGCCACATGGGGACCCACCTTCTGGGAGTGTCTCACACCTCCAGAAGACAAACTGTCCCTGTGAAACATTTTCCTCTCAATTTCCATAGCAAATGTCAACCAAAAAGGCATTCAATCATGTATTTCCACTCAGTCCCTAGCCCCTGTGACAGAAAAATCATTGGAAAGATGGCTGTGAGGTGGCCACAGGCCACACTAACAGCTCCACCACTGAGACTGAGAACCACTACACATTACTGGGTAATGTAAGAATGAAACATTGCTCAAAATATCCATTCAGAGACCTTCCCAGGCTCACAGTCTCAGTATGCTTCAAAGAATGAGCTTGCTTTCATTTTCTATTTCACTTTGGTGTTTATTTTTGCTTCAGGCTGGTGCCATCCACCTTCCCCAGCTCATCAGCCCAGTAACCAGGCCAGGGGGAGGAGGAAGGAGCAGAGACTCAGTGCACCTCCCTGGTCCATTCAGCTTTCTGGCTTTTCACATGCTGTGAGGTTTTGTGCTTAAATTAGAGGCTGAAGTGCCCTGGTTCACAGTGCTTGCTCCTCAGTGCTGCCCAGCAGAGAATGGCTGCATGCAGGGAATGCTGCACTGGAGCCCAGCTGAGTCCTGGGCACTGCAGCACTGCAGCACCCCGATTCCCCCAGCAGCATGAATTATACAAAGCCTCCCTCTCCACCACAGAGGAAAGCTTTGTTTCACAGGAGAACAGAGTTTATGCTGCAAAGCAGGAAAACTTGAGGAGAGAGACGATGGTGAGGGCCCAGCTCCCATCCCACATCTCCTGGCAGTGCCACCTGATGGGACAAGCTTGTGTCCCTCCAGCAAAGCCCCACCAGCAACCTGATCACCCCTGCCCATGGTAGGGGGATTGGAACCAGATGGGCTTTAAGATCCCTTCCCACCCAAACCATTCGGTGACCCTCTGATTTAATGGAGGGAGAACAGGAACACCCAGCTGGCCACCTCCTGAGCAGTAATTTTTAACCACACCAATAATGCCATTTCTTTTCATAGAAGTAAATGTCATTTCTTCCCTTGCCCAGCAGGGTTTTGTCAAACAGCCAGTGTACTCCCTGGAAGACGGGATCTTAGTCCTTACCTCGCATGGCTCGCCCCAGCACACGTGTACTCAGGGAAACAGGGCATCCCAGCACACAGCAAGGGCTGAATCCTGAACTACATGGTGTGTGGAACACTGTTAAACCAGGGTGAGCCCCTGCATTGGCTGAGTTGTAGATACCACAAACTGTCTTTCAGGTCCTGCTGATCCTTACAGAAGGACACAGCCTTCAACAGCACACACTCCGATAAAGGCTTGGACTTTTATCACAGCCCCAATGTCCTTCCAGCGCCCGAGCTGCCCATGTGGGCTTGTCCTGCCCATGGACTTTACCAGCACAGTTTGGATGTGGCAAGAAAGAAATCAACATAAGAGCCTGGCCTGAGCCAGCAAAACCCATCTTCAACAATCACATCCCATCATCAGCAGTCCTGTTGGATTCTTCCCCATCATGGACACACATTTCACCACTGGCAGCCCCTCTCCTCACTCTCATTTTGTTCCAGAGACCTTTACAGATCCTAAAGTCTGTAGGATACAACTGCAAAATGCCACTGGGTTCAACAGGAAAAACGATGGTGCTTTGGTATGTGGATCAACACCAGCAAACTCAGTCTGAGATGCTCCCATCTCAGCTGGAAAATTGAGCATCTCCACTGCAACCTAGCCCTAAAGCTGTCTCCTCCTCAGCCCACTCAGAAATCCACTGTTACAAAGCCAATTAAACGCTCGATTAAGTGTCCCAACATGTTCCCAAATAAAGCACTAACATGGCATGTTATTAAAAAAAATAGAAAGAAGAAAGATCCAGGTTGTATAATGGTCTGTGAGCCCATCAGGATAAGCTGTGGCTGCTCACAGGGGTGGAAAGAGGAGCTGAACAGCCAAATCCTCTCGCCATCTCCCACTAAAAGAGCTGTTTCTCTGTCTGCCCATCACAGCTTTAGACAAGACTCTGATTTAGGTGGTCCCACCATCCTCATCATCTGCTGCCGGTACCTGTTCACGGACCACAGCCCCCACGGTGCTCCTCAGAGCATGCTGCTCCAAAGGATCCCTCCAATCCAACTCCCCCCACACCTTTTGCCTTTGTAAGAGCAGTGTCTACCACCGCTCCACCAGCAGCTCCTGCTGTGGGCAAGGGGCACAGGAGCCCACACACCCCATTATGCAGTTCTGGACTCAGGGGTCAGTGCTGCCATGTCCTACCAGAGCTCAAGGAGACATCTCATAAAGCTGACCATCACAAACATGATCCAAGTGTGATCCAAACCCCTCTGACCCAAGCACTTTGTCTCCCAGGGTAGAGATGGCAATAACCTCCTGATGTTGGGTACCAGCCCCTGCCCTGGGGACTGATTCTGAGCTTCTTCAGACACTCATTGCTCAATGCAAGGCACAGCAGGAGCAGGAATGAGTGTCCAGGCTGTCCCCATTCCCCTGAGAGCTCCATGCCTCCTCTGTACCATTGCCCTCCTCTTCCCCCGCCTCCCTCCATCATCTCCTGCTCTTTGCTGCACCTGGCACAGCGTTAGGAGGGTGGCACAGGAACCCCCTTACTTTTCCCCCATGCCAGCTGTGCCTGAGTGAGGTGTCCACTGAGGTCTGCACCAGCTCCCTGTGAGGGGTCTCTGGGGAGCTGGGAGGACATCTCTGGGTTGGTGCTGCAGTGGACATCAGTGATACTGCCCAAAGCAGCAGAGGCACAAGGCTCCTCGAGGCACAGAGCTCCAGGGCTGCCCCACCAGAATGGCTGCTGGGCCTGACTTGACCAGCAAAGGCAGAAAACCCTGTGCCAGAACCAGGTGACCTGAATTTTGTGAATGAACTGGGTTTTTTGCTCTCCAGTACATAAATATATGAAACCCTTTCTGATATCTATAAAACCCTACGGCAGCTTTAGCTTGTCCTGCTTCCTCTCTGTGCTTCCACTTTGCCTATTTTTGCTGCCTTCAGCCTTTCATGTGCACATCAGTAACTCTTTTCAAAGCTTCTCAAGGTCAAGAAAGTCCCTAACAGGGTGCATTAGGGCAGTTATTGATCTTCTCTCTGCCTTTCCCGGAGCCGTTCCAAACTGTGAAACCTCAGTCAGGTGATGGAAAGTTACTCAGGCCCTTCAATGTTGGTGAATTTTAATATTCATGGCACCCAACTGGTGAGAATATCCAATCCAGTGCTCTTGCAGTGACAGCCCTGGACGTCTGTGTCCATGTCCCTGCTGCAAGGTCACTGTCCCTGTCTGTCTGCTCAAGGATGGCTTGAGTGAGTTTCTGAAGGATGAGTCTGTGGAAGTTTCATGGACAGAATACCATCACCCCTGAGAAGCAGGTCTGCAATACCTACCAAAATAAGCATTTGCTGAGAAAAGCTGTCAAAGTTTAGCTGGGGAGAACTGCCATGAAGACCTATTCATGTTATATGGGCAAAAAGCATTTTCCCAAATTTTTCCTTGTCACTTTCCAGGAAACCATGATCAATATCCCAAGGATGAAATTTCACCACCAATTAAAGCAGAACCCCCAGCGAGGTGGTGGCTCCAAGAGCTCTTACAGACTATTGGGAAGGATATCTGCAGTGGAGACTCAGGTGTCACATCTGCCCAGCTGCCACCTCAGCTCCAGCACCACAGGCTGGCCCAGAAGCAATCCTGATCTCCCCAAAGCCAAAGGGCTGCCTGTTGTAAACCCAAATCTTTTGACTGCCTGAGCCACAGTGAACACTCAGGCTTTGATCCTGACATATCCATTCACTTCCCAGCAAGACAGCTCTGGAGACACCTTGGCATGCTGGCCCTAGCAGCTTGCTAGCCCAATACAACAGGCAGCAGCTCCAAGTCCTAGGGCACAGCAAATGTGCTCTGGAAAACCAGCCTGGCATCGGGGAAGCACCGTTCACTTCAAATTTATCTTCATTTAAAAGGCAGAAATCCTCTACTTCGCTCAGCCACTGTCACTCCTCTCCAAATATTGTTCAGTTTTATGGACCATTGAAAACAATCTGCAGTGTGGGCAGCGGCTGCCTCAGAAGTATCAATCAGCAGGGTCCACATACAGCTGACATTTGTCCCTTAATAATATAATTGCAGCTCAAACAAGAAAGGAACCTGGAGCTCTGGGCTTTTTTACTGATTAAAGAAAGGAACAGCAGTTCTTAAGATAACTTTAAAGTGGCCAGAAGCTGAGAGCAGACACAGCAAGGCAAACCCCAGTGTGTGGAGCAGTCCCAGAAGTTCCAAAAATACAACCAGCAGAAGACAAGAGCCAGCAGCAGACACAGGGCTAACTTCTAATGGGGTTCTGCAGAAAATCCAGCAGTGAGGTCCAGCACAGAAACATGGACTGCATGAGTGGACCACCCACAGATGCTCCTCATCACCCATCAGGTAGGACCCCACTCTAAATTCAGACTTGCCTGCAAGGTTACAATTACCCCTGCCCCACTCCAGCCCCGTGTCTGCAGGAGGAGCTGTTGGAGAGCCCAGTGCTGCCCAGCCCAGCAGCAGGAACCAGCTTAATTACAGCAGGTTCAGCAGCACAGAAAACTCCTGAGTCACAGCAAGCTGTTAATTACCAGCCTTTAACAGGATTTGAGGGCTCAGGCCAGCGAAACCGCCTTCCTCGCCTTCCTCTCGTGCAGAGCTGCTATGCAGAGCTCTCAGTTTGACTTAAGTTTATGTGACTGACCCAAATATTCATACCCTCGGGGCTGGGGTATTGTTTAAAATCGTGATTTCTGCACAAAAATCTAGGAGTAACCCAGCAATTGCTGCACCCTGTGCTCTGTATCTCTAGCTACCTCTTTCTCCTGCAGGAAACTCCAGGGTCCAACCCCTTGCTCACCTTTCAGGAGAGGCACTTTGCTCTTCCTCTTGTCCCCGGAAAGGGGACTGGGTCATCCCAGCGCCCATCTGAGCTCCAGGGACACTGCCAAGCTGTCATTGCAGGACACTTGACTCAGGGAAAATAGCCTCAAAAGGGTGACTGACAACAGCTGCTCCCTGCTCCATCAGGAGCTGCAGAACATGTCCCTGCTGCCCTCTGAGCCTGGCAAGAACAACAGGACAATAACAGGACCTGGATTCCTATGGAAAAATGATGCCTGAAAAATGTAAGCTCCTGTCCCTACTTGTCACCCACCCTCCCTGTCACCCTACGAAGGCAGGCAGGTCTTTGGGAAGCATTTCTGATCATCCCATGAAGGACACAGGGCTCTCTGAGATGGGGAGCTGCTGGATCCTCAGTGCACACACACCTGTACTTCAGATGGCAGGAGGCAGGTTCTTCTTAAGGCACATATATCCTGCTTTTCCTCCTCGGAAGGAGGGGGGAATGGCCCCAGACGCCAGACCGGGGCTGGAATTTCCACCCCAGGACAGTGCTGAGCTGGAGGCTCTCTTAACCCCGCTAATCCTCTTTGCTTAGGAGCTAATTACATTCCCAGCGAGAGCAGGGACCCTTGGGAAGGGGGCAGGGAGGCAGGGCACAATCGGGGGTTGAACACAAGCTCCTCCCGGCAGCGAGGGCAGGTGCGGCAGGAGCCGGACGCTCCTCCCTGCTCCCTTTTTAAGCTCTTCTCTGAAACGTACGTGCCGACACCAAAATAATTTTGGCACAAAACCTTTCTCGGCTCTCCTTCTCTAACCCATCCTCCGGCTGCCGGCAGCGACACCCTGTTCTGCACTAAGGCTGATCTCACGGAGCTTTTTCCATCCCCCTGGAGTCCGTTTCCCCAGGCATTCCTCCCTGCTGCCGAGCGCAGGAGCTGCCGCGGCTGCTTCTGCAAGTAGGGCAGGTCAGCCCCATGCTCAGCATCAGCATCTCCTACCTGAGCAGTGCAGCAGCCCACCCTGGGGAGCTGTTCTGCTCAGGGACCAATTTTATGCAGCAGGAGCTCTTGGATTGTGATGAAAAGAGAGGTCCGGGGCTGTCCAGACAGTATTTGATACAGTGATCACAAGGTCCTTGCAAGAAATCCATCTGAACGGGCTGGTTTGCACCTGGCTGCAGGTACAAGGGAGCAGCAGAAAGGGAACGTGTCCTGTGAAGGGCTCAAGCAAACATTGCTCCTGCATCCTGTGATGCCACATCCAGGAAAATCACAGAATCCCAGATCTGAAGGGACCTTAAAGCTCATCTCATTCCACCCCCCTACCAAGAGCAGGGACACCATCCACTGGACCAGGTTACTCAAAGCCCCATCCAACTTGGCCATGAGCACTTACAGGGATGGGAAGTCCACAGGTTCCCTGGGAAACCTGTTCCTGTGTCACAACAACATGTGATAGGCATATACTATATTATATATATGCATATAATGCATGTAATAAGGAGCCCAAGAGCATCAACTGGTGAGATCAGACAGGGCAATGCAGCAGCAGCACCTATGACAACCTAAGTGTTATTAAAAAAAAAAAAGGGTTATTTTTACAATGCATGGGGAAATCAAGGGGAAAAAAAACAGTTTTAGCATCTGGATGGGGTATGACAACGACCACAAATCAGTAAGAGGACCCTCCTGAGGGTCAGGTGCCCATTGGAGGTCACAGCCTGGCACCCGGGAATCAGCAGTGCTCTGCAATGAAACTTGTCACTGCTCCTGTTTCAGGCTGTTTAATTAGGCAAAGGGGCATCCTGCCATGTTTATTTAGTAACACAACATGCATAGTTCATTTGTTCCTTAATACAAAACCCCTGGAGTCAATTGGGGTCAACTGGGGTTACTGGGAGAACATCATGCAAGCACAAGGCCAATCACACTATAAGCCAGCTCTTGCCAGATCACTTGTTCCCTCAGCAGATTGCCATAAACAGGAGAGATTTCTTTTGTCCCCAGTGAAATGACCCAGCACTTGGTCTTCCTGCAACAGAAATCTCTTCCCTTCCTGCATGGCACCAGGCTGAGGCTGTAGGGAATTTGGGAGAGTCCCAAAGTGTCACCTCTGGCTTGAGAATATCTCATAGTACTGCTCCCAGGATGCAGCTCCTGGAGGAGGTGTGAGGAGGTGGGAGGAAGATCCAGGCACCTGTACTCCTGGTATTTCACATAAACAACTTATTTAAAGCTGGGTAATATGTATTATGGCAAGCATGCAGAGGAAGTGGAAGTCAGGCACACTTTTGGGATTCCTGTGCTGGTCACCCACAGAGGAATGGGCCACCACAGTCCACACGCTTCTCCTGGCTACTGCCAAAATGCCACCCTTATCCCTAAACTCTTCACATGCCCTAGGCTTCCAGTTCTCACCAGCACCTTCTGATCATGCCCACCAAGACCCAAAGCCGGAGGAAAGCCAGCCTTGCTGGCAGACCTTCTGGAAACTCTGGGCTCAGAGGCACAACCCAGGTTCTCATGAGTGGGATACTCTTGGAGCATCCTTCACCTGCATAAGCATCAGTTTACAGTGGAGCAAAGACAATAAGAGAAGCACAAGTTACCCTTATCTTTGGGTGGCTTAGCACCTATGCAGCTCAGCCAGTGAGTTCACAGAAAACCAGCACTTTTAGTATTTTCTTCTCTTTTGGTAGGTTTGAGTGCACTTGGCTGAACAGAGTGCTGGGGAGGAGGCAGCTCCTTGGATACCTCCCCAGGAAGCTGCAGAGGGTGGGAGGGGACGGCAGGGACACAGAGCCTCCGACTCCATCTTTAGATCAGGAGTGGGATGGGAATGAAAATACCATGGGTATAATAACACATTTTTCCAGGGAAATCAGAAGTTTTAGGGGGTTGCAAGTAGGGGCAACAGCCTGCCCCGCTTTCTGGAAGTGACAATACAACTTTATTTGCAGGAAACACATGGTTTTAGCACTATTTTCCTACAAAACTCCATCTTTCTTCCAAAAACCGGGCCACTGTGGGCCATGCCCTCTCCCTCCCTGTGGCTGATGTTTTTTGGGCCCAGGGTGAAGCCTTGCCCAGGCTCCAGGGGTGTGTACAGAGCATGCTGCCAATCTCACCCACAGTTCATGCTCCTCTGCACTTACCAGACTTGGGATCAAATCCCTCATTAGTTTTCACACAACTTCCAAGGGCAGCTTATAGCCAAGGTCCTAATTCATCAAGCAATTAATGGATCAAGCCTCACTACTTCAAAGAGTGAGTTCTGGTATTTGCATGAAGCTCAGGGCTTGGGGCAAGCCCATGTGAGCTGCAGGCAAAAAGAGATCAGACCACAGAGCAATTTTCCCAGAAGATCAAGCAAACCTAGAGCCCAACCACATCAACAGACCTTGCAATGCTTTCCTTTCCTCAGAAAGTTTTTGTTAAAAACATCTACAGCACAAGTGTTGCACTCTTCCTCAATTCTTATAAAAATAAATCCCATAAACCAACCCAACCATGCAGAGCTCAGCAAAGGTTCAATGTAAAGGAAAACAAAGCCCATGAGAGCACAACGCCTGGGTAAGACTTGCTGTGGGTCTTCATTCTGTCTGAAGGCTCGCAGATGTTGCAGGGATGAGCTGCAGCAAGAAACACTAAGAGGAGCATTTATGCCAGGGTGGGTTTGCCCAAAAGTGTCCAAAGGCATTTATTTGCTCAAGAGCTTTGGGAACCTGGGCAGAGTCCAGCCTTCAAAATCTGAAATTTAATCCCAGGTGTCAGCTAGTGACCCTGGAGACAAGGGCTGAGGAGAGCTCACCTTTCCCTGGTACATGCAGAGATCACCCCATTACTGGCTACAACCCAACCCCAAATTAACTCTCTAATTAATAAATTAGCAGCTGGGTGCCAGCAAGCATTAAAGCCTTTTCACCAATCCATGAGCTTTCTGAAGCCTGGGAACACACTGCTGCCCAGGGGCATGCCAACACGGGGTTCAGCCCTACCCAAAGAACAAACACTTGGACAGCTTTCCTCACTCAAACCCCTGGGCCAGGGTGGAGGCAGTGGGGGAGCAACAACAGGAGCAGAGCACTGGCATTGAAAACAGCATTGTGTACCCTGAGATGGCCACTTGGGGGGTTTGCACCTCCACAGACACTCTGGGAAGGCGCCTCCTCCACTGCCAACGTGACCGTGAGCGGAGCAGCAGCAGCAGCTTCAGGAAGAACAGAAAATTACTGGGTGTAATTGAAACTGCAGGGAGGAGCTAGGGACATAAAATGTAATTATCTGCCATGGAATGGATCCAAGATTAGCAATCCTACTTCTGGTCATTTCAAGTTCCCATTAACTTCTCCATGTGCTGATGTTATCAATTCTGTGTCTTAACTGTCTGCGAGATGCAGCACTTCCAGGAGCAAGCCCTGGGCCTCCTCTGGTCAGGGTCTCAAATCACTTGTCCAGAAGGGGGTGAAGGGCCTGGAAGATGTCCCTCCCTAGGTGCCAAGGTGGAAGGGCTAGCCAGCTGAACCAGTTGCACCCCTCTCCTCTCTAGGCACCAGTGGCTAGAATTGGCTAAGGTGCTTCTTTGGTGCTTGGGAAGATGATCTGTGTGGGCATCAGAATTCAGAGACACTCTCAACTATAACAGGTAAGATTGGGTGGATTTCAGACCATCTCAGCCTCTGTTCTCCTCTCTTTGCACTCCATCTCAGCAGGCTGCAGAATTCACTATCCAATTCACATCCATACAACACTGGGCATCCCCACGTCCACCCTATGCAAAGCCCATTCCATTGTCCTGCACCCAGGCTCCTCTTGCTGAGGCCCTGACACTTTCTTCCCCTGTATCATCTTCCTTGCAGCCTCACTATTTGAGAATGCAGGAGCTGCAGAACATCCCTCATTAGCCTCATCTCCAGTCTGCCCAAGGCCTCCATCCACAGCCACAGGAGGAGGACACTAGTTGGTGACTGGCACTTGCATGACCTCAGCCTTGGACACCTTTGGGGAGCAGTGGGCACTGCTGGGGGTGCCCTTAACAACAGCCGTGCCTTGTTCTGTTCCTTGCATGAAACCAGCATGAAATCAGTGTACACACATGAAATCCATGTCTTTGCCAAGAGGTGAAGGACCATGGACTCCAGCCCTGCAGCTTGCCCCAGGAGGAAATTGACTTCAGCAGTTTCTTAAAGGCTTTTTTATAGACCTTTGAAAGCAAGCACCCCATCTTTTCTCCATTTTAAGCAAGGAGAGAGGGCACACCCTCGGATCAGAAGACGCCCGCCCCGCCAGCCCCCTTACCTCCACGAGGTGAGGCGTGGGGTTGAAGCCACACATGTTGCAGACCTGCTGCCGGCAGGTAGTGCAGGTGTTGTAGTTGGGGGGCTCACTGGAGCCCACATTGATCTCCGCCTTGCAGAGGGGGCACGAGACCCTTGCTTTCGGCACTTCCTTTGGCTTGACACCCTGCTCCGCCTTGCCCGGCTTCGCCGCCGCTGCGGCACCAGCCCGGCCCTGTGCCCCGGGGCCTTTGGGCCCAGCCTCTTTGCTGGCGTCGCTGAAGACAATTTTTGGAGGCACTTTGCCAGGAGATGGCTGGCTCGGAGCAGGGGCCTCTGGCTGGACAGACATAAGCGTGCTGGCCTGGGTCAGGAGGGATGCCCCGAAGCCGAAGAGCTTCCCTGTGAGCCCCTCCTGGGGCTGCTCTGGTGCTCCAGCCCCGGGGGCCGGGGCAGCAGGCTTTGCCCCCGCATCTCCTGGCATCTTTCTCTGCTCAGAGGGGGAAGGCTTGGCTTGCTGATGCTGCGGGGAGGACCTGGCCTGATGCTGCGGGGAGAACCTGGCGGCCTCCTGAGGTTTTGGCTGTCCTTGGCCGTGCGGTTCCCTCTGCGGCGTTGTGGGCTGAGGTTTGGGTTGCTCCTGTGGCAGGGGACGGGGGGCTGGCGGGGTCTTATCTGCAGCCGGGGGTTGCGGGTGCTTGGCTGGGGACTGGGAGGGGGACGGCGAAGGGGAGTGCAGCTGCTGCTGGCTCTTGGAGCGAGGAGCGGTGGTCATGTCCATCCCCAGCGCCCGCTGCATCTGGCAGTTCAAGCACAGCCATTCCTTCACCTGTGAGACAAGGAGAGGACATGGGCAGTGAATGATGGGTAGGTACAGCTGCCGGCAGGTAGCCCCAGCACACCCTTACCTCTCCTCAGACAGACCCCACATAGCCACTGTAACCAGTCATCAGCCCCTGAAAAACATTTTGGTACCATGTTCTTCACTAGCAGTACCTTGCAGTCAGGGCAAACAGCCCCCATCTGTCACAGGTACCCACGGCACAGCATGCCAGCGTGAACGCCAGCTTTAATTAGCCTTGGTCTGCTTCCAAGGCTTCTGCTGTGAAGTGACTGCTTGCCATGAGGCTCTGCCTCTCCTGGGGGAAGAGGGGCCTTTCCGAGGACTCATAGCTCCACCAACTCCCCAAAGCCCATTTTCTCCCTCCTGCTCAGTGACCAGAGATACCAAAGAGAATAGCCAAGGCCAAATGAGGAAACACCACTGTGCCATGCTCAGCACTTCCCTGGGGCTAGCAGAGATGGATTTTCTGGAATCAGTGCAATGGTTGTGATATTCCATCTCAAAATTTGGCTCTGAAATGCTATAAGGGAGTACAAAGAGTGCTGCTCCTTGCACAATCCATCTGCACTTCCAGGAAGGGAAGTGCAGGCTGAGGAACAAAGGGTTAATTTTCACTCTCACCATGATGAACTTTTGCATGCAAATGAAAAATAGAACAGTTCCCTGGCTAAGTGGTGATAAACGAAAGACTTTCCCCAAGAGAGATGTTCCCTGTGACACACTAATGTCTAAATTAAGTTAATTAAAGAGGCTGTAGAGACTTTCCGTATGAGGAATCACCAGGATGCTCAGCAGCTCCACAAGTATTAATATACAGCACAGTCAGCAGGACAGCCAGGTCTGCTTGCAAAAGACTTTTCCAAGACAAGCAACTAAGGTGCCAAAAAGGACCAGAATACTCCCAAAGCCCAGAGCAGCACCCAGGACAAGCAGATGCAGAGCCTGGCAGGGGCAGCCTCCAACAGCTCCTGGCCCTTGCGCTCCCTGGGGGCTGCACATCCCACAGGCCTGCACCCACTGCACAAGGTGTGGATTTTCCTGCCTTTCATTCTGGAAGCCATCTCTTCATTCCAGTGTTACAGATCACCTCTAAGGCTCAGCTTAATCCCCACTGCAGAGACATTAATCACCTTGCCCGGTCCCGCAGCTCCAGGTCTGCTTGGCCTTTTGGTCCTACAGTTGGAGGCACGGATGATTCATAACCTGGCCACAGGGTTTTTCCCCCTACACTACAATCACACAAACAGGCACATTTCAACCTTTTTCTGCTCACAGGAGCTGCCTGCAGAGATGCAGCTGGGTGTTATTGTATGTCTCATGATGGGACATGATGACAAGTCCTCAAGAGGTGAGGCAGATAAGCCCTAAAGCCCTTGTTACAAGTCTCCTCCCCAGAAGCGTTCTCATAAAGGCCAGTTTTCAAATAATAACTTTTAAAACCGGAGGAAATTCAGATCAGCTAGGAAAGATGGATTCAAATTCACGGGGGTGGATGAAACCTCCACCTACCCATCGCACCCCTTCCCCTCTCCCCCCAGCCCATGCTGGGTGCCAAGGCTTGGCATTGCCTCCAGCAAAGCTCTCCCCATCACCTTACAAGCCTGGCTGCACATCAGCTCTGTGCTTTTCCCAGACTTCCCTGTACTTGCTGAGCTCCCACGCCACTCTCTACACCAGCCTCCGCTCGAGTCCTTCACTTGGAGCCGAGGGAAAACAGCCTCAATTTTCCCCAGCAATTTTATGCTACATTGTCGTTTCTCCAAGCTGTTCCAAAGGAGTCACATTATATTTAGCTCCTGAAAATAGTACTTCAGTTTTTATAATTTCTTAGGGTCTTGCTGCCTCTCTTCTGACATCCAAAATTTCTTGCGTTATTTTTGCTTTCACACCCCCTGGAATTTTTCCCCACAGTTCTATTTCAAGAGAATGTCTACCAAAATCCCATCAGCTTTGCCCACCACCCCCATCAGCTCAAGTTAAGGGAGAACCAATCCTTTCTATTCAGGTTCTTGTTCCCAGGATGCAAGAAATTCAAATCTTCCCTCTCTGCATAATCTCCTTACCCACACTTTAAGACCCTCAGAGAGGTGGAAACTGGGGGAAAAGGAGTTCCACTCCCTCCCTGTACCACACAGAGCCCCCCACTCTGCCCTTGGCCAAGGCTCCTCCAGGAACACCTAGGCAGTGGGAGGCACTGTGGCTGGGGCAACAGGAGCTTTGTATGGCTCATGGACAAGCCCACCAGGACCTCCCTCAGCTCAAGGCTGAAGAACAATGGGATCATTGTAACTTTCTCACTTTTCACAATGAACCTACCACCCAGATAGGAAAAAGCCAGGGGGTGTTTTAGATGGGATAGGAGCATCCAATTGCCCTTGGTGACTTGGTGAGGAACTGCTGAGGAACATCTGTCCTGAGGAGCAGGAGAAAGCTGCAGGAAATACAGTGGGGCTCCCAGAGCAAGCATTTGAAATGTAAATTGAGTTGGGATTATCACAAATTGCCTGGCCGGCCTCCACTGATGCAACTGATGACACACCGTGTGGGTTACACAGATCAAAGACAACTTAAAGGATGCTGCAGGGAAGATAGCAAAGAGGAAGGGCTGAGTTGTCTTGCCAAAGATCCTTCCCCCAAGGAGGAGAAAGGAGAAGGGAAAAGCCTGGGTGATAAAGAAATAGTAGAAAGAAATCATTCTTTTCATACTCTTTTACCCCATTTCTCTGTACTGTTTTCTGGGCATCTTCCCCCTGCATGATGAATCTGCAATCTAGAAGAGAAGCATTTAGAGGATGGTGATGCAAGTCAATCAAATAATCCCGTTCCATTCATTTCTGTCTCCTCTTTGCCCAGTTCTTCACCAAATCAAAAGTTTCAGGGGTTGGATTAGTAAAGATTTACACCCAGACTCTTCCTAGAAAAGAATAGGCGTCCATCACTGGGTGGAGATGGAAGAGATGCTAATGAGACAGGTATGATGGACATGCTGTAATCACTGCCCTGGAACATTTGAGAACAAGAGAGATTACACTCATTATGAGGATGAAGTGTTTCCATCCTATTAGCAATCGAGAAGAACATTCAACAACATCTACCAGCACCAGAAGATATTTAAATTTGGCAGAACTGAATAATTTTGCATCCAAGAGCTCTAAGAGAACTAAGAAAAC
The DNA here is from genome assembly GCF_963513975.1 of Fringilla coelebs. Classification (NCBI taxonomy): domain Eukaryota; kingdom Metazoa; phylum Chordata; class Aves; order Passeriformes; family Fringillidae; genus Fringilla; species Fringilla coelebs. Next base: position 5,662,335 of record NC_140039.1, read on the forward strand.
TGCTGCGTGCTGATGTTCATTTTTAAGAGGAAATTTTAGGAGTCTGGAAGAGTCTTCTGCTTGAAAAAGGCAAAGGTATGGCCTGCAGGGAACAGGGAGACAGACATCTGTCCGAGGCAGAAAGACAGTGCAGAGAACTGAAGGACACACAAATACGCCCATCAACATGGGTTTAGGAAAAATAGGTCACAGCGAAGCAAACCTGATTTTATTCTCTGCACATCTGATATTAGTAATGCACAGAAGCAATATCCTTGATGTCCAAAAGGTGTTTTGACCTAGTATTGTATGACATGCTGACAAAAATAAAAAGCACTACAGAATATGAATAGTGAATATGCTAAATGGATTTCAGACTGGTTACCTGGCTGAGCTGGGGGCAACAAGAATTCACCACTGCCAAGGTATCATCATCTCACTATGGGCAGCACCACTCACACACAGTGGGTTTTGGTAAAACAACAGGATCAGAATGGTTTTGGTTGGAAGGGACTTTAAAGATCATATCTTAAATATCGATGAAGATGAGTCTCCACTGCCTAGCAAACCTGTGCTCAATCCATGCAGGAAGCCTGGAGCTGGAAGCAGGAGTGAGGAGGTGGCTGAGCCTCCTCTTCCAGCACCAAGGGACTCCTTCCAGAGCCCTCCACGGTTCCACACCGACATTTTAAGGAGATTAGTAAAACACTGCGGGAGATACAGGCCGGATCTGTTAGAGCGATTCCAGGGAAGCAGAAAATGTCTGAAATGAGAGAATTGAAGAGGTTGATCTTCTTCGTTTATCAAAGAGAAGATTAAGAAGTGACTTGATTACGATATAGCAGCACATTCAGTGGAAACAATATCAGGTACTAAAAGATTGTTAATTAGGCAGAAAAAGGCATAAAAAGAACTAATGACTGGAAGTTGAAGCCAAATATATTAAGCATCACTTTTAACAGCAGATGTTTCTAACCATTAAAGCAAATTATACACATGCTGTTGGACTCAGCAGAAGATTCAGGGAGGTAAAGCTTGCAGGCCTTTCATCTATAGGGTATTTTATGCCTGTTCTGGTCTCACAGGCTTTGATAGCTTGAACCATCCCATCTGTATGGACATTTGGAGTGTTTGTATCTGACACCTGACCTGCCCTAGCCTCCATGCAGTTCCCAACACGCCTACAACCACCAGCCTTACCTTTTCCACCACAGAGCCCTCCAACAGCCCAGATTACTCCTCAAAACCCCCTTCCAAATCTTATTATTCCCCAATGCATGGGTAGGTCAGCAAGTGGCAGTGCTTGCTGGGTCACAGCTGCCAGATGTGCCTCCCCCCTCAATGCAGTCCTGTGAGCACCGACCATTTGCAAATCCTGTTAGGAATGAAAACTTTCCAATCAGCGTTTTCTTAATAAAAAAATTGCAGCAGGAATATCCACAGCATGTGCTGGCTCTGCCCAGTGCAGATTTAAACATTGATAAGAATTATAAATTGAATATACGTATACACACACACACACATATAAAATTCCAGGTATGGTGGGCTAGCAGGTACATAAGGGGGACCAAGATCCATCCCTGTGCACTGTGGTTTCAAAATCATCTAGAAAACATCAAGAAATGCACACGTTTAAAAAGGATCTGAAATGATACAGACACAGCTTGAGTCTGTAAGGCTTCTACAGTTATTCTAACACCACCTATTTTAGGAGACTATGTGAAAATAGCCAATCCCCAGTATTTGTTACCAGGAGATGTGAGGGAGTGCTGGTTATGTGCAGGTTGTTTTGTTCCCCTGTGGTAAGACAATACAGCTCTAAAAGTATCTCGAGTATAGAGTTCAGCCTTTGCAGTGGGCAGAAGCTTTAAATGAGCACTGTAAGCAGAAAAACATCGTAATTGAACATCCAAGATATTTTCACGCCAAAATTTAGGATTATAATTAAGAGTAATTCTGTCTTTGCTGAGGGTTAGTTATTTTGGACCATTTGGAGGTCACCCAGGATGTTATCCTACTACAGAAGAATAAAATAAACAAAATGGAGAGACCATATTTAGATTACCATATTTATGACTTTGGAGATTTGAGATGGAATGGTTCCTCACCAGCTCTACCCATTTAGACCTCACTGCAGCCAAAGCCACTGACCTTGCTAGCTGTACACCCCTGTGTCAGAGGAGGCCACTGGGCTCAGGCCATCTGACCTGCTTTAAACAATCCTTTTAGACTGGGAAGAACAGGTCCCAAGTCATCTTGAGTCCAGCATGATCAATCCCACCCAAAGGTGACCATTTTGGACAGGACAGAGAAAAGAAGCTTTGTTCAGCAGAAGATACAACCCACACTCGTCCTCTGGCATGAAGATGAGATGTACAACGAGCTGAAAAAACAGAAACCAAGTTTGTGGGAATTCAGAACAGAAAAGGAATGTGTGTTTTCTCTGAGTTGCCAAAAACATGTCTATTTAATAATTCTACAAAACTGAAATCCTGAAAAAAAGCCCCCAACTATGTTTGGGAAGAGCACGACAGGGCGCCTCCGGCAGAAGCTCTTCAAATCCAAGAGCCCTGAGTGGGCCCCTTCCCCAGATGAAGCCACCCTCCAGCAGATGCACCCCAAGGTCCCAGCTCCCTCTGCCTTTTGCAGGCACCAGTATGAGTATAAAAATAACCCTAGCTGGAACTGGGTAATGAAGGTACTGTGCTAATCAGACTAATAGAGAGGCTCAACAGCAGGATCACTGACTGGATGGAGACAGGTTTCATTCATGGCTGCTACTGGCTTATCCTGGAGGAGAACTGCAACAGCCTGGCCTCCCCCAAGAGCTGCCAGTGCCCTGCCTGAGAGTGTCCTTAAGTGTCTTCAGCTCAGCAGCTCTGCCTGCACATGAAGAACTGTTGTCTCACAAAATCAGCCAGTCAGCAAAATGTCCCTTCCATCCGTGCCTCCCGGGTCCCCTCCTGAGGAGCTCTCTGGGGGGCATGTCTCGTGTTTTACTTGTCACACTGAGCTCTGCCAAAGCCACATACATACTCTGCAATTAAACAATATCCTGATCCAAGGGAAGAGGCAGGGCTAGAAGGCAGCCCTTGGCTAGAGAACAGAGGGAACAGCAAGTTGTGGGGAGCTGGGATACTGCTGGGAAGGCAGGAGGTGGGAATGGCTGCAGGAGAGCAGGGAAAGCTCAGCAAATCCTGGAGCAGCTACTGATGCACGGAAAAAACTGAAGGTACCATGTGAATCAGGCTTCCTACACCATCCCAAACTGGAGTACATGACAAATATATACCTTTTTCTGAAGTTTTACGTTTGTTTTATAGCAAAATTAAATTCTCTCTGGAAGTGTTTGCAGCAGAAGTTGGATGAGACCCTGAGCAATCGTATCTAGTGGAAGGCGTCCCTGCCCATGGCAGGGGGTTAGAGTGAGATATCTTGAAGGTCCCTTCCAAGCCAAACCATTCTATGATCCTGTTGCTGAGTTCTCCTACAGCAGCACAGTTTGCCATGGAGCTCATGGGTGGAGGGCAGGAAAAGCAGCCCTGGTTGTTTGGATCAGTGCACAGCCTACATGCAAATGCAAAGAGATGCCGTCCCGTGGAGGTTGTGATGTGGTGTATCAGCCAGAGTCCGAGCTGAGTGGCACGGATAACACCAGGAGATGGAGTCTCCTGAGGTGCCTTGGGAGGACCATGAGCAGCCCAGGGTGCAGGAGCTGTTGTGTGCCCGGGGCCAGGCTGCATGTCAAGACATCACCAGAATTCACGCCTGCATCCAGGTGGAGAGGAGGCGGATGCAAACATGCAGGCAGCGTGGGCTGAAGCTTCCTGGTCCAAATCTGAAGCACAGTTTGAGGAGAATCCAGGGCTCCAGAGAAAATGTGTAATTAGGAGTGTTTCAGCACTTAATTGACAGGGGAATTGGTCACAGAGGCACCGAGTCACTTGTCAAAAAGGCCACCTTATGCTCATCTTTATCTTCAAACATCTCAATATAAATAAAATCTAGTCCTTGGCACTCCTGCCCAGAAGGGGAAGCCACCGGAGCCATCAGTAATCATCCTGCTAATGCTTGCCAGAAAATAATCAACTTGCTCGCTTGCTGGCGAGTGAGAGGAACCAACCCCCAAACTCATCTCCTTCTCTGCAAATAACAGATGGGAAACTGCGTTTGTCCAGAGAATCGAGCTGCGAAATAAGACAGTGCCATTTCATCCTATGAGTCACTTCTCAAACAGTTTCCTTTCTCTGGTTAGCACTCCCTGAACCAACCCCAGGCTACTTGAGCACGTCTCCTCTCTCCAAAGGGTGTCAGGAGGCACTGACCCCCACGAGGTTCTGCAGTTTCAAAGACAACCTCCAGCCCCTGCACCTCGTTGCTCGGTCCATCTTTCCCTGCACCACGCTACCACGGACACAGGGATGAAGCACACAACCAAAGGAAATAACTGCACGCCCAACAGCTTTGCAACTGACCTCGATCCGCCGTCATAGGCAGGACGGTGCTCCCCGGCAGCATCCCCCATGGCTAGCTCCTCAGGAAGTGAGAGCATCCCCTCCTTCACTGCTTGCCCTTGCTGGCAGAGAGGAGCAGATGGGCAGAGGAAACCTTTCCAGCGCCAGAGCCAGCGCTGCTCCTCTGCTCCCCCCGGAGCGCGGGTCCCCCGCCAAACAAGGCGCTGCCTAGCTAAGCAAACCGGCAGTGCCGCCGCCCGAGGCAAAGGGACAAGTCCTTCCAGTTCATTAGGGAAGGTTTCTTGTGCGATTTGCTGCCTCACTAGCTCCTGTTTAGACAGCCTTTGTTCCTCGTCCGCAGGAGCGCATGAAAGATTTGGACGTCTGTACGTGCTGGGAAGATGCTGTTCCCTGGGCCGGGCAGGGAGCACAGCAGAGAGCTCATCCCGGGCTTTAACCTCCCGAGCTCTGCACGCCGAGGTGCTCTAAGTGCAGCCCCAGGTCCCTCTCGCTCCGTAATGCGGGACTTCCATGGGAGCCCTCTCGGCCAAGGAAAGCCTAATGGCTTGCTTTGCCTTTTTCTGCTGCTGCTCCCGTGCCCTGCCGCCAGCCGAAGGACAGACGTCCTGAGTAACAGGAGCCTCCGGTGCTGCTCACTCATTGTCTCCTGCAGAACTAAAATAGCAGCCTGGGAGGGAGCAGAGGAGCTCAAAACTTTCCATTCCCTGGTACCTCCTGCCCAAAGAAGAGGAATACATGAGGCCACTGGGCTCCTCGGGGTGTCATGTGCAGCAGCGATGCAATTCACAGCTATAATGCTATAAAGAGCACAGGCTCTCCCAGTAAATAGACTTGTAACAGACCAATTTAAAAGCAGCCCAGTTTCCTATTAGTAACACAGAATAAAATCATCCATTTACTGCATGGCTCACATTTATTCAGCTCTGAGTGGTCCCTGTTGTAGCCTTGCTCATGAGCTTCCAGCTCCTTTGGGAACCCTCCTGGACAACTACAGCAATGGGAGATAATGGCTGTAGCTCAGGGACTAAACTAAACACTGTTGAATATTTAAAAGTTCTTTCACCCCCAAACTTTGCACTACCTTGGCCGCATCAACATCTGAGTATAGCACAGCAGTGATGAGGGCAGAGAGGAGCGTGATCCTCTGACCCATGTGTCTAGGATGGAAGATTTTAAACACTAAAAACAATTCTGGTGCTGGCATAAACAGCCCAAAGTGTTTTCAGAGACAGGGTTGCAGACCTGATGTTATGGCCTCACACTTTCTCCAGACTGAAGGAGCCAAGTTAAGTTTAATTTTTCCTGGGCTAGTGTGTATTTATGAGTGAAGCCACTGGAATGAAAAACTTGTGTGAATGAACACATCATAGTGGATCAGTGCATCAAAGCAGAGTGTATCTTCTGCCTTTCTTTTTTTCTTGTTGTTGTTATTCTGGATTAAATATGTAACAAATGCTCTTGCAGAATTTAGGGCCTGAAGATAGACAAGCCACTGCACAATCTTTTTACATACCTAAACAGACTTAATTGCTCAATTATTCCAGATAAACACGATAAGTTGCCTGTTATGAATAATTTATAATCCAGCTAGCCACACAATCTGTGAAACACAAATCTATGGCTGCAGCAAAAGAAATGCAAGCAGATGCCATGATCCAAAGACACCCTTCTGGATACTAAATACTGGTCAAAGAGGCAATAGGCTGCCCGGGGCAGGTTTGATCTTCCACAAAACCCTCTGGACAGCCCAGACCTCCATCTTGGTTATTGTGTTGTTGAGAGGATGCAATTATTAATAAATGAAATAGAGACAAAGTATGGGTGTACACCTTGGAGGAGGCAGGCACAGCACACACTCCCCCTCCTGTTCATGGTCTGGACATGGCTGAGTGTCCCATACAGCCCTTCCTGGGTTGTACTGGTTTCCCCAGGAATTGCACCAGATGATGGTGATGAGCTGCAGTGAGGCACGGCAGGATGCAGTGCTGGAGGCTGGAGGCTCACAGGGCTTGCCACAGGGGACAACACTCAGGGTGCCAGGGAAGAGATAAGGCAAGGAGCACTGCCAGGGGGAGGAAAGGTCCCACCCAGCCCGAACTTACCATGCTTGGATAGGAGAGACCTGAGAAGGCAAACTGGAAGGAGTCCAGAAGAAGGGTTAATCCTAAACCCATGACAAAGCCATCCCAGGCAGCTCCCTTCCCAGGGCAGAGAGGAAACACACCAGGCAGAGGGGCAGGTACCAGCTCCTGACTCCAGTGACCCCAGACAAATGCAAGGGGCTTTCCCACAGGGCTCAGGGCCCTACCACAAACCCTGAGCCTCTTTATGACTCTCTGAGAAGCAGAGGAGAGGCAATGGGTAGATTTCTTCCAGCCTGGGAACCCCTTCCCAGAAACAGCTTCTCCAGTCACCAGCGACCTATTTTAAATTAGAATAGGTTTTTGTGTTGGGAACTCCTATCCCCGTCCAAATATACCTGGACATCCAAATTCACCTGGCATAATGACATAAGTCATCATCTACTAAATAAAATTTACACAAGAATCTGCAAACAATTAGTTTGCATAGTTATCTGTAAATCCACATCACTTTTAATTGGGTTTTTATAGCTATTATTTAGCCTTGAAGAAGGGGCTACTTCACTGACAGCCAGTCTACAAGAGCAATCACCCTGTCATAAAAAAAATAAAAGCAAGATTAAAACTGATCATTCAAATAATGATTTGATGAGAGTTGGAGTTGTTCAGCCTAGAAAGTGAAGACTCTAGGGGCCCTTAGAGCCCCTTCTAGTACCTGAAGAGGCTACAAGAGAGCTAGAGAGGGGCCTTTTACAAGGACATGGAGTGACAGAAAAATAGGGAACAGCTTCACACTGACAAGAGGGCAGGAATAGAGAGGACATTGGGAAGAAATTAATTACTGTGAGGGTGCTGAGGCACTGAAACAGGATGACCAGGGAAGTTGTGAACTTACCATCCCTGGACATGTTCAAAACCAGGTTGGATGGAGCTTGGAATTACCTGGTTTAGTGGAAGGTATTCCTGCCCATAGCAGGAACTGGAATGAGATGAGCTTTAGGGTCCCTTCCAACATAAACCATTCTGGGATTCTAGTCTATGGTATTTTGCTTGCTGAGCTGAAGTCAGCATTGCCATGGAGATCTAAACCAATACACCAGAAAGGTGAATAAATCCTTAATGAAAAAGAATCCTGCTACTTGAAAGATTGTCTTTTCTGTCACAACCCAAGCCAAAATTTCAAGTGACCCCATTCAGGAGTTTTCTGCAGCCTTCCTGAATGGGGACCCACAGTATTGCCATAGATTAACCTGCTTAGGAGACCTCAGCATAACTGAAAACCCTGGGCAAGTTTACAACAAAAGCCTGTTTAGTTCAGCTCAAATAAAGGGTCAAGAACTCAACTGCAAGACTACAAACTGCTACAAAAGAGAAAAGCACTACAATAGAAATCACTCAGGTAAAACAACAAAAATATTGCAGAAGCAAATGCTCTTCTAGGGCTTCTTAGCTTTCCTTTGAAAGACCTCCAACAAGCAGCACACAGGCAGTGCCAGCTGCAGTGCTCCACGTCCATCCAGACAGCAAGAAAACTACAGAGGTGCAAACTGCACAGTTCAAGCTGATTTCACCCTGCTTTGATTTGCTCCAATGCCAATCAGAAACCCCTTCTGAAGAGAAACACGAAAACTTGTTGTCATGCCCTGGCTGTAAAGCCAGGTGACTCGTGTATAATCACCAGCCATGGGACTGACTCTGATGACCCACAGGGCTCATTTTAAGCAGGGGAGATAGCAGCAGTGACCACAGCTCCCCTCACTTTTGGGGGAGAGATCTTGCCTCTGATTTTCAAGTATCATGCATCAAAATACCCAGCTGAACAGTGGGAGCCACGCTGACTGCAAGCAATCAGCCCCAAACTGCCTCAAACCGGGCAGAGAAGGCATGGATTGGCCAGCAAGTGGGAAGCAGCAGGATCCACGCACCAGGAGGGAAAAACATTTGATATCCAAATAAACACCACCTTCCCATAAGCTTTTATCTGCCCACAGCCTTGTCTGTTGGCGTGGGCTGACTCCTGGCACACTGCAGAGAAAGAAAAGGAGGAGCAGGTCTGAAGCACGGGGTGCAGCAGGCGTTGGGATGCGGCACAGCACACGGTCCAAGGGGATGCTGCTCTTTTTGGTGCACAGTGACCTACTCCTGCAGGACAAGGGTCTTGCCATGCCAAGATCTTTGCTTCCCAGTAGGATGCAGGCCGGATGGCATTGGACAAGTGCCGGCAGCTGGAAGACACGGGAAAAGGCATTGGATGGAGAAGAAGAGTGACTTGGGGTAAGAGCTTGAGCTGGCCAAAATCATTAGGAAGGGCACAGAAGCTTTCAGTTTTTACTGTAAGAGTGACATTGTCCAATTTTGGCTCTTGGTTGGAGATCCCTCAGTGCAGTGGAGCTCTGCAGAGCTCTCCAAATGACATGTCATTCAAAACCATCAGATCATGAGACTTTTTTTGTGCAGAACTGCACAAAATTTACACCCAGGATCTGCATAAAGCATTATTATTCCAACATCTCCCCCTGGTTTCAAAAGAGATTTAGCACCTGGAATTAGTTATATTTCAGAAGTTGCTGGATTTTTTTTCCCTTCCTAATTCAATAAAGCAGTGACAATTGTCTGCTGAGAGCAAGTAGTGGGATCCCAGAAGCAGCTCAAAGACAGATGGCAGCAGCAGCATGCCTGTTTGGGGATAGTTCTCAAAGCACTCTCCAATTTGAAAGCCACAATCATATCAGCTGGAAAATTAATATGGCAGGTCACAACATAAGGTAGAGTGTGTAAAAATAAATTTCAGGGCATTTAGCTGGCCTGGCCCAGCATCTCCATACTGACTTGGTACTCCAAGAAAAAAATCAGGATTCATGTCCCAATCTGCCAAAGGTCCCTTGAGCAGGCTGCTGAGGAGAAGGTGACGGCACCATGCATGGGGTACAAGGGCTCACTTTAACTGGGCTTCACCTTTAGGGATGGATCCCAGAACTGTTGGTCTTACACTAACATACTGTGCTCCATCAAATACTGAGAGTATTTGCTTTTCTCAAAGCTTGAAAGGTTTTGCAATACGTAAAGCATGTGGGCAAAACAGAGGCAGGTGAACCCAAGGACAGGCCTCTCCTACAGTAAGTATGCTCCTTATTTCAGAGGAATCCAGAAATACAGGTAATTCAACTCTTTCTCAGGTCCCCAGAGTAATTTTAACACAGACCACTAGTTTTTAGCCAAACCTCTCCACTAGACCTGGTATTTTATCTAGTGGGCATCATACTGAGAACAGAGGTTCTCAGGGGGAAAGGGCAGCAAGCAGTGCCTTCCAGGAGATCAGGACAGGCATGGGATGTCTTGTGGGGAGGAAGGGCAACATGGTATACCTGAGAGAACAGGAAGGTCTGAACAGAAACAGTAAGCAGCTCAGAGCCATGACAAAGCTGTTTTTGGAGGAACCTCATATTCAAGGAGTCATAGGGACATGCCCTTTACAGCTTCTAGGGTATTCTGCAGTTAGAGGGGAAAAAACCCAAGAACTAAAATCCCAAGGGGAGCTCCCAGTCCTAGGTCCAAGCCCAGCAGTGCCCCACTCCATCCCACCCAGCTGGTTGCTGCACTACACGTGCAGCCCTATATGTCTGCGTCCTTAGCAGGTTTTTAACGGGGAACGCTTGCTGATCCTGCGATTCCTGCAAAGCTGAGCTACGAGCAGTGACAAGCTCGTTTGCTCTTTGGGGACAGGGCTTCAAATAGCTGCTGGCTTGTGGCAATTAAAACGGGCAGAGCAGTGCCTGCGACTCCAGCAGCCCGCGCTGTGACTGATGCAAGCGCCGGCTGGAGCGCTCTGATAAGGACGTTGGATGATTCAGAATAATCTGGGCTTTGCTGAACAGATGAGCCCGAGTGTTTGTGCTTCTGCTTCCGTCTAATGGGAATACTGGGCTGTGCTCACTGGAAAGGGGAGAGGGCGGCTGCAGGTAGGAGGGCACCAGAACCTCCTCTCGATAAGACTGATGGGCACATCTCTGCTGCCTGCCACTCGGGTCTCTTTCTTCCATGGAGGTCTCCAACTTGAGGGTCTGGCCAGTCTGCCTCCTCAGCTTGGACATAGCAAGGGGGTGGCAAAGGAGCTGGGGAGGGAACAAAAAGTCAATGTAAAAACTTCTCATCCTGAAGGTTTTTTGCAATGCTGTTGCACAAACAGCTGGGCTTGATTAAGATACAGGAGATGGGCATCAAAGTGGGCAGGGAGTAAAAGAGGAAGGGAAGGGACACACTTGTTGTTCAGTCTTCAAAAACAACTTCTAGCTGGTGTAGTGCTGCATTACCTACATGCCTTAACTCCTTCTGACAAACCTTTAATCTCACCAGCCTGCTGCATAGTCTACTCCCATTCCATTAAGATCACATTTTGCTCCCTGGATTTCCAGAGCCATTCTAACAATTTGGCTTTGATTTACTCAAAGCAGAAAGCCATGCCACCGGCGCAGTCTATTTACAACATAAACTGACTCCAGAATGGAAATATCCCCCCTTCGGCTGTCCTTGATCAAAAGGTTTGTAGCTGAGATAAAACACCATTTAAATCAGAGTTAAAATAGTCAGTTTTCATAGTCTGTCAGCACCATACCCCTCAGACCTAGGCTGTCCAGGAGCACAGCTGCATATCATCTCTGAAAAAAGCTGGGTATGGCAGAAGGGTGAGGTCTGGGAGCAAGGCTTGAATTAAGGTGGCGAGAAATACTTCTGCAAGCACAAACTGCTGTTCTGCAAACACCTTACTGCATACACAGGACTGCTTTCAGAAATCTGTGAGGCTTTTCAGTCCACCACACTATGTAAATCCCTTTTTAGCCTCTAAATGTGACCATGGCCAAGAGGCAGGGCCAGGAAGAAGCAAGGTGGTTCATTGTGGTGGGAGCCCACACAGCTCTAAAAATAGCACTGGTGATCAGCTAAATTCAGGTTACAAAAGACACTGACAAGATGCCACCACCTCTGTCTTTAAGGACCAGACAGACCTTGTATGTCACTATAATTCAAGGTGGGAAGAGCCATGTCACAACATCTCCTGTGCTGGGGTTGTCCCACTGGGCACCCCTTGCTGCACCAAAGATGCAGACCCGGGACAGCACCGTAGGGGTGGGTGCAGAGTGGGTGCTAAAGTGCCTGACACCCTCCATTACAACCACCCTGCTCTCTGCAGCTTGTAGAAAGACCGTAAATAGGAATGAATTCAGCTAGGATTAACTCAATCCCCATCAAAGCACTGAAAGCTCTTGAAGTTTCCTCCTAAGCGCTCCCCGAGGCAGCGCAGCGTTCCGGCAGCAAACACACATCACAAACCAGAGCGCACAGGCGAGGGCTGTACAGCCCAGCGCAGCTCCTGCTCTCGGCGCTGCGGCGTGTGCACCAAGAGGGACCTGAGGAACACTCAAACACTGAGCGAATTCACACACTCCACCGGTAGGAAAACCTGGAGCAGCACCCGTGTGAGCAAAATATCCCCATCCACTACCACGGGCTGTAAGGGATCTTTATCCCTCTGCCCGGGGATGTTCAGGGGGAGGGAGGGAAAGCAAGGAGCCGCCACAGCAAAGCTCTCAGAGACAGGGAGCCGCTGACTCGGTACCCTGCTCCACTATGAAAAGCTTGACAGCCGCTTCCGATCCTCAGCCGGCTTTTCTTTTTAATGATGAAGTGATTTGGGAGTTGAAAGCCAGAGGAAAACCATTTCTCATCCAAGCAAACAGCTTGTTGTAACTTAATGTACCGAGGGAAGGAGGGCGCGGGGTGGCGGCGGCTCAGCCCGTGCGGCTTGCTGGGCTCGGCATTTAGCGAGCGGCAGAAGACGCCGAGCGGAAAGGAGGCCACTTCCCATCCCTCGGGAGGGCTCCTCTTCTTCACTTGCAGTTGTTTTAATTACCCCTCTGCACCGCAGCTTCGCTCCAGCCTGCGGGAAGCCACGCTCTCCCGTGCCCTCCGAACAATGTAACATGTCACCGCAGCCCCTGCTGCGTCCCCGCGGCTCAGCCGAACCAGCCGTGAGCGGAGCGGACCCACCCCGAGCAACACCGGCCCCCTCAGTCACCGGCAACCGTTTAGCCGAGATCTTCTTTGACATTTTCTGCCAGCGAATTTTGCATTATTTGAATCATCCACGCAGAGCACAGCAAAAGGCGGCACATTGGGAGAAACAGCCAGAATTACTCATGAGCTTTTTCTTTTCACGGGCTCTAACTTAAATTGTGATCTGTCAAACAGATGAGTCGCACGTCATTGTGGATGGCTGGGAGAAGCTCCTGCTCGGGCTGCAGCAGGGGCCAAGAAGGCAAATAAGCCATTTCGAAGTAGAAAGTCTCAGCAAGAGCAAGTGTGCTACTCTCCAGCTTCATTTGAGTTGCTTCATTCAGTGTTAATCACCCCATTAAAAAATTAAAAGTCCACCAAGGAATAACAGACACATCCTTCACTGCAATGCTGCAGATACAGGATGGAACACCTGGTGCAGGGATAAAGGGATTAAGAGGTGAAGGGCAACAGTGAGGAAGGGCTAAAACGAGGCAAATAGGCATACACACACAACCTGTTAGTTCAGGGTGATAAATCCCATGTTCCTATCAGTATTTTCTCACCATAAAAAAACCCACAGAATATTCCATGCAGCCACAAAGAGCAGATTTTTAGTGCCCAGCTCACAGGGTTCTCTTGAGGAGAGCTGTAGGGCAGAAAGCACTGGTCCCACCTGCCCATGGGGCAGATGCTGACCTCAGACACTGCGATGGAGCAGCCCTGTGGCAGCAGATGAGGCCAAGCATCCCTGCCCAGGCAGCTGCAGCCCAAATTGCTGCATCCTTAGGAGAAGGTAGCAGGCATGCCAAGCCCCAGCTCCTGCAAACAGCATCACCCACTGTCCATGCAGGTCACTGCTGGTTGAAGCTCTGCTAAAAACAAATAAAAAACTGGAATAAAACCCACATCTCACTCCTATTGCACAGCAGGATCCAATGGAAAATTTCTCCCAGATCTGCAACGTAATGCCAACGACAGATTTATTTTTACAGCTATATGGTGAAGGAGGATGATCTCAAAAGACAAATCATTCTAAAATGGGCAACTTGACTCAGCAACACAGGGGTCTGGCTGAAAATAGGGTACAACCTACCACGTACACACACAAAAAGCTGTCTAACACCACAGCAGAACAAAAACACTGCTTGCCCAAGGGTGTCCAGGGGTTTGATCTGATCACAGGAGGAAAAAACACACCTCTGAACTTGCTGACAGGTGAACACAAGGAAGGACAACTGCTGACAGAGCCAGCCCCACCTCCCCAGAGACACCAAAAGCATGACACCAGTGTGAAATGCCCCAAGGGATGCTAGACCAGAGAAACATTTATTTTTCAGACTCAACACCTATTCTTTAGAATGAGAGGGAACTATAACCTCTTAACAGAGCTTTGTGTTTATCCATGAGCACAATAATACAGGTGCAGAACATGCAGGAGATGCAGGACCACACACGTGCCAGTGGCTGAGGCTGGAGGTGCTTCATGGCCAAGAAAACAAACACTTGTTGAGGTCCCAAGGGCAGGAGAAAACCTTGTTGGCTTTGCCTTGTTCAGCTAGAGAAGAGACTGTGTTAATGTAATATCACTGTCACAGCTTATCCTCTGCCGTCCCTCCCATTGCAAAGAGCTACATCCAACATGGAGTTGATGCACCCAGAGGAAGCTCAGAAATTTGGGAAATGCCATGCCAGCATGGCCCCATGGCTTCTCAATAAAGAGCCAAAGAGGTGAAGAACACTTTGGTTGCTTGAAAAGGCAGGGAGAAACAAGGGAGATCAAATTTCTCAGAATACTCATGTTTAATTATCTATCAGAAAGCAGATCCCTGTTTTCATCCAGTCTTTCAGTGCTCAGCCCTGGGTGAAAGCACTGATTCCAGCTAGGATTCTACCCACATTGCACAGCATCAGAGACCTGTGAATGTTTGGATGCTGAATGAATGACAGGCAGGAGAGGAGATGGATGAGAGGAAGAGATGGGATTTCACCGCCATTAATAACAGCCATTGATTTAATGTAGAACTGATAATCCCCCTGGCCTGCTAAGCACAGCCCTTGCCTTGCAGGGTTTCTAAACCAGTGGTCACTAGTCAAGCCAAAGCCTCCTGCAGGGTAAGTAAGTTAGACTGGGCCCCTAACTCACAAATATGCTGGGTTTTACTGAAAATTAGACACCAACGTGGTGCAATGTGTAAAACTGGGACAATGAACCAAATGAGAAATGGGATCCTTTGAAAGCAGTGTAAGAAGAGCTTCACAATTTCAATATTTGAGGTTTTTTCAGTCGTTTGCTAAATGACTGAGGTGATGCTGCGGGCAGGCACCACTCTTGACAGTGGTGGAAAAGGCTTTGGACCACAGACATTTCTCCACTGCCAACAAGCCCCATTCCTCCCACCAGAGATGCTCTGCATTGTGTAACCCTTCAGCTTCCCCCAACTTCTTTTTTCCAGTTTGAGTTACCCAAATTTTCTTATACTACTGAGCAGAAAACCATCTGCTGTGAGGTTATGACAGGATAAACACAGCCCTACACAATGCTCACATTATTTCAGTCTCATCTCCTCAGCTGATGGTCTATTTTCCATTAATACAATTTAAACATTTACTTTAAAACTTTAAATTATTTTTATGGCTATCTCCTCTTGCTACAGATAACTCAAGAGGTGCTGAGAATTTTCCTCTCCTATCAAACAACCCTGACCACTGTTGGGAAACCAACCAGCAAGTTTTTAATTCTCCTTAAGACTTTTTATGTTTCGCTTGCTGAAGGTCCGTGATCAAAGGTTTCTGATGAGCTTACATGGCACAGAGCACGCAGGGAACAGATTTGCTCTCAAATATTTTAAATATTTCATAATTCATTATATTCATAGCATTAAAAGTACAAAGAACCTCTTCAATCTCCCTAAGTGGAGCTAAAAACGTGGGGCAGAACTGAAGTTTAACAATTATAAGTCATAAATACAGCCACAAATATAGCAAATAAAATCAAAACAGCTTGGGGAAAAAGCAGGGCCTTCAAAAAGAAAGTAATTTGGTAAAGAACACACATGTATAAACATGTTCCTTTTATTCAGGGAGGTACATCTGAATATTTATGAAACTGCCTCTAATAAACGCTACTTCAAATTGAAAAAGGCACAGTAGAAATGTAAGGCAGACAAGAAAGGTTTCCTATAATCCTAAGTGATTCCAAACAGACCTATTAGGCAGCCAGGCATTTTGCGTTTCATTTCAGCTCTAACTAAAGCACACGTTTTAATGCTGTGCTGCTGCTCTTGATTAAAATCAAACTCAAGTTCCTCGTGTTTTTGGTTTAGTGCTTAGGATGGTGAGAAAACAAATTAAAAGAAACCCAACAAATTTTAAGAGAAGACTGAAGAAGAAATTAATTTATCAAATTAGCAATGTGCAGCAGCACTTCAAAACCCCAGAGAAGCAGAAAGGATGCCTGCAGGTTACTCCTTATGATACCAAACAGAGCAAATCCAATCAGATGAACATGCTGCTGGATCAGTCAGGCGAAAGCCACAGGAGCGGCAGAACAAAGTGAAAGATGTATAAAAAGAGGATTTTCTAAACCTATTGTACTGGTTTGAAACTGAGCTGTTCCCCCTGGAGGAGATGACAGCATCATTGGTTTGGTCCTGCAGAACAAGCTGTCCAAAAACACCCTCAGAGACAACACAGAGGAAAAGTAGAAAAAAAGTTTTGATGAGAAATTAAAAATCATACTAGAATGTGAAAGCTGCAATGTTGCACTCAAAATAACACATCTCCATTCAAAAACCTATTTTCTGCACAGGACTGGAAACAAACTGCTAGATTTTAGCACATTATTTAAAAACTTGTTGTCTTTAATGGTACCACCATTGCTCCCTGCTTGATGATTCCCTTTCCTTGCTTAAAATAACTGTCTATGGCAAGAGCACTGACCTTCAGGAATAAGTGAATGAACAAGGAAAGCAGCCCGCCAGCACACGACCAAATTGAAAACGATGACAGCAGCTATTTCGGGGCATGGGATGAACAGAGGGAACAATATAATTATCTACATGTAAAATATGAGTGACACCAGCAGCAGACAGGAACTTCTGTTTGCCCAGTCTTGTGAAACAAGAACGAGCTGCTGCTCAAAGGAATAAACAGACAGTGAAATAAAAACCCAAAAAGAGATTTTGTTTTTCTCAGCAAGAGATCACCTCAAGATGCCACAGAAGCTGATTGCTTCGTCAGCACTTGCTTTTAAGATAAAATGACCATCAAGCCAAACAAAAAGGAATAAAATAACAGCCAAAGAAAAATATACCATTTCAAAGGGAATTATGTGCTTCTGAGGAGAAGGTACTACTGAAGTACAAAGTGAAGGTGGTGCAGTCAACCCTCCTTTGAAAAATCTGCTCTTGGAGTTGAAAGGGGCAAGATAGGGCTTGACGGATTACAGCTCATACACTTAAGTCCATCATTTCCTTTAAATATATATTAGTAAAAGCTATTTTATGCTATGGATATATATACAAGTAAAAGACTAATGAAAACAAAGTGTTTATACAAGATTTATACCCCAGATCTCAAAACAGTTTGAGAGATCATTATGCCAAACCAGCCCTGCGGCTCCTACCTCACTATGCCAGTGGTTTCTGGCAGTTCCACAGACTGCACAGGAGAGGATGTACCAAGCAAAACACAACTTTGGTTTTCTTGGGTTTGATTTTCTCAGAAAATGTGGTGTTTTTGATGATTTATTCCTGCTAGAGAGCCTGGAAAGCAGAAAGAAGTCACAAATTCCTATCTACTGCAGCACAATGTGGTAGTATCAACTATACACACGAAAGTACATTCATAAGGAAATGCAAACAGAGAACACAACACCTCATGAGCAATGCTGTGCAGCCACCCTGCAGCACTTGCTGGGTTGGAGGAACCAGACTGTGTGGATGTTTTCTGTGTGAGGGGACGCAGTGGAGCAGCTGGGCCCAGCATGTCCACCCTTGGAAGGTTCCAGGACCCAACGGGGTACAGCCTTGAGATCCCTTCCCTGCTTGCTGCTGTGAGGAGAGGTTGGAACAGGTAACCTCCAGAGAGCCTTCCCAACCCAGCTCCCACCACCAAGACAGAGAGTACCCTTCCAGCTGCCTTCACTACCCCCCAGTTTCAGCACCAGGATGCTTCAGGCACCTCTCTGTGTGACTCTGGAATAGCAGCACAAGGAATGATGTTGAGGAAAATGAGTCACACTTCCAACAAGGCAGCAACCCACTGCTGCTCCCCCAGCCAGCCCATCACACAGGCTGCTAACATGAGCTGCAAACACTTCTCTTGGACAACTGTTTTCATCCCCCAGCTCCCACAACGACCTACTTACAAGTCATAAGGTTGCTTGCTGCTGAAATGCATATTAAACTCAGGACAGACAAAAAAACAACCTCTTTTTCCATTTCAGGTCCAATTTTTTTAATTTGATGTATAAAAATGCTCTGCAGTCAAACACATTTCTGAGGGCACAGAGACCTAGAGATGCCTAGAGCAAAATGGCCTAGAGCAGTTAAGCAAAGTATCTCTGCACAGACATATTTTAACATTGTTATCTGCAAGAGAGACTCGGGGTAGGGCCCACTGTGGGTAAGCTCTTGGGGCAAAGCAGAAGAGACAAAACCAGAAACTGAGAACTGTTGCATTTTTATTTTGTTATTTCCTTGTTAACTGATACTGTTCAGAGTAACTGTACAACTTTCAAGGCAATGCTTGGACACCAAACTAACGTTTGGCAAATCTAATTAAAGATGAAACTTATAAGCAAAACAGAAGAGTAGCCCATGGCATTTCTTTGCAGGACTCTGAATTTCCACCTCAGGGCTCTTTATTAAGATCTGACACCTTATTCAGACCTTTGCAGAAGTAAATACCTGTGAAGTAATATCAGGAACCAGCTAATTATGCATCATTATAGTAGGGGTATCTCCTTCATGGGGCAAGACAATTTACAAGGGCATGTAGTGACAGGACAGGGGGGAGAGGGTTAAAATTCAAAGAGAGTATGTTTAGACTAGATAAAAGGAAAAAAATTCTTTACTATCAGCATAGTGAGGCATTGGAAAAAGTTGCCCAAGGAAGCTGTGAATGTCACATCCCTGGAAGTGATCAATGCCAGGCTGGATGGAGCTTGGAGCAACCTGGTCTAGTGGAGGGTATCCCTGCTCACAGGAGGAGGCTGGAACTACATGATCTTCAAGGTCCCTTCCAACCCAAACCATTCCATAACTCTATGATTTCTTCCATCAGGATAAAGGACTAGAAGGCAGGAGTTCCTCAAACAATGATGTTTAGACACCACTGCATCTAGCATCAGCAGCAAGCATTGCATGCTTACCAGAAAATGGCTACTGACAGTAAATCCTGGGTATCCAGGGGGCCTCAGTGCCTAAATCCTGTCTTATAAGCACTGGAGTGGCACAGTTGCTTTCCAAAGCGCAGCTTTAAGTTTCTGTTTTAAGATCAGAAACTCCTGTGGTTTGGCTCTTTACAGCTGAAAAAACCATCCAATCACTTCCTACCCTGTGCAGAGATGTGTGACCCGAGAGATTGGCACAGGGAACCCCTCACCTCAGCCAGCCCCAGCACCCACCTCCGGCACCGCTGCCGGATCCGCCCCCAGAGCCCCGAGCACCCATTTCACACATCCCACGGAACGCTCCTCCCCCAGCACAGCCGCGTGTTGTGCACGACTCCTGGCGCTTCCCTCCCTGCGCCGAGCGTGATGCTGCTGGAACCCACCAGAACCTGCTGTGAGTCAGGGGCTGAGACACTCTTCACCTCAGCCTGGAGTGCAGCCCCTCTGCTCCCCTCCTTGCTGTTAAGTCCTTTGACTCCGGGACAATTTTGAGAATGG
This sequence comes from Fringilla coelebs, assembly GCF_963513975.1. Classification (NCBI taxonomy): domain Eukaryota; kingdom Metazoa; phylum Chordata; class Aves; order Passeriformes; family Fringillidae; genus Fringilla; species Fringilla coelebs. Next base: position 5,681,816 of record NC_140039.1, read on the forward strand.
AGAATTCAGCTAAATATTTTGGCATCTCAGCAGAGATTGAGCCCTGCTAATCTACCAACCCCTTCAACTAATTTATCTCCCCCATTTCATCAAAGCACACATTATGTCAATTATTCCCTTATGACCAGCAGAACCCTTGCTCCTGGTCAACGCTTTGCAGCTGCCAAAAGCAAAGGTGGAACTTCCATGCTTGGAGAAAGCAAGAACCCACCCGAAGCAGCCAGGAAGGCTGCATGAGGAAGAGAAGGCATTACCTGGGTGAGGTGCGGGTTGGGGTTGAAGCCACACTGGTTGCAGACCTTGCTGTGACACTGAGTGCAGGCATTGAAGTTAGGCTGGCCGGGGGAGGAGGTGAGCTCTGTCGTCTTGCAGATGGGGCAGAGGGTGCTGCTGGGGAGGGGAGCAATCTGCGGGACGGAGTAGGGAGAGGTGGGGGTGCTGCCCCGGTCCGGTGACACCGAGGGAGACCTCCCCGAGCCCTGGCTCCTGGCGTCCACCTGCAGCGTCCTCCGCGGCCCCTCTGCCGCCGCTCCAGGCTGGCCCTGGCCCCGCATCTCCCGGGGGCTCTGGGAGCTGGGTGCAGTCTGTGCGAGGGAGGGCGATGCTGACCGCTGGCCCGCGGCCTGATCCAGCTGCTCCGGTCTCCTCAGTGTGCTGAAACACCACCAAAACACGCATAATAAGCCCAAGCTTCAAACATTTGAATGCCAATTAATGTAGAAAACTGCTACAGCACCCTCTCCCCCTCAAAATCCCAGCTCAGCCAAGAAGGCATAGCAAAACCCCACTGCCAACCAGGGAAATTGCTCAGATCAGCAGAAGGATACATGTTACCTTATGAAACAAGGCGCGATTTCAGCTTTCTCTTATATAACCCAGCGGCAGAGATGCAATTGAATTATTCGGTGTATTCTGAGTTGAACTTTAGTCAGAAAGTTGCACATAAAAACGTGCGTGAGAAGTTTGAGAAGCTCAGCCTCCTGCCAGCCAGGGCTTCCAGCACTTCTCCAGCTCAAACCAAAGCACAAACTCACTGGAAGAGGCAGTCGTGACTCTGCTTTGCAGCCTGCAGGGCCCTTTCTGCAGGGACATGACCAACACGCACTAAACTGGTTTCTCACAGCCTACTTTCACAAATGGCTGTGAAACCAGAAGCCTGCAAAGAGCCTATTTATTAAAGGAAAACCCCACCAGAAGCCTAACGGAGGCAGGAGAACTACTTTTACTTCCTCACCTATCAGGCAAAACCATGCAAGTCACAGGTGAAAGCAGATAAGGGCTTGTTTCCCAGGGGCCACAGCAGTGGGAAATCAAGAGAGAGCACATTGGCTCCCCTTTAGTAATCAGCACTGAAGTGGCAAACACAGACAACAGGGATTTTGTGGGCTGGCTGCCCCCAGCTGAACCCTCTTCTGGGTGATGTGAGTCTTGGCTGGGCAAAAAAAGCCAGCTGGGATGACTCTGGTCACCAGGACAGAGTGATGAAACTTCCCTGTGAAACCAGAGCTACTTACAAGGAGCAACCCTGAGGTCGGCATTGCACCCACCGCTGGTTCTGCAGCAGTCCCACAGTCCCATAACCTGTGTAGGATGCTCAGCACCCCACAGTGCTGAGGGATGTTCCTGGCCATCCCAAGGAGCTCTGGAGCAGCTCCAGGTGCAAGAGCTTTGAGCTGTTGTGCTGCAGTGCACAGCATGACAGCCTGCACTCCCTCCTCCCATGTGGTTTCAGGGCAGGCATCCTGTAATGTGCTGCTGATGGATCACAAGTGCATAAGAATGAATCTATGATGGAAAATATTTATCTAATTACCAAATAATTTGGTCCCTGTGCTTATCAGTAATGCCCACAAATATTTCTCGAAAAAGCAAAAGCCCTAATGCCCTCACTACCTGTGATCTACAGCTGTTTAAGGAAAAGTATTACTCAGAACCTCAAATTTAATACATTGTTGATTTACCCAAGCAGGGTCTGACCTTATAAAGGTTTAAAAAGGGAACTTAAATGCATAAAACTAATGAAATTCAAAGTGCATGTTGTCACAGTAATAGGAAGTCGGATGAAAATAAATAGTAAAATAGCACTTTGGGAATACTTTCTGGCTGCAGGTTGAAACCTACTTCTCTGGAGAAAGAATCACAATAATAATAAAGCAAAGCACTCAGGGAAAGAGTGATCTGTTCTAGACTGAAGAGAAAATTGCTCCTGGCCCTACAGTAGCACCTGCCATGAATGTTGTTGGCATGTGCTGCTCCTCCATTGTTAGTTCTGACACCCTTCAGTTCAGATTTGGGGTTTGACTCCTGATGTCAAGGGCTGCAGAGCTACTGCCTCATAAAACATATAAAACCATCTGTAGCTGGTGGAGATTGGAGAGCTCAGCCCCAGACACCAGAAGGAAGTACTGTCAGAAAGCAAAATGCACCTTCTCACTTAAATTTAATATTTCTATAAACCCTCAGCATTTATGTATTAGACACACCCTATCCTAATGATGTATTAAACAACTCTGAAATAACATTATATGGTCAAATAAATAATTGTTGTTTGGAAAAGCAGAATGGTTATTCTGCCCAGAGAAGCTGTGGCTACCCCATCCCTCAAAATGTTCAAGGCCAGGGTGGATGAGGCTTGGAGCAACCAGGGATACTGGAATGTGTCCCTGCCCATGGCAGGGGGTGGAATGAGATGGTCTGTAAGCTCCCTCTCATCCCAAACCATTCTGTGATTCTATTCCACTGCAAATTTTAAATTTCAGGGCTTTCCCCATTTGATATGAAAAACACTTGCCACCAAGTAAGAATTCTGACTCCATTAGGGAGCTGGTCAGATAACACACAGACAAGTTCAGATTTCCCACCCAAAACAGTGTGGCTCTCTTGGAAATGCAAAAGCCCACGAGGAACAATACACCAGGTGCTGTTATTTTGCCCTGAGCCTCATTGCTGGCACATAAGACACAGGAGGGTGGTTGGATGCTCACTGTCTGGCAGGTCAGTGCTGCTCCAGAGATGCTTTTCCAGACTGGGCTCGAGCTCCCTCCAGCTCCCTGCACTTTTTCAAGTGCTAAGTAATGCTGGGCCCCACCTCCATCCCATTCCCAGCAGCAGTTTCACTCCATGCACTTCTACCAACACTGCATTTATTTATTTTATAATTATCCAGGATGCCTCAACCCCCCTGTGACACAGGCTGTGCTGTCTCTCACTTGCACCAGTTGAACATACCCGTGAAATTTTAAGACCAGAAGAAATCATCTGGTCTGTCAAATACAGTAACTCAATCCAGGAGAGATGCCTCAGGAAAGAACATGAGAATAGTCATATGGAATCAAACACAGGCCCACGCTCACTGCATCTTCTGCAAGGATGATCCAATATTTGTATGATTTGTACCCATCTATGAAACCTTTTTTTTTTTTCTGTTACAAAAGCCCAAACTGCAGCTCAGCCCTATTTTGGTTTTTTTACAGGCTTTATTACTGATAGTTAACTAGCACTGGGCTGCTAACCAGTTCCAAAGAATTCCTCCCAATTCCACCAGAGTGTCTATTAACAATTAAATTGGAATGCCTTAATAAGGCAGGATTTCCTCTGTTTGATGGGGGATGTATTGATTTTGCACTGCCCTAATTGCTGAATTAGAAATATTGGCTGATATGGAGTCAAAGATCTCTGCAGGGTCCAAACTCAGCTGCACTCTGTTATCAACAGAGCAATAATTTTGTACAGCTAAAGAATATCAAGTGTTTGACTGAGTCTATTAACAATTATATTGTTAAAATTTTCATTTATGATATCCCATGAATGCTTTTTATCACAAGAAGGGCAGGCAGGCAGCTCTACTCACCTGCTCACAGTCACTGGGAGGGTGGGCAGCTGCTGTTTCCTTCCTTTTTTCATTGTTTTTAAATTGAAAAATTGTGTCTTTCTTCTTTCTTTCTAAAACTCCCTTCATTTTTCAGCACAAAGCTAAGTAACAGAAATTAACTCTCAGCTCCATGAAAGAGAGGTGGTAAAGCTGCAAGGTTGCTGCCACAGAGCCCAGAGCTAAAAATCACCCTGAGACATTAATCCATATCCAGCTCTGCCTCTCCATCAGATACTTCTGATTAAAAGGCCCAGAAATTCCCTAGTTCTGCTTGGAACAGACATGGATATGAAACCAGCCTTTCTATTTAGGGCTGACACAACACCTTGGGAGGAGATGGATAAGTACTGAGAGGGAAGAGCTGCCCAAGATGAAAACCAAGGGTCAAAGCCATTCACCACAAAACCAAGCTCAGCAGTGGGAGATGTCACAAGCACCTCAAATTTTTTTGTGCCTCATTTTTTCCCTAATGTAAAAATAACGTTTTTGCATTAAAATTACAAAAATTGGGAAAGCTTTAAAAACAAAGTCCTACTTACAGCCAAAACAAATGTTAGACTGCTTGCTGGTTAATATTTAATTTCAGAAAAACATGATTTGTCCTAAACCAGACTTTTGATGCCACAGCAGCACCAGGGAAAAGATGTCAGCAGCATCAATGGAGATAAAAGCAATGCAATGACATAGCACTGGTTTACAATTCTCTGCCAGCAAATTGGTACAGCTTTCCTATTTGGGAATTCCCAGGTAAAGTCAGGGTCTGTAGGAGGGAATTGCCCTAATTTAACTCAAGTAGGTTCATCAGTGCCACTAAATTTTACAGGCAAGACCCAGGCGTGGAGCCAGCATCCCAAGAGATGTCAACAGGCCCTTTTTCACCAGAGGTGCTAACTTGGGAGCAATAACCATTGCAAGGTAAATGCCAACACTGCTAATGTCTCTGCTATAAAATCAAGCAATTACAATATTACACAAAATCTACATGCACAGCTGGTAAATCAAGTCTTGTTGACTTGTGTGGGAAAGTTCCAAAGACAGCATTGGTTTTCTACTGATTTATTGGTTTTTGTCTAATTTCACATCCCTGCCTTGAGCACACTGGCCACATCCACCTGCTCAGCTGCCACAAATCTCTGGCAGTGATTGCATCCACAGGAACTTGGCATTTGTGGTCTGAGTAAATCCTTCAGGAGCTGCAGCCCTTCTGTGCAACTGAGAAACACGGACTGCATCCCTTCCTCTGCCTGGTGCTAAGGGAAATGGGTCCTTGCTTGCTGGGCAACTGATCTAATTACTGCATTGTAGTAGATAAAAACCATGAAAATAAGTGGCAGTGTCATTATGATTTTATAAACTGTATGCCCTGCTCAGGCTTTTCAAAGAGAAGCTGAGTTTTTCCATGGAAGGGAGCTCCCAGCTTCAAAACCAGATCAAAAATCAGCAAAATGAGGACAAGCAAGTCTTTTCTGTTAGTAGAAAAAAAAAAGAGGGAAAACTGGGGAGAAAAAGAGGGAAAATTATTGTTTATCTGCAGTAAAACCAAGGAGATGAGCAGCAAACAACTCAAGATAAAGCATGAAGAGAGACATGTGAAGAGGCTCACACCCAAAAAAGGGAGGCTGGGCTGACCAACAAGAATTAGAGCTGCTCAGCTACGAGCAGAGATTTGACCTAGTTGGTTTGACTGAAACCTGATGTGAACATCCACATGACTGATTTTAAGAATCACTGAGTATAACCTATTTAGAAAAAAACCAGGTAGCTAAACAAGCAGGCAGTTGTACTCTAGGTCAAAATGGCACTGGGTTTGACTTGGAAAGACATAATTCTGAATGGTTATGGGTTAGCAAAGGAACAGCACGGGATAATAGCAAATGTTAGCTGGTATACACTGCCTGTCAGCAAGTCTGACTAGAAAATAGGACAACCCTTTTAATAAATAAACAGAAAAAGAAGTGTCTGATGTGGAGGGCCTATGATTTCAGCTCTGTGCACTGAAAATCTCACACTAGTGATGCTCGGATATACCCCGAGCTTGGGTGTTCTATTGGGGACAGCTTGGAGCTCTAAAAAGTCCTACATCCAACACAGGGAATCCTGTATCAGTCTCTGCTTTGACAAAAAAAAAAAAAAAAGCCCCCAGCAGTTACAGAATTAAGCACCTGCTTAAATCCAAGTGCCCCTAAACTAATTACACTGATGTCCATGCAGAAAGAGAATCACTCTGGAAATGGATGGTTTAAAAACAGCGAATGCCACACAGCAGAAATCAAAATAAAAAATATGAAATGGTGACTAGAAACTGTCAGGGAGTATTTCATTAGATGGCAACACAAGCACTCTTGTGAAAGGCCACAGTATTTAATGACTTGCTTTTGTGAGCAGTGGAAAAACCCTGTTCTCCTGCAGCTTTGTGCTCTAGGGTTGCCTTATCCCCGTCAAATAAGATGCAGCTTCTGTCAGGCATTTTCCCAGTGACTGAGGCATCCCTAAAGCGCATCTCCTGATGCTGACAGTGTACTTGAGCTCCTGCTTCCACCCCATCTGGTAATCATGCAGGTCCTTAACCTCCACCCTCATACCTGCTCTCATAAATACAGAGAAATGTGATAGTCTTGAGTCCTCTGCCTCGCTGTTACACCCTGCTGGGGCTGAGCTTCGAGGAGGGGCTGCCAGGCAGGTGGTGGCACAAGTCACTGCCAACCAACACACCAAAGGAACAGCCTTCCCCGGGGGGTGGTGCTGTCGTGGGGTGAGCAGTGCTGCATGCACGGTGTGCCTGCCAGCTTCCTCCTCTGGCCCTGGTTCTGCAGGAGATAACACACTAGAGCTGCTGCTGGCTTTTCCTTCGTTTAAAATGCCATGCAAGGAAAGGTAGCAAGAACTAGAAGATTTCCACTTTACACAGCCACCACAAACCAGTTATTCTCCATCTTAGCACCATGTCTAGCTAAACCCAGAATCAGCAACAGGAGAACACATCAATGTCACTCTTGCTGCTGCTCTGTCAGGCACGGCTGTTGAGAGGCATCTGCCATCTTATTAGCTGAATCCTACGTACCAGAAGAGGGGTTTATGACTGATTTAAGCTCTAAATAAGCATTTACTTGCTTATTTTCATTCCTGCACAACTGCCTTTTTCTAAAGGTTTGTGAATCATTATCATTTGCAGTTGGACTAAATGATCATTAAAGGCCCTTCCAACTCGAAATACTTTATTTTCAGTCCTATTTTATCGTATTCTGATGTTTACCATTCTAATTTTGCTACGTGGCAAGCAAATACTTAATTTGCACCTTACTTAACCCTGGCTGAGCCAAGAGTAATTTCCTTTAGAGCACTTTGAACTATAAAACCAGAGCAGTGGCTGTTCCTGCTCACCAGACCAACATCCCCAGACCTCTCCAAAGAACCCCAAGGTCAGATGCCTGTTAGACACCCTATACAGGCTATAATGAACATCTGCAATTAAATGCAAGGCAACTGATCCCTATAGAGTCCAGAGCAGCCTCTATGAACCCCAAGACCTGAACCGGAGTCAGGGCAGAGTTTTGCATCTCTCACATGAGCTCTCACAAGCCAGAAGGTCACTGAGCGGCCTGCAGACCACCACATGCTGCTCTGGGGAGCTGCTCTTTCAGCTGCTGATGCCTGAAACGTGTGGCCACCACTGTCAGGATCTTGGCCAAACCTTTCAGAGCCAAAGGCAAACAGGTCTGACAGAAGAGTCAGCAGGTAATGATCTCAGTCCCATATACATCAGAGATCACTTCTCAGATAGCTTTACAGGAGCAGGCACTGTAAAGGTCCAAAGGTTTGAACAGGGTCTCCTTTTTAAATTATATAATTGTTACTGAGAACATTAATGATCTTGAACTTTAAAGCATTAAAATATCCCAGGGGTAAGTGCAGTGTCCAATATTCATTCTTCTTCAGCGACAGGGAAAATCTGTTCCCTCTGTGATAGCTGAAACCTACATTTAAATCTTCCAGAGACAGAGTAGAAGCCACCTCTTGATCAAAATGCCATCAGCTGCAGGGCGTGAGAGGAACTGTACAGCTCAGAGATGAGAATCAGGAAAGTGCAGGTGCAGAGCCAGGGCTTCACTGTGCCTGGGATGAACACAGAGATCCTAGAAAGGCTATGGGGTATCTGGTCCCTCTCTGCCTCTCTCTGGGCACTTAGGAGGTATCTGGAAGATCAAAGACAAGGAGGAACATCACCTCATCCAGTGAATGGGTGCAGTTGGAAGGTCAGCTTTGGACCTTCCATGCAGGTGAAGCCTTTGAGCCTTTGGGGAGACCTGGAGGGAACAGGTGGCTGGACCTGAGGACATTGCTGAAGGGGAGGATGCTCAGCAGGTCTGGGGTCATTAAGTGCCCTTTGTTTAGCATTAATTCAGATGATGCTGAGGTTAGCCATGCTGCAGGCTGCACAGGAAAGTGAGCTGCTGCCTGCAGAGCTCCTCTCCTCTTTACTGCAGGATTTGGAAGGTCTGCAATGAATATTGAAGAGCTGTGCCACTGAGTTATGGCCCTGCGACCAATACCAAGGAGCACGTAGGGAAACAGCAGCCAGAACAGGGATAAACATCCCCAGGAGCCATGGAGAGGTGTGGGCTGGAGCCGTCTCATCAGTCTGATTTCCACTCAGCTGCTCAATGTGTTGCCTCCATATCCTTCCCTGGTACAACTGACTGCTATGAGCAAGTCATTTATGTGTGTTAAAATTACATAAAAGAGCCATGACAATCTTGAAAGTACTGTGGGCAGCAGAAAGGATGAGGATGCTGGGGAGAGTACCCCAGGCAAGGAGCAGCTGCTCCCCTAATCCTTCATCCACTCACATCCTACATCTGAGCTCTGGCAATTAAAGGGTAGAAGAGCTGATTGCTGCAGTCACGCTTAACTGAAGGCCTTTGTCCCAGGAAAGCCAACACCATGAATTACTGCTCTGTATTTACGAAATGCCAGCAAAGCTGAAAGATAAACCATGGCATGAAGCTAAGGAATTTTTATGGCACATGGCTGGTGAAAGCTTATCTTGTAAATCTATGATTATAACCCACGCCCACCCTCCTTGAGAGCCTCTCTGATTTTAATTAGCAGCGACACAATTTTTTGTTTATTTCGTTAGCTGTTCCCTAAAGCAATGCAGAATGAAGCTACCTGCTCTGGACTTAATCTTGTGACAGAAACATGCCTGCTCTGAGGAGCCAAACCTAACGCACAAACTTTCAGTAACAGTGACTGCAACAGACTTGGCTTCAATCTATTTGCAAGACTGGGAAAAACCACAGAAATTCACATGATTACTATAATTTTCAGATACAACCGGGAAATAAAGAAGAGAAAAAGTGAGAAGGTTTGTTAGAAAGAAATTAAAAGCAGCAGGTGGAAGGGTAACAAAGGGAAGTTTCCATGGCACCTGTTAGCAAAACATGCACCGTCAAGAAAAGGTTTAAGACAAGGCCATAACACAGCAATATCATTAAACAACCAAGCTACAGGAGTAAAAGGCAATACTTAGTATGAAAAATCATCTCAAGTGGGAGAATTGTTAGGATAAACATCTAGAAAGAAAGGGGAGAAAGAAAGAATTAATAGAAGATGAAGAAATAAGGGGAATCCTTCTTATGGGTTAATAACATATCAGGATTTAGGACACCAAGGATAGAAGCAGATGGTCAGGTTTTCACAAGCAGAGGTGCAGGATCTTGCCATGGGATAAATGGGATATTCATAAATGGCTTGGGAAGGAGGGGGGGATAAAGAAAGGACAAGTTTGCTGAGCCATGCAAATTTATTCAGCATATTCAAGCTAAAGCTGAATGCAAAGAGCTGTAGAAGGCTCTCCTGAACTCAATGTCTTGAAACATCATGGCAGGTGAAATCCAAGGTCAAGAAATGCAGAGTGAGGCACAGAGAACAACCATAGCCACATGTAGTGATGGGTTCTAAATCAGACACTGATACTCTGCAAAGAGTTCTGCAAGCCATGTTGGACCATTCTCAGAAAACATCAATTTAATGCTCATCAACAAATATAGAACAATCCACCCCAAAAAAATACACAATTAAGTTATTTTGGGAAAAACGCATTTTGGAAAGCAATTCAAAGAGAAGAGCAAAGGCAGCCTGTTCCCTTGACTTGCTTCTGGCTTCCTTCCCCACAAAGAGTGGCACCAAGGTCTGGTTTTGCAATTCTCCCTTTTGCATTCAGGCTTGACTCTGTCCAGGAGCTGGATGGATTCCTGCAGGTGCTGGCTGGCTGCACAGAACGAATCCAACACGAGCACCGTTTGTCACAGGTGGGCAAAAAAGGGTCAATCCAGGGGTCTGGCTCCAACAGGTCAACCCACACAAGGGTCCCCAGACTTCTACCTTCCACAAGAAGTTGGTATTCAACCATTAAGAAACTGGGAAGATTGCAGGGCCCTTCTTTTGGATGAGTTCCACCCATGTTCCAAAATTAAAATCTGATGCAAAAAAATGTATCATTATCCATCTCCATGACAGCTTGAGTCAACCAAACTCAGCCCAGAATGGAGAACAACATTCATTCCAGGCATAAAAAAAAAGGAAGATCCATCAGAAAGAGAAGTGCTGTTAAAAAAGAGGCAGTAATGACAGACCAGAAAGAAACTGGTTTGTATTTTTAGGAAAAGGAAAGAAAAACACAGTTAAAAAGCAATTTCCAGGAGAGGAAATCAGAGTGCCATACTGCAGAGAGACAGGCAGCTCCTGGTGACTGTGCAGCAACCAAAAAATCCTGACTTTGCGCCCTCATTTATCTGAGCCTGGGCAAATGAAACAAAGCACCTAATTTTTTGAGTGTGTCTGTGAAAAACCATAGCATTTTTATCCATCCTGCAGTTCGTGTCTTTGCACCTCTACACATTTTGGCTATCTCATAATAGTCCCTTTACCTCTTTCCCAGGCTACTTAAATCCTTAATTCTATTTTTTTGCTGTTGCCTCAGGTTACCAGGAGAGCACATATCTGAGGTGTGGAAGAGCAATCAAGAGATCACTTGGGCAGGGACTGAGGAAACAGGCATCAACTGATGCCCCATGAACAGCTCCAAATACAGCACATGTGGAGGGGTACATGGAAAAACTGATGAGCCCACATTTCCCTGTGAGGAGGAGAAATCTGTGTCCAAATGGCCAGATGCCTTTAAACAAAATCTTCACTTCAGGTTATGTTTCTCAGAAACACTTCTCAGCTGCAGAGATTTCTTCCTCCCTGACATTCCCCACACCAGCTCACAGGGTCCAAAAATGTCTTTTATTTAAGACTGTGGTTTCAAGTGCCTGGTGGGACACTGCCCGGGGGCTGGCACTGGATGGGCTCAGTATCAGTGTTTTTGTGTCTTAGATTGGCACTTTCTGGTTTTCAGAAATATGAAATGGAATGGCAAACCAAACTCAGAATTATGTTTTTATGTGTAAAACTCATTATTCACAACAGGAAAGGTAAAGGAAATCCAAGGAACAATACATTACCAATACTGTCAGAGACACCATCAACTTCAATATCTCAAGCTGTTTAGTTTAAATGTACTTTTGAAATAGAAGAGTCTGAAATTCCCTTGCCAAATTCTTTATAGGATCAAAGGAAAACATTTCTCCAGCTTCTGCAACTCTTTAAGGCTCCTTGTCCCTGCCTGCATTTCCCTGCTGCACGTACCTCAGCCCAGAACATTTGTCCCCAAAGAGATGGAGGCATCTGCATATTTGATATATCTGTCCTTGCAGAACCCTCGGAAGGCTTAGCTTGGCAGAAATGGCAGCAGGTAAAATTTAAGGCTGAGAAGTTTAGATGGGAAGTGAAGCAAATTTTAGACACGTTGAGAAGCAGAAGGCACTTTATTCCTACCCAGAGCAGCTGCTTGGTTTTTGTTTGCATATTTCAAAGAAAAAGAAAGGTGTGATAATTTGTCAATTCAGAGTGTTTGGGTCTATATTTTCACTTAATAATAAATCAAAATTAAATAGGTAATCATGGACATGGGTTGGATGTAACTGAGTTGTACGGCCAAGAGGAATCCTATCCTAATCCATTAACCAGTGCTTAACATCCATTAACAATGCAGGAGGAGGAGAGACTGGAAGATGAGGAAGGCAGATAAAACAAAGCAGAAAAGGGATGCCTAAGGAGACACTTCAGAGTTTCCTCCCAGAGGGATGTTTCTGGATGCCTTATTTTTGCCAGGTTGAGGTAATCAGTGGCATATAATGTAGTGATAGGGATCATCTTTTCCACTCCAACAGGAACTGATGTTCTGTCATAACTGCAGTGTGTAACCAGTCAAAACCTCATCCAATATACTGGTAAATGGGCTCTGAAAATCACCACTATCACAAAAGGTTCTATATAATACACTATCTAAATGAAAACAACCTCTTTTCCTGTTGTGCTCTCCAGTTACAGGATTCCCAAGCAAAACATCCACAACTTAGATACAGGTGGGAAAAGGAGAAATCTTGGATATTTTTGCTCCTTGGGACTACAGATCTGCCCTGAATACAAAGGATGGTCTGTTTTACAGGCATGAGAGCAACACCCACCATCACCTCCTCACGTCCACCAGCGTCAGGAGTATTTACGGAAAGCTGCCGCTGCCGCCCGGCCCCAGCACAATGTGCTCCAGCACTATCTGCTCCAGACATCTCACCAGTTCATATTAGAGCTGGTGCAGCCCACGGATGTGTTTGAGACTGACAGCAGCTCCCTCACCCTCCCAAGAGCCATTCCCAGCAGAGGAGAGCGGAGAAGGTTCGAAAGGGCAGCATCCCAAAGGGGCACTACCAATGCTTGCCCAGGGTGTTGAGAAATCCTGCGATGAGCAGGGAAGAAGTAACCCAAATTACGGTGGCTTATCGTTGGTGGGCAGGAGACAACAAAGCTGATGCATCTGAGAGAAAATATGGGGAAAATCTACACACTTGAAGGACAACATGGAGTTCTTTGAGTCCTAATGCTGGTCCCACAAGGACTACACTAATGGGTCTCAAACCTGGAACCCTGTGAGTTTCAGACTGGAAATCAAAAATGTAACAGAAGTTCATAAAATCACAGAATGATTTGGGTTGGTTGGTCATTTCATTCCAACCCCCCTGCCGTGGGCAGGACACCTGCCACTAGACCAGGTTGCTCCAAGCCCCATCCAGGCTGGCCCTGCACACTTGCAGGGATGGGGCAGCCACTTCTCTGGCAAGTTACCGCAGATGAACTACTGAAGTAGCCTACAGCAAAACTAAAATGGAAAAAAATACATTTACTCCTTCCTGTCGACTCGGAGGTTGTGGCTGAGCACGATGAGAACAGTTCAGGCTGTGACCACCTCGGGTGTTTAAGCCAAGCAGACCAAACCCAGCCTACCAAGGCAACAGGCACTGCTGGAACTGCGATGCCCAGCTGCAGCACAGCCCTACCTGCAAAGGCTGCAAACCAGCAGAGTTTACTCTGCCAGTTAACTGGGAGGCTAGTGTTAAAAAAAAAAAAAAAAAAAAAAAAAAAAGGGAGAGAAAAACCCAACCAAACAACAATTTGTCTCCCTAAGAAGATTAATAGGTGCATTTAAAGAAATCAGGCTGAATCAGGCTGTAGGCTTAATGAGAGAGAGGCAGCAAAATCCTAAATGTGAGACCTCCTACAGTTTTTCAGTCCAGCTGTACAATCAAATAATAGTTTATGTAACTAGGATTGAAACAAAATAAATTAAAAGTAATTTCATGTTTCATCAAAAGAAAAAGTACCATTTGGAGTCAACATGGAAAAAGATCTAGTTCAGCCCCACATTTTCCCCAGCCTTTCTATAAGCTTTGTACTATCAGCTGATTTGGGGTTTTTTCACACGACAAAGGCAAATTACCAAATCCCTTAAGATCTTATTATACATTTCCAATTTTCAACCATTCCTATTTTATAACGCATAAATTCACATATCTGTAAGTGAAATGTTTTCTTTAGAAGATGAAAGAAAAAAAAAACATGCTGTTTTTCCTAGGTTGCAATCTGTTTTTTGGTTAAATAATAATTAAAAAAAAAAGGGTGGTTAGCAGCTACAACATGTCAATCTTTGCAAGTAATTCCCACGCACAACTTCATCCTTTTGCAGACATTAAATATGGCAAAATCTTTTCGTACTCTTCATGTCTAGACTGATGAAGGAAGGGCACAAGCTACCAACAGACTCTTTCTTCTGGAAAGCCCATGGCAGACCAATTTGGGTCTCAGGTGGGTTGTTAAGAGCACCAAACCCCTCGGGATTCATTCAACAGCTGAAGACACATCTCACATTGACTTCATACCCCCATACAACTTCTGAAGATGGAGTACCCTGAGAAGCACCCTGAGATCACACCAGAAGAGGTTGCATATTCCAAGCATCTCCTAACAGAGCTAAAAATCCATAAATAAAGGCAAATTCAAAATAAATCTCCCTATTCAGGATGCTACAACCCTCAGGACTGGTCCTGCAAAGGGATGTCCACCGGAACCAGGCTCTGAGCCTCTCAGCAGCTGGAAAAGCCCATGAGCCCCCAAGGCCAGGAAAGACTCAAGACAGGCTAGAAAGGAATGTTCCACTGCTATGCAAGGAAACAAAGAAAAAAAAGGGTTCAGGGGCTGCTCTCAGCTATTGACATCTGGCCTCTACAAGTGTTCCTGCTATGAAAAGCTTCCAGCACTCTGGGCTGGATCAAGGAGGTCCTGCCATCCTTGGACATCCTGGCTGAAATGCGTGATTTGGCCACATCTAAACCAAATGACATTTTGATTCATGGTGATTTTTCTTCTACGTCTGTCAGTGGAGCTGTCAAATCCTCATCTGAAAGCTATTCAGCGTGGGAAACTGCTTTGTCATGTCTGAGAGCCTGTGGTCCCTGTCAGGTCCTGGAACCGAGTGAAGAGCAGTTAGTCACAGATGCCCAAAAACCCTCAAAATTCTGCAACATTTCCCAAGCAGCATGGATGGGTTTTCTATGCAGCATCTGCTTGCTCTAAGTTTAGTTATAGCTATCAAAACCCTCCAAGAGGACAGGAAATGCTCTTCTCATGAGGATCTACACATGACAAGAAAAGCAGTCCAGGTGGCTCTAAGGTCCCCCTGGAGCCTTTTCTTCTCCAGACCAAACAACTCCAGCTCTCAGTCTGCCTCCATAAGAGAAGAGTGTCTCATTTAAGATCTCAGTCATTACCTCGTTAGTGGGGGTGTGATGGGGTTTCTAATGGTGTCTACCAGCAAATAATGGCCGAGGTTTCCCCCAGGCCTGTGCTTCCACCTTTCCCCAGCAGTACCTTGCAGAGCCCATTGCAGTCACTTGGCTCTTGGACAACCGTGCCCAGCCCAGAGAGCACTAACAGTCTCCACGTGGAGATGTTCATCTGCTTGTTCTAGGGAGAAGGTGTAAAGGCACTTCCTTCCTGTGCTAAGGACAGGGACAGGAGAGAGGTCTGGGAACAGACCGGGCAGGAGAGGGGTGTGTGTTGTAGCTCCTCTCAGAAGATGCCTAAGGCACTCTACTGTATTAAATATACAAACATTTTTCTTCTATAGACAATGACCTAGAAACACAACTAAATCATTTTCGAAAAAAGAGAATGCACCAAACTATTTAATCACATCTTCAGGGGGGAATGAAGCCAGTAAGAACAGCTAATCTGCTGCTCATCACAAAAACTATAGTTTTGGACTGAGGGCAACTTTGTATATTCAGAGGTGACAGTTTTAGTTAAACCTTCTGTGATCATATATCCCATTATTCCATCTGGTAAACTGCTTCTACACTTATTTATGCTCACTCTTAACATACATTTCATTACCATTTGGCTAGCATAGGCCTCTGAACTGCAGAGGTGTGTCTTTGCTAGCCATTGTAACCATCTTTGCCACCCAGTGCCAGCAGCCAGGCTGGAGGGCGCATTCCCTCCCCATCTCCAGCCAAACCATGGCACTTACACAAATAACAGAAAACAAAATAAAAATTGCATTCAGAGGTGCTTTCCTTGACTTGTCAACATGGGCAGGGAGCTGCTGTCTCCTGCCCTCCCAACCCACTGTCCCCAGTGTCTTAATGGGGCTGGAGTCTCTCTTCAATATCAAACACACACTAGGAAAGCTGCCGAGGCCAAGAGTGAGTGAGACACCACCATCAGTGTAGTTAAGTCATTTTTGGTATTAAACATGAGCAGAGCAGCTCATGAACATCCCTTCCAGCCATGCCATCAAGCCCAGGCCAGTGTTACTAGGCTCCAGTGATGCTGATTTCTCTTACAGGTTCCTAAATAGCACGTTGAGGGTGCTGGGTGCTCTCAGAGAGGAGCCAGCTCACCACATTCATAAAAACTTCCCAGCATCAGTGACATGAAAAGCGGTACAACGTTCTCATTGATGACTGACAGGCTGCACAGCAGCACCTCGGGGTCATGCCGGAGCTTAGCACCTCCAAGCACAAAAAAAGACAAAAAAACTTGTTCGTAGGAATAGTCGTGCTCATAGACTGATACAAAAATAACAGATCTGTCATTCAAACAGACATTTGAAAACAGTGATGGCTCAACAGCGACGATCTCAAATTCAAGATGAATAACAGTTTACGATGTGTGGGAACGGGATGACCATCAGCACTTGCTGTCACTCACTGGCCAAAAAAGAAACCCAAGGAACATCCTGGAGCAGTGGCACTCAACAGCAAAGTTCACATGATAATGTTATTGTGACATTTAGTGAAAAACGCCTTTGCTATGAAACCGTTTCACCCTACTGAGCTACCTGCTCTTGGGAAGCACTCTCTGCACCCTGACTGCCTGTCCCATCCTTCCCAAGGGGAACCTCATACGCCAGGAAATCAACCTGATATTGGAAAAGGATTGCTTGGAAAAACACCCTGGGCCAGCCACAGTGCCAGCCCCAGCCGGGGAAGCGGTGAAGACGGCTGTGCAGAGAGGCTGTGTGGCAGGCAGGCTGTGGTGTTCTGCCAGTCCAGATGCACATCAAGTATTCCCCAAACTCATATAAACTGCAGGAATATGCCACAGCACTGACTATCTGTTTGCACTGAATTGGAGACATGATGGGAAACATCAAATATGTGCTTGATTCACACAGCAGAGAAAAGAAACAGCTTTATTGCAGCACGCTGGAGAAGCAGAAGTGGAGAGGCAGAAGCCAGCTCAATATGAGCAACAATGTGGAGGGACCCACCAGCCCCAATGGATGTGGCCACTTGAGCTGCGGCTCCATTCCTGAGCACCGGCAGAAGAATCAGGATGGTTTGGGTTGGAAGAGACCCTAAAGATCACCTAGTTTCCATCCCCTGCCATGGGCAGGAACACCTTCCACTAGAAGGCTGACCATCAGCACTCAGCTTTCCAATGCAAAGGAAAGCAGCCCTGCCATAGCTTCCAATTGTACCAGAAGAAGCCAAGGACTCCTCCAACTTTTCAGCCAACACAGCAAAGGACATCAATCCTTTCAAATTCTTCTATACCCTTTCTGAGCAGAAGTGGACACTGCAGGGACATCCCCAGGAGCCCCTCACCCAGCAAGAGCAAAGGGTAAAGATCCACCATCCAGGCTGGATCCTGCAGTGAGAAACCCCAACCTGTGAGGCAGACTGCAAATCTGTGTATTTGTTTTGGAAATAAAGGCATTAATAATTGATGCCAAACACTGTGAATATTGATGAGCACGTTCCCAGAAGAGGTTTTGGAGTTACTTAAGCACCCAGAATTGTGCCGTCTGGATTCAGTGGCCTAATGGCTGCTGTCAGAGCAATCACAAGTACGCAAAGCACTGTGTCACAGCCAGCACCGCCTGCCCATCATGAGAGAAGATAAATTGATGCCCAATGGGGTATTTAACACCACAAATATTTTGATTCGATCCATCATGTATACCATTTTCTACTCCTTTTACTTTTTGTTTTGCTCACACAAGTTTAATGATCTCAAAACATTGCATATCTGTTCTTCCCCTCCTCACTTAAACCCAGCCTCAGTTCCCTCCTGACCCTCCAAATGTCTTGCAGCAAATAAACGAATGCTCAATAAGTGCAAAGGCATGGCAAGCTTTTCCAGACTGCCAGTCCATGGCTCAGCCAGGGAAAAACTATTTTAATATTTGAGGAAATTCCCAGCAATGCCTCTGATGGCGATGCCTCTGCCCCATCCTGTGCAGGGCTCAGAGCCTTTGGGGAGAGCAGAGCATGGAAATGAGGATGGAGCTGGTTCTCTGGGCTCTCCAGGTGAGCGTGAGCTCTCTCCACAGCCTGACTTCCCATCACACAGTCTGGTTTTATTTCTAGAACAGTCATATGAAAATGGACATTTCTGCAAGCTTGGGAAAAGTGGCCATTTAAAAAGAAAGAGGCAAAGTTGCTTTTTTAAAAACAATTATCTTTATGTATAAACTTCTTATCTCTCATTGTGATGGTACTTTATGGCAAGCAAAAAAGCACACTCAAGTGAGTTACTGAGAGGGTAAAAGGGAACATCCAAACTGCAATGGTTTGTCCAAAGTTTTTTTTTATTTAAAGGGCTTTCTTTCAGTTCTGTTTCTTCTATACTCTTCCCTATCACCAGATTTTTTTACTTCAAGCTCCATCACCTGCCAAACAGAGCCATGCTGTATGTACAGCAGGGTAAACAGGATCAGCACTTGCCTTGCCATTGCTCCAAGCCAAAGAAGGCTCTGAGGGAGCTCACAGCCCATGCCAAAGGTGCTACCACGCAGTACTGGAGATATTCCTTCTTGGTGCTTCAAGACCTTCAGCTCATAGCCTATCTTGAGGCTTAAGAAACACTGGGGTACGACCCACAGTGTGGGAAACAAAGGTCCTGGCACCTCTGCCAGTGTCATGGGAGCAAGCTCCCTCCCAGCCTCTCAGCCTGCAGCCCACCTGGCTGCTTGCAATGTGCATCACCCAGCTCCAGAGAAACAGCGGTGCTGAAAGCACTGCTGCTCCCACAGACAGCCCCTGAATTTGTGGCTGGTCCTCAATGCTTCCCAGGAGACTGCCCCTCTTCCCCTCTCCCATCCTTCAGCCTGAGCTCATGCCTCCAGGTGTCAAAAAGAGCCTTTTACAAGCTCCACAGCTGAGCAGCAGAGAGACCAAAAACCTGAATGAATCCAGCATAAATCAGGCACATACAATCAGAAGCAGCAATAAAGTTTTTCTGCAGGTTACCAGGAAAACCAGCCATGTAAAGCTCTGTGCCTCAAACTACAGTTCTGAACTTGGGATCATCCCTGCTCTGCCATCCAAGCCTTTTTCATCCATCCATCCATCCATCCATCCATCCATCCATCCATCCATCCATCCATCCCGTGAAATGAGCTTGTCCCTTCTGCTTAGGGGGTGTCTCTGGAGGAACAGACTAGAACTTGCCAGGCACTGGAAAGCTTTCTGTCCAAATGCATCAGCAACCAATCTGGGTTCCTTTGATCCTACAGGTTAACGATGCCCCAGCCATTCACCACCTTTCAGGCTAGAGGCTCTGTTTATCTGAGCAGACCAGCAGCAACTCTGCCCTCCCTCCTCAGATTCAATCTCTCCTTGCTGGAGTACCAGAGTCAGGCACAGCCTCCTCAGGTGAGATTCCAGCAGCTCCTTGCACAAGGGTGAGCTCTGCACTCAAAACACCTTGCCAATGCAACCCTGCACCATGTTGGCCTTTTCCAGAGCTGCATCCTGCTGGCAGAGCCAAACCACCCCAGAGCATTGCTCCCAGCTTCCCTCCGACCTCTGGCTCCCCTGTGCTTCGGCAAAGCATGCAAGCAAAAAATCAAAGTTCATAAATAGTGGTAGATGTTGCAACTTAGTGAGAAGACGCTATTCCTATTTGTGGTTTCTACTCTCTGAAGGATCTTCATAGTGGATGCACAGTTCTTAGAAGCTGTTATTATGGATATAAACACAAGAACCCAAAATTCAGGGTAGCCCCTATAAGGCACTCAGGCTATTTCTCTGTGTCACACAAAACAAACTGTGAAAAACTACACAGAAAAATCATACTACTATGGTTTTCACTGGCTTACATGTGGATTTAGGTTACTTAATTCAGAGGAAAAAAAAATTGCTCTGATACTGAAACTCACTTTCTCTGGCCACTTAAGATTTCTGGAGCAGCACCTTTTGCACTGCACACTCACTGCTTGGCCAGCACATCCTGTGCTCTGCTGAACCTTTCACAACATATGGTCTGTCTTATGTGCCCACTCCCGCACCTCACAAAAGCGACTTTCTTCTCGAGGCCTCATTTCCCTTCATTGCCACTTTGCTACCTTGAATTAAAATCCCTCAGTGTCATCTCAGCCCCCCACACCCCCCCACGCTTAGGTTTTAAACACTGGCATAGCTCAGCATCGTCCCCATCCCACTGCTGCTGCACAGCACAGCCTCACTTGGCCCACCTCTTTAATTGCTTTAATTAATTGCAAGGGAGGGCAGCTCCCCAGCAGCAGCTTCCCAGGAGGCACAGGAGCATCAGCTCAGTGTGCGAGGGCTGGAGCATGGCCGGAAAAAACAACCTGGTGTTTCTGGCAGCAGAGGAGCATGGATGGCCAATGCTACAGATTCTGCTCCTCCAACCACCACCTCTGCATGCTCCAGGACCCTAAAAGCCCCTGGAACCCCAGCACTGCACAACAGCCAACACAGACACTGGACAGTAATGGAGGAGCAGTGCCAGAATTGGACAGAGACAGCAGACCTGCATGGCTTCCTTGGCTCCTATCATTACAGCAGCCTAAACAGCCCCCCAGGTATTTAATTTTAAATTGTTCAAGCAGCTACAAACAACTTTTCACTGGCAGAATCCAAAGCAGAGGGCTTTTGACTCTCTAACAAGGGAAACTGAGAAAAATGTAAAGGAAAATGAGCACAATTTCACTCAGGGCTATTTTTTCACGCTCGCTGTGTGAAAGCTCACAGGGATCTTACAGACAGAAGCCTGCCCACAGCTGTAGCATCCCTGAAGCCCACTGGATGTTACGGTGTGCCTGTGAGCAGCCACTGCAGCCCAGCAAGACAGAGCCCACTGCCAGCAAGACTGCAGCCTCCTGCTCAGCCTCCCACCTGGATTTTCCCTGTCTGAAGCAACACAACTGGCAAGACCAGCAGCACTCATCACTGCCCAGGCGAGGCGAAGAGCCCAGAATGCCCCTGCCTTGGCCACACACTGAAGGCGAACCACCCACCGCGTCCTCCGCATCCCTCCGTGCAACTTTCTCTCCTCGCCTTTATTTTTTCAGCTAGGATGATGTTTTAGTATTGGCTTTTTTCTTTTAAGGAATATCTCTTATCCCACACTCGCTTCCGAAGTATCTCCCTCGCTGCCTGGCAAAAGGAGAACGGCTCGGTGCAGTTCCCTGTGAGGTTTTGCACCAATGACTCTTGGCAGGGCTGCATGTCCCTCCTGTTACATAACGACCTTTCCCGTTTGGTGCTGGCTCCACTTGGGGTGGCCACGTTTGGGAGTGGTCACATTTGGGGTGGCGATGACGTTTGGGGCGCTCACACGCCCCAGTGCTCTCAGCCGTGTGCTGCCACGCACCATCCCCCCATCCCGACCAGACCCACCAACGCTGAACCACCCTCCCTTCTTCTTATGCCTCCCCCCTTGCTGCTGGACCTCTGCCCACCAGGCAGCACCCCGCTTTCTCCTGCCCCCCAAACACGACACTCGTCCCCGGGCACTCCATCCCTCTCCCACACCCAGCCCCAAATCGCACCTTTGCTCTCCCCAGCACCCACGGGTGTCCCGGAGCTGCTGGGGCTGCACCCTCCAGCACTGACCTGCCTCTGGTGCCTCCATCACCTCCCTGAGCCCCAGTGCACCTCCCTGACCAGCAGGAGAACCCTGCTGCCCAACCCCACAGCCGCACCGTCTCTCCCCTCGGCTCGAAGTCCCTGCACACTCCTGTCTCACCTGCCTGCGTTCGCCTGCAGGTGCCCCACAGAGCGGCACCCCACGGCACCTCCTGCCCCCAGACAGCCTTGCAACCCTCACACCAGCTCCGATCACAGCTCTTCGCCGCACCCCGGCACCGCTCACCCCTCACCCGACACGGCCGCGCCTCCTGCCCCGCTCACCCCTCACCCGACACGGCCGCGCCTCCTGCCCGGGTGCCCCCCCCACACCCGCACCGCCACCCCTGCTCCCCTGTGCCCACACCCCCACCCAGCCGTGCCCCGCGCCCTGACAGCCCCCCGCAGCCCGGAGCCCGCGCCCGACCCCGCGCCCCCCGCCGATCCCCGCCCCGCGCTCTGACCTCGGCCCGGCGGCGGGCGGGAGCTGTCCGCCGCCGCCCGGTGCTGAAGGCGGCTTGGCGGCGGCGGCGGGCGGCGGCGGGGCCCCTGCGGCGGCGGCGGCGGCGGGCGGCAGCTGCCCGTCGTCGCCGCCGCCCTCCAAGCTGGCCTCGTTGCCCATGTCGGGCCGGGCGGGACCGGGACCGGGGCCGCTCCCTCAGCGCAGCGCCGCCCCCGCCGCCGCCATCAGCCCCGCGCCGCCATCGCCGCCCGCCCGCGCCGCCCCGCGCATGCGCTGCCTCCGCGCCCGCTCGCGCCGCGGGCACGCGCGCGTTCCCCTGGCCAATCGCCGCCCGCCCCGCCGGGCCCCGCCGGCACGTGCCCCCCGGCCCCGCCCCTCCCCGCCCGCCGGCCAATCGGCGCCGCGCAGCTCCAGCGCTCGCGCCCGCCAGGCGGCGCCACTCGCGCTCCCGCGCTGGCCGTCAATGAGCGGCCCGTCTGCCGTGACGTCACGACCCGGCGGCCAATGGGCGCGCAATCCTGCATGAGGTTACACGCAACAGCCAATGAGCACCCGCTCACCCATGAGGTCACGGGCTGCTGCAGGATGTCACACACCACTGACCAATGAGGTGTCCCCTCCTTTATGAAGTCATGTGCTGCTCCTGGAAGTCACAGCCTGACAACCAATGAGCACGTCCCTTCTCCATGATGTCAGAGGCTGCTCCAGGCATCACACCAAGTCAGCAAATAAGCACCCCCTTCCCCCGTAATGTCATGGGCTGTCCAAGAACATCATACCCTCCCAGCCCATGAGTGTCTTGTGCCATTGTGAGGTCATGCACTGTCTTGTGATGTCACACTCTGCCAGTCAGTGACAGCCGTGCTCCCTGTCAGGTCACAGGCATTCCTGCAATGTCACATGCTACTGCCCAATGAGCACCCTGCTGCTGCATGAGATCGTGGCAGTCACTCTCAGCCAGGCAACGAGCACACACTTCCCTGTGATGTCACAGGCTCGCGGATGTGGTGGTGGAGCCTCAGCCAATAACGACCCTATCCTTCCCATGGCCACCCAGAAACCAGCCAGTGACCACCTTTGCTCTCCTATGACATCACAGGGCCAAGCCAATGGGCTCACATGCTGTCTCTAAATGCTTGTCTCAGGCACCCAGCACAGCCCTTTCCATGATGTCATGCAGCACTCACCCAGTGGCCACACTCCCTCTGTGTGAGGTCAGAGGCTGCCCATGATGTCATGCAGCACTCAGCCAATGGTCACGCTCCCTCTGTGTGAGGTCAGAGGCTGCCCATGAAGTCACAGAGCACTCAGCCAATGGTCACGCTCCCTCTGTGTGAGGTCAGAGGCTGCCCATGAAGTCACACAGCACTCAGCCAATGGTCACGCTCCCTCTGTGTGAGGTCAGAGGCTGCCCATGGAGAGCAGCCGGTGTCCAGCACCGCCGGGGCTCCCTCCCGCCCCCGCCGTTAATGAGGGGCGCTAATTAACGGTGCCGGTGCCCGTGGGCGGAGGGACGCGCTGCCACCGCCGGTCCCCTGCTGCCACCCTGCGGCTGCCACGGCCCGGGCCCCCCCTCGGCGGGACCCCAGCGGGGACCCAAAATTGTCCCTGGGCGCGCCAGCCCGGGCGGAGCCGGGCCCGGGCAGTGCTGGCGGCTGCTTTTTATGGGCTGTGAGTCAACTCACACGCGCTAAATCCTAAAATAAACGTGAAACTGGGTCCAGCCTCACCTCGGAGCGCACCGAAATAGCAACCGGCTTCAACGAGCCCCAGGAACAAGGGCCCTCAGCGCCTTCCCCGCCCCTTCGTTATCCCCAGCCCAGAGAAAAGGATGCTGGCGCTGGAGGTCACTGCTGTCCCCCGAGGAGCAGGTGTGGGGCGCAGAAGGTGTAACACGGGAACAAAAGAGCTTTGGAGGACATGAAAGCCCTGAGTAAGAGAATAAAGCATCTTCAGTTCTGGGCAGGGCAACAGATGTGCAATAAACCAGAACAACACCACGTCAGAAACAACCCAGCAGCAGCAAGTCTACGGCAGGTTAGGGTGCAGGAGTGGGTGAAAGAGGCCAGAACACACACAAAAAGTTTGGTTTGTTTGGACTTTTTCCTGAGGTGATGTGTTCCCCAAACACAGGAGGCTCAAAACATCCACCTTGAATGCAGCAGAGGTTGGAGCAGCTGCCAGCAACAGCACTGGTGCAGGCAGTGCCCAGACAAGACACTCAAACCTCAGATTAAATTTGCCCTGGTATCAAAACACCCCCAAAACCCTTCTCAACCCCTGCACTGCAGGCTGGCATCTGTTCTCCCATTATGGGCAGACACCACACCTGCTCTCCAGCACCCCAGCATGGAAGCCCATGTTCCCCACCAGCCCCACACCAAACCTTCACTGCTGCCTTCTTAGAAGGATCTTCCTGAACTGGAGAGATCCAGAGCAAGTCTCACATTTTACAGACATTTGATACCTCGAAGGGACAAGGACAGCAGGCTCTCTGCAGACCCTCTCCCAGCCTTCTCCTCTGCAGAATTCACTTTGCTTGATTAAGTCCTGCCCAAGCTTTTTTTTCCAGCCCTCTGAACTCTCTCCTGGCTCCTCCAAACTCTCCCCCTATTCCACTGAATTCTGCAGTCAGCCTCAGGTGATGCAGATGAGACACAGCTCATGCTCTGCACAGCTGTGCCTTGTTCACTTCCCTGGGGATGGCCATCGCTGTCCCCATGGCTTCACCCCACCACTGTCCCTCCCTGCACAAGGGGCCTGTCTCCCAAGGGCTGGCACCCCAAAGGAACTGAAGGATTGAGCACATCCATCACCCAAGCTCAGAACTCCACCCTGAGATGCAATAGGCTGGAAAATGCTCAGAAGCCAGTTGTGTTAACAGTAATATATTTTATTCCCTAATAACAGTAATATATTTTATTCCCTAAAAACATGTTTTTAGCCAGTCCAGTAATACAGATTTGGCCTGAAGCAGCTGGAAATAGGAAAGGTCAGATTTGTACAGGAGAGTGCTTTATGAGGTGCCTCACCACGGCTGTTCCTTGCAGCTCGGACAGCTCTGCTTCAGGTGTAGAGCTCATGTTCAAGGGCTCCAAGCTGAAGAACCCAGACATGTTCAGCCCCACCAGCCTCCCCCTGAAGGGAGCCATTCTTCAGCACTTCTCCAGGCCATTCCACACCCTCTCATCACAAAGTAGAACAGTTACAAAGTAATAAAAATACTCTTACACTCAGAAATTAATTAACAAATTTCACATCCACACATGCCAAGCAAAAAGGTCACACCAGCACACCTATCTCTGCTTCCATGGGCAGCAGGGGTCACCCCAATACTTCCCTTCCAAGTCAGTAGTTTCAGTGCCAAGCCTGCAAGACCACTGTGGACTTCATGACTCAGAATGGGGCAGGGCAACACAGCTCCCAAGTCCACCTGTGGATCTCCCCAGCCCCAACAGGCCTGTGGGTGAGAGGTGTTTAATTTGATGATGAATATACAGACATTCGACAGCCACACAGGGTGCTCTACACACTTCTTCCTCCAGTAAACTTTCTTGGAACTATTTACACCAGGCATGGAGCTGGTCCAGGTCCCTTCTCCCTGCTGCTCTCCAGACTGACATCCCAGACACCCTTCCTGCACCTCCTGCTTGTGGCTGCATCCAAGCAGTGCAGTTCCAGCTGGTGCCAGAGAGCCCAAAGCAGCAGTAACTGCAGAACTCTGAGAAGGCCAGAAGGCAAGAAAACCCTGTTAATTCTGCATGGAAAAAACGGAGGAAGGAATGGTAAAATGAGGGTAACTCAGTGCAGGCATTAGCCAGAGGCTTGGCCTCCAGAGGCTTACTGCAAGGGCAGGATTCTCCACAGGGCAGCTCATGTCACCAACAGGGCAGCATCAATGCTTTGTGAACAGTACCCCAGGCAGGGTGGCTGCACATTGCCCCATGCCAGGCTCTGGGCAAGCGTGCTCTGCCCAGCAGCCTCTTCTCCAAGCCTCTCCCAGGAAGTCAGGGGCTCTCAATGCAGGAAAGTGTCCATTCTGGCCTGGCTGCTGCTGGAGGAAAATGCAGGAGCTGCAGACGCTGGTCTGGAGACCTTCTTTTTGTTCCTAACTGGTAATGGACGGATTTGCGCCAGGTTTGTCTGGAGGTAAAACTGTCAAGGAAAGCACAGATCAGTGCCCTGGGAACACAAGTGATCCAACACCTGCTGCAGTCCAGCCTGAACCACAGACCTGGGACCCAGCCATATACCTGCATCCCTGCAGGACAGGATGGGCTTTGCTACTTTCTCATGGGAGCAGAGCTCGGACACACGCCTGTCCCATGTGTCAGGGAACATTTCCCAAACAGGGGGTTTTGACTGGATATTAGGAAACATCTTTTTACTAAAAAGGTGGTCAAGCATTGCAACAGACTGCCCAGGGAAGTGGTGGAAATCCCTAGAAGCATTAAAAAAAACATGCAGACATGTTGGTTAGGGACGTGGGTTAGTGGTGGGCTTGCTAATGCTGGACTAATGGTTGGGCTCTGATCTTAAAGCTCTTTTCCAACATTAATGATTTCATGATTCTGTGCTATCCCCCTGCAGATAAACCAGAATTTTAACAGCATATCTATTTGAGTTGCAAGACCTCCTGAGCTAGGACACTGTGCAGGTGAAGGCAGAGCAGCCAGAGCCTGCAGCCTCCCATGGCAGAGCAATCTCAAGGCAGGAACAGCTCCACACCTGGGAGGGTGAGCTCAGCCCAGCCACTCCTTACCACTGTGGAGCAGCAGCATCCCACAGAATGAGGGCTCCAGCTGCACAGGCTGGCAGGCACACAGCCAGAAGAGGCTGTGCCACACTGCTGCTATAAGATCTCAAGGGCACAGGCAGTCCCTGAAAATTGCACTGATTTCTAGCTGATGCACTCCTCTAAACCAGCCACAAGTGCTCTCAGCAAGTTCAGGACCTTGATGCCTTTGCTGAGCTCAGGTTTGTTCAGAGAGAACTCAGATCATTCCTTGAGGATCCCAAGTCCATTTTTTGTGGAGACCAAAGAGAAGGATCAGAAATGACGTGCCCACAGCATCAGGAATGCCACACAAGCTGCAGGAAAGGATACTGGCTCTATGAACTTTGTCCTGCCTCCCATGCCGTCGTAGCCCGTCCTCACCTAGAAGAGAGAAAAAAATGAGTCTGGAGCAGCACACAGAGCCTTGCCTACTTCTCCTCATCCTGGTTATGGGGAAGGGGGAGTCTTGCAAACCACAGCTGCTGCAGAGGGGTTAAAGGCACTTAGAAACACTCAGTACTTGTGCTAAGCCCTTACCTTCGGAAAAAGACAAACCCATGGGTATTAAAAAAATTTGTGAATACTGGGCACTTTTTCAGATAAGCCAACAAAGGCTTAGGATTTTGTCACTGGGATTGAGGAATACAAGGAGAATACCCTAAGTTCCAAGGAGGTAGAGGAATAGGACATTGAGAGCCACTTAGTCTGCTGCCAGGAAAGGAATGAGCATCTGTCATCCCTGGAGCTCTGCAGGACTGGGAAGTAGCCAGGTTGTGCTCTGAGATTTATATTCCACTCACTGTATGTGGCAAGGTAAAAGCCTCATTCACTTCCTCTGTCAGGGTCAGTTCAGGACAGAGGTGGCAGTGCCAGCCCTGGGCACACTCACCAACTGGACAGTCATACTTACAGAGCCCATGTTCCTGTGGGAACCCAGCAAACCACCCGAAGATGGCTTCTTGGAGAGAAAAGAGTTCCTGATGAATGTTGGCAAGAGTCCTTCAAGAGCATCATCCTCCAGATCATCTGCCCTGTTCTGTCCCACAAAATAACAAGAAAAGCCCTTTAACCAGCACAATCTGCTGAATGGAATCCACATACAGGCAGTACTGATAACAGACAGCTATTTAAGGTAATGGTTACTGCCATACCATGTCAGGTTGAAAACTAGCAGCTTCCAACCTCCCACTGGGGCTTATGTGGAACAGGGCCCAGGAGGCAGGACACTGCCACCAGCAAGCCTGGGCAAACAGCCACCTTAGCTGACCCCACAGCCCTTGTGGTCAGCTCCAGTGGTGGTTGTGAGGCACATCTGGGGCAGAATCATCAGCAAGCACACGGGTCCCCACCCTCCCTTCTCCTGCCCAGCTCCAGGAGGCCTGAGGCAGCAACAGTGTTTCTAGGAGATCATCAAGGAAAACACTTTGAAGCACAGACTGGTTCTATAGACGGGCCAGCCTATGGCCACAAGGGAGAAAATAGATTTTTTATTCCAAGCTTATTAACAGTAGAATCAAAGAGGCGACACAGAAAAATCAAGATTAGTCCTTTTACCTCCACTGCTTCCTTCAGAACTTTCTTCGCCAGATTTACCACAGGAGGCCTGTAAGGAGCCCAAGGAGCAAATCAGCAGAGATTTATTGTTCAAATGGAGCTGGCAAGGACAGACAAGGCCAAGCAAATGACGACAAAGCTTGCAGCACGCCATCAGGCAGCTGGAGAGCTATCTGATCTCACACAGAAACTTCCAAAGCAGTGAGACTTTGATCTCCTTCAGAAGCAGAAAGAGGAGGGAAAACTCACGGTTTTTTATCCAGCTTCTGCCTTTTTGCAGGGCCGGAGGGAGCTGTGCAGGGCTGGTGTTCAGGGGTGGCCACATCGAACGTGGCATCCAGATTGATCTCATCGCTGTGGGCCGGGCGGTGCAGCTTTGGATGCTGCAGTTCCATGGGAGCAGGGCTGCAGGGCCAGGAAAAGCATCAGCCACTGAGCCACTGCCTGCCACCCAGAGGAAGGCAGAGCTGCATCCCACAACACTGAGGGCTCAGGCAGCAGTGGCACCAGGAGCACAGCCCCATTCTGCTTACATGTCAAAGAAAGGACAACCTGAACCCCAGAGTTTAAATTCCATGTCCCAAATTACTGCTCCCCATCAAATGCTGAGCACTGACACCAGCACCCAGAGCCCAGGAATCACACTGACACACTGTTGCTCTATGGACACAACCTAGCCTGCTCTACTGGACTAATGGCACAGGCTCCTCAAGACAGGCTGGATAAAAGCAGATGCCATTTCTCAGGCTAGATTCCTCTGCCTAGCTGAGATCTTTGGTCACCATGCACCAGTGCATGCCCATCACATGGCCAACTCTAAAGCCACAAGAACAGCAGCTTTAGGGGTGTTTCCCAGGCAGGGGACAGTGACAAAGACTTTTTCAAAACCCAGGCCATTCCTCCACCCTCTCCTGACCCAAATCCTCAGAGACTTTTTCCACGTAAACCAAACATCATCTCGTCAGCCACAAGAAAAAGGATACAAGGAACAAAATCACCATACCTCTGCAACACCTGCCAGACTAGTATATCTCTGCTTTCTCAGTTAAACTGTCATCTCTGGCTTTGGACCTGTCACCTACATGCCTGTACTGTGTCTGAGGATGCAGCACACTAACCTTTCCAAGACTAGCCGACTGAGTGTTTCCCTGGTTACACATGGGACCTTCAGAGTATCCTGCAGGATGTCTATCTTTTTCTTCAAACTCTGGAGAGAAAATGGAAAGCAGCCAGTGAGATAAGGAAAAATTTAGCAATAGATACTTTGCCCCTTTTCCATAAATCAACATCAGGTGGAGCTCAGAGGTAGGCTGGGAAATTTAGTCACTGAGCAAAAGCCAGCATAACTCCTGGGTTTGCAGCTGCAGACCAGTCTGCAGTAACTGGCAGCTGGCCACGAAGAAAGCTATTCTCACCAAGATCTCCTTGTCTGCATTCTTCAGATCTTTCTGTGTGCTTTTTAACTCCTCCTTTGTCTTCTCCAACTCTGAAGTTGTTTTCTGCAGCTAGAGAACACAGCAGAGTGTGGGTTACCCTTACGTGGGTTTGGGGGACTGCAGAGCCCTGTGAGAGCAGTGTGCTCTGCAGCACATGCTACTTCCCCTGTTTAAGGGCTCCATTTTCCTGTGTCAGGCTAACCAACCTCTCGTGTACCAGTGCAATCCAATCCCTTCCCAATTCCAC
Source organism: Fringilla coelebs (assembly GCF_963513975.1). NCBI lineage: Eukaryota > Metazoa > Chordata > Aves > Passeriformes > Fringillidae > Fringilla > Fringilla coelebs. The sequence goes on from NC_140039.1 coordinate 5,711,983, forward strand.
AAGCTGCCTGCAGAGGGATGTCCAGGGCTGCTTGCCCAGCATTTACCCAGCATTTATGCCTCACGGCAAGAGTTTTTCCCTGCTCTAACACTTGGTGGCTGCATTCTGAATTCCTGCAGGACTTTGGACACAGCAGAGCACAGGAATCACAAACCACAGGCTGGAGGATGGCTGTGCATCAGCAGTGCTGGCACATGGACAAGCCTGATTCAACAGGGAAGCATGCCAGCAGCAGGGGTCAGGAAGTGGCCTGCTACCACTTCAGACACTTCAGAAGGTCCAGGAGCCTGGGCCAGCTCACAGACTGTGGGTACAGTCAGCTCCCTGGCAGCCAAGCCTGGAGCCCCTTGTGCACTGACTCGCATCCTCCTGACCCACACTGGCCACCACAGCTTGGGTCTGACTCAGCCAGGAGTAGCCTAATTCCAGCAGCAGAACCTTGTGGAGGGGTTAACTTCTCTGGGGAGCACAGCACGGCAATCTGAAAACCTTCTTCTCCATTTGAGGGGACAGCAGCTATGGCTGAGTAACAGAAGTAGGCCAAATCCACCCACAGCTTCTCACTTCGTTGGCTTAGACATGGGGATGCCCCAGGGAACACCTGTGCCTTGGGGAGTGAGGCTACACACATGCTTCTCACAGGGATGCACTACCAGAACAAAGACAGTCCTGCCTGACCTGAGCTAACAGACCCCAGCCACGCCTGAAGCAGGGGGAGCACAGCAGCAGAGGCATGTCAGCCTCCCCAAGCTCTGCACCAGCTCAGAACCAGCCCAGGCAGGCTCTGTGCAGGGCCACCTGTGTGTCCTCACCGTGCTTTGGGAAGCTCTCCTGCCTGGGCACAGCATGGTGTGGGAGCCCTGGCCCAGTTCAGTCGGGTGAAGGCACAAGGCTGGGTGTGACTGGATGTGCCAAGCCAGGACTAAGCTCTGCTCAACTAATACTGGCTTCAAACCCCTTCTCACTTCCTTAGGGGCCCAGTTCTACAGCAGGAGGAGCTGGCAGCTGAGTGCTCAGCAGAGCAGCTGGATGAAGGAATTGTTACTTCCAGAACCCAGTGGGAGCAGTGGAGCACCTGTGTGCTGCTGCCTTCCAGCACAGGCTCCCTGCCAAACTCTGGCTGGCTCTGCACATGCTGCCCCAGCACTGTCCCCAGGGACTGCCCTCCTGACAACAGCCCATGAGCTGTTTGCTCACCGTGTCACATCCTGACTCAGAAACCCCAGCCTGGCCCTTCCACACACCTGCACCTATCAGCATGGGAGGGGGTCACTGCAGAGGCCTTGGGCCTCAGTTATGGACAGGGATCTACAAACCAGATGTCAACCTGGCAACTCACACTCTCCTTTACCTTATTATTGACAGAAAACAGCTCCTTTTTCAGCTTCTCTGTCATCTCTCCGGAGATCTTCCGAGCTTCCTTCAAATTCTCATATTCCCTACAAAGAGACCCAAAGAGTCACACTGTTTGTGAGGCAGCTCAGCCAGAACTTCTCAGAGACAAGCCAAGACCCTCAAATTGAAGCTCTGAACCTGCAGAGCCACCAGAGAAAACCCAGGGGACACAATGCCCTTTAAGGAACAAAGATGAGTGAGTGTACTAACACTGTCACACATTCCACTACACCATGAGAGAGTAAAAACCTGCATGGGGTACCATGCCTGATTCCACCAGCAAAATGGGAACCAGAGCCAGAGACATTTTAGTTGCCAGTGAAAAAGACAGAAAACAGAGCACAGCCTTCGTGCTGGCAGCAAACAGGGGACTTTGCTTTAAGTGACTTTTCAGAGACTTCACACTACTGGCCATGCACATTCATTCCCAATTACACCACAGGGACACTTGCCTCATTACAGCTTTGTACCAAAGCTGCAGTTATTCAGCTGCCATCAGAACAGACACAAAAAAAGCTGTGTTTTTTCCCCAGCAGGACCAGATGGATATCCAGGTAGGGGAGGGCAGCAGTGGAGGCTTGCTTTGCCAGAGGCCACAGCTGCACAGTGCAGTGCTGCAGAGGGCACAACCCAGAGCTCTGCATCCGTTTGCTTTCCCCCGGGCATGAGAGGAAAGCAGAGGGAATAATCATCATCACTTCATAGGTGCACTGACAACTCTGGAGACAGTTCCCATGGTGACACACATGTCACTACAGTGACAAGAGGAACAGCTCAGTGTGACAGGCTCCAAACTAGGTCCCCAGGATCTGTCAGTCAAAGCCCAGTGGAAGCCCTAAGAGGTGGTGAAAGCCCCACAGAGCCAATGTGCCTGTTGGTGCTCAGCAGAGGGTTCTCCCTGGGCACTCCCAAGACAACACCAGCCAGCTGTGCCAAGCCTGCAGCACCTACTTTTTGAGGGAGACACAGTAGATTGCAAGCTGCTCCACCGCTGCCTGCCCAACTCCCATGTCTCTGATCATCTCCTCCACTTCTGAGCGCTGGCTCTGAAGCAACAGCTCGATCCTGCACAAAAAAAAACCCACAAACAAAAACATACCCTCAGCTCATGAATCACAAACAGACCTGGGAAAGAGACAAAAGCCCTGCTTCCCCCTTAAGGGGCTGGTGCAGCCTGAGCTCCTCCTGTAGGCACTGTGGGTGTCATGGGAGAAGAGACAGCTGCCTCACCTCAAGCAGGGCTTTTCACTGGGGAAAAGCAGCACTACTTGGACTAGAGAAGGGGCAGCTGCACACACATACTGCACATGGAACTGATGCCCAGCTCCTGGTCCCTACAGCCCTGTGGCTGACTGTGCTCCTGGGCTGGCGTTCTGCCCCAGCATCCTCTGATAACAGAAATGGCACGTAGCCATGCTCAGTGCGCTAGAGATGAGGCCAGTACCCTGCCTTGCTGCTCTTTAATGAGAGCAGCTGTCTGCAAACATAGCAGTGGCAGGAGGCATGCAAAGGCAGCTAAAGCAGCCATTTCAAAGTTCAAGGTAAGATGAACCAGCACAGGGAGGTGGGTGTTGCAGCAGGCCCAGCAGGACCCTGCTCCACTCCCCAAAAAGGGCAGAGGCCAGGGAGCACCCCGGATCTCACCGCTCCATGGTTCTCAGCTTGTTTCTCAGCCGGCGGGCCTCCTCCTTTGAACTTCTGTTATCCTCCTGCTGCTGCTCCAGGAATTTCATCTGTTTCTGCAGGGAAGCAAGCACACCCAGCCCGCGAGTGAGGCTCCAGGGATTGTCAGAGAAACATCCCGGCTTATGCGCGCCGCGGGCAGCTGGGAGCACGCATCAGCTAAATGGTATCACCACCTCAGCAGCCCAGGATTATGGAGAGTTGACTCCCTCCCACTGCACCCCCAGTTCTGCTCCCCACGAGCACAGCAGGGTCTCAGTGCTGATCACAAGGCAAGACTGGAGCTGAACCCTTGTCACAGCCCCTCTCTGCCGCACAGTGCCCTGTACGCAGCAGTGACAATTTGTTTTTCAAAAGCAAATGAGTCCACAGCAAGCAAACCTTGCTATTGCCTTTCCCTCTGTGCACAGCTGATTTCTTCAGCCTCCCAACTCTCCTTGCTCTTAGCTGCTTAGAGCATAGATAGGAATGAGTGCGTCTCTTCTGGGAGACCTCAGCCAAACCAGACACCATCCAGGCACTTCTCTCACCTCCTGCAAGTCTATTGCAGCCTACTGCCACTCCAGCAGTAACACAGGACCTCAGCTGAGATGGAAAAGCACACATCTGCAGTGTGGCAGAGGATGGGATAGCTGAATTAGCACCATTCTGATGCATCTGTGCTTCTAGGTTTGAGTGTGCCTGGGCACCTTGCACAGCAACTTTGAAAAGCTCTGGTTTCAGCACAGCGCTGATTGCAGGGAAAGGCCTGGCAAAAGATCATTGCCTTGTAAAGCTCCTTCCCACTCAAGTTCAAGGGTTTTATCCATTTCCTGCCACAGAAACCAAACAGCTGTGAAACCACCGGGAAGTTGAGGAGGGACAGTGTTGCAGGCTCATGTGTCACTCTCGTTTAACTGAATCCTGTCTTTGGCTTTTCTCTAACCAGAACTCTCAACACTCCAGATCCCCACAGCAGTGTTTTGTGCCTGATCAGGGCAGAGGCCCCAGCTTCAGCCAGCCTAAAACTGCAGCAAACTGGCAGTGCCAGCAGAAGACAGGCCCAGCTCACAGCCTTAACCTGCGTCACAGCGAGTTAAGCCTGTATTTTCACTGCAGAAGTTTAGTGCTTTAATCTTTAATGATGCAGTTTAAGACAGCTTGGCATTCAGCTGGGAAACCCCATACGCCACAGAAAAGATACCTCCAGGTCCCTAATCCTTCTGCCCTGCCCAGCTTTCATTAAAGGGACTTAAGCATACAGAAAGGGTTTTGCAACAGGGAAGATAAGCACAGAGCCTCCTCCAGAGGTGTCAAGGAAGGAAAACCCAGCAGTGAGATGCTGAGTTGAGCAGCAAGTACCAGCTTCCACTGTCACAGTTATTTCTGCTAGAGTAGGGGGAATCAGAAGTATCCTGGCACTGACCTATCCAGGATCACACCAGCATCTATGGCATGGCCAAGAGCCAGGCTGCCTTTACATGCAAGCAGATTGGATATAATCCCATGGTTGGGCAAAAACACTTGTGCTGGCCCACAGTGAGGCCTGCCTGGCATTAATTCCCTACTCCTTCTGTCCTAGTATCAGGTAGATCCCCCAGATGCTTCCTCCCAAAAAAGCCCAGCTGCAGGTGGCATATAGCACAACAGCACAACGACATATCTACAAGCTCTCTCTGGGCCACTTGGCCTTGCAGGTCAAGAAACAGCAGCATGGGAAGTGCAGTAGACATCCCACTTTACAGCCTGCAGCTCACAACCTCACCTGCCTGCACATCACCTTCTTGAGACAGGCACATCACCTTCACACAGCACAGACTGCCCAGCCCAGCATCAAGGCAAAGCTGCTCCAAGACATCCCAACAACGCTGCTCCTGCTCTTACCCTCTTCCTCTTGCTGTTTACGCATAGTACATGACTACACACTGAGTCACTGCACACTGAAGCACAACAGGAATATTTGATCCCTGGACTTCACAACATTACTAACCTAACTGAGGCAAAGCCCTGGCAACAGAACAGAGACAAGAGAGTTAGCTGGATCAGATCCCACTCAGCTGAAGCCTGCAACTCCCCCTCCATATTTTTCAGTTTGATTTCTCCCTCCGATCAAAGCAAGAAACTAATTTTCCTTGAATCCCACTTGGCCTAAACCCATTTCAGAAGAACATTCTACTTCAGGGAACCACTGTTTCAGCAATGGGGTGCTGGGGCTAGTTCCCACACTAGATTCCTCCTACTACCTTTATGACCAGCACAGCCACTTCATTAGTGAGGCTCAGCCACATTCCTCAGGCTGGGCTGGCATTTCTCCCCCACCAGGGATATCTCTACTTTGAGCACCTGTACACAAACCACAGGCCTGTAGGCTTTTTATGCCTCTGAATCACCTCAGGTAGAGCACAAACAGGACCTCAAGTCCAGCAACAGCACTTGCTTCGATTAATCAAACCAAAATGAAAATCCAGGCACCAGACCCAAAATCCCACCAGCACAATCTCTTTATTAGCAGGATCTGCAGAGATCTTCAACAGAACTAACACTGACTGCAATGATGGTTAGCCCTGCCAGGGACAGGAAGGGTACCTTGAGAGAGGAGCACAGCATCTCTGTCTCTCCCAGCATCTTCTGGAGCGACTCTATCGTGGCATTGCGCACATCCAGAGTGTCCCTCAGCCCGTCCACAACAGCCTGGCATTCCCGCTTTTCTTTCTCTGGAAAGGAAGAAAGAGAAAGGTCATGGCCTGGTAACCCAGACTCCAGTTGCAGCACAGCAGCAGGAGCACAGACTGCTTGCAGGTTCAGCTCCAGGCTGCCAGGATTCAGCCATTCCTGGAGAGAGCCATTTCTCTAAGTGGTGTCTGCACCAGGGTCTGTACTGAGCAATTGCTTCTCTCAGTGCCAGCAGGCTTCAAGATTTCTTTACTAAAGATAAAAAATTCCCTTTAATAGCTTTCCAGCGCCAGCCCTGCTAGCATTAAGATGATGTATCTTAACTCTTGCGTTTTCTCAAAGCCAAGCTTGCACAAGGAAATAATTCCTCTCGAGTCACACCAAGCTGTCATAGAGCTGGAGAAGAGAGCTTTGTACCCATCCTCTCCATATGGAATCTTACATGTAAGGAACCCCTTTGGGGGCAACTGGGCACCTGTATGCAGGGGTCCACCAAGCTGCTGCACGTGCCCTCACTAACCACAGCACCTACATCAAAGGGCAGGAGGCAGTGACACTGGGGACACCACAGGACACATGACAGCTTAGGCAGATTCCCCAAGTGCCCACTTTTTGCAGGTCACAAAACCTTTGCATGCTGCTGTCCCTCCCCCTGGCAATCCAGGAGCAAAGAACATGCCTCTGACCACCAGAGAAAAGGTGATGGAAACCACCACCAGATTTCAATTTGTTTTGTGGAGACAAGGGAAGAACAGGTCAGAAAGCAACAACAACTATCAGGAGCTGCCAGACCAAGCAGGGAACAGCCAGCATCGTTGAGAAGCTCAAAGCAGTTGGGTAATGAGGGAAAGCAGGAACCCCTGCACCTCACCCTGCTGAGGGCAGGGTAAAACCTTCAGCTCAGCATCTTCAGTCATTGCTAAAATTGCCTGTGGCTCCAGCCTGGCAATCGTAGAGAGCCAAAAACTGCCTTTCCAAAAAGCTTGTTCTCCTTACAAGCCATCCAGTTTCAAATTCTGCCTCCACATCCTGTGGAAGCATGACCTGCAGTGAAGCTGCCCTGTTCAATCAGGGAGTAAAAGAGCATGTGGGACCAAGAAACAAGAGAGGAACGTGTTCCAGCAGAAGCACGCAGGTGGCTTCTCAAATGATCTGAATAACCCTTTCCCACAAGAGGCAGTGCCTGGAGATGCTCCCTTGCATTTGCAGGGACTCCACACCCACTGGAAGAGTTAGGGCTTCCCCCTCCTCCGTTCCCAGCTGCCCAGAGGCAGATGGCAGGAATCAAACCCCTCCGTGCTGCAGGAATGAGTTTTCAGCTCATTCAGAGTGCCTCCCACAGAGCCTGCTCGGAGCTCAGAACCTCTCGAGCCATTTGCAGGCTGATCAGAGCCTGGCAGCTCCACAGCTCCTCTGCAGCACACAGAGCAGAGCACAGCTTCACATGGAGAACTTATACACAGGAACCAGCAGAGAGCAGAGTACCTACAGCAAAGGAGGCAGGAGGTGGGAAGGAGCTTCGCATTTCCAGTATGAAAAGAGAATGGGACAGGGAATGTCACATCCAACCTCTACTCACCAGAACCCGAGAAGACTAGCAGGCCTTCAAGCAGTTTTTCTTGGATAATATCCTAGCAAGAATCCCAGCCACCTTCCCCAGAAGATCTGGCTCTCTACCAAGTCACTAAAATCAAGCAAGCTGGCAGGAGAACAGGCCTCAGAATAGAGACGTGCAGACCATCCAATTCTACTCTCAGGCTAAGGACCGAATCCTCAATCTACTGGCTATTCATGTCTGTCTCGTGCATGCAGGGAACGCAGAGGAAAGACAACTCTTGGGGCGTGGGTGAGCCCCCAGCATTCTTTAAACATTTTTTTACCCTTCTGCTAGCATGTTTTAGGATTTCTGTCACTTAGACTGACATTTTCCTTTTGCTGCTCATGACTCATGTTCTGATGACAGGCTGCCTACAGACGATGCTTAAAACCCATCGACAAGTCTCCAGGGCTTTTGCTTTTCCTGCCTCCCTCAAACATCCTCTAAAATTAAAGATGGGAAGATGGAAGTGCGTGCACACTGAACTCCGTCTGCTCTTCGCGCGACACATGTGGCACCGCAACAGCCAAACAAATCCAATACTGCTTTTGGACACCACTTTCACCCTCTCATCTGTTGGGAGGGAATGAGCCTTTGCCATATGCAGCTGTGAGTTTCCCAGCAAGCAAACCAAGGCTTTTGCTTTCAAGCCAGCTCCAGATAGAGCTTTGCTGCAATTCTGTAAGCTTGTGATTAGAAAGGGGGCAAAAAAATTGCATCTACTTGTCAAAACTCACAGTGAACTCCTGAGTTACAGCAGAGCTGGGCCAGGCTGTGGACTCAGGCTCTGTCATATAAGCTTTGCACTGGAGGTGTTCTCGCCTCAGAAAAAGCTTCAAAGTTGCTCTAGTGAAACAGTTTGCAGCTTGAACAAGGCCCTTGGCTTCAGAGAGGGGTGGCCTCTGCACAGAGGCTCCTCAGACCTGGCCAAGCCACCTGGCACAGGTAGAGCCCAGGAGCTGCTAACTGTGGGCTGCTGATCCTCTGCAGCAGCAGGAACTCACCTTTCAAGGAGAGCTGGGCCTTCACTTTGTCCAGTTCATTCTGAAACACAACACAGAAAACTCCATTAGGAAACACCCTGCAGAGATGCTTTTACCAGATCGTAAAAAGACCCAAGAGGTTTCTCAGCAGGACTTTTGGACCAGGCAGATACCGAAGAGGGAAGGTGAAAACAAGAAGCACGGAGTTACAAGCCTGGATTATCACACGGAACGGAAAGAGCACCTCCAACTGGCATTCTTCAGGGGGAGAAAAGAGGATCACAGCTTCATCTTAGCCTTGTCAACCTTGTGTTTCTCACACTGTCAGTCATCCTGTTTTAGCTGAATAATTTTGGAAGGCTCTCAGGGAAACACAGGAAGTCAGGCAAGAACAATTTTTATAATGTTTTACCTAAACAAGGCAATAAAGGAGGGATGTTGCCAGACTAACTGCATTACTGAGAGTTCTTTAAACTGAAGTGAACTTTAATCAGATGGAGGTGGGAGACAGGAGAGCACAGCCAGACACCTGAAAAGGTAACCAAGCATGCACTCAAACATGCTGACAGACACTGAAGTCACTGCAGTTCAGGATGCTGATAGAGCTAACAGCTCAATCGAATGGCTGGAAACAGATCACTGAGAAACCAATCTATAACACACCAGCTGAGAGTGCACAAAATCTCCTGGGTACTACAAGGGTCTGAGGAACATCAACTATTTCTAACGCCTTCATCAAGGATCAGAGAGAGGCAGCAGATGCCCTGTAGTTTAAATTAGAGAAAATGAAGCGATATAATTTAACACTGGCGAATAGCCAAAGGAAATGTAGAGAGGTTAAAAAGAGAGGCTATTTATATCTATATATATATATTTAAAAGAAAAACCAGAGAGATAAATATATGCAGGAAAGAGTCAACAGAAGATGACTTATAAAAGCTGTGTTAGAGAACTGCAGAGGAAAGCACATAACAAGTCAGGCAGGAACTGCAGTGGAATAAAACCACAATAAAATGCCAACACAGGCACACAAATCTGTGCAAGCCGGAATGCTACATGCAAATCTGAGCCGAGAATAGCACCAGCAGTGACCACAGCTCTGACAGGACTGGAGCTAGGGCTCTGCTAGTGACAATAAAGGCAGGAAAGAATGTGGGATGTAAAGCTTGGAAAGCAGAAGGAACTAAATGCAAAGCCTAGCAGAGCTGACTGGGATTTGCCCCAAGGGGCACAACTGCTGGAGGGCTAATGTGGAATTAACTCTGCTGCAGGAACTATTCTGAAGTAGCTTCCTCAGAGTCCTATTCAGGAACGATTAGTGAGCTCACAAGATGTGCTAATTATCATGATAGCAAAGAAACCCTGGGCTACTTCAGGCAGCTATGTAACATTACCTCATTCATCAACTTAATCTGAAATCCCTCATCCTCCACCACAGCTCCTAAAAGCCGCTCCCAATTTTCTCTCCTCTGAGAGAAGCTCTCCTCTTTCTGCCAGACTGAGTTACAAGGCCACATTTTCCCAAGATCAAACAAATATATCCTGACCACAAACAGACAGCTGTCCTCCAAGACTTCTACCTTCCCCAGCAGGTTTACAGGCAGGAACGCTCCCCCCACCTCCTCTTCACCAAGCTGAAATCTCATTTGGAAGAATTCTGCACTCCCCAGATCATAAGCAGCTCTTGACAGACTCACTGAGGTGTTACACTCTAAAACTCACCCTTTTCCTTCTCTGGGAACAGCCACATGGAGACTGTTCTGCTCACAAGGACCATCTTTAAATTCAGCATAGGCTAAACCCAGGTTCAGTAATGAAAGAGATGCCTGGACACTTAGCTTGTGGTCCACAGCTACTCCAGGGATCCAGGTTCCCCCTGGTATTTCTATTGAAGTTTTAGCCTGGGGGTGGAAAGCAAAACAGGCCCAGCATTCCTGTGACTGTAAACATTTCTGAGTAACAGCAACAGTGAGAAACAGAAACAAAGACAATTACAAAAGATAATTTGGCTAATTCTGCAACAACAGGAAGGGGTTTCAGATCATGAGGGAGCTCTTCCAACCACCAACCACTTCACCAGGTGCCAAAGACTGGTTCTCCAAAGAGAATCCCAAGCTTGTCACCCCAAGATGACAAGCAGACCACAGTTACACACTTTGCTTTCTAGCGCATCCTTTTCATGGCAAGAGGCCAAATGCTCATTCCAAGACAGCTGTGGGCTGCACAGATACAGCTCCAGTTGATTACAGAGATGAACACCACTCTATGCCCAGGCTCCTGGAGGGCCAGGCAGTGGTTCATCACAAACCTTGGATTTTTTTTTTTCTTTCTCAGGTGAAGCTGCTTCTGGCTAAGGATGCCAGAAGTTCTTATCTTATGAAGAGCCTAGGCTTGGCCCACCATGTGTTCACTTTGAACTGGTGCCTGGCCAGAATCACAGGCAGACCTCACATCTAGGTGGACATCAGTCCCTCACCCATTGTGAACAAGGCATCTGTGTTCTTAAGGTACCCCACTGTCCTCCAGAAAAGAGGCAGCACACCACATGAAACTGGTTGCAGCGGCAGCAGCCTGTACAGTGCACACAGCAGTGAATACCCACACAAGCTAATGATGCTGATTTACCCAGAGAAGTATTTGGTTCTTTCTGTTGGTGACCTCAGAGCCCTCATTAAACAGGCTGTACACTGAGGCTAGATGTTGCTCTGACACATTCACTCAAGATTTATAGGAGCAGGAGGAGTTACCATTAAGCTTGTTGTGCAGGAGCAGCTGCACAGTCCTGCCCTTGAGCAAAGGAGTAGTTCTGCACAGCCTGCCTGGAGCAGAAGGCTGGGGGAACCCATTTTAGATCCTGGGGTGGGGGTGAGAGAGAACAGGAAGATTTTCTAGGGCGATTCTCTCCAGACAACCCATTCCAAGTCACCCATCTCATTACACCCGTGGGAGCAGATCTCAATCCGTGCCAAAGGAAATGTATCTGCTGTGAGGGCACACAGCTCCAGGGCCCAGAGATGCTCCTCCACCCCGCTGCACACTTCAGTCTTCAGATTTGTTACTGGTGATCTTGGAGAAAGACAGTGCTACTGACATTCTAGTCTGGCTGGCTTTATTTTAAAGACATACAAAGTACATATAGAATTGTCATGGCAACTGCTAATTATGGTAATTGCTGCACATGCTGCTTCTAAACACAAGAGGGTACAAGCATCCCGTTATACCAAGGTCAACTGGCCGCCCTTTTTTAGAACAGATAATTCCAAGACAGAAGGAGCCCTCTTTCATCCACACTACACAAAGGAGAACGTGGAACAGCCTCTCTGTGTTTATCCCTACTCACACCCAACTCTCTGCACCCAAAGGTGGCACTTGGAGCACACCACCCAGCATCCCAGCCAGGATCCCGCCAGGACCCAACCGCCACCTTGTTCCCTGCTGCTGGTGTGGCTTCAGGCAGTTCCTTCCCTAATCTCTCTTGGGGAATCAAGGCCTGATCACCCAGCCCCACATCCTTCAGTCTGCACAACCTCCCTGCACAGAAGATTCCTCCAATGGCCCCTTCTTTCCAGAGGAGTTAGCAAGGGCTCACATACAACCACACCACAGACACCACCAGCAATTCACTGCATCTGGGATTTCCCTTCTCCTGCCCTTGGGAACAGCTCTGTACCCTCATTCCGAAGGGAGGAGCAGCAGTCTGATGTGATGGTGTTTCAGGAGGTTTCCAGGTAAAGTGAGAAGCAGAAGGAAGAGCAGGAAGTAGAGGAGGCTCCTTGAGTCACCACACGGGATTTGGTCAGAGGGAATGCTAAATCACCACAGAGATTGATATGCTTCAGGTCAGAAAAATGAGCACAGCAAGCTCCAGTGTGGGAAGCACCTGCTGGCAGAAGCACCAGCAGGCCAGGCCACCCTCCCAGGAGGCTGAAGCACCACATGAGGAAAGAACTCCCCCATCAAGTTACCTGCAAGGTCTCAGCATCCGGTGCTGCTTGCTCGTCCAGGGTAACATCAAAAAACAGCTTACTGATGATGTGTCTTTTGCTGACCTAAACACAGGAGACAGAAGAGTTTGATGGGCACAAATATGGAAACAACAGATATGGAAGACAGATGGAGGGGGAGAAGGTAGTGTCTTGTGACAAGGCCATGAAAGGCAAATCAGATCACGTGTTTGACACCATTAGTGGTGATGCTCTGCTTTGGCTCAACAGCACAGCAGCAGACCCCCCACTCAGTTTCTGGGAGTGTGACTCCAGCCAAGCTCCTGAGCTGCAGCAGAAAGATTCAGACATTTCTGAATCGAGCGCAGTCTGTTCTCTGGCAGCTCAGCCCAAAGCAGCTGATGCTGAGCTAACATGATGCCAAATCCTAAGACAGAAGTACGTGCTGCTTTCTGCAGGCAGAAGGTGCTGTAATTGAATTTGATAGCTCTCCACACCTCCCCCATGCAGTTACAGCTTTGTGTTTTAAGTATTATATACAGTCATGACACCAGCTAATTGCATGGTTACTGCCACATAAGATGTTATTTCGCGATAACTCCATGGTAACCCAGAGATGTAAGAGGCAGAGAAGAACAGAGGGAATCAACAAGTCAGGGAAGGAACAAGGGCCAAGACCTTGAGAGGAGGAAAGAAGCACGAACACAGAACAACCCGAAGCAGCAGCTGGCTAAAAATTTACATCTGAGAGCGAGGAAACCTCTCCTGCAGCCACTACGTGCCAAGACCTACTGGTGGCATGAAGGCTGGTGACACAAGGGACTTCAAAGACGTTCAGGTCTCAGTTAAGCCAATGGAAATCCAAGGCTCAGCTTCCTATCTCAGAAGCAGAGCACATCCTTCCTTCTCCCCCCAGCCATTGCTTTTCTCAAGGGAGGGTCAAGTACTGCTATGCCAGGAGAAGTTGTAAGGCCCACATGCAGCACAACGGGCTGTTCACCGGACAGCAACGGGCTGGGCACACCAGAAACACCAGTCAGGCGCCCCATTAAGCCCTTGCAGTCCCTCCTGTCACCATGTCAATACTTACCCAATCTAAGTAAAAGCTGTGAAAACCCACCGCTCCTTTTGAAAGGAGCTGCAGTGCAGACAGCAGTAGGGCACCCTCAGCCCACTGCAACCCAGAGGGCTGTGGAAGGGAGTTCCTCTCCTCTGGGGAGTCCCAAGTGACAGAAAGCCCCTCTGCTTTTTACCATGAGCCTTTTTCTGGCATCACCCCCAGCTCCTTGGTGCCACAGGTGTGCACAGGGGATGGCTTTACCTGATTTCTGCACTGCGGGCATGTCCGGCTCGGTGCAGTGTCAAACCACTGGAAGAGGCTGAGAAAGAAAAGGAAAACACAGTAAATCCTTACAGTCCTGGGGCACTGCTTCCAGGGGCCATGCCCCAGCTCCCCAGGAGACAGCAGGATGCGACTCCTCATCACACACTAAAGCAGAAAGGCAAACCTTCAGTCCAGCGCTGTGGCCGGCAGGAGCTCCGTGTTCCACACGCATGCTCCACCCCCATCTCCGAGACAATTCCTGGCTGATTTAGCATGAGAGCTTATCTTTAACAGGGCAGAGCTTTTGCAGAGCTCAGATCTCTCTGGGAGACAGGCACTGAAGAGCCACAGCTTCGCAGGAGCGAGTGGATACACAGGGGAGCTGGTCTATCAGGATGTGACAGTCAGCTCCAAGGGGTGCCACTGAACACGGATCTCTGAGCCAGGGGTGCCGGGCTGGGCTCTGCTCTGCCGTGATGAACGCAAACCTGCCGGGCTCCCCAGGACAGCTACTAATGCATTCTGCAACCAAGCCATCACGTCACACTGGAAAGGTTTATTTTGGGAGCAGGTAATGATTTGGAGCTGGCAGGTTACCTTTGGAAGCTCTCCCTGCTCCGCTGGCTGTTGGCAGAGAGCAGGCCCGAGCAGCGCTGCTGAGTGAGAAGTGACAATCACACCTGTGGTCCTCTCCAAGCTCGTTAACCAGGAAAGCAGATGCCCACCCTCTCCCCACACAAAGTTTATTTCCTGAGAAGAACCATTTCCTTTCAACACAGTCCTAGAAAAGCATGGAATTACCAGGGCACCTTCACCATAATCCAACATCACTCCCTCCAAACACCCTGTGACACTGGCTCTTCTGGAGAAGGGAGCCTGCAGGCAGCACAGCGACAGAAGCACAGAATCAATTAGGTCGGAAAAGATCTGAGCTCATCGAGTCCAACCTATGACCGATCACCACCGTGCCAAGTGCCACATCCAGTCTTCCTTAAAGACTTCCAGTGACGGCGACTCCACCGCCTCCCGGGACAGCCCGTTCACGCGTGTGATCAGCACAGCCCGGACTGCGGCGGCAGCTCCGTGAACTCCTCCGAGCCCTCACGCGGGGCCACACAAGGTGCCCGTGGCCGACACCCACAGCCCGGCCCGAGCCCCCGCCCGCCCCGGCGCTCACCAGGCCTGGTGGAAGGTGTGCCCGCACGGCACGGCCGCCACGTCCCGCTCGTTGTCGAAGAAGTCGGAGCAGATGGTGCAGTGGGCGCGGATGGGCATGGCGGGGCCGGGCGGTCAGCGCGGGTGAGCGGGGGAGCTCCTGCGGGTCGCGGCCCCGGGACCAGAGCGGCGGCGCGGCCCTGCGCGGTTTGAACGCGACCGCGAGCGCGCCGCTTCCGGCCCACCCCGGAAGTGACCTCAGGGGATCCCGGGCCGGAGCCGAAGGTGGGGCTGGACGATATGGGCGTGGTCTGGGGGCGTGCCCGAGGGGCGGGGCCCGCTGGGTGGGCGGGGCTCGCCCTCGGGCCCCCGCCCGGCCCGTGCCCCGCCGTGGCACCCGGCATCCTTCCCGGGATCCTTCCCGGGTTCCTTCCCGGCGGCAGGCGATCACGGGTCCCGCTGCCCTCGCTGCCCGGGCAGTGCTGCCGCTTCTAGCCCGCCGCGTCTCGCTCAGCGCTCGGCAGGCGCGGCAGACCCCCGGCCCCACAGAGAGACTGGGCAGGCGGCGCTGGTGCTGTCTCAGTTTGTCCTCAGCGGGGTCTTTATTTGCCAGAGATACAGCGGCGGGGCGCGGGGCGGCGGCGGCAGCCGCGGGCAGAGCCGGCCCTGCAGGCATGCAGCTGCGAGGGGGGAAGCGGGGACCGGGGAGGGGGCACGGGGGGGCAGTGGGGGTCCTCCAGGCACAACGCGTGGGGGGCCGTGTGGCTGCCCCCGGGCGGGGGTCCCCGTGCTCCCCCCGGGGGTCCCGGGACGCAGAGGGGGTCTCCGGAACGGCCCCCGCTCCGTCCCGGGCGGCCCCGCCTGCGGTCCCGCACATGCACGCGTGTCCCGGGGGGCCCCGCGACGCCCCCCCGGCGCTGCGGGGCGTGCGGCCGAGCGGGGCTGCCCCGCCTCTCTGGGCATCCCCGGGGGAGGGGACGGCGGCGGGGGACAGACTGAGAGAGCTGGGAGGACTTGGGGGGACGGGCGCCATGCAGGGCTCTGCCCCGCGGCCGGCTCTCCGGCGGGGCACGTAGAAAAGGGGGCGCAGGCGGGGGTGGGAGGCCATGCCGGGGCTATGTACAGGGGGCGCGGGGGCCGCTCAGCCGCTCTGCTCGCTGGGGGGCTCGGCGGCGGCCCCGACCTCGGTACATGTGGCGGGCGGCGTGCCGGGGGCCGGGGGCTGCGCGGCGGCGGGCGGCGTGCCGGGGGCTGCGGGCTCCGGGGCGGTGGCGGAGGGGGCTACGGGCTCCGTGGCGGGGGCCGGGGCCGGGGCCGTGTCGGTGGCCGGCTCTGTGGCCGCGGGCTCCGCGGCCGCGGCGGCGGGAGCCGGGGCGGCGGCGGGAGTCGCCGCCGGGGCCGTGGTCGCCGCCGGGGCCGTGGTCGCTGCCGGGGCCGGGGTAGCTGCCGGGGCCGGGGTAGCTGCCGGGGCTGGAGTTGCTGCAGGGGCTGGAGTTGCTGCCGGGGCCGCAGCCGCTGCCGGTGCCGCAGCCGCTGCCGGGGCAGGAGCCGCTGCCGCGGCCGGGGTCGCTGCCGGGGCCGGGGCTGCCGCCGTCTCAGTCTGCTCGGGCGCCCGCAGGCGTTTCATGAGCGTGGTCACTCGCACGGCTTTCTGCGGGGGAGAGACGGGGGGAATGTGGGGCTGGCGGAGGGGCAGGGACTGGCAGCCCTACCAGGCTCTTAGCCCAATGGTGAGGGACCGGGCTTGGCTGAGAGGAGACACGGAGGCACGGCACACCCACACCCACCTTCCACTTGGCCCGGGCGAAGTTCTTCTCGATCTGGGCACAGACGCCATCCTTGATGTTCTTGTCAGAGGCAGCATTCCCAGAGATCCTGGAGAGGCAGTGAGGGGTGAGCAGCCCCTACCAGCCCCCCTGGCTCCCCATCTGACCCTGCTGCTGCTCACCACTCATGGGAGATGGCCTCCTCTGCTGTGATCCTCTGGTCCTGCTCCACCTCCATCAGGCGTGTCACCAGCTCCTTAGCTGGGGGCACAGGGGGAGAAGTCAGTGCTGGTAGGGGACAACATGGGACCCCACGTACCCCCCCAGTGTGGGGCTCACCCGCTTGCGAGATGTCATCCCAGTATGGCGGGTCGAACTCATAGTCCCCAGCCAGGATTTTGCGGAAGAGGTTCTTGTCGTGGTTCTCATAGTCATCCTCATCTGCCTCCTCGTAGAAAGGGGGGTTTCCCGAGAGGCTGGGGAATGTGGTGCGGGGCTCAGTCCCGCCCCAGCCCCGAGCCCTTGTAGCTACCCTGTCCCTCACCCCACACTCACAGGATGTACATGATGACGCCGATGGCCCAGCAGTCCACCGGCCGCCCGTACCGCTGCCGCCCCACCACCTCCGGAGCTGCCAGAGACAAAGAGCAACCATCCCCCGGGGTCCCCAGCCACCCAGTGTCTTGGCCCTGGCGTGATGGGGAGTGGGAGGCACCCACTGGAAGCACCCAGGATCAGCCCCCAGGGTGATGGGGAATGGGAGGTGCAGGAGCAGGTAGTAAGGAATGGGTGGTAAGGAGCAGCAGGGACCTGCTGGGACCTGCTGCCCGCCCCTGTTGCCCACCCAGCTGGCTCTCACCCACCCAGGTACTCAGGGGTGCCACAGGGCTCCTTAATGAGCCCGTTCTCCAGCTTGGCCAGGTGGAAGTCACTGATGACGATCTTGGAGTTCTTCAGGCGATTATAGTACACCAGGTTCTCCAGCTGCCAGCACAGGGACTGTGAGTGCCTGGACGGGGGGCATGGCAGCACCCACGGGTGCTCCCACCCCCCCGCCACCCACCTTGAGGTTTCTGTGGACAATCTTGAGTGAGTGCAGGTAGGCAACAGCCTCCAGCACCTGTCGGATGACATTGCTGGTGTCCTTCTCTGAGTAGTAGCCCTGGTCCAGGATCCAGTCGAAGACTTCCCGGCCAGTGGCCCTGCAGACAGCAGCTCTGCTGAGACCCAGCCCTGGCGGGGCCACCCCCTCCCCACTTCCAAATGTCCCAAACTTACAGCTCCAGGAAGATGAAATATTCCTTGCGGGTGATGTAGACATCCACCAGCTGTAGGATGTTGGGGTGCTTCACCCTGCAGAGAGACAGGGGCATGGGCAGGAGTTCCCAGTTTGCCCAGCAGCACAGGATCCCCTCCAGCCCCAGCACTCACATTTTGAGGATGATGATCTCGTTTTTGGCTGCCTTCCGCACTTTCCGCCCATCCCGCTTCAGAAACTTCTTGCAGGTGTACAACTTCCCCGTCGTCTTCTCCTTGGCCCGGAAGATTTCACAGAACTCCTCCCTGCAAGGGTACCCCCAGACATCACCCCATCCCTGGGGACCACTGAGCCTGGGGTGCTTAGGTGGTCCCTGGGCCCACCAGCATTCCCCCAGATCCCAGCAGTCAGGGGAGGTGCCACAGAAGCAGAAGAAAGCTGTGGCTCAAAAACACTTTGGAGAGGAAGCAAAAAACCAGCAGTGAGAAGCAGCTGATATGGAAGAAGCAAATTGATAGGGAAGGGGGAGAATTTGCTGGTTAAAAAGCCCCATCCTCAGGACAGGAGGGGTAAAACCCACTGCGAAGCCACTCGTGCCAAGGTGGAGCAGCAGCGCACCCGACATTAACATCAGCACAGCAGTCGGGGAGAAAGAAAGGGAGATGTGCCGGTAGCTGCAGCATTTCTGTTCTATTATTAATGGTGCCTGAGCCTATCGGCCAGGCTGCAGCTGCAGGGGAGCCCCCGGGGGGCACTTGGCACTGCTCCAGCAAAGCCATTGGCTTTCCAATCCCCCCAGCTGCGCTGAAATCCTCACGGCCACTGCCCTGGGTGGAGGGGGACAGTGACCTGTGGGCTTTGGGACAAACTGCCCAGAGGATGGAGCAAAAATCTGAGAGCATCAAGGTTCCCACTGCCACCCAGTGTGACCCTGCCAGGTGTGACCTCTGTCCAAGCAGGTGCTTTGGATATTGATGGAAAAAAATTCTGGAGCCTATTTTGCGGTCAGGGGTGTGAGGGCTTCATTCTTTGGAGTGCATCCTAACAGGTTCCTCAGCACAGCAATAAAAGTTGGGGTACAGCAGTGCTCCACTGCCCCCCAAGTGACATCTGCCTTTCCTTTGCTGTAGCTGAGCCCTCCTGATTCACAAAATGCCCAAAGGAGCCAGGATTGTGTGGAACTGCTGCAATCCCTGCAAATCTTGAGGGGAGGAGGGAGGGATATGGGATGTTGCCCAGCTGCAGCCAGCAGCAGTGGGAAAGCTCACTGCCCTCCTTGGAGCTAGCTGCGAATATCCTCCGTGCAACCCACAAGCAAGAGGGACTAATTAGGGTAAAGCCATCTCAAAATACACCCTGCGATCCCAGCCCAGCTGGGACCAGCACCCCCAGAGCTCCCACAGGCAGTGTTGTGCCACTCCTCAGCACCCCAAGAGCCCCATACAGGTGTCTGGGGTTCCCCAGGGCATCTGTGGGGCTGTGGAGGGACCAACTCACGTTTTGATGACCTGGCCCAGGTCATATCTGTCGGTCACCTCAGACGGCTGGTTATAATCTTTCTTGTCTCCCAGCGTCACGCAGCCAAACGGCATCGCAGGGCCCGGTGCTGGCAGGGCAGGGAGAGCAGTGAGTGCCCCGGCACTGCACCCCCCTGGAGCCACAGCAGACCCTCCCGAGCTGTGCCAATTAACGTGGAACCTGAGCACGGCGGCTGCTCGTGCTCTGCAGCTGCTGCCAGCCCCACCGATGTGCATCCATGCCCATGGCATCCAACCTCTCTGCCCGGGCTCAGATTGCCAGCACAGCCACAAGCTTCCCCCTCTGGCCCCTGTTGGTGGATTATTAATGATTAATTAGCAGCAGGGTTAGCACAGTGCCTGGAGCACCCACTGGGGAGGCAAGTGGAGGTGAACGGATCCTTTCGTGTTTCTTAGCCCCGTCTTGCCCATGGTAACATTTCAGCAGATGGGGCCTCCCCAGGCAGAGCATTGTCACACGTTGTCACATGTGCAGTGGGTTACACCAGTCTCAGTTTGCCATCCCCAACCAGCCCTGACTGTGGCACCAGGCAGGTGGCACTGCAGCTTGGAGGTGCCAGCCCTCCTGCCACTGGCAGCGTTCAGGACACCAGCCTTGGCAGATGCCAGCTTCTCCAGCCCTTTAGGAAGGATGCTTAGCCCCTTGCTTCCCTGTTGGGAAGTCTTCAAAACCAGATCCTTCTTGGATGCTTCCCAGAAAAAAAAATTGATCACATAAAGTGATTTCTTCCCCTTTCCCACTGTGTTAGTGGGAGGAAGTTTCAGCTGACATTATTTTTTGACGGCTCAGAAGATGACAGAGCTGCCTGCGGCCCCCCAGCCCTCTCGGATGGGCCTGAGCGGGACCTTGTGATGGGAAGCTGGCACTGTGCTGGAGGCACCCCATGCCCAGGCTAAAGCTCCCCAAACACCACGCTGTGCTGTGCTGTGCTGTGCTGTGCTGTGCGGGCCTGGCTGTGCCGTGCCGGCAGCGCCCGGTAGCGAGGGCTGCGGGCAGGCTGGCTGCGGGATGCGGGATGCGGGAGCCGGCATCGCGGGTACCCAAGCGCCGAGCCTGTTGCTATGGCAATGGGAGCTGAAGATGCAGAAAGCGGCACATCCTTGGGAGGGGGCAGGGACGGGCAGCACCCGGCAGCACCCGACCCACCTGCAGGTGCACAGCCCCATCCCTGCTCTGCAGGCCCTGGGAAGAAGGCGGGCTGCCTGCAGCAGCCAGGGCATGCACTTAAGTGCTCCCTGGGGTGATTGACCCAAACTTGGGTGGGACGTGAATGCAGTGAGCCAGGGAATGGGGAGATGCTCCTTCCTGCCTCCATCCTTTGGGGTTGACCTGCCTCCATGCCGGCTGGAGCAATGCCCACAGGATGGATGCTCCCAGCTTGCAAGGCACCCAGGCATCATCCTCTCAGGAAAGCCTGCACCGAGTAAGAGCACCTGCCCCAGTCCTGCTCAGGGTGCACTAAGTCCCAAACGAGAAGAAAAGCACCCATGGGACACCACTGCTTGTGCCCCAGATTGATGAGATTTTCCAGCCTACTCCTGACTCATCCCAGCAGCTCTCCCAGCAAACACGCCTTGCCTAGCACCTCTGTGTCCCCATGCCACACGACACCAGCTCTGCCGTGCCACTGTACCTGGCCAAGGGGAATGAGGGCTGTCCTGGCAGCTGCTGGAGGGGCGGTGGGCTCAGTGCCACAGATCATCAGGGGCAGGGGTGGCCGGTGGACGGACAGGCTGCCGGCACTGGCGGCACGGTGCCAGGATTAGCCGGGAAGGGGACCGGGGTGGGATGATATATTGGGATTTTATTGCTGTCTATGGGAGCAGTCAGATAATCTGTGCTCATAAAATTAGTTCCCGTTGGTTTAGTGGCCACCCATCCTGCCAGGGCTGAGCATTGCCACCCTCCCCTGCCCCAGACTGGCTTCGAGGGGCTCGGCGCATCTGGGATACCCCGCAAGGGAGGCTGCCCAACACTGGGGTCAGCACCTGCACCCCACAGGTGAGAGCACCCCCCGGAGCAGGGGCACCCAGGCCAGAGATGGGCAAAGGGATGACTGCTCCCTCCCCGGGGTGGCAGGGGGAAGGCTCCGTGCTGCACTGGCACCCGCACGCAGCCAGCACCCCCCTCCAAGAGTCTAATTTGGGAGCAGAAGCAACAGCGGGTGTAAGACAATAGCGGGGAAGTGGGTGGCCGGGTGGGGATGGCACGGAGGGATGACGCAGCCGTGCAGCCCTCGCCAGCGGGGCCCCCCAACCCCCGACCCCCAGCTCTGCCCCACGGCGTGAGGTGCCACCGGCTGGTATTTCATCTGCAGCCCCGCTTCCACCTGCAGCTGCCCTGGACATGTCCGTGGGGGGTTACCGCTGCCATCCCGCCCCCACGTCCCGGGGGAAGGATGTACCGGGGAGAGGCAGAAAACGCAGCCGGGCTAAGACGGACCGAAATATTGATAGTGCAGGCAGCGGGCAGGCAGCGGGAGGCGGAGGGGAGGCGGAGGGGCCGGCCGGCCCAGCGCTGCCCGCGGAGCCGCCGGGCTGGGGCTGAGACAGGGCTGGGGGAGTCCCACCGCCCCCGGCCCGGGGTGTGCGGAGGGACAGCCGGGCCGCGCACCGCAGGGAGGTCTGCGTTTGGCCGGCTCGGAGCGCTGCGGCAGCGGGAAGGGAGCGGACTGCGGGAGAGAGAGGTGCGGGGTCCGGGAGGGGATGCTCAGCGGCGGGGGCACGGGGAGAGGCTCCCCGGCAGCATCCGCTCCCGCGGTGCCGGCTCGGTTCTCCGGGCTCCTCGCGGAGACGGGGGCGGCACCAGGGCAGCAGCGGCCCGGGGGGGCGAGCGGGGAGGCGCGGGGGGAGCCGGGCTCCGGCAGCTCGCCGTGCCCACGGCGCCCGTCGGGGCTCGGGGTCTGCGGGACGCGGGTGCCGGCGGGGGTAGTGCGGCGGCGGGCAGCCGTCGGGGCGCGCACGCACTGGACAGGGATACGCGCGGCCCCGTCGGGACGTCCCGGGCCACCGGGGTCGGGAGGAGAGTTGGGGGCAGCCCCGGACCAGACAGCGACAGATGCCAGCAACGCCACCCCCTCCCCGCGTCGGGCCCGGCCCCCTCGCCCCCGGTCCGGCGCGGCGCGGCGCTCACCTGCACGCCTCTCCGACCGCAACGGGGGGCCGCGGCCCGGGGCCGCCGCTCGGGGGGAGCGCGCCCCTCCCGCCCGCCCTCCCGCGCCGGGCCGGGGCCGAGCCGGGCCGAGCCGAGCCGATCCCCGCCGATGCCAGCGATCCCAGCCGATCCCAGCCCAGCCGTCGGTCCGTCGCGGCGCGGCCCCGCGCGCCCGGCGCGGCAAGTTGGGGGGGCGGGACCGTGGGGCCACGCCCCCTTTCACGCCCCGCCCCTCCCCTGACGTCACCGCCAAACTTCGCGCCCCGCCCGTGGGGCCGGGTCACGCGTGGCGCTGGGACCGACCGGACCGCGGGGGGCGAGGCCGGGGGATTGTCACCGAGCTGGGACACCGCCACAGCCCGGGGGCCGGGGATCCCATGGGACCAGAGACCCCATGGGACCCCACGGTGTACGCTCTGGGGTGAGCTGGGATCCCCTGGGCTGTGCCATGGCCCCTGGGGTGGGAAGGGATGGGATGGGATGGGATGGGATGGGATGGGATGGGATGGGATGGGATGGGATGGGATGGGATGGGATGGAATGGGATGGGATGGGATGGGATGCGATGCGATGCGATGCAATGCGATGGGATGGGAGCAGGATTTTAGCAAAGCTGAGCGTTTGCTCGGCATCACAGGTATCTGCCCCCTGAGGGCACTAAAAGGTGCCATGAGGACACGTGTTCCTGCCTCTGTGCCATCATCCAGGGGCAACTTCTCCTCCAGCAGCAGGGCCGAAGGCTCTACTCACTTCCCTATGACAGGGTTTGTCCTTGTCCCACAGCCTGGGGCAAGGAAGGACAAGAAATTGGCCACCCTGATTCTCTTACCTCTGTGCACAGCCCAGGTGTGGGACCAGCCTGGGGTGGGCAGCACAGTCCCCAGGGCACAAGAGGGCACCAGTCCCTTCCCCAGCCCCCCTCGCCCCCCACTCCTCACATAGTGCAGCCACGTGTGTGGAGCCCCCCCCGAGGGCTGCGTGCCACACGCTGGCATTTGCTGCCCATATGGTGCTGCTTCCGAACTGCACCCCCACTTCCCTCCCCTCCCGCCCCTGCGCCCACCAAACCTCAGCTCCCCAAACCTCCTGAGGTCCTCAGCCGCCACAGGGTGTGGCCATGCACTCACGGGATCCACAGCCCTCTCCCACCCATGGCTGGGGGATACCAGGGTCCCAAAGCAGCCTCTCCCCTCTGCTCTCTGGAGACCAGCCGGCACTGCAAGGGAGAGCCAGCTGGGGTGCTCCCAGCACCCGTCCCCTGCGTGGCACCGAGCCCTGCCAGCCCCAGGGCTATCACCACCCGTGCTGGATGATTAAGGGTGTGTGAGAGCAGGGGGAATTTGCAGGGCGCTGTAGTTTGCGCTTCTAATCAAGAGTTTAATCATTGTGGCTGGCAGCAGCGCGCCACGGTTATTAATCCCTGCACCTCGCGGGGACCCGAGCGTAAGTCATCATTACCCGTGGGCCTCGGGGCTGCCCGGTGCTGCCTCGCGGCATGAGGGATGTGCTGGCACTTCTCCGTTGTCCCCTGACCCCGGCTCGTGTCTGTCACCTCCTGGCAGCAGTCTCCTGCCACAGGGTCCCATCACTGTGCTCTGGTCCCCTCCTGGTCCTGACTTTGTTCGGATCTTGGTCCACTCCATGCCCCATTTTGGGGTGATGAGCTTTGCTGAGCCCAATGGCACTTGTCCTTACAGAGCCATGTCCCACTGCCCCATGCACCCACCCCCTCCCCACTACACCCCAGAGCTGAGTGTGGGATGGCATGGCTGGTTTGGGGTGATTTTTCCTACAGCACCTCTGGAGAGAGTGAGCCTGGGATGCCCAAGGTAGGGCTGCCAGGGCTGGGGGCACCTGGCTGTACACCTCTGCCTCAGATGGGGGCCATGGGGTGGGGGACACCTGGACATACCCACCTGCCTCAGCTGGGGGACAGCTGGCTGTATCCCCCTGATGGAGGGCCAGCCCAGACGGTGCTGGGGGTGCAGTGGGGGGTGCTAAGCATGTTTGTTGTGGGGTGCAGTGGGATGCACGTTCAGCATGTCTGTGGTGGGGTGCAGTGGGGTGCAGTGGGGGGTGTTCAGCGTGTCCGTGACTCAAGCACCACGCGGCACCGCATCCCTGCGTGCTTGCCATCGCCATGGCAACCGCCAGGCAATCAGCGATAATTGCGCACGTCGGCCCGGCAACGGGGCCAAATAAACCCCATCCCTCCTTTCGGGGGGCCGGTGGGGAGCAAGGGGGAGAGAAAAAGAGGCGGTGCAGCTGCTGATCGCCACCCCTGGCCCTTTACTGGGATGAGTGGCAGTGGGGGTGCACAGTGGCAGGGCTGCCCTCCCCACAGGTGTCCCAAGGCACCTGTGCGCCCGGGAAGGCGCCAAAGGACACAGCCAGAGAGCCACTCAGCTCGGCCACCAGGGTACGGTGTCCCCCGCAGAGCCGGAGCTCCGCCAGCCCATCCCGGTCGGTGACCACGCCGTGTGTGAGGACAGGGCTGCCCCACACCTGGCTGGGCACCGCTGACCCTGGCTGCTTGTCCCTGGCCAGCCTGCTCCTGATGTGGGCTGTCCCTGTGTCAGTGACAGCACAAAAAGCCTTGCACCTCTCCACTGGCTTGGTCCCTGTCACATCCAGGGCTGGCTCTTGTCCCTGGAGCCCTAATGGGGAAAGGGGGCTTGTTTTCCACAGCGTACTCCTGCATCACAGTGATGACATGGCATCAGGGTTTGACTCCCCTTCCCACTGAAAGAGCTTTGGGGGTCCCCGGGGTCTCTGGCAGTGCCTGCAGCCATAGGGACCAGGGTGCAGGGAGGCTGCTCAGGGTGAGAGCTCAGGGAGAGAACTGTCCCCAAGGGAGGGGACCAGGACTGGGACATAGCTGGCACTGGTCCTGGGTGGGTGCTGGGATGGGCCAAGCCTCCCCAGCTAAAAGGCAGTGCTGTCTCAGGGACAGAGAATGGAGAAAAATATGTGCCTTATAGCCTGGAAGCTTTGGGGGTAAAGTAAAGCTTCCTGGAGGACAGCAGAACTCCCCAGGTGCCAGCAGATTTCCCCAGAGGACAGCAGAAATTCCCAGGGACCACCAAAGCTCCCCAAGGGCCACCAAAGCTCCTCAGAGATAAGGAGAGGTCCTCAGGGGCTACCAAAGCTTCCCCTGAAGCTCCCCAAGTACCGCCAAAGCTCTCTGGGGGCCAGCAGAGCTCCCTGAGGGCCATCAGAGCCTCAGGTGGGTGCAGGGGTGCCCCGGGCTGTGCAGGTGCCTCCAGTTCCAGGTTCCAGGGCCAGGCGGGGAGGGCAGAGGGACAGGGCTGGCTGCGGG
This sequence comes from Fringilla coelebs, assembly GCF_963513975.1. Classification (NCBI taxonomy): domain Eukaryota; kingdom Metazoa; phylum Chordata; class Aves; order Passeriformes; family Fringillidae; genus Fringilla; species Fringilla coelebs. The sequence goes on from NC_140039.1 coordinate 5,737,751, forward strand.
GCCGGGGTGCGGGCAGCAGGGACTGGGGGTGCCAGGGCAGCCCCCCTCCGCTCACAGGCATCATTAGCAAAACTTGCCGGTTTCTAAAAATGGCACGTCGGTGCCGCGGCGGCTGCTCTTCACGCCCGCTCCCCAGCACCGGCAGCCGCTAAAAACAGCTCGGCGCTGCCTGCTGCCTCCTGCCACCTCTCACCGGGACGGCTGGCGCAGGAGACCACCGCCTCACCCAAACACTGATTTGGCACAATTTTGCCCGTCCCCAGTCCAGCCCCCACCCCGTGTCACTCGCTGCACGCACTTTGCCGCCAGGAGCCCGGAGCCGCTGCCGAGGTGCCATTGCGGCATCACCGGCAGATCCCCGGGCGATGCCGGTGGCGGGACCGTGCCCGGCTCTGCCTGTGCACCCGCAGCCCCGCGTGCGGCCACTCATGTTTTATAGATGGCTCCGATTTTAATAATTAATCCCTGCTAACGACAGCACTTTCCCCAAATAAAACATTTAAAGTGCTGTGTGTGCACGGCGCGTTGCCGGGATGGGACACCGGCTGCTCTGCCGCAGCCGTGGCGGTTGGGCACGGCACGAGGTGGCTTGGCACAACCTGGCACAGCGTGGCACGGCCCGGCACGGCCTGACCTGCCCACAGCTCAGCCTGGTGCTGCACCAATCATGCCCAGCCACACAGCACCTCAGGGTGCCACCACCCAGTGCCCACCTGTGGGTGCCCAGGTAGCACCTCTAAGGCACCCCCCAGCTGCGGCAGGGGTGCCAGGTGCCATGCAAGGTGCCACCCTGAGAGGTCACCTGCCTGTCCCTGGCGCCGTGGCAGTGGGCACAGTGCCAGTACCAGTCCCAGCTAGCAGTGTCAGGCAGCATCGGACAGGGGTGGGCACATGCCAGCCCTTGGCATGGAAGTCTGGGCGCTCGCTCCTCACCTCCCGCAGCGTAATTAGGGCAGGATAAATGTGGATTAGCATGAAATCTGTCATCTCTGCAAGCACATTCGTGGGGGGAGGGGGCCAGCCTAAAGCGGGGGCCGCCCACACGCACATCACCATAACCACACCAGACTTGTCAGCTAACAAGCAGTTCACTGTGCCACCCCACTGCCAGCACGGACAGCCCTGCCCCCTCCGGGTACCCTGGTCCCACTGGGTGCTCCCACAGCTGTCCCCTGTGTCACCAGACAGCAGGCCTGGCATGCATCTGCCACCCAAACACAGCCCTGTGTACCCACTCTGCTTTGTGCTGAGAAGGGCAATAGCCAGGGTCCCAGCTTGTCCGTCCATCCATCCATCCATCCATCCATCCATCCATCCATCCATCCATCCATCCATCCATCCATCCCTCCATCCATCCCTCCATCCATCCATCCATCCATCCATCCCTCCATGCAGCCACACATCCATCCATGCACTCATCCATGCTCTCCTCTCATCCATCCATCCATCCATCCATCCATCCATCCATCCATCCATCCATCCATCCATCCATCCATCCATCCATCCATCCCTGCATCACTGCATCCCATGAGCTGCTGGTGCCCCCGTCAGCCACCCTGGCTGCCCCCCAGGCATGCAGCGTACCCCAGTACCTGCGCCCAGCACCTCCCATTGCTGGTCCAACCCTAATAATCACACAGTGCCAGGCTCTTCCCGTTGCCACAGCAACTCAGCAGCGAGCCGAAATGGTGCTGCTTGGCCTTCCATGTGTAAGGTCAGCACCTACACTGGAGGTCATGGTCACCCAAAACCCAGGCCGGGGGAGCAGAACAGTCGCACTGTGGGGAAACTGAGGCACGGTACTGGCAGCCGCCCTGACCGTGGGCTGCTGGGACCCAGCTGCACTGAAACCACCCTCGGGCACGTGGCGGTGGAGCCGTGCAGGTGCGAGGCGTGGTGGAGATGGACAGCTTGGCTGATGGGAGCTGACACGGCCCCGGGCTCCAGCACTGCTTAATGAGCAGCCGAGGAGGTTTTATTTAAAGGCAGTGTTGGCGGCAGGGCCGGTGTGGCTGGACATGGAGCAGCAGCAGCACTGCCCACAGTCACACACCGTGCATCCCTTGCCCATCCTGGGCTTGCCCTTAATATTCCCTGCCATGAGCTCCACCGTCCCCTGCAGTGGCAGTACTGAAGCAATAAAGGTGTCTTTAAGTGAAGCTGGTAATGACTCTCTGTCACCAGACAGCAGCCCCAAGCCTGGGGCAGTGTGCCCCACTGGACCCTGTGCAGGCAAGCAGGGTAAGGAGCAGTAGATGGGCTGGATGCCATCCTGTTCTCACTGTGATCACAGGTCCTGTGGTTCCACGGCTACCTTAGTGGCAGGGACACTGTAATCCCATGCCCTGGGCTCCATGTCCCCATGGCTGGGCACCTACAACCCCAAGAGCATCCTGATCTGATGCCTGTTCACCTATCATCCCAGGAGCATCATTATCCCATGGACACTGCAATTCCATGCCCCAGGCATCCATTATGTCACAAATCCTGGGGGCAAGGTGGCCCATATGCCAGGACTGCAGGGACATCATCACCCCATGCCCAGGTACTCCTCACATGCCTCGTGCCTCACACCCACTCGGGCCACAGGCTGGATGTGGCTGGGAGGAGGACTTTTAGCAAAAGCCTCCTAAACATCCCAAGGTCAGAGGGCCATGGTGGGACGCAGGGTGCGGAGTGGGGCCCCGGCGAGGCAGGCAGTGGGGGATGGTTCCAGGGTGGCCACAGCAGAACCATTGTGCAGATGCCCTCCTTTCACTGGCACAGCAACAGTGGGTGCCCCCTCCTCAGTGTCTCCCATGAGGTGGGTGCCCCAGGAGTGGGTGGGGAGACACCTCACCCCTGCAGGGGCACGAGGGTGCTGCCAACCTGGGAAACAGCCCCCTCAAAGACACAGCCTCAGCCAGGGAAAAAATATAATTAGGTTTTAATGAGTGATTTGAGCAGCCCAGAGGCTGGAAACTCCATGGGAGCCCTGGGTAGGCCAGGCTACCCAACAGCAGTCACTGGGTATGGGGCCCCACAGCACCCATCCACTATGGGACTGAGCCCCAGAGCACAGACTCATCACCTCCCAGCCAGTGCAGGGCTGAGCCCCCAGCATCCTGTGGTGTGGGACCAACCCTGGGGAGCAGCCAGCAGGGTCTGCGTGTGAGCCATGGGAGAGCATTCCATGGCACCCAGCTGCCTCCCAGCACCCATCCCATAGGGAGGGTGCCCCATAGCATCTGGCTGCACACTGCATCCCTCCTCAGGGGAGTGTGCCAATGCTATATGGGGGTCTGGGAGACCCCACGGTGCAGGGAATCCCATCAGCACACAGATGTGTCATCGTCCTCCTCTTCTTCCTTCTCTTCTTCTTCCTCCTCATTATGTTTATCCTCATCCTCGCTATCAGCAGGGGGAAAGGGAGGACCCCAGTCCAGGTTGGTGTAGACGACATTCAGGTTGACATAGTGCTCACCATCCAGAGTGGCCAGGACACGTTCCAGCTCACCCACCAGCCCAGTGAAGGATGGCCTCTCCTCGGGCACCGGCGCCCAGCAGCTCAGCATCACCCTGTACCTGCACCGACGCCCCCAGTCAGTGCTGGCAGCCCCCCGGACAACCCCTGCCACCCTGCCCACCCCCAGCTGCACTCACAGGGTGTCGGGGCAGTGAGAGGGCTGTGGCAGGCGTCTCCCCTGCAGCAGGTAGTGAGCCATGTCGTAGGGGTCCACCCCGGCGTACGGCGATGCCCCTCGTGTCAGCAGCTCCCACATGAGCACCCCAAAGGACCACTGCCGAGGAGAGAGCTGCCATGGGTGCACAGGCAGGATGGAGATGGGGACGGGACGGGGAGGGGGGTCATGCCTACCACATCAGACTTCGTGGTGAATTTTTGGGTCTGGAGGCTCTCCAGCGCCATCCACTTGACAGGCAGCTTGGCGTGGCGGTGCTGCTGGATGCTGTAGTACTCCTTGCCAAACACATCCCGTGCCAGTCCAAAGTCAGCCACCTTTACTGTCAGTGTCTCGTCCAGCCTGCAGGGCACCAGGTGGAGGTGGGGACTCCTGGGCACCCCCAGACCCAGGCAGTTGCTCTGGGGTGGAGGTCTGGAGGGCACAGCCACACTTACATGCAGTTCCTGGCTGCCAGGTCCCGATGCACAAACTTCTTCTGCGCCAGGTACTCCATGCCCAGGGCCACCTGCAGCCCAAAGCCGATGAGCTCCTTCACTGTGGGGCTCTGTGAGATGGGAATGGTGAGCATGGAGACCTTGGCACCCATCACTGCCCACCGCCCTTGGGGTACCCCCTACCCGCTCCTGGGTGCGGATGAACTGGCGCAGGTCCCCGTGGCGCATGTAGGGCAGGACGACAAGGGGCAGCCCGTGGCGGGGCAGGCACACCCCCAGCAGCGAGAGCACTTGCGGGTGGTGGAAGCTCTTCATGAGGATGCCCTCGCGAAGGAACTCCTCCACCTCCTCCAGGTCCGTGATGCCTGCGGAGAGCTGAGCTGTGGCCGCTCCGCTGCTGTGCCATGGGAGCACGCACGGGAGGGGGAGCTACTCACGGTGCAGGGACTTGACAGCGCAGTGCAGGTCCCCCAGCAGCGGGTCCGTGTAGGTGCCATGGTAGACGCTGCCAAAGTGCCCTGCAGGGATGGGTGGCACAAAGCTGGCACCACACACATTGGGCAGGTGACGCCACAGGCAAATCGGGGTGCCAAAGAGTCACCTTTGCCGATGACCTGGTGGCGGTGGGTAACAAGCCGCTCCTCGGGGATGAGGATGTCCTTCACTTCCTCCAGCAGCTCCGGCCGCAGATCCTCCAGGCAGCAAGATGTGGTCCTGAGCAGGGGCACGGGGGATCCCCCGCCCGCCGCACCAGCACCAGCACTGCCATTGGCACCGGCGCTGGTGACTCGTATGCGGGGCCCCACGGGGCCGGGAGTGCCCGCTGTGTTCAGCACTGCCGGGACAGGCAGAGGCGGGGTGAGGGCTGGCAGCACCCAGCACCCCGCCACCCACCGGCGACACCCACTTACCCAGCACCTCTCTGTAGTCGACGCCGGGGCGCTGGGTGGTGACAGGCGGGTCGCTGCGGCCGGGCTGTGCCAGCAGCTCCAGGTTCTCCGTACCTGCAGGCAGCAATGGGGTAGGTACGGGGTGGTGTGGATCTGGGGGCATCAGAGTGCCCGGCGAGCACGGCACTCACCCCGCCTCTTCTTCCAGCGCCAGCGGAACAGTACGGCAGCCAGGATGCAGCAGACCAGGAAGGTGATGCCGGTGCCCAGAGCCAGGCTGGCGGCCAGGTCCAGCGATGTGGGGGGGGACAGAACCCAGCCCAGCGCCTCACAGGCTCCGTTCACACAGATCTGGAGGATCAGGGGCTCAGCAGGGATGGGGTGGGGGGACACTGGGGCGGGTGGTTGCCCACCCGGCGGGTTCCTACCTCCACGGGGGCACCAGCGGGGGGCAGGCGCAGCTCGCGGGGCAGGCGGCACGTCACCTCGTTCTTCAGGACGTTGGGGTGGCAGTCCAAGCCCCCCACCGTCATGGTGATGTTCATGCAGGTGGCCACGGCATCCAGCCCCAGTTGCTGCCCAGACAGAGCACCGTGAGCTCGGGGGTCCTGGCAGTGGAACCCCTACTCCGGCTCACCCTACTGCCCCACGTACGTGCACCTCGATCTCATCGTCGCCGGGCTTGAGGCGGAGCCGCCTGCCCTCCTGCTCCAAGGGGTAGACCTTGGGCTGGGAGTAGTAGCGGAGGCGGAAGAGCCAGCGGCCGTCGGCGCCATCCAGCAGCACGCTCAGGTTCCCCAGCACCACCTCCACCTTACTCTCGAAGGGGAAGGCTGGACTGTGGCAGAGCAGCCGGTCTGGTGCCAGCGGGTTCTTACATTCCTGTGGGCAGGGAGATGCTGAGCACCGGCTCTGAATGTGCCCGGGGGATTGCGGTGGGGTGGTCAGGGCCGGGGGGCGATGGCCCCACACCCCGGTGCTTACCGTGGCTTGGGTAACCACACCACCGGCTTCAAAGCGGATCCTGGCGCGGTACACGGAGTCCAGGTGGGCGCCGATAATGGTGAGCAGCGAGCCCCTACAGTGGGCAGGGATCAGGTTCCCCGGGGTGCACATGGTCCCCAGGGTGCCTGCAATTCCCAGCACGTCGTCCAGCCCAGCCAGGGCAGCGGCAGGACAGGGCTGTCCCTCACCCCGGGTAAGGGAGCCCACGCACTCACTCATAGCCGCAGCTGGGGACGATGGCGGATACGGCGGGGTCAGGGCGGTACTGGAAGGGCACGGGGGCCGGGAATTCCTCCCCGTCGATCCACAGGGCTACCCGGGCGGCGCCCAGGCCACCGGCGGCGGGAGCCGTGCATTGGATTGTCCCATTGCCCTGCCTGGAGACACGACAGCCGTGGCCGGGGGGACAGCGGGACTGCAGGGGCCCCCCGTGCCCGTCCCGTGCTGGGGACCCCGTTGTGCCAGGTGCAGGGCAGGGGTGTACCTGGGCTGCCCTGTCAGGGCACACTCGGAGCCATTGACCATCACTCGCCAGCTGCTCCCTGCCGAGAGGTGTTTGCCATGGAGTGAGAGGCGGGTGCCACCCCACCGGGGACCAAACGGGGGGTGCAGGGCACTGACGTGGGGCTCCTGAGCAGAGATGGGGTCAGTGGGACTGGTGAATGAGCCAAATCCCCCGACCCTGCCAGGGGCACTGCCAGTGTGGAACCGTACCACGAAGACGAAGCCGCCGAGGGTGGCGGAGCCGTAGACCCGGAAGCCAGAGGCTCTGGCGGGCTCCTCCACAGTGAGCACCACGTCGGCTGGGCCCCCCTGGGCTGCCGGCCCCCCCGGCTCCAGCTCACACACCAGCACATCCACAAACTCCTTGCGGCGCGAGGTGGGCAGAGGTCTGCGGAACAGTGATGGGGATCAGCCCCAGGCCGGGGGCAGCCCCAGAGCCCTCCCTGCTGCTGTTCTCTCCCAGCACCGCTGCACACCTGTAGCTCTCGCTCTCTCCCGGCAGCACGGTGCAGCCTCGCCGTCCCACTGCCACCCGGCAGGCACCGCGGGGGCTGCGGCCGGGGTCGGGGTCCAAGCGGGAGCGGAAGGTCATTCCACAGAGTGTCACCCGTGTCTGACCCTGCAGCGGGGCGCTCCGGGGATGGAACTGTGGGAGAGGCACCTGTGTCACCCCAAAGTGCAGTGACTGTCTCGGGTCCAGAAATACTTTCTATGGGGGACACAACACCCATCCCAGGGAGGGGGTCCCACGCCCCCCCATTTGCTACGTCCCTCCCCATCCCAGTGCTTGGGAGCTATGAGGAGCAGGGGGACGGCAGCGCAGACCTACGTCGGTGAGGACGGGTGGGCAGCTGTCCTGGACCCAGTGGCCGGTGCACTCGTGGCGGCGCCTGCACCCATCCCCACACCAGCCACAGCCCATGAAGCGCTCAGCCCGCAGGCAGCGCTGGCACGTGGAGAAGTGGCGACAGCCAGGCCCAGTGACGTTCAGGAGCCACACCTGGGGACGGAGAGTGGAGGTGAGGGGGACACATGGAGCTCCATGCCCACCCTATGCCCCTCAGACCCCCCACTCACCTTGGTGCCAGCAGTGAAGAACAGCGAGTGGCTTTGCAGCCCCATGGCACCTCGCACTGGCCCCGGCTCTCCCAGGGAGAAGTTGGATAAGGTCAGAAGGTAAGAGCTGGAGCGCTGGAGCACCATCTGCAGCAGGGCAGAGCAGGGGGCTGAGCATACCCCACAGCCTGCCAGGACCTGCCATCCCACCCGACCCCCCCATCCCACCTGGAAGACGTGTCCTTCTGCTGTGCCCAGGTGGGCCACAGTGACATCTCCCATGGCGGTGACAAAGAGGGAGGTGAGGAGGACACCTGTCAGCTGCCCGTTGAACAGGTCCACTTTGTGGGAGGCAGCTGGGACGAGGGTGGGCTGATCCCAGCAGCTGGTGTTGACCACCGGTGCTGAGAGGTTCACCTGTGGCCAAACATGGGGTGAGTGACTTGAAGCTGGCCCTGGCACCCCAACTCCCACACGCTCACAGGTAGGCACCAGCTTGATCTGTGAGACATTTTGGGGCAGCACCAGATTGCTTAAGTTCCCCTCCAGGCTAGGAAAATTTTGGAGAATAAACCACATCGGCAGGCCGTCCCTCAGTCCCCCATGTGGCGTCAGATCCTGCCCTCCCCTCCCACCCCATCTGGATATAGTTACTCGTGCTGGCACCACAGGATGCTCACTCCAACCGGTCTTCCCTGACCCCTGGAGCTCAGCAAGGGCCTGGGGTGGAAGAGGGACACCAGGAGCCATGGGGTCCCCACTGGACAGTCCCAATGCAGAGGGGCTCGGGTCCCCTCTGAGTTTCTCCTGCTACAGTGTGAATCAGAGCAGTGAGCTGTCTGCTCTGTGCAGGAAGAGGAGGGGATTTGGCTGCACCTTGCCCTGAGCCTGGCTGAGGACACCAAAACCCGTGTCATGTGCTGGGACGGGGGGGCCCTGCCAGGGTGCCCACCCATCTGCATCCTGGCCATGCCGGGGCTTGTACCTGGGACGCGGTGTTCCTGCCCTGCGGCTGTGGCAGACGAGGAACCCTGGTGACTAATTGCACTTCCGCCTGCGGTTTATTTGCCCAGAGAAGGCGGTGGCTGGGCCTGGGGGACAAGGCAGGAGCAGCCCGCACCTCACACATCCAGCCTAAGAAGCACCGAGGCCCTGTGGCTTTCCTGCTCCCCCACACATAAACAAGCTGGAGAGGGTGGCTGGGGTCCAGGGACAGTTACTACAGGGGCTGTTGTCGAGGCTGCTGGAGAGGCCATACCAGGAGAGGAATTGGCCCAAAGTGTGACATATGGCAGTGTGCCCATGTGCTGGCACATGTACCATGGGGGGCTCACAGGATCCCCACCCTCACCCGGCCTCCTTGGTGCAGCCAGGGCTGCCAGAACGCAGCAGCCCCTGCAGTAGGTGGTGGGTGGCTGCTGGGCTGACTCACACCTGGGTGATGCCGCTCTCCCCCTGCCCTGCCCTACCCCACCCCACCATCCACCCCGTTATACCAGTGTTTCCCAGCTCCTGAACCCACTTTCCCACATCCCAGCCAACCCCCAGGGTCCCTGGGCCGGATGCAGCGCAGGGTGGAGCACTCACATTGTGTGGGCAGTACTCCACCGGCTGGAAGAAACTGAGCCCCCGCAGCAGTGGCTGGTGCCCGGTACCGCAGCACTTCTTCATGCCCTCCTCCATGGCCTGATTGAGGAGGTGGAGGGGGAAGGCGCAGACGGCCGAGTTCTCCTGTGGCACTGGGCTCTCCGGCCGGCTCTCAGCAAAGGCACCGAAGAGCACCGTGTCGGTGTCGTTGATGCCGAGGTCGCGGGCCAGCCGTGCACCAGGGCGGGCAGCGTGGGCTGCCTGCAGCATGTTGTAGGCGATGTCCCTCTCAGCATCCTCCCCGCCGCTGCGCCGGCGCCGGCGCTTGGACTCAAAGCGGCAGTCGAGGACGAGCTCGCGGTAGCGGCGGAGGTCACGCTCGTGGGTGCTGAGCCGCGCCAGGCGTGTGTGGTACGCTGCGGATCCCGGCCGCTCCGGCTGCACCGTCAGGAAGTAGACGTGGTCCCCGTCGGCAAAGGAGTGCACATAGTGGATGGGGTAGTTGTCACGGTACTGTGGCAGCACCGTCAGCCACTGGAAGTCGTTTGAAAAGCCATCCAAGGTGCCCTTCAGGCGTCGGATGGACACCGACTGTGGGCTGTACCGTGCTGCCACACTGCTGTTGATGGTGGAGCCGAGGTAGAAGACAGAGGCATAGGAGGTGGCCACCACAGTGGCACTGGTCCCCAGTGGGCTGACCGCACAGTCAGGGCAGAAGGCAGGGCTGTTGCCCGTGGCCGAGTACAGGCAGTGTGTGGCTGTGATGGCCACCTTACCGTCCCGCACCTCCAGCTGGTGCTGATAGCACAGCCCATGCCGTGCCGTGCCACAGCTGTACAGCCATGGCTCCAGTGGGTCCAGCAGCAACAGGACATTGTCTGTGTCCTCAGGGCCATCTGTGGTGGCTGGGCACAGGTGACAGATCTCACACTTGGCACTGCCCACTGGGCCGGTGATAAGGACGGAGAGCAGGAGCAGCTCGGGGCTGACCAAAAGGATGCGGTTGCGGACGGCCACAAAGGCAGCGACTGGGCCATCAGAGTCGGTGAAGACAGCAACATTCTGGATGGGGCTGCCAGCATCGAGGCTGGGCAGTGTGTAGGGGATGGAGAAGTTCCTGGTGGAGCTGTAAGGGATGCGGGGACACTGCCAGGCGCCGGCACCCAGCAGGGCCAGGGCGAGCAGCAGCCAGAGGCACGTGCAGCACAACAGGCCCATGCTGTGCAGTGCCACTGGTGTAGGGTTATCGACTGTGCTCAGCATTCAGCAGGCTCAGAACGGAGGGAGGATGGGCCACCATTGCATCTGCCAAAATAAAAAAGGAAGGGTTTAACCCGCTTATTTTAGGTGAGGACCCAGGCACAGCCACAGCCGGGCGTCAGTTGGGGCTGCCAGGGTTCCCAGGGGCCAGATGACGATGGGTAGTGCCGAGGGAGGATCAGTCACACCAAACCTCTTCCGAAATACCATGAGTAGGAGGTGATGCCAAGCTGCCTGTGGCAGAGGGACAAATCCTGCCTTCTGCCACCTACAGACGCTGCCTGTCACCCCGGGGCATCTCTGCCCTGCAATGACCCATTCCGGGGACTGGGATAGGGACCCTCCCAGCCTCCGGGACAGCAACGGGCACTGGGGATCCCCGCAGGACTAGGACAAGGCCCCCGCCAGCTTCCCGGGACTGGGACCCCGAACAACGCCCGGCCTCCACCCCCGGCCCCGCCGCAGCTCACCAGGTCCGGGATCTCCACTGGCTCCGGCTGCCCCCGCCCCATCCGTCCGGTCCGGTCCGATCCGAGCGGTGCCGGGCGGCAGGGCGCTCACCTGGGCGCTGCCGTGCCGTGCGGTGCCGTGCCGGGACAGGGCGGAGCGGAGCGGGGCCGGGACGGAGTAGGCGAGGCGGGACGGGACGGGGCGGAACGAGGTGGGCGGGACCTGCCCCCGCACCGCCCGGGGCTCCTCGAGGGCCGGCACCGGCGCACGCAGCCCGGGGGCACGGGGGTGTGCGGGGAAACAAGGAGATCGGGGTTCCCGGAGGTCGCTGGGCACTCCCGGGTAGCCAGGCACGGCTGGGCACGGTGCCCAAGAGGCGCACGGGTGTGTGTCGGGGCCGCTGATCGGAACACGGGTGCAGGGCTGACACACTGCCTCGCTGCCCGCTGCCGGTCCGGGTGGCCGTCGGGGGCTCCCCGTGGCTGGGAGGGGGCTGCCAGCAGCATCCCTGGGTACGAGTGGGGTCCTGCATGTCGGTACCCCGTGGCCCCTCGGCCGCAGCCCCCAGCCCCGCTGCCGTAGGGACAGCTGACACCCCGACACATGGAATGGAAATTGCCGCTTCCCCACAGTTCCCGCGGTAGCCCCGCGTTCGCTGCTCGCTTCCAGGCCAACAGGGCAGCCTTGAGGGGTGCGGCAGGCTCAGCATCGGAGTTCCCAGGTGGGAGAAATGAGCAGGGCTGGGAGAGCCACAGTTTTGCCAGGGCAGCTGTGAGCATTATTTCTGTTGTGCCTACTCTGTGTCTCATGTCCCTTTCCTCCCTGGCTGCCTGCAGTGGCAGGAGGTGCCAGCACCTCGGGGAGTGACTGCTGTTCGTAGGGATGTGGGAAGGTTCTTTACATCCCGATCCATGCATGGTTTTGCCCTCCAAGTGCCCTGCTGCCCTCAGACGCTGGGCCCGTGAACCCCAGCTTTGCACGTGGACCTTTCCTCCAGGTGAGAGGGGTGCTGGGGACTTTGGTCCCAGGAGCGGCTGAGCCTGCCGAAAATGCCCTGTGCCTGCCGCCTGGCCAGCCCCAGCCCCCCTAGGCTCCCGCCCCGTGTTGTGCAAGGCCCGGCAGTTCCGCTGGCTCCGGGCCTTACCCAAGAGCTCCTTCCTCCGGCTGCGCCTCTCGGTTTCGACATGAGCTGGCCGTGGCCAGCTCAGCCCGGGGATTTTGCCGCTCCCTATCTCCAGTCAGCGCCGCCTCCTGCCAGCACAACCCGGTAGCCCCGCACCATTCCCAGGCAGCTTTCCCGGCTCCCAGCAGATCGCTGGGGCTGGACTGCACCGTACCAAAACTTGGAGCAAACTTCCTGCCCAGCTTGGTCATCCCCCCACTCCAGTGAATATACAGGAACGCGACAAGACTTAACTTAGGGTCCAGATAATGTTTATGAGCAAAGACAAGCGATTACACTCTGGCAGGAGCATAAATACAGGAGCAGATCCCTGTGCTAGCCCTGCCGGATCCTTCCCAACTCCCTCTGTGCCGGGATGTCACCCTGATGGCTCTGCCCCTCCTCAGACACGTATTCCAGCACTATTCAGACAGCCCCAAAACATGGAGTTGGGCCGTTCACAGGTGCTCAGCCCCACACCACTGCCTGGGGTGGCCAGGGAGGTGCAGGAAGCTCAGCATAGCCAGCTCGAGGGGCTGGGTTTGGGGGACAGGTGCTCCTGTGCCAAGGGGAAAACTCTCCATGGGCTGGGGAGCTCCATGGTCCTGTACTGGCGGGGTCTCCAAGGAGATGTGCTTGAGCTGCCCCTTTAGGATCCATTACCCACAGCCAGAACCATGAGCCCACAAGCACCCTGACAAACACCTCGGCACCTTGGCTCTCTGGAGCAGCTCTGTGTTCCTGGGGTGAGGTGGGCAGGACCCTGCTGTCCCAGCTGGGACAGGCTGATCCACCCTGCCTGCCAGCATCCCCAGGGACAGACATCCTTTTCACAGCCACAGTGGGAAGGGTCCAGGCTCATACAGATGCCAAGGGGGCAAACCCACCCGGGGGCTGCAGAAGCTCCCTGGCACTTGGGAGGTCCACATCCCCCAAGGCAGGGAGAGGAGCAGTGTGTGTCCCAGGCCAGCCCTGTCTCTCGCCTGGACAGTGTCACCCGCCATCTGCGGGCACAGCAACATAGGGCTCCCCTGAGCGCTGCCACATCTCCCCTGGCGACCCCCACCCTTGGCACAGCCACAGGATGTCAGAGAAGGGAGGTGCCAGGCACAGAGAGCAGGACCCTGGGGCTCTGCTCCCCTCTAGTAACCTGGGGTACCAGCAGCCCCACTCCAGGACGCCCACAACAAGGAATGGAGCTGGGGACTGTGGAGGAAGAGCAGGCCCCCCAGCTGGGGCACTGCCTGCAGCTGAGAGAAAGTCCTGTTCATCCCCTTCCCTTTCTCTGTGCACCCCATCTCTACCAACCAGGTTGGACAGTCCCGCAGGTGGGGTTTCCCTGTGCTCTGGGGTCCCACCATGCCCTCTCCCCTGGACGCACAGCCCAGGAATCCCTGGGAATGGGCTCCCCAGCACAGTGGGGGCTCTCCCAGCTGCATCCATGCCCTGGGTGATGCCCTCAGTACGTCTGAGGCGTGAGGATGAAGAGTCGGTCTTCCTCCTTGCGGATCCACTTCATGAGCTTGTTGACAGCATTGATGGCGCCAGCCTTGGTCCCCAGGGGACTGTAGCATACGTAGAGCTCAAAGGCATTGGTTACCTGGGAGAAGGACAGGACACATGCTGGGAACAGGACTGTGCCCCACTTGGGGCTGGCACTCCTCCTTCCCCCCATGGGCTACCAGCAATGGGCAGAGGGGGTCCAGTGCAGGGACACAAAGTGGCAGTGGGGTATCCTAAATGGGTGGCATCTGGTTTGCTCAGAAGTGGGAGAACCAAACCCTGGGGTTTGCCCCACAGTGGGTTTTCTCCACAGCCCTGAGTTCACGACAGGGCTTGGCACAGCCCTTGGTGCTGGAATTCACCAGCTCCCACTGCTACTCCTGCCTGTCCCTCCCTCATACAGGGGCAAGCTCACCCCCAAAACAACCATGCATAGGCTGGAGTCCTCCCTGGGAACCATGGAGCTGGTGCTGTGTAGTGTTACCACCCCCCTCCCCCACCATGCAGGGCCAGAAAAGACAGGCTCACCAAACCCCACCAACAGCCTTACCCACGCCAGGAGGTTCTCACGGGGGCCTGTGAAATAGATGTTCTTCAGGGGCCGTGAAGAGTTGTGGGCCCGACTGTGCAGGTACTGGTAAAGCCCCAAGAGCCTCTCCTTCTCCTCCTCCTGCACGTAGGGAGCCTCAATCTCGGGGCTGCAGGAACACAGCACCCCATTAACCCACTGGAGAAGGGGCTTGGCCCATGCCACGTGCCACAGCCTTGGCCCAGTTCTTCCCCGGGGCCTCACCTGGTGAAGAGCCCGGAGCTCTTGGACTTGTAGATGAAGTGCCGGAGGTCAGGGATGCCCACCTGGGCGACGCTGTAGAAGGGGGTGCGCAGGGCCTCGTGCAGAGCGTGCTGCACCCCCCGCCGCCGCAGGCGCTCCTGGAAGCGCCGCTTGCAGTCGGACACGGTGAAGAAGTCCTCACGGTCAGTGGAGACCAGCAGCAGGCACAGGTCCATCTCCTGCTCCAGGTAGGAGATGTGGGCGTGGAAGAAACCGCTGGAGTTGAACTTAGGGAGGCAAATGGGAGTCCAGGCTTCACCCTCCCGGAAAGAGGAAGAAGAGCTGATGAGGTTAAAGAGCAGATGGAGGTCAATGGGGTGAAGGAACTGATCCTTCTTCCTCACGAGAGACACCAGCTGGTTCCCAGACAGTAGAATGGAAAAGACCAGGCTCTTGGCCTTGGCCTGCTGCAAGCTGCTGCTGACAGCGTCCCGGACACTGGCGGCCAGGGGCAGGCAGCGCACGGCGCCCATCAAGAAGCTGGGGTCGTGGGCCATGAGGTCCAGCAGGTTGTCGGTGATGCGCTCGGAGCCAGCCAGGAGCCGGCGCAGGTCATAGTTCTGCTTCTGCTGGAAGATGTGGTTGAGCTGGGTCCAGGTGAGCAGGCTCAGAATCTGGTAGTAGATGTAGAGCAGCTCATGGGCAATCTCCTGCTCCGACTGCCGGGTGCGTGCCACTGCCACCAGCACCAGCGGGCTCCTCCGCACGAAGACCACCTTGTAGCCATCTGCTTGGGACGGAGCCCCCGGGGGACCGGGGGCAGACCTGTGAGCCTGGCTCCCCAGGCCTACAGCCAGGCTGCAGCCTCTCCCCACAGCAACCCATCTGTCCCTGGGGACAGGTGACATGGCCCATGGTGGCAGGCACATGGATGGGCAGGCCGTGACCCCCCCATTCCCTTCCCCCCCAGGGCGGTACCTGCATGGATGGACCGGATGGCGTTTTTCTCGGCCTCCAGGAAGGACACCAGGGCCATCATGACACCCATGGTGCTGGACAGGGCCTCCTCAGAGCCATAGCGGGAGTACACGGGCTTGCCCGCCTCGCTCAGCACGAAGACGTGCTTCCGGTGCAAGCGCCAGGCGTCCATGGTCACGTCCTCCTCCTCCTTCCCCGACAGCACCGAGTCGCGCCGGGTGGTCTGCGGGGATGGCTCCAGCTTCCCCTCCTTGCCTGCCCTCATCTCCTCATCCAGGTCGAGGGCCATGCCCGTGAGCTGTGTGCTCAGTTCACTGAAGTCCTTGCTGATCTGCTCCATGCTGCTCTGCTCGGCCGGCTCCCCCCGCCTCTCCTCCGGGCTCCGCGCCGCGGCCGCCCCGTCCTCGGGACTGGTCAGGTCCTCGTAGGAGCGGGTGTGCACGAACATGGCTCCCTCCTGGCCCGCCCCTGGGAACAGCAGGCCGTGCAGCATCTGTCCACGTGTCCCCCATGCAGGGGAAGGATGCAGAGGGGACCTGCCTCCTCTCCCCATCCCACAGCACCCTGTGGGTGCGGGTCCTGCTGGTGATGAGTGGGCCCATCTCCCCCTGCCCACAGGGGGAGGTCCCAGCTCGCATGAGGAACTACTCTTTCCCCCCCCCTTGCTTCCCCCCTCGGTGAGCTGTGCTCCATACCTGGCTCCGTGCCCTGTGCCAGCCCCGGCGTGGGGCTCTCAGACCTCTCTGTGTGCTGCCCATCTCCTGGCGCCAGGGACCCATTGGGCACTTCCCAGCTTTTCTTCTTATGGACATCTGCAGCCATTCCTCGGGGCAGGACCTGCACGTGACCCACAGTGTCACCCCTGTGTCCCCTCACTTTCAAAGCAGGCCCTGAACTGCTCTGTTCTCCAGCGGGGCCAGGCCAGCACCCGTGGCCCAATCCCGCTGGCTCAGCAGGCAGCTCCGAGCCCTGGTGAGATGTCAGGAAAGCTGCTCTAATCCAGCAGGATTTCCTCTCTCACGCAGCCCCAGCTCTTTCCAGGCCCCTGGCCACGGCACCTTTCATCCAGGCTTGGCCCTGATTTCCCCTGTGAAAGCTGCTCAGTCTCCCTGTGCAGCGAGGGGGAAGGGCCACGGCCCCAGATGGGGCCTGTCCCTACACCTGAGATCCCAGAGGCCTCGTGTTTGCAAAGGGAGGGGTTTATGACCCTCCTTGGACCGGGTTAGGCGGCTGCCATGGGACGAGGCTGGTGACACTCCTCGTGAGCTGGCACATATGGCATCACCCCAGGAGCTGGTTGCCCTCTCCAGCAGAGGCCATGCCTCCAGCCCGCTCCTTCCTCCCTTCCCTGCGGGAAAACCAGCCCAAAAGTGAGCACAAGCAAAAGCAACAGGAGGCAGGCAGGCTGGCGAGGAGCCTGTGCCTCTGAACCTGGCTGCTGGGGAAGCTCATGGAGCCCGGGCTCTGCTCTGTACCCCAGCACACCTTTTGCTCCCAAATCCAATCCCACTAACACTGCACCTGGGGGAGCCAGACCAGCCCCCACAAAGTCCTGTGACAGCCCTGAAGGGTATCACCAAGTGGATCAGGGCCCTGTCCTTACCTGGGGGAGCTCATGCAGCCCCCACCCCCAAACCTGTGACAGCTCTGGAGGGTGCTGGGGAACTGGCTCAAAGTTCCTTTGACTTTGGAGTCAAAGCTCCGACGTCCCCCGGAGAGCTAAATCCTCACCCCACAAAACCCTGACAGCTCTGGAGAGTACTGGGGAACAGATAAGGGCTCTGTCCTCATCCAGGGGAACCTGTGACAGCCCTGGAGAGTGCTGGGGAGCTTTCTGGGATCCCGTCCGCACCGCGGGGAGCCAGACACCCCACTAAAGTCCTGTGACAGCCCTGGAGGGTGCTGGGGAGTGGATCAGGGCCCCGTCCTCACCTTTCCTCCTCACCCTGCTGACCTTCTCGTGGGCAGGACTCACTTCAGGACCCCCCGGCCCAGCACGGACCCACCCCGACCTTTCCGCCTTCGGCGCTGAGGTGTCACGGCTCCTGCAGCCCCGACACGACCCAGGCCCAGGACCCCTCCTAATGACAGCGCGCAGGGACCCACCTCCGCGGCTCCTCCCGGGGCCGCCCTGCAGCCCCCTGGGCACAGCCTAGGCGGGTCGGAAAAGGGCCCGGAGCCGGCGGCGGGCGGTCACCTCCCGCCCTACCGCCGGTCCCGGCCCCGACCGCGGCGACACCCCCGCCATCGCGGCGACCCGCCGCGGGGCATCATGGGAGTTGTAGGCGGTGCGCTCCAAGGGGGATCATAGGAGCTGTAGTCCGTGAGCCCCAAGGACACGCCTGAGAAGGGGCGGCAGGAACCGGGAGACAGAGACTACAATTCCCAGCATCCCCTGGGCGTCCGAGGGGGAGGAGGGAGCCGGAAGTTCCGGGTTCTCGCCGTGGCGGCCGTGGGGCCTGTGCGAGGCGGGAGCGGCGGAGCAGGAGGAGGAAGAGGAGGAGTAGGTGATGAGGGTCTCTCGGGAGATAAAGGGGATCGCCTGGGATAAAGGGGATCTCGCTCAGTGGGGTGGGAGGGTCGAAGAGTATCCCGAGGGGCTCCCGGGGTGGGTTTGCCCGGGGTAGAGGAGGGGAGGCTGCGGAGTCCATGAGGCGGGGGGGGGAGGGGGGGTGTCTGTTTTGGGGTCACCCGTGGCTCGGGAATAGAGTGAGGCTGGGGTCGGCCCGCTGCCGGCCGTGAGGCGGCAGGGCCTGGCGCTGTGGGCCCGCAGCTGCGTGCTGTGGGCTCGGTGTTCATCAGAACCCCACGCCCTAGTGGGATGTGGGTTGTGGGGTTGGGATGCTCGGCCCCTGGATCAGGATACGGTATCCCACACGGTGGTGTTGGGGTCTGTCACGTGTGTATCGCTGACAGTAGCTGTGGTGTTTGTGGGTATCTCAGTCTTGTTCTGAGGGTCTGATCAAGATTAGGGCCTTTTTTGCACCAGGTCATATGTGTGTCCATCTTGGAATGCTTGTGGTTGTAAAAGGACTGGACCAGAGTGGGCTGGATTCGTGCTGGGATGCAGAGGGATCTGATGGGAGCTGTGTGTTAGCAGCTTTAATCCCAAGTGATGGGCTAAATGAGATTTTGGGCTGTGAGTAAAGGCTTAGGTGGAGGCAGGATGTGGTCTGGCTCTGGTGGAGGCCACGTAGGGTGGTGATCAGGAACGACTGGAAGTGATGACAGTGACCTCCTGTGCTCTGCTTTTAAAAACAATTGGCACCTCAAGAGGCTGGTGTTGCTGCTGCTGTGTGGTGTTACTTTTGGCAATGCTGCTGAAGGTGAAATTCGCTTTCCTATCCTGGCAGGGTATTGGTGGTCTGAGAGTCTTTCTCAACATCCACCGGTTGGGAACACACTTGTGAAGTCCTTTGAGACAAGCAAGGTCAGGATAGTAACAGGGTGGGGTGTGTGTCAGGAATTCACCCAGTTGTCTCTAATACATGATTTTAGAAGCATCATTCAGATGAAAAGCACATCCCTTTTTTTAAATGAAAATCCTCCAGCCTGACACCTATGAGAGCCAAAATGGTTCCCTCTTCCTTCAGTTCCACATGTCAGTGACGTGCTTTTGATATTTTTTCTGAATTAGGGATCTCTAACACTGGATGTAACTGCCTTTCTTGGCTACTTGCAGTTTCTGTAGCTTTAGGGAATAGTTTTCTCCTGCAGTACTTAGATTTCACAGAGGCCTTTTCCTTTCTTCAGCCTTACAAAAACTTTACTGAGTACAGAAAGTTGTTCCACAGCAAACTGCTTCCTCTGCTCTCGTGTGTAGTTCTGTGTTTGATTTCCTCATGCTCTATAAATACCAAGTCTTGGCAAAATCTGCTTGGAGAGAAGCTCTGAATATCAGAGTATTTTTCTGAAAATAGCACCCAGTCTGTCACCAATTACCCTTCTCTCCCCCATATTTGGAAAAAAGGTGTGAAGTTGAGTGTAAATTGGTGAGGAGACACTTGAGGGCTGTGCTGGCGTTTCCCACTCGGCCCCTTGACAGATGTCTTTATTTAGTCCTCAAGAAGACCAGTTGCTTAGTCTGGCTCAGCTGCGCAATCCCCATGATCAAAGCCATTATTTTCCCATAGCAGGATATAAATTGGAATAAGAGCTCCAAGAGTTTGCTGTCAGGCTTGGCATGTGCAGATTGGGAAATGGAGTCAGGAACCTCCCCAGGGTTGTTTGAGGGAGCACTGGGGAGGGCAGGGGCATGGTCCTGAGGAAGTCATTGGGTGTAATTGCCAGGGAGCATCCGGAGCTCCACCAGCCTCTCCTGGGAGGGCTGTGTGGCCACCAGTCATTGGAGGAACTAAAACCACAAAGGAGCTTCTCCTTGTTTCGTTGTGCCTTCTGTGTCTTCGGTGGAGCTGAGGCTTTGCAACTAAAAGATAGAGCCAGGTGGGATAGGAGTAGGGAAAGATGATGTATATCTGCCTCCCAAATGTTTAGGGTAATTGTAGCTGCTCATTATTGTCCTAGAGAGCTGTTGGTCTGGGCTCTGCCCGTGACTGGACTGTTTCCATCTCCTCAAACACTGGGTTGTGACCAGAGTGTGACAAAACTAATGGATGCACAGTTCCAAGCATGCAGGTGGCTTTCTGCCATGATTGCTGTTGGCCTGGGGTGTCTTTGGCAAACAGCCTCACTCACACTGACCTGTCTCCCAGCATTTACCTGTGAGCTGGGAGATGGCAGCTGAGCTGGCAGATATCTGCCCATGGCAGTAGGGTGAATCCTCACGATGTCTCATCACGGTGTGGTTTTTTTTGGAGCAGTTGTAGCAGGGTGTACCTTCAGGAGATCTTGGCGTCAGTGGAAGCCAGGCTAAGACCCTTCTGTCCCTGTCCTGCAGTTTGCTGTCACCTTGGTTTGTGGGCTTGTGTGGTAAAGTGTATCACTGAAATGACCTGGGTTAAAAATAACTCTCTTCTGAGGGTCATCCGTGGTGCAGACCCAGAAAAGCACAAGCTGGCACAACTTACACCCGGTGCTTTGCCAAAGGCGGAGGCGGGGAGCAGATCAGGCTGAGTGGGGGCTGTTGGAGCCAGTGTTGCTCCCTGTGTTATTGAACCATGACCTCACGCTCCCAGAGGTTGCTGCATGGCTCAGCAGGTCTGTGCCAGGCCTGGTAGCTGTCCAGTGGTATTTTTTTCCTTGCCTGATAATTTGAATATTATGTCTAAACAGTTCCCAGCTGGCAAGGGATTTTTTTTTTTTTCTTTTTAAGCGTTGGTAAGGTTGTTGACTTAAGGAGAACTGGAATGGGGGAGGGAAATCCAGAAGGGAATAGCAAGAAATGCGAGGTCTGCAGGCTGCAAATGATCTCGGATGAAAGGACTGGCTGACAGCAGGAACCATCTCCCTTTGCCAGCCCTTGCCATGAAGGGTGTGTGGTCTTGTTCTCTTAGAAAGAGAACTTTTCCTCCTAGAAAGATGGAGGAAATCCTTGGGACTAGGGCAGTTATTTATTAAGAGCCATGTAAAATGTGAGCAGACTGTGTGGCTGACAGAATGAACCTGTTTCTTTGGAAGTGACCTTGGGGTGGATGGATCAGTGGTGGTTGCACAGGCTGCCTTCCTCAGCCTCTGCATGCTTGGTTTCTGCTGGAACCTGCCGTCCCTGGCTCCCACCTTCCCTGGTGGATAGTGGACCCTGGCAAGAGCATGGACTCTCTCTTGGCAAAGCAGCTTCCTCAGCTCCTTGGCACAGACAGCTGCCAGCAGCTGCATCTGGAATTGCTCCCTGGTGGAAGGTCTGTCATAACCTGCTCTGCTGACCTGCCTCTACTATGGCAGCGCTGACCTTTGGAAGGGAGAACAAACAGGACTTTGTGTGCCTTTCTTTGACAAGAGCTGCTCCAGGCAGCCAGGCTCCTGCAGCCTCCGGCGGGCTCCTGCAGCCAGGCCTGGCCGTGACTGTCTGTGCTGTCCTCTGTCCCCTCAACCACTGGAGGTAAATAATCCCTCTTTGGAACAACGTGTAAGCACCAGGTCCCCCAGCCTTGGTCTGGTGACATGGCAGCCCTCCTGCCGACTGCATCTGGGTTGGCCAGAGCAGGTTTGAGGCCATCAGGTTGCCATCTCCCTCAGTTTTCTCCATGCTCTGCTGCAGCCTTTTTTTTTCTTTTGGAAAGACGGAAGTACTTCCTATTTCAAGTCCTGGCTTTGGTTATCGCCAGGAAATCCTCACCTTCTCTGCTGGTGGGAGGAAGTGGATGAAATTTTAGATTTCTGTTGAGGCAAGTGTTACTTGCGTCACTCTGCTTGATGAGGGCAGCGTTGGAGAACAGTGCCTGTCGTGATTTATTGGCAAAACCTCCTCTGTTGTCTACATACTTCTGAGGGCAGAGTATCCCTGGTAGACCAAGAGTGGTGATCATTTCCTTGAACAGCAAAGAGCTTTTGGCAAAAATAGTTTGGATTAAACACTAATTGCAAACTGTTGTTCGGCAGCGGTCCTTGTTGTTTATAGATGGCGGCGTTCTCACATTTCTAGCTGCACCCTGAATAGTGTCAGACAGCACAGTATGTTGGAAAGCTCTATGTTAATCAAAGCAGATATCAAATTGTTTGCCCACCATATTGACAGTTTGATTTCAGGAGTCATTTGGCACTTACAAATTTGAATGTGGAGAAGTGCAACACTTGAATTCATTCATGCCGGAGTGTGGTCTTGTATATCTATGGATCCTGATCAGATGTTACACATACCCCTTTTAACCAGCAGTGTTTTTCTCATGTCATGTGTGTTCTTTGCCTTGTGGCTTATCATCGTGTTTTTTATTCAACAGGTTGTGGTGTCTGGGTGTTGTTAGAGTGAATTAACCATTTCTGGAAGCCTACCAGACAAGATCAAAATGTGGGGAGACCATCGACAAGGCAACAGAATGGGGTCTTTTCGGTAAGCACTTCAATGTATAGTTTATTTCAGGAATGTTCTTAAATACAATAAGCCTTGGGAACTCACTGTTTACTGTTTTGATAGAAGTTATGAGGTCTCTATGGAGCTAGTTGTGATGGCCAAAGAATAGACAAGTTAATTGATGGTTTTTGCATTTCTGTGAAGTTTTAAATTTAGTTTTAAGCAACAGCTGCTTTTAATATTTCTAGTCCTCCCCCCCACCTTTTCTAGTGATACTTAGTTTAGCTGTTGTGAGCTAATGTGATGTGCTATATGGGCTTTTGGTATTATGTGCTGTTAACACCTGTAAGAGAAGATAATTAGTTCAGAAATACTGGCACGTTGCACACACAGTTTTATTAAAACATTGAGAGTTTAATTATTTCCATGAAGTTAATAAGTCCATATATCTTAGAATCACAGAATGGTTTGATTGGAAGGGACCTTAAAGACCATCTTGTTCCAAATCCCTGGTATGAGCAGGGACACCTTCACTATCCCAGGCTGCTCCAAGACTGTCCAACCTGGCCTTGAGCCCTTCCAGAGATGGGGCATCTTTCACTGGGCAACCTGTGCCAAGGCCTTACCATCAAGACAGGGAAGAATTTACTCCTGGTATCCAGTCTAAATCCACCCTCTTTCAGTTTAAACCAATTCCCCTTTGTCCTACCACTACACGCACTTGCAAATAGTCTTTATCCCCATATACTCCTTCATAAGACATTTTTGAATGTCACTGCAACTGTTCTAAAGATTCATGTGCAGCTGACCTGCACAGCACAATATTTTTATTTGTTTATGTTCCTCTGGTTGTTACTTGGGATCTGTGTTTGCAAGAGAGTGTTGGCTACAAAAATGAAGCCACAAAAATCTAGAATTTTCCTCTATTGTGCATCATTCTTTCATCCTTTGCTCATGTGTGCACCACAGTCCCTTGAAAATCAGCATGATAAAGGTCCTGCTCATGGCATGCCTTAGGTTTCTGTTATAAGAATGCTTCAAATAATTGTCTACTGTAATGTGTTGAGAAAGCTGATAAAAATCAGTATCCTCCAGACCATGTAGTAACAGTGTTGATGAGGGAGGGATTGTGTCTTGTGATTATATCAATTGTGCTGTTCTAATGATTTTTAAGTGGATTTTATTGGCATCGTTCTTTAATGTGTTGGGTGGGGAATGCTAACCTTGATCCAAGTTTTAAATGCTATTCTACATGGTGATGAAATGGACCGTGTACCTTAGGAAATCTGTGTATGCTTTGATTAATCTTGGTGAGTGATTCTGTAGTGAAACTCAAGAGTAAAACATGACTTGCTGTAGTTGCTAAGGAAATGTCCACTGCTTTGGGTAGCATTTGGTGTTATTTTAAAATGTGCTGATACTGTATCATTCTGTTTTTTAAAAAATGTATTGAGCCTTGCTTAGGTGAAAAATCAGATAGTTCCAGCCCACAAAAAAAAAAAAAAAAAAAAAAAAAAGAAGCCCAATTGGATTTTGAACAACTGCCTTAAGAGGAAAATTCTTGAAAGTTCTTCCTGAGTGTTTTTATGGAGATCTTGGGAGAGCTCATAGCTATAGTCTTGTGAACTCAGTGTAAGACAGTCTGGAGGCACGAGCACAGGGATGTCTTGGATGTTGATTGTTGGCATAGTCCTGTGAGGCACCCTCAGTGAACTGATGGCTTTCAGAATTTGCCAGTTTGGACTCCAGCACAAGGAAGCATAAATGAGTCTTTGTAGCATGTCAGTAAAGCCTGTTTGGTAACCTCTTCTTTCATGTGCCTCAGGATGATGTGTTAATTTAGCTGTTTCCATACTGCCCAGAGAGCTTAAGCTCCTGAGCTCCTCACAGGCGTGTGCTGGTGATGCTAATGAACCAACATACCAGCTGTTGGCACCTCAGACAGCTGCAGAGCTGTGTGCAGTGCAGGACTATGTGGATTGCTACCATCATTAACCCATTAATGTTGCAGGTATTCTCTGTTGAGTGCTTCTGGAAATTGTGCTGAAATGGGAGCACCCCAGTTTACTTTCTCACATCTGTCGTATGCTGCCTCATCTTAAACTGCCAAACATCAATATCTTCTGCGGATCTTAGACTGTTACACAGCTCTATAAAAGTTTAGAGAAGAATGTGCTGCTGTGTAGATTTCAGACTCTTAAGCACGTTATGAATAATACTGTCTTTATTTCTACAGTGGGAGCCAAGAAGAAAGGTTTGCTCCCGGGTGGAACAGGGAATATCCTCCTTCCCTTGATAGTCTTGGTCAAGAAAGACACTCTGGCAACTTCTCTGGCAGAAAATCACTTCCTTTTGATATCCAGGCACTCTCAGGCCTCCTCAATCCTCAGTTTGCCAACAGAGAGGAACCTTCTTTCAGCTATGGAGCTAGAGATGGACCACGTAGTGACTTCAGAGGTGGGGATGGGCACCACGATTTCAGGGGCAGGGATTTCCCACCATCTGACTTCCAGGGCAGAGATGAGTGTCAGATGGATTTCAGAGGTAGGGAGCCACCTCCTTCTGAGTACAGGGGCAGGGATATGTACTCCGGAGACTTCCGGGAGAGAGAAGGGCCCCCCATGGACTTCAGGGCTGGGGATGTTCCCTCAGGGGACTACAGAAACAGGGACACGTTCCGTATGAACTACAGGGACAGGGAAGCACATAATATGGATTACAGGGGCAGGGAGGAACCTCCATCAGACTTCAGGGGAAGGGGGTCTTACGATTTCGACTTCAGAGGTCGAGATGGGCCTCATTCAGACTTTAGGGCAAGAGATATGTCTGAGTTAGACTACAGGGGCAGAGAACATTCCTATTCTGACTTCAGAAATAGGGATGTACCTGATTTGGACTTCAGGGGCGTGGGCACCTCTGATCTGGACTTCAGAAACAGGAACGCACCATCGTCAGACTTCAGGAATAGGCACAGATCCCGATCTGATCAGGATTTTAGGAGCAGAGATGTGGCTCCTCCCATGGACTTTTCAGATAGGGAAATGCCTCCTGTGGATCAAAGCCTTGTAGATTTTAGACACAACCAATCTACTGTACCTTTAGCAGAAAGAGAGGGCTCTGGTTTAAGCACCAGCAAAAGAGATGAGTCTGCACTTAGTCTAGATAGAAGTCCCTTCGGTAGCCAAAAAGGAGAATTCCAACACTCGGAAGCACCAGCCAGAGAAGAGGAATCCCTGGGACTGGGTCTTGAAGATGACACTTCACACAATTTCCAGAATAGCCGCGGACCTCTTCCTACTCTTCAGGACCAAGAGGAGCAGCCTCAGACCTTTGCTAACAAGCAGCAACAGCAGCAGCTTTCTGGGGGGGAGCAGCAAAGATCCGATTCTGATCTTGGGTTAAAGGGTGAAGGTGACCTGGATTTCCTTGGGAGGCAAGATACAGACTACCGGAACATGGAATATCGTGATGTGGATCACCGGCTCCCAGGGCATCAAATGTTTGATTATGAACATGGCAAGTCCTTTGCAGAAGGAAAACCCAGCAAAGATTCTAGGCCCTATAAGAACCTTCAGGTAGGTGTTTTTGTCAATTGATGTCTTTGTTAAATGTGTGTTGGCCAAAGAATGGAAGGAGTTGGGAAGGAGTCTTCATCCGTATCCCGTCACTTCAGTTCTATTCTAATTCACCATCCTTCCCTGAGATAATTCTCTATTCCAGGTTATTTAATGGGCATCCTTTCTATCTCAGAAACACTTCCCAAGAGAAGTGCAGTTTAGCAAGTGAGAGTTGCTAAATATGTAGAACCAGATTTGGTTCAGAACGTCTCCAGGTTGAAAATGGCCAGACAGAGGGTGTTGGGGGAAGTGGTTACAGATAAACTTATTTTGTTGTTTTGCCCTGGATGTTGCTTATGAGCAGTATCAGAGAGAAGCTCCTGCCTGTGTACTACTGTCTCATATATACTTTGTTTTCCTTCAGAGTTATCTTGGAGACCTGAAGGTAGTGGTAACTACTGAGTTAATAACTGCTACTGAATTTGAATAACTACTATTGAAATTGAATCTCCCACTGCTGGAAAGCAGAGAGATATGATCTGCCCATTTTATTTGCCTGGAGCTAGATCTTACTATACAGCTCAGTGAGCATGTGAAGAGCTCCTCCAGAGCTCCCTGAATCTCCAACAGGGGTTAAAGCTTTGAGTCAGGCTGCTTATAGGCCTTTGCCTTTGAATTTTCCTGCTTTATTTTGCTACTGCTTGTGTATCTCGTGAGCCAGCATCTCTCATTTGTAAAACCATCTTGATTGTGTGAACTCAAGGACCAAGATTACCGGACCTGCCCCAAGTATGTGAAGCCAAGCAAGCTCATTCGACTCGGAGGAGTGCCTGAAACTGCCACAAAGGATGATGTAAGTGGGATGTTTGTCATCCAGAAACTTCTCTTGAGGGTTTCTAAAGTACCACTTTTTAAGTCTGGTTAATGCATATCAGATGGTCTGCCATTTCCCCAGGGGAAAATCCAGATTTAGAAGTCTCTGCAATGTTACCTGTTATCTGATTATTCTGGGTTTTTGGGGGTTCTAGAAGTGATGAGTTTTCCTGTGGTTTTATGTGGGGTGTTGATAGCTAGAAGCCTTGACTCCAGACTCTGCAACATGCCTTATTTCATCACTGCTTTATATATACCAAATATTGTTACTACTATTTTGGGCTCAGAACACAAGTAGTGTCTAAGTGAACTTGTTTGTTCTTAGTTACTTGAAATTGCTTAAATGAGATCTTACAAAGATGGAAAAGATATCTGCTGTTCCTGCTGGTTTTAGTAAAAAAAAACATAAAATGATATAGGCTACATGGTGAAAGTAGCTCAATTTCCTATGAATTAGGACTTCAGTTTTGGGATTTTTTGTTTATTTGGGGAAAGTTCCAGGCATGAGAACCCCTACATGCAGCAGTTTTTGCTAGGGCTAGCTGTAGTGATCATCTTCTGAGGCTTGATAAAGGAGAACTCACGGGAGGAACTTTGTCCTTCAGAGGATCATAAGACTCAGAACAGTTGCCCTTGTACTTTGATTTTCTTAAAGGCAGTAGGACATCTTTGACCTTAAATAAGGATCTGATCTGAGTCTGGCTGAAACCAGTGTAATAAACCTTTGAACAGTTGAATTATGGTGTAAATGGTGCTCACTTCTTCAAACAAAACCCAAAATACTTTGAAAACTCGGTAACAATTCTCAGGTACTGCTGGAAAGTGTGTCAGTTTGTAACAGCCTTAGCCTAGAAAGAACAGAACTCTTGGAGAGACAGAAATGTGCATTGGCAAGTACCTTGGGTTTGGAGGTTTGAATTTGGAGATGAAGTGGATCTCGTTTTTCCTGTAGATCCTCAATGCTTTCCGAGGGCCTGATGGGACACCTGTGAAGGACCTGCGACTGAAAGATTACAGCTCAGGTGAGAATGCTTTTCCAGTGCTTCTAGTTTCAAGGTGACAACAGGGTATTTTTTACACCAATATCCTCTTAGGCAATTTGGTTAAAGTCTTACATGCCCTAATTGCAGGTATTTTTTAATGGAAATGCCCTGTGAGTTTTGTAGTTTGTCCTCTTGCCCTCAAAATTGATGGGTATGCTCACTGCTGCCTCAGAGGTAAAGCATGTGTCCAGCTGCCTCTGGAGAGGTGTAGGAGCAGCAGGAAGAGCACTAAGGCTGTTCTAATAGCTATCAAGAGTAAAGCCATGGGACAGTAGGTTAATGTTTCCGTAGGGTTTTTTTTAACTATTACTAAATCCTTTTGGAATGTTCTAAATCTTGTTTCTGAGGTGGTCTTACTGTGGAACAAATGCTGCACAAATAGTGTCCTCAGGAAACCTGTTCCATCCTAACATTTCTCCTTCAGTAACCTGAAACTGGTGCCCTGCTTAGGTACGAAGACAGGTTAAATAAAAAGACAAAGTAAGTTTTATAAGCAGATATCCAAATACAGGGTCTGGATGTTCTTCCTCATTCAAAGAATAAAGTTCTGCTGTACTTCTGATCAGTGTGTATAGGATTCTGAAGAAAGAAATATTTTACAAGGCTGCTTTGTGAAAGAGTTGTACTGGAACAAAGATGTGCGATGGTAGGAAGGGTGAGTCCTGGGGATTGGTGTGGATAATACTAGTAGGAAATACCTGGAAACCGGTATTTAATTTTAATTTTATTTTTAAACCTAGGAGAGCAGAGGCTTCTACAGTCATCAGTGCTTTTTCATATTTTCAGTATGAGTTGTATGTGAAGCAGCTGGAATTCTTGGTGTCAATACATTATGTAAAGGCTTCCAATGTGTTGAGAATCTGGGGCAGTGGGGTATTTGTGTATTTTTGTTTCTGGAAGCTGTCAAAGGAGATTTCACAACCTTCTCAGGAACCTTTGAACTAAAGAACATCCCTGTGTCACGTAATCTGGCCTAACAAGCAGGGCTTAAGGGGCACAGTCCTTCTTGCTTCCTTTCCTCTTTCCTAAACGTATTTCAGTATTGCTGTCGTCACCCACACAGCACTGACTGCAACACAATAATTGCAACATGCTCCTTTCTTGCCTGTGCTGATGAGATTTGTCAGTTGTTTTGGGTTTTTTTTCCTTCTGAAACATGTCACTTCAGTAATAAATCAACTTGAACTGGAACTTTCTTTGTCTCTTCCCGTGTACATTATTAGGATTTACTGCCCTCATTAGAGAGCTGCTGTTTCTTCCTTCCCCTTCCCTGTTTCAAAGGCTGCTCAGGATGAGACGCAGTGTCTGAAGTTATGTGCAGAGGCTCCGGTATCTGCGGGTGCTCACATGTGATGCGAGGGCTGCAGTTTTCTGCTGTCTCTCCAAAAGCTGCATTCTGTTCCAGGCTGTCTCTTCAGCTGCAAAGTTGGCTTTTTTAAAAGTTTTTCTGGCAATTGTGGGGAGGCAAAGAATGAAGTTAAAATTAGCTTGTGTTTTATGAGCTGTGCAAAGCTGTTGTTTAACCCTGTCCAGTCAACATCAGTCATTTAAGCGGCGTAGCTTTGTTCCAGGTTACGTGGAGGCTCCAAAGTCTTTGTTTTGCATTGTGTCCTGAGGCTGCATTTAAACAGCTCTCTGATCCTTCTTGCACAAGATGGATGTGTCTAGGGCAATAAAAGCTTCCTGCATTGTGAATACTTCTTTTAGAAATTGGGTAACTAGAAGCTGTAGTAAAATTAATCCAGCTTTTTACATTGGCTCCTCCTAGAGAAGTGTATAGAATTGATTTAATATTAACTTTGGAAAAGCTAAACCTCTGAAACTAGAGGCCAGTCATGCTTTTGTGATGGGGTGTGTACGTAAATATCCATAAGAATTAAAAGCAAACCTTTTGGATTACTGATGTCTCTGGGATACACCTGCACTGCTGTATCGGCTCGGTGGGACAATGGCAGCCTGGCTCAGAGGAGCACGTGCTAAGCCAGTCTGAGTGGGTTGTATATTTTTGAGTGCTGTCCAGAAATGTTAAAAATAACATTAATCATGAGTATGCATGTTGAGTGTGTTTGAGAGAAGAATGCCTGCAGCTGTGGGGGGAACAATAACAGCCGTAACAAATAACACGCAATTAACTCAAAATAAGTAAGGTTTGGATCAGTTTCTCAAAAAGATAACGCTTATCATAAAGCTTATCTCAGCAGCTTCAATGTAATGATTCCACTGTATGATCTTTTACAAGACTCTTTCTGGTTTGGGGAAAAAGATATGGTTGATTTTTCTTGGAAAAAGCAGCTCAATTTCTTTATAAAGTCCCTTTTTTTTACATACCCTGTATGTGCGAAGGAAAGTCTATTTTCACTGAAGGCTGTGCTGAGAATGGAACTCTGTTCTTAATATACCTGGTGTGATTTTGGTATGCATTCAAGCTGTTGATTCTTTAGATTATTTTGTCTCTGAAGCCCACAAACTGAAATGATGGCTAGATTTTAAACAAGGCAGTGAGAGACCTTAAGAAGTGGCATAGTAATTCTATTTAAATCAAAGAGGCAGATATTTACAATGATAAAATGTCAAAGTCAAACTTTATAGTATTACCCTAAAAGACATTAACTTGCAATTTCCATCAGTTAGATTTTTGAGTTGATGCCTGTACATTCAGACTGAAAGTGCCAAATCCATTTTTGGGGGGAGGAGGGCTTCTTCCAGTGTGATGTGTAAGCCTTGGCAGAAATAACTATATTAAATCTTACAGCTTGCGTTCTCAAGTGTGTTTGGTCACGTCTGTCCAATTAACCTTTGCAAAGAACAAGCCTTGAGGTGACCGTGGAGCCTTCTCAAAGACTATCAGCTGCTTTGGTGTGCAGTATGTCCTGGAGCCTTGTGTGGAGGCAGAGCATGGATGTCCCACTGCTCTTGTAGATGCCTGTGGTGATGACTTGTCAGCAGCTCTATGGGAAGGGATTGTGAGCTCCTCTATCCCATATGAAGGTGCTTGTCTCTGCTTGCTGGGCTCTGGGCTTTCATATGGCTTTACACCATGGTGCCCCTACTTGGAGGTGTTAGTTAGCAGCACTGGCTGCTCATGGAATGGGGTCTCTCTTCCTCCTTTTACTGTCCATGCTCCTGCCTCAGTGCTGACTGCCAGGAACTTGAAGCTGACACCTTTGACCTTTGGGGAGTCTAATGTGAACACACCTTGCCTTGGTTCTGATTTTGATCATATTTTAAACTTATCTCCTGCTTGATTTTCATCAGGCTTTATTTCTACTTCCCTGACTAATGTCAGACATAAGCCTGAGATCTCATCTTGAGGGTCTGATATGCACAGAGCTCTGGCTGAGTCACCCACGTGTGCCCTGGAGAAGGAAGCACATGGAGCCAGCCTTATCTTAAAGGGCTGCTTATCTTAAAGGACACTGCAGTGGTGTCCAAAGTAATAAGTGAAAGCACAAGCCACAGTGAGCCTTCTGTTCAAATTGTTCTCCTGGATGCAGCATGCAGTGGGACAAGCTTGGAACATGTGTTTTCCAACCAGGATTCGTGTTAGTGTTGGTACCAGCAGCTGTGAAAGCTGTTCAGGGAAAGCGAGCCTGAGAAATGGCTGGCAGCCCACAAGACTTTTCTAGTTAACTTCATAAGCCCATCTGGGGAACTGAGAAGAATTTTTGCTGGGCTGGGAGAGCCTGGTGGAGAATGGACTCTCTCACTAGGGTGGAGAGGAGCTCTGAAGTGGACCTGGAGGGACCAGGTGAGCTGGATTCTAGTCAGGAGGAACAGTGACATCTACCCTAGCCCCTTTGTGTACTCTCTAAATTAGTGCAGCACTTCAGAAATTGGGAGATTTGGGGTTTTAACCCTATTCTGACCCTTGCAAATACTGGCTTTTCAATCCTGGGTGTGTATGTGGGAACACAGTGCAGCACCCCTGAGGAACAAAGCACCTGTGGAAGAGGAATGCCTGGAGCAGGTAGAACAGCAGTAATGCTTGGGGCTAGAGCAATGTCCACATGGACACAGGTGACTCCTGCTAAAGGACAGGCTTCTTCCTGTGCTGAAGGGGCACCCAAGAAATGTCGTGTTACCTGAAAACATGAGCTGCTTTATGGCAGTGCGTGGGGTCATGCCTGCTCCATTTTGAAAAGCTTTTGTTTTAGCAAGTATTATTGCCACTAAATGTACTTTACTGCTTGCTCAACCTCCTTCATGCCATAGCATTCATGTTCTGTTTAATTTGTCCAGACCAGCCCCTTATGTGGTGCTTGGAACTGCTTCCCTTATCCCTCCCTGTGTTAAACTTAAAATTGCCTTGGCCAAGTCCTACAAGAAACTGGATTATCTTGCTTGTTCTCTCTAAGCTCTGCCGCATTGGTGCCCTGTTAAATATTAATAAGCCCCTTAGATAAATCTTTAAAAGGTGCTGCTTTTTTTTCCCCTTCCAAGTGCAGTCTATCTTGTATATCACAACAGTGAATCATTGGTTTCAGGAATATATCAGGAAGCCTCTGGAATTCAGAATTGTATTTTTCAGTGTTATATTTTGCTAAAACTCATAATCTAAGAGCCCAGAAATTTCCAGCTCATAATGGAAAAATTGGTGCAGATCTTTTTTTTTTTTTTTTTTTTTCTAATTGGTGCACCTCTCCTCAGTAGGGATAAGTTCTCCATTTTCCATGGCTGGAGTGCATTCCAAGGGAGTGAGATCACCTTTCCTTTGAGGCAGACCTGGCTGTGCATTTGTCAGGCCCACATAAAACAGGGTTTTACCTTCCTTGCTGTGGGTGGTGTTTGGGTGGGGCAGCTCTTGGAGGCCAGAAATGCTGGCAAGATGCTGCCCCCGCCACAGGTGCCATTGTGCTGCAGCTCTCAGCTTTAGGTAGGACTGGAGAGGTGAGCTGCTCCTCTGCAGGGGGAGGGGGTGTTTCTGGAACTGTGCCAAACAGAAACCTTTTTGTTTCCTTTCTGGAGTAATGCGGTGCCCAGGGTGGAACCCTTCCAAAGGGTGGGTTTGTGGTGAGCTGGTGGCTTCCCCATATAGAGGGCTTGGCACCAACTCTCTGGAGTTAGATGAGGTGCCACAAGGACTTGGATTCTTGGGTTTGGTACAAAGCACATGCTGTGGGTTGCTGTGGGATGGCTCTAGCACATGCTGTA
This sequence comes from Fringilla coelebs, assembly GCF_963513975.1. NCBI lineage: Eukaryota > Metazoa > Chordata > Aves > Passeriformes > Fringillidae > Fringilla > Fringilla coelebs. The sequence goes on from NC_140039.1 coordinate 5,770,566, forward strand.
GTGCAGAGGGGCATCTGGCCTGTTGTGCTAATCATACAGAGGGCAGCTTGGCTCACCATCAAGGCTGGTGCTGATGCACCATAGGATGCATAATCTCTTGTTGCTGTGCTTGGTGCTTTGCACAGTGGTGGTTGTGTGGCCCACTCTGCAGCATTAGCCGTGACTCAGGCATGCAGAGCTCAGGCACTTGCTGAGAGATGAGGTGACCATCCCTGAGCTTACCAGATCCTGTAGCACACAAGGAGTTTCCCCTTGAGGTGTGGTCAGATCCCCCAGTGATCAGCAGAGTTCTGCAGACTGCAGGGCTCACCTGCCAGAACTTATGGAAATATCTTCAGCGCTGATCTGCCTGAACCAATTGACTCTAGCTTGTAGCTATTCTAAGCCAAGAACCAAAAAATACACTTAGCTGGAATTAGTCCATGGTCATCAATAGCAGTCCTTGCCAGTTTTCCCAGCTGTGTGGGCAGTAGGCTTTTGGCTTGCCTTGCTTGGTTTCAGGGCACTAGTGGATTGTCTTTTGGAAGCAAAAGGGGTTCTTGCTCCTCTTTCCTTATCTGTCATGTGGTGACTTGGGAAATAGTAAGTACAAATCTGATCTAAGTCAGTGTTTATGATGGTGATCAGCCTTGGTTCACGGTTATAAGGCTAATTCCGAAAATGCAACAAACACATCCATCCATAAAACATGCTCACAGCCTTTCTGACATGCAGAATCCATTTTTACAAAGGTGCTCGTTCCTTTTGCATCTCTGGAGCAAAACTTCAAGGCTTTGCACAATGTGCTGACATTACCCTGATTACTTTGTGCTAAGATGATAAGTCGTATATCCCGGAGACCAAGTTCACATTAGCAGCACTTTAGAACCAAGTTCCTGGATGGACCATCTTCCCAGGTATGCAGCTCACAGTCTTTTCTCATGGAGTCTAGTGAAAGCCCCAACATTCCTCAGATTCCAGGTTTCTGTACAAACATAATGTGATACTTTGTCTTTAATAAAACTACAGTGTGTACAGTCTTCACATTGGCTTTTTTTCTCTCCTCTACTTTGTGCTGTGTATAAGCTATCCTCCTTGGGCCAAGAAGGGTTCACAAGCTTTTGGGACTCTGACTGTAGTAGTCCCTGTAATTTATGGAGCTGGTGGTGTCCACCTTTGAGGTTGTCTCAGGCAGGTCCTTTCTGTGTCTTGTTCTTGAGGATGGAGGAAGGAGAATGGACTGTAGCGCTCTATCTTTCAGAATACAGCTCTGTTTCATTTCCTGTGGTTTCAGTGTTATTCTCTGTCATGAATGAGTGTGTAAGAGTGTACTTCTTTACACAGAGGGACAGGAGGAAGTGACAGGCCTTTTCCCAGCAGCAGGTGTGGCTTGTAAACGCTCAGCCTTTGAAAGGGTTTGGGGATATGGCTTGTTGCAGATTGTCCTGTTTATTCTAGTATAGCTCTTCAGCTTTAGTAGCTCTGAAGACCAATTTATCTGTGCAGTAAAGAGATCTGACAAATTTATGGATGCTCAGAATCCACCAGCTGGTATTGAGAGAGCTCATGATTTTGGCTTCTGTGGTAGCATAGATAGATTGCTGCTGTCCCTGCCGTGCTGCGGGGGTGCCCTCCAGCTTTTAAGACTGGTTGGACAGATTTATTTCCTCTGCCTGGCACAAAAGGCACTACTCTGGTGCCCATCCTCACTGCAAAGACAGTGCCTGCTGAGTAAACACAGGTACAGCCATTCCTGAGCATGTCCAGGAGCTCCTGTTTTCCTGGAAGCATTGAGTGTATGATGCCTCCTAATAGTAGCCCAGTGTAATAGCACAGAGATCCAGAGAAAGCCCTGTGTTCTCCAGTATTATTCACTCTGGTATGAGTGAATAATAACAGACCAACATCTGCATCTTTCTGTGGAGGAAACAGGCAAATCTTGTGCGTGGGGTCATGGGCACATTGCCAAAATCTCCCACTCCTTTCAATCACAGAATGGCAGATTCTCTGAGAACAGGGTGCACATCCCTGTCTCCATTACCTGAGCTGCCCAAAGGTCAGTGTGTGAGACCACAGATTCCTTCAGGGATGTAGAAGTCCTTCATAGTCACTCCATACTTTATTCTGTAGCTGCCCTTGGAGCAATAGGACTTTCTCCTCTAGCATGGGTAAAACTCTGTTGAGTGTTTCCTCAGCTGCACCCTGCTCTGCCAAGCTGTCTCTGGAGGTAGCAAGCAGCAAGAATCTCCTGCTTCAGCTGCTGGCCATGGCTCTGCTTTAATGTGCCATCTCTCTGAATTCCAGAAGTCTCCAGAACTGCAAATGCTTTTCTTCTGTGGTAGTTGTGTCATATCCGAGGGCAAGAAACCTAAGTCAAGTGTTGTGGTGATGGTGGGGAAGCTCTCTGCCTCGGAGACTGCATTGCATCCATCTGCCCTGAGGCTGCTTGCCCCACCTGGCAGGAGCAGGGACCTCCACCATGCTGGCAGGTGGCCCAGCTGCCCAGGTTAGTGTAGTGTCCTTTGGTGAGCTGTTCCATGGAGTTACTTTAATGGGAGACCTTGTCCCAGAGGAGAAGAAACATCTTTGTGTTGCACCAGAGCAGCCGGGCGTTTGTCACAGTTGTTTTTGCAAAGGCAGGTGATGGTTCCCCATGGACGTGAGGTGACCTAATGCCCTCAGCTTGCTGGGGCTGTGCAGGAGCAGGACGGGCTGCTCTCATTCCTAGGATCAGGAAGCTGGGTCGCCTCTTGGATTGGCTGCCTTTGTCATGTTGCCATCCTGCCTTCTTTCCAAAACTATCTTTGCTTTGGCACAGACAGGGCTGCTGTCACTACAGGATCTTTTCATTTGGTCTTCTAAAACTCCAGAGATAATTTTTTTTTGTCTTCACACTGCTTACAGCCTCTATGAGAACAACATTATGGTTTTCCTTTATTTAGATCTTTGATATAACAAACTATGGTGAAGTAACACATTACTATGTGTCAGTTGTTCAGTAGAAACTGTGTCTGTACAGAGACAAGACTTATTTTAAATCTCAAGTCTTTGATCTCTATATCTGAAGCCAAAGAACAGTAATTTTAAGGCAGGCTTTCAGGATTTTTAGCCAAACTATTGCATGCTAGCAGGGACCCTCCATTTGCTGTCAAAATTCACTTTGCTAAGACACGTCTGTTTCAGAGGCAGAATGTTCCTTATTCCACTGCTTGCAGAGCAGCTTCCTGGAGCTCTAAATGTGTCCCTGCTCCTAAGTATTAAGCGTTTATGCCATTTTCAGTGCAGAAGACAGCCAAGCATGCTTTGGGAGCATCCGTAAAGGGTTGTGTATACATAGAAGCACTTAAGGGAAAGCAGAAGTCCTTTGCAATCTATGTGCATGCTCTCCTTGCATTCTGATTTCATCTGTCGTACACAGCCTGTGGTACTGTAGACTTGCACAGCTGAAAGGAAGTAGCTAAATAAGGTACAAGAGTCCTTTTACATAGTTGACCTAAAACATAGGGGGAGATGAGGACATGCATGTTTTATGGCTGTGCTAGGGCCAAAATCTGGGCAAGTTCAAGTGTTCCTGTTGGAAAAATCATTTGGACAGTGTAGCTGTGCTGCAGCATGCTCAGAGGCTGTGTGGGGGATTTCTTTCCTTTTTGACAGAGTTTATGTTGATCATATATACTTCTGCAAATCATTACTCCATTCTAATTTCCTGTGCATCCTGAAACTGTAGTATTGTACTGATCAATAGGTGAAGAGGCCAGGATTTATATCTTCATGTGAAACTTGCCTGTGAAGTTAGGTCTCTTTGAGTCAAAAACCCCACAGTGTTCTTCAGCAGTGGTTTTGCTTTACTGGTTTGATTGCTTTGGTTTTACTTCTATGGCCTGAAGAATACCAGAGGATGTTCTCCAAGCGCTCTCACTCACATGGGAGCGCTGCTTACCTTGGGATGCCTATGCAACCAGTTCCTGCCATTGGGTGCCTGGCCCTGTTCCTCCATCAAAATCCCATGCCCTGCTTCTGGTAACAGCACCTAAATTGTTGACATTCTGACAGGCAAACTCTGTGAAGGCTTCGGAAACAAAAATATCCAAGCTCAGCAGCTGCTACACAGAGCTGAACTAGCCCTGTGGAGGAAGCAGGGAAGAGGCACAACAGTTGGTGGCAGGAGCCTCTGTAGTTGCTCCCCCTTAAGATCCAGCCTTGAACCGCTTGGTTTTGTTTCAAGTGTTGTCCTCTGGGTAATGTGATTGTTGCAGATGGTGGAAAAATCAGCAGTCATTGCTTTTTGAAGGTGTGGTGCCATTGTTCCACAGGCTTCCATTTCAGTTGCCTCCCTGCCTTGGCCTAAAATGGAAGGATGCTCTGGAGGAGCTGGGGGCAGGGGGGCAGAGCAGGGGTGGCGTGCCGCCCAAGGCTGATGTTACTCCGTAGTTCTCACATCCTGAGTGTGCTTGTCAGATCCATGCAAAGCTCTGGATCTGGAGGAGGGGAAAAGTGTCAAGCCCCCACACATCTTCAGCAGTGGTTTTCAGCAAGTGGCTCCAGGCTGCTCTCTTCTTGCATCACTACTTCGATGCTGTCTGTGCAAGGACAGCTTGTAGTGAATTCCAGAACGCTGCGTCCCTCTGTGAGCCGACCACAAGAGCTGAACGTCTGGCCTGGAGCTGCATTTTGGCAGGATATGGGGCCCATGGTTATTGTTTTTGTACATGTTATTGCTGCTATCTTTGTGAATTTGGTGGGGGAGAGCAGAGGAGGGGAAAGTGTAGAAGGAGAAATGTGCTGGGCTTCCCCTTAACTGTCTCCATGTAATGCTTGGAATGATCCTCTGGCGTACATTCCTCCAAGCGTCTGAGCTTTTGTGTCTCTGTATAACATTCAGCCTTGCACTCTCAGTTGTGTCATGCTGGATTAAATCCATGTCTAAACTACTCATTCCCTTCATGAGGACTGGGATGTAAACGTTCTCTTATTGCAGAGCAAATAGAATGAAAATTTCTGCAATCTTACTTTGTGTTTCTCATGAGGTCTCCTACACGTAGAAGTAAGATAGTGCTCTGATCTTGCCTTGCTGATTACAGCAAGCTTTCAAAAATCTTCTCTGAAGGAGAACCAGGAGCCTTATGGGCTGACAAATATCATTCATGCAGCCCTTCTCTAAACAGAAGGGAAAGAAGTGACTTGAGAATTCTGGATTTGAGTAAGGCTTTTAAATGTACCACGTGAGGCTGCACACTGTGCAGGGAGTGGCAGAGGTGACTGCCTGGAATGCAGAGCAGTCTCCCAGCAAGGGGCAGCACTGCTTCTGGAGAGCAGCTGCCTTCTGCAGAGAGGAGAACTCCTTCATTTTCAAAATGTGATCCAGTGTGGCTGTACTGCAGAGCAGAATGGATGCTGTGGGAACAGCTGAATCAATTTGGCTCTGTCAACTCTGCCAGCTGAAACCACACCTCTAGTTCCAGGTGCCCACTTGATGTACGAGTGCCAAGTGCCTTTAGCTGCCTTCCACCACAGATGTTGTGCTGCTGGACTGCATCTTCCACTGAGCTGAACAGCACACAGATTGATAAATTTCCATTTAGCATAATTATATTGACTAAAATAATATGGGAAAGGGGAATAAATTCCTCTGTGAGGTGGAAGAGGTGCTAGATTCAAATTGGAGTCTTATTATTAGAGGCAAAGGTGAAAAGTCAGGATTGTGTTGTTAGAACAGCATGCAAAGAGTTCCCAGAATAAAAAAAATCTTAAAAAAATCAGTAGGGCTTGATGATGAAATAATTTTGTGTGGTCTGATCTTTGATGTGGTAAAGTACAAAGATGGTAAAGTGAGAGATAAGGAGAAACTAGAGAGTGCAGCAAATGTTCTTAGGCAGAGCCTTGAGGGAGATGGGGACTGTTTTCCAGGAGGCTGGAATGCCTTGCCTGAGAGAAGCATGCATGGAATTACCTTTTCATGGAAGGTGAGGGGCTGAAGCAGTAGGAACCAGATACACACCTGGATTAAAAATACTGGAGCTGAGATGTGCATCTTAAATAGAAGGGAAGACAAACAACTCCAACAGCTAGGTGCCTAAAGTGGCACCAATCACTTGCAGACAAGCCTTCCTTTCATTCCAAACCAGCCAAAAGAGAGCAGCAGGAGGAGGGAGCCAAGCCCTCTCACTGCTTATGCCCATGTAAGATCATCTCTACCCATGATCATCTGGAAAGTGCTGTTTTGGATGTGGTGGCCTTGACATGTGAGGGGTGAGGTTGTGACTTTAGGTTGTTCCTCAGCATTCCAGTTCTTGGAGATAGTTTCAACATCAGGGATGGCTCTTGAGTTGGTCTTAGATTCTGTAGTGTTCACCCTGCACTTTGGGACATAATATTTCAGTGCAGGTAACTGGAGTACACAGTTAAATCAGTGGATCCCTTCTGCAGTGACGGAGATGACAGCTTTCCAAGGAGTGAGAAGAGTAAAGGCTCTATAGTTTCTTGAATCTAAACTTAAAGCTCCCACACCCTCTTATGTGTGCAGTGATTTCTATACCAAAATGAGAAAGTTGGAGTTCTTGTTCCTGCTCAGCTGCACTTTTTCATAATGCAAGGGATTGGACTTCAAAAAGTAAGCAGTGTTGAAAGAAAAATAGCAAAGGCAATGGAATTGTTTTAGTTCTTTCTGAAATATTGCCCAATTAAAATGCTGGCTATTCGTGTAAAATATGTCTGGAGCAAGGTACTTGGAAATGATTTATCAACACTTACTTGGGAGAGTGCTGCCTCCAAAGTAGCACAACATGTGAAACTGGCAATGGAAAGTCACTATGACTTAGAAAAAAACAAACAGCAAAGCAATTATTTCTTGCCCTAAGAAAGGGTGTGACTGTCACTGGGTTGTGTAAGGGAAAGTGGGAACGCTACTATTAATGTTCATGGTAAACTGCACAGTTAATCATCATCCAGCTAGTCCCTGGTTTCTTTCTTTTTCATTTTGAGGTAGAGGGGTGGTGGTTAGAGGGCTTGTCATTGGAGGGAAAGGGAAATTGATTATTTAATGTGGCTTTCTGTATGACAAGGCACTAACATGACTCCCGTCTGTATTTAAATGCTGTCCCCAGGTTACGACTATGGCTATGTCTGCGTGGAGTTTTCACTCTTGGAAGAGGCCATCGGATGCATGGAAGCCAACCAGGTTGCTTTACAATTCGGTCAATGCTGCTAGAAGATTTTAAAATTTTTTTTTTGGTGGGGTGGTGGAAAGCCAATGAGGTTTTTGTGAAGGAAGATCTGTTCTTGTATAATACACAACAGCGCGGTTTAAATGTTGTTGTTACCAGAATCTTGTGTCAGGCTTAGAAATGCCAGCAGGAAGGAGCTGCTGGACACCAAGTGGTCTGCCCTCCTCCCTGGTGTGTGTCAGCACGCTGGCTCAGTCAGAGGCTGGTGGCTGACAGACTCCTACTGCAGGTTTTGACCCTGCTGTTTTTGTGCTCACTGGAATGCAGTCGGGAAGAGCTGTGCTGGCAGTAATGCTTCCCCCGGCTGTTCGTGCACACACACACACACACACACATGCACATGTGACTGTAGGTGCATACCCTCGTGTGCAGCTCTGAGTCAGCTGTGACTTGAGTGCTCCACTTTGCCATATGCCTTATGTGTGGGAGAGATGCTTAATTGTGCATCTCCCCCATATCTATCCTGTCCTTTAGCAACCCAGAGCTGCAGACACAAGGACTACCCTCATGTGCAGTTGAGCCTGGTAAATCTGAACATTTCCAGCCCTTGAAAGGACAAAATGACTGAAATCCCCAGTAACTATTCCAGAGGGGCCTTTACTCTGACCTGGTATTTGAAGCTAGAGCTGTTTTTTCCCATACAAGAGCGAGATGCATAAAATTTGTTAGATAAAACATAGATTCCCATCTCATACTGCCCTCCTTTGCCTTGAAACTGCAAATGATGGATCCCTCACCAGAGCCAACTTCTGATCCCCCTTTCTTCACCATATCCCTTAAGTCTCCTCTTTGCTGCTTTCTTCCTCCTAATTTGCCTGAGTAAGGATCCATATCAATTATCTTAAGCCTTTTTACCTGAATCCTGGGTCTTGCTGTCATGGGAGGAGAGTTATGAGTCAGATTCAGAGCTGTGCATCTGCAAAAATGTACTTACAGTTAATGAGTCTTCACAGCTGGGGTTTCAAAGGTCCCACTAAGCGCTCGCATTTGCCTCTATTTTCAGTTACAGAGGTATTGCAACTTACAAAAATGTTTTACAGAAATAATTCTGTTGCTGGGAAAGAGCCTGGCACATTCCCACCGAGGTGGTGGTGAGGAGCAGAGAGAGAGAAGGCTCCAGAATTAATTATTACTTTTATCATCAGTGACAACTTTTATTTTCCCTTCAGTGTTTCTACAATTCCCAATTTATTTTGTTGTCACTGGAGAATCTATAATTATAGATGACACTGCTTTTAACCGATTGCCTCTCCATATTCTCTCCACCATTCTGCTCATATGAAATAACTTCCTATGCAAGAGCAATTCCCAAGTATCTGGGAATTTGGGGATCCCTCTTTTTCTGATTGTTGATACCTGCTCTGCCCTTTCTCCCATTTGGAATGTATAGAATTGGGCAGGTGTTCTAACTTGATCAGGTTTGGTCCATTGCTGCAGCAGAGAGGCACCAATCCTTAAACTGAACTGAGTGCCTGCAGGTGCCCAGTAAATTACTGCACACACATGCATGGGAAGAGGCTCTGGCTGGTGTTCCACTGCTGCTTACACTGACCTCCCCAGCATCAGTTACAGCAGCCTTTCAGGCTGGGGAATGCTTTCCTGTGCTTCCCTTCCCTGCTAGTGACAGGAGTTGTGGTCCCAGCCTTAGACACCTGGGATGTGCTAAAAACAGACAGGGTATGAAAGTCTTGCAGTTTTCTTCCTGCTATACCTGGCTCTGTGTGTGTGCAGATGAAAGCTGGGAGATGGAGTGCTTGGAAGGGATCATCTCCCAAGCTTCCATATGCCAATCTTCATCATGCTTTAGTAGACTTACAGTAGTTAGTAATTAGAGAAGTTGGAAATGTGAGGTTTGGGATGATCCAAGCTACATGCATTTGGTCAGGAGTGCTGCAACTTCTGGATTGCCCCACATAGGTTAACTTGACTAATCTGCTTTTGATTGAACATGAAAAAGAGCCCTTCTAATTACCTAAATTTAAAAAAATGGCAATATTTGTACCTGACATACTGCAAAGGAAATAGGTGTCTTTAAAATTCTCAGTTAGAGACAAATAGAGATCTTCAGAAAGGGAGCTATGAATTGTCCCTAGAGAAGAGATATTCCACTTCAATGACTTCCAGGGTAGAGTTGCAAGATCATCTCCTTAGACTGAGAGTCTGCATTTTTGCAAGCTGCAAAACTAAAAACCTGTGTTAGCTAAGACGCAGATTCTTTGATAGTTCAGTTATTTTCAGAAGGTTATCAACTGTCCCTGTCAAATTCAGTCACTTGTGAGAGCATAAATAGCAAGTGACATGCTGGTCCCTCACTAGTCAACCTGCCTCTTTCTCAGGCATCTAGAGGCTGGGAATAAATAGCTTGTGCAAAACCAGCATTTTTGATGCTGTTTAATGCCTGTTGAACTGCCCCTGCCTGAAGAACAATTTGCTACATCTCTATATTGTATCCTTCCGATATTGTAAAATCCTTTTGTTTTACTCAACACACACCAGCACCCACTTAAGATCATTGCCAGACTTGCAAACTACAGATTTACCAGGTTCAACTCCCTCCATTCAGTAAATATTAGCATGTATACATGAGTGCTGAGATTTGAGGGGGCTTTTCTGTTACATACATTGTGATAAGGAAACACCCATATTCTGTGTTGCCCTGATTTTGCAGGAGAGTTTCATTCCGTGTGTATTAACTGCCTCAGCTAAAGTAATGACAACAGGCACCTTATTAATTGCTTTGACTCGTTGATTGTTGCATTGGCAACTTATTCCAGTGCCAAGGTCCCACCTAATATGCATGGAAGGTTCTGGGTTGCTGTTATTCCCAGCATGGAGGTGCTGGACGTAGGGCTGGATGAGTGAGGTGCCAGGTGCTGACTCTCCCACTGGCTTTGTGGGGGCTCTGCCCTGGCAGGGCAGATGAGCTGTTGATTTGTTGTGCAGAGCCTAGATCCAGCCCTTGTAGCAGCCTCATGGTTGGTGATGCTCCTGGTGGCCTTTTGTTTCACAGTGCCTGTCACTAGAGTTGTGTGAGACCTTTCCTGTCTGTGATGAGCTGCTTTTCTGTTGGGGAGAAAGTTACTTTGAATGGAAAATGGGGGTTTCTGTCAGCTAAGTCACGTGATTTTTTCCTAAATAATTTTCCCTCCCTTATTCTCATTTTTGAAAGGGTGGGATGAGGCATTTGGCATTTCTTTGGCGTGGCCCCTGGTGTGGTAGTGTTCCTGTCCAAGGGCATCAGGTTGGCTTCTTGGAGGCAGCTTTGGGAATACATCCCATGGCTGCACTTGGCCATAGGCATGGGATCTTTTTGCATTCCTTCTTCATGTGTAGAAAAGAACAGACATAACAAGCGTGTTACTTGGTGTGAGAAAATCAGGTGGGAAATGAAGTACCCTTTGTACTGTTGTGTGTCTTAAAGGCAGTAGGAACAGAAATGGAAGGAGTTTGTCTCTGCTGCTTGCATATTTTAATTCTCTGAGTGTTTTCACTGAAATGGAGTTGGTTGTTATACATATGGAAGCAAGAGGGTTTTTTTTCTTTTGAGCTTAGGAGCAAATGGTTTGTCTCAACTGACTCTGTAATATTGTCTCCAAATCCGCTCAGGCCTCAAACTTAGCAACACTGGCTGCATGAATATTTCCTAGCTTGTTGCTAGTAACTAACAACTTTGTAATCCTTTCCTCCTGTTTCTTAAGAAAGAGGGCAAGAGGAGAGCTATAGCATGAACTTTTAAAAATGCATACACTGTACATTATTGTGCAGGTCTCCAGATATGTGCTGGAGTGGCTGTTCAAGACTTGCTCCTGTGCCTTCCTGTGCTGAGGCCGGCACTTGTTAGAGCAGTGTCCCTGCAGTGCTGTCCTGGTTCAGCTTGCTGAGCATACCAATGTTTCCACTCCCTGCTTGTTTTTTACTGGAGGGAGTAAGAGGGATTCTTACTGGATTTGGTGGGCGCTCACTTGAGCATGTCCCACTCCTGTGCGACTGGAAACATCAACTGTGTGTTTCTCCTGCTCTGAGCCTATTTTCCTGTATCCATTCACTGCAGGGCCTTTCTGTATTCTGTGTGAACAGAGCTTCTGGTGCAGATCATATTTCACAGGCTTTTCACTGTAGCTGTTGGTGTTAAAATCCACAAGATGCTGTGACAAGCAGGCAAAGCTTAGGACTTTCTGTCCTGAAAACATTTGCAGTAACAAGCCACAACTCTGTGTGGCTTCCCAATTAAATAAGGAAGGAGCACGTGCTTATCCTGAGAATGGAACTTCTCCTATGACCTGTAACCTTGGGGTATTTATTGAAGCCTGTGGTGCAGGGAGTGTGTTACAATTTGTAAAAGAAAATGTGTGTCCAAGCATCAAAACGAATTGCTTTCCTTTTGGTAGAATGGGCCTAATTGTGGAGTGTGGATTTTTTTTTTTCTAGAATCTGCCAGGTTCCCCCTGTAATGGAAGATGACACCTGCCTCAAATGCATTGTCACGGGCTGTCTGGTATCCATCATTTATTCACTTGACAATGTTACTCTGTCTCTTTAGCTTTAACCTGCAGTTGAGGCATGTCCACAAATACACTGAAATCCATTTGTGTGTTAGGCTCAGGGTGCTGGAGGTGGCCTTGCTTTCGATCTGTTCTCCTTGGATCCACAGGCGGCATTTTATTCTGCTTTTCTTGTTGCATATCAGGTGTGTGGATTTTGCTCAGGTTGTGTCATTAGCACACCTCTTTTTCCCCTCCTCTCCCTCACCCCCATGAAGCCTGTCCTACTTTTGATTGTGGATTTCTAGAATCTGCTTTTGGAGTCCTCCACTTTGAGTGAAGGGAAAGGCTTGTATACCTAGGCAGTTTCCTCTGTAAACATCCTAATGGTTTGGGAAACATGCACATTGTGGAGGAATTTTTATGAGCCACCTGACCTATGGAAAGTTCTCTCCACAGGCTGGTGGATGAGTGGATTTCCAGGCAGCAGAGCTGATTTGGGCTTTTTTGTATCTGATTCAGTGTGTGACCTTGTCACGAGTTCACCCTGGGCTTACATCACAGGGGCTTGACATGTTGAGTCAATCATTTTTTCATTCCCTCTCGTGTCTCACTAATCACTGCATCGTACCAGCATTTAACTGGAGTTGTCAGCTTTTGAGATCAGTACGGAAGCCTGCAGTGGGGAGCTCCTGCAGCTGGGCAGACACTTGACTGTGAATAAGCAGTTGGATCTGCTTGCAGTGACCTGTGGCAGGGCTGGGTGTGTGGGTGTACATGTGTGTATCCTGCAATGAAGCTGTGATAAAGGCATTGCCTGTTTGGAAGGACTGGCTTAATCTCTGCGTGCTGCAGAGACCTTCCATGTGCAGAGAAGGGTGGCTTTTGTTGTAAAATGTAACTGCCAAAACGTACTGAAAATATTTCTCTGGACCTTTTTCTCTTCTGTCTTCTCAACATCTTCTGTCATCTCAGCTCTCCAAGCCGTGTGAATCCTCTTAGTCCCTCTTCCTTTGGCACAGAAGGTTGTAAGAGATCTTCTGCCAGAGACTTCACACACTCTTCCTTTCAGCCAATAGTAGCTTCCCATCAATGTGTTTTCTTCAGCCCTTCCCAGATAAAAAAACTACAACCTCCTTCTTGGCAGCTCTGTCCTGCCTTGCCTCAAGAAGCAAACCATGCTACCCAATGTGTTTTAAAATAAGTTCACTTTTCACTAGAAGAGTTGTGAAGATGCATCTTCTTGCTCTACTTGTGTGATTCCCAGCTTGCCATGTCCCTCCACCTCCCTGCTTGTATTCCAAAATCCTGTCCTCCTTTTTCCTTCAGCCTCACCTTACCCATGTGGTGGGGACTGTGTGTGTTTGCTGCTACTGAACTGCTGCTCTGCAATGGGATTGTCCCAGAGGACAGCTTCTGGGTGAGCTGGCTGGAGCATGCAGCACATGCTTAAGTGGGACTTCCTCAGTATCTCTGATTGCTGCTGGGGATGTGTGGCCCAGCAGGGTTATCTCAGGACTCAAATATTGCTGTATATTACAGAATTATCTATTCTGTGTGCTGAGGTTGGCTTGGGCTGCTATATAAATAGGTTGTTTCACATAAAGCATCATTCCCTACCCTTCTCTAAAATGAAACTGCTCTCCCTCCTGGCCCCTGCATTTCTGTTCTGGTGATGGGTTTGTTGAAATTTTTTGCCCATTGACATTAACAAATCTGTGTGATGGTGGAAGTCTGAAATAACCATTCTTTCCCTATAGATTATAAATGCCTTGTTAATCCAGTTGTTCTCTGTTGGATTAGATGTTCTGTTTACAATGCCAGGAGCTGGAGGGAATAATTGTGATTTCCTGAAATTTGTTTCAATAACTTGATCTGTGAATGATGGACAAGACAGGTGTCCAGTTCTCTCTGGTTGATTGGCCGTGTGATCTGATATATCAGTACTTGTGCTGCATCACTCACAGCTGCTGGGCAGGAAAAGCTTGGATATTCCCTGCACTGGTGGCTCAAAGTGAGGAACCACCATGGGACAGCTGGACCTTTGGTCATGCCCAGCACTGATGTTGTAGAAATGGGGATACTTGAAAGCTTCTGCTTGTGCATGCAAAGTGCAGTGTGTACCATGGGTCAGTCTGCCTCTGCCCCTTCCATAGGGCTAAAGTTGTGTTGTAGAGGACTCATTGACAGAGCATTCCCTAAGAAATACCTTTGGTTTGGTCATTTTCAGTACGCAAAGCATTTTCCTGAGTGATGAGGCATCTGGAACACTCCTCCTTTGAATTCGTTTCTAGGTGAGATCTTGCCTTGAGCTAGGAAAGATTTGAAGTAATCTTTGGATGCATGGGCAGGATACAGATGGCACCCTGTCTCTGTAGCTGTCAGGTCCTCTCCTCCTAATGTGTTAATGGAATAATTGTGTGCCAGTGGGGAAATCTTAGTCATAGATTATGCTATGTATGCTACGTATAGGTGCAGTTTCACCTTAAAACAGAGCCATGGTTTACTGCTGGCTGCTCTTTCTCACAGACTGTATGTTTTTTAATTGAGTTTGCATTCATCATTAGTTGATTTTCTGTGAAGATCTGTAGAAACTTTAAATATATTCCTGTGTAAGCATTTGGAAGGTGTGTGCCTCGTAGCCTCAGAGTGCTTCAAAGGAACATGGTAAATCAGGTGTAGGACAGACTCTGTGGTGCTGCAGTTGATAGATTGTGTATATGGTCAGAAGGGGATTTTGGATTAGGATGAAAAATCCCTTGATCAAGCTCCTATATGAAAGTAGTAGGACTCATGCCACTAATTTGCTTTGATGTTTTTGAAGTCATCCTCTAAGTAAGCTGGTGACTAACCAAGCTGCACTGCACTCTCAGAAATTCCCTCTGTACTCTTAGAAGTGGACGGTGCTGATGATACCACTGAAGAGTCTTAAGGGAGATGAGCAGGCAGTGAGAGGGAAATGTCTGGACGGGTTCAGTCATGAATCAAGGCATCTCAGTGAATGCACCACAGCTTTCATTTCCAGAGTGAGACCATTTTCTATCATGGTTTTGCCATAATGGTTTGCACAGGACCCGTCACTGAGAACGAGGTGACATAAATTGTTGGGCTGAGTCCAATGAGTCCTCAGCCTAATTCCAGCAATGTCGAGGGGAACACCAGATATGTTTTACAAGCATATGAGCCAGATTATAATGCTAGGACTCCATCTGGACTGTTTTGATAAGTGGGAGCACACCAAAATGTTGCGGTTTTCATTTGATGAGTCGTTGTTGTGAGCTTCAGCCTCAGAACTGTTCGTTCATTCTTTTGTGCTATCTTAGCAGCGATTGCTTTTCCATTATTTGATGCACTGCTGGTGTTGGATTGCTGGAATAGGGAGGTAAAATGTTGGCTCCAGAGATGGAAAAAATTGTTGAATTGAACGCTTCCTGGGGTTAAGGAAGAAGGCAAACCACTGTTTCCTTCTCTTCAAAGAAATGGTCTGCCTAGCCTTCTGTAGAAATCATGTATGCTTTTTGTGTATCTAGGGTTTTGATAGTGAGAGAGAGCTGGAATTCCCTTCAGATGTGGATTTTAGTCTGTTTTCTTCCCAGCTGAGTTTGTATTGGACCTTTTCAATTTAATAACGGAAGTTTGGCTGTCTGGAATTGGGGTTCATTCCAAAGAAGTACAGTGCATTTTGCTGTTTTCTGCTCGGGTTGTGAGACTCATGTGAGTAAAATATTAAATTCAGATTCAAGTTTGAAGATGGAAGATCAAAGCTCTGGCAGTCAGCAACTTTTATTTCTGAATTTTTGTTTCCATTTGACTGTAACTGGGTTGTTAATGTTCTTGTCTAGAAATGAAATTATTACAGTGGAAAATGGGGGCGGCACGCCTAAATGGGCTATTGTGTCATTATCCATCAATCACAGGCAACAAGGAAACAGGTATTTAACACAGGAGGACACAGAGTTATTATCCACCCCATTCCCCTGCAAGCCACAGGGCACCTTCTAGACTCTTATTAAAGCTTTAATACCTACAGAGAGCACAAGAAACACTGTGTGCTACAAGATCAGAGATCAGGAGTTTTGCTGTCATTCTGCATCTGTGCAGGACCAGGAAACACAGGAGGGGGAAGAGCAATGAAAGTGCTGGCAGGCAAAATCCCTCTGCGCTGCTGAGGAAAGGCACCAACTTCCCCAGTCCTCTCACATAAGGGGGAGAATTTCTTCTTCTGTCATATCAGGGAATCTGTGAATGGGACAGCCACTGACAGGTCCTCAGTAGCACTGTGTGACCGACTTACTGAATCCTGGCTACAATTGCTGCCAGAAGAGGGTTGTGTGGGAAAATTTGGAGCTGTTTTGTACAAGGAGACGTAGGACGGAGGTGGAAAGTTCTTCCTGGCTTCTGCAGAACAAAAGCTATCAGATGTAAAAGAACAGTCTGCCTGAAGGTTTATTTTGTGGTGTTGTTGCACTGTGTGTATGTGTTGACAGCTACCAGATGTTGCATCCAAGTGTCCTCCTGCATCTCCATCTCTTCAGGCCACCTATAAGTTCAGTTAGTTATGCCTTCCACAGGATGAACAAACAGCTTCTGAAGGACACGGGTCTAAAATCAAGTCTGTCATGTAAGGAATTACATTTTTAATGAGGGTCAAAGCTATAAAGCTGTAAACATAAGATTTAAGTATTTAAAACTCTGAAACTGTCTTTAGAACAAGAGAATGGAAGTAATTTTCTCTTGTTTTCATAGACAACAGGGGAAATCTTTGGTTTTTTGTGATGTACAGTCCATGTCTAAGAAGGAAATTAGCAATATTCAGATGGGCTTCATGAACCAGATTTGAGCCAGGATGGCATTTAAAGCCCAAGCAAACATTTGATGTACTTTTCCATCAAGGATCTCAGGAGCAGAGTTAACAGAGAAAGTAATTTTAAGTCTTAAGAATCCCAAGATGTATTTTCATACACTTAATACCAAGTTGAGAAGTCTCACTAAGAAGCTTTCTCACGGTGCAAAGCTGTACATTAATGATATGATGACTAAGGTGTTTTAATGTTTATAGCCCTAAGGTTTTGAAAGCCTGAGTGATTCTTCCCAACCTGTGATATCACTGGAGAGGACTGCTGAGGTGGTTTGGATTTTTTTCCCTGACAAGCTGTTGTTCTGGGCCTGGTTCATGTGGAAGTGGTGTGTTCACTGCCACTGCTGCCTTCTCTGTCCTTTCCATTAACTCAGCTCATCTCTTTTTCTTCCTTCCAGTGTGTACTGGGCACATCACTAAATGTAAGAAGTGAATTCCAGAAAGTTTCAGAGACACCTCTTGATGACAGGCAAATGACTGATCCATCTGGCTCTAAGAGGAACAGCTGAAAGCATCAGCTCTCTGGTGCTCCAGTGCTTGCTGCAGAGAGGTGAGCAGCACACAGGGAGCTGCAGGCAGTACCCTGTGCTTGGCTGCCCTCAGGCTGCATGGGCCACTCTCTGTCCTGAGCCACCAGGTATTAAAGTCCCACAGGGGGTTCAAGTCACAATATCTGAGCCACCCACTGCTGTGCAGCCTATGTGGCAGTTTAAAGAGATGTCTGTGCATGCTGCTTCCCCTTCCCAATCCCTTAGGAATTCAGCCACGCTGAGGCACTTGTGGCACAAAAGGGAACTGGTTTCTTTTTCTTCCTTGATAATCAGGTTTATCAGAGGAACTGCTGTCCTGCACACTCACCTCTCTGGATGTACTCTCCCAAAGAGCTGAGGTGAGCCACCAGAGCCTCAGAGTCTGGAGAGTCACTACTTCTGCACCCTGACAAGGCACTAAATTCCTTTCTTCAGCAGTTACTGGAACTGACCAGGAAGGAATGATCTGAATTTACCTCTGGACTTTGTGCAGTGCAGTTGCCTGAATGAGCCTCTCAAACCTCAGTGCCCTGAAAAAGGAAGAGGTGCTGGGTCCCATAGGGAACTGTCACACCCAGCAGTGTTACATTGCACCCAAGCCAGGCTAGCAGGGAAAAATAATTTCCCTCCAAAGGGCTTGGATAACTGTTTTCATGCTGTGTCAGGTTTCTTGGCAAATACTGAGCCAAGAGGTTAAAGCAGCTGTTCCCCAAATCATCTCCTAAGAAGAGCTCTCAGGAGGCAGCATCCGCTGAGACACAGAAATCTGTACAGGTGCCAGCCTGAAGGTGGGCCAGCTGCCTTGATGTTCTGTCTACATGTGAGCATTAAGGATCTGGATATAGCTTTTGGACAGGCCTCCTCAAGGTCACAATGATGTGCTGGGAATCATCATTGGGATGACACAGGTAAGTGTTGCACTGCTGGTGGCAAATAGCAGGGCTCTTATCCTGAGGGGGGCAGTATCAGACACCCACTTTTGTTGTTAATTGGGAATCTAGGAATATTGAGAAATGATGTCTCTAAGGATAAAACCTTCTTTTCTTCAGAGGTATTTCCTCTTCCCAGGGTTTTTGGGTCTCTTCCTTTCAGCAGAGAGACTGTCCTGCAGGGAGCTTTCCTGGGCACTGGCTGCAGAGAAGGCACTGCCAGGGAGGGCTCACAGTGCCTAAGAATGGAATTTGGACTCCTGTCTGGAGGAGCTTCCGGAGCACACCCTTCCTCATCGTGGTTGGTGTGTTCTTAGCAAACATTTGCTGCTGCACAGGACACCCTGAGTTCTGTTCCCTGTGCAGGTGTTGGAATTGGTGTGTAATCCCATAGGTACATGCTCCAGTGAAAGAACATGTGTTGTTTGTGGGTGGGGTCTTCAAATGCTTAATTGAATTGTCTAGCAATACATTTGCCTCTTTACAGCAGAGCTTTCCAGCCTAACTTTTTTCCCCCCATGATTTTGCATTGGGATTGCTCTTTGGGGTTTTGATATTTGTGCTTCAAACCTATGATTAAGGTGCTGGGTGTTTCCTCATTGTTTCCCAGCTTCCTTATGGTCATTGCTAATTGTAAAGTATCCCTGAGGGAGGTGCACAGGAAGGTCCTGGACTGGATTAGTGCATTGTGCTAATGTGCTTAAGCTTTATATTGTTTAACAGTGAGATGGGATGAGATGACCTTTGAGGAAAAAGGTGGTAATGTAAAAAAAAAAATTAGTGAGAAATATGTCCAGACAGTAGAGCAGCATTTTGGAGAGAGAAGGGAAGTCCCTGTGTTGGGAGAGAAGGGGGTCTGTGAGGCAGCTGTTGTTCAAACATTGTCCATGCAGTAGCCCATGAAAAGTAAATGAATATTGATGAGGCAGAGCCCTGTGGATCCTTCCCTAGAGCTATTTGTGAATAATGATACTCAATATGCTAAATATTTAAAGACTCTTAAGTTTTGATAGTTTAAGTATATTTTTCAAATAGAGGATTCAACCTGATTGATACTTTTCTGAGCATGAAAGCGAGTGTTTGACTTAGAATCATTGAGGTTGGAATAGACCTTTAAGATCAAGTCCAGCTGTTAAAGGAACTCACATGCATGGTCTCCTACACTTACCTTGTTAAATGGCCTTAACTATCCATGCTTCCCTTTAGCTGTGGAGTGGAAGCACAACTAGTAAACGCCAGAGCACAGAACTTATCCCTCTTTGAGCTGTTGCTCCCAGATCGTCACTGTGTGGACTCTCGATATCATCTTCTGACTCATTCATGATGGAAAGGCTTTCATTTTAAAATTTCCACTTTTTTCCCAGTGATCCTATAAGCTGATCTGCAAAGGTGCCCTCTTCAGAGGAGTGAGGGAAGCTGGAGGTTGGCATTAGGAGATGCATTAGGGCCTTGAGTGGCATGTGAAAGTCCACTTGGCTTCACTGGATCAAAGAAAACTTTCAGACAGGTTGAAATCTACTTAGAGGGTGAAATGCAGAAGCTATTCATATCACCTGCTACCCAAAGCTGGCCCTTGAGCACGTGAGGTGCTGAGCACATTGTGTGTTTTCCCCAGCTGGGGAACATTGCTGTGATCCTTCCCAGAGCTGTAATTGGGAGCTTGCCTGTGCCCACCGTGCTGGTGCTCTCAGAGCAGGGCTGAGAGTGCTGACAAGCAAAGCAAATGCTGTGTTTAAAAGATAAGCACTTTGAGAGTCCTAACTTGGAACTGAATTGGAGTTCAAAATTCAAGCATTAAAATGTAGAGAGCTGGCATAGTCTGAAAAGCAATTTCTATGTGTATTTGCGAAGAGGATATCGGTGGGGGGAGGTGAGCTGTAGAAAGATACTGGGACTTGCTTAAAAAGGGGATGGCTGGTATCCAGGGAATTTAGAAACTGTAGGAAGAAAACTGGAGGTGTCTCAGCAGGCTAGCTGGGGTGTCTGTGGAAATGAGATACTTAAAGGATGCAGACTGGCACCTTCTGCTAAAGGACAAATGGCCTGGATAACCAGGTAGGAGGAGGCCTGAGGAGGGAGCAAGTAAATATGGAAGCTTGTGGGGCAGGGGGGATGGTCCCAGCGCTAGTGGGTAATGGGTTTTCAATAAAAGGACTTTGAAAAAGAGGTACCAGGAGCTATCTGGGTTAAAATAATCCTTATATAGCATCTTAATCTGTTACATTTAGCTACTGAATCTTTAGGACTCTCTCAGTTATCTTCCTAATGCCTAGTTCTGTGTTAGTGCCAGTTTTGTTTAACATGCCCATCAGTGGTGTGCCTGAAGCAGTGTTCTGTCAGCTCAGGATGGATGGTAACAGCTTTGGGCTCTCACTCTTAGGCCTCCCCTGACCTTGAAGACCAGGAGCCCTGAGCATGCCATGCTGGTTAACCTTGGATCACTGTTGAAATAAGTGCCTTACTGCTAAAAGCTTCAAGGTGATGCCATGTGCTCTTCAGCTCCGTAGCGTCTCTGGTGCCCGAGAGCCAAATATCCTGCTCTTTGGGTGACCACTAACACAGTGTTTATGTTGTCAGTTGTCATCTCAGTGTTAGCCTTGATGGAAATCTGTAATAATAGTACACAGCAAAGTTGTTTGGATCCATTTGGTGATGAAACAATTCCTCAGGGATCCACCACTTTTCAAACCATCCTTTTCCTCTGTATATCTTGAATCTTCTGCCTTGGCTGTCATCCACTCAGCAGTAGAGTGCTGGATACACTGCTAGATCAGGCCAATAAAAAGCAATCCCTGAGCTGCAACTGGTTTGAGAGCTCAAGAAGGAGGCTGAGAGCCTTGGGGAAAAATCCCACTTCATGAGGAATTTGCTTGTAGTTACTCTTGCTGGAGGAAATGCCAGATTGCTGCAGTACCCTGCAGCAGCCTGGATTGCTCTTGTTTCTTCAGCTCCATGTCACGTTCCATTTTCTGACTCTTTAATTACAGATGGATTGTGGTTTGTGGGTTCACAACTTTTCTCATCTGCTTTTTGTCAGAGGTAGGCAGATGTACTGCCTGTTGCTCTGTGCAGTTGAGTTCCTTGGTACAGCATCTGCTAATGAGTTCAGGGATAAAAACTTCAGCATATGGAAAACAGGGGATGAGAAGCCAGTTTCTGTGGCTGAGATGATCTTTTGAAATATATCCAACTGGTCTCTTACCCTCCCAGGTGCTGGCCCTCTGCTTCATCCCAGGAAGGTGCTGCCTCCTCAATTCCACGAGCAGCTGGGGGTAGTTAGGGAGATCTTTGGTGTTTGATCACCTGCCTAATTTGAAGGTGAATCCTGTCAGGGAGAGAACCCTGTGCTCTCCCTGCCAGCTCCCACTCAGCCTCTGCATGGTGCATGCCAGTGGAACAGGATGCCATTACATAACTTGCATTGTGTGGTGGTTGGGGGCTGTTAAATCTGCATTTCTAATCCATACTCAAATAGGAGCAGAACCTGAAAGCATTCTGATTTGCAGTTCCAATTAGATAACCTGGCTTGTGCTGTCAGCCCCTTGTCTCCTGTGCTGTGCCATCCAGTGCATTTGGAGGCCAGGGCTGGAATATACCCTGAGGATGGCAAGAGCTTTTTATTCTGGGAAGTGCTGCTGGGACCAGGGGCATACACTGCATTCCCAGACTGCCTCCTGGGGTAGTGTCTGAGCATTCCCAAGGCAATAAACACTTGTCATTAATCATTTTAAATAATTCTTAAATGACGGATGTATACTGATTTTTGAATAATCATCCTAATTATAGTAAATATGCAGAAGAGGGCTGAATTAACATCATGTAAACAAGGTTAGTGCTGGTATTTTAATGTGACTGCTGTACTGTGCTGCCCATAAGCATTCTTTTGTCATAATCTTTGTATGCAGCTTTTTATCTGTTTACAAATGGTATTTTCAGTTAATTTTTATCGTGTTGAACCACGTAACCAGTCTTACAGCTTGGTTATTACTCAGCAAGAAGGATACCTGAACCTTTCAGTTCATGGTGCAGATATTTTCCATTTAATCAGACCACAAACAATATTAGGAAATAATTAGCTGACGTGGTGTTTGGTTTGTGCATGAGCCAGCTGCTAAAGGGGGTCTGAAGAATGGTTCACTTGTGGTGGAGGCACCTCCTGCACTGCCTTGGGGTTGTAGCCAAGAAGAAAAGTTTGGCTTAGCAGTCCTTATGGATTTGGGTGCTTGGTAACAGAGCCTTGGTTCTGTTCCAAAACTGATGCGTGCTGCCCCAGGTGTGTTGTCTGTAAAGGTGAGAGTGACAAGTGCTGTTCCACTAAGTTGGGAACTCGTGGTCGTCCTTGTGACCAGGGATGGTGGCATCCTGGATGGATGGCTGTTGCCATCCCTCTGGAAGAGTGGAGCACGTTCCTCCACAGCAGTCCATGGTGGTGCTGGCTGCTGCATCCACTTCTCCGTGTGGTTTCACAGTCCCACTTGTAGCTGCCCAAGCATGACCTGTGGGGTGAAATACTGAAGCGCTGTCAGCTTGTTGTTTGGAGGCTCCAAAGTGAAATTTTACTGGAGGTTTCAGTATTTTGATAAATTCAGTTAAAGGAGAAGCCTGGTTTTATTTGAGGGAGTGCCTGTGTTCTGAGATCTCTCCTTCCACATTTCCAATTTTCTAGGTCACTCTTGGATGCTCTAATTTTTTTTCAGAGAAACAGTTAGCAAAAGCTTTGACACTGATGATTTGTATTCTGTCATCTCAGTCTTGAGAGCAAAGAGATACTTTTTTGGCAAGTTCTCCCCCTCCTCAACCCCCAGTCATCATCATTAAAAGGCTGTCAACAAGCATGAAAAACCCCAGCGTGCTAACTGTAAATGCTAATTGACAGACAAGCAGCTGAAGCTGTGGCTTGTGCAGTGCCTGACCTGCAGCAGGCTGTCTCCTGGCCCTGGCAGGAGCTCCATAGGTTCCCTAGGAAGCAGGATCAGAGTGCTCAGGTACCTGCAGAGCCAGGCTGGGCTCTGTGCAGAGCAGTGCTGTTACACACAGGGTAAACTAGAGGTGAGCTAAACCCAACTTCAAAAGTGGGCATGATGTGTCCGAGGGTGTGGTCTGGCTTTTGTCTCACAGGTAGGCCTACCTTCCTGCTATTCTTTAATGCTACTTTTGGGAACAAAAAGCTTGGAAACTGCTTTAGTGAAGCTAGCTTTGTTGCTAAAGCCCTGTGCCCTGCTGACACAGTCTCCAAAGTGCTTTCAGAAGGATTGCATCACCTGTGGATATCATGGCTAAGGGATTTTCTCTTTTTTCTTTCCCTCTGTAAAAGCAACATGTTCCTGTGGGGTTTGTCCCTGCTCAGTGAAGAGCTTTGAGACATGTCTGCACTGTGTGTGCTCTCTGCAAACAGGCTTTATGGTTTCCTGGCACAGCTCTCTAGGACCATCTCATGGCAGGGTTGCTCCATGGATCAGTTTGCTGACAGGACTATTTACATACTTGGCCATAGGGCAGATTTTTTAGTAGCTGAACTGGCTGGGACTGAATTGTATCCCTTAGATTAGAATTCAGTGTTGCATTTCCAATGATCTCTAAGCAAAAAATCCATGTATAACTGTGTTTGAAAGGTATCAAACAGTAGCACAAATCATTGCTCCCAGCAGTTAAGTCCTGATGCTCTGTTTTGATGAATTTGACAATTCAGAAAACAGTAGAGTCTGTTCATGCCCTTGGAAATCTGGGCATTTCCATGGCTGAGAGCTTGCTGTCCTGGTGCTGCAAAGCTGTGCTGCCTTTTAAACCCTTCACTGGTGAGTCAACTCTGTGTTTACTGCTAGTTATGAGGGGGAGGTTCCTGACTGGGAAGACCAGAGAGACATTTCTGTTTCACTGTGGCTTAGAAAAAGCCAAGCTGCTCCCAAGTACAGAGTATTAAAAATACAGAGGATATTAAAAATACAGAGGAATTAACAGACATAATGCAGGTTGGTGAAAAAGTCCAGGATAAAATGCCTGAATGTGGAAGAGGTATGGTGCCAGACACAGTATGTGACATACTTTAAGCTTATCCTTTCCCCCACCCCAGCACCGTTCCCTGAAATTTTCAGAAAATCTTTGTCATTTTACCAAGATTTGCTCAATTGAAATCTGCTCAATTGGACTGAAATTTAGAGTAGTATCCAAAAATTTTTGCACAGTAAAAGATCTAGATGCAGAAGAGTAAGCAGAGACAGGCACTAGAGAAAATAAAGGTTGTGAAAATATTTGTGATGGAATCTAGTAACAAAATGGGAGAATGAGGAATTCAAAGCCACTGAATCCTGACAATGTGTGTCCTAAGTGAAAGACTCATTTTGGAGAGTTAAATGATGATTGCAACCTTGAGAATTACTTTATCAAGAAGAAATCAGTAAGAGAGAGCTTGCTGAAAAAGTGAGCAGGCAATCAGCAGGGTGTTAGGAAAATCAGGGAGTAATTATGCAAGTGACACTTTCTGCAGCCTCCAAAAATGGAATTTGCGGAAGGGACCAGCACCACCAGCACAACATGCACTTAAATACCATTTTCCATAAAACCAAAAATAATCTTAAGACTTTCTGTCAAGGTTTGTCCTCAATGGCTGGTAGAAGGATGAAGCTCTGTGATGGATTGCTCCTGCCAGAGGAGATGTGCTCTAATCGAGTTTTTTGTTTCCTGAGCTCCTAAGCAGGGCTGCAGCTGCCTGGTGAGAGGCTGCTGTTCCCAAGGACTTCCCTGGGCTCATGAGGATGTGCACCCTGCCTTCTCCACCTGCCTCTGCTCAGTGTCCTGAGGCACCCACGGGCATTTCTAGCCCGCTCCTGGCACTGCCCATCTCTTGCTGGGATGTGGCAGGTACCCTGTTTGGGAGAGGGAGCATGTCTGTCTCAGGGACCAACAGTTCCAGTGGGACAGCCTTGATTTCCACTTCCCTTTCTCACTTGTGTTTCCTCACGTGCCTTAAAGAGGGTGCAAAGCCTCTTGCAGACAGGTGAAGTGAGCAATGCTCCCTGCTGTGACCCTGAGCAGATTCTCCAAAGATGCAGCAGCGTGCTCTGAGTGCCCACACCAGCCTTCAGCAAGGTCCAGGAATGGCTCAGCTTTCTGTCAGGCAAAGGTGTATCCATGTTGGAAAGCAGTGCTTGAGCAGCTGGGTGGCAGAAAGGAACCCCTCCAAGTGTTCAACATAGGCCTGGTAGGAAAGGATGGCTTTGGTTCATAAAAGGCAGGATGTGAAGAGGGGAGGTGGTGGAACCCTGCTGTGTTCTTTCGTAGGAGTTAAAGGATTGTTGTACTGCCACTCAGTGATTCCCTTCTATGAACTCTTCACTCCCACTTTGCATATTCCCTACCATATCCCTCACGTTCTGCAGAGCAGTTTATGCATGGGTGTATCATGACTTCTGAATAATAACTGTGGGAACCTATTTTCTCGTGCTCATGGTTTGCACTGGGGGTTTTTGCATGGTGAGGCTACTGGGTCAGAGTACCTGGGAAGTTTCTGACTCAGCAGAGGTCCCCAAAACAGGCTGGGACTGTTTACAGCTCCCTGACATCTGTCTGTGCTGTCAGGCAGCTGCTCTCCTGGGACTTGGGAGACCTGGGTCTGGGTCTCTATTGATACCTAGTCTCAAACTGTGGTACTGGAGAATCCAGGCTGCATGGTCTGCAGTGCCTCCAGTGACAGGAGATGTCTCATGTCTGTGTGCATCTGTGACTTGGCCTGCCTGCATCCTGTGTGCCCAGGCATGGCCTGTTGTCCCTGGCAGATGGGAGCCACCAGGAATCATTGCTGCTCCAGGCAGGAGCCAGGGGACTTGTACCTATGACCCATTTTATCTGCATTTCAGCAGAGCTTGTGGGTGTGTTGGCACATCTCCAAAGCATCACTTGAGGATCTGCAAGCAGTGTGTCTGTGGGCAGTGGAGGCCCTCAGGTGCTGCTGCTCAGGCGCTCGAGGCCAGCCTCAGCAGGGAAGGGCTGGCTGCAGGGCACTGGCTCTGCTGACTGCAGGGCCAGCAGCACATTTCTGGTGTATTTCTCTGAAGAAAAGCCATGGTTTCATGACTGGCATGAAGACTAACCCATGTATGAAAATTCTCTCACCTGAGAGGATTTTTCCACACATTCCTCCTTGAGTAGCTGCCTTGAGGCCAGCCTGGTGGTGGCTGGCATGAGGGAATCTGTCCAGCTGCCCCTTGCCAGCACGTGGACTAAAGCAGGTTACAGCAGTTTCCCACTCTAGTTACCTGTCTCTGCTTTTCCTGGGAGGTGGCAAGGCCTCTCCTGCCTGCTTCCTCTGAAGCTAGCTAACACAGCCTTATAGCCCCGTGCTAGAGCAGGGCAGAGGCTGTTTCCCTCCCACTTCCATGGCAAAGCTCCAGCTAACTGAACTGGGAGACTTTCTCCCCCTTTCACCCTGTTTCACTTGCAAAACCTTTAGGAACCAGAGCTTTCACCCTTCCTTTGCCTCTGAGTAACCTGCGTGTGCTGGGCACGTTGGTCACTGACCCCCTTGTCTCAACAGGGAACTCTTACCATCGGTGGCAAGGAAGTGACCCTTGAATACACTCCGTGCCCAGAGTTCTGGCGCTGCAAACGTGTAAGTATGTGCTCAGAGCTGGCTTCTGCTTCCCCTGCTGGCACTGCTGGCAGTGGCAGCTCAGAGGAGTCTTGGATATTTGCTCAGTGGCCAAAGTCCCTCAGAGTAATTAATACCTGCCCTGAAGCTCTTGCCCCTTCTAAACTGTGATTTTGCCTACTTTGTTTTGGGTCTCACCTCTGCATGCATGGTGTGGTACAGGTAGCCAGATTTTTGTATGCACAGAGCAGCCTTGTCCCTATGCAGTGGTTCCTTTTTAAAATGTAGGGAAAATAGCGTGTGGATCCTTTCTCCTTAAAAACCACAATGAGACAGGGACTTTGCCAACCAGAATGGAACAGGCTTTGCTCTGGTTCATGTGTGTAACCACCCCTCTGCCTCACACAGGAACCTGTGGTCTAGCTGTGGCTGTAGTAAGTGCAGCAGGGAAGGAAGCATGGAAATGGATCCAGGTCTAGGCAGCATGAGCCAAGTCTAGTTCACGCTGGAACTGGTCCATTTTGGGAAGGCAGTGTTGCCCAAGGGTCAATTTGTTTCTGTGCCCTTCCCAAGGTTCTCCCAGTACAGGAACTTGTGGCTGCAACAGGCTGGAGGTGATTGCTGGAGAAAGGACAGGATTGTTGCCTGCATTCCCACTGACTACAGGCTGTGAGTTTGCAGCAGGACTTGAAAGGATTGGTTCTAATTAGAGTCCCACCTTGTCCACTGGATCACCCTGGGCTACAAAGACCCTTATCCAGCTGAATGGATGCACTCAGCTGCAAGCAGAGCTGTTGCTCTGTGCCTCATCTCTGCTTGCAGTGCTCTGGAGGTGGAGACACAAGTTTAAAGCAGTGGTTTCAGACAGCTCTCAGTGCACTGAGGTGGCTGCACAGTATGTCCCCACTGTTGCTGTGTGTAGCCATGGCCTGAAGGAGCTTTCTTGTGCCCCAGAGCATCCACAAGGCTTCAGGTGTAGGAAGAAATTGCTATGAAACAAAAGCAATGCATTTGCAAAGAGCTTAAGGAGGAAGTCGGGGATGCTTTGTTTGGAAAGAGCTGTGAAAATGGGGCAGTTTGCTCTCCCCACAGGAGCTCTAGGTGGGGTAACCATCCAAGCCTGTACAGCTCTGCCTCTTGGTTAGCAGACACCCCATTATTAACTCTCCAAATTACATCAGTATCTACACTTCAGCTCAGATAAGGACTTCAGCACTGCTTGAGGGGTGAATTCAGGTTAGAGAATGCCAAGGTAGCTTTGGACCCTTTGAATCAACATTGTGCCTAGCAGGGAGCTTTTGATCCAGCATCACTTGAGAGGGAGGAAGAGTTCCATCTCAAGGACTACTGAATAAATGTGTGCTCTATAGTTGTGTGAAAGCCCTGTTTCCAAGGCAAACCCAGCTGTGAGTCATATGAGCATTTACCTGCAGTTCCAGCAAAGGCCCCTGCTGCCATTCCCCATCACTATAACTTTTTCATGGCTGTTACTTTCTGAAAGCATGCTGCAGAGTCTGGAATTCTGGAGCAGGTTGTACCCACTGCCTTCAAAACACGACTTCCTCATGCTGTCCATCTTCCATTGCAGTGTAAGGTGTGTACTGTGGGCTACAGATCTTCCTGTTCCTATTGCAAGCTCCCAAGAGATGGTGAGTATATCTGGTCCCCTGAGCTTGGTCAGTTAAAAGTTTCATCTAACCTGACAAGTAAGTTTCTCTTCTGGTTTCCCATGGCATCTCTCTTGGGGATGGACTAGCTGAGCACTGTGTAGGAGGATTGTTAGTTTTGCTTTGTTTAGACCCTTTTTGCCTGTCCACACTAAAAATGTTACACGCAATGGGTTGCTGTCAGGTTCTCTGCTGCTGTGAAGCTTGGTGGAGAGGTGTTTTACTGCCCACAGCCTCTCCCTCCTATTGTCTGGTATTGTCCTCTCATCCAGGGAGTTATAATTGTGTGTCCTCTGGGACTGTGAGCTGGTACTGCTCTCTATAGGTGAGATGGCTTCCCCTCAACCCACCTTCCTTGGGGGATGTAGATGTTTTTATTGTCACTCAGAGACTCAGATTTGCCTCACTTTTGAGACTCTCAGATTAGGATCACAGAATCATGGAATCGTTAAGGTTGGAAAGACTTCTGGAATCATGTCCAACCGTTAACCCATCATTGTCAAGCTCACCACTAACCCTTGTCTCTAAGCACCACACCTACACATTTTTTAACACCTCCAAAGATGGTAATTCTACCACTTTCCAGGGTAGCCTGTTCCAGTGCTTGACCACCCTTTTGGTTAAGAAATTTTCTCTAATATCTAATCTAAAAAACAGGGCAACTTGAGACTAGTTCCATTTGTCCTATCACTTGTTCTTGGGAGAGGAGATGAGAGGTGAAGGCAGCACTGGAATTGCTGAACTCACCTTGCTGGCTGTAAAAAATGCATGGGAGGAATTCTCCAGGAGCTTCTCCTCACCCCACCAACACCTCTGATTTCTGGGGTGGGAGGGGACAAGAGCCAAAACACACTTCCATGAGGAACTGATTTCTTTGGAAGGATGGCTGTGCCCACCTTCTCCATCCCTGGGTGCAGTACCTGGGGCTGCAGTGCCACAAGAGAGTCCTCCACCCTCCTCTGGCACTGCCTGTGCATTCTAGCCAGTGTGTAAGCCTTGACTCTTATCCTTGAGCAGATTTCTATGTATTGCACTCCTGCCCCAGGCAGAAGGGCAGTACATCCACTGCTGATGCACAGATCTCTGTTTACTGAAGCTCTCTCCCTGTTGTTCTGTTTTCCATGCTCTGGCTCCTCCATCAGTGTTGTCAAGGCAAAATTCACACAGCTGGCCCAGCGTAGCTGTGGGTTGTAATGAAACTGCCCAGGAGCAAATTAAACAGAGCCTTTAACCTGCTGTGAAGACAGATTGTGGTGAATGCTTCTTACTGGCCTGCTTTTCTTGGGAAAGGGTGCAATAAGATAACCTCTCTATGACTGGGTGAAACAAAGCAACTCTCTAGGCATTTGCAGTGGTTACTGCAGCTTTGTATGAGTTCTGGCTTGCTTTGTGATTGATGGGTGTGAAGTGGACTTAAGTGTGCCTCTCTTACAGGGAGCAGAGCAGGCGCAGAGTCCAGAGGTGGTGCTGAGGGAGAGGACACGTCGGCTGAGCAAGAATTCAGTAAGAGTTGCCCTCCCCATCTCTAGGGTTGTCCTCATGTCTGTGTGATTTGCACAGGTGGTTTTCACAGCTGCAGGTGCAAACTGGTTTCATGTGCAAATTTTACATGAGGTTCTGTAGCCAAAACTCTGCACTCTACAAACTGCAGACAAATGAGTACAAGCCTGTCCAAGGTGAGCTGTGCTGGCAGCCAAGCAAGGCACTGTGCAGCTTTCCCAACAGTTGTGTGTTCTGCCATGCCGCCCACTGCCCAAACAGAAGGAGAGCAGGGACTGACTCTCAGGGATATTAAAGAGAGAAGCTTTACTGTGCCATGTCTTGCACCCTCATTTGCTTCTCTTTGTGGGAAGAGGCTTCAGCAGCAGGTGCTGGACTGGTGGTATCCGCCCTTGCAGCCTCATAGATCTGGCTTCCCTTTTCAGCAGTGTTGGAAGCTCAGGTAGAGATCTCTTTTGCAGTGAAGCCAGGCTATCTGTGGGCCTTCAAGCACAGAAACTTGTTGGGATTTATGTTCTCTGAATGGCATAGCTAGACGGGGGGGGGGGGGGGGGGGGGCAGGGTGTTTCCACATTGTTTCTGCCTCAGCTGTTGTCAGTAGGCACCTGATAAAATCTGTCACTCTGTTATGGATGTGTTTGACTCAGTGGTCTCAGGGGGGTCTGAACCCAGTTTTCCTTTAGCATATAAACAGGGTGACAGTTACTAGTTGATATTGCTTGGCTGGCTATGGATGATCAGGAGTACATTGTGGACAGTAAGAATATCACTGCCATCTAGGTTGTCCTGGATGTGGAAGGAATGTGTCTAAATCCATCCCTGATTCTCATTTGTTCAGGCAAGAGCCAATCCTAAAAGGAGGCAAAAAAGCCTCTTGTCTCTGACTAGAAAAGTCATGTAAAGCAGCCCAACACAAAACAAGGCAATGGAAGGATGATGGCACCTGAACAAAAAAATCTGCCAAGTGTTAAAACAGTGGATATTCAACAGGCAGTGCAGCTTGGCCTTTTATAAGGAGCACTGCTGCAAGGGCCAGAAAGTAGGAGAGAAAAAGAAAACCTGCTGAAACATTCTCCTCTCTAATAGCAGAGACAAAGCTTGAAACACCTGAGCAAGAATTGTCAGGTCAACCAGGATCTCCAAAGCAGCCTCTCCAGTCCTCAGTTCCTGCTCCACGGCAGGAATGTCAGCCTCAGGAACAGGAGCCAAGGAAGAGAGATGAAGGGAGAGAGCGTCGACCCTCACAGGAGAAGAGAAGGGACATGGACCGGCACCAGGAGCCGCCCTCTCAAAGGGAAGCAGAGGAAGCCACGCCACCAGATGGTGGAGGAAGCAGAAGTGAGTGACACAAAGACCAGTTTTGGATTCCTCTTGCTTGTACTCCATGAGGTTGTCTGCAGAAAGGGCAGCATTTCACTTAAACCTCTGGAGGCTATTTCTATGTTGTGCAAATCTGTGGCAGAGAGTAATGGAGGGCTGTCCAGCTCCAAAGGTGCTGACAAATTGCCTTTAGGAAAATTAATTCAGGCTGAGCTGGCTTAGGGTGGTGCAGTTAACTTAGCAGAGCTTCAAAAGCCTTTTGGGCCAGCAGTTACCTTGGGCTGAGCTCTGAGAAAGGGCTACTATCTCCTCTGTTTTCTGGGAAAGAAAGGTTAGCAATTGGAGGCGGTAACTGGAGCATCTTGCAAAGTGGAGAGAAAAAAACAATGGCTTTGAGACTTGACTGCAAGGAGCTGTGCTCTTACTTTGAGTGGTTTAGTCACAATAAACTTGGTTCTAAATTATCTTTTTTTCACTGCTTTTTCTCCCCGGGCCATGTTGCTGGCTGTGTCTCTCAGCGATTATGCTGAAGCGAATCACTCGGTTCACCCCCCCCGAGGTGATCGTGGGGCTCCTGGCCCCGTACGTGCGGCTGTCCACGTCCAACGTGCGCATCATGAAGAACAAGGCTGGGCGCATGGGGCAGACCTATGGCTTCATCGAACTGGAATCTCATGCTGTAAGTGGTTTGCTGCTTTCACCTGCTCCCTCTCTTGGCATCTGATATCTGTAGAAGTAGAGAAACCACAGAAATGCAAGATATCTCTGTACTTGTGAGGCTGGTGTGCTCTTCTGCTTGTCTGACCAGGTACAGGAATTTGACAGACTGAGGTCCGTCAAAGGACACTTTGGAAATGAGAAGCATTCCTGACATTATGGGCCTACTACCCTTAAGGCCTTTGACTTTTCCTGTAGAAATAGTTCACTCCCTTTTCTTCTCAGCTGGTACAGCTGTTGTTCTCTGGCTTTAGGAGTCAAAGATTAATTGTTGTCACAAGCTGTGACATTGATTAAGTTTCTCACCTCAGTACATTTCTTTTTAGACACTCTAAACTTGAACACTTCTTCCATAGGTATTTGGTTTGCAGAGAACTTGAATCCAATTGTTTTTGTTTGTAGAAGACAAGAATCTCAATTAACAGACCCTCCCATGTTGGAGGGTTCACATTTTCTGTGTCTGGGTGGCTCCCAGACTGCACAGCTGTTCTTTGATGTTGGTCCAGAGAGTGTTTACCAAAACACTTTGGGGCAGCAGCAGCCACAGTGCTGCACTGGCAGCCCTAGGAGAATGCCGTCCCCAGCTGGCTGCTCTAAGTGGTCATAGGACAAGCAGAGAACTTCACCTTTATCCCTTTTTTCACATCCTAAATACCCTTTACTGACACTTAGACTAATATTTACTGTTGTATTTCTTGTCCTACTGAGCACAAAACATTCCTTTCTGGCAGACTGGATGTGTAAAATGTGCTGTTTCCTTCTCATGGAAAGGGACATTCTTTTTCCTTTTACAGGAGGCGCTGAGGTTGCTAAAGATACTGCAGAACCTGGATCCCCCCATCTGCATTGATGGGCGTACGTTGGAAGTGAATCTTGCTACAGGGAGGAGAAGGTACTGACAGATGAGGCAGTGGGGTTGTCCTTTACATGCTGTACAGTGAGGCTAGAACTGTCAGAGCAGGTGCTTAAAGTTTGGCATGGGAATTAGCACAGATGTTCCTACAACCAAAAAATGTGTTGGAGAAGTGAAGGCGTTGAAGCTTGAAGAAGCTTCGGTGATTGAGCAGAATGGGATTAGTGATCACAGTGCATCTTGTTGTCCAGCCATCAAATCCCGTCCTGCAGGAATTAGTGGGTTCAGCTTTTTAAAAAACATGTGGAGAGACTCATCTTTGCAGACACAGCAGAGTGGAGTCATATTTCTTGTGGAGACAGTGGTTTGCCAAGTCTATCTCCTGGGATGCACACAGTCCAACGTGTGGCCAGAAAAAATGGTCTTTCTGCCTTTATTGGTCCTGCTGATAATTTTGAATATACTGAGGTTGGTGTAAAGCCAAATTGCCCTTAACTTGCAACCTTTATCTCCACAGGAATGACTATGGGGAGCACGGTGACAATTCCTACTACGGCCCGGTAGGTCTGCGCAGCTTCCCTGCAGGTTGCTTAAAGGGAGGGAGCACTAGGGGTGATGGGCCTGGCTGTGTTAGGCTTTTTCTCTTTGGGCTGCTGAAATACTGCAGAACTGTTTCACCATGTTTGAAGATGGGGTGATAATGCTCAAATGTGCCCACTGCTGCTCTGCCCCTCATACTGATTTTCATTGCATAGAAGTGCAAGTCAGTGCTGCTGGAGGAAGTTCTGGGCTGGGTTACTTGATGCCACACTTTACAGGGTGATTTCACTGATGACTGATCTCTTTAGTGTTTGTTACTAGACTACAAGACTCTTCCCATATCCTGGATGGGGTGAAGGCTTCCATACAGATTGCTATGAGCACCGCTCATGGAAGCTGCAGAGATCTCCTTGCTTTGTGACACTGTCCGTGACAGACACTGCTGGCATCTACAGACACTGCTCTGTAGATGAAAAGCTATGTCGGCTTGTGCTCTATTTGGGATGGCTAAATGAGCCCTCCTCCTGAACTTTGGGCCTGTTAGAGGGAGAAGCAAATTGATGTTTGTTAAAGAGTCTCTGATCTGTTTGTGTTGCTCACTTACTCCAGGGCAGAAGGGGCATGAGAGACAGGAGGGGTGGCGAATCACAGAGACGCACCAGAGCACAGTGTAAGTTAAACTCTGCTTCACTCCTACTGTGGAGACTTTTCTTCCTTAAAAGGGCACTGACATGTAGAAATCAGCCCAAAAATATTTTTAAAGGCTAAGAGTAGGTTTGTTTGCTACACCCACTTGTGAGTTCCTTTGCCAACTTTGTTTAGTCACATTTTCCTATCTGATGATGTGTTTCTCTCTATTCTCACTGTGCGAAACTACATGCAGATAAAGGAAACTTGCTGCCTATTTTTCCTTGTTGTGGAAAACTGATGGGATAAAATCAGCCTGGCAGTTACTAGAGAAGACAGAAGAAAATATGATGCAGCAATGCCAGTAGCTGGAAGAGCACTCCTGATTGTTTTACTGATTTATATATAGCATTTCTGAGGTCTTTCAAAGGACACTTTGGAAATGAGAAGCATTCCTGACATTATGGGCCTACTACCCTTAAGGCCTTTGGCTTTTCCTGTAGAAATAGTTCACTCCCTTTTCTTCTTGGGAGCTTTCATGCACCAGTGGGGTGGAAGAGATGTGGGGAGTGTCATCACTTTAAACAGGATTGAGAGAGAACAGCTTTTCCTTGTTCACAGGAGTGGGTGGATGTAGATACTCATTACCCCATTCTTTGGGAAATTACTGAATTTCATGACCAAGTGTTGTGGTCTTGTGATCTCAGCACAGCTCTGGTAAATTTGTTTTGATATGGAAGTTTTCCCAGAGTCCTAACCAGAATTGTGAAAACTTATCACCCCTCTTACTCCTTAAAGAAAAGATTATGTAGGTCAAGTGATGTGAAGATACTCATACCTCTCTTGCCAGGAGAAAAAAAGAATTCTTCCCCATTCTTGATTCTTTCACCAGTGTAATGTTTGTTTGTGCTTTTGTCTTTGTAAAAGGTAAGTTCTCCTTTTGGAAGCCTGTGGTGTTAACTCCTGTCTCTCTCTTCAGCACCATCAGATGTGTCCACATACATTTATGATCCTGACACTGGGAATTACTATGATCCCATAGCTGGGACTTACTATGACCCCAGAACTCAGGTGAGTGCATGGGAAGAAAGCTTTACATGCAATATGTTCTTACAAACTGCTCTTTTCTGGAGGGATTTTGCAGCCACATCCTGAAGACAAGCCAGTGTAGGGCAGTACAGAGGCAGCTTTGTGTTTTTCACTCTGTCTCCTGACCTGTGTGAAAGGGATGCATGTTGCAAAATATCAAATTAATGAGAGGCTAGGAACCCATTAGCTGTGTGTTGAACCAGCTGTAGCCGCCTCTGGCCTCTGAAGCCCTGCCTTTGGAGAGTTTTTGGTCTGCTTTACCTCGAGCAGACTTAAAAGCAGAGCATCATAGCATAGACATGTGATATGTGACTGTCTGTAAGAAAGATTGGACAGCAGAGCTCTGTTTTCCTCTGTGGTCTCTTTGCTTCTCAACCCTAGCCAGCAATAGCTGTAAGGATGCCAAAAAAGAACCATCAGCAGAGATTTTCTGGAAATGTAATCTTGTTTTCATGATCCTGGGGATGTCCGTGTTGTGGGAGAGCAGGGCAGTGCTCTGGTGATCTGGCTGTGCTCAGCTGTCTTCCGCCCCAGCAAAGTTGTGATGCCTTTGCCCTCTGCAGTCCCTTCTTACTGTGCTGGTCTCCCCAGCTCAGCAAGGACAAGAAGCCCAGTAGGACTGCTGGGGTTGGGCTGAGCCTGCTCCAAATGCCTCTTTCAGAGGGAAGTCACAATAGACCGGGAGCCCTCCCCACCCCCGACGGAGAGCAGGAGGCGGCGGCACGGCAGCCAAGAGTGGACCAGTGACAGGAAGGAGCCACACAGCAGGGACAACAGGGACAAAAAGGACAAAGGGAAAAGTACTTCTGCTAAGGTAACTCCCTCCAGGCATCAGAATGACCTAACACCAGGAAGCTAGGAGAAGAGGTTAGAAAGTAAAGAGTAACTGGAGGATTCAAAAAGGAAGGGACAGTGAGAGAAGACAGTGGGGTCAGCAGCTGGAAAGGAACACGGTGGTTGTCCAGCCAGGGAGTAAGTTCCTGAAATTTTTCTCTCCTTACATTAAATCCAGGGCTTCTCATCCCTTCCTTAAGGTGAAGGATTCAGACACATCCAGGTAACTGAGACATGTTTCACTCATGCTGCTGAAAGTACCCAACTATTGTAATAGACAACAAAAAACTGGCAGACATTTAAACACACCAAGTCAGATGACAATGGATACTCAGCTCTCCCTAACTGCAGTTTCTGCCCCTCTCCAGTCCCAGGACAGTGCCCTTCACTGCTGTTCGCATTCAGCAAATGCCAGTGTGAGAGCTACTGGTTGGGAGTAGCTGCCCAAAGTGATGTTTGAGCACAGCCCAGGGCTGTGATACTGACAGGGCCTGAGGAAATGCTAGGAGAGTTGCTGGAAGTGATTTAGCCACCAGTGCAGAAACTTTGTGTTCTTCCTTGCCTCTTGATCTGAATGTGCTCAGTGGCATGACCAGTACTGGGCACCTGGGTTGTAACTCTCCCTGAGGCTGGTAACAAGCCAGCCAAGGAGTCACCAGGTGTGGTGGCTTTCAGGGACACTGACCTAGGAGAAGCATTGTCCTGTCTGAATAGAAGGTAAAAGCATCTCCTGTAGAAATCATTCTGTCATTTTTCCCCACTTGCCTGTTTTTCAATGGATGCTCAGGAGTGGCTTCCTGGCTGCACTGTGCTCTCTGACACCTGTGTTATCACTGGCCTAATGCCCAGTCTTGGATTTTTCAGAATGAGCCTGGAGAGGAGAGATTCTTTGCAGAAGATGTCTTCAAAAAGCCATTGCCTCCCTCTGTGAAGAAGGATGAGAGCACAGGCCTGGTAAGGTGTTACACTTGCCTTCCCTGGTCAAGTATGAGTAACTCATGAGCCACTAAATTGGAGCCTGTCCAGAACTCCAGCCCAGTTCTCTGTAAAACATGTGAAAGTGAAGCTTCATCCCAGCCTCCTGTCTGTGCTGCTGAGCACACAGCTGAGTATCACAGGCTCATCCTGTGCAGTGCTGGCTGCAGTCTCTGGTGCCCTCTGTCCAGGATAAAGAAGATCCTGGAAACCCCACCATGCTGGCTGAGCCTGGCCATATGTTGTGCCACAGTCACAGCAGAGAAAATCAGTGTTCTCTGGCAGTGGGGGTGGCTTTGCACGTGCTCTTCATGTCCTTTGTGCACACACAGAGGTGCTCAAATGTGACCTGGCCCTGCCCCAGCTCCCTCACTGATACGAGGCACGGCTGGGATCACTGTCAGCATCGCAGTGTAGCAGAGAATGAGAGTGGGGTGGGCTGAGACAGCATGGTGAGCTGCTGCCGCTGTCTCTGAAATCATGAGTATGGCTCCAGGGGAGCTCTGGATTGTCCAGAATGGGAATGTCTCCCACCAGAACCACAACTCATTTCTGCCAGCCACTTGGTTTCCTTGGGGGCCTGTTGGAATGAGTGCTTAGCTATGTGTGCTCTGAGTCCATCCTATGGCAGTCTCAACGCCTGATCTTGACTGTTTCAGACTGAGACTGGAGAGGAGAAGTTCTCTGCAGAAGATGTCTTCAAAAAGCCTTTACCTCCTTCTGTGAAAAAGGAAGAGAGTGCAGCCCCAGTAAGTATCTCCATAGGATTGTGTTTTGACCTGTATGAGCCTGGATACAGTTCTAGGGAGGCTCAGCACAGCCTGGCTGCAACTGTGAGTGCCAGCGGTGCCAGAGATGTTTCTCATGCCAGAGGAGGGAGTGCTGGGGATGGAAGGCAGTTTGTTTTTTAAGTCTGGCCTTGTTTGTGGGCTTCTAGAATGGGGACATATGTTACCTGCATTTGAGCAGGATCTCACTCAGCCAGTCCTAGGGCAGAAAACTCTTCCAGCTACCTCCAGGCTGAAGAAGGCCAAATCTCACTCATCTCCATTTCTAGAGGAAGTGAGTGACAGCAGCTTGCTGCCAAACAGCCACTGCCTTGGTTGGCTTCTTGTGCTCTCAGGTGTGCGGCAAGTTGGAAAAGCCTGGCACCAAAGCAAGGCCTGTCTAGAGAGCAGAAGGGCTTCCACCCCGTGGTGTGAAGGGAAAGAAGCCAGCCAGCTCCTCTCTGTTCCCTGCCTGTGCTGCTGGGAAGCAACTCTCTGCCTCTTGGACTGGAACAGAGACAGGAGTCAAGGGGAGATGGGTTGGGAAGCAGAGCCCCGCTGGCTTGGCAGGCTTGATGCTACAAATTGTCACGCTTTTCTCCACTTCCCTCAGCCCAAGGTGGTGAACCCTCTGATAGGACTGCTGGGAGAGTATGGAGGAGACAGCGACAATGAAGAGGAGGAGGAAGAGGAGGAGCAGTCCCAGGCTCAGTGGCTGCCGCCTCCCCCGCACCCACCGGCACCGCGCGAGGAGCAGGCACGGAAGGCCAGGGCCAGCGACGACAAACTGACTGACTGGAACAAGCTGGCCTGCCTGCTGTGCAGGAGGCAGTTTCCCAACAAGGAAGTGCTCATCAAGCACCAGCAGCTTTCCAACCTGCACAAGGTATGGAGAAGCTGGGGGCTGCCATTGGCTCAATGGTTTTGTGAGCTGGGAAAATGCAGTGGTTGGGTGGGAAGAGCTGTGCTGAAATTGACACAGTAGCAGGCAAAGTTCCCCCAAAGCTCTGTTCAGAGCATTGTGTGAACTGCTTGTTCCTGGCATGGGAGTGCTGT
Source organism: Fringilla coelebs (assembly GCF_963513975.1). Taxonomy (NCBI): domain Eukaryota; kingdom Metazoa; phylum Chordata; class Aves; order Passeriformes; family Fringillidae; genus Fringilla; species Fringilla coelebs. Next base: position 5,809,095 of record NC_140039.1, read on the forward strand.
AACATCAAGGTGTGACTTTGTAAGCTGTAGTGAGATAGCTAAGGCTTGGGGAGAGTGGGGTGCTGGCACGCACGAGTGTGAGAGCAGTAGGAACTTGGCACGTGCACCCCCATGTTCTGTGCTGCCTTTGAGCTCTTACTTTTAGGAGAGCCAAGCTGCACATGGGTTAAAATAGGACTGGTTGCCTTCCTTACTGCAGGGAGGAAGGGCTCCAGGCCTCTGTGGGGAGCAGGTGATCTGGGCTGCAAGAGAGGCTGCTGTGCCTGGTATAGTGCAGGTACAAGAGCATGCTGCTTTACCTGTGCTCCTTATGGGTGGAGCAGATGACCCTGACAGCTTGTGTTCTCTGCTTGACACTGCCTTCTGTCTTCCTCCTTCCAGCAAAACCTAGAGATTCACATGAAGATTAAACGATCCGAGCAGGAACTGGCGTATTTGGAGAAGAGAGAGCGTGAGGTGCGTCTGTGGTGGTGGGCAGGCAGCTGCTTGTGCTTCTGCACTGCGGGGGTGGTGGTCCCAGGAGGACCCTCCACTTGTGTTCCAGGTGTCAGCAGGCATCCACTTAGGCACCAGGCATCAGATGCCTCCCAAAAGTGAACCATGGGCTCACTCTGCACAGGGACCTGTAGGTAGTTCTGTGACTTCTAAGAGCAGATCTTGCTTCTTACAAAAGGGTCTGAGTGTGGTTTTGTTGTCCTGCAAGCCAGCACTGGACTCTGGACTAAGTGGGACACAGATTTCCATCTAAAACTGATGGGGTGTATGGGCTGCTGCTGCCTGGCCAGGGACAGGAGAGCTGTAGCTGTCCATTGTTTGGAAGGTCACAGAGCTCCTCCTGGTATAGTAGCTGGAAGGCTGCAAAACAGGTCCGGGTCAGCCCAACAGATGGCATCTGAGCAGAGCAAGTGTGTTGGGGTATGTGAGCATTCAGTGTTTGTGAGTCCCCAGGACAGCCTTCCAGCCAGCTGAGGATGGGATGAGACTTGGGTGCAGAGCAGTCTCCTGCAGTGTTGAATCCTTCATAGCTCCCATACTTACTTTGCCCTTTCTGTTTTGAAGGGGAGGCATAAAGACAAAGGAAATGACCGGAGAGAGAAATTCCAGGAGATGGATTCACCAGAGAGGAAACGACTGAGATATGACCGGGACTCAGAGGGGTAATGGCTGTTCTGGGTACCTCTCTTTGGGGGTGCTGATGCCGGGATGGTATGTGTGCTGCTGGCAGGCCAAGGCTGGCAATTGTCCAGTGGGGTAGGTCTGTGGAGTAACAGCCAGACAGACAGAGACAGAGCTCCTCAAAGCGTGAGCCTATTGTGCTGCAGGGGACAGGGTGGGGCTGGGGTGGAAACAATGGTTTGGGGCAGGGCAGAGAAAAGCTGCCTGGTGCTGGAGGGGTGAGATGGGGGTCTGAGTATGTCTGGCTGGACACAGAGAGCAGAATGCAGCCTGTTCCCATCCACCTCGTCCTTAAGGCACTTGCTGCCCTCCTGTCCTGGCATGTAGCCACTGAAAGAAAGAGCAAAGCTGTGTTTCATCTGTTCCCTGACTCAGAGGAACGCTGGGAGCTGTTTCCATCTCGTTGAGAGTAGGTGGAGGAAGAGAGTGCGTGTTGTGTGAAGTTCCCGACAGGCCTGCCTGCTGTGAGCTCGCGTGTTCAGTGGGCTGGGGAACGGCCAGCCATGTGTTGAGGATGGAACTGGTTATGTGCCTGTTTCTTCTGGCACGGCACCTCAGAAGGAGACCTGTCCTCTGTGTCTTGCAGTTTAAACATCCACATCTTCTCTTCCCTCTGTTTTCCTGGAATAGCTGTAGACAAACTAAAACAGTTTGTGCACAGTGTCACCAGCAGCCAGAAAGTAGAAATTGTCTGAAGGAAGAGTCTTATATGCTGAGAGGTTTTCAAAACTGTGGCTTTTGGTTAATGGTCTTGGATGAATAATGAGGTGGGAGAAGGAGTGTCCGAATCAACGCTGCATCTGTTGAGCTCCATGATCACGGCACTGGGAGAAAGGGAAGATCTAACAGAGCAGCAGGGATTGGACTTTGCTTTCATGCTATTGCTAAGACTTTAATTAAGAAATACAAGCACAGAAGGCTCCTGGCTTGCTTACACTGTAAATATTTTGGAGTCTGAGCTCATTTCCTGTGCCCTGGTGTATTTCCCCCTGAGGTGGGACGAGAAATTGTGCAGTCAGAGGTGTGTGAGCCCTGCACACAGAATCTGCCGTGGTGGTTTCCTTAGGCGGTGTGCTTCTGGCAAGAAACTTGGATATCCCTCATGAGAGACTGAAATGTCAATGAAGGTTCTATTAGCAGAACTAAAAATCCCTAGTGTGTGTTTGAAGCATTGCAAGACTGGACAATTGCTTCTGGTTCTTTTGCAGTGACTATGACCCAAGGCTTGACAGTAACAACAAAGGGAACCGAATGGTGCAGTCTCTGGGGTGGAAGAAGGGCTTTGGCCACAACCAGCAGGGCACAGCATCACCAGTGGAGGTGAGTCTTCCCTGCCTTTCAGAGCACACCACTGTCCTGCAGCCCATAATGTTTCCCAGGACAGCTGGAGGCAGTTCAAGTCAGGCTGCAAATCTCAGCACCTGCTTGATGGAATAATATGTGTGCACTGATGAACTTTGCAGGCTGGGAGGGGCTGCAAGTATGTTGGCTGTAGAACAAGGTTAGAATTTATACGGATCTGGAAGTGTTGAAAATACAGTAACAGTGAGCAGCAAGGGTGTGAGCATCTCATTAGTACCTGCTCAAAGCCAGGCTGGGGTTTGAACTGGTCACCAGCTCAGTTCTCTGCAGCAATGTGAGCTGGGGAAAAAGGTGAACTTCCCCTGGGGAGTTGAGAGCATAGCCAAAGCCACAGGGCCCAAGATGCTCTTTGTCTGCACTGCTTAGCACTTGTGAGGCTCTTGCTGCCATTGCAGACCCTGGACATCAGAAGATAATACCAAGATACAGCACCTGACAAGGAGCAGAGGCCCATGGGCAAAGGATGTCAGGGACAGGCAGGGTCAGGTAGATCCTGCCTGCTGCGACAGGCAGGATCTCAGTGGACCTTCATTTACTGCAGAGGGTTTATCAGAGAAGCAGCCTGGGGCAGGGTCTGCTCTGCCTTGCCCAGGGCCACACGAGCAGCACTCTGGTGGCAGGTTTGTGGCTGGCCAGGTGCTGTGGTGTCCACAGCTCTCTGCTGAGGCACAGGCAGCTTGGAGCAGGGTTCACAGGGTGATGTTCAGCCTGCAGTCAAGTAGATCATTAAAGCAAATATTTGAGGCTTCGTGACGCATGTTTTCTTGAGCCCATATACATGAGGCAAGAGTCCCTCTTCAGTGCAGACAGCAGGAACTGGTCCCAGCTGCTGCTCAGTCCTCGTGGTGAGGTCCCTGTGCCATAAAACAGGCTCTGCCCAGAGCCAGCTCCAGCGCCGCGCTCTGGGAGGTCTGAGCTCCTGTCAGGGCTCCCCATCTGGCTGGGGAGCTGATGGCAGAGCACAGCCCTCCTACAGTTCATAGGAAAGGCCAAAAGAAATGTGCTTGCCTTTCACTTCCAAGTCATGCTGGGCAAAGCCATGTGACCATGCCAGCCCCACACAGGTATGATCTCTTGGCCCAGCTGGTGAGGTCTCTGGTATTCAGGGAGGTTGGACTGAAAAGCCAGAGAAACTTCCAGCCTCGGGCCTGCTCTCCTGGGCCAGCTCCAGGCAGGTATTGCTGAATAATGCAGATGCTGGCTGCAGAAGCCAGTCCTTGAAAATTGGTTGAAATTCCAAGCGAGGTACCAGTGCCCATGGGAGCTCTGTTAGAGAGAACAGCTGAGCTTGTGCCAATGCAGGCAAACTGCAAACAGCTCCCCAGGAGCCCAGCACTTTCCTTTGCTCGCCTTCAATCCTGGCTCGCCCTTGGCTTCCAGCACAGCCCTTTGGCTGCCCCCCTTGGCTGCCCACCTTGGCCACCCACTCCCCTGTCTGCTCTTCCATAGCTGATCCCTGGGGTTTGATTCCCACCAGGCACTTGCTGGCTGCCTTTGTTGCCCACAAAGGCTCTGTAGTTTTTCCCAAAGAGCTTTTGGAGGAACACAGAGCGCTTGCTCTTCCTCCGCTCGCGGATCCACACGGGAGCAGTCAGCACTCCTGAAGCAGCCCAAGGAAGCTTTTTATTTATGGGAGGAGGAATCACTAACACAAGCTGTGTCTGTTTGCAGGCAGAAAACAGGAGGAAGGGCCCTGGGTTGGGGGCCCCAGGGAAGCCCCCCAAGAGGCAGTCCAACGAGACCTACCGCGATGCCGTCCGGAGGGTCATGTTTGCCCGCTATAAGGAACTGGAGTGAACGGTGGAGCAACCCCAGATCTGCCTCTCTCCATCTCCATCTCTTTCTCTCTGTGTCATGTTCTTTTGAAGGTTTGGTCTCTTTTTTTTGGTTTTTTTTTTTTGGTTTTGTTTTTTGAATTGTTACAGGTTTTGCTGCTAGAATTTTTTTAATAAAACTGAAAATTTGTCAGTGCTTGTCTTGTGGCTAAAATGGTGTGTTTTAAAAGCATGGTGCTTTGAAAGGTTCCCATTGTGTTTTGCTCTCTGCTGATGAGGTCACTGGGAGTTGCTGCTGTCTCAGTGGGACTGGAACAGGTTTGGTAGCTTTGAGACCCTACCAGTGATGCCACTGTCCTGCAGTGTGTTCCCTGTCATCTCAGAGACAGACAGCCCTGGTGCCCTGTACTCCTGGGTCAGGGTGGGAGCTGGGAGCAGGAGATGGCCCCAAGGCCTGGGAGGAATTCAGGAGCTGGAATGATCTCTGTGGGATTCATCCTGGCAACTGATGAGGTCAGTGGGGTTCAATTACTAGCTGGAGCTTAATGGCTGAAGGTGACCTCGTTAGTGCTGGGTGTTGTCTGGTCATTCCACAGGGGGTGGGCTGGATCTGGTGGCAGGGTTGTGTGGGGATCCTCGTGGGGATATAACCATCCTGGCCCAGGGTGTCAGGGGAACAGAGGAAAAGCCAGGTAGGTGCTGCTGGCCTGTTGTGGGGGAGTGTGGAGGCAGCTCCTGGGCAGGAATTTGTAGCAGGGGCAGTTTGACCAAAGCACAGGAAAGTTTGAGTGTGTGAGCAGAGCAGGGACAGGGGTGAGTGTGGCCTGCAGAGATAAGGATGATGCCAATGGCCCTGGCTGGTGGGAGCAGATCTCGTGCCCAATGGGGAGCTGGTGCCCACCACCACCTTCCTGTTCATGTGGCAGAGAGCAGGGCCTGACACTGCTTTCAAACACTCCAAAGAAGGGAAAGCAGGAGATGTGGAAGCTGAAGACAGCAGGATTTGGAGGTGAAGAGCGACCTGCAAGAGCTGACAACTTCCAAAGGCAGCAGAAGACCTGTCCAAGTTGTGTTTCCTTGTCTCTGGCACAGGCAGTGCCAGAGGAGCGTGGTGGACTCATTGGCAGTATTGTGGCCCCTGGTGCTGCACCCAGGGGTGGTGCAGGTGTGCATGGTGCTGGTGAGTACATGGGGGTGAGGGCTTTCAGTCTTCCTGGGAGCCCCAGGCAGGTAAGGGATGGGTGAGGGAGGTGATGGGCTCCTGGGGATAAACTCCCACACAGGGAGAAATGGTGGTGGCATAACAAGCTGGTGCTGTCAAGTCTGGAAATTATCCATGCACAAAGGGGGAAGAAGTATGACTGTGATGGGGCATGATTTTCAGGGAGGGAAGAGAGGAATCTGGGTGCAGACTGGTAGCTGCAGCTCAGGCTGTCCTGCACCTGGGTGTGTCGGACACCCGAGTGTGACAAAAATGAGCACCCACAGAGCACCAAGACACCCAGAGGGAGCCTTCACAGCTGCCAAATGTGGGAACTCATTAGCTGATTTTATTAATTTGCTAAGTGGGTACATGCATCTTAGTGAGAGCCTGTTAGCGACTGATAATACGTGATTAATTAGAAGATAATAAACCCGATAAATGTAAGAGCAGCTTCCCTTGGACAGATGGACAGCACTAAATAATGTATGTTCCTTGGCTTAGTCGTGTGCTTGCTTGCTTCTAATCTGTGATGTGCATGTCTGAAAGGAGAAGCAACACAACACTTTCCTTGCAGGCCCATTGCCAGGGCTTAAGTCAGGAACAGAAGAGGAGCAGGAACAGACTGCTGTGAAAATGAGAAAAAAAGTAATTAAAAATATCTACTTGCAGAATGTATCCATCTCAAATAGAGAGAAATCCTTTTTCTGTCTGTGGTGGTGGATATACCTCCCAATATTTGTATTAATCATAGAAATACTTGGTGTGTTTGCTTCTACTATTTTGATGATCATAGTAAATGTTTATGGGAAATCAGGAATATTGTTTGTGTCATAAGAGGTCAGAGCAACACGGTGTTATTCCCACAAGTGTGGGATTTCTGGGGATGTGCTGTGTGTGGCTTGGGAACACCTGAACTGTAGGAAGTATTCTGGTGCCAGCCCATGGAAAATCAAGGTAACCCCTGGATTCATACTGACTTAATTCCTGAAAATTCCACTTCCCCGAGTGAGGTCCAGCGTATTCCCCTGAAGATGTGTGTGTATAGACTGTACATACATCTCTCCATAGGCATGGCATCCACCCATGCTGTGCATCTGCAGGGGGATACCCAGGGTTAGGGGACATGGAGCCCTCCTCTGGGGCTGGGGTGAGGTGATTGGAAGGAGGTTATTCACAAACTGGAACAGACAAATAGAGCAAGAAGCTAAAAGCATTACAAGGAAGCACCAAACCAGAAAACACCATGTTCTCTTGGGAAAACAGCAGCGTAGTTGGTGATGCAGAAAGCCCAGCTATTTATCCTTGGTGCAGTGGTTTTGATGTCTTTAATATTTTTTAAAGGATTATGACCCAAAGCTGTAGCTGAATTGCAGCTACCTTTGCATCTTATAACTCTTTTGCTTTTATTTCAGAGATTACTCACCACACAGCTTCTGCTGTGGCTGTGTTCAGCACGTTGCCTTGTGTGCCATCCTGTGGTGATGGGTATGGCTCAAGTCACAATTTATTTTTATTTTTGGAAGGTCCTAATAAGAGGATTGGAACAACTCACAGGGTAAGTCCTGTGGGCTGTTGCTTGGTGTGCAGATATTGCACACAGGAGGAGGACTGGGGTGACCCATAACCAGCACTAAGGTTGGGGGGAATGGAAATGTGTGTACAAAAAGCCCAGGGAGAAAAGGCAGAACAAGGGGGTTAAAGGGGTTATTTAATTTAAAAGGAACAGGCAACAGGAGCCTTGGACTGTGAGTGGAACCAAAGGGGAGGTTAAATCCACCATGTAGAGGGTTGGAGGCACTTCTGCCTTGACCCCTGCCCAAGGGAGTGTTGATCTCTGAGCTCTATCAGTCACACAGGTTGGTATGCAGGAGGCTGCTTCAGACATCTGAGAGGTTCTGGAGCTAGAGCTTCTTTTTTCCACCCTTTTCCAACGTAAAGCAAGTAGATAGTCTTAGATTTCCAATATTTATTCATATTTAATATTGATAGAGCAGTGACTCAGGCCCTTTTCAGTGAAACATATTTATGTAAAGAGCTGGAGCTGTGCTTTGTAAATAGAAAAAAAACCAGTAAGTTGGGCTGAGGGAAGTGTTTGTAAAAGGGAAGAGAGAGAGGCCAGGGAATGCACTTCCCTCTGCAGCAGTGACCTGCCTCAGGGAGAGGGGGGCTGCTGGAAGGAGGACAAGGCTGGGGGTCACCCCTCAGATACCAGATGAATATGACGAACAATTTTGCTCATTTCATGTTTTAAGACTTGAGAAACAGGAGTTCAGTGTTCAGAGGAGGTTGTTGCTCAAATCATGCCCTCGTTTTCATGTAGGTTTTCCATTTCCTTATTTATCCATATCCATACAAAGACCATTCTGTTCTTTGTTCCTGTACTGGGGACGTTAATGCTTTCAAATGTCACCAAGTATAATCTTTGTGAAGCTGCACTTTAATGGACTTCCTTCTGGTGGCACAAAGCTTCAAAGGAAGATGAATGACACTACAGTCAGTCACACAGTGCCCAGAATAGCTGGGATAAGCATGGACACGATTGTCCAAGCTTCATGTGGGTTTTTCTTGCCAGCAGATGTTGAAGGGGATGTGGTCTGGTCAAACTACTGCTGGTGGGTGTGTGGGTCTGTGCATGTGCTGCTCTGCCCTTTCTGCAGCCTGGGGGAGGCCAGTCCTGTCCAGCTGCCAAAGTTAAAGCACCTCTTTCCCCGTGGAGTGCTTGGGAATGCTGTGAGGAAGTTGGGAATGTGAGCATTGCCCCCCAGGGACAGAGTCCCCTGTCCCACACAATGGAAGGATGGGCTGGTCCAGAAAAGGCAGAGGGCTGGATAACAGCTTGGAGCTCAGCCCTGGAGCTGCCCCAGCCACCACCCCACAGGCACTGCTGCTGCTGCAGACACCCAGTGAGCATCTCCCAGCCCAGCACATCCCTCTGCCCACCTACAGCAGGATTCCACACTGCCCCATGCTGGGCTCCATCACCAGGGAAGGAGAGGATCAGCCTGAGGGGCTGGAGCACCTGTGTTGGGGTGGTTTGGACTCCTGATGAGGAGGAACAGCAGGAGCAGGGTCACCCCAGCTTGTCACAACAAGCTGGCAACAAATCTGCCTGTACCTCCTGTCCAAGGTCCATCCATGTCGTGGGGCTGCCCACCTCAGGCTGAATCTGGCCAGGAGAGAAGGCTGGAGCTGCAGCACAGCTTGAGAGAGGGCTCACAGCACTGACCTAGCCTTAAATGGAGTTCCAGTCCAGTGGGCAGCAGATGGGTGCATGGGGGCTCACCTGAGGCCACTTAGCGTCCTCAGGGCCTCAGCAGAGTCTTGGGAACTCCCTTGGGTCCCTCTGTTGCTGGGGTGTAGGAGAGGGGCCAGGCAGCTCTCTTGCACAGACAGGAAAGTCCCTTTTCACCAAAGTTCTGTTGGGCTGTGCCTGATCCATTAATTTGCCTCTGGGGTGCACTTCTGAAATCCATCTCACAACTTCCTCCACTTTTGGATTGTGTCCTAGAGCAGCTCAGGAGAGGCCTGGCTTGGGCCAGTATCAACCAGATTCCTTTCAGATGAAACCAAACCCAATATGCTCCAGGAATGCACCTCATGCTCCCCAGCCACTGATGGGCGTTCAGGCTGCAGAATCAGCCCAGAGCCCGTCTGGAGCTAAAAACACCTTGTAAATCACAGAATCATTTAGATTGGAAAAGACCTCCAAGATCACTGATCCCAGCTCTTAACACTGCCAAGCCCATCACTAAACCATGTCCCCAAGTGCCACTTCTACATGACTTTTAAATCCCTCCAGGGATGGTGACTCCACCACTACCCTGAAGAGCCTGTTGAAATGCTTGACAATCCTTTCAGTGAAGAGCTTTTTCCTAATATCACCTCTAAACCTTCTCTGGCAAAACTTGAGGCCATTTCCTCTTGTCCTGTCTCTTGTCCTGATTAAAACACAACACATTTGCTGTCTGGGGGAAGAGCCTGAACCCCATCACCCACCCCAGCCCCTGGCTCCACCCTGCTGCCAGGGAGCTGTAGGGAGCAATAAGGACTCCTTGTACTCCCTTTTCCCCAGACTGAACCCCCCAGTTGTCCCAACCCCTTCTCATCAGACTGAGCCCCCAGCTCCATTGCCCTTCTCTGGACATTCTCCAGCACCTCAATGTCCTTCTTGTAGTGAGGGGCCCAAAACTGAACACAGGATTCAAGGGCAATACACAGTTAATGCACCAGGTCCTTGGATATCTGTGTCTGCTCCTGCTGCACTGTGCTTGTGCACTGGAGCCCAAATCCTCCCAGATTTGCCTTTCCATCACATTTCTCTCTGGAGCTGCCCATGGACCAGAGCTTTCCTTTCCAGCCCTGATGCCCGTGTCCACGAGCCTCTCCCATCCACTGCGCTGCTCTTTGCCTTCCCAATCCACAACAGGAGCGCTGCAGCCGGTGCTTTCCTATCCCCCGCCCCATGAGCTGGGCCCCGAGCAGCAGGGATGGAACTTCCCAGGAGCAGAGGAATATTTTCCCCCGTGTCTCCATGGAAGCCCGGCAGCTCCCGCACCGCTAGATGGCAACTGCGCTGCGCGCACGCAGGGGACACGGAGGATCCCGCGGCCGGGGCTGGCTATGAATGAGGGGCTGCCCCCGGCTGTCCTCCCACCTCCGGCTCCTCCTGCCGCCTGCAGCCTCCAGGTGCTCTGGCTTCACTGGGAGAAGACGCTGGAGCGAGGCAGGGTGGGCATCGCTCCGGGACCCCGCTGGCCGGTGAGTAACGAGCGATGGGTTTAATGGATTGTTCGTGAGCTTGGGCAGCCCGGACTGCCTTGGTTGGCTCCGTGAGAGCCGCCTGGGGCGGCATTCCCGCGGGGAGCAGGAGCAGGGGTTCATCAGTGCTGAGTCCGTCTGCTTGCGCTGTCAGCCTCGGCGTGTTTTACAGCTTCGTGCGGAGTAACTCGCGAGTGACTGGGCTTATCCCAGCCCTGTGGAGAGAGCAGAGCTCACCCTGCCACTCTGTTTGCCCCAGCATGGCATGAAAAGTTCTACCAATCTTTATGGAATCATGGAATGGTTTGAGTTGGAAGGGACCCTAAAGATCCCCTTACTCCGATCCCCTGATCTTCTATGTTTGTTGTATCTTTACTGCTGTAACTTGGGTCCCAGGAGGTTTTGTGCATTTTTACTACACTGAAGCTGTTTCCAGAGTTGTTTTTTTCTAGTGTTTCTCAGCTTCAATGCTCTGCTTTGTTGCTGAGGTTTAACAGCCCAAAACCCTCACTGGGCTAGTTGTCACTAGCCCATGCTCAGAGATAACTTTGTCAGATTTCTCCTTCCTCACCAGATGAAAATCAATCATTTGCCTCCACAATGGTTGTGTCATTCTTGATGTGAGGAGAAGAAAAAACCAGCCTCCCTAATCAGTGAGGGAATGGTCCTCTGCTTGGGCTTTATAAAATCTGTTGGGACAGGGAAAGTGTGTTCCTTCAACCCCCTCTGCAACGCCTCAGCTCTCAGAAACTCGGGTCAAATGATACAGCAGGCAGAAAAGAAACAGAGCCTGAGAAATGCTGAGTGCTTTCCAAAGGAGTCCCTTAACTAATGATCCCTCTGCTTGGAAGCATCACAGACCTTGGGGATGGATGGCCAGGAGTCAGGAGCCTTGCATGCCTGAGTATCCTGAGAGTGACGGGTGGGTTTTGGTGTGAGGGGCTGATACTCAGGGTGAGGGAGGAAGGAGAATGCTGAACGGCTGTTTATGCCCAGAAACAAATAACAAAACACTGGAAGAACTTAAATAAAGACAAGGAGGGTAATTTCTTTCTTTCTATCCTTGAAATAAGACCACCCTTGGCATGGATCACAGCTCCTGAGTGTGTGCTCTAGAAGGCAGCTGGGCCATGGGATGCACTGCCCACTGGAAATCAGCTCCAGTGAGCCTGCCCTTACTTAAGGAGTTGATTGCCTTTAAAGAACCACTGGTTTGATCCAGCTGCTGAGCACTGTCAGGAAAATACTGCTAAACTGGAAAGCAGCATTTTTTCCTGCAGCCAAGTGCCCAGGGGAAGGGGGGAAGTGCTGCAGGAGATGTGCTCCCAGAGCTGCGGCCGTCCCGCACACATGCCGGCCACGCGCCCCGAGCAGGAGCCCTGGGGAGCTTTCTCCTGGCCAAGTGGAGCGTGTCCCAGCTCTCTGCCGGCCACTCCTCGCTCAGCCTTCAAAGGGAGGGGTCAGGCAGCCCTGACGGGTCACTGGCTCGACACGACGGGCTGCTGGGACAGACAGATTGCTCCCGCTGAGTTAACGCTATTGAAAACGACAGAGACACAAACACCCCGGTGATTAATGAGCCGGGCATGGGGAAGTCAACCCGAAAGCCAGGGCAGAGATATCAGCCCTATAAGAAATATGGGAAGAATTCACCCCTAATCTAATCTCACTGAATTCCACAAGCGTGTAAGACAGGGATCATTTGCTGCAGTTCCTTAGGTTGAGAATTAAACAGGAAACCCCCAAGGATGTGAGATGTTCTCCCAAATACCATCATGCCTGTGCACAGAGGCTGGAGAGCAGCTGCCAGAGTCTGAGCCATCTCATCTGGCTGGACAAGGTGATGCCCAGGCTGTGGTGCCCCAGGACAGGGAGGGGGAGCCAAGTCTGGGGCCCTTGGCAGCTCTTTCCCTTTGCCAAGCCCAGCCCGAGCCAGCAGCGCTGGCAGAGGTTCCAGATGGGGGTTCTGCTGCCTGGCTCTCTGCCGTGCTCCTGTGGCACCCTCTCAGGGGCTGTTCACTGCAAGCATGAAGATTTATTGTAAATTTTGGCTCCCAGACTCTTGGAGCTGCCTCTTCCTCCAAGTTTGGTCTCTTCCCATTCTGTCTGGGATTTACAGTGCGAGGTAGCTCAGAGAGCACAGGGCAATTAGATCCTTACAGGCCTCACATGGTTACAAACCCACAGACTCAGTCAGCTGGGTCACCTCCTGGCCTGGGGGGGCAGCCAGGAATGGCCTTTGGATGGGGAAGAGGGGGGCACACCCAGCCTCACCTGCCCTTTTCAGATCAGGGGATCGTGCTCCCCACTGCTTGGAGCAGGGAGCAAAGAGGGGAGTGGGAACAGGGAGAGAGGATGAAAACAGTGTTACCTGCCCTGGACTGGGTCTCCATCTTAAGTCCTCTGGTCCTTGCAAGCCACCTGATGCCTCCCTGCTCACAGGAGCTGCCTGTACCTTCTCAAGAACATTTTACCTGGGGAAACTGAAGCACAGGATGGTGAAAGGACAGGGCTGGACTCAGTAGAGGGCACCTAGTCATTCTCTCTCCCTAAAGACTAGATTATCCCAAAACCCAGCCATAAAGCCCCAGCATGTCCTTGCAGGTAGATGCCATTCATGGCAGAGGTTCTGTGGTACCCAGAAGGGAGCACTCTGTACTCCTGGCAGAGATAAGCCTTTATTACTCCCCAGTGTAGTTGCTGTAGGATATTTGGGCTCTGCCACCTCCATGCTCCATGTACCCCCTGATCTCCCCCGGCTCCACTGTACCTGCAGGGATGCCACACGTGTGCTCCAGAGCAGCACAACCCCTCTCAGCATGGCATGACATGAGCACAACTGTTGCCAGCATCAGCCCCCGTTGGCTTGGGAGCCTGCCCAGGGTCTGGTTTCCCTGGAAGGACACGGTTCACAAGCACCCAGCTGTGTGGGGTTATTGTTCTGCTCTCGTGTGCTGGCGAGCTGCCATTTATTGTGGGCAGGAACTCCCCTGCTTCTCCCACCGTCAGATCCAGGTTTATTTCCCCCTTCTCTAGGAGGAGACCACTGATGTCAGCTAGCTCGGCCTGAGCTCTTTGTAGTGTGAAAAGGGAAACAAGGGCTTTCGGTTTCAATCTGTCCCTTGCTTGTCCTCTGAGGGGGAACTGGCCTTCCCACGGTGTGTGCTCCCAGCAGGCGGGCGGTGACACGGTGACAGCTCTGCCACCGTGTGCCAAAGCCACGTGCATGGAGTCAGGCTCAGTGCTGAGCTGCTCTTTGGGGGAAGATGAGACACCTGGGGCCAATCCCTGCCCTGCTGTGCTTCCCATTTGGCCATGAGCAGGTCACTTAGTCCATGTGTGCCTCAGCCCCACACCAGGGTAATGACAGCCACGGTGGCCTTCCATGGTGGAAGATGAGTTCATCATTCATGCCCCCATGAATCCGTCTGCACCATCATGGTGCAGATGAGTTCATGGGGCAGAGAGGCCTTCAGGTGAGGTAGGGGCTGGGCAGGAGGACATGGTGCATGGTGCTGTCTGCTTCTGACCCTCTGGAGACACTGGCACAGGAGCCATGCTGGGAGGGGGTACCTCCACTGGTGTCCATGCTCTGGGCTGGCCTCTCCGTGTTTGCAGGGCAGGGAGATGACAAAAGCAGGGGAGCCGTGTGCTTTGGGGCACCCTGCTGCGGCTGCCCCGGTTCCCCCACAGCAGCGCTGAGACATCAGCCCAGCGCCCGACCTGTCCCAGGCCCCGCTGCACCTTCAGCTCCGCCCGGAGCCGACCCGGCCTCTCCTGGGCAGAGAGACCGAGCAGCTGCCCGGGGTGAACGGCCCCGCGTCCATCCCAGCGTCCCCGCTGGTCCCCGATCCTGGGAAACACCCGGCACAGGAGCCGCAGCCCTGGTGCAGGCAGCTCCCCGGTGCTGGGGGGATGGCGGGGCTGCCAGAGCCTCGGGAGCCCGCAGAGCCCGGCCCGGCCCCCCGGGGGGATGGCAGGGATGGCAGGGATGGCAGCAGTGCCTCGGGAACCCGCTGAGCACGGCCCGGCCCCCGGGGGGATGGCAGGGATGGCAGCAGTGCCTCAGGAGCCCGCAGAACCGTCCCGGCCCCCGGGGGAATGGCAGGGATGGCAGGGATGGCAGCAGTGCCTCGGGAGCCCGCAGAGCCCGGCCCGGCTCCCGGGGGGATGGCAGGGATGGCAGCAGTGCCTCGGGAGACCGCAGAGCCCGGCCCGGCCCCCGGGGGGATGGCAGGGATGGCAGGGATGGCAGGGATGGCAGGGATGGCAGGGATGGCAGCAGTGCCTCGGGAGCCCGCAGAGCCCGGCCCGGCTCCCGGGCAGAGGCGGCCGGAGCGCGCTGCTCCGCGGGGCTCCGAGGTTTGCGAGCCAGAGACCTTACCCGGCAATCCAGGCTGAAATTCCCGGGGAGCCCGGCCAAGAGGCTCCGAGAAGAAGCAGATAACAGGTCAGGCACCCTCCATCCTCATTAAAATACTTTCTCCGGCAGAGCCCCCCACGCCTGCCCAGCCTGTTCCAATTAGCGCAGCGGCCGGAGCAGGGCTCCCGCTGATGAAAACAAAACACGGCCGAGCTTTCGAGCGTCAGGGGAGGCGGGTGCCCCAGCTGGGACAGGTGGCCCCGGGACTGCGACCAGCAGCCGTGTCGCTGGCTGGCAGTGGTGAAGTGGCTCATGAGCCGGGTCACCGGGCAGCAGAGCAGGTGTTTCATGGCCAGCTCCTGCCTGGAATGGGGAGATGTGGCCAAGCTAAAAGCACTCTGAGCGGTGCTGAGCATCCCTGTCCAATAGGTTTGGAGGTAGGAAGCAATAATACCGAGGTGAGTGAAGAAAATCAATGTTGCAGATCCCGTGGGCTTGCTGCAGAAAGCCTTGGCATCTTCAGGAAGCAATCAGTGCTGTCTTGGGAGTGCAGCGACAGGCTGCAGCCTGGCCAGGGAACAGGAATTCTTTCCCAAGGCTAGCTCTCCCTGGAGACACCCCGGGGATGGAGCCCTTGGGTCTCTGCTGGAATCCTTTGCAGGGGTCCCACCAGGACCCAGCCAAACCCACCCCCCTTTCCCAGAGGCCACCAAAGGGGCAGCAGCCACGTGGCACTGGGTTCCAGCTGGTGACCCAGGGCTGGTGAGCTCTGTGCTGGAACCCCAGGTGTCACCCATGGAGGCTTTACAGGCAGCCCATGGCAAGGAGCACAGGGAAACCTGCCCCTTGCTGGAGTCCATGCTGATCCCTGGCCTTGGAGCCCCTGCCAGGTCTGTGCACATGTAGGATTCACCCAGGCTGAGCCTGGAAAATCTGAAGCCCAGAGAACAACTCCTGTGTGGGGCAGGGCTCCTGAGCCTCCCCAGGGCTGTGCTGAGTGTCAGGCCATGTGGCAGACAGGTGACAAGGGTGGGTTTCAGCACTGGGGTATAAATGGCTCTGAGGAATTCAGTGCTGCCTCTGGGGACCCCCGAGGCTTTGAGAACCTGGCCTGGCAGCTCAGCAGGCAGGCACAGCCTCTTCTCTGCCTTACTTGGGTACTTGACACAGCTTTAAAGCATGGCAAGGCCCCTCCACTCATGAAGTGTCTCTTCTGAGGAGATACTGCAGGAGCTGGGCCTGTCTAGTCCAGGGAAGAGAAGACTGAGAGGGAATCTCATTAATGCATATAAATATCTCAAAGGTGGGTGCCAAGAGGATGGTGCCAGACTCTCTCCAGTGGTGCTCAGCAAGAGGATGAGGAGCAATGGCCATGAAGCAAAACACAAAAAGTTTCACCTCAACAGGAGGAATAACTTTACATTGAAGGTAGCAGAGAATTTGAACAACTCCCCAGGGGTCTTGTGGAGTTTCACTCTCTGGAGACATTCCAAACCTACCTGGACTCATTCCTGTGTAACTTGGTCCAGGTGACCCTGCCTTGACCGGGGGGGGGGGGGGGGGGGGGGGGAGGTTGACTGGATGATGTCCAGAGGTCCCTTCCAACCCCTATAATTCTGTTATTCTGTGAAAGAAATTTAAGCTTCTCAATTGCACTAGGAGGCAAATTGGGAATTTAATGTGCCGAGTCAGCCCAGAGTTTAACACACCAAATTAACTCACACTTGTCCCTCCTCTGCTCTGTCCAGCAAGGAACCCAACCCTCTGTGAATCTGCCACTTCCCACTGCCCTGGGGTGGGCACAAGGACTGTGGCACTGCTCTGTGCTGGAAGCTGCCTGTGCTCTGGCAGCATTGTAGGTGACAGCAGACCTGCAAGGTGCAATAAATGCTGTGACTCCATCCAGCTTTCTCTGTTCACTGGACTTGCTGCCCCCCTGGGGCTGGATGCCCTTTGGGTAAATTAGGAGGAGGAACAGTGGACGTCCCCTTCAAGCAGCACATTCAGGAACATCTAGAAGTCCTGCAGGGGCTGGAAGCAGGGGCTGATCCAGCCCTTCACTGTGCCTGTCACTGTGCCCTGAGACAAGCCCACTGCTGGGCCACCTTCCCAGCCAGATGCCCAAGAGCCAGGCCAGGTCAGGCTTCACCTCTCAGTAGCAAGGGAAAGGCGGGGACTGAGCCAGCAGCCTCTCAAGAAAGGGATTAGCAGGATGTTAAGAGAAGCCAGCTCTTTATCCCTTCATAAACAGTTATTAATACCCTGGCCAGCCTCAGGCTTGGCAATTCCCCATTTGCTTTCAGAGGATGTGGTCCCAACTGGAGTGTGCCTGCAGCTGCTGTAACTTCAGGGAGACAAGCACTGTGCTGTGCTTTTGCTCTGGGTGTCACCACAGGCAGCCAGGTCCCTCTGATAATACCCAGAGCCCCGGGCTGTCCCTGCCCCACTGCCAGGGCAGGGAGCCCCCCTGGCTGGCAGGGGTGACATCCCGAGGGTCTGCAGGGTGACAGTAGCAGCTGGGCACCTTCATCCCCACCCGTGATGCTTGGCACACTCCAGCAGGGTTGTCTGGCCAGGAAGGGGGGTCTGGGGCTAAGAGCAGCCAGGGCACAGCAGTGGGGGGATGTCCCGGCTGGACAGGATCCCGCTGGCCCCTGGCCGTGTGATGGCAGAGATGGGGCTGAAGCTGGAGCAGCCTCAGCCTTCTGCTGTTGCCCAGCAATCCCCAATCCAACCCCTCCTCCTTCGTCTCTGCAGATCCGTGTGGGCACGTGTGACCTCGCTGCTGAAGGTTTCACTGGGACCCCGATACTCCCCAGGGCACACCGCGCTGTCCCAGTGCCACCCAAGCTCTGGCACTCGGTTTGTGGTCCCAGCTTTGATGTCGAGGAGCGGGACCGTCACGTCCTCCTCCCACAAATCACTCAGCACCACAGGCTCCCCCAGGGATTGGCTCTGCCCCAGCCTGGCAACTCGGGGGACGGCAGGGAGGGCTCACCCATGTGTCTTTGTCCTTCCGCCGGAGAAAGTCGACAGCTGCCTCTCCCTGCAGCTGCCGGGGTATCCATCATCCCGCAGGGGATGGAGAGGGACAGCCGCAGCCCTGGGCTGAGCAGGGAGGGGCAGGCGGCGGCTCAGGGACAGCTGCGGGCGGGGCGCTCCCGGGGCCGGCGGCTCGGGCTGTGCCCGCTCCCCGCACACGCGGCTCCGCATCCCCACGGCACCGAGCATGGGCAGGCACCCGGCTGACCCAGACGTGTGCGGGATGGGCACCCGGCTGAGTCCTCTGCACCTCCTGCCCCGGCTTTGCCCCTCAGTTTCCTTGGCGGGGTGGGACCCCTTGGTGCCAGCTCCCAAAAGTGGCAGAGAGAGAATCACCCACACCCGGGCTTGTGCTGGGAGAGGCAGGACAGTCTCAGGAGCGTGGGGCTCAGGTCTGGGGAGCAGGGCTTGGCTGCTTGGGATCCTTGGGAAGCACCAGCCCCATGGAGGGGATCTTGGCTCCCTGAGGCTCTCCCCTCTCACGGCGAGCTCTAGCCCAGCGCTTCTGTCCCCTGGCGGGGATGATCCCTATGGATGGATGCTGACAAGGGTGCAGTGCCTCTCCTCCCCCCGTTCCTCGAGGTCCCCCAGCTGTTGGGGAGCTGCATTTCCCCTCCCGGCCCTGGCAGCCCCGCCGTGTAAGCGGAGAAGGGAGCAGGCTGCGAGCGCCCTGGGGATTATCGGGACACAATCGGGGCTGTGAAAGCAGCGAGCACATGGAAACGCCGCTGTTCGTGCTGCGGGATCGCCGCGGAGCTCGGCTCGGCATGCTCTCCCTCTCAGAGATAATCTACAGCCTGATAAACCCACTGCCAGGCCCTTCCCCCTCTGAAATTTGCGCTGCTTTAAACTATTCACGGCATCGCAGCACAAAGGGGCTGTCAGGAGGAAATCGGTGCTTTCGCGGATAAATTATTCCCTCCTGTACCCGTCTCAAACAGAAGGGATTTGTCTTTTCTCTCGGCTGCTCACTCTCTGGCAAGGCTTTCCAGGGGATTTTGTGTGACAGCCCAGAACTTCAGACCTGCTGGACTTCTGTTCTGTGCAGAACTCAATGCAGCCTTACAGTAATTAAAGGGAGCTTATAAAAATGAGGGAGTGACTTTCTACACAGCCAGATAGTGCCAGGTCAAGGGGGAAATGGTTTCCAACTAAAAGAGGAGAGATTTAGATTAGATGTCAAGAAAAATTCTTTACTGTGAAGGTGGTGAGGACCTGGCACAGGCTGCCCAGAGAAGTGGTGGATGCCCCATTCCTGGAAGTGTTCACAGCCAGGTTGGATGGGCTCAGAGCAACCTGACCCAGCGGGTGGCATCCCTGCCTGTGATCATCTGGAACAAGATGACCTTTAAGGTCCCTTCCAACCCAAACCATTCTGTGATTCTGTCACTTCTGCAGATCTCCAGTAGAAGGGGAGGGAGGGGGGGCACAGGGAAGCCACTGGGACCAGGGCACCTGGTGGACTGCTGGCAGACTCAGCCCAGCACCGTGGTGTCACCACCTGTGCCACCTATGCCTGGCACTCCTGGTGACTGCCAGCCCCCCAAACAAGGCTCTGCCATCCCCCAAGTCCTCCCCTGCAGGTCCTGTGGTGCCTGGAGTATGAAATGCCAGCCCCCTGCCTCCCCTTCTCTGGGCAGCCCACCCTCATCAGCACTTCCCTCTCCAAACTGAGATGGAAAGAGTTGCAGCTCTGGACAGTTGATTATTTAAAGCTGTCGGGAGTGTTTAATTTAACCCTGGATTCATCATTCCCAGCTTGTTTCCATCCACCAGGCACCCGAGCTCCCCCTCTCTGTGTAAACTCTGTGAGCTCTTCCCCTCCAGCTGATCTGTTTCCCGGTGTCCCTGCACTGACTGGCACAGCCAGGGATGTCCTTGTGCCAGGGGCTGTGGGCACAGGGGTCTGTGCCAGGATTTTAGCCGGGTGTCAGGAGGTGGATGTGCCTCACCACTGCCCGGGCACGGTGGGAGGGAGCCCCTAAACACCCATGAAAGGGTGACACCCGTGGGAAGTGTTTCTTACTGGAGGTTATCCTCTGGCAGTTTTAAAATTTCCTTATCTGCTGCAAAACCCTCTTTCCTATGCCTGTGCCCAGCTCTGCCAGGGCTCTGGGATCCTCCTGGCCATGGCTGTGGCTCCTGCTGCCATCAGCCCTGCTTTTGGCATTCCCAGGGCAGGAGATGGAGCTCTGGTATAAGTGAGCTGTACAGGGGAGCACGTGCCTGGCCCGAAATTCACCGTGTGTGAACGTGTCCTGAGGCAGGAGTAACACCCTGCCTGCCATCCACAGAATCCCAGCCTGCCCTGGCATCCCCTGGGTCATGAAAGATTCCTCCAAGTCTGCCTTAGCCCAAAGTCAAGCCCAGCACAGACCCAGCTCCATTTATAGAACCCTTCAATTAGAGGACAGCATTTTCCCAAGTCCTGCAGCAACACAACACACTTTGGTAAAGGAAAAAAAAAAAATCCCTGCCAGATGCCAGCCCCGTCCTTGTGATGACCCTTGGAGCAGCAGTGCTCGCTCAGGGCACGGCTGTGAGGGCAGGGGGGGCTCTCGGGGAGCACTGCAGGTGCTGGGCAAAGGAAGGGCTGAGATGCAGCTTGTCACTGCTGCCTGCCGGGGAGGTGCTTGTGGCAGCAAGGGCAGCACTGCCTGTGAATCCCCACACGGCTGATGGGTTCCTACCCCACCTCTCCACAACCCAGGAGCAGTTTGAACCTGGCCAAACCCATCATGCTTATGGGGTGGTTCTTGTCCCCTCCCTAGGCAATGGCTGACGTGGAAAAGTGCCCAGGAAGGGCTGGCTGGGTGGAGAGAGCTGCCCCAAACTAAAGAGAGACTGACCACAGTGCAGCCACCACCCTGAGGTCACATCCATGTCCCAGCGTGGTGCCAGGTCTCCTGGTACCGGGGAAGGACCTGGAGCAGCAGCAGGTTGTGGTGACCAGAGTGAGATCCAGGCAGCAGTGAAGGCAAGAAAGGAGCTGCATCCAGCCCAACCACAGTTTGCTGCTAGGAGGGAGAGAAAGCCCAACCCCACCAGCCCAAATCCTCCTCCCTAGGCAGAGCTGAGCACTCCTTCTTGTGCAAGGCAGTGGAAAGACTTGGCTCCACCATCCCTTCCACATCCCGTTGCTGGGATGGCAGGAATCCCCTGCTCCTTGTGCCAAGAGCCTCTGGCCAGGGATGAGCCAAAAAGCTCATTTTAAATCTTTCAGCCATGGGACTGGAAGAAGTTAATATGCAGCAAGAGGGAGAGTTAGTCAGAACTGCCATGTAGGGACCAGGTTTTTTATTAAGTGGAGAAAAAGCATCTAAGTAGCCTGGATTAAGTGGTTAGAGCTGGCAGGCCAGCCCTGCTCCTGGCAGGGGCTGTGGGAGCTGCTGTGAGAGGCTGTGAGCCCCTGTACCCCTCCAAAGGGGGGTATGTGTTAAAGAGCCCTTCCAGCACACAGCACCCTGGAGCCAGTGGATGCTGGTGGCCTCAGAGAGCTCTGTGGTAACAGGGAATTTGCAGAGATCCTAGCCAGAGATGTGTCATGCACACATAGAGCCACAGCTGGTATCGGGGAGATCACAGAAATGGCATTTACGGGTGGTGCTCCAAAACATGAATTCCCCTCAGTGAAAGGGATGAGGTTTAACCCCAAGCTGAGAACAGATGAGTATCAGGGATCCTTCAGCAGGCTCTGCCAAGCGCTGCAGCCTGAGCAGATCCTGAGCAGAGGATGCCCAAGCTCTGAGAGCCCATTGGAGGGTGGGAGGGTGCTACTGCCCTCACGTCAGTCACCTGCAGGATGCCCAAATCCCAGCTCCCCCAGGTTCCACATGAGGGGGGCACGCTGGCATCACCCCGCACACCTCCCCTGGGCAGGCTGGAATAGCTGCCCTGTGAACTCCCCGGGCACGGAACGTGCTGGAGCGCCCAGGGGGGTGGAAGGTAAGAGGGTCCCAGCCACAGCTGCCCTCCCAGTGCCCACCTGGCCCCGTGCCCACAGCTGCAGCCTCCCCCCTTCTCTGCTTGCAGCCGGCGTTGGAGGCGGCATCTCGGCGCTGGACCATGGTGCTGTGAGGGTGAGCAGACCCTGCCCACTGCCCTGTGCCAGCATGGGGGCTGCCCCTGGCCACTGGCTGTCCCTGGCCACACTCCTGCTCTGCCTCCTCCTGCAGCAGCTGGGCAGCAGCAGGGCATGGAAGCAGCAGGCCCCACGCCTCCGCCTCACCTATAAAGGTAAGGGGCTCCTCGGGGTCTGCACCTTGCCTGGGAGGGCTGGGAGAGCTGTGTCCTGGACTGGGGCTGGATGGGTACCCCTGGGGAATGTCCCCTGCCTTCAGCTCACAGGGGCACTGAGCCCTGAGACAGTCTCACCAGCCTCTTCCTCTGCCTCCCACCACCACAGTCCTACCCCAGCTCAGCCCTTCTGCTTTTGACCCTCCTGTTCTGCCAGGAGGGACTGATTCCCTGTGCAGATCATCTCCCTGCTTCACTTCTCCCTTCCTCCCTGCATCTGGCTCTCTGTTTGGCTGGTGAGTTCTTCGGGGCAGGCACAGTTTGCTCCTCTCAAGCCTGATGCAGAGCGGGGACTGCTTTGGTGACCCGAAGATGCAGCAAGGGCAGACTGACAGGTAGCACAAAACACAGCTCAGAGAAGTGTGGAAAGGGAGCACCTAGAGGGGAATGGCCTGAGCAGCTAGAGCAGAACCCTGCCAGCTTGGCAGCTTCTCACTCTGCCATGAACCTGCAGCATGGATGTGGCCAGTTGAGCTGCTTTCAGCTTCTCCGTGTGAAAAACAGCAAGTGTCTTTGGAGGATGGCAGCTGAGCACATCCCCAGTGCTGCCCTGGATGTGACCATCGGGAGGGCTGGCCCAGCCCCCTCCACACCTGAGAGAGGGTGGAGCAGCTTTCCCATGGGCATGGCACTCCAGGCTCCAGGGCCATGCTCTTGGCCCACTCCATCACCTTGAGAAGCTGCTCTCCAGGCAGGGACAACCAGCACAGGGAAAGATGCTCCCCTTTTGTGTCTGGAGAGGGCTGGACCTCCCGGGGATGCAGGAGATCTGTGTGAGGAGATGGCCCTGCTGATAGCCCAGCCCAGACACAGCTCAGCCTGCCTTTCCTTGGAGCCAGAGGAGGCAAATGGGGCAGCTGGACAGAAAAGGGACTGCTGACTTCAAAGCCCCAGAGTGTCCCGGGCCATGCCAAAAGCCCTCACGCCTCGGGCAGAGGCAGGAGAGGAAGCTCCCAGCATCAGGAGGGCTCAGGCACAAAGTGAACAATGGCAAAGGGATGTGACTCATGGACAGCACCGGGCAGGTTCAAGGACACAATGCCTTGAGAAGTTTAGGTTTAAAAACCCCTAGGAAAAAAAAAAATAAATAAAAGGAGGCCTTTGAGAGTCCATCCGAGGGATCAGCCTTGCCCTCAGATCCCAGCATGGGGGTGGCGGGCAGAGCCTCGGTGGGGCGGGGGAGGAGACGTAAGCAGGGCCGAGAGAAGGAAATGACAGCAGCGAGGGCCGGGAGAGCACAGGAAGGATGGGGCACAGGGCACGGGGCCAGCAACAACAGCAGCGGCTCCCACCCTGCCGAGAGCAGGTTTAGAATAGCACTCGGGACAGCCTGGGCTCAGCCGGGTCAGGCTGGGTCAGCCCCAGCGCTGCCCGAGCTCAGCCTCTCCTTCCCCAGGCTGTGCAGAGGGAGAGCACAGCAGCCCTGCCAGCTCCTCCTGCGGGAATATCCCAGGAGCTGGCACACGGCTCCCCTGCCAGCCTCTGATCTGCAGCCAGGCAGGACTCAGCAAGTGCTCCGCAGCACGGGGAGGTCACGGGTCTCTTATCACTCCAAGGGCTGCCCTGCACTTCCCTTATCAGCCAACAGCAGTGAGGGGACAGAGCCAGATTTAGCACCAAGCTTGCCCTGGGCTCCAGGGATCTCTTCCGTGGGCTGCTGTGCTTCTGAGGGGGAAGGGGAGAGGGCGGCACAGCCGGGCTGTGACCCCAGGAAGCTCGGGGTCACCCTGCACGGGGGGTGCTGTGGCTGAGGGGCAGCAGATGATGGATGGGACAAGGCCATCCATAGCGGTCCCGGCAATAAAGACAAACACCGTGGCCTTGGGAGATAGTGAACACAAAGGAGAGGATGTTTCTCTGGGCTCACCCATAGATTTGGCCATGGCATGGCTGCTGCAGAGCCCCCCTGGTTCCCTGTCTCCAGCATTGGGTTTGGATCTAATGACCCGAGGGTGAGAAGAGGCTAGGGTTGTGCAGCAGCTTCCTGGGTCTGAATCCCAGAACTCGATGTGCCCTTGGTGAGAGAGCAGAGCCATGGGGTCAGGCTCAGACCCTCCTGGCCATTAACCTGCCAGAGGGTGCAAGTGCAGGGCAGTGAGTCCTCCCAGGGTTCTCCTGAGGCAGCAGAGAGGGCTCTTCCATCACCCTGCCTGACCTGTACAGGGCTGGCACAGGTCAGACAGTGACCAGCCAGCGACATTCACTGGGACCAGCCTTGTACCCATTCCTCTTAATTCTGGATGAGCCTTTGCCCTCCCACCCCAACCCCCTCCCAGGGGTACCCAGCCCTGCCTGACACTTCCCCCGGATCAGGCAGGTCCTCTGAGCGGCGGCAGACACAGGAGGGTGAACGAGCACCCACCCTGTTGGAGATCCAGCAGGGACAATGGCCCGCAGGAAGGGACAGGAATTCAGCTGTTAATCCCATTCAGGGGTGGGAAATGGCTTGGAAGCCTTCTGCCCTGTATCTCTGGTACCCAGAGAGCCCTCGGGCACTCGAGGGAAGGCGGGGAGTGCAGCGGGGCTGTGTGGTTTTTGTGGCAGCAGGAGGAGAGCTCGGAGCTCCCTGATGTGGCTGGGAGCTGCTGCTGGCAGGGGAGGATTTGTGTCCCCGCCGGAACGGGAGCTGCCCGGAGCAGGGGAGAGGGAAGCGCCAGCTGGGAGCCAGCCTGGCCGCTGGACGCGGGCAGGGAGCCGCACGCTGCCTGGCCCAGCAGGGACCAGAGGACATCCGTGGCGTCTCCAGCCCACAGGCTCTGGCCTCGCTTCCCCTATGCCCTGGAAAAGGAGTGGAAGGAAGTGAGACAACCTCCCGGGGCAGCCGGTTCCCTTTGGATGGAGCCGTGCCTGTGCCCACGTCCACCCCACCTGCACCCGGGGCCGCACGTCCGCCCTCGCTCCCCTCCGCGCTGCATCCAGCACCGGCTGCCCCGAGCACCTCCCTCCTCTGCTCCTGACACTCTGCTGCACTCCATGCGACTTTGGGCAGACCTTGAGCCCGGATCTTACAGGTTTCCCTGAGTTTCCATCCACATGCCACCTCCATTCAGCCCCCATCCAGTGCAGCCCATCTCCATCTCCCCCTCCCACCTTCCCCGTTAACCTGCACTACACCAAAGCCAGGAGCAGCCTCGCCAGAGGAGCCAGCCCTCTGTCCCCAGCTACCTCCTGTCACTTCTGGAGAGGGAAGAGATGTGTTATGACTTCTGGAAGCTCCAAGGACTGCCTCAATGCTGCTTTGCTCCATCTTGATCCCTGGGAGCAGGGCTGGGGGTGGCTGCTGCTAGAGTCCCGTGTCAGTGCCACCGCCACTCCGGCTGCACTGGGGGGCTCGCCCCACAGACACCCCCCAAACCTGGCACTGCACATCACAGACCAGTACTGGCCCCAGGGATGTTGTTTCCGGAGTTTTAACCAAGACACAACAGCTTATTGTCCTCCTCACACACCCACACGGCCACAACTGTGCCAGAAGGGCCAGGCGAGCCGCCCCGGCTGCTGCATGGGAGGAGCTGCAGGGGAGGAGCTGCAGCCAGAAGAGCAGAGTTTTTCCCTCTGCCTTGTCCCTGCTCCCAGAGGAGTGCATTGGGTCAGGGCACCCCTGGATCCTTCCCTGAGCCAGTCCAATGCTGGGTTTAGGCCTCAGGACACAGGCACTGGAGGCACAGATGGGGATTTCCCCTACCAGGGTCAGTCCCAGTGCATCCATCCACCTGCCTGACCCTGTGCTTGGGATAGAGTCCAGCAGCCACTTCACAGAGTTAGGGGTGGGAGCAGAGGGTGCTCAGAGCAGGTTGTACTGGCTCTGTTTCCATACAGCCTTTCCTTGGAGGGATGCTTTGCCCAGCAAACAACAAAAAACCTTTTTTATGTAAATTCTCTTGATCTGAAGCCTGGTGGAAAACACTCCAGGATTCACAGCAAGTGAGTCACCTCTCTACTCCATCCTCTGCCCACGATTCCAGGGTGGCTTTGGGGGTCCAGGAGCTCCTCTGGAAGGCAGGCTGGAAGCTGAGCACTCTGAGCTACTGGGGCTGAACTCCTGCCCTGCCCTGTCCTGCCCTGTGCCTCCAAACAGCCCAACCAGGGCACAGCAGTTCTGCTCTCTGTAGGAGTGACTCCTTCCCTCATCTAAGCATGTGGAGGAGGCTCCATGATGAGCTCAGGGGCACCAAGGGTGGTGGGATTTTCCAAGGCAGTGGCAGGAATGTTGTGTGCCCTTGGAGCAAGGATAGATAACCAGAGCTGTCCCAGAGAGGGAGGCATGGGGGCTCTGGCTGCAGGTTGTGTCATTCATGGATGGGTTTCTCTTCCTCCCACCTTGTTTGTGCTCCTCAGACCTGCTGAAATCCAACAGCTCTCGCCTGCTGCTGGCCTCAGGGGATGGGATGGATTTCCAAGCCCTCTTGGTGGACGAAGACAGGGCCTGGCTGATGGTGGGAGCAAAAAACCATATTTTCCTTCTCCACCTGGACCATCCCAGCAGAGAGCCTGAGAAGGTCAGTGGTGGGAGGATGGTAGCCCTGGCCAGGCTGGCCTCTTCCTCCCTGGGAACCACTCCTTGTCCCAGCGCCAGGGCGTGGAGGTGGATGTGCTCTGAGCTGGGCTGTTCTAACCTCACCAGGGACACATTTGCACCAGGATGTCTCAATCAGTGGGGTCAGCCCATCCCTGGTGGAGCTGCGCCCTGCTGGGAAGGGCCGGCGCCAGAGGGACAGGGTGGCTTGGCCAGGAGCTGTGACCTGGGTGGACTGCAGGCAGTGCCCAGAGCCCTGCTGTCACACCTAGTCCCTGCTGCTGCCTCACGAGCCCCAGCAGTGACTCCACTAATGTCATCCCAAGACATCCTGCTGGCCGGCTGGACGGCCGGAGCCCAACAAAAGAAAATCCCATTAAGGCGCTGCAGCCTGGTGTTCCCACAGGCTGGGATCCAGGAGAGCCTGCCACAGCCTGGGTGGGCCACGGCACGCCCAGGCTCTGTCCCCAGGCCAGGTTCACTCTGAGTTGATTTGGCAGGCTGCCCACTGGGCCCTGGGGACTCGGGGAGGTGTCAGACCTGTGCCAGAGCAAGCCCCTGTCCTCGCCGTGCACCTGAGCCTGGCAGCGCCTGCTGGCTGAGCCTGTTCCACTGCTGCCACGGCAGGCTGAGGGAAGCAGGGGCTGCATCCATGGGGTCTTTGTGTTTCAGATTTTCTGGCCAGCCCCCAGGGAGCAGGTCGAGCACTGCCAGCTGGCAGGGAAGAACGTGGAGGTAAGTAGGGCTGGCAGCCTCCAGCCGTCGCCTTTGGCAGCTCAGCGCTGGTATTAAACAACCCCATCAGCCCAAAAGGGAGCCTGGGGCTCTGCCTGGAATGGCGCTGTGGAGCCAGCCGGAGCCGAGCCCAGCTGAACAGCTGCCAGGACAGGGTCTGGCCGGGCTCTGCACCCCCAGCAGTCACCACGGCTCAGCCCTGACAAACATCTCCCCTGCGCAGACCGAGTGTGCCAACTTCATCCGCCTCCTGCAGCCCTTCAACCAGAGCCACGTGTTCGCCTGTGGCACCGGCTCCTACCAGCCCGTCTGTGCCTTTGTCCAGCTGGGAGCCCGGGGGAAGGTGAGGGACACCCTGGACAGACATGTCCCTATGGCAGAAGGTGCCAAGGGACCCCTCACCCTGGGAGCAGCGGGAGAGGGAGCCCCAGAGCCTCAGGAGGGTGGCCAGCCTGGCACGGAGAGAGCAGCTCTGGCTTGGGAGTGTCAGGGTGTCCCAATGGGGATGGGACCAACCAGGTTCTGGCATCCCCCTGAGGAGCCCCCTCACCACAGACACACCAATCTCCTTCCCACTCTTTCCCCCAAGTTCCAGCTTGTTCCCAGACTCCCCCTGGGCTGACATCTCCCCCTTGGCTCTGGCAGGGTGCCAGGGCTCCCCGCATGCAGTTGGTGACCCACTCCTTGGAATCGGGGCGAGGACGGTGCCCGTACAGCCCCCACGAGCCCTTCACGGGACTCCTCATCGGTAAGAGGCAGTGAGGAGCAGAGGGGATGCTGGGAGGGGAGTGCTGGGAATAATCTGTGCCAGAGGTGCTGCTTCCCACCCACACCCCCCGACCCTGCAGGTGGGGAGCTGTATTCAGGCACCTCCAGTGACTTCATGGGCAGCAGCGCTGCCTTCTTCCGGACCTGGGTGCACGGGGCCGAGCAGAGCTACATCCGCACAGAGCAGAACCAGGACCACTGGCTGCACGGTAGGAGCAGGGGGACCTGTGGGGAATGGGGGCCTCTCCTTCCAGCTGGGGAGAGGCTGGGGCCAGCACTGGGACCAGAGCTCTGACCTGGGCCCTCTCTCCTTGCTGGGGGGAAGCACTGATGAAGCCCCTGGGGGGACCCATGCTCCAGCGCATGTTCCACAGCCTGGGCACTGGGAATGGTGCTCTGTGTCCCCTCAGCACCTCACACTGCTCCCAAAGCTTTCAGGGCGGTACCACAGGGTGGGATGAGGGCACAGGGCCACGTTGTGCTGCTCCTTTCCCCCTCAGAGCCCGTGTTTGTTGGTGCCTACACCATCCCTGATACCTACAACCCCCACGATGATAAAGTCTACATCTTCTTCCGTGAGACGGCCATGGACGCCGGGCAGTGGGAGCAGCGGCACATCCACGCCAGGGTGGCCAGGGTCTGCAAGGTCAGTTGTCAAGGCCAACACCCTGTGGCCTGTTGTCCCACCAGGTGGGCTTTTGCCTGCTCTGGACCAAGGAGCATCCCAAGCAGAGGAATGTAAGGGTGTCACTGCACACCTACCACAGGGAGAGAGCTCAGGGCGGGGGGTGTCCCTCTATGGGAATGAGGAGGGCACAGCAGTGGAGGAGACTCAGAGAGGCTGGACTGATCCTGGCTCTTGGTGCCTGGCAGAACGATGTTGGAGGGAAGCGCAGCCTCATCAACCGCTGGAGCACGTTTCTGAAGGCCCGCCTGGTGTGCTCCATCCCGGGGCCCCAGGGCACTGAGACCCACTTCGACCAGCTGGGTGAGTGCCCAGCCCTGTAACGCAGCTCCACCATGGCTGCTCCCTCCAGCACAGCACCGGGATGCCCACCTGCATCCTGTGCCTCACCTCCAGCCCTCTCTTTGCAGAGGATGTTTTCCTCCTGCGCACCCGGGACCCCCAGAACCCCCTTGTCTTTGGGCTCTTCACAGTCTCCAGGTGAGCAGGACCCTATGTGGGGCAGTGCAGCCACCAGCAGTGCTGTCCCCCTCAGAGGGAGCTCTGTGGGGAGAAGGGCAGCACCACCACCCAGGCGGCTGAGGAAGGGCCACCAGCATTTCCCCGCTTTCCCTGCTGCTGGTTCACCAGCACATCTCTAAACCACAGTTTTGTTGCACAGTCAGTGATCCCCAGGCTGCACGGGCTGTGTCAGAGCGATTCCTGTCACCCCCGGGGTGCTGTGTGTGACTCCAGGGCTGACAGGGGACAGCGTGGGCTCAGGGGGGTGGGTGTGCATACACCTGGTCCCCGCGTTGCAGCGGGACACTGACAGCCCTGTGCTCCCCGACAGCGGCGTCTTCAGTGGCTCTGCCGTCTGCATCTACTCCATGGCTGCCGTGAGAGCCGCCTTCAGCGGCCCCTTCGCACACAAGGAGGGATTCGACTACCGCTGGGTGGAATACAAGGGCCGTGTCCCCTACCCCCGCCCCGGCACGGTGAGGGAACGGGGAGCAGCTGGAGGGGGAGTGGGACGGACATGCCTGGCCCTAACGCAGCCCCCTGTGTCACACAGTGCCCCAGTGAGACGTACGACCCCCTCCTGCATTCCACCAAGGACTTCCCCGACGAGCTGATCAGCTTCATGCGCAGCCACCAGCTGATGTGGGAGCCCGTGTACCCGCAGGGCCGGCAGCCCGTGCTGGTCCGGGTCAATGTGCCGTACCGACTGCGGCGGCTGCTGGTGCACCGGCTGGACACGGAGAGCCGGGACTACCACGTGCTCTTCCTCGGCACAGGTGGGAGCTCATCCCGGCTCTGGGAGCGCTGCCACCCCGGGGCAGCTCGTGTGGCACTCTGGTCCCGCCAGCCCCGGGGGGCTCCCAAGCGTGACAGCTCCCCCGCCCGCTGCCTTCACAGATGACGGCAAAGTCCTGAAGGTGGCCCTGGCCGGCGGGGTGAGCCGTGGCCCCGAGGTAATCAGCCTGGAGGAGATCAGCGTCACTAAGGTACAGGC
The DNA here is from genome assembly GCF_963513975.1 of Fringilla coelebs. Taxonomy (NCBI): domain Eukaryota; kingdom Metazoa; phylum Chordata; class Aves; order Passeriformes; family Fringillidae; genus Fringilla; species Fringilla coelebs. The sequence continues at coordinate 5,839,270 of NC_140039.1, forward strand.
AGCCAGGGTGGCACACGGGGGCTGAAGTGAAAGGGTGGGACCGCACAGCCTCCCGTGGCCGCGGCACCTCCCTGCAGGCTCCGCAGGAAGTTCACTGGCCGCTCCCAGGGAGGTTCTCGCCTCACTGCTGGGGGCTCCCACCCGCCCTCGGCAGCAGAAGAACACCGAGGGGCGCCAGTGGGACTGGAGCCAAGTCATCTTCCAGCTCCCCATCCAGTCCCTGAGGGGGCATGTGGGTTGCACTTTGGAGCCCACACTGAAATGGGAGGGCTGAGCTCAGGTTTGAAAGCAGGGCTGCTGGGCAGAGTGGTCCTGGGCTGCCCATGCCAGGAGGCCAGCCCAGGGCCCAGCCTCCTTGCAGGGAGCCGGTGACCAGGGACCTGGTGTCCTGTAACCTCTGGGGACACAATCCTGCTTGGTAGGCTGGGGCACCCAGGAGGGACTGGCATGGCTGCAGCACCCTCTTGTTCCCCCTCCAGGTACCTTCTCCCATCCTGGACATGAAGTTATCACCAAAGCGGGTGAGTGTCCCTTCTGCTTCTCCCTAAAGCAGTCCGGGGACAGGGATGGAGGCCAGCTGATCCCAGCCACTCTGCCGGGTCCCTTGGCCTCAGGGGGCCCACATTTAGGGAACTGGATCCTGCCAGGGCGTTAAGGCAACGGCAGGCTCTGTCTCGCACTCCTACTGTCCCCCAGTGTCGCCACCCCAGCATGGGGCGGGCTCTGTTGCCTGCCAGCCCCGGTCTCAGCCGTGGGTCTGACTGCCCCTGTCCCGCTTCCCGAGCAGCAGGAGCTGTTTGTGAGCAGCACCCACGGGCTGCTCCAGCTCTCCCTGTACCGCTGCGACCTCTACGGCAAAACCTGCACCGACTGCTGCCTGGCCAGGGACCCCTACTGCACCTGGGACAGCAAGACCTGCGCCCCACACCTGCTCACCGAGAAGAGGTGAGTGTGTGCCCGGGCCAGCCCTGCATCCCCCTGCAAGGTGATGCTGTTCGGAGCAGGGAAGGGCAAGCGGCAGCCCTGAAGCTTTATCCATCAGCCAGACCCCTACTGCCACTCTGCCTGCCTGCCCCCCACCCTTTCCTGGTCTCCTTCTTGAGGCATTGCCACGGAGGGATCCCACAGCCCTCTCTGCTCTCCCACAGGCGTGCCCGTTGCCAGGACGTGCTGAAAGCTGACCCGCTCAGCCAGTGCCAGGACACGGCAGAGGGTGAGCGCCGGCTCCGGCGGGGGCAGCCAGCTGTGCCCAGGGAGCGCCATGCCCCGCAGGGACCGCGCTGGGAAACCAGTGCCCCCACCGCGGGCTGGCTGTCCCTGCTGCCCTCCATCCCTCCCTCCGGTCACACAGCCCGCACTCAGGGCACTCACCCCCTCCCCTGCGCAGGGACGGCCGCGGTGGAGAAGGTGGTTTTTGGGGTGGAGAAGAACTCGACCTTCCTCGAGTGCCTGGCGCGCTCCCCGCAGACCACGATTCGCTGGCTGGTGCGGCGCGGCGAGGAGACAGCCCCGAGCGAGGTACGGGGACAGGGCGGCAGGGACCAGGAGCAGGGGTGGCTTTTATCCCCAAGGACTGACCTACGAGCTCTGTCTTTGCCCCAGGTCAAGAACAACGGACGTTTCTTGGTGCTGGAGCAAGGGCTGCTGATCCGCCAGCTGGCGAGGGAGGACGTGGGCACCTACGAGTGCCAGGCGATGGAGCGCTCCTTCTCCCGGCTCCTCACCCGGTACAGCCTCCGCCTCATCAGGCATGAGGCCACGGAGCTGCCACCGTACAAACGGAGCAAGGGGCTTGAGCCGGGAGGGACCCTCCAGAGCCCCCGGCCCCGGACTGACCTGCACCCGGGCTCCAAGGGCTTTCCGCGGACCCTGGGGGCCCCGGGCACCAGCCTGGACGCCTACTGCAATGCCCTGCGGCTGCAGGAACGGCAGCGGCAGCGAGCCTGGCACAAGTGGCAGCACCAGTCCCCGGACAGCAAGAACGGCCGGGTGCGGAGGCACCCGCAGCGCCTGTGAGGGGCAGGGGGAGCCCGGGCTGCCCACAGCTCCCTCCCCGGTCTCTCCAGGGCCCTCCTCGCACGTCGGCACCAGCTCCGGGACACCTCTCGCCTTGCCGTGCAGAACCGCCTCGCTGTTACTACCTCAAGCCTCCCCCAGCCCCGCGGCCTCTCCGCTCCCCACGGGGTACCGGGGCAGCCCGCGCCGCCTCTCCGAGGCTCAAAGCTATTTACCTGCAGAATATTTATTTTCCTTGCTTTCCCCTGGCTTTGACTGATGATCAGCAGCAGCAATAATGAGCACAGAGGACAGGGAGGGGCAAGGGCCAGTTGTCCCAATGTTCCCTGACTCCCGCAGCACCCAGCCCAAGCAGGGCCAGCCGTGCGATGCCTCCCTCTCCTCTGGAGGCGGCAGGATGTTCACCTGGGTGGCTGCCGAGGTGTGGATGGAGCCCAGGTGCTGCAGGAAGCAGGAGGACACAGTTGCTGGCTGAGGCTGGGCTCCAGGTGTGCAGAGATGCCCATGCCAGCCCAGCTCCAACCTATTTCAAACGACACCACTTTCCTTTTTTCATTTTGACATTTATTTTACTGGGGAAAAAAAAAAAAAAAAGGAGAAGCAACAGGCAGTTATACCAACTTACAATTTATTATTTTTTTAAAAAATGACATGAAACACAAGTAAAAATAAATACATCATATAAACAACAAATTGTTCAAAGTCTCTGTTCTGGGAGATCGGGCGAGCACATCCCGTTGGACAGAGAGAAGAGGGAAGCACATGATCATGCGTGGGGCCAACCAACCGACCCGCCTGGTAGCAATACTCTTTCCAACCACAACAAGACAGGCCACAAACTAAGGCGGTAGTAAAAAAAGAAAAAAGAAAGAAAAAGTAACCCAAACCAACAGAAAACCCCAAATGAGACTCAGTGATGGATTCCTTCAGGCTCCCATGGACATGCCAGACTCCAGCTCCGAGCTGGGCACCACGAAGCAGCCGAGGCAGTGGTGGTGGTCTGGGAGGTGGCAGAGGTTGCTCTCCCTCACTTGCCCCATCGTCCCTTCACAGGGAGCGCTTGCTCCAAGGTGCAAGGAGCCATCCCTCACTGTAATCTAGCTGGACTATGGTCCCTGTTCAACCTCTGCCCCCCACCCCAGCCCTCCCCCACCCGTGGTCCTTCCAAGACTGGATCAACAAAATGTATTCCAGGGTGGCGAGAAATACCAGCTGTGAAGGTATTTGCTGCACTTGTCCCTGTTGGCCTGGAAGCCACCCCCAAACCAGCAGCAATCCTTGCACTTTCAGCCTCTTGAATTTGTTGCCCAGAGAGGCTGTGGATGCCCCATCCCTGGAAGTGTCCAAGGCCAGGCTGGACAAGGCTTGGAGCAACCTGGTCTTGTGGAAGGTGACCCTGCCCACAGCAGGGGGGCTGGAAAAAGACAATCTTTAAGGTCCCATCCAGCCCAAACCATTCTATGATTCACTGACATCATTAAGTCAAAATACACATCATTTCTAGTGAAGACCCCATGGAAATCCCACCCTTTGCTTGCCAGAACATTTACTTTCTCCAAGTAGCTGCACCCAACCTCCCCACCCTCCCAGACACTACAGGACAATGTGCAGCAGATCCTGCCCAACACGGGCCAGGCTGGGCTGTGTTGTGCCCACCCTGCAGCCCCCCAGGAAGCCCCAAGAGCCACATCTGCAGTGAGGGCAACAAGCCCACCAAGCCCAGGGCACAGAGCAGCAGCAGCCGCCCCGTGCCCATGGCACTGTCCCACAGCAGTACCCAGCCTTCACCCAACCATCCCCAGGAGAGCAAACCTCCTGCCAAAGGCAAGGGCCAAGAGCTGGGTGCCAGTGTAGAGGCAAGCTGACCATTCCCAAGGACCCCACAGATCTGCCCTGGCCTTGGGTTGTGCTCAGAAATCTTCTGTACTGTCCAAAACCCTCTGCAGAGAGTCCTGCGCTGCTGTCCTCAGTGTCAGCCACAGCCCCTCTGAGAACCAGCAGCTGCTTCCCATCAGGTCATTTGGAGACAGAAATTCAGCAGCAAAAGAAGAATTTAACCCGTGCAGGGAAAGCCCCTGTAGCAAGCTCAGGAAAACCAAGAGAGAGCCCTCTGCAGCAGAGTCACATGCTGGAGAGGAGAAACCTCTGGGGAGAGCAGATGAGGGACTAGAGCAGCCCCCGTGGGAGGGGAGTTTTAGAGCTTAGAGAGCTTCTCCCACTGGGGATAACCCACACCCCCCTGTGGCTTTGTGGGGCCGAGGAAATCCTTCTCATGGCATCCTGGGAGAGCAGGTGCCTTGGAGCAGCCCCAGCCACTGCCAGCTCCCATGGCAGCCCCGTGGTCAGGGCATCTCCATGACCATGTCAGCCGAGGCTCTGCCAGGGCCCATCCCCTCCCTCAGGGGGGCCCAGGGCTGGTGGCTGGGGCTGCACTGGGGCACTTGCTGTGCAGGGCCCCTGCGCTGCAGCTGCCTGGGCTGCAGATGTTTGCCAGCAGCGGGTCATGCACAGGGCAGCCACACCACAGGAGGGTGCCAGGGCGTGTGCAAGCCATGGCCACACAGGAAGTGGAACAGCCCTCACACCTCGCCCTGGTGCTGGGTTAACAGCAAGCCCGGAGCACATTCTGCATCCTGTGGCAGCAGAATGGCAGCCATCCTCACCTCCTACAGCCACAGGGCTCAGGCTCTGCTGGGGGACCACTGGAGAACATCAGGTGGCAGCACAGGGATGTGCCAGGGCCTGCTCTGGAAGCCCTGGGCGCTCTCCTGGAGAGGCAAGGAGCAGAGAGGTGTGCAGCCACCAGTACCACATCAGACCACGGTGCTGACTGCCCCCAGCCGCATCTTCACACCTTGTCCCAGCACAGGCCCCGTCCAGAGATGATGTGGGAGGGTCCCCTGGATGAGCCCCATGACCCTGACCCCCACAGGAAGGGCTGGGGCGGCCACAGGGCTCTGGGGGTCTGCTCATGTTCCCACCTCCCACACGCGCCCACAGGTCTCAACGCTTGCTACTCTCGACAAGGAAAGCCCTTGCCTAGGTCCATTCCCCAAATCCACAGGAAAACTGACAGCCTCACAGGGATGCAACGGACATCTGGGCAAGCTGGTCATACAATCAGTGTCACAGGGTAGTGCATGAGGTGGACACACAGAGCACAGGAGGGCATGACTCACAGATGCAGCACTGTCAAGTCTTTGGAGAAACTTGCATGAACACCATCAGTTAATTTGCTTTGTTACTTTTGTGGGGGGGTTTGATTTTTATTTCCATGGTGCATCCAAAGACAAGTTGTCCAGCAGTTTGCTCAGAACCCCTCGGTTTTCAACTCCTAGGATATGTTAAAGAAGAAAGCACTATTTTAATGTTTGTTTTTTTAAAAAAATAATTAAAATAATTTGCATAGCTAAACTGTTGATCTAAGGCTTCTATGAATGGTGTGGTTATGTTTGACAGACAATGTCCATTAAACAGAGAAAGACACTAGGAAAGCCCCATAACATTTTTTATTGTGTTTCCGTAACACACGCGTGCACACACAACCCTCTCTCTAAGGAAGGGAGGTCCCCATCTTCCAGCACCCCTTTGGTGGAGGATGTCAGGACATCCTGCCCTTTCCTACACCTAGTTGGTCCCAGCAAGCACCAGTGACTGCAGCCTCCGCGGCCTAGGGGCCCCCTACAGGCTACCACCAGCTCCCAGGCAGGCGAGCACAGCTCCTGCATGGTGATACCCAGATGTGACAGGGAGCTCCTGCATTTCAAGTGTCTGTCCCAGTGCGGTCACACACACACACACTCCAAGTCCAGCTGCACCTGGGTATCCCAGCCCCTCCCTGGGAGCCCTGGCCTGAGAAGCAGCTGGGGTGCTGGCTGGTAGGGCCAGGACCAGGCTCTGCACTCCTGGGGCCGAGCAGGGAGGCTGCTCCCTGCGTGGGGAAAGGCACTTCCCCAGCAAGAGCCCTGTTTTCCCAGCTCCACACACCTCACAGCTCCCCTCCTTCTCACCAGGAATGAGCACAGGAGGCTTCCACACGTCCTCCTCCACCTGCCCCATGACAACAGGATTCCATCTTCCCTCCAGCTGCTCAGCACCCAGAGCAGCTCCTGCTCTGGCAGAATGTCCTGCTGGAACACATCCAAGGGGTGCCACCCGGGTCAGCCACAGGCCACCTCCACAGTAGGCCCTGCTCCTAGGCTAGGCTTTGGTCAACCATCTGCTTCTGTTCCCACACAGACAACCCAACAAGCGACCACTGCATGATGGAGGCCAGCTTTTTATTTTTTTAATATGGAAATTAATTTAAAAGTAGAAAGAAAGACTCCCCCAGACAATAAATATTATGCCTTCATGAAATAAATTAATGTAGAGATTCTGTGCAGGGGAAAGTCTCTCCAGTCACAGATTCAACAGCAACTGGCACTGGTCCAGTGTCCCCTCCCAACCTTCTCCACTGCCTGGTGCTGTTCAGAAGCAGCAGCGAGCCCACCCATCAGTGGATCTGGTGGGCCACAGCAGGGTGAGACTTGGCCTTCACACAGCCTGGCAGGATAGTCAGCAGGATTCCCCTCTGATGGCCACCAAGACATGTGGCATTGCTCCGCTCATCTGGCCTAGCACACAGAAGTGGCATCAGACTCACAGGACCAACCTACCTTGGACAGGACCCTCCAGAAGGGCCTGGGGGAGACTCCCACCAGAGCCCTGGCACAGGAGCCTGCCTGGAGCCCTCCACTCACACTAGTCTCATGTGAATTTGAAGAGGGTGACAAATTGTGGGGTATTTCCTTTTTTTTTTTTTGTATTTTTTTCTTTTCTTTCTTCTTTTATTTGACATCAATCCCCTCCCTCCCTGCCCCAACATACACAATGTAGATGCCTCCCCACTCCCTCCCCATTAAAAACACTTTGTCCCCAACAAAGGTGGAGTCTGGTGGAGTCACCCCCGGCCCACCCCTCTCGCAGTGAGAGAAGTTCACAGATAAGGCAGTTCATGTGAGAGGGAGCTCGGCCCTGCCAGCGGACAAGCCCGCACCTCCAGGCCTGAGAAGGGCAGTGACTCACAACACCAAGCCTCCACAGCCAGACAAGACAGAGAACAGAGACAGACAGACAGACAGAGCGTGGGGGGAGGCACTCCTACAGTTTGCATTGCTGCTTCCCTCCTCCCCGCCTCTTGCTCCCCCGACTCTCAAAGGTCCACTCTATCCCTCTCCCATCTCCCAGCCCCTAATACAATTCTTATCCTTGACAGCTAAAAAACAACAAAACCAAACGAAACGAACAAAACCACCCCCACGCCACACCCTTCGCATCCTTTTCCACCCACTGCCGTGGCCCAGAGGGAAAATCCTGACTCCCAAAAAGGTCCTGCAACTTTTGCCTCCTGGCGGAGCTGAGACCGAGCAGGAGCTGGGCCTTTTTATTTCCCTGTGATCTCTATGACATCGTCGTCTTTGTCCTCGTCATTAGAGCTGCATCCCACCTCTGGGACCTCCTGGGGTTCAAACTGAGGCACCTGGGACCGAAGGAGACCCCCAGCTGGGTAGCCCGAGTGAGGGGACATGTAGCCAGGGTAGGCAGATGCCATGCTCCTGGGAAGGCTGCTAGGCAAGACGGGGGCTGGGAAAGGAGCGAACATCCTGGGCTCGGGCAGGAGTGACTGCGTGAAGGGAAGCGAGTAATTGGGCAGCACCCCTGCCAGAGAAGGGTTTAGCATGAATGAGGGGACGCTGGCGGTGGCTGAGGTAGCAGCAGAAGAGCTGGCGGTGCCGGCTGTCAGCAGAGGGTCAGTAGTCACAGGGAACACCAGATGAGGCTCTGGGAGTAAATTGGGCAGCTGGTAATAAGAGGAGCCAGTGCCCATGTACAAGGAGTTTCCTGGCTGGGAGGCAAATGGATGGGTTAGGTTGTGGTTTAAAGAGACAGGAGGCATGGTGAACCCACCAGAGACGGGGTACCCGTGTTCGTACGGCTGCGTGGATGATGGCAACTGGCGCTTCTTCTGCTGCCTCCGGGATTGCTCCTCCGGAGCCGACGGCGACGTCGACTTGCGCTTGTTGCCCCGTAAGTCCAACACCGGGTGGGCATCGCCGTGCTGGCTGGTGGCTGGCAGGGCCGAGGACACGGAGGGAGCCATGCAGTGAGCCCCCACGCGCTGCTCGGCTCCTCGGGTGGCGGCGCCGGGCGCGTTGTCCATGCGGGCAGGGTGGCCCTGCGGGGCGGTGGTGCTGGGAGAGCTGTGGCGGGACTCGCGTGCGGCCGCCGCCTCCGCGTACTGCTGCAGCTCGCTGATGATCTCGGGGCTGTCGGGGGAGATGGGCCGAGTGAGCTCCTCCGCGCTGGGGAGCTGCGGGGATGAGGCACTGTGTCTGCCATTGCTCGTGGACTCCAGGGAAGAGCTCTGGGAGCCTGCAAACAAGGAGATGGGGCAGGTGAGAAATACGACCTCAGAGAAAAACCTGCGGGCCAAGAGGCAACAGTGGAAAGAAGGTGGAAATATCTTGAGGATATGGCGGGGTGAGCTCTAAACACAGACCTGATGGAATACATCAGGGAATGCGGCCCCAGACACTCCAGTAGAAAAGCACACGTGCAAGCCCCACACAGCACCCACAAGCCCCTACCTGAGGCAGCTGTCCGACGGTCTTCATTGCCCTTTGGCTTCCCAGTGGTCCGTATGGCAAAAATCCGACCGTCGCTGGTCCGGATATACGTCCCTGGAACAGAGGCAGGAGAACTTCATTAGACAACTTCATTCAACAACTTCATTACAACTCCAGCCTCAGCTCAGAACCTGGATCTATGAGCCTGCAAGTTTCTTTGGGAAAGAATAGGACAGCAGTGCTGCATAGGCCAAGTGCAGGGCTTTTAGCCCCTTCCTCACCCTCCCCTTTTACCCTTTCAGCTTTCCTAGACTGGAGATCCCCCCGACCAGTGTGCTGTCAGTGGGAAATGTGAAGCACACTTGAAAGAGTTTGCTCTGGGAGAACCAGGAAGTGTGTGGCTGCCTCAGGACTTTTGGTGAGTGTTGTGAGAAGGAAGAACTGAGACACAAAGTTCAACAGTTCCTCTCAGGGACAGAAGCAGCCACAGCTGCAACAGCCATGCAGCATCAGCACACCTAGAGCATGGGCTGCAACAGAGCCACTGCAAACTCAAGACCTCCTTCCCTTCTTGTTTCTTTTTTTCTCAAGGGATTGATTCATGCCTTTACATCATTTTCTTTGCTAATTAGCACTGGCTAGGACCCTATCCACAAGTCTTAGCAGGACAGAATTACCTTTCGTCCCTCGGATGATGTGGATGCTCTCGCCAGCACTGATTCTAGCTTGTACATCAGTGGATGTATTTGTACCCGGAATCACAATATCTGGCAGTGGGGAAAGAAACAGAATAGTGCCCATTAAACTCCATGTCAGCCACAGCCAGGAGAGGGCAGGTGCATCACCAACGCCGTTTTTTGCAGTGCAGTTGTCTCTCCTGTGTGCTGCGCTATAAGCAAGCCCTGGGTTTATTTCTACACAGCACAAGAAGGCAGCAGAGGCTCCAAGAAAGCTAAAGCCATGCTGTCCTGGCACAGCATCTCCAGAACCACCAGTGACAGTATTGCAGGTCCTATCAGGGAAAGTTCACTCCCAACAATCCACCAGGTCCATGGCTCTTGTATACCTGCAGGAAAATCCTCCAGGCAACAGAGGAACCACTCAAATGCAGAGAGATAGTATCTTTGCCTCTGATGCCCATCTGCCCACATGGGCATCTACAACTCACCCTGATCCTCAGTTCACCATGGGCATCATGACCCAACTCACTCTGAGCAGTAGCAACTCACCTGTGGTGGTAACAATCTTCTGCACAAAGACACCAGCTCGCTGTAGATAGTTGATGGGAAAGTTCACAGCAGGGTTGGAACTTGAGGTTGATCCTGCACCACCCATGGGGACATGCCGGGGCATCATTGGAATGGGGGTGGACTGAACTGGGCGGACACTTGCCACTGGTTTGTCCTCACCCTTGAGGGCTGGTCGCCTAGTGAGAGAGGAGGGAGGAGAGTGCAGCACCTGCCCCATAGTGATAAGCATCATCTGCCCCTTCATTTCATGTCTACAGCATGGGGAGAAGGGAAGGGGCAGGTGCTCACCAGTTCCTCTGGCTAAAGGCAGGGATGCTCGTCAGACTCTGGTCACTGGCTGGGTAATACTGTGCGTAGGACGGCCGGGTGTAGGGGACGGATGCTCGCTTTTCCTCCTCATAGCTCTTCTTGGCTGCTTTCTTCTCTGCCTTGGTCAGCTTGTGCTCCTTCCGGTCGATCAGCAGTGACTCATGCTGAAAAGGCTCCTGCAACCCCACAGCACCGCGGTTCTGGCACCCACGCACCACAAGAGGGAACCAGCACACCCCGAACAGCAGTGCCCGCTCCTGCCGCAGCCTATCTCCTTCCCAGGCTGGCAGAGCTGGCCATGGCAAAGCACAAGTGGGGGCACCGCTGTGGATGTGACCAAGGCTCATCTTGAAGGGTGACAGTCAGCTAATGCCATCACCTGCCCAGCCAAGACCATCATTTAACACGAGCACACAGAAAAACCCAGGAGTTTTGGCCAGGCCAAGAGCACAAGTACGGAGCTCGCCGCAATGTCACACGGCCCCCAGAGCCCCACAGCACCTGGCACAGGCCCACTCTGCAGCACCACCCTACCAGTGACACTCCTGACAGCACAGACCAGTGCTGCCTGTCCCAGCTTTGGTTTAAAGTCACCCCAGAAAAGAGCTGGCAGCAAGCTGGGATGTTCCACTGCCACCTTCACACCCAGCACAAAGTTGAAGAAAGGGGTGCCTTACAACCTGCCCCCAAACCTGTACAGGACAGAGGTGTTTCTAGATGAGAGGAAGATATCACAGGGAAGGACAGGGATGTTTGGGTCCTCTCTAGAGAACTTTCTGCCTTTCCCACCAGCACCTAGGTGCATCCTTCTTGCCACCATGGCCCCATCACACTGCCAGACTCTTCCAGGTCCACTCCTGTCTGTGCAGGGCAGTGCCAGCAAAGAAGCAGGCTGGTCTTACCTTGGTGATGAGGTGAGGATACTTGAGACAGGCTAATTGTAGAACAGACTCCTTCATCTTGCTCGGATTGAGGGAGAGCTGAGCAGGGTCAGATTCTTCTTCCACAAAATGCAGCAGGTTCTCCACCTCCCGTCGAGTGAAGTTCAGCACTGGGTTCAGGTCATCCACCACCCGATCTGGAAAAGAGAGCGAATGGAGTGAGCAGACAAGGGAAGAAATCAGCACCGCTTGCCTCTTGCCCTGCCTACACTTCTGTCCTAATACAGCTCCCTCCCTGCAATCTACACAATCCTCAGAAATATTCTGTAAATGGCAGGGCAAGGAGAAAAGTCATCATGTTCAGAGCTGAGCCTGTTTGACCAAGTCAGGCTGACAAGTGCCTGTGTTCCAGACTGCACAGCAAAGCTGTGCAGGTCACCAAGCTCCTGACAAACAGGAACACACAACTAATCATGGATAGTGTCCTATCTCATGTAACAAGGCTGTAAACATACACATCCTGGGACAGAACTGCAGCCACGTCAGTATGTGTTCTTCCACAAATCTCACCAAAAAGGCTTAAATTAATAACTATGTACTAAAGTGGAAAGCTCAGAAAAGCAGCCACATTCCTCACTCACAAGAGCCTGAATGTTTTCCTTGAACATTCCCTCCTGCACACAGGTCAAATGGGAGCACACAGAGAAAACACCTCTATCCAGGACTCTCCTGGGAGCCAGGCCAGCTGCAAGGGGACTCCACCTCAAGTGCACAACAACACACTGGGCTGATCACGCTGGTCTGCTGCCTCTGGAGTTTTGAGCAAAGAAGGACACAGAGCTCTCTTTGGGTCACCACAACCCTCAGCTGCACATTCTATGAGAGCAGCTTGACAACTGGAACAAGCCAGCACAAAAGATACTTATGGTACGAAGGCAGGTCAGAACCACAAAGAATTAATTATTCTTGGCACCTAAGAAAGCACTAACAGTCAAAGGTGTCAATATATGCTTTAATTTAGCTATTTTTTCTCTCTTACAGCAGGAAAATGGAGATACAGAGCTATTTAAGTAGGAACACCCAGTTTAAGATGAGCAATATCCAGGCAGAGGGGAAAACAGGATGAGCAACCTCCTGCATCTCCAGTCTGTTGCAGTAACCAGTAGAGGAGCAGGGTAAGTAAATGGCTCAGCAGTGGACTGGGACCACAACCTTGCTGCAGGATGCTGGCTCTATCACCATGAATTTCTTACAGGATCCCATGTCACTGCCAACTCAAACATCAAACATAGCCCTGGGATGGTGCCTGTCACCTCTTTGTTTTTCAACCTTGAAAAAAGAAGTTACAAAACCCACATAACAGGACTCACAGGAGCTAAGAGGAGTGAAAGCTGAGAGTGAAACGTTGTGTTCATCCACACTTACCTGACATGCCCTGCTTGGAGATCTGGCGGTCATAGATCTTCTTCTCCAGGGTGTAATCAGAAACCAGTCTGTAGATGTGGCACGGCTTCTTCTGCCCGTAGCGGTACACCCGGCACACGGCCTGGGCGTCGTGGCACGGGTTCCAGGAGGCATCAAACACCACCACCCTGTTTGCTCCAATGAGGTTCACACCCAAACACCCAGCACTGGAAAATGAAGGCAAATTTCAAACTGCTGCCTGGTCAATTTTCAAAACTTCTAGGCAGGGGCAGCCATCACAGCAAAGAGACCATAAAGGGTCTATGGAAAGTTTCCTCCAGTCTAACTTTAAACCCAAGTTTGGTTTCCAAGACTGTTAAGCTGTTGCAGAGGCCTAAGGCTGAAATCCTACATCCCTAGGGAATTCAGAAGCAGATGGCACTAACATACCATGGAGAGCATATTAGAGAGGAAGTTAAGAACTGAAAACCCACATGCATCCAGAACATCAGTACGAGTCCTCCCCCGTGCCCTTCTGCTCCAGCCAACTCACCGTGTGGACAAAAGGAAGAGCCAAACAGAGGCATTGCTGGGATCATTGAACTGGTTAATCAGCCGTTCCCTTTCCGAGGCAGAGGTGCTGCCATCCAGTCCTGAGAAAGGAATTAAAGATACATGTAAAAGCTCTGTATGTTTGGGGGATTTCTATCAGAACAAACTCACTTTCCAAACACTGAGCTTTGAAACTGGTTCGAAACCAGTTCAACTCATGTACTCCAGGATCTCAGCTGGACCACTCTGTACCTGTAATATGCCCAAAAAAGCAGGTGTAATGCAGCCAGACAGGTTGGGACTTGATCAACTGAAAGATCAAGTAAACATTACTCAAGCTTGTCAAGGCCAGGCCTAGGATCTGGCCTGGTCTAGGACTACAACACATCCAGCCCTTTAAGGCTCTGTTTTAGGCAAGGTGGATAGCAAGCAGGAACAACAGGAACAAAGGCCTCATGTATGAAGGAAGCTCTAGGAATCAAGAGAAAGCAAAATTGTAAAGGCTTTGGCAAACCCTCAGAAACTAGACCTGAGCACAGAGAGCGCTGGTGTAAAGGAGTGCAGGGGGTGTCATGTCTCTGTGCCTGAGCAGCAGCTTGCTTCTGGCAGCTCTGCAAAAATCAGGAACACCATAACCACCACTCTTCTCAGTCCTGGCCTGCAAAGTAGCCACACAAAGCAGCAACCCATACCAGAAAAAGATTTAAAGCTGGGGAATAAGGGAGAGGAATTCACAGCCTTGAGCAAGTGAAAGCATTCCACAGTGATTCTGGTTTTGGAAGCAAGACCTAGCAAATAGCCAACAGGAAGCAAAAAGTATATTTTGCAACTTAAATAAAGCAGCAGTGTGTAAGTGAGATGTTAAAGATGTCTAACATCTTCTAAGTAAAATGTCAAAAGAGGATTTGGAAATTACTGCTTAGCTGCTATCCAACCGACAGTCTTCCAAAACAACTAAAGAAAGAACAGTCTGAAAGAGGCTCATCAGAAGAATGCTTCAGCAGAGCATTTTCACACCCAAAGACAACTAAAAGAAGATGGTGGGCAACTTTCAGGAATTAGTCCTTCACATGATCAAACAGTGTCACAACAAAAGAGAGGAGGACTGAATGTACTCACTGTAGTAGTTGATGTTTCGGACCCAGTTATGAACTCCTCCATCTGAGCCTGGAGGACTCGGCATCGGTCTCTTTGCTAAAAACTCTTCAATGACAGATAAGGTGGACAAGCTCTGGCTGCAAAACCAAGATCTCTGTTCAGGAAAAAGTCCCCCAGCAGCAGAAGTGGAGTATCAGAACCCTTCCCCAACCACGACAGTGCTGATGGTTGTCAAACCCTGTTTGTGCAGCACACCCCTCACTAGTAAATGTGACAGTGGCAGAAGCATAAAATCCACAGATAAAAATCCACATTAATACAACAAAGGAGAAAAGGGGAACTGCCACAACATTCATTCTCTGTAAAAACCTCCTAGTACCAGGGAGGATCCAACTACTCCAGTATTTAATGACTGTACGATCAGTTGGTGGTACTCTGCTTACCTGAAGACCAAGATCTTGTCTCCAAGCTTCACACTTTCCTCAATTAGATGGAAAAGTAACACCATCTTGGGTGAGTTGTCCAGGACTCCCGTCTGGTAATCACACAAGATGTCTTTGGCCTACCAAGAAACGGGAGACTATTACAGCTGGAGTTGCTCATTCCCTGTTTAGTTCAACAACCCTGTCTCAAGGTGAGAGAAATAAATCACGACAATGAGGTTATTTACATCCAGTTGCTTGAAGTGACCATGCTATTCCCAACTACTGCTGCTACCTCCCATTCCAGAAGCTCCAAATGACAAACTTCTATGAATGAGTGTCCTCACAATCTCTCATGACTCTTTCGTCTCAAGAGCTTTCCTCCATCCTTCTAGATTTACCACCCTCTTATTTAGATCAAACTTCACCCTAACACCTTTATTTAGAATAACAAAATCCACAGCCTTTTTGGTCAGATGAGAACAATGACATAAGAGTGCTGCCTGCACTTCCACCTCCTGAGAGTCACAAATCCCTCCTAGCAGCACGCAGATCTGCTTATCAAGATGCTCTGTACATAGGAGAAACCCACAAGTCAAACTGAAGAGTCTTCTCTTTGCTCTGCTTCAGAAAACTGTCCAGTCTTTCAGACTTTCCAAATGAAGAGTTTTCAAGCAGTGACACTCACCCACTCATAAGTTACGACCTGATTTGCTCTCTCCTGGAAAGGGTTGAAGCCAACACTCTGGAGGAACTTGCTGTTAGTAGCTTCTCCAACTGGTGACGCCAAAGCATTACTTTCTGTTTTAACTTTAATTCCCTGAGGCTGGCAGCGGGAATTAGTGCTTGCTGTGCTAAGGTCATCCACATCCAAATCCTGCTCGTTTGCCAGATTCTCCTTTTGCAGAGCTTCATACAACACATCTGGATGGTTCCAGATCTGAAGGGATAAAGAAAGGAATTGGTTAGACCTGCACTGGTCTGCTGCTTGCCAATGATTGTGACCTGAAAGCTCTCCCAGCTATTCAAAGGAAAGAACTAATACTTCTTCTGGCTTTCATATCTTTAAATGTGTCCAATTGTTTCCTTGAGGACAAACCAGGAGGTCACTATGCACCCTACACAGCACAAAGGCAGAAGAAGCTGCCTGTTTGCACTAAGCAGGTACAGTTATGCAGTTTAAGATACCAGCCCAGATTGTTTCAGCTGATGCCAGCAGGTTTCTTGCACAGTTTGAAATCAACATTTAATATGCCTGCATCCCAGTTCTGAAAGCAAAGATAACAATACAGTTGAACCACTGCAGAGCACTCTGGGTAAAGATGATGTCCCTGGCCAACCACACTTTTTACCTCCACTTTGACTGATATTCCCCTTTCCCCAACAGATTAGAATCTTCCTTTGCATCTTCTGTCAAAACATACCTTACAACAGACACAGAAAGCTTTGAGTGGGTTCAGCCCCAGCCAGCCGCTGTTGCCTGCATCCCGGAACCGGTTCATGAACTCCGTGTAAAGGGCCCGCTGGACCTTGGACAGACGGACCAGAATGACATGTTCTTCCTTAGATGGGAGCTGAACCTTCAGCACGTTGTGGCCTCGCCTGTGGAGGAAATAAGAAGAGTGAGATAAATACAGGGGAAGGGAATTTCCCATAATGATCTCCCTGTGGCTGCCTGTAGGGAAAGATTTTGACTTCTTGCCCACCCAGCTGCAGGGAGAAGGACCTCCTAATTGTATGTTTCTTTAATGCATGACACTTCTGAGATACTCTCCCTGCAGCCAAATACCAACTGTAAACACAATTACAAAGATCTCAAACATTACAATCTTCTAACACAGGTCACAGAGTTAAGAGGGTGATGAAAGTCCTGTTTTCCACGGTAGCTGAAAACCAGAAATGAGACGTAAAGTCTATTTTCAGCTCTGCCAATGATTAAGACACTCCAGACCAGCAGCCTAGAATCCTCATCTGAGAAAAAAAATGCTGATTTGTTTCCAGAGCGGTGGAGTCACTGTGACTTTCCTTAACACTTTCACAAAACACTTTCAGATTCTAAGACAAGGATGTCACAAAGTGCACATCCAAATTGGCTATTAAGCCAACAAAACAAACCTGAGGTCACTCCAGGGCAGTTAGAGGTGTAGTTCTCTGGAGTCTGTGGTACCAAAGCAAACAGTGTGGCCAGCAGGCCAGGGCAGTGAACCTCTCTCTCTATTCAGCATTTGTGAGGCCCCACCTTAAATCCTGGGTTCTGTTTTGGGTCTCTCATTACATGACAGTGAGGTGTTGGAGCATGTCCAGATTCAGGCAACAGAGCTGGGGAAGGGTCTGGAGCACAATTCTGATGAGGAGCAGCTGACGGGGCTCAGCCTACAGTACGAAGGCTTTGGGGGAACCTCTCCACAAGTCTCCACAAGTACCTGGTTATATCCAAGAAGGGAACAGTCTCTTCTCCCAGATAACAAGAGAAGAGAAATGGCAAGAGAAAATCGGACAAGAGAAAATGGCTTCATACTGTTCTGGGGAGGTTTAGATTGTATATTAAAAAAAATTTCTTCATGGAAAGTGTGGTCAGACATTGGAATAGGCTGTTCAGGTAAGTGGTGGAGTCACCAATCCTGGAGAGATTTAAAAGACTTGTAGATGTGGCACCTGGGGACAAGCTTTAGTGGTGGCTTTGCTGGGTTAACAGCTGGACTTGATGATCTTACAGGTCTTTTCCAACCTAAACAATTCCGTGATTTTATAAGGCATCAAGATTTAGTTGCACTGCACAGACTCCGCAAACAAGCCAGGTAATTTGTGATGAAGGAGCTGTTTGCATGGATGACACCCCCGAGAGCTGCCCTTGGACTCACCGCTGCACGAAGCCCTCCAGCAGGCTGTGCAGGACGTGGCTGCGGTAGCGCATCAGCCGCACGTCCTGGGGGGTGCTGTCGATGCACTGCCCGTTCAGGATGGGCCGCTCAAACATGTTGCTGAACTCCTGCCGCGAGCCCAGGAAGTCAGGCCGGACAAAGTCCACCATGCACCAGTACTCGATGAGGTTGTTCTGCAGCGGGTACCCGGTCAGCACCACCCGCCGGCGCGAGCGGATGTTCTTCAGTGCCTGGGAAGTGCTGGCATGGCAGTTCTTTATCCGGTGTCCTTCGTCACAAATAACCACGTCTGGGCCGGGGCGAGACAAAGCCTTCTCGATCCCTGAGGACAAGGGACATTAAGCGTTAGTTAGAGATGAATAAGACAAAGTTCTGGTTTTATAAGGTCACCAGCTACACAATAGAGGGATCTTCCTGAAAGACAAAAAAGCAGTATCCATGGGTGCAGAAAGCAAGGCCGATGCAGGAGATAACATTTGACTAGACAGTAGTTCTGATTTAGCAAAATGTGGTAATGAACAAACATGACTGCCCCTTGATTTCTGTCCAGTGACCTGCGTTACATCAAGTTGGGTGTCTTGCATCAAATCAGAGTGGCAAATCTCACAATGATAAATCCTAGAGTTCAGTGTACTGAATTCCACACGGACTTGGAGCTCTTTCAAGAAATTAAAGACTCAGACAAAGCTCAATAACCTTCTGGCTCCAAAGACACAATCCCGCCCAACAAAGCTCTACCATGTCAGTGATACTAAAAGCAAGTTATAGGTTGTTTCCCTGTGCTGCCACAGCTGACAACCTGCTGGACAGCAGGGTCACACTCTCCCCTCTTGAGGGCTGACTTCCCACCTTTCAGAAGCTCCTGCTGCCGGTCTTCCTCATCCAAGTCAATAATGACAGGGCCAGTTTGTTTCTTTGTTCTCTTCTTCCTGCCAGTGGCAAAGGACTTCTTCAGTGAGAGGAGACGGTACATCTCATATCCCATCAGCAGCACACCACCTTCTGTCACCCAGTCATTCACCACTTTTGCTCGTGCAGCTGTCGTCCTGCAAAACAACCGAATAAACTGTAAGCTTTACTCCAATTTCAGGTTGAATCACTGGATTGGAGTCTGTTGAGGAAAAACACCCATTCAATGGGTATTTTAAAGCATTTTTCTCACATCAAATCAGATGGAGGTTTACAATGAAATTTCTTTAGGAAACAAACAGATACAGAGGGGGGAAACAAGCCTTTTATGTGCCATGGAGCAGGATTGAGAATGACAAATCCTTACAGGAACTGAGGTGGAGAAGTTTGCCCTGTACAAAAGCATATAGAACTCAAGAGTTCCCTTTTTATAGCGCTGCTGAGTTTGCCTCTGCAAAAACCATTTGCAGAACAAGCTGCCAGTGCACATGGTTGTAATCTTCCAGTTGTTTATCCCCTGTTGTCTCCTTCAATGTTCCTGTCCCCCAGGCTTCCTTCCCTTCCAGTCTGCTCAGAATTGGTTCAGATCAAGACACTCTCTTCACTCAGTCCACCACAGTACATCAGATCCTGGCCAACAGTAAATACATGGCTGAAGCAGCATCAGAAGATTCAAATATATCCCACCCAGAAGGTGAAGACATCAACAGGTAGGCAGACAGACACAGCTAATGAACTGAGAATTCCCCAGGACCACTGCACTGCACTGATCCATACAAGGAAAATGACCCAGGAAGAAGCAGAGGTCACTGAGCCAAGAGCTCAGAAAAGCTTTTGCTGTCACCTACTTGTGTTCATCATTCAGGATGTGGACTTTGAAGGTGCGGGGCTGGACCTCTTTGGAGTTATAATCAGCAGGAAGGTTTTCAGGTGCTGGGAGCCACGTGTTGAACTCTGCTAGCCAGTTTTGAAGCGTATTCACCTGAAAAAGTTATCCATGGAAGAATTAAAAACCCAATTGAGTCACTTGGGATTTTTAAGAATAAAAATGAGATTAGGGAATGACACCCAGTGTGCCCAGAAGGAAGCAGCAGCTCGCAGCATGCAAATTCAGAAACACAGGGAAGGATGTGATAAAGCAAGGATGTGATAAAGCTTGATGAGTCGTGGGACACTAATCAACCTTCTCTATGCAAAGAAAGAAGCAGTGTAGGGAAGCCCCTCAGCCAGCCCTTCATGTGGCTACTTACAGGTACAATGGCAAGAACAGTCTTTGCCTCCGTGTGCCGAAAAAGTACATCCAAGAAAGAGATCACCTGTATGGTCTTGCCCAGGCCCATGCTATGTGCTAAAATACACCCAAACCCACTGCTGGTTTTAAATCTCTCCAAGGATTCGACCAAGTTGTCATAAAGGAATCGGATTCCACCAATCTAGGCAGAAAAGTAGAAAAAGTGTTAGAATGGTGGCAGACAAAAAAGCCCAAAATGGGTAAGGATTTAGAGTGCTTGAGGACCATGAAAATGTAAAGGGCAAGTTTCGAGTTCATTAAATTACTCTAATCTAGGGAAAACTCAGTATTTTTAGATGTTCATAGAATTTCTTGAGAATTTATCAATAAATCAAAATTAATTTGTAGCCAGAGGATACAAATTGCAGTTGATTACTTTGTTTATAAATATTATTGTATTTTTAAAAGTTAATCTAAATATACAAAGATCTGATAATAACAGCAGCTGAAGTTATACAAAGCCTTGGCCATCCTCTAATTCACTTCTATCACTTGACTGTCCACAACAGTCACCACCACAACCAGATTGGTCACAGGGCTCACCAAAGGAGTTCTGCTGAGATTCCCAGGCAGGCTTGCCTGAATTCATTGCATTTTCAAGGCTAACAAAGCCTACCTGATGAGGTTTCACTGCACGTGCAAGCTGGGGAGCCAGGAAAATGTCCTCCTCATTTGGTGGATGATTGATGTTGACAATGACTTGCCCCAGAGCATCTGACTGATTTAAGGCATCATTCACATGAGAGCCACTGCTCTCTTCACTGCCATCCTCCTCCCCCTCATTGCCAGAGTCACTGCTGTCCACAATTTGGAGGGCATCATCCTCTCCTGAGCTCAGCTCAATCACTTCTGCAAAGTGACCAAAACAGGAGAGAATAAGGACAAAGTTAACTTGATGTCAGGGTTTATCACGAATGGAAAAAACCTATCAGGAAATAAGGCTACCCCCAGCTTTTGCAATTCCACCCTGGCCTAATGATGTATCCTGACCAAGCAGGCATGATCCAGGCACACACCACGCCCCTCAGACCAGCCTATGAAAGCTTCCCTGGCTTCCAAATGTTTCAGGGAACATTAACTTGGGCTGATCCAAAGAGAACATGAGACAGTTTCTAGGAGTGTTTTACATTCTCTTCCATATGTTTTCTTAATTCCCAAGCCCAGACATGAATTTTATTGACTGATATAATGCCTAAGGATCACCAAGGAGTTTGGGACAAGGGACACAAAACCTCTTCTAGCTGCAGATCTGAATACTTAGACGCTCCTTTTACATGCAGCAAATGGTGCCACATCTCCTGTCAGCATTCTTCAGCGGTGCTGGGCAAAATTAAGTGCATTTATAAAGCAGAAATAAACACAAGTTCACAAGAGGGCCTATGAGGCCATTTTATAAATGTCATTTTAGGATTCACAGGCCAGAACTGCCCATATAATTGGAAACCAATAGGCCTACAAAAGTCTGAAGTGATTCACCACTGGAGCATCTGACCAGATGAAAACAGACTTGTGGCTGAATAAACAGCATATTGTGAAAAGAGCAGGCTGAAGCAATTGGTCACTTACCATCTTTAATGCTATTTTTTCCTTTAGTATCATCTTCACTGCCACTGCTGGTACTGTCGAGGCAGATTACTTCCTCAGCCAGGACCTGAGGGGGGAGCTGGGTCGCCTCTGCTGTTCTGAAAACGATGTCTTCTACAAACATAAATTACAAACAATAAGTAATTCATAATAATGGGGAAAGAGACAAAACTGTTCAGAAACCAGACAGTATTTCCTTCCACTTTAGCTCCAATAACTTAGTCCTGGAATTTTCCATAACAGACTCTCACTGTCTACAATCCTGCTATGACTCAGCTTCCTGGGTCACAGTCTCCTCCATTTCCAATATGCTGAAACAATAGCCCATTGCTGATGGCACCCTCTGTTTCATGCCCTGACTGGGGCATACTGACCATGCAACATGCTAAAGCCCTTTGTTTCTCTTTTTTTTGGTCTTAGTAAAAGCTGTGTTTAATCCAGCAGAGAAAGTACCAACTGCTGAAGGGATAATAACTGCTCTTTGTTAGTAGGGACACTGTAATAATTACATCCCACATATCATAAACAACTTTTGCTGATCAAGAGCATTTGTTTGTATGTTTTTAGTGCTGCGATGTGGAGGAGAGGCTAATGGGGCCAAACAGCATCACTGCAGTGACACAGCAAGCAACAACATTCTTCTGGGGCTGAACCTACTCTGTGGAAGCCAAAGTGTTTTAAACTGCTTATTCCTTCTCCCACATGTAAAAGTATTTTTAACGCTTGCACATAAGGGAAAATATCTATTTCTTCAAGAGGCAAGGCCAACTCAAGAATTCCTTACCCTTGCCCAACATCCAGCTGCACTTCTCTGCCCTTTGCACCTTTTGAAGCTGTGCTATAAACTAAATCACCAAAATGATCCAGATTGGGAAACAATGCAAGGTGACATATTCACCCAAAGACATGAGTGATACTTAACCATTTATACTGTCTGCAACTCACTGCTTGCCAAAACACGTAAGGAAGGCTAAGGTTACATCACCAACATATATGCACCCAGTATATTGTTCCACTATCCCCAGTATCAGACACATGTGTTATCAGACCATTCCCAGAACAAACAGGACCTGGCATTTTTGCCAAGCCTGTTGATTTAAGCTCCCATACCAGCTGGAAAGACAAGAGAGATCTGTTTCAGCATCCCCCTACACACACTTGATGTGCGTCAAAATATCTTCAACAAACATTACCTGGCACCTTTCACCAAGCAGCCACTGTATCCTTAATAGAAAACAAGGGCAGAAGTGGAACTGCCTACACTGAACCTACAAGCGGTTTGGAACTGCTGTTCCAAGAGTTTACACTTGAAAGCCCAAGTACAGCATAGAATCACAGAACGTTTGGGGTTGGAAGGACCCTTCAAAGGTCATCTAGTCCAACCCCTCTACACCAAACAGGGATATCTTCAGCTACATCTGGTTGCTCAAAGCCCAATCCACCCTGACCTTGAATGTTTCCAGGAGTGGGGTATTTACCATATCTCTGCATAACCTGTTCCAGTGTTTCAGCACCCTCATTGTAAAGCATTTCTTCCTTGTATCTAGCTTGAATCTACCTTCCTTTAGGTCAAAACCATTACCCTTGTCCTATCATGGACAAGCATGGCGCTACCATCTTCATTCAGCATCTATCCTTAAAACTCTTGCTTTGGCTGGCATCTCTCAGTGCTTACCAGGAAGAAACTCCAGGGGAACAGTTGGTATAGAGGCTGGGTAATCCTTCCGCTGCTGCTCAAGCCGTTTCCTCCTCTCCAGCTCTTCCTGCTGGGCTGCCTTTGTCACGGCTTCCAGTTGGTCCTCACGCAACAGCTTTCTGAACCCAGGGACAAATGGGACTTGGTTACCCTCCATTTCTTCCAAAAATATGAACAGCTACACAGCTGCTGCAAAGAGGACTGACAAGCTCCAGGTATTCTGTCAGCCACATAGAGTAGGAACATCATCCCCCAAAAGATATGGGCAAATTCTACAGCTATTTCAGCACTACAGATAACAATACTATCACTCAAGGAAAAGACAAAAGTTCAATAGAAGCAAAGCAATGAAAGGAGGAAAGAGGTGAGTAAGCACATACTTAAACTAGGTTACAAGAGACTAGTTCTTCTGCTTGCAAGGGTGTTTTTTATTGATACTCAGTTTATAAACACAAAATGCACTAAGTCATGCAAAGAGGATATATGGGAAGAAAATGCATCAATTCCCCCACAAAAAGACATCACCCTGATTCTATTCTGACAGCATTTTGAGGAACTGGGATCTCTAATGGTTTTAACAATTGTTTCAAGGCATTCCCTCAAAGCATCTTCCCTTTACAGGTAATTTTATTTACTTCCAGAAGTTGCTCTACCCCTGCTTCAGTGTCACATGCCCAGTCCTGGAAATGAAGGTGTTTTTGCCAGACGAGAGGTGCAGTACAAGCAGTGGTAAAATCTAGCTTCTTCAAACTAGCCTTTAAAACCACTCAACCCCACACTTCATGGACACCTCCTTCATCCTAATGAAGTCCCATTTTTCAAGGCCTATTCAATGCTTATTCCTTCAGCTTTAAGAAAATCAATCTGCACAAGCTTAAGCAGGAACCAAAGACCACCAGCACAGGGCATGAGAGCCATTTGCTGTCACAGGAGTTCCTGCTCCATTAGTTCTCCTCTGAGCATACAAAATTCCCTTGAGCAAAATTTCCTAGTGATTTACCACCTCCCAACCTGTCCCAGAATATGTGGTGAATTGCACAAACAACTACTGCTTTATAAAATCCAGGTGAAACTGACTTCCAACATTTCAATCATTAGTCAGAGCATCAACATTCCTGTCAACAAGCACCCAGGATAGTACAGGAAAGGACTGTATTTTAGGCTGTTTGCAATAGGATTCACCTCAGCAAATATCTGAAACTGGTATTTACTTAATGGTGGTACTGTTTTTTCAATTACATCTCTCAAAAGACAGCAGCAATTACACAATTTTTGCAATATATTCCATAACCAAATATTCACTCTTCTGAAATACCAAACAAGTCTGCACCCACATGCAGCACTCCAGTCTGAGATCACTCTACTCCCACTGGTGAAATCCTAAAGTTTTGGAAAAGAAAAACCATCTGGTTTGCCAGCAGTGGCACAATGTAGCTCAGAAGCAAAGTGCAGAGATTCTGTTTTCATCACCATATGTGACCCGAGCTCTTTCTGTCCTGCTGCTGCTGCTTACCTTATGTTCCTCCGCATGTGAGACGGTTTCTGAGCCCTCTTCTTTTTGGTGTCCTCAGAGGCCAGGCTCTTGTGCTGGTTCTGCAAGAGTTGCTCTGCCCGCTCGCTCTGAGATGAGGTAGTTGAAGTCGAGCGCTGCCACTCTCCATCCTCCGCGTGCTCCGCATGGTCACCGCTGAACACGGCTTCCTGGGGTTGGTCTGCAAGGGCAAGAACATGGCATGGGAACAGCTGTGCCAGCCTGGCAGCTGGCTCTTCTGCGAGAAATCAGCAGGATTGGAGCTGAACAGGAACTGACAAGCTCTACTCTCACTCATTTGCAAGCATGTCACTCTGAGGGTCAAAACTGGGGTCCTTTCTGACAGTCAAAGGGAGTTAAAATGTGTCCCAAGTGAAAGCCAAGACTAACACCCCTCAACACAGCCCAGAAGTGACCTGACAAGAAAACAAGACAGATTATTTCGGTCCATGCTATGCCCAAGAGTCTGTTTTTCTATGAGGGCCTGATAAGCTCTGATTAAAACCAGGAACTTGAATCTCTTTTTCTTTGTTTCACATCATTCAAGTAGGGCAGAAATTTCCATCTATATGACACCTGTGTAACCATCTCCCAAGTCAACAGAACACAGTATGTAAAAGGTTATCTGGTTCAAACACTGGGTCATGGCTCAGCAGGCAGCACAGTGGTTTTACCATCAGGCTTCACTCTCATGGTTTAAATGGTAATTTCCAACAAGGTTTTTGTCAAACAAAATGTAAGTAGCAATATTCTTCCTACATTGTAAATCACATGCATTCCTTTTTCTCTTCATTTTTTGATTTTCAGACTTCCATTTGTGCCTGATTCCACTCCTAAAGCACAATGTGAAATGACACCTTGTTCTATGTGACACTTGGCTCTTCAACAGGCTGCCAGTGACCAAGCTAATGCTTCCAGAGCAAAGAAAGGAAATGTTTCTGTTCAAAAGCTTCCCTTGAAGCAAACTGTTTCTGACAAGCGTTGTAATAAATTCTTTGAAGCATCTTGTCCCCTTGTGTCAGGCAAAGAGATACCCTGAACTTCATCTTGTAATCAGCTTTCTTGCTTACATTGTGTGTCTGAGTAAATGACTGAACTGAAATGACACTTAGACAGAACTTTGAAGGAAAGAAGACATCAGAGCAGAGGAATGTGGCAGATGAAGTAATACAGAACCAACAAGCATCACATTGTGACTCTGAGGGATCTGGAGACAGAGAGCATTCCTCCTCAAAATGCTGGGAGCTTAAATGAAGGATGCTTCAGTACAGCACATTGCACCTACAGCTGTCATGTTGATATGCCCATTAAATTAACCTTATCTCCCGCATCACATCTTAAAATTGAGATGACAAGAAGTAGATTCACACCTTGTTCAAAAGCACCAACTTTGCAAACTTCCTCTCCAGACATCCCACCAGACCCACCCCAGCATTTGCTGCAAGTCTATGTCAGAACAGATTTAGGACTTCAGAGCTCAGCCCACCATGGACCAGTACCAGCAGAGCAGCTCAAACATTTCTGTGAATATCTGTCTCTGCAAGCCCTACACATACAGGAAAAGCAGGTATCCACAGTTTACAGAATGGAACAGACCTCACAATGAATGCAAGGAGAGTTATACATATGAAGATAAAGGCAAAGGGGTTCACTGCTACAAGCACAGCAGTTCTCCTACCACAGCCAAGGTCTTGGAGCCCTGTCCTCCCACCACACCTCTTTCAACTTACAAGCTTAGATATCAACCATCAGCTCACTCACAGAGAGAGAACTGTGCTGGGAATAAACCCAGTTTCTCAGGCTTCCCAGACAACAACTCTGCTATTTGAGCTACAGACACATTTTAGTCACATTACCTGCAATTCCTCAGCACTGTTTCCTTCCCCCCACCCCTCTTGACTCCTGGTTATATAACTAGATCAAAAGATTGGATGAAATAGGGCAAAGGGAAGCAGGGAGGCTGCACACGTGATCACATGCTCCGGGATGAGTCATTAAACCGGAGACAAACACTGCCATGGTTACACTGCTGCCATCTCACCCTGGGCCGGAGGACCTTGACAAGGCACCAGAGAGCACAAAGCCACACTTGTTTGGAAGAGGAAGCGCTTCCATCCCCATACTCCAGCAACTGCCCACGTCACCTCCTCCAGCAGCCAACCTGCCACCTGCACTGTGCCAGACAAGGGTGTCTTCA
Organism: Fringilla coelebs; assembly: GCF_963513975.1. Classification (NCBI taxonomy): domain Eukaryota; kingdom Metazoa; phylum Chordata; class Aves; order Passeriformes; family Fringillidae; genus Fringilla; species Fringilla coelebs. The sequence goes on from NC_140039.1 coordinate 5,865,900, forward strand.
GGACAAGGTTGATAATAGCAAAACCTAAAGGCTCAGGAGCTCAAATTATTATGTCTCCTCTATGTTTACAGATGTGTTCTGCAATCCCTATGTAGACTCATTCCATATCTGCATTTTACCTTTTCGTTCCTTTTAATGATATGTAATAGGAGCTCTGGTAAAACCTACACACAGCTGGATCAGATAGAGTTTTTAAAATATAATTCTCATCTGACCAGGAGCCTGAAGCCCAAAATTTGATGATAAATTTGGTCCCATGCTGAGTACAAGCCCTCATCTGCCACAGCCACGTCTGCTCAGGCTGGTGTTTGTCCTGCCAATACAAGTTCTGAGGTGAGGAACACAATCTGTGCCTCAGCCCACATTCCTGACACATATGCATCAAGAGAGCTCTTCCACGCTAGCGACAGCTCCAAACATCTCACTGATTCAGCTGCAGTGGGATTCAGGGGACAGCCAGCTTCCCAAAGGCTGCTCCTATCCTTGCCACCACCATGAATAAAGCTTTACACAAAATTTAACTAACACAATGATAAAATCACAAGTCTAATCTTGCAACAGCTCCCACAACACCTGTGGCATGAGCTGGCAGTTACAAGTAGGAATTGTTTTGCTGCTGCTTTGTATTAAACTCCTGATTATGTGCACAGCCTAAACCTAACCCAGATGAAAAGCACAGCTCCCTGCTGCAGTCATGTGGCTGCTCTCCAATTTGGTGAGCTCCAAGCTGTGTAAATGGGACCCACACTGGGACAGAAACACATTAAGAAACAATAACTACACACACTAACACCTATTTTATATAAGACCAGGTCTGATCTTGGGTTGGAGGGAGTGTGGGAACAGCCTGGTTGAACAGGTCCCATCAGGTAATCAATGGAATAATCCTGCCCCAGTTTTGCCAAACCTACATAAACAACAGAAATGCAATTATGGTTTTGTAACAGGAGCTCAACACACTACTCTGACATGGTTATACAAGTAGTGTTTTACACAACACAAAAATTCATCAGCCACGTTTACATGTTGACAACTGCCTGATCATGCTGGAGCTGCTGTGCACTCTAGGAAGAGCTGGGCACCTATTCACATTGCCTACTTGAGAAGAGCATTGCTACCAGCCTGGGGGTGACTACCCAGCACAGCCCTGCACAGCAAGATGAGCCACATCAGAAAAAGCAGACCCAAGTCTGCCCAGCAGAAGACAGCCAGGTGTGGTTGTTGGCAAGGGTGTAAATCCATCCCATGGTTACACGCTGTTGGCACCAAGAATCACCTGGCTCACATCAGCTTTGTTCCATGTTTTGCACTGTCCTGACCAGATCTACAAAGAGGATCTCCCAAGAGAAGTGGCAGTAGCATCAATGCAGCTACTCCATCAGGTGGGTTATAGCTCTCTGTCTGAGAAATCCCCAAACAGTTCCCAGTGGTTATGGACACCTGCACACACCCAGGCACTCTGTCCTGCAAGGTACCCTGGATGCCAAGAGGTGCGCGACTGTCCTTTCTCAGGCAATTTAGAGGTGTGAAATGTGCCTGCACTTTCAAAACCCAACAGACCTGGTAACAGCACGGCTCTGGTTTGTGCTGCAGGCCAGAGGTTGCCAGTTCTCTTTGCTTAATAAGCAGCAGCAAGCACCACCCCCAGATGTACATACAAATAGGGGGAGGTGTTTGGTTTCTCGACCAACACTTGCATGTCTCAGTGTTACAGTTTAGAAGTCTCTGTAAGAGAGTCGTGACTGCTGTGTGTAACGCTGCTTCAGATGCTCCCTATGCAGTGTGACTGCCAGAGCTGTCCCTAAACACTGCACACAGCTGTGACTCATGATGTGTAACACAGCAAAAGATTTGTCCTGCAGTCAGGCACCTCCTATTGCAGCCAAGCTCACCTCATCACCTTCTCAAACTTCTGTTACAACGGCACTGGACTCAGCCTGGAGAATATTCTCTAGACCATCAATTCAGCAGTGAATTGCTCTCACACAGCCTGCTCTGCAAAATGGCTCAGGTTGCTACAAAATATCATGAAGTAGCAGGTTGTTTTGAGGTGTGACATTCATGTAACTAGCATTGTCTTGACACCTAGGTAAGTGAAAAGAGTGTTATGGCCAATCTCCGTGCTCCAAGGCAGCCCTCATTAAATCCAAATGTCTCTGCATCCGCAGTTTGGCTCTAGCCACAGTCAGCCCTCCTACGAGTACAGAAATTCCCATTCAGAAGATCTGAGGGTCTCCTACCTGAGGTTGCTGCATAAGAAGATCCAAGAGGCCCCCTCAGAAGACAAACTACCGTGTAAGTTGGTGACTTCCTTGCCTGCCCAGTTAGTAGTCAGCTAACAGGGTAGAGGTATGTACACCTCCTCCTGGGAGACCAGTTTAATTGCCAGGGTAACTCCAGTGACTCCAGGAAAGACACAGCACTGAAACCTAGACACCTGTTTATTTCTAAAATGATTTCACTACAGAAACTCAGGATACTAAAATATGAAAATTTGCTGAGTCTTTGAGCATTATTTCCTACCCCGAGGACAGGGATATGCATGCATGGTGAGGAAGGTAGCTGCATGCAGAGCAGCGAGCAGTTAATTCTTACTTTGGGAGCTTTCTTTTGTCCTGCACAAAGAACAAAGAGCAGTTAAATATTATTGCAGGCCTTCTGGGAACTTCTATGCAGTTTGTGGGCAAAAGCCTGTCAGAGACTAGCTAATACTAGCTAGTGCTACTACAGCCGGTACTGAGCTGTCAAAGCAGGAATGGGAGGAGCACTGAGGGATGGCACAAGAAACTCTAATTGCACAGCTCCAGCTGCAACTCAGTCCCTGACACACTGAACTACAACTGGAGTGCCAAAGGCTGAAGAAGCAACTCTGCAGAGCAAGCCCAGCTACAAAGGCTCTGACAGCCTGGAAGATGCTCTCTGGGTTATGTGATGTTTCCCCAGTGTGCTGGGGGCTGGAGAGGTGGGTAGGTGATGCCAGAGTGAAACTGTACCTGGCTCATGAAGAATAGCAGCTCTCTAACGGCAGCACAGCAATCAACTCGGAGGCTGGCAACAGCCAGAGTCCTCTGGCTCATCCTGCACTCAGCTGTGCAATAAAAATGAAATATTTTCAAAATATTCTTTGTATGAAACTGGTGCAGCTGTTGTGTGGATACTGTGCAAGAAAGGATAAGTGGTGTCTGCACAGAGCGCCTCTCACAGAGGTGGCATTGTGTGAAAACACTTGAGCACCACAAGGCTGGGCTGGAGGCAGTAAATTCCTTGTGAAACCCCTCAAGTACAGTGTAGGTGAAAGTACGGGAAAAGCTCAGACTCCCTTCCTCTAGGCTTTACCTGTTGCAACACCCAGGAGAGGCACAAAGACGGCACACATCAACACCTGGTTGCTTCCACCCAAACACTGGAAAAGCCACCTTAGAGGGGGTCGGAGCAGGATAGAGCAGGACGCAGCCCCTACGGGCACTCGGGGCTCTCCGCGGCAGCCGCTGTCAGGGCAGCTAATTAGCAACAAGACTTTGTTCTCCTCGGAAAATAATCGGGCTCAGTCTTCGACGGCAGGACGCCCCTCCCAGCCACCAGCGCTTAACAAAGCCCTAATTATGTAAGTATTATATAACCCGGCACACCTGCCCCCCCGCGCCGGCCGCGGCACCCGCGCCCGGCCGCGCTGCCCCCGGCATGGCGGACCCCGCGCCCGGCCGCTCCCCGGCCCTCTCCGGTCACCAGCAGCTGCCACTGCTGCCAGCACGACAGCCGGGACCAGCCTTTTGTCCGCCTGTCCACACAGGACACGGTTGTGGGAGCTCCGAAGGCAGGCATTGCGCCCTGGCCAAGCGGGCAGCCACGCCGTGAGCCGCGGGACGCGCAGCCCCAGCCCCCGGCTGGCCCCAGCGGAACGCAGCCCACTGACCACAGCAGTGACCGACTGCCGGCACCGCTCCCGCCCCAGCTCGCTGCCGGCTGCGATGCCTGGTGTCCTGCTGAGTCACAGCCACGCTACTGCCAGGCACAAAGGCTCTTCCGGGCTGAGCCTGCTCCCAGGGGAAGCTTCCCTCACCTGTCAAAAAGCACGTACATCTTCATTCCCGTTGCTGATTTATCTAGGAGTTAACCACCCCAGGTCTGTCGTTCATACCTGTCACTGGAACCAGACACACAGTCTGTCATGTTAGTATAACAAAGAGTGCTGCTTGAAGTCTGAGTAACATGTTTTTCATTTCTCTAAGTATCAGTAAAGCAATCACTCGCTGTGGGTTCAAGACACCTACGTGAAATCTGCTGGTGAGGGATGGCAGGCTGCCTCTGTCCTCAGTGCAGACCAGAGGATGGAGGGAAGAGATGAGCTCTAAAGAAAAGCCACCAGCACTGACTCTGTGGGCGAGAGCATGAGGAGGGAGCCAGACCATGAGCACACACAAGTCAAACCCATCCCCAGTCTCCTCTGGCAAGAAGTGAGCCCAGATAAATGGAAAACTTTAAAAGATAAATTACAAGGGAGCACTGCCCTTCTTTTTTCCTTCAGACATCTTTCAGCATATCAGTTGCTGATGAGGTTATGCTGCAGAATAAAACTCCTTTCCTGGCCTGAAGGAATCCTTCAGGAACAAAAGGCAGCAGAATTGAAGGGTAGGAGCAAGGAATACACCACCCAGAAACCAAAGGGAAAGGAAGCGGCCAAGAAGTGTCGAGAGGCAAACTGGAACATCAAACAGCCAACTTTGGTGACAGGCGATATATCTTCTAACCCTGGGATTATGCAAGCAGAACCAGGCCCCAAATACCCAAGAGATCTTGTTCTGGCTGGGCCTCAGTGCTGCGGACGCTGAGACCCGGGTTACATAAACACCAAAGAGCACTTATATAACTGTTGTATGGCACAGGCTCGCAGCCACTGGCACCCCATTGCCACTGGAGTGTGGGAGGTACCTGCTCTGGCACCCAGCCCCTCCAGGCCCTCCTCCCATTCCTGCACAAGCCCCTGAATGCAGCCCAGGTGAAGTGCCCGTCAGGTCGTCCTCCCTTTCGCAGGCACCACAGGCTCATGGTTCCTCTGGAGCACTGGGCAATCCCGTATCCATTTCCAGCTTAAAAGAGGGTTGTGAAATTTCAAATCAAACCTTTTCATAGTGCTTTGAGATGGGAACACATGGAGAGACACAGAACGCTGCTACCTGCCATCCCTCTTCTAGATATGGAATCAAAACTACTTTTTCCGATGAAAGTCCTCAAATCCAAACTGCTCCCTCCTGCTGTGTCCCCTCTCTTGCACAGACACTGTGGGCACTAGTGAAGACAGGGAAACAAAGACAGGAAGGCACCCACTGAGGTAGCAAGGGAGGCAAGGATCGGTCACATTTGTCCTTTAGCCAGGGGTGTGTGAGAGCAATGAGTTACATAAAGCTACTGCTCTGGAGTCAGGAAGTGTTTCAGGCTGAGTGCTGGGAAGTTTTCAACAAGCTGTGCGCAGGAGGGAACTGAAACCTCCCCTTTCTGGTTATCCCAGTTAACTAGTAACCCAGAATAGAGTTTTGTCAGCCAGATTACGAAAATTACCATGGGGATCTAAACCACAAGTAACCGGATTTATCCTTATTTATTTTCACAACACTTCAAAGCTTTTTAAAAAAAGAGAAATATGATCTAGCTTATTGAGGCGGCTAAATATTGATTTAGGTAACAAATTTCCCCTTTCCAGCTTCAGAAAATAGATGCATACGGGGGCTTGACATGTTCCAAGCACAGTGAATCCAGCTGGCTGCTACCATGACTCTTCTAGGGATAAATTTCAGGGACTAAGAAAAGAGGACGAGTAGGGGAGCAAGCATTCTGCATTATGCAATGATTACATAAGCATTAATTTACACTAGGTAGCTGGGAGTTGTAGCTTTATACCGGCATACCCTCAGAGCAATGAGAAATAATAAAGAAGGGATTATTGCTGCCACACACTTCCAAGGCCACCAAAATGGCAAACAAACAACAAGCACCAGCTGAACTTTAATCTCTGCCTCAAGCTCAACCATAGCTTTGCTCAGAACAAGGACAGAGAGAAGGCAGGTGACACTCACTCCTAATTTAAAAGAGCAGCATGGGAAATAATCCCAGCATAAGGCATCCTCCAGCATCTGAGTCCTCCTTTGTTGTTGCTCCTGATGGCAGTGGTATAAGGGAGGAGTGATTTCAAAATGATAATAGTGTCACTTGTACCCTAGTCAGTGTCGAAGGAGTACACAGGCATGATGAGCTCCTCACAGTATCCTGTGAAATGCCCTCCTCCTGTCCATCTTACAGAGGAAGAAACTAAAACAAAGAAATCAGGTGGTCATCAGTGCTGAGTAACTCAAGTTATTGGCTTCCTGTCCTATGCTCTAACCAACAATTCTCTTTCTTCTCCATAAATATAATTTCCTACTTGAAAAAAACAAAACACAGTTATGGATTTTTCTTAGAACTGTAACAAAGCACAGAACTTCACCTACATTCCTTTTTACTGCCTCAGATGCTAAAAAAATTTCAGAGGAATTTTTAAGGACTCTGTTTAATGAGAGAGGCATCACTTGGGAAAAAAATTCAAATTGTTGAGTTTGAGCCTGTGTGCTACCGCATTCCACTGGCACTTCTCCCATCAACTGCAGCCAGAAAAGTGACCGAGAGCACTGGAGAAAGTTAATAAGACCAGGATGAAAGACCAGGATGAAACACCATTGCTGAAAGAACAATCTGTTTCTAGTTTTCCTTTCCAAAATATTGGTGCTGCTAAAGGAGTTTGACAAAAGGCTGTAAAGTTGCTTGTGGCAATCAGACTCAACAAATTGAAGTCACAATGCCACAAAGATGTGTTCCCCCCCCCCCCCCCCCCCCCCCCCCAAAATACACAACACCCTAAAAACTAAGCACATTATAGCCTGGAAAGGAAACAGGAACCTGTTCCTTCAAAAGGTTGCTAAAATGACAATTACCTCTATGGTCAAGGAAGAAATATATGTGTATATCATAAGGAAACAGGGATTTTTACAAAAAAGACATTTTTCTTGCAGGATAACAGGGGGATAGGTAGTGTACTACAACAAACCTTGATTTACTAGCTGGTGGGTGCTACCATAAAATAATTAAAATCTGCTCTAACTTTCTAGCAACTTTTTAAAAATAAAAAAAGTATCACAGCATTGCATACACAGGTGCTACTTTGAAGACCCCAAAGAAGTGTTCAGGCACCTGGAGTGAGGAAAAACTGGATAAATCAGAGAGGAAAAGAAACATTGCTCATTGGTTGAAGTACAAAACCAGAGAAGAACACGATGTGTAAGTTCTGCACAGACTCACTCAGTGACCTTGTGCAGTTTATCATCTCTTTTGGGACAGGCAGGTTGTGCAGAAGTGTGATGGAGACACTCTTGGATTCACCAGCCAGAAAAGAACTTCAATATATCAGTTAAAAAGGCTCCCTCAAAGAGAGATTATTTTCTACTGCTAGAGACCTTGGTAGAGGCTGTAACAAACCTTGCCCCAGACTTTACAACTTGACAAGTACAAAGAGGAGTTAATTTGCACTTTTGCTCTCTTACTTTTGTACAAATACCTTTCCAACCAAAAATTTTGAAAGGCCTCTAACCTTGTATTCTGCCTCCATCTATGACCGACAGTCTCATTTCCAAAAGCATCTTTCCCTCCTGTCTTCTCTTTTTATACCTATTATCTAGACTAAGTTACATAAGCCACTTGTATCATCACCCAGATTCCTCATTTATCCAAACTCATTTTCTATTGTAATTCCTTTTTTTTCTCAGTTCACACTCTCCCAGAATTAGCTTCTTTGTCCTGCCACCACAACCAGAGAACTAAGATGGATTTTTTTTTCCCCCTAGAACTCCCTTTCCTACTAATAGGTAACAAATATTGCATGGCTTATTCCTATAAAAACTCCTCCTGACAACCACACTGCACTTCTGTAATAAAGCAGGATTCCAGAGCTGGAACTCCTGGGGACCATTTTTGATCAGTCTGTTAGGTTCATAGCATGACTTTGGAGGTATTTGCCACATGAACAAAGTGCAGGAAGCCTGGCATCACAAAGTACCTCACCTCAAAGTAAGAAGTTAAATTACAAATGTAGAAAGTTCTTCAAATCTGAACAAAGTTTTTTCTCCAACAGACAACATCGTCCCACCAGCAAAGTGGCAGCTATCCCCAAACTGTGAACTCTCATTAGGATTTCACCAGCATCTCCCATTTGATAGGGGGAAAAAGGGCCAAGTAGCTTTTAGTCTCTTAGGCACTAATTAGGGGATCTGGAGCAAGCACCAACAGCTCTGCCTGGTGCTCAGATTGTTGTCCGGTCAGCAAGTCACCAAACATTTCACTGACAAAAGAAGCTCTCAAAACTCTTATCAAGTAGGATGTTGCAGAGAAAGTATCCACATGAAGTCAAAGGGGGTGGGGGAGAGGACAGTGGATATAAAATGATACTGCTATTAACAACTGCCTCCTCTCTTGGAAAAAAGAACTTTCGCAGCATTACAACACAACAGCAGCAGAAACAATAACAGCCAGACCCAAAATGTCACATCATCAAAGGCTTCAGAATTATAGGCACAAAGGAAGAGTGAGCTTCCTTCTCATGCCCCCTCCATCAGGCCAACAGGCATTGCAAGGCTCTGAAATCTCAACCTCTTCCATCCCTGCCTGGTAAAGAGCACATTAAAATCTGAGACCTACAGAAGAGCCTTGGTTCCTGATGACTTTTACCAGCCACTGAGTGGGGTGCTCCAGCCCAGGGGTGGGAAAATGAATGGCCCGTAACAGGAAAGCAAGAGGAAAAAGAAAACAAGGGAGAAAAAGAAAGAAAAGTCCCTCCACAAAATCCCCCACCTGTGTCCTACCTGGAAACTGCTGAGACTCATCCAAGAGTAGCATGCTGCACAGTGCACCCTTTGCCTGCACACTTGTTCAACGTGGCTGCACACTCTCAGCTCTTCTGCTATTCTTGTCTCAGGGTCTTCAGGACAAAAGTTTCCAGTCACTCCTGACAACTCCTTATCTCTGCCCACAGCACAGCGAGCACTAAATCCACTCTCACTGGCTGTTCAGTTCGCAGGCGGGAAAAGACTCCTGATAAAACAGTCCAGGGTACAGGCAGGGAAACCTGCACTTAAAGTTTCTGAAAATAACTTTGGTAAATAGCTCCTAGTGCTTGAATCCACCCAGCTGGTGTGATGAGAAGCAGTACGTATATATCCTCCCAGCACCCAGCTGAGACGGACCAGGGTCACCGTTATATAACTAGTTAAATATGCCTCGTGTTCAGCCTAAATAAAAATTGTCACTATCTCCTCCCCTGCTTGGAGAGTCAAACAACACAGCCCTGCCCGAGCCCTGCTGCTCCACTGGGGACCGATGCCTGGAGCTGTGCTGCCGGGACGGTTTGGCTTCCGTACGCGCTCCCGATCAGCGGGAGCAAGCTCAGTATGCCTGGGAAAAGAGTTTCAGAAGAGAGAAGAGGAGCAGGGAGGCTGAGTGGGTGTGTACAGGGGAGGTCTCTCTCCTCTGGAGCAGCAGTGCTGCACGCCGTACGGATCAGATCCCATTCACTCAGCCTGTGATCCAGTTCAACTAGTGGCAGAGACCAAGACTGAGAATAAAATAAAAATCCTTACATAACCACTCAGGCTCCGGTGGGGCCCCGTGCAAGGGGAATCCCAACAGACAACAGGACGCTCAGAGCAGGGGACGCGGGACCGCAACTCTGCTTCTGAGTTTCACTGGTGAGTGGGAAGGAAATGCAAAAAGGAGTACAGCCTTTCTGGCTTTGAAAACAATTGTGATTTTATGAGCTATTTGCATGATGATGTCTAATTTGCAAGAAACCTGGACAGGAGACTAAAACTTGAGCAATTTGATGGAGCTGGTAACCTGTTTGCACAATAACAGGTGAAAGAGCATCCTATTCGCTTGGTTAAACCAGCAGCTTGTAGACCACTGCAAGTTTCTAAGTTTTCAGGAAAGATCTGGTCAGAATTTGTGGAGTGAGAGATAACTTTGAGTCATCCCAGTCATTCACCTGCATCAGGACAGGCACAAGAGAGAATAAATAAATGCAGAATAAGTCCTTTAAAGCTGTAGCTGAACCCCTAAAGGCTATCCATCCTGCCTGACCTTCTTCAGTGTTGCAGAGACTTTATCCACACCCAGTTTCCTTCACAGGCATGTCTAATGCCAGTAATAAACAGCAAACCTGGGCTGAGAGACACATAATGAAATTAGCGCTCTGGTGGTGAGCATTTGTCCATGTAACACAGTCAGCTGCTTATTGAAACAACTGGTGAGGGAGCTGTGGGAACACAAGGAACCCAAAGCAGGCGGTGTCCGAACAGCCCTCACACAGACCTGCAGGACTCCAGGACAATGAGCTGCACTCACAACAGCAAAAGCTGATCGAAAGGTCTGCAAGCACAGCCAGGGCAGAGCCCAGCTCCCCTTTGTGTGACTCCAGCCATTTTTAATTGACCTTTCATTTGAGAGGGTAGCAGGGCACTGAGAATGCTCGCTGCCATCAAAACACCCTCAGTGCTTCAGGGTACATCACAACTTTGAAACAAACCCAATATGCTTTTCATAGCTAGAGCTATATACATTTAACAAAAAAAAAAAAAAAAAGAAAAAGGAAAAGAAAAAAAAAAGAACTGTATTACAATTAAGACCCTCAGTAACAGGACAGCCTTTCACCTATGTCACAGATTCAAACAGCCTGGCTGGCACACAATGTTTATCAAGGGGGAAAAGAGGGACAAATGTATTAAAGAAGTGCATTGCCAAGGATCTTGTAACAGGCCTTATAAGGACTTTGTACGGTTGGAATAAATAAGCAAACATGACCTCAGCATCTGACCTAACAGATTTATGAATCTGGAAAGCAAGATATAAAAACAAGTACTGGGTACATACAACCGGGTATTTGCAAAGCATGCAGTACTGATTTTGGCTGGGAGAGAGTTAATTCTTTTCTTAGCAGCTAGTATGGGGCTAGGCTTTGGATTTATGTTGAAAATAGTGTTGATAATAGAGGTGTTTTTGCTATTGGTGAGCAGGGCTAACAAAGAGTCAAGGCCTTTTCTACTTCTGACACTGCCCCACCAGTGAGGAAGCTGGGGGTGCACAAGGAGTGAGGAGGGGACACAGCTGGGACAGCTGACCCCAACTGGCCCCAGGGATATCCCAGACCATATGGTGTCATGCTCAGCATATAGAGCTGGGGAAAGGAAGAGGAGAGGGGGGATATCCAGAGCGATGGTGTTTGTCTTCCCAAGTCACTGTTACTATGATGAGCCCTGCTTTCTTGGGGACCGCTGAACACTTGCCCATGGGAAGGAGTTGATTAATTCTTTACTCTGCTTTGCTGTCTAACTATCTTTATCTCAGCCCACGAGCTTTGTCACTTTTACCCTTGCAATTCTCTTCCCCATCCCACTAGGGGATAGTGAGTGGCTGTGTGGGGCTGAGCTGCTAGGGTTAAATCACAACACATCCATATTACAGCAGTCAAGCCTGAGAAAAATGGAAGTTCAGTATACTGGGGGAAACAGGAATTCCCTGTCCTTCTGCAACACAGCAATAAAAAGGGAATTCTTCCCTTTAGCATGCAAAATGGAGAAGCAATTTTTCTAGCTCTTCTACTCACAACAGCCTGCTGGTGAGGCCACAACTGTTGGCCAGGATAAATACATATTCACACTAAGAATTAGATCTGCCTGAAACAGTCAGTTTATAAAATGATCTCCTCATGGAAGGTAATCTTGTTACAGATAAGTCCATTTACTGAATAGCTTTTCCATGAGGCCAGTCTTACCAGTAAGGAACAAGGTTCTCCCTCCCCTATGGGGTCTGAAATCTTACCCAGCTGTCACACCTCACCTTCTTCCTCTCAAATCACAAGCTCTTAGCAATTATACAAACTCTGCTATACATCACAAGAGGTTTCTCAAAAAGTTTTTGTCACCTGAGGGATTCCCTTCCTAACAACCTAGGGGATTATCTGTTAAAAAAAACCCAAACACACTATGAAGTTTGTATTTTCATAGAACATTAAGATAAAGGTCCTTCAGAACAGGTTTTTTATTTGGCTGACAAGTGTTTCCAGCAGCAATGTCAGCATCCCTTAACACTGCAAATTCACAAGCATTAGAACTCAAACCTGTCTATACCGATAAGAAACTTGACCATAAAGTGTTTCAGGACATTACTTCCTCCATACAGCACAGAACATTATCAAACTGAAGTCAGTTAAACTAAATAAATTTCAACAAAATGTCCAAAACATGCATTCCCTTCAAGGTGGAACAGCTCCTATCCCAGCCCCATGCCTGCTGTCCACCTTGAACCCCTCAGTCCCTGCTCCACAGGCTGAACAGCAACATGACCTGATCCAAGCACAGCAAGGACAGCACCAGAAGAAGCATCCTGCTGCTCCTGGTCCCTGCAAGCTGGGGTGGTTCCCTTCTCTCTGGGCTGTTCATCCTCATCACCACCCCATAAAGCAGAAGAGACCTTCCTTGCCCACTCTCAACTGCTCCAGGATGGCTGCACAGTCCCTTCCCCACCCCATGGCTTTCTCCCAGCCCTGCTCCACATCCAGCACTCCTTCTGCACACCCCACTGACCTCCACTGTGCAGGGAAGCTGCCTACTAACACAAATTGTTTGCAAATTACTGAACACAACTAGGCTTGACAGCCACATTTCACTCTTGATTAGCACCTGCTAGTAGCACATACACATCATTAAGGCCACTTTCCCTGTCCTAGTTTCCATGTTGTTTTAGCAACACAGAAAACACACAAGAATCCCAGGTTTGAGTTGGACACAGTATAAGGTGTTGTTTATCCACCCAGAACTGTTCAGACAGACTCACACTTGGACTCCACAACACTCTGTGTTGGCAACTGAGTATTGCTGGGCTTTGAGAATTGTTTGCTTTTTAAACAAACACTGCACTGCAAATAAAAATTCTTTCTGATAAGATCTAAACCAACCATGGAAAACCAGAGTTTTCCCATTGACTTTAGTGAGTTTCAGACTGAACCATAAGGCATAAAATTTGATAAATCTGTTTTTTCTCATTTTATTTTATTCATATAAATCTTGGTGTATTTTCTTTCCCAAACTCATCTAAATCATAATTGGGGGGAGGTTGGGAAGTTGTACATAATGTAACAAAAATCTAATTGCACAAAATACAGGAAGTGACACAATGCAGTGCCTCTTGCAAATGCTTTTCACACTGGCACCGTGGCAAAACACACTGCTTGAGATTCCAAGGCTTTCAAAGGTTGTTTAAATGTACCAAAGAAAATAAGCTGTTACTAGACAAGATGTAATGATTTAAAGTTGAAGAATTTATACCATAGATATTTATCATCATTCTAATCAAAATTAAATCCATTCAGTTATAATCCCAGTTACATTCAAGAAACTGATTCCTCATTTCTGTAACTTGCTAAATTTCTCTGCTGCTGTAGATGACACAACATATTTGTGCACCACTGAAGAGTTTTTTGGTACAACTTTAATTTCATTCTATTCATTGTCAGCTATGTGCAAATTTGACATAAATCAAGCTGAGTATACAAAAGTATCACTTTTAAATCATTTCTAACCGTTCAAGTATTTAAATATTTTACATAGATGAGGATTATCTGCAGATGTTTTAATTGCAAAATTTGTTTTGACAGAGATTTAAACTAGAAGTTTCTGTTCACCTAGCCCAAAAAGATTTTATCTTGTAGCTTTCTCCTGTCTCATTCCTATTTGCATATTTGCAAGTGAAAATAAAGTCCTCTGACTCCTACTTAGAATTTTTTTGAGGCTGAGTCAGTGAACTGCATATTGAAGAAAATGTGAACAAGACATTTTAAACATCTGCAGTGCAAAATGCTGTTAATAAAAAAATACTTCGATCCAAACAATGAACCAGACACTTCCAAAAGTTCCATGTTGCAGTTTCTCTAAAGTCTAAGCAAGAAGTTAAAAAGATAAAGGAAATAACTGTGATGTGATATTGTGTTTTAAAATCTGTAGAATACTTCTAATTTAATGAAAACACTTCCTCATCTCCTTCCACATGTTCATTATTTAATATTACACTTATATAACATATTTTATTTAACCAGTCATTAAAACCAACACAACACCATATAAATTAGGGGAAAATGAAATTAATGAGCCCTTGCATGTTTTTAAACTCAGATGAAAACCAAAGAAGTTTCACCCAGTACATTTGAACATAAAAGGGGTGCTGCCTAAAATGTAAACCAGAGGATTTTCACTTTGGCTTCTTCACACTCATGAGGTGAACTTGGCAAAGCGACTTTGCCCCTCCTTACCTGTTCAAGAGGGAAAATACCACACTACAAATTTGCTAATTAGTTTCCATATGATTTCATCACTGTTACAGCAGTTGCAGCTGAGGGAATACAGTACCCATTAGCAATGGCAAGGTGTGGTACAAAGCTGACAATCTGAAATGTACATGGGGGAAAACGACACCAAACAGGACAGGAGCAAGTGGGACTGTCCTTTGTTAGAGATTCTCTGGCATTATGACAAGAAAAATGCAAGTTTTTGGCCAATAAAGCACAACCTCTATATCCTGCAGAGCTTATCAGAAAAGCAGGAAGACAACTTGGGGCAATTCTTTGTTCAGCTAATAACTGCTGACCCTGCTCCCCACACCTTCATGCTGATCTCACATTTGTGACAGCTTTAAGAGAAGAGATAAAATATAGATAAAAAAACATTTGAGAAATTCCATAGACATAAATATAAAAAATGCAGAGCCACGAACGTGGGCTGCTCCTGAACTGCATAGAAATATTTCTATTTTGTATTCCATCATACGCAATAGATCAAAGGGAAGGAGGGAGAAAAGAGGGGGGGAAGCGTAGCTGGTTATAACAGCACATCATTTCACGAGATCTGCCAGTCCCTGCGCCCAATTGGCGGCTCTGAAGGAAGCAGAGCTCTGGCGTCATCACCTCCTTTTAAAGAAGTAAAGCTAGTCATTACTCCAGGTTATATAACACTCAGACTATGCCAGACTTTGTGCCACCCTCTCAAAAAGGAAGCCGCTGTCAGAGAGCCTGGGAGGCGGGCAGGGGAGTCACCGACGTTTTCTTTCGGAGCTTCCCCCTGCTCGGGATAAGCCGCGGGAAGAGTCCCCGCGTTCGGACAGAGCGACCGACCCGCGACATCGGCACTCCGAAATCCCCTGCGCAGGGGGCTGGGGGACAGCACTCCTCAGGATCTCATCCTGCCTTCCCACAGCAGCCCCCAGGCCACACCTCACCCTGCTGAGAATAACCCAGTTCACGGGGTTAGTTAGAGCGCTGGAATCAGCCAGTAAAGCCCCCGAAGGCCAGGCACCGCTCCTCCCCGTTCCTCCCCGATTCACTGGCAAACAGCCCATAGGGAAGGCACCTCTGCCGCCCTCCCGCCAGCCAAACTGCCCCACCGCAGCAGAGCGCCCGGGCAGGCAATCTGCAGCTTCGGAATCGGCAGGAGGGGAGAGAACAAAGCATCCAGTAACTGGCTGCTCCCAGAAAAGCACTCAAGAGAATTTTTCTTTAACATCACCATTTAGTGAGTCCAGTAAATTGAGTTCAAAGCAAGTTGGGTGCCGCAGGGTCCACACAAGGTGCTGGGGACAGGGACCCTCGCTGGCTGGGCAGGGCCAAGCCCCTCAGACTGCACACACAAACATCATTTTGCTCTGACACACACACTGTGCTCCCAGGAAACTGCCAGGATAAAAACAATGGGCAAAATCTGCAGCCTTTTGTAATTGAAGCAAAATTCCCAGAGAAATCCGTGGGGCTTTTACCTAAATGAGAGGCAAACCTCCTCTTCTTCAGTATTACTCAGTAACTAGGTCTGCTAAAACTGTGAATGCTACCATTCCATCTCCTTCTACCTTTGCTAAGTGCATCTTTTGTATTTTATTCAGCTGGGTTGTGGAAACATAGAAGCTAGCAAGCGCCTAATTTTTGGGTCTTAGGAAACCAGTCCAAGTCTTGAAGGTAAGGCTTGTGGACACAGAGAGTGTATACTGAACAGACACAAAGCCCTTATCACTTTCAGGAACTGAGAGAACAAAACTCCCTCAGCTTCTTAGTTCTAGTACATCACCAGAGAAATGCATCCACTATCTGCAATTGGATGCATATTTACAGAGTTACCCACAACCGTGTGAGGCTGAGCCCCACACTCTGCACCTATAGAATAAAGTACATTTAAACACTCTGATCCATAAGGATAATTTTCTAATGTAAGGCAATGCAGTTTGCTATGACAGTTTGATTAAGTTTAAACACATGTCAATAGGCAGGATATAAGTTGACAAGTAAATTCTCTTACAGGTAGTGATTGATTTTGTACCCCTTATGATACCACACAAGCCATCCTCTTTGCAAGCAATTATTGGCTTGGACGAAAGTCTACATGAAGTTACTAGAAGCATGAAAACCTGTCTGGCTTGTAAGGATCATCAAAGTGCACAGTGGTACATGAAAGTTCAGATATGGCTCTTTACTAAGACCAGAGCCATTGTATAGGCAACAAACCTTGACTGGAGCAGAGGCTTGTTTACCCCAGGATATGCCCTCCCAGCTTCCTTGGAGATAGTACTGGTGGGCTCTAGAGAGAGCTGCATCCAGCCACAAGTAACCAAAACAAAAGAATCTATATAGGGAAGTCCATCAAGAAGGAAAAAGTGAGATTATGTCAATCACCACTCTTCATTTTTCCCAAGAAATTCACCTAATGCACTGCAAACATCCACTTGTAGATTTAAGTGCAGGATTATAACTTGTGGGGACTCACCTCTCTGGCATAGGTACATACAGAACACAGAGGAGTTTACAGTTAAAGCCTCCTCATGATTGTCTTCAGTGCTTTTCTAGACTTAGCAAAGTCCTGACTTCTGTTTGTTTCCATATCTTTTGCTCCAACTCATCTATTTCAAACAACAAAAAGACCCCACTCTCCACTCCAAGCTTACTCTGATGGGTTTGTGCCTTTCCTTAGCCCCAGCACCTGCCTCCAGCTAAACGAGGACAGGAGATCAAAGCACAAGTCACCAGTCTGAGGCAGGAAGCATGCAGTAACCAAGGCCACTGTGCCACACACTGCAGCAGATGGAAGCAGGGTTCCTCAAAGAGCGGTTCTGTTCTCTGAGGCTGCCTTGACCTTGGGATGCCCATCTGCCCTTGGTGCCACCTGGAGACACAGCTGTGAAAGGCTGCCCTCTAAAAGGAGTGGAGAGATTAATGCAGTAAGTACCTAATTGCTCCTCCTCTTCTTAAGGAATAAATTAAATTTTCTAGCAGATAGGAAGGACAACTTAAAACCAGTGTTTCCTTAAAGAAAATGCTGTGCAGTCCGGTCAAAAGTAGAAGGCAAAAGGTTTCAGGTTGTTAGAACAAATCTCCATTTACTAACACAAGCATGATCATTCATTTCAGGTAAAAAGTGCAGGGAAATTACTTTCTAATAGCAGTTTCTTTTTTCTCCTCCTTTTTATCTCCAGCATGATGGGCCTTTCTAAATCTGGATATAAAATGATAAATGATACCATTCAGCAAGATAAGAAACTGCCTCCATACTCTTCCTCTGCCTCTCTTTCAGTTTCATACAGGTAAGTATAACATGACCTAATTTATAAGAATAACCACAGTCAAAAAGCAAAAATGCACATATTTGAGGAGGAGGAGCCTACAAAATGAACAGATTTATACCAAAGACTTTCCTCTCTTCCCCTGTAAGGACAGAAAGCTGCTCTGTTCCCAACCACACACATCCAGCTGGGGACTCCCACACACCCCAGTTTTGTTTTGTTCCAGCACTTTGTTGGGGAGAAAAAAGATAGAATGCTTTGGGGTGGGAAGCACATGAATAACACCATCTCCAAAACGAGCAGCAGATCTCTCTACCTTAAGGATGCATTCATGTATCATTCAAAGAAGTATTAACCCACACTTCCACATGATTTTAAAAACAGATTTCCAAAATAACTTCAGCTTTAATAACTCCAGGTGCTAATGAACTTTCTAGTAAGTATGGTATTTACCACTCATTTTTCCCATTAGATTAGACAAAGAATTTGCCCAGGCAGCTACAAATTGATTTCCCTTTCAATGTAATTGCACCCTATAATAATGACCCACACAGAGCCACAGAGGAACATCATATTAAACAAAATCCATACTTGCTATAATTTCATGCCAACATATTTTCCCTCAACAACCAAGTGAAAATCATAGGAAAAGCTGATCAAGGAGGACCCCTTTAAATGAACAGACTTTCCTCTAGTGAGGGCTTAAGGTAAGCAAGAATCTTTTCAAGCTTGGATCAGCAGTGGGTGCCCTCTGAAGTCAAGAGCTCCTGCCTTGGTATCAAGGGGAGAAGTCCAAAACTGTGAGTACCAGGTGACAGCTCAAGTTCAAGCAAAAGCAGCCACTGAAATACACTTTGGAGCATGCTGCAGAAAGGAAAGGTGGCTCTGTTTGAGCTATCAAATGTCACAAGCAGGGTGAGTAGTTTTAAGAGGCTAGGGTGAGAAAAAGGGTCTCTCTTCCCCCTCATTCACCTCATGTGCCAATCTCTCAGATGTTCTGAAATTTCCCGATGCCCTCACCCTACCAAGGAGCTGCAGTGCAAAACATCACTGCACCCATGTGTCCTCCTCTCCTGGACTTGCTATTCTGCACCACCAAGCAACTGTGCTTCTCATTCACTCCTCTCTAAGAGTCTGTATGTCCACAAAACCCCACGGAAACCAGTCTTGGTTTGCTCCAGCACTTTGCCAGGGAGTAGGAGGAACAGTAGGAGTCTGAGCTGGGAAGAGAGAGTTCCTCCAGTTCTCCAGTAGTCAAACAGAGATGCCACAGCGCTCGCACATTCCCAGCCCTGGAACGTGGGGAAAGAAAGAGGGGACAGGAAAGGAGAAAAAGTGCAGAACACAGGGCAGGAGACAAGGTCAACTCCATGGAGTTTGTCTTATCACAGCAGTATCACCTAATATGTTATTATTTGGTGTTGCCTGGTATCTCTGTACTATAAGAACTGCAGCACTACTGTAGTAGTGGAAAATTGTTCACCAGTATACCCTAAAAGCACAGATTCCAACCCCTGTCTGCTGTACCATGCACCCTGTAATGCAAACACAACTAGGAGCCTTTGAGGACAAGGTCTGAATGCTTGTGCTCATTAAGACATCTTTGAGAGAACTGAACAACCACTTCTACCCCAAACTGTACTTTAAAAAAGTGTTTAACCCATATACTCAGAGGGAAGAAAACAAGCAACTTGCCATCACTATTAATAGCAGAATTACAGCAATACATATGAATAAGAGATAATGAATTCCAGAGACATCAGTCAGAATAATCCAGAGACATTCCCAAAGTGAAAAAATAGAACAGTACAGTGGGATTCATTCAAACACTCAACAGCTTTCCTTGGGAAAGCTCTGAGGTATAAACGGTCCACACATTTGAAATGATCTGTAAAATCCATATTGGAGATTTGTTTCCTCTTTGCTCAAATTAGCTTTTATTCCTATGGAGTCCTACACAGCCCTGAGCAACAACCAGGATCAGAGAAAAAGTGCAGTACTTGAAACAGCCCTTTATCTCTACAGTCATCAGTACATCACATTTCTAGTGAAAACGATTTAGGGAGTTAACAAAAAAAGTTTCTAGCAGTCACGCATTGCTATCACAAACTCAAACATGATAAAACAGGTGCTGCAACCCACAAGTGATGAAAAAACAGATGAAGTGGGCAGGGATGACAAGGCTGGAAAAGCAGTGGCAGCCTCTGGTTAGGACTGAAGCGTGCTGCTGGGCTGGGTGTGCAGTCTGGCAGCCAGGGAAGGGGCTGTAAGCGTCAGAATAGGTATGCTCTGGAAGGAGCATTCTAGAGAAAATAAAAGACTAAAGCTGGAAAAGTTCCATGAAGCCCAGGTTCATTAACTGGCCACCACTGAAGAAATGGATAAAGGATGTAAGCCATGTGGTTATTAGCTTTCAGTTACTGAGAAATATTCAGAAAACCAGCTTTTCAGGCTCTTTTGATTCCTTGAGGGCAGGGGCAAAGGTTGAAGAGCTGTGTTCTTCAACACTGAAAGCCTGTATCAAACAAGTACAATCTAACTCGAGACCACCTATAGGACAGTCTATACTAAGTGCAAACAAAACTGAGAAGAAATGAGAAAAATGCACCAAAACTGAAGACAGCACTAAAGTACCAGAATGTATAAAGAACTCCTAGAAGACTATGAAACTGAAACTACACACAAGGATAAACTCCACATACAACATGTATCAGAAAGACAAAAGCAGGTTAAACATGCAAAAACAGGTTAAACAAGTCACTGCTAAGTCTGAGATGATATCATCAAACACCACCAAGTGTGGATAACATTACCTTAACACTGGAAAGTTCTTAAGTTATTTGAGCTACCATCAATACATGGAAATCCTAAACAAAGCCACTAGTTTGCAAACAAACAGTAAAAATGTTACTTTTCTAATTGATATAATCACTATTATTTAAAACAAGTAATCAGTTTCCTCTTGGATAAAATGTTTATGCAGCCTGTCAGCCTTCCAAGAAATAGCTTTGAAAGATTAATAATCATCTAAAGCTTGTTGTGCTAGAAATATGCATGAGCCCATCCTCAAGGGAAAGATCCCCCCAGGATCCCCAGTGGGATCAGAACAACCACAATACCAGGAGGGGAGGAGAACAGCACAGCTGGGAATAGGGAGAACAAAGTTTTAACAGAAATTATTAAAATTAAGCTTTTTAAAAGCTTCATAATATAAACATTAGAGCACTGCATCCCTTCTTATGAATAAAACTGTCTGTTCCAAATATGATATTTATGAATGAGGTTAGTCTACAAAGCCATGGGACTGCAAACATCAGATGAGCACAATAAAATGAACCTCTTCATTCTGAAGTTGGTTAGATTTCATAGGCTAAAGAGCAGGAGATCTAAGGTGATACAGATGCCAAATGACATTTTGGAGGCAATATGTAGCTGTAAGGAGATATCAGGAAAAGCAGACTGGACACCTCCACAAAAGATAATAATTATACATCTAAGCACTCAGAAAGCATGCTGATATTGTGGCAGACAGAATTAAAGCTGAACAATCTGAAACCTCAGAGGCAATCTAGCTTTGCTCAGCTCATGGAAGGGAGTTTTCCCTTGTACCTAATGAATAAACATAAAAATACTTTATGTTAGTTTCATGTAAATTCTTTTTACTGTTCCTTGTTATTTTCTACATTTTTTAAAATTTATTTTTAATTAGTCATTACAAAAATATAAAACATAGACATGTTTCTAGTGTTTTAACATAAAATAAATTGCTGTCATTAGCAGCTCACAATGTTCTGTATACCTATATTGATCTTGTTTGCTTTGGAAAGAAAAATCCTGACAAACAACTGTGAGTATCCACTCGCAATAATATAGATGTAGATGATAAAGTACATAAGTCTATGATAATAGACTAGTGGAATAGTGGGAATGACCCATTTGGACATGACATACACACACTCCCTTCTGTTAGCAGAAGTTTGGAACAAATGTCACACTTCCTCCTGCTCCCCTGCTGCAGGGTCCTGTGAACAAAGTGACATCATCATCATCATCACCAGTCTGAGACAGAGTAACTGTGACCTTGTAACTCTTCTCTGTGTTGATATTGGGAATTCCCTTGTTTCTTACCTGAACTAACACTTCCATTTCTGCCACTTTCTCATTAGAAAAAAGCATTATGAGAATAAAAAAAAAGAGGAATGCATTCGTTTTTGTGTAAACATTTTTATAAAAGCATTTAAAATCAAAACAGCATCTTCAAATAGCACATGGCTGAAAGAATATAACAACAAAACAAACAACACTTGAGGACAACAATTTATTTTGAAGCCAAAAATTTTTTAGTAACTAGAAGAAGAGAGAAGCATCTGTTTTTAACACATTCTATGCTAAGAAAAGGAAGACTACTCTCAGTTGGTTTAGGTAGGTATATTCAAATACCTGCATACCCTTTGAAGTTATTAAAAATTGCAATTTTAAAGGAAGCAAATAGAGCATCCCCTTAGGCTCTGGCTACAGTGTTGGGACACAACGAGTTTGATGGTAAATTCAGCATGGGGAATTCCCACCTGAGCTCTACATTCCTGTCTCTGTGCCCTAGAACATCAGCCCTTCTGGACCAACAAACATTTCTAGGATCATGCTGTGACCCAGAACAGTTACCTAGTAACACTCAAATGTAACCTGCACAGCACAAGCCCACAAACACCTGCATTAGCCCTGATCTGAACTGCTCCTCTCCTGAAGAAGAGAGTAGGGCAGGTGGAACTAGGTGAGGATAGAAGGTGCCAGCTTACTTAGCACTTCCATCTTTCATCTTGTAACACAAAGGAGAACCCAACCTGTATCCTGGCAACATTTTTCAGCTGTTAAAGATGATTACTGTGAATGAGCAATAATTGTCCATAGCATCCATCAAATTGTTTATGTATGGGACAAGCCAATGACATAAATATATTTATTGTCACCACATCCTTTAAATAATACAAGTAATTGCAAATCGACTTGTTTACTTCTTTATATAATTGCTTTCCCTAAATTTGAAGATATTTTTAAAATTCTATCCTCCTTGCAATTTATACTTGTGGCTTGTTTTCATGATGGAAATTTTTTTGGCCAGGAGACCATATTTAACATACATTAAATACCTATTAAAACTAAACAGCCACATAAGGCCTTCTCCCTACCAACAGCTGGACAAATCCCAACCCTTACACAATCTCCCAAGGGGTGACAGCCAGTGTTCTATAACAATGTATTGATGCCTCAGGTTTTAGCTTTTATAGTTTTCAGATTCTGTACTGCTTTAGTGTGTAGTTCCGAGCTTCATATTAAGGGATGGTAAGCTCTCTTCACAGAGTAGCTGGACAAAACAATTCTTCTCCTAGCTTGGGACCAAGGACTACCACCCAAATTTCAGGCCCAAGAGCATAAACAACGTGGACTGAAGAGAGAAAAACAAGGATGGGACTCCATAACCTAAAGCTGTAACTGGACAATTAACTGCAATACGCAAATGGAGCAGAACTTAGAAAAGTGAGAGACCCTGTGCCCAGTCGTGCATTTTGGGACCATTTTGGTTCATCATGGGTATAGCCCTGGCTGGGCTCTTGTGCTGCCCAAGGTGGATCCATTGAGGCCTTTGAATAAATCCCCCTTTTATTCTTTAACTCTGTACTAGGTCAGCCTTCACAAGGCATCAGTATATTCCCAACCCCATTCACTCACCACTTTCATCAAGTAAGTCCTCCTCGTCATCCCCATCATTGTCCTCCTCCATCGCCTCCTCCTCATCTTCCTCCTCCTCCTCTTCCATATCCTCCTGCTCCAAGTCCGGGTCCAGGTCCGGATCACTCCCTGAGATTGACTCGTCTGACATGATTCCCAGTGGTGCTCCTTGTGCATTACCTGCTCATGTTCTACCGTGAGGCAGCCCTGCAAGGACACCAAAGAGGAACGTGAGCCCAGCAAATCCCAACCTTTGAGCCTCAAGGCTCAACATCACAGCAGCATTACTGCACATAAAAAACCAAATCAGCCTTTTAAATAACAGACTTAGATATCAGACAAAGCACAAAACCCTGCAGAGAAAACAGATGCCACAAGAAATGGATCATAACGATACAGGCCCAGCATTGAAGAATCTCCATCTCTTCATTGTTGTCCCTGACATGCACACAGCAATCTCCTGCTGGAAGATTCCTGGTATCAATGCCTGATTATTCAGAGATGCAAAAATTAATAAATTATGTGAATGATTTCAGAACACTACCATCCAAAAAGGAAGCATACAAAAAAGGATCAGTGTCAGCATCCCCTCTGGTTACCTGTTACCCTGGTCTCTGCAAACACCATCACAGTGAGCAGATGAAGCTCAGAGACAGAAAGCCCCTCCTGCCTCAGCTGTACCCCCTGCAGAGGTCACCCACCTCCTCATCACAGCCTGGCTGAAGTCTCTGATCCAGCCACACAACAAAAACACTGTTACCTTCATAGTTCAGGCAGAAAACAAAGATCCAGTTGTAAAGGTTGAACTCCCATTGTAAAACAGGGCAGGAAGAAAAGTAAACACAAAGAAAGAATGGATCAGACAAAATTTGCATTTCCTTTCTCTCAAGGACAAGAACTGGGGCTGGCTGTGCATAACTTCTCTGTTACATCACTCCAGTGCATTACAGCAGAAATTGTGGTAGAACACAAAAATAAAGCCTCAAGAGAGGACCAGGGCAACCACAAAGTCACCAGTTTATCTGTTCAGATCATGCACTGTCACTTCTGGTCAGTGATGGGTACTCCTGAGCACTCCTCTTCCATACACACAGAATGATCCTAGAGGAGCTGTGTAATATGGATGGAAAGAAACACAACTACAAAAGGAAAATAAAGAAGGCATCTTGATCTTAAGGAACATAAGCAAAGGATGTATTCAAAGATCAAGCTGCAGAAGAATTACTACCCACACATTCTCCAAAACCTTTAAAGAAAGATGAAGAAAACATTTCCTCATCACTCACTTCCCACTGCCCCCTACTTATACCACACTTCCACTGTAAACTATAAAATGTTTGAGAACTAATCAGCCACTTAAAAACAAAAAAGAAAAAATCTAAACCCCAAACTTCTAAGCAGATAAGGCAGTTCAAATACACTTAAAATTTCATTCCATTTAACACTTAAATTTCATTTTAAGCTGTGTTTCAGCAGTTACCAGATTAACTCTTGGCTTTGGAACGGGAAGCCTTTCACCACTCAGTCCCAGGAGCTCTTTACCACCAGGCAGAGACAACTGAAGCCCCTCCACTAGTACACGTGTCACACAGAATAAGTTGGCCTGGTCAAGCAGATGGCAGAAAACGCCAAAACTGGAATTAGCTCAAGTGGAACTGTGCCAGTTTACACAAGCCAAAGATATTA
This sequence comes from Fringilla coelebs, assembly GCF_963513975.1. Taxonomy (NCBI): domain Eukaryota; kingdom Metazoa; phylum Chordata; class Aves; order Passeriformes; family Fringillidae; genus Fringilla; species Fringilla coelebs. Next base: position 5,890,977 of record NC_140039.1, read on the forward strand.
ATTCAGCTTCTGTGGTCTGCAGGTACAAGCCCAGTTGCTGTCAGGCTGCTGCAACATGGTCACCTCCAGCATCTCTTGTTTTCTGGTGTCTGGTGACTTCAGTCAAGGGCTGTGTACACAAAGCCATCTATTATCAGAAGATTTTCCTAACAAATGTTGTGCTAAAGTCTATGTCGATTTCAAAATGAGGTCTATTTCAAAACAGTGGCTTATTTTTTCTTTTACATAGACTCAACCAAGCAAGGAAACACAAATACTGCTAATACAGCAGGAATGAACTCTCCTCCACAAACAGCAAAAGCAGAAGTTCTGTAACGTCACTAAATGCTCCAGGTCAAAGAATGACACATGATACAGTTTCTCCCATCAGTATCCTCCTGTGTGTCATCCTCTCATGTCCCCTCATTTGTCCCAGAACCTAAAAATATAAAAAACCCAAATCAAAACACAAAACATTCTCTGAAAATTGTTTAAATGCAAGGTTATGGGTCCCTGTGTCTTAACAGATAAAATCAAACCCAGTGGAGAGCAGCTCTCCCTCAGACTGGAGCACAAAAGGGCTCGAATTGAAGCTTTATTTTTCTTTAGCAGTAGCTACACGTTCTGTATAAGCCAACTCCTGACACCCGCTCGGCAGCCCCGGCCATATGCAGGAGAGTTAAACAGAAGCTTTTGAAAAAAACTTAACTAAATCTTGCAGAGCTGGATGAAATAAAGATGGTTAACTCCTCCGTGCCCACTGTCGTGCTGCCGTTTATCTCTGTCCCTTCCCTCCCTCGTGCTGGGTCCCGGGAGGGCTCCCGCCCTGCCTGGTGGCAGCAGGTACGCGGTGCTCAGCCCAGAGCCTGCCCTCGTTTCTCACACCGATCTGACCCAGTTTGGAGCCTCCCACCAAGGGGAATTACACAACGGGGCCAGATTGTGGCTGCCGCTACTGTTTTATGGCTGAGTTATTCCAACCTGCCCCATCTCCTGCCTTTGCAGACGCAGGCACTGTGCTCAGTGTTTAATCGCTGCAGGAAGGGCACTTTGCGAGACATAAACTGATTACCTGACAGCGGCCCTCCCCAGCTGGCCCCGAGCGGGATAGGAGCCTCAGGAGGGTTACAGCTCCAAGAAATCCCAACCAAACCCTCTGCACCACCCTTACAGCAGATATTCAGCCTTCCAGCACAGTGCCTTAACAGTGGTGAAGCTGCTGAGAAACCGAGCTGGGATCTTAGGGGGAAACACTTGGAAAAATTCCTCTTGCTTACTCAGGGAGGAAAAAAGAGCTGTCATGTTTATCCTACCCAGAAGTTAAACCCTGCAATCAACTGCACATCAAATTAACATCCAAGACAGCCTCTCTCATGTATTATGTCCCGTCTTTCAACAAAGATAAAAATAGTTCTGAAGTTTTTTGGGCTTTGCTTTTTTAAGGTAGAACACCTCAGATAGTAAGTAAATGCCATGTGCTGATGACTGCCTCCTCCTCAAGCCTGCACAGAAAGGAGACCCACTTCTAGGTGAGGAAACCTTGAGAATTTGGACACATTTCTGTTGTGCTCACGTTTTTCTTTCCCTCTGCAAAGCTTTAAAATCACTTCTCACATATAAAGCTGAGAGAGAAATGTGAAAGCAACTTTACCCCTTCTACACGATAGTTGTTCACAACAGGGTTGTGTATGCCATGAGCCAAACTGTTAAATAAAACAGCAATCATCAGGGGATGTGGGGACTTGGGGCATTTCTGTCCATCACTTCCATCAGAGGATCCACTAGCACTGTAAATACGAAACCATTATTTAATTAACGATTACAGACACCATCAAGTAAAAAGCAAGGATGCAGGACAAGGCAGAATAGAGTCCTTCCTCACTTGAGGAGAAGGAGCAGGGTTCCTCTGTACTTATAGAAAGCCACAAAAGCCAAAGTGACTTTACAGAAGTTCTTTGCCCACTACAACACGAGCGATTTAGGGACAGGACATGCTCATTCCTGAGTACACAAGCACCCCATACAAATCCCTTCAGAAAGGGCAGGTTTAACACTAATGCTGCTCCAGTGCTGAAGAGTAAAGAGGATTCCATCACCTCTCCAACCTCCAGCCGAGCCCAATATCTGGGACTCATCAAGATTTGTCCCTTAAAGCCTGTTTTGTAACCAAGACTTCACACTGGCCATTGTGGTGCAAGGCCACAGAAACAGGATCAAGCACCCTGGCAAACTGCAAGAGGATTTGCACAGATGGTTTAATAAAAACAGGTATTTCCAAGTCTGTACTGCATAACACTCTTCACTGTTACACAGTCATGTTTTATGGCAATAATAATTTTCTTTTCTTTTTTTTTTTTTTTTTTTTTTTTTTTTTTTTTTTTTTGTTTTGTTTTGTTGGGCAGCAGAAGAGTAAAATGGTTGATTGGGGCCATAAGATTCCTCTCAATGCACTCAGCTCACACACACACACTCACACTGGATGTGCATGAAGGTAACTGCTGGTTCCTCGAGGCAAATCTCATCTGTGTGTTAGACCATTACTAGCATAATTTTGGTACCTCATAGGCAGCCTTCAGTATCTAGCAGAACATTACCATAAAGCACACAGCTGCATGAGTAAAGGAACTATGAGCTTAAGCTTCTCTATGACAAAAAGTCTTATAGGAGTTTGCAAGCGGTAACTTGCAATGTTACTGCAAAATAACAATTAATAGTTCTCTGTTCCACTTCAAAATCTAATAAGAAATAATCTGAGATCAGTGGCTTTGAACAGTTTGATTCTAACAAACACTAGAATTTCTCTAATTTACATTATGCAATATATTAAAACCTCTATTAAATTATCATGTAAAAAATGGTGTCAGGGGAATCACCTAAAAGGATAAATATTTTTTCAAAAAGGAGCCAACAGTTATACTATAGTAGCCCAGCAGAACCCTGTATGCTTTAAACAAAGCAAAGAAGTGTTTACTGAAAAAACAAAAGGAACTTATTCCCCCCAAGCTGCATTTAAAGCCATCTTTAATTGATACTTCGTGATTTAAATCCCTTCTTCCTTTGCAGCCTGAGACTGTTGAGAGTCCAGTTAAGCAGTTTCTCTGCTGTGACTCACAGCTAACTGGTGGCCACACACTGCTGGCTAGGAAGGAAGAAAACAATTCTCCTCCTTCATTTTATCTTGTTCAAATCACAAACAAACTAAGGAGCATTGATCCCCTCTAATTGATGTGTTCTCCGCAGGAATATTAAACTGCAGGAAAAAGAAAAAGAATCATAAATTGGGGAGCATCTGCTTGTCCTGGACCACCCTTCTGAGGAAGGCAAGTGTGCTTCTCCCCATTCCACATAAATATTGAACAATGGATCTAGTCTTCATCCACACTGCATGCGAGTATTAAGGAGCCCACTGTGATTTGTGGGGAACAGGAACTGAGAGCAAAAAAAATAACAGATTGCTTTTAGAAACACATCCGTATATCAGTTCTGAGAGAGTTGCAGGACCTGCTCTTTTATTCTCTCCAGGCTAACAATCTCCCTCCTAAAAGGCACCACAAAACTAAAACCAGCCTGAAACTGGTTGTTCCCTGACAACATGAACAACAAAAGCTGCTGCAAGAAAGTGTGGGAGAAATGAAAAAAAACCCAGAACAACACAAGAAAAAAACCCAAAAAACCCCATAAAATCAACCCATAAGGAAAGAAAAGAGAGAGCTAATCCTTCCCCTCTGCTGACATGACAGTGCTAGCTAGCACTGAGAATGTGACAATGAACATTACATAAGGCCTGGCTCCCACTGTGATCCGAACAAAAAGAGCCAGCGTGAGTCAATGGCAGCATCTGCAGCTCCTTACACAACCTGAGCATCCAACACCTGCTGTGGGAGCAGCCACAGGGCCCTTCTCCCCTGCACCTCGGGAGGGATGTGGGAACACCCTACTGCCAGCAGGGGCAACGTTTTGTGATCCTTAAAGAAAACCTGAACTCTCCATAAGATGCCAGCACTCCCTTCCCCACAGACTTTGTGAGGTTTTTCACCTCTGGACACAGCCAGCAGAAATGGGCAAATGCTTTTGTGCTTGTAGTTATGTATGTATATATAGATAGGTATATAATTATTTGCCTGATCACTGATGCGTTGCTTCTAAGGGCAATTTTGTCTAATCATATTAAAGCAGAAATTGACTTCCTATAAGTCAACTCTCTCCTTTCAAATACTCAAAATGTCCTCATCATTGTCCTCACCAGTGAACAATCACATAAGAGCAATTTGTTTGTTACTGCATAAAAGTTCAGGCTACCTGAAGTAAGAAGCATGTGATCAGTTTTGCTTCCAGTAATTACTGACATCTGGAGTAACACTATCACAAAATAACAAAAAAATTCTCTTACTTCACAGAATCTCCATCAATATTTTTAGCTTTGTCAAATTCTATATAAATGGCACTTGCATTACCTGCTAAAGGAAACTCTCCTTCCCTGATCACTGTTTCTTTCAAAGCAAATAGCATTTCAATGTAAAAGCCACTTTTGAATGTGTTTTTACATGTTTTGCCCATGCTGCTACAGTTATAGAAAAAACAACCATGACCTGTGTAAGGAGTAAAACCCTAAGAAAATATTTCAAACGGTGGAGAAAACTCTACAGTGGGGCACAGTGTGTCAGGATTCCAAATTACATTCAATACATTTTATCCAGCAGATTAATTTGGGAAAGTCTTGCCTACCTTGCATTAATGATAGCCATTCCCAAAATCCAGAAGATAAGTTTGAAAAGTCAGCTCATGGGAGAGGTGTGCCAAGCCTTCTCTTCATGAACACCCAAACTATGCCAAGATGTGAGCCAATTCCCAAGCAGGAAAGATAGAGATAACTGGAAGATCCTGCTGGAATTTAAGCTCTTGTCATACATAGGTGCCAGAGAAGAAGTTATGTAATAAATCAAGACTAAATTACATAAACAGAAGCAGTGGAACAGAGAGCAGTGAAAAGGCATGGAGCTATTCCCCTCACAAGGAAAGATCAGTCACTGTCACTCTTTGAAGACAAGCTGTGGCTTTGGTCATTAAGGTATGCTAACACTATGGCTCACCTCCTTGAAGGGTATCCCTCAGAAACAGGGATAGCTCATAAACAATGCTTTTATCTTTCAGGATAAGGAAAACTGCAAGTTTTCCAAATGTTAAAAGGTCTAATTTTATCCTATTTTCTCAATACCACCCCATCCACACACACTCCTCTCTTTGCCTCCCAGAGAAGCACATTTCCTTACAGGAGAATGATTCACTGCCTTCAGCTGTGTCCCTGCTCAGGAAATGAGCTTTCCCATCAGCAGCAGCCCAGGGCAGCCCACCATCCCCTGTGAGACAGACACCAGTCACATCACACACTGGCATCACCAGACTACAAAGTCAACACAACTTAACTCTGCCTTGGGTCACAGGTCTGCATTTCAGCACAAAGAATCACACAGGTCTGGGAGCTTGGTTTTGATGCCTCATCCTTCTCCCTCTTCAAAACTGGTCTTAAAATCTGAGGTTCTGGTTTATGTAGTTATAGAAAAGGAAGTATTCCACAATGGTTTGTTCCTCTTTATTCCCTACCCCACCTCCAGCAGTGATAATTACACCAGGGATGAGGAAGTATTACTTATGCCACCTACAGTTTACCAAAGAAACTTGAACATGAGCAAAAACAAGAGGAAAACAAAAAACTCATCCTGAAGTAGGAGGAAATGGAAATAAACAGTTTTGAACTCATGTGATATGATGATTAGCATATGTTAGACCCAATTTGCTGCCAAGCAATCAGACATTAAACTAATTTTTATTGGATTCCAATGTAGATTAAAAATCTATTAAAGGATTAAAAACTGTCAGAAACTTCTTCCACAGTCATTCTCTCCCTGCAACACTGCACAGTGGTGAAAAAACTTAATGTTTAAGTGCCACTTTTCTGCTAGTTTTGAGAACAAAGTAACCAAAACCTCTTGATTTTTGCCTTTCCCACTAAACAGGTCCTAATAAAACACTTACACTGATCCTTCTCTATCCTGCACAAATACATCAGCTCTAATAACACTGACACTATAGGCAGCTCACATGGAAAGCAACTGGATGAAAGAGCCTCCTGTGGTTCTGTCCTTAGTAATGGAAGCACCACTTTGGTTCTGCTTTGCTGGCTGAAAACTTCCCAATGGTTTGGACAGGCCTGAAAGGGAAAAGAATGCAGCTTACTGTCTCTCCCCACAGAGCACAAATAACCCAACACACTGCTGAGGGGATCGTTTGGATACACACAAAAATCACCCCAATGGAGATAATAAATATTATTTCACAAAAGAAACAGAGCTATGAGTCTCATGATATGCATATTATATGTTTAGCTTATAAAATTGTGAGCACACGACTCTACATATTGGAGTTTACTTCCAAAAGAGCTTTAAAAGCAGCACAATGCAAGCTGGGCTAAGGAGGTACACAAATATTAGCAGGAAGATAATCTCTCCTGAGGGACACCATACCCTTTTGGTAAACATAACCAACTGTCCTGTCCCAATTCATGCTAAATACGATATTAGCTACCAACCAGCACAAGCACACACAGTGTTAAGCCAGGAAGGAGCAACTGAGAAGGGACATATTAACAAATTACTGTAAAATACCATATGACAAATCAGCACCACAACAATCATCCAGAGAAGTAGCTGCTGGCTACCAAACATAGCTCTTTTAGAGTAAAAATGTCACTACCTCCCAAGTGTATAAATTGACTTAACTTTTGTAAATGCTAGTAATGTCTTTTGCAGTACTTGTTCCTACCAAACACACAATACTGTATATTCATACCCACACAGAATCCAAAATGTTACATTTCCAAGATTCAGAAGCAGAATGACAAAGAGCACTCGGCTGTGATGCAGCCAAAACCCACAACCTTCTGGGTATTCTTTCTCTCAAAGTTAAGAGCAAGTCTCAGTCAAGTGCTTTCCCCAAATGACCACTTCTATCAAAGTTCATTTAGCATTTGCAAATTCTGCCTGACTGGCAGCTGTGCCCAGTGAGCAAGAACAGAGGGAACAGCAGGAAAGCCAGGTCTTTTCCTGTCCTCTTGACCTGTTACTATCCCAAGTGAAAGCAACCATGTGTCGTAAGAAGACACCATCCCTATGCTCAGATACTGTTACCTTCCCAAATACAACAGGAATGGAATATCTTGCCTCACCACTATTTACCTCCCCCCCTTTTCAATTATTAGATAGATTATTGAATTATTAGTCTTGAATCATAGAACTGTTTGAGTTGGAAAAGAGCTCTAAGATCACTGAGTCCAACCACTAACCCAGCACCATCAAGCCATGTCTCCAGGTGCCACACTGACGCATCTTTCAAATCCCCCCAGGGCTGGTGACCTCACCACTTCCCTGAACAGCCTGTTCTGGTGCTTGACAGCCCTTCCAATGAAGAAATCTTGCCTAATATCCAATCTAAACCTCCCTAGCAAAACCTGAGACCATTTTCTCTTATCCTGTTGCTCTACTCCTTGAGAGTAGAGACCAACCCCCACCTGGCTACAACCTCCTCTCAGGGAGCTGCACAGAGCAATAAGGTCCCTCCTGAGCCTCCTTTTCTCCAGGCTGAGCCCCCTCTGCTCCCTCAGCTGCTCCTGATCTGACTTGTGCTCCAGACCCTCCCCCAGCTCCCTTCCTTTATCTGGAGAAGCTCCAGCATCTCAATGTTTTTCTTGTTGTGAGGAGTCCAAAACTCAGCCCAGAATTTGAGGTGCCTCACCAGTGCCCAGCAGAGGGGACAGTCACTGCCCTGGTCCTGCTGGTCACACCAGTGCTGGTACAAGCCAGGTGCTGTTGGCCTCCTTGGCCACCTGGGCTCATGTTCAGCCCCAGGTCCTTTCCTGCCAGGCAGCTTTCCAGACCCTCTGCCCCAGCCTGTAGTGCTGCAGGGGGTTGTTGTGGCCCTCCCGGAGATCAACACTCCTGCTCAAACTGGTGTCACCTGCAAACTTACTGAGGGTGCCCTTGACCCCCTCATCCAAGTAACTGATGAAAATATTAAATAGGTGCGACCCCAATCCCAAACTCTGGGGAACCCCACTAGTGCCCAGCTGGATGAGGCACCACTCTCCACCACTCTGGACTTGGCCAGTTTTTTTGCCCAGTCATTTAATTGAACTTGCTCATTCACCTATTGGAGAAATTCTTGGTTATTATTGATTTGGGCTGAAATAAGAAATTTTTTTAACTACAATTCTTATCTTGATGGGAGAGTTTGGGTACAGTTAACAGCATTCTTTAACAGAGAAAACTAATTACATTGCACTTCCAAAGGAGATTTACTGGCAATGCTGTAAAATCTCAATCAACTTCATTCACAGTTGTCCCCTTGCTAGGAATGAAGGAGGCAGATGATAAAAGTTAAAGACTTTCTTATCACAATAAAGGGATAGATGTTCACAAAGAGGCAGAGTATCTCATTCTGTTAAAATAAGCATTTCACTGACCAGAAGTATTGATTTAATTGAAATAAAAGATCTCCTCTCTTGCTTTTTGTGAGTGCTATGGTAAGTACAGGAGGAAGGAAAAGGCACCTCTAAACAATTTTTTGTAAGGGAGAAAAAAAAAAATTTCTACAGAATCTGTATGACTAAGCAGATCGCCCACTTCTCCAGTGTTCTCTACTCATTATCTGGGTCTTACTTCTCTCAAGCAGTTGACTATTGCCACTAGAAAATAAACAAATTCAGATCACAGACCTGAACCACTCACATTCATTGGAGAAGAGGACGTGAAGTTACAGTTGACAGAAACTTAAAAATGCTGGCTAGGGTGAATCTTACTATGCATTGTCCAGAATTAGAACTCCCCCCCACCAAAAAAAACCAGCTTCCTGAGGAAATTCTTCTCCAGAGGTAAGAGGACCACATACCAAGACTGAGGGAAAAATCAGGAAAAAAAATTCTCTTCTGGGATAACAGGTTTTCTCCAAACATCTGATCTCAAATGCACTCCTTCAATTCCAAGTCTTCTCTATTCCATGCAGCAATCACCTTGACACCCAGTTTTCAAGGCAACTGTTGCTCCCTATTTAGAGCCTGTGTTACACTTCATAGCCAAGCACAAAAAGGCACTGGTCTTGTAAGGTTTATTTCTTGGTCCTGTTCTCTAAATTCCTTGACGCCTACGGACAACGAACTTAAAATCCAACTGATGTCACCACTTCTCAAACAAGCTCTCAATTTAAGAAAATATTCCTTGTTCCTGCTATCTCCTACACCCCAGCATCCCCTAAAAAGCAAGCTGATTTTCCTTACTTCCTATGCCTGGAAGTTTGGTTGCTGAGGTGCATTCCATAACCCGGGCACTTGTTTTAAGGAAGAAATATACAGCTTTTGCACTAATTCAGGAAAGGAGAAGCCACAGCCAGCTGCCTTTTCACACAAGTGTTAAGTAGAAATGCTGCAAAAGTAATCAAACCTCTGGGCAGTTACATTACACTGGGAATGCTGCTCCTTTTGCTTCCATCAGAGAGTGATGCAAATAATAAATGCAAAGACTGAATAAAAGAACACACTAAACAGAAGATGGCAACCAAACACGATGCTAAACCCACCAATTAAAGAGACAGAGACGTGCCTTGACACTGACAGAGAGTTTTCAGATTTCACAGGCACCAGAAGGGTAATAAACATTTGGCCTTGATTAAATTACCCATTTTCCCTCTTGCTGACTGCAGCCTCCCAGGCCTCAGACACATTTTCTGCAGCAGCTGCTCTTTTCCCAACTCACACGCTGCTCCCACACCGTGCCAGTACAACCCCTCTCTGTGCCTGGACAGCAATCTGATTCAGCTGAAAACCTACCTGGAAGCAAAATTCAGTTCCCAAACGTGATCTACCACAAAGTTGCATGAACAGCTTTGCGGGCACAAAGGGAAAAAAAAAAACAGTGAGAGGGTGAGAACATGCAGCCCTGAGTATGGGCTGATCAAACCGGGATCACTGTCACCAAGGCCATCCTCTAAGCAGGCAGACACTGCTCCAGTGCAGACAACAGACAGCATTTGTATTTGAGAAAGTGAGATGGTCCTTGTGATAAAGCTTTCTTGCCTTCAAAACTCCAGCCCAAAGGATGGTGCATGTAGCCAAGGCAAGGTAATCTTCTCAATTGTCTCCTTCTTTGAGTAGTCAAGGCATCACTATGTGGTTTGTGTAAACTGGTTCTGAACTACATTTTGCTGGACTTCTTCAATTGATAAAACCAATGCAACTGCCACTCAAAGCACAGAAGTATGAAGTACAGCATGCAGTCAGACACCCTTGTTGTGCACATCTCTCTCCCCACAGCAAATACTCTTAAACTGCCCAAAGCTCAGAGCAAAATACACCTCCTCATGTAAATCCTTAGCATGCAGCATCTTAGTGAGAGCCTCTGTAAACAGGTCCTTTCAATTACACATGGGCACCAGAAAAGGCAGGATAAGGCTGTTTTAGAGAACAGGAAGATAAGCTGCCCCAATCTAGAGACACTGGTAACCCACACTGACAGAAATTTCTCTGGGTCAGGGCATGTCCCCTCCTAAATGCACTCAGGGGGACTTGTTAAAGGAACACCTCTATGGGGTGACAAAAGGAAGTGATGCAATCTGCACCATGAGAACAAATGGGTATTTTCTTGAACCTCATGAGAGGAATTTACTTTGGCCATAATGACCTCCCCCTTCCTGAGATCAAGGGCCGATTTTTACTACTTCAATAAGAGAATCACTTTCTTTAGCCTTCTGCCTTTCTTCATTTTGTTGTTATATCTTATTATGTGTGGGATAAGTAGATATTCCTGGGCTGTCCTAGAACATAGACCTTTCCCCAAAATGCAACCAAGAGCCTCTGTGGGGATCTGGCCATAAATACATACAGGTGTATGTAGCCTCTCATGCACATCCCCTGTGTTTGCCTTGTGTTTGTTTCACCCAACACTTGAACTTCACCCAAACTGTTCAGGGAGACATAAACACCCTAGGCATGAGGTCTTCAAAGTCTTCTCTCATCCTTTCTTCTTACAGGAATGCAGTTGCCACTTCAGAGACCACTGCTGTTGGTCTCAATTTTCTGACACAAGCCACAGGTAAACTTTTTTGCATTCTATAACTTATACTATATAATGTCACAGCCAAGCATAGATAAAAGTGAGAAGTGACAGGTCCCCTCAGCAACCATTAGAAAGATACCTGTCTGATATAGGATACAAGAGGAGTTCCAGCACAGTAAAACCAAATGAAATTAAAAAATCTGAAATCCTAATCTCCTGAGTTCTACAATCTCCTCCAATCCCCAAAATCTTGTATAGACTCCCCAACAATTAACTCTGTTCAATCTTCCCTGCCATATAGCAACTGCAAAGAGAATCCAGAAGAACATTGTGGGGAGGGAGGGAAGGTAAAGAAACTGTTTACTTATAACCACTTCTGTCTCTCTTCACTGCCTTCCTTCTCTTTGTCAGCAAAATGGGTCAGACAAGATAACAGGAAGGAGAGCAAGAAATGCAGAGGAGACACACTCCCTCCAAGCTGCAAGAAAATTGAAAGATAAACAACTTCCCTCAACAGAAGGATTTACCTCTAAGTCTTCCTGCACAGGCCAGCCCAGGAGTGCAAGAAAAAGAATACAAGACCTTGCCAAAATAATAAAATAAATCTTAGAGGAGAAAACATAACACTTGGCTGGAAAATGCTACAAGGTCAGCAGGACAGCCTCTTCCAGTGATAAAAGAAGTCACTTCTTACAGTGCTGACCCTTCCCCAAATCCAGATGTCCTGAACAGACAGATTACATCTGATGCTTGCTGGAACAAGGGTTGGTGCAGGCACACATGCCCTGCAGAAGTCAAGGGGCTGCCTGGGGAAAGGACACCCAGGACAATCTGCCATGAACAGAGCATCCAGCTCCTGCACTTCCCATGGCCCTTGCTCTGACACATGACTGGGCACACACCCATCCTCTGATGGGGAAAGGATCAGGATGTCTGAAAAGGTGCCTACCAGGCACAAGCTGCTGTCACAGCCAGATTTGCTTCCATTGTGCTTCCAGAAGGGTTTAGGAAAACATCCCAAACCACTTGTCCGCAGAGAACCCACAGACAACCAGTAATCTCCCTAATGGCCAAGGCAGGAGAGGACCCATGAATTTTTCCTCTCTACATCCTTCACTGCTTTGGCAGACAGAGCACAGCAGAAACCATTCCTCTGGCGGACAAGAGACACACTGATTTCATGCTACCAGAGACACACAAGGCACAACATCCTTATGCATCCACACCCAGCTACCTCTGCCAGCAAGAGCACATGCAATTTCTTCCCCCAAAGTAAAACCAATTTCTACAGAATGTAAAGACTACTCACTACTGGAGTAAATGTCTTCAGAGCACATTATGAATTTTTTTTTAGGAAAAATAGTGGGAAAGATATACCAACCTCTTCAGGAAATGAAACAGCCACCCGTCCTTCCACATACAGCCCCTTCCTCTCCCCATCACCAAAGATGACAGTGCTTCCAAAAAAAAAGATCACAAATATTTGATTTCATTTAAGTACATGGTGCATACAAGCACATTTATTCCCTCAAGAGAAAATGTAAACTTAATAGATTAAAAGAGAACAATCACCACCATCAGATCCTTTGACTGACTCTAGCACGTGCAGGAAGAGTCTGAATGCTGGGTGAGATGTGTTTAGCAAGTGCCAATGCTCCTGGACTTGTGTGGTGGCAGGTACACTCATACATTTACAGTGCATTTCCTCACCCATATCTTCCAAATGAAACTCCATCCTGACTTGATGACTTCTGGAGATATCCTAATTTTCCTTAATACTTATAAGCATCTTCCTAATGTCTTCAGTGGTTGATCACATTCACCGTTAACAATCTGTGCCTCTTTCCTAATTTGAAATAATCTTTTTAACTTCCAGGCACTAGCTGCTATTGTATCTTTTTCCACTAAATTAAAGAGCCCTTTGGTACACAGCCTATTCTGCCCAAAGAAAATTGAGAAACTTTTAAATACCTTGTGATAAGCTAAACTGATTGAGCAGTTCAAGAAAAAGTTTAATAATGAGCAGTTTAATCCCTGAAATAACATTGAACACTACATCCTTCTTGTCTTTGAACATCTCTTTAAAACCAACATGAAACCTTGTCAAAATACTCTGCAACTGATTTCACCTCTCTGTCCTCATTCAGTATTTCCTGTTATTAGGTATGTACGTTAGTATTTAAAAATTAATTAGCTTATTTTAAGCTCTGAGGACTCACTGCCATATATCTGCTCTTCTCCTGCCATCCTTTCCAAGGTCACTGGTTTCTGGAAGCACAATCCTGTATTCTAAACCTACAGCCTCCAGTCTTTCCCATAACATGCATAACGCGCCTCAGCTCTATAAAAACATTTGGCCATATTAAACCCAGTTACCCAAACAATTCAGAGGACACTGTACAGCTGCTGCTCCTTCTTCATGCTTCACCACTCAGGCACAACTTTTACATAATCCACAAATTTGAATAGCTCTAATTTCATGTTTTCTTCCAGGCCACTGACAAAATTACTACAAAGCTCTGGACCTACTACAAATCCCTGAAAAAATCCTCCATTCATATTCTATTTTCCACATCCACTGTTTTTAATCCAGTTGTTGACTCATAGATCATACATGAAACTGTATCTGTTGAACAAGATTCACTTTTCAACAACACCCTCATTGACTGAAGCAGTCATGGGAATACAATTACCACACAAATCCCATTTGTAAGTATGTGTTTGATACAAGAGATTTAATTAGAATTTTTTGATCTTCCAGAGCACTGCTACTCCCCAGCCACATAACAGTCTCTTTTGCTTCACTAATTTTGAGTAAAATCCCACCAGCAGCCCTCCTCAATCAATTTCTTTTGGAACAACATTCCATTTTCCATGTTGACTCAGCAGGCAGTCGGAGCACCTGTGCTCCACTATCCACTCCCAGGCTTTGACAGGTCCACGGATTTTGCTTGGTTTGGTTGGTTGTTGTTGTATCAGCAACAAACAGAGCAAGTCACATAAGATCAATACATTTTAACAACTTATTTATTCTGGATTCAACAATTCCAAATATAATAACCCACACTTCACTGACGCTGATGATCTGGGTAAGACTGGAGAAACTGGAGAAAATCTTTGGTGAATTACCTTGTCTATAAAACGTCATTCCCTAGTTCTGTTGGGCTAGAAAAGTTCTCTTCACAAGAATTTTAGATAAAAACTTTCACTGTGAAGAGAAGATAGTACAAGTCAAAATTATGTTACTTCCACCATGTTTCAATTCCTTCCCATCCTGTGGTTGCCCTACAAACTCCTTGTACCCGACCAGCCAGGTTCTGCACTTCTGTTGCTCAATTCTGCCCTTGCATAGCTCCACTTCTTTGGTAATTAGATCAAGCTGGTTTGCCACAGAGAATAGTAAAGTTTTTTGCCAAATCACTACAAAACCCCTTTAATTGCTTTTATAAGTTTAGTGCCTCTCTTACATAAAGCATGTTGTTTTGCAGTTGACGCGACCAAAGTCCTCCTGGTTCAGTGTAAGTTTCAATGTATTTGTAACCCAGGAAAGCACGTGGGCTTGTTGAGCTTTTCCACCTTTGGTTTTCTACTTATCTGGCATCCACCAGCATAGAAACAGTCACAATGGCAGAAGAGAAATTTTGCTAACATGGTCAATTCTTGGCTAGCTCCTCCCAGTACCATTATGTGTGCACGTGAAGAGAAGGAGGAGAGAGTAATTTAAGTCATACCAGCCAGCACCTAGTTCATCTCATCAACTCTCTTCTGCCTCAAGGAGGTGCCCAAGAAGCAAATGGTAGCTGCACTTTGCAGCTCGGAAATTCCTCTTAGGATTTAGGGCAGTAGTAGAGGGCACAGTTTGTATGGTCTGAATGCTGCACTCAGTGCTTATACCACAAGCTGCACTGATTGCATCTAACAGATTTCTTCAGCCTGGTTTCAAAGCAACTGGCTAAAAGTCTTCCCCTAAAGATTTCTGCATCTTTGAATGAGTTCTTCATGAAATTATTCAGCACTTTTCCCCAGCACAGGATCAATAATTCCCCCAGACAAGCGCCTACCAGCCTTTACATCTTTCCCGACGCTTGAATAACTGACTGTCACTAACACCAAACTTGGATCATTCTTCCTTTCTTTCTTTGTGCATTTCAACTTGCAGATACACTCTCAGAACAGCAGCTTTGGGACAAGCTGACAGGCCACCCCAGAGGGCTTTAAATCACTGCTCCTACTTTCAGGTTTTAGAGCACACTGAAAATGCTGCTATGAGGTCTAAGTGATGGATGTAACACTTCAAGTGAGTCACAGAAACCTTTGAAATGCCACAGGATTTTTGGAGGTGTCAGACTGACCCCAACTCCAGCATTACCACTGAGTAAGAGCAAGATTTCAATTACTGCAGCTGCTCTGAGATTGCAACAGCACTGAATCAGCCTTGCTCACAGGACTGCACAGAAATTCTGCTACTCCACATCAGGCATAAATTGAGTCAATACCGCATCTGACCTTTAAGAATTTCTGAAAGGTTATTTTCTATACCTTGAGATATTTTTCAAAGTAACAAATCTTATTGATATTCTTATGGAGTTTTACATCTGCATGAATGAAATCAATATATACTTTTTCACCTTTTTATTCCCCCTCAAAACTAGTTTCAACTTCAGGTATACCAATTTTGTCATCAAATGTGCAGTTGGCATTTGCTGGTTATCACATACAAAATACTGATCAATAACTCACTATTATTTAGAATGGCACGCCACCAGCAAGCTGGTTTTAAAATATGATGACTTAAAAGAAACAAACAACAAAATAATACCACCACATTCTCAGAAACTCAACCAGCTTCTAAAGGTGCCTATTCAACAAATTTTACCTTCTCATACCAGCGAGAAGCTAGCTCCTGTAATTCCACCTCCTTTCTTCTCCCAGCATATAATGACGCTTGATTTCATCAGCTAATTCTGTCCCTTTCTCAAACAACAAATGGTTATTTATTATTTCATCATTCCCCTTCCTCTTTAAGATTGTTTCTTAATAAGCATAAAGCCCTAAAAAATTAAATGTGAGGATTCTAAAAGTTAACAAGAAACAAAATTTTCATTCATTGTTTCAAATTACCTATCAGATTCTACACAAGTATTCTGTGCTGGCAAAAGTACTCAATAAGCACTGATTTGGGTGGCAGGGCTCTCTATAAATTATTTTTATATAGCTAAAATATTGCTTAAACACAACAAATTCTTGTCTTGAGATGAGCATTCTCTGAAGCAAGTTCAGCTGTAATTAACTCAACAATCAGGTAAATATAACGCAGAAATTATTTTGTGTAAAACAGAAAACACGTCTCAAAACTATACCTGTACCAAGGATCTAGGAAGAGTAAACAGCACTTAATCTTTGCAGAACCTAAGTTCTGGAGAATTAGGTTTAAAATAAGATACTTTGTTAACAGTGAATATTAACTATTCCACAGTTCTGGGCACCCCCAGTACGTAGCAGGCACTGATCAACCAGAGTGGGTTTGGTGAAGGTCCACCAAGATGCTCAGAGGGACAAAGCTGTGTGAAAAGAGGCTGTGGGAGATCCAGAGTGGAGAGGAAAAGGCTCTGGGGAGCTGACAGCAGATCTGCTGGACCTACAGGGGTTCTGTGCACAGGGGCACACAGCAGGACATCAGACACAAACTGCAATGGTGCAGGTGTGACCTGATCTAGAGAAAAGGTCTTTCCTTTCCTGGTGAGGACACTCAAGCACCAGATCAAGGACACAGAAACTGACAAACCTTTGTCTTTGGAGCGTTTAAGACCTGAATGAACAAAGTCCTGGTCTGACCTTGGTGTACATCCCACTTTGAGCAGCAGGTTGGACTAGACACCTCTTGAGGTCCTTTCCAGTCTGAATTATTCCCCAGTGTCAACTTGGATCCCAGAGAACACCACCATGTCCTGTTACAGATTTACTATGCCAGGTTCTACCTTTCAAATCTTCACTAAAATGCCACCACTATGGAGAGGACACAAACCCCTTGCTGCTTGGTTCAGCTCCCCACAAGAGCACGGGTTCCCTCCCAGGATCTGCAATAGCCTTGAGTATCAAATCTGGAATTCAAGAGATTTTAGAGGTGCAGAAGTTACTACTGAGTGTAGAAGAAGTGGAACCCAGTGCCTAAACATTCAGGGCTTTTTTGGGAGAAAGAGGTGTTTACTCCAAGGCAGAAAACGTCACACATCCACAACAGCTCTTCCTTAAAGTAGCAACTGCATATTTCTTGAAAATTTCACATTCAGCACCTACTCTTAAGGAACAACCCCTACATTCTGACGCTGTAAAGGCACAGGGTAAGAAGCTGCATTGTTCTCTCTGTATAGTCAGGGTGTACAGCTCCACACCTGGGATAAGAAGCCTCACTTAGCAAACCAAAACCATGCCAGCTCCCACCAGGAGCACCTGCAGTGGTCTAAGCAGACTGCTTTGTTTTTATTCTTCTGCTGGGTGCTGCTGCCCCTAGAGTAGAGCTACTTAAACAAAGGCTGTTTATTCTAAATTAATTGATTCTGCATTGAAGCACACAGAGACCACTCACAAACCCATTACTCTAAGTCAGGAAGGGGAGCTACCACCTTCAGCCAGGCAGCAGAACATCTCAAACCAACACAGAAGTTTCTACAGTGGTTTCCTATAGGCTAAGTGATTATTCACCAATTATGATGCTTGCATAACCATACAAAGGATATCCAATGTTAACAGTTACAAAGACAAGCAAATGTAACCATCTTATTAGCATTTAAAAAATAAAGAAAAAAAAAGAACTGTTACTTCCTTTTACTCTTTGGGTTTTTCCTGTTTAGTGTTTTGGGTTTGGGGTTTTTCTTTTTTGTTTCTTAAATCAAAATTCCCCCACCTGCACACAGACTGGAGGGATGTAGTAAAGTTTTTAAAGCACCAGTTTTGTACCAATCGACTAAGAGACAGGAGGGGATTTCAATGGAGTTTGCAAGCATCTCTCAAATGTGAGCACTGAAACATACAGCCACCCAAAACCCATCCTCGGAGGGAGCAAGTTAAAAAGCTGGAGACAGGATCCGGAGAGGGGTAACAGGATCAGCAGCACCAGCTCGGCACACCGAACCTTCCCCTTCCACGGCTCACAAGCAAGTCTCACGCAGACAATAAATTATGACTTTGCATGTCTGTTTACCCGTCCCATAGACCATGTTTACCGGTCCCACAGATCACTGCTGCTGGGCCACAGCAGAGCGTGACAGCCGCCGTGCCCGGGCTCCGCCGGGCACCGCCAGGCCCTTCTGTCTCAGCACCGCGCTGCCAGCACGGGCGGAACCCCGGGAGCCACGGCACCCCACGGGGGGCGTGCGCACCCCCAGCTCCTGCACAATCAGAATCAGAATCACAATCCACCCCGCTCAGGCCCTGAAGCTCGGCCAGGCGCGCCCCGGGCCGCCCGCCCCGCTCCCGGTGGCGGCTGCAGCCTCAGCCCCGCGCCCGGCCCCGCAGCCCCCGGCTCCTCGCCCCGCACCGGGACCCGCCCCCCGGGCGGCCCGGCAGCACCGCCCCTCCGCCCTCCCACCCCCGCAACGCTCCCGGCCCCTCGGACCGCGGCGGCCGCTCCCCCGCCGCCCCCACTCGGCGCCCACCGCGGGCCGGGCGGGCGCCCCGCGCACACCCCCGGCGGGGCGGGCGGGCCTTCGCCGGCGTGCCCCTGCCCGGCCCGCTCCGCTCCCATTATGGCGGCGGCCCCGCAGCGCTGCACTCTCACCTGGGCGGCGGGTGGGGGCTGCGGCCCGGCGGCCCCGGGAGCTCCGGGAGCTGCGGCCGCCCCGCCGCCTCCTCCCGCCTCCGCCGCTCCTCGGGCTCCGCCGCCGCTCGGGGCCGCCCCCCGTCGCAGCGCCCGCCTCGTCCCCCGGGCAGCAACAGGCGCCTCCGCCGCGAAGGTTCCGCAGGGCGCAGAAAGGTTCCCCCCGGCCCGAGGGTCCCGGGGCTGGAGCGGGATGAGGCGGGATGGGGGGCCCGGGCGGCTGCTGCCGCTGCCATGGGCTGTGAGGAGAGCGACAGCAAGGGGCAACCCCACACCGCCCGCGGAAAGCTGCTAATTAGCCCCGGGACCCGCGGTCATTAAGGCTGAGTAGCCTCGGGGGCCTCTCCTCCCGACGCCTCCAGGCAGCGACAAGAAGGAGCTCTTAGCTCCGGGCCTCGGCCCATCAGGGTTAAAGCCCTCCGCAAGCATAAAAACCCATCACGCTCCCAGCCCCTGCTCTAGCGCTGGGCTCTTCTCAGGAGAGAACTTTATTTCTCGCACCCAGTGATACAGGACCCATTTATATTCACCTCTGCTGCTCCCTGTTCTCCTGCCAGGAGCCTGGCTCTGCTGCCTCCATACCCTGCCCACAGGCACTGGCGACCATCGCTGAGCCCACCCAAACCCTTCTCCAGCTCCACATTCCCACTTCCCTCAGCCTGTTAAACCCCAACCTTTCTGCAGCCTCCCCAGGGTTCTTTAAAATGCAAAGTCTCACGTGCCGGGGGTATCCAAAAGCGAAGGCAGCGTTTCAGATAAGAGTGCTGAGGAAAAGGTGAGTTCCTCGCTCATCCCCATGGGCTGGCTGTGGTCCCACAGACTGAGAGCCCAGCGTGCCCTCTGTCACTGCCAGGACACTGTGCTGACACCACACCGAGATGCTCAGCTTGCACAGCAGCCTGAGTTCTGTATTTTCATCTGTCACAGGGAACAAAAAGCACAAGTCCAGCAAGGAAAGTGCCTGTCTGGCTCCCCCGTGCTCAAATATCCAGAGCAATAAAAATAGAAGTGGGAGACTGGCATCTGGGCCTGGGTATGTACTGGCAACCTGAGCATCATCAGTGCAACTCAGCTGTGAGTCTTTCAGGGGCCTCCTGGGTTTTGGGGAAGCCAGAGCTGATCCAAAATGAAAAGGTTACAGCACCACAGAGCTATCTCACAAACAGTGTGCCCCAGGGTACTTGGCAAAGGCACGAAGGGATGGCAGTAAACCTTTACCCTTCTGCCCATCTAGACACTTCCAAATCCTCTATGGGACCTTCTGCTGTTAAACCTGATATGAAAGTCCAGATTTTCCTTCCCTGCTTCAGACTGCCACACAGGGGAAGCCTTCAGAGAGAAGGATGGTGGCGGAGACCTCAGAAGCCACAGAACAAGTCCAAGTTAAAGCAGGCAGAATGCCCCAACAGAGCAGGGAGGAGTTTTTATGGGCTTTTAATGTGTTATGCTTCAGGCATTTGCCCCACAGCAGCAAGGACAAGCACAGCCCAGCTAAGGGTGGCTGCTCCACAGGCCAGACCTCTGACCACTCCAGCAGCTAAGCACCTCCTCCTCATTTCTAAAAGAAAACAGAAAGCCTAGAAAGTTAATCTTGGTATCTGTAGATGTACAACCACAAGATACCGTGTGACTTTCACAGCCCTCCAGTCTTTGCAGCAGGACACCCATGTTGTCTGTGTGGACACCTTGGGCTGGGTCTGCACAGGGAGCTGCCTGCACAGTCCCTCTGCAGAGCTCATCCCTTCACACGGCTCCACGTCTGCCACACGTCCCCAGCAGGCAGCTCGTGCTGCAGCCTCAGGACACCCACTGATGCCACCAAAAGCACTCAGTCCAAGAAGCAAGTGGGGGTTATGACTGCTGGTTTGCAACACTGAGGCTGGAGTTGCACCATCCAGAGAGAACTGGGGTAGCAAAACTCAGGTGTTATTTCTCAAGGAAATACCCTCAAGTCCCACCACACACAACAGGTCTGGCTCCTTAAGCAGGTACCAGCTGTCCTTTACCATCTCTGGTGGAGGAGGATTAGTTTGTAGCAATGACTCCTCCTAGAATAAGTAAATAAAGAAATGGTCAGAAATCTTCCAGGTGGGATCAGTGGTTGCCCCATAAATTCAGTGGGGCAGCCGCCTACACAACCCTCCAAGTGCTTTTACAGCCTTTCACACATCAGCCACCAACAAAAGTGCTCAAGAAACAGCCAACACTGTTCCTCAGGCCAGTGGCTGGTTGCTCACCACAACGTGTGATCTCTGCCCTTCCCTCATGTCCTGTGCCCCAGCTGAATACAGCAGGGCACCTGCAGCAGATTTTGCTCTGAGCTGGGCAGGCATCCAAGTATTGGGAAATTCCTGTAGCTGGGTGTTGAGAAGCACCAAAGCAAAGGGGCATGGAGCACTCCTCCTGCTTTGCCAAACTCTATTTCAGTCTCAGAGTTGACACTTAGCTTTTCAAACCCAACCAAGGGAAGACCCATAAGATCTGAAGAGCAGTTGATTTTGGCCTGCAGATCAGTATGTGGGGGTGGAATGTGGTCAGCTACAGAACATTCCCCACCTGGGGGGACATTCCCCACCTGGCTTTCTAGAAAACCCCACTGCACTGGGTCTCCTTTGGAGATCCCTGCACATATCCAAGGGACAGCACAGCCACACCTCTAGGGGTAAATAAAGCTGGCTGATTGATGCCCTACACCTGGATCCCAAAAGAGCAAGGCAGACATTGTCTTAATACAGGAAAGGCCATCAGATCTCAAAGCAAGAGCTTCAACTTCTGACTCTTTAAATGCTCATATCATTTACAGTCTGAATGGGGTTCTTGGGCAGTATCAGTTACATGGATTAGGAGCTGTAGAGGACATAAGTACAATTCCTCTTCCTGAGTTTTTTACAGCTTAATGGACAGGAAGCATTGTTGATGAGCCTCCAGCTTCTTACACTATGTCCAGAATCTCCCCATCTTCCCTTTGTGCTTTTTTTTGTCCTAGAATCACTCTCAATTAACAGTACAAAAATAAAACCGATGTCATCCATCTCTCCTAAGCTGCACATGCATTATTCATCACCAGGCCCTAATTGATTCTCTTATAACCATGAGCACTTCTGCACTTGGCTGTGTTCTTCTCGTCCAGCAGAGCACAATTTATGAAGTTTTATTCCACTTGGAAAAGGCACTTTCAAAGTGGTGCCTTCCATGAGTTTTCTGATCAGAGCACCAGGTTTGATCTCAATGCATACAGACCTCAGTCCCGAGTTTTGTGCCCAGATAAAAGTGCCAATCAAGGAACTCTGGTTCACTGATGCTCAGTGTCCTGACTGGGAGGTCAGTACTGTTCTGGATACTCTGGGCCTTCTTTCCCATAACAGGATCTATAAAAGAGGTAAAAGGGAAGATTGGAAAAGCACTCCACACCCCTGATTAAATGCTCTGAAACATGTAATCTATAAAACACGTAGGGAGCTAAAGTGCCCTCGCAACAGCTTCCCATGGAAGTTACAGAAGCACCTCCTGATCTACTCAGCCAGGGGACAAGACTCTCTGAAGCCTCCCTCTAGAGCAAGAGAAAAATATATATCCCGTTTGCATAAGGATAACTTAGCTTTGCCTTCAGCACCTGACACTAGATTACCTCTGGATTCTTTCATCCTAAGATTTGACTGGGATTTCTAGGACCTGAAAGCCTGTGACAGAAAGCTTAGAAACAGCACATTTTTTTCAAGGTGCAGTCCAGACACTCAGGGAGATGAGCAGGTCTGAATTTCACTCTGCAACCCAAGCAAATACAAGTCAGCATATGACACCCTATACAAAGCAATTAATAAATCAAACCTCACCATTGGCACGAGTATGTTTGGTTTGATGGGACCATATATCGCAGCAATTTCTTCTCAATTTCTTCTCTAGTGACAGCACAATTCCTCCTACTGCTGGAGGAAGATCCTTCTCTTAGATCCTTCCCTTTCAAATGTGGGGTCTAACCTGCTATGTCAATTGCCACTGAAGAGACACAGACATCAGTGTGCCATGGTGACACCACTTGTGCTCCCCGAAGACCTTCTGTGGCCAGGGCTGTTACACAGTGCTCTGCATCACACCAGCACTCACCATTAACCACATCTGAGTTGCCTTCTTTCCCTCATGCCTTTACAAGTCTCTGATATTCCTCATTTCTCCATTTGGTGCTTGTTCCAGATGCTATTCGCTGGTCCTTTTGCTTGCTGCTGCACTGTTCCAGTGTGAAAGAAGGGGGGACACTCCAGCCAGTCCCTCACAGGGAGCCCATCCCAGCTACAGGATGGGAAACCTGGCGGCACTGCCAAGCTGTTTTCATCCTGAGGGAAGTGGAAAATCAGAAACAGAAGTTCACTCAGTTCCTAATATCCCAACGTATCGTTGAGCTTTGTGCTGAAGGACATGGTCAAGGCATCACGAGGAGCCCCAGTTCAGAGCAGCCTGCTCGGTTTGTGGTGTCCCAGCCCCACGGGCATTTAATCCGTCGTGATGGCTGGATTTCATCCGCACTTCCACACTCAGCCTGCAGCCTCCTTCTTCCCCCGCTAGAAGGGGCTGAGAACCAGCCACGGCCGGGCAGGGAGTGAAACAAGGGAGTTTCGTCATGGGCAAGCTCAAGGCAAGCACCACCACACGAAACAACTTCAACACTTCCTCTACCTGCTCTGCACCAGCCCAATCCAGAAGGGATTCCGTGTCTCGACAAAGCAGGATCTCTCTGTTTGGAAAAGCTGGCACTTTGGTTTCTTAACCCTCTGATGAGCTGCTTTGGGGAGGATTTCAGTACTCAAACGCTGTGATGTCAGTGCATAACGCTGCAGAGCACTGCTCACTTGAAACACTCTTCAGCCTTACACGCTTCATTTTCAAACATTGGGCGCAGGAAGGCAAAACAAGTCACCACTTCTTCCAGACGAAGCTGGAAGGGTTTATGGCTTTAGGAAAGTAAAGATGATAGCGAAGATGTGATTGCATAACAGGAGGAAGAAAGATCCAGATAGGGTGTTTTGCTCATAGAAGAGGCAGCTTTATACTTAAAGAATTAAAAGTAACAAGTTTATAAATGAATACAAGGCAACACCTTATTAGAGAAGGTCACACAGCTGCTCCTGGCAATCCCCAGAGCAGGGTGCTAGCTAAAACCAGGCTCACTCTGCATAATCACCCGCTCCAGCAGTGATGTCTATGAGGCCAGCAGTGAACCCCCAGACTCCCACAGTGCTCACACCTCCCACAGAGGGGGACAAAGTTAAACCCACAGCTCCAGCAGATGTAGATTCATCATTTAACTACCTTGTGATGGCCCATTAGCAAATTCACAGCAGGGAGCTCTTGGCTGATCCTTATTAGGGGCACAGCCAACTTTTACAAGGCTCCAAGGAGACAGGGCAACCTCCTGCCAAGAGAAGAGCTGGGTCACAGGCCGGCAGGTGGCTGCTGTTCACTTTGCCTATAGCCAGCTCTACTTTTCTGCCATTAGCTGTGGGGCAAGGAAGGTGACAAAATGCACAAGCAATGTGAGCAGATTTTTACTGCCAGTGCTCTGCCAATACCTCCTTTTCAATGCTAAAGAGAGCTTTTCCCCGAGGAATTAGCTTTGATAAAAGTTCATACAGGGAGGGTTTCCCCTATGTGACAACACTGTCCCTGTTGGGCTGTAGATGCCAGGGCCATAGTGTCCCTGATGCCCTGACCAGCCTCACCTGGGACTTCCACCCACACACCCAGCCCTGCTCTTTAGCACAGGGCACTTAGTCTTGGTCTATGCCTGCTTTGTTTTGCTGGGTCTGGGCTGAGGTCTATTTTTCCCCCCCTAACTTTCACTGTGCCTTATTCCCATGAGTTTCTCTGGGGACCTGGATCCTTGGGGATGCTGCTTGCTGTTCCTCAGCCTGCCTAGCTTTTCTGACTGTCTGGGGAGACCCCTGTCCTGCAGCTCCTGGGATCCCCTTGGCTCCTGGTTTCTTGTCCCTTTAAAGAGCAGAAGGTGTTTGCTATTGATGGAGAAGTGAGGGACTATTCAGCCTTTGCTCTTTTCCCCGTGGTTAAGCCTGCTGACCTCCCCCCTCAGAGTGTGGGTTGATGAAGATCCTGGGACTTTACAAGTGACAGGGAGGAAGGCTATAGATTTCTTCAGGCAGTGTTTTTTTTTTGTTTTGTTCATTTCACAACTGCATTTTAATTGATTAGCCTGAAATTTATCCTTACACAAGGGTGGCACAAAAAGGAGGGGTTTTTAGGAGATGAGAAGGATGTGTGCAATTAAATGACTAGTAATAAAAGACAGTTTGGTTTTGAGTAGATATGCAACAGACATAAGGACTGTGAATGGATTATCAAGATTTGGGAAGAGAATTTAGTGCACTTTTCATATTAATGCTGGTAAGACCTACATTTGTTTCTTCAGTCTGTAGATTCATCCAGGATTTATTATTAATCTGCAGCCATAAAACAAGGTAGATAAGTTTTCTCTGCTTTTCAATACACTTTCTACTCATTTGTTCTTCATATAGGAGCTAATCTTTTGTTTATTACAACAGTTGTAACACTGCAAATTCTTTAAGCAACCCATATGTAGGGCTTGGCATTGATTTCACTTTTCATTTATTAGGGGTAACACTTCTTTTTAGTATCATCATCCTGAAACAATATACCAGGGAGAGAGTGTCCCTGGTCACACACATGATTGTTAAGGCAAAGAGTGGCACCAGAGCTGCTCCTTTCCCTACACTCCCCTGGTATCCAAGGCTGGCTCCCACCTGGATCCCTGCAGGCATTGCCCACTCTGCACCATGCAGAGCCAGTTGTTCTAGAGGGATGTAATCATACTAATGGCAAAAACTGGTGTGCTTGAAAGGCACAATTCATTATGCTGTTCATCCCAGCATCTCTTGTGTTTGGGAGTTATTTCTGCTTCTTCACTCAGTGGGAATACACTGGTGTAATTCAGTGCTCTTCTGCAGTGGGTGGTATCTGAGTTTTGAAATAGGCAAACACCATTGGAGTTTGTTTTTCCTCCACAACAGGTGAATTCACTCATTTGAAAAGCAGTCCCTGAACAACAACTGTTTAAACTTTCAAATTTTCTCTTTCATTGACTCTTCTGGCTTTACAGTTGTTTCTGAGGTTTAGGAGCTCAAGCAAGTTTGTTTCAAAAGCACATTTTCATTCCTGCAAGGCTCAATCTCTGGGGCATGATTTAACTAAATAATATTGATGGTGGATGTATTTAAGTAGGGAAGTTATGGAACTGCATGAATGAAGGAGGTAACTTGGGGCTGCCTGTATGGATAAAATGTCCTGATACATAAAATCAGAAGCACCATTAACACATGATTTCTTCACCTGCATGGCTGGAACTATGGTCAGTGACCTTCCTTGCTCAAATACAAGATCTGCCAGCTAGGCCAATGCAGCAGGGAGGGGCAGACAATGCAATCAAGAGGCTGGACAATTATTTTTGGAAACTTACTGTTTACAGATCAAAATAGCAGCTAAGGTGACAACATACCTGTTGTAAAAGCTTTGGAAACTGTACTGGGCTCCCTTTCAGGTGCTACCAAAGGGTTATGAAACATCAAATACTTCTTTTTATAGTGCAGAGATGTGCTCAGCATGTGGGGAATCAAGATTCAGATCCTTCCCCTTCTCCAGCTTCTGGTAGAGGGAAAAGCAGCCACTGGGACTGACCTCATCACCCTGTGTGGTGACCCAGCACAGGACCCATGGACATGTCCAAATACACTCTTTCTGATTTGCAGCTGCTTCCTTGCCCGTCACTACCCACCTTATGGCCCTGGTGAGGACAAAAGTGGGAGGTAAATTGAGCCATACAGTTTGTATTCCTGTCTGTATTCCACTCTGGTCCAGACCACATAAAGGATGGTTTTGAAACAGATTAATTCGCTGAAGTTAATTTGCATTAGGAGAGGAAAGGTATCAGTGACAGCTTTATTCTATTTCCAAGCATTTAAAATAACTATACAAACAAAAAAGCTAATTAATCAGCAAAGTGTCCTCACTGCAGCCAAGCTGCACACACCCATGGAGAGGGTTGTTACAGGCAGCTGAGCCTGCAAACCCTGCATAGCAACCAGAATTACGGGAAGTATTAGGGCAAAATTAAAGGAAAACCGCACAAGGAGACAGAAGAAGGCAGACAATGGCAGGGGTGTAGATGCAGAGGGTCAGAAATCAGCAAAGTGTTAGGAGTGAAGTTTACCCAGACATATTTGTGTGTACCTGCCACCAACTTCCCCAGCCCTGGTGTGCTCTGCCATGGAGTCACAAACAGACAGGATGTGGGCAGAGGAGCTGACAGCCCTGCTCGCTCCTTTGCACAGCCCCTGCTCCACAGGAGTGAAGAGCAGTGGGCAGAGCAGGTTTTTCCACTGATAGAGCCTCCTGGAAGACCAGCAGCCAGAGGAGGTGTTTTGGCACATCTGCTAGCAGATGAGCTGGAGGCAGGGACTCTGGCTCTCAGGATGCCTCGATGTTATCAGATTTGTGCCTCTCTCAGGGCTTTGCAGGAGAATTGCAGAGCTCTTCAGCTGTTTCAGGCTGGAGATAATTCCACAGCACACAAGCTTGTTTTTCTTAGTCATCTTTCATTTTCTTAGTCAGTTTCAGCTAGTCCACACCCTTGATTTAAAATTGCTTGTGTACAGTCTGGGTGCAGAGCTGAGCAGGAATGGATTGCTCCCAGCTGGTGTCTGCGTGGGAAGGAGACTGCTGAATTCCCAAGAGATGTTTGGGACACAAGTACTCCCAGCAACTCCCCAGCACCAAGTGCTTTGAGATGGGATGAGAGGCACAGATCAGAACAGGCAGATCTGGATGCTGTGACTGTGGCTGAAGCACAGGGTGAAGTCTGAGTCCTTCCAGAAAGAAACAGTTCAGGGATGTGGGTGCTGCACCTGACACTTACATGGGGAAGAGAGGAGCTACAGCCCTCCTTCCAGCAAATCCTCCTCACCAGTGCTGAATCCTTCCTGGAGGTTATTCCTAACTGAGCAAAACCCCCTGCCTCAGACACTGTTTCCTTAGGAAGGAAGATACAAGCTCTGGAATTTGATAGTGTCTGCAGGCTGACATATTCTACTATGTGCCCAGGATAAGGGGTACAACTCCACCAACTACAAAATCTATGTGTTACTAAAGTCTTGGCAAAGGGTCAGCCAGAGAGGACCAAGAGAGAAAAGTTGCATTAGAAAGAGGAGCAAAAGCTTTTCTTTGTAAGCATGGGGTGTCTGCAACCAGTCCAGCAAGACAAAAGGTTTTGTGAACCTGCCTGGAAGAAAGCTGCTTTCTTCCTCCTCCTTTCCCATTTTCCAAGGAGACTGATGCCGATCAAGTCCAGGCAGAGAGGGAACTAGTTCAGAAGAGCTGGAGCTGTGAGACCTCAGCTCTCCTTTTTCTCTTTGTGAAAGGGAGAGATGGGAAGTTGCATGGTTGGATCTGGAAATGTTGCTCTAAAGCAAACACTGAATATTCACCATCTGGATGGTGGGTAACCGCAGCTTGCTTGTAAAACTTTCCACAGCAGGCAATGTTGTTCCCTAGAGCTCTCCCTTGGGGATCCATCTTCTAGGGGATTCTCTCCTCGCCCATGGCAGCTTTCTGTAGCCCAGGAGAATGTAACAGTAGTTAACAGTAAGTAGTGGGAGGAGGCTGTGTCTCAAGGAGCTCATCTGGCCTGGTGCACCTCTCTGCCACAAAACAGGCTGGGAACAATCCCAGCCAGCCTGCTGGGAGAGGCTGGGATGAAGAGAATTCAAAATGTCTATGGTGAAATCTGGCCTTTATTATCCTAGTCACTAACATCCCACATATTTCAAGGAGACCAGCATTTTACTCCCACGATCCAAAGACAAAGCAAAATAAATCTTGGTGCACTCAGCCACAGTGCAAAACTCTGATTTATAGAAAATAGCATCCTAGCCTTAAAGAGTGGCTAAACACACCTCCTTCCTCCTTCCTGGCTTAAAGCTTTGCATCCCTGTTGCTAAAATCTCCCGTGAGCTCTGCTGTCCAAACAGCCTGTAGAAGCCATAAACACCTCTCATTGTGCCCTCCCATCTTTTTAGCTTCTCTTCAGGCTAAAGCATTGTTTTTCTTGCAGACTACACTGAAGACTGCTGCCCAGGTACTACATTAAATGTAATGAAATTATGATAAGCATGCAAATGTTACATTAAACACAAATATAGGCTGTGAAATAAGGTAATACAGGGAAAATTCCAGTTGATCCTATCCAGTTGCACTGGTGATTTGATGGGTCCAATAGCTGAAAATTATCTTTTTTCTCTGGAGAAGACTTGATGAAAAGAGAGGCAAGATAAAAAAATCTTGGGGAAAAAAAAATTCTTATTGGGGTATGCCAAAATGATTCCCCCAAAATGTCCCTATTTCATAATTAGTAGCTTTTAATTGCAATTTAACGATCACATTGCAGCCGGTAGAGACAGACAGGTTGCTGTAAATGCACAGTGCCATATTGGGAATCAAGTGCACTCCCAGGCAGCAAACAGTATCCACTTCTCTGTAACTGCTGACTGATGACATTGGTTTTTGATAATTTGTTGCTCCTTTGCACCCAGAAGTGGTAATAATGTGTCTTTCTCAGAAACCTCTCACATCACAGGGAGGGGGGTGTGTGTGTTTCACGTAGGACTGGTGTTCATGCAAATGAAAATGCAGAGCTTTGCATCGCCCATTTATTGTCATTTGCAGCTGTCACTGCACATCTGAGCTGCCCTTAAACCCCAGCTCCAGAAGCAGAGAGGACATTCAGGTATTCTTCTGGTTATCATTTATCAATGCTGGTTTTAGAATAGGGATAAGGATACAGCGCTGATCTACATCCCAAAAGGAACAGACTACTGTATAAAATACCCTGCGCTCCTATAAATGCAACTAAATGTTCACAAACAGGGTTCCCTGGAGACCAAAGCCCATGAGGATGTCCCTGCAGTTGCTAACAGAGCGTGCTGTGCCCTGGGAGGCAGTGGGATTTTTCTCCCTTGTGGGTTGGCATCCAATTTGATTCCTAAAAATTCAGTGTTTTCCCTTCCTTTCCTCCATATTGTCAGGTGCTTTTGATTTATTTGAGCAAAGAAAATTGAAGCTTCATTTTTGCTCTATTCCCTCTCCACTGCCTGGGCATATGAAGCTCCTGGAAGGAAGAAAAGACTCTCATCTACATGAGGGAGCTAGTGGAAGAGGGAAGGGAAGAGCCTCGAGCTGTTGCTGCTGTCTAATTGTGGGAGTTCAGCAGCAGAACCAGAACCTTGTTAAGTCACCACAATGTCACAGATCTGGATCTACACCATGGCCCCAAGATCTGAATCGTGCCCCAAGGCCCACCTCCATTCCAAGGTACCCAGGCTTGGAGGTGCTTGGTGTTTCAGGAGGCTGCCCTCAAATATCGCTGTCCCAGACTGTTTCTGGGGCTGCAGAGGCTGTTCAGGATCAGCACAGAGAGAGGTGTTGCCAGAGGAAGTCATTCCTTCTGGGTGAAAAGACATGACCTATTTCGTGGCAGAGGAAAACTTAGGGCAAGAGTCCTGGGTGAATCCCAGCACAGACCCCCTCAGCTTTCCATCACCTCCTTTCAGACGGGGATTTTCCCCATCCAAACACTGTTGGGTGCTTTATGCTGCTAAGGGAGCTTCAGAGCTTTTTCCTAAGTGTGACCAAGGGTTCAGACTTTACAGTGCTCCAGGTCCCATGTTTGGGCAGTGCCTGCAGTAGGGCCATGCATGTGTGGCTGCTGAGAGTCGATGTCTGTGGAGCTCCCAGAGCCATAAGCACCACCATGGACAAGCCAAAAATTAGGATTGCCTATGATGAACGCCACACAGTTGTTATTAAGAGCATTGGTGGAATCTCTCTGTGATAAAATAACTCATAAACACAAAGTTAACATCTGCACGTGTGCCTGCCACCATTATAGCCCACTTTTACCAATTTGCTTATTGTTTCCATGTGCATCAAAACTGAGACATAAATGCACTTGACCTGATGAATTCCTATAGAGAGATGTCATGAAGAAAGCAGATGTAAAATCTGTACTTAAGGCCTGATAAAAAGGAAAAAGAAAAAGGAAAAACCAGAAAAAACTGAAACAAACCCCACTCTCCCCTTAAAAAGACAAGTAGTCTTAAAATGCTACTATTCCCTGGTTGTGTTTAGTCTTTGTTTTTTAAAGCTGCTATTGTTGCAAGTAATCCCTAAGATCCTTGTTGCTGGAAAACATAAGGAAGAATTTGTTTGTATTCCCAGTGTGTGTCTTGCAGGCATTTCACAGTGTGCTGTGCATAGTCTTTTCTTGCTTCCTTCTGTATGAAGAGTTTCCTTTTCTGGTTGTTTCCTAGAGTAACAAAACAGATAAAAAAAGGGAAAATCCTTGTTAAACCACAAAAACTAGCAAGGGATTTTGTGTAGTGCCTGAAATTAACTTTTAACATTCCCCAGTTAGAGAAATTAGTTTAGTCAGGAAATGATGTCTTGTTGCCGTGATGTCACTTTCTGTGTATTAACGGACCCCCCTCTTCTCATGTTCTCCCTTGTATATTCTCTGTGCATGGTTTATCTGTGCATTTCTAGTCTCCCAAAGGCTCTTCCCTTTCATAGCTTCATACCCCTGGAGAGCTCATATATCACAGGACACACCATTAACCCCATTTTTCAGTAATTTAGGAAAAAGGAGAGGTATGAAAATCTGCAGGAAGTTGCTGGATGTGTGTGAGAAGCTGAGCACAAAGCTCTGAGCAAGACTGCAGTAGCAGTGTGGTCAGCATTTGGGGGCCATGCTGCTGCAAGCAAGAGGTGCATGTCAGTGTATACTTCATGCAACACTGATCACTTTGTACTATTTAACTTTTTTGTTGACTTTCAGCCTGCAAACGCAGATGTGCTGTCACTCAGATGCTCAGCCAGGCAGAGTTATGAGCTCTTGGCATCACACTGAGTGTCTGAATGGAGAGTTTTGGCACTAGCCTGTTTGGAAAGAGAGCTTTTTGCCTGCTCATGTTCTCATTAGTATCTGAGCTGATGAACGACATTCTTCTGTATTTCCATGTTCCTAGATATAGATCAGGCTTCTCTCTCAGTCTGGGTTAAAAGCTCAGGGGGAGCTGGCTGGGGAGCCTGTGCCTGCACTGCTGAATCCATGCAAACACCAGGAGAGCTGGGGAGCAGCCTGCCTGATGGGGATCCTGCAGATCCTGTGAGTGTCCAGAAGAGTTAGTGCAGGTGGCCGTGGTAAGGTCCTTGCTACTTTCAAGAGAGAACTGCTTCTACTGATCTACAGTAGTTAAACAAGACACAGTTGTAGCTCTGCCAAAATCTAGGTCTCTTCCTGGCCTGTCCTCATAAATAACTTAGCTGGTTTTAGTTTGTGTTGTTGTTTTAGCTTCAGCCCAGAGAAATCCTGCCCCAGAAGTGTTGCTCTTCCATCACTCTTTCCTCTCCCCACAAGCAACCACCCTTGAAATCCTTTTCCAGTAGGTGCCATCAGCCTGCTGTCACTGTTCCCCTGTCTTCATATCTCTGTGAGAAACTTCTCCTTGAGCTTTGCTTGGCCTTTTCTGATGGAAGGAAACCCCAAATGCTCTCTCACACAAGAGCAGGCATAATTCTCAGAAAGTGGCAGCTCCATTCCCTGGATCAGCGCTCGCCTCTGCTGCCCTCCGTGTGTTTCCTCTTTGCATCCCATTGATGAGCGAGCCTCCCCTGCCTTTCCCACCGTCACTCAGAAATAGCAAAGGAGCACAGGCAGAATTCGATTGAATGAACACATTTTGCCTGCCCTTTTACATTTGATGTCTCTCTCCAGTTGTTGGGTGGTTTTGCTCTGTGTGTGTGAGCACACAGATGGCTCCTCTAAGCACCTCGGCCCCGGATGATTGCTTGTTAATTTTTGCTTTGGGCTATTTTGAGCTTTTTCCTCTCCTCCCAAGAGGACGCTGGCGTGGTGCGATGATGCCGGTGTGCCACCTAGTGATTGAACTATTCCCTTGTCGCACATCATTGATCGGAACGCTCGGCGCACGTATTCTGCCCATGCTCACCTGGATCGCAGGTAACCTGCGGCAATGCCGGCAGCCCCTTCGCTCTGCTCAGTCTGCCCAGGCAGAGGGGATCCCACTGAACTGCTTTTCCCTGCTTATTTCACTTAGTACCTTTTTTTCCTCCCTTTGTACCTCTTTCTACTGTACTACCTGCAGTCTCTGTGATGTGGGGAAGAAATGGGAGATATTTGGAGGGGTGTTGGCTGCCAGTGTGCAGGTCACCCATGGCCATAATTAATCCATCAGGCAATATTTTTGTACAACCTGAAAATTTAGCACTAGATACATGTCAATCAGATGCTCTGGGGGAGTCAAGACAGTGTTTAAAGCCCTTTATGCATGAGGGGTATCATTACAGATAATAATCTGCTTCACACCTCATAAAACCACTTCTGAACTATTTGGGCAGATCCAGGCTGGGAGAGCAATAGATGATCCTGGCGTTGTGGAACTGAGGCCTTTTTGTCGAGGTTTTGTGCCTGCTGGCCACTCCCCAGATTCCCAGACTGGCAGGGTGGGAGGGGGAAGGCACTGGGCAGAGAAGTGCATCACAGCCCGCCGGCCGCCTCTGCTGCCCGGGCAGACGGGCTCTGCTCCCAGGCGCAGCTCCCCAGACGTCTGACCTCCGCCCGGCCCCGCCGTCCCCCGGGGCACGGGCGTTGCAAAGAAACTCCCTCAGTTTAGGAGCAGCCCAGCAGGGCAGGTTCAGACCCTCCCAAAGGCTCAGGCCCCGGCATTGTACCCTTCCCTGGAAGCCGCTGGGAAATGCAGCCGGGTGCTGGGTGCAGCTGCAGAGTGATACAGAGCGCTGGGAAGGGACTGAACTCTGTTCCTGGGCTCACCACTCACCTGCCATGAGTCACACAGCAAAACTGTGCTGCAGAGGCTGGCCCTGCTGGGTCAGTAACCACTGTCACAGCTGCCCTTCAACAGGAGCTCAGCTGCGGGGAGAAACACGGTCACAAGAAAACTGAGTCCCACAGGAGGATGGGGCAATTAATGACAGGTTAAGTGTAGGAAATCAACAAACTTTATCGCTGTAGATCTGTGTTGGAGGTCAAGGTGAGCAATCAACACTCCTAAAAGCCTAAAGAATCTGTCCTATCCTCTCCTCGCAGGGCAGCTGTGGTGAGGCATCTCTGAATGTTGTGATTTTTTTGATAATGACCTTTTTCTCATTCTCAGAGTGAAGGTCTGTTCAGGCAGAAGGTGAAGCTGCAGCCTGGAGCCTGGGTCTGGGGCTCTCTGCCTTTGCCAGCAGCTGTGAGAGATGAAGCATTCCAGACAATTTTCCACCCCTGGCTGTACACAAGGCATCCTTTGGAAACACAATTTGTGTCTTCCTGGCCACTCCCACAGTGCTGTTCCTCTTCTGATCCCACAGCTAATTGTCCTTAAGTCTGGAAGTTTATTAGGGCCCCGTGAAATGGATTTATCCTCTCCTGGTAAACCACAGTGTTGTGAGGTGATCTGGGATGCCACAGCAATGGGGAGAAGTGGTTCCTTTGTTCAAGGAGCCTCTGACTGTGACTCAGCCATAAGTCATTGTTACTATCAGCTGGCCATCCTGCGGAATCTGTTGTTCTTCTGGCTGGGGCGGTCATGGAGCTGAACCTTCCCTTCCTTGCACACCACAGGCCTCTTTCTCAGCTACAAGATCCCACAGGGCAAGAGGTGTCAGCCCGCTGCTGGCCTCTCCTTTTTATTGCTCTGCAATCCACGGCCATATTTTGCATTTGTTTTGTGGCTTTTTTCCCTTCAATTGCATCATTAGGGTGAAGTGTTGTTGTCAGGGTGGGGGTTTACTCACTGCATCCAGTGCTGCAGGATTCCCACTGTTGCACTCATTATCCTGGAGTTAATCAAGACTGACAGTCAAATGTTGTAAGTGTGGTAACAGAATCTCTACCTGTGCAAACACTGCCTGGGGCAGGGATTTATGCAGTTGCAGTGCAAGAAAGTGGATTAATGTGGACACTGTGGGGCATCTTAGATAGGGATGGTGCTTATCAAGCTTTTCCTTGAGAGGGAGGGCCCTCTTTCCCCTTATTTACTCATTTTTTATTCCTATTTTATACTTCTATGAGAAAGGCTTCTACCAGTACCTGGGTAATTACTAGAGCACAGCAGCATAAACTGGGATTTCATTGCTTTCATGCTGTCTTGTTCCTGACAGGTGAGCCAGCAGGACTCCCACCTGCCCTGTGGGAAACAAGAATGTTGGACTTGTACCCTTCACAAATATCTTTGAGGTGTGGAAATGCAGGAGCTGGAAGCCTGAGCATTTCAGGCAGTTTGTAGAGGAGGCTGTGGCAGAGCCAGGGGGTGGCTGCAAGCTGTGCCCTGTGCCAGCAACGTGCCAGGCTCTGGCAATGAGCAGCAGGCTCTGAATCTCCTCACCTGCTCAGGTGAGCTGGGAACTGAATGACACTTTCTCTGAGAAGTGACCCTTTCTCCAGTGCACCACAGATATGGCAGGAACTGGAAACCCTAATTTCGCTCTCAGCCCATTGAACGTGGGGATGAGGAGGGGAATGCTGACCTCTGCAGCTCCTCCTGAGCAGCCCCACGGCTGCCTCGAGGCTCCCAGGTGCCGTGCGGGGTGGGGGGAAGGTGCAGCTGTGGGTGTGATGATCTTTCCTGGATAATAACACTGCAGCCTTTTGATGCTGCAGCCAGCAGGAGGGCCTGGCTGAGGAGTGTGCTTTTCCAGACCTTCCTTCCCCTCAGCAATGGTAACTTCACTGAGAGCTCGTGGATCATCACTCGATGGAGCGGGGGCAAAGGGCCGTGCGGAGTGACAGCTCATTGCCACTGGGAAAGCACACAGAGCAGGGATACTCCCACTGTGGAGCCAACAAAGAAAAGCAATCCCAGAGGAACAGACGATTTTCGAGTGGAAGGCACACAGGGATGGGCTGTGCAGTGCTGAAGGGTTTCTTTGCGCACAGACTCTCCCCTCGCAGGCAGGTGCAGAACTTCTGCAGGGACGGAGGGAAGGACTGGGAGGTGGAGGAGCTCTCCGGAGCTCATCATGAGCAGCTGCAGGAGGGGTGGGAACGTGGGAAGAGGAGTTTTCCTCACTCAGGAGAGTCTCCTCTTCCTCCTTTGTTATGGTCCAGGGCAGAGTGGAGGTGGGTGCCCAGTTCCGCTGTGGGGTTTAACTACAGCTGCCAAAATCAGCCCGTGTGAAGCAGCAGGACGATGTTCCTTCCCCAGCTGGAGACAGGAGCAGGAATCACCCTGGGGCAGGAGCCGGCGCGCTCGGCATCCGAGCTCTCCTGCAAGCTGCCCTCCCGGTGAAACACCTCGCTGTCCAGCTGGAGGTGAACAACACAGCGAACTGTGTCCGGCCTTGAGACAGGAAGAGCAGCCGCAGTGGTGACGGTCCCGCCGTGGGGCAGCAGGGCGGATGGCGCCGTGCCCAGCAACGCGCCGCTATCGGGGCGGACACGCAGGTATCGGGGCCGACAGCTGCTGCTTGGCGGCTCCTCCGTGTCACGCCGGGCCGCGGAGCCAACAGCCTCGCCCCTCTCCCTGGAGAGCGCCTGGTGGAGCACCGACCCTTCCGCCCGGAGACGCGGCGCTGGGCAATGGCGGCGCGAGCCGCGAACTACTGCTCCCAGCATCCCCCGCGGCGGCAGCTCCCGGGGGTGCGCATGCGCCCCGCGCGAACTCCCTTTCCCGGCAGGCCGGCCGAGCGCGTGGCCCCCGCCCCTCTCCCTCACGGCCGTGACGCGCCCGCCGTGACGCAGCGCGGTGACGCAAAAAAGTGTGCGCCCTCCACAGCGATCGCGGCCGCCGCGGGGTGCGCGGGGCCGGCAGCAGGGGCCGGGGACGGCGGCGGCACCGCGGGGCAGCGCTCAGGTACCGGGGCCGGGGTGGGCGGG
Organism: Fringilla coelebs; assembly: GCF_963513975.1. Lineage (NCBI taxonomy): Eukaryota > Metazoa > Chordata > Aves > Passeriformes > Fringillidae > Fringilla > Fringilla coelebs. The sequence goes on from NC_140039.1 coordinate 5,927,845, forward strand.
ACGCGCCGCCGCTGCCCCGGAGCCTCGCCGGGCCGGTTGGCGGCCGCGGCCTCCGCGCCGGGCAGGGGCAGCGGCGCGGGGTGTGGGGGGGGCCGCCTCAGGGGCGCGGGGTCGGCTGCAGGTCCGCCCCCGCGCTAGGGGGCGCCCTCGGGGCGGGGGGCCCGGCGGGCCCGGCCCGGCCTGGCCTGTCCCCCCCGGCCCGTCCCGTCCCCCCCGGCGGGACCGGGCCTGCGCCGCCCCGCCCGGCCCGCCCCCTGCGCCGGGCTCTTCCTCCTGCGCCGGGCTCTTCCTCCTGCGCCGGGCCCGCTCGGACGGGAGGATCTCTGGCTCTTCGCTCCCCCCGCCCCCGCTCCGGTCTCTGCCGACCTCTAAACGTTGGGGCCGCCCGTGCGTCCCGCCGAGCCGGGCCGTGCGGGACCCCGCGGGAGCTGTCACCGGCCGCCCCCGCGAGGTGCGGCCCGCGTGTTTCCCCTTGCAGCCGCACGAAGAGGAATTGATGTTGTAACAGAGCGGGGCTTTTTTTTGTTTTGTTTTTTTTTCTTATTTTGTAGACAGCAGAAGTTTGTTCCTGTTTTTGGGCTTGTCCTGCCAGATTAGAACGTAGTTCTAAGTTTGTTTTGTAGAAGGAGAATTTCCTTTTCTGAATAACCTTGCGGTTTTCCCTTTCCTTAAAATGCCTTAATTTAAAAAAATAAATAAAAAGAGAATGGAAAAAAAACCCCACAACAACCGAATTTTTAAGCAAATACTTAAAGGCAACATTAGGGATATGTTTAGTATATCAGCAAGTTTGGAGCTCTGTTAAACCAGAAGTTGAACAAACCTAGACTTCCCTCAGTGTAGGACACCAAACCACGTTTTGTGCTCCAGAGATTCTGAGGCTTTTCTTACTTGGTGGTATATTATTTCCGCAAATGAACTTCAGAGTTGACAGTTTGTGATACTTTTAACTTTCACGTGGGTATTTGAGGCTCAACAGGTTTAGACAAATAGCTGTCATATGCCTCATGTCTTTAAAGGATATTTGTGATGTGCAGGAGAATTTTATTTTTTCTTAAAGTAAGGAATTCTTTGTGTTAAAGCATTAGTATAAAAGAACCTGCAAATGTACTGCTCAGCTTTACTGGGCAATTAACTAGATTCCAACTCATTAGTGGTACATTATTGCATTAGTCTTCCCTACATTTTGTCCTCAGCCATACTTAGAATCAAGTTTGGGAACATTGTCAAACTGGATTATTTAAGTTGGCCCAAAGTGCAGTTCTTAGAATTTGAGTTGCCCCTGTGCATGTGGAATTACAAATCTTCATGTACTTTTTGTCCATTCATTTAATGTGCACATTAGTTTAAATGTGCAATCTTCCTACAAAGTTGATCAAAATTGTGGTTTTCGGGAAATTTGGTTTTTTTGCTTGAGGTATAATTTTTGGTTTTATTATATAGCTCATTCATTTTGTATTTAAATTGCTAACTTAGGCCTTTTGTGTTCATCTCCCAAATAACCAAACTGTTGGTTTTCAGATTTTACAAGTATGTTTATATTCACTAAGAGGTTTCATGCTTAAGGTGTTTATCTGTGGGAAGTCAGTGTGTTCAGAACCTCCTGACCTTTCCCTGAGCTCAGCATCAGTCAGGGAATGAGCTGTGATGTTGTTGCAGTTGGTGTGAGGCTCCAGTGGACAGAAGGGTGGAGCTGAATTGCTCCAACTCTTCCAGGCACTCAGTCAAGGTTTGTGGTTAGAGGTCACTGGAATTTTATTTCCTCGCTGTTCAGAGGTGTCTCACTAAGGTGACTCAAGTGTCAGAGGTTTCAAAAACATGAGAGTACCCTGAGGAATCTGTGTCTCAATAGTCTCTGGGTTTCCCTTTAATGTCACATTCTTACAGCTAAGCTCAGAAGAGTGCAATGCCCAGAAAGGCTTTGCTGTGGCACAGCAATGCCAGGCAGTGTTTGGCATTACAGCAATGCCACGGTGTGCTGAAACAGCCACATCTGCGTTTGCAGTGGCCACCGTGGTAGTTGAGACTGCAAATATTTGTCTTTCAAAGTCAAATCCTTTGAGTAAGTGCTTTATGTTTTGTTAATATCGATTCTAAATATATTTTGGCAATAGCACTGTTTGAGAAAAAATGCCATTCCTTAGCTTATTAGATGTTCAAAGTGAAATCTGTTATAGGCTATGATTTTCAAAACTTATTAAGAGAAAAAAATTATATCCCTCTGCCCTCCCCACCCCACCCCCCCCCCCAAATTTAAATCTGATCGATTTTGATGATTCTTGGAGAGCAATTTAAGATTGAATTTTTTCAGCAACTTGTGCTGAAAAGGGAAGTAGTGAGAGTCAGAGCTGTTCTCCCAGGTTTCCTCTCCATCAGGCCAGGTATATTGCTGACAGTTACAGGTTAGTTCATATCATTTATGTTCTTGTCTTCTCTGCAGAGCTCCTCACTTTGATTTAAGGTGGAATTCTTGAAAAAACTGAGCACAGTAGGCGTTTCTGTGGTGCCATCTAAAATAATTGTATTTATTTGAATAGATTGGAAGGGATAAGCCTGTGGAAGAGTGGAGATGCCTTTGCAAGACATTCATTGTCACTGCTGTGTCCCAGTAGAAAGGGTGGCATTTCTATGTTAGAACTTCATTTTAGGAAAGCAGCTCTCTGTCAGCACCAGTTATTTAGACCAATAATGAGCTTTTTTGAGGCAGGTTTTAGGGATAGCTGGGATTTTTCCCTTGATTTTTGGTATAGCACGAGGTGTCCCAGAGGGCAGTGAGGAGTTCCTGTGGTCTTCCTGGCTGGCACTTCATTGGCCTGTTGCAGATATTGCTGGACCTTTTCTGTTTTCCAGCAGGAGCTGTTAAGGGTTGCTAGAGGAAGTAAATTGTTTTCCAGATTGCAGGGGAGCCTGCACAGGCCCTCTACAGCTCTGAGGTCACAGGGCCCTTTTTGCTGTATCCCTTGAGTACGGAATGAAGATGGGGATGTCTGAAATGGTTGAATGTGGATTCTGTTACAGCACTTGTGTTCTGAGGCCCAGAGTGGATTTGTCTGAATGTTTTTCTGTGATATTTTAAAGCTCTGAAGAGCTGCTGGCAAGTGGTGTTCAGTTAATGAAAAAGGAAATGGAACTTAATGAGCTTGGAGTAGTTTTTATTTTTGAAGGTGTTTTGGGAGTGTGTCTGTGTGTACAATCTCATTATGGTTTTGCCTGCATCTGGGTAGTGTTTCTTCCTAAGCAATTTATGCATTTGCATTGAATTTCCTGATGTAGTTCTGAAATGAATGAATGAATAATAAGTGCCCTAGATAAAATCATAATTATTGTGATTTAGGAAGCATCATCTTTCTTCATGCTTAGGTAGTTTTTTTGTTAGCATATGTCCACTGCATATAGTACTTAACAAAATGGTGTTCTTGTAATCACAGGTTTATCTTTTCATAGTCTTTGGGTGATAACTTTGGTGCAGTTTCTGCCTGTTTAATCTTCAGCCAGTGTTCTTAACTTCTTGTTTCCCATTTAACTAACCAGTCACAGTACATTAAATTCAGAAGCACCTATGAGACACGAGGTAGAACTGTAGGATTGTTCATCCATTCCCAGAGTGAGAAGAAGTTTTAAACCAGTTGGAGGTGTCCAGCACACAGTTAAATTGTGGGGATGTTTTTCAGAGACAGCTTGGACTATAAACGCATGTGTAATCTGTGCTATGGCTGCCTTTAGAGTCTGCCATTTGACTGACTCCTGAACATGTATTTCAGGAGTTGATGTGTATGTCATTGTCTTAAACACTTCTGCATTTAACACTGGTTTGAAAACTTCTTTCTCTGGGCCGGTTATGACAAACGGGTATTTAATCTCATGACGGATGGATATTGGCTATGCTATGGCTAATGAACTGCTGAAAATCTTTGTGTGTTTTTGGATGTGAAGAAATCTGTTTTGCTTGGTGTACTCTCCCCTACCTCCAATACCAAGTCAGTTTATAAATTAGGTTTGGGTATTCCTTCCTCCAGAAATTACAGCAATCGCAGTCTGTCAGGTTGGAAACTAGGGGCATGGCAGTATCTTGAGACAGATTTTGTTCTAGTTTAAGCTGTTAATATTTCTAGTAGGTTTTTATCAGTTCGACAAAAGCTGACACCTGGAAATTTAAAGGCTTAAACAGAACCTACAGTGATAGTTCCCTTCATTAAATGATGCTTCAACAAGTCACTCAGTGCTGTAGGAGTTTCTCACTTTTGAGGATGGGAAGATAAATCTTCTGTCAGCTGCTGTCATGCAAGTAAAGGCTGATAAATCTGAAGTAATTGCTCCAGTGCTCCCTCCTGTGATCATCCTTCCTTCCTCCTGGAGCCACTGGCTGTTTTTGGAGGCCCTGGGGGAGCGGGGCAGGCCCTGGAGGAGCGCTGACCAGCTCTTTGCCACCAGGCTGTCCTGGGGCTGCTCCAACTGCCCGCAGCGCTTGGGGGCTGCCTCTGCTCCTCATCACTGTGGGCCCCAGGAGTTTGTTGGCATCTCCACTGCTGTCTGCAGGGCATTAAACTGGGATAACGACACTGATCACAATCTTGCTGTCCTGGCTAGGTTGGTTCTTGAGTAAATCACAAAGGGTAACTGAGGTCTGCTCTTGGAGTTGAGGTAGAGCTTTTAAAAGGCTCAGGCAGTGAACACAGCTGTGGTGAGGTGTGCATTCCAAACAGCCTGGTCAGGGCTGGGGAGCACCAGTCAGGACTTGTGTTCAGAGGTGCACATGTTCTTCAGTCTGCAGGCAAAGGACCAGAAAGAAACTTTCATGTTTGAAAGTACTGTTCTGTTACTTTGTCTTCTCACTCCTTTTTTGCTGAGTATTATTTGTCTCTTTCAAATGACTTGTAATATTTGATTTAGATAGTTTCAAAGAATACAGTAAAAGACTGGGATTTCTTGCTCATTTTTATGCCTTTTTTTTTCCTGGTTGTTACCTCTGCCTTAGGCTAAGCCATGACTTCAGGATCTGGGCATGTGGACTCCAAGGCTGAGCTCACTACTTTGCTTGAGCAATGGGAGAAAGAGCATGGCAGTGGGCAAGACATGGTCCCTATTCTCACCAGGTAAGATCTATTGAGCAAATCCCTAAAGCTGAATGGCTGAAGGTACATGACAGCAGCTTTTACCTTGTTTTCTCTTGAGGTGTTCACATACCTGATAACCTGTAATTCATTTTCTTGGTCTAGAAAATGAATTGTTAGTGTGGTATTTAAATAAAAACTTTTAATGACATCTTACACTGTGTCTACAAATTCTCTGAAATAGGAGAAGTCAGGAGCATCATTAAATGTTTGAAATAACTTCAGTATCTTCACTTTAAGCTTGTAAAACATTCATTGAGATGGGAAGCAAGATGCGAGGGGTTTGAGATTGCAGTGACATTGATCAGATTAAATGAAAGGGTGAGAGTAGGATGAGTAGGAGGAGCTATATTGAGAAGGTATTAGTGAAGCTCATAGGGCATGTTTAAAGTGAAATCTTAAAACCTGATTGTTTTTTAAGCTGTGTGATGATCAACTGCCATTGTATTGTGAGAAAAATGCCCTGGACTAGTAAATTATTTGGGGCTGTTTAGGTAACACCATTAATTATAAGACAGTATCTAGTACAAAAGAAAGATTTGGATAATCAGTTACATTTGTGTTTTCCCAAGCCAGCCTTCATTTGGGTAGACTGACATTACTCCTGCTTTAAGGGGAGATTTGCAGAAATTCCCCCAATTCCTCACAGCTCTGCTGGCAGATCCATGGCCTGCCTCATGTGTGCAGGACTCAACTGCTCTGCAGTTCAGGAGCAATCCAGGTGTCTCTTCTGCCTTGTTGGGTCAGACAAGTCAGTGCACAGAGCTGGAGCTGGCACTGGGTGGAAGTAACAGGAATCTAGTGGAGGTTCTTTGCTCAGGTCTGTGCTGTGCCTCACCCAGTAGGCACAACTTCTTTGCTGTTCTTACTGCATTTTAAAAATAGCAGCATAGGAGGAGGAGATGAGCAACAGAAAGCCAACCCTAAACACTTGAAAATTAGTGGGTCTCTTGAAAATCATGACACAGGTTTTGGTGTATCTCTGTGTATTGTCTGAAGGAAACGTGTGCTATTTCAAGGCTTTTTCTTGTAGTCATAACCAGAAAATTATTGTATTCTAAGAAATTTAAAGACATTTGAACTAAACATGTATTTTTTTGTGCTTATAGCAGTCTGGCATTTCTTGCTCCCTCTCAGCTCCCTATATTATTTATGCTCAGACAAGTCTGATAATTTTGTTGATTCTCAAGGTTTCTGTGCAGCAGGCAGAGGGGTTATGAATGGTGAAGGCTTGGGTATTTTTGCTTTAGTGGAGATAGTACAGATTTATTTAAGGTAGCATGGGGATTTCACCAGAAGTTAAAATCAGAAATTATATTTACAGTGCTTCAGTTATCAATGACAGCCATGTTTCTGTTTGTAGGAGAGAGTTTTAGTTATTTTGATACTTAGAGTTGCTGGTAGAGATGCTCCTGAGGAATCCTCACCAACTGGAGCTTGCAGTGCCAATGTCCTGAGGCAGAGCAATGCCCTTGCATCTTGGTTTGGTCTTAGGGCAGAGGGAGCTGTGGTTATACTTGTTGATGAGTGATATTCCCTACTCCCTTCTTCCCTGTGAGCTAAATGAAAGAAAACTTCCCTGTGTGGATGGGAGTCTGTTGAATGTGATGCTGAGGCAGCACAGGTGGGAGTGCAGTAACAGGACAATGACAGCAACAGTTATAGCACCAGTTACAAACCACAGCTGAGTTGTCACTTCCAGAAAACTGGATTTACAAACACTTGAGTGTTAGAAGGTATGAACTGAAGAAATTGCTTGGAAAGCCTATCAGCAAAAAAAAGATATGTAATATACATGGTTTTCAAAACTATTGTAAATTAAAATGATCCTGTAATAGTCTTACTTCATAGACTGGATGCAAGTCATGTTCAACCAATCAGGCAAATTGTGAGACTCAGATAATTTATTGTGTCCCAGGAGCCTCTTTCATCAAGGGAATAAATCAGCAGTTTCACATTGTAACTTCATCTCCACAAACCGGCTGTGTTGTGGTGTGGGATCCTAGAGCACCTTATGCTCTGGCAATCTGCTGTAAAGGCTCAAGTTGGTCATTAATGCCAGGTGATGACACAAAGCAGGATTAGGATGTCTTTGTTATTCCATCTCGATCACTGGGGGCCTTGCAAAGTAGGCAAACTTTTCTGTATACCTCTGTCCTTCCTTCCCTGCTCCTAAGGTGAGCTGAGTTTGTGGCAAGTGGAAATGAGGATCTGACTGACTTACCAAACACAGTTGTAAAGAGAAAAAAAATTAGCAGTAAAAGGCTCAGTGTAAATCCTGCATCTTGGATTTACAGACTTGGAAGTGTCTGCAGAACCAGTATAATGCCAAGTGAATGAAGGAAATCTTGAAACTTTTATTCAAGTTCTGTGGTTTTGTGAATTGTGTTTTGTTACAGCCCTGTATACCAGGTGCCTAAGTTAGAAGGCAGAAATGAGCTTTAGTAGTTATTTGACACTCAGTTGCTTCAATTGAGAATTGACAAAGCTGTTGGATCTAGATAGATTTAAGTCAAGTCACAAACCACCTTTGTATGTGTTAGTTAAAAGAAGGGTATTGTAAGCAAGCTTGATTTTTCTCTTTTGTTTTTTTTTTTTTTTAATAAATTTCAAAGAGGCAGTGTTTTTTGTTTTTTTGGGTTTTTTTTAATTTTTTTTTTATTTTGGTCAAACAGTTGTGAATAATTGTCTTAAAACCCTCCATAATTAGTGATTCACATTTGTCTTTCTTTGAGCCTGTGATAATGTTGTTGTCCCTGAAAGCACTGGGAGCTGGCTCGCTGTTTGGCTGCCTACCCAGACAGGATGCAGTGGCCAGAGTGTTGTGCTCACTTTCCATGCTGCTTGTCTGTCCTTTCTGGCACATCACCAAAATGCTAATTATCACCTCAAAAGACCTGACAAGGCGAGAGTGCTGCTTCCCAGCTCCCCATTTGTCTGACTTTTCTGTTAGCAGACATCCCTCAAGCTATTAGTTCTCATGGAAAAAAATGAGGAGCTGGCAGTGGAGTATTTAAGTGACTTGCTTGTGCCAGAATTTCTTGAGAGCTCAAGCTGTGCCACCTATTATTAACAAGGGACACAATTTGCATCCTTTCACAATCAGGCTTATAAAAGTAAATATTGGAACCCCACAAGATCAACAGCTTGTTGAAAGATAATTGTCAGATCAAAGGCAAGCAAGAAAGTTCTCTGCTCATTCCCAATGAGCTAATTTGCTGTTCCTAGAATCTGGCAGGAGTCATCCTCTGTCGCACTGGCAAGTCAGTGTAGCTCACAGAGGCAGGACTAAGTACATTTTTGCCTCTAGTCATGCCTGGGAACACTGGGTATTTTCTGGAAAGTAACAGGCATGGAATAGAAGTCAGCAGTGTTCTGTAAGGGAAATACTCTGTGAAAGACAAATATTTTTCCAGGGATTACTGCAGCCTTCCAGCAGTTTTCCCTCCCCTGTGATAAACTCTGCCTAGATAACTACTGTGAGGTTTTAAAATGCTGTGCTGCACATAGATGCTGTCTCCCACTCTGGATCTCTGTAGAGGGAAGGATTCATGTTTTATACCAAGGAAATGAGATTTAATTTCCTAATGTTTTTTCAATTGAATTGAGTGCTCTTTATTTCACCTCAAACTGCATATGTTTTTGCTGTAACACTACATGGAGAAGGACAATGAATGACTATGGAATTATTTATTGCTTGACCATGAGACAATTTACCTCTTCTTGATTTTCTGTAAATAAAAATAATAATTAATTCTCTTACTGCTCATTCTAAATGAGTTAGAGCATAGGATTTCTTATGTCTGCTGAGGCTGCTCCTAAGTTTAGGGGAAGGCATAGCACCAAAACAACTCAGTTTTGTTTTTCTGATGGAGAGGAGCATTTAATGTATTTTGAAGATCTCTGAACAGGGAGCTGGCTGAGTTTCTCCTTGTCTTATCCGTGGTGGTAGTTGACGCATGTTAAAAAGTTGATAACTGAATAGAGGTTACGCAGCACTTAATAAAAGTATTTAATATTTATGAAATATTTATATTTAATTCTACGACACAATTGAAATTTAATGTGCAGAATAACAAAAAACTGTGCAGACAGTTTGAGCAGCTGCACCTGCAGAGACTGAACAAAGGGGAGGAATAAGTTACCTGTTCAGGACTTGCTCTGCTGCAAAAGAGAGACACTCTGGTGGTAAGAAGTACTCAAGCCCTTTATTTACTCCAGTTCTCTACACTGTGTGTAGAACACCACAAAGAGTCTAACATGAGTACATAAAAGGTGTTGGCCCTTCAGAGTGTCAAAGTTTATGCATCTCTGGGGTGTTGCTATGGGTCCAGTGCATTCTGGAGCTAAAAATGAGATGAGATAGTAGAGGCCAGTGTTTTCTCTCCCTCCCTATTGTGGACAGTCAGAAATCCTCTGGTGGCACTGAACACTGGTGAAAGCTGATGGGGTGGTTTGGAGTGCTCTGACAGATGTGTGACTGTGAGGAGCTGTGCTCCAGGAGTCTGAATTCTGCTCACTTTGTGTTGTTCCTGCTGCAGAATGTCCGAGTTGATCGAGAAGGAGACTGAAGAGTACCGCAAAGGGGACCCAGACCCGTTTGATGACCGACACCCAGGTGAGGCGTCCTGAGCGGTTGTGGCAGCACCAGCTGTGTCCCAGTGCTTACCTGGTAGCTCATATTCAAAAGTAAACAGCTTTTAGCCTGAAAGTGCCAACTGCTGGTCGAGGTCTGACACTGCTTTTGCGCTGGGAAGTTGTGCTCTGTAGCGCTGAATCTAGAGCATCCGCAGTCAGTTTGAAGGTAGCAGTTCAATGTTAATGTTGGCATCTTGAGGTAGGAAGGTGAGTGTTTTCTGTGTTCCTGTTTGTCCCACAGGTCGGGCAGACCCGGAGTGCATGCTTGGTCACTTACTGAGGATACTCTTCAAGAATGATGATTTCATGAATGCGGTAGGTGTGCTCTGAAAACTTTCTCTGTCAATTCTTCACACCACCTTATAGCTTTTATTTCCTCTGTGCCAGTTGACCTTGTTATTTGTTTAATATTTATTTTAGTGGTGTCAGAATTCTCTTTTCCATAATACTAGTTTTTAAGTTGGGTTTAAGAGCAACTCTTTTGCCATTGTTAGAGTGACTCAGGTAAAGGGGAGTTCATGAGCTATTGGAATGTGTGTAGCAACAACTGAATGAGTTGTTTTCAAGGTTTATCAGTATCTTTAAAGAAAATGGGGCTTCTCTAATACAAGTCCAAAGCCATAATTTCTTTCTTTAATGGAAATTAGTACCGCTGATTCCAGTGCCTTGTTTCTGAGTGCTTGGAACTACTTGGCTGCCTGCAGGAACAGAAGAGCATATCAGCTCTAGAAGACTCAGGCAGAGAATCAGGAGGAGGCAAGAGTCTGCCTTTCCACTTGCATTGCTAAACTGTAACATGACTTAATAGCTAGAATTTTGTTACCTTTGCATGCCTGCAAGCACCTATATCAGTATACATTGCTGGAAGGATTCTGACAGATTGCTTGCATGTCTCTCTCTGTCTTAAACTGCAAGTGATAAGGAAATATATGTGCAGTTAAAAATGTGCAATTTCTTATGTTAACAAAAAAAATTCTTTTAGTGTTTCTACTGTTACAGTTTTCCAAGGCTTTTGTCTTTACAGATCAGTTCAAGATAGATATTTAGTCAGTGAACAGCAGATCAGAGGCTCTCTGCTTCTCTGAGAAGTAGTTTTAAGTTCTAAGGCACTGAGGGAGCAGGCTAAAGGCTGCTCATGTTGATATCTAGGGCTTAGACTGGCATTCCTTGCTTTATGATTTTCCTGCCACGGGAGCTGTAAGGCTTTCACTGCTCTGGGTTTGGTCAGAGTTGAATTTTAAACCAGTGCTGTTCCTGATCTTCTCCAGCTAGTGAATGCTTATGTGATGACAAGCAGAGAACCTCCACTAAACACTGCTGCCTGCAGACTTCTGCTGGACATCATGCCAGGACTGGAAACAGCTGTTGTCTTCCAGGAAAAGGTATCACCTGCACTAAAGCTTGGGTTTTAAGCTTTCTTTATTTTGTACTCCAACAAGACTTCCCAAAGGAGAAGCCAGTAAAAAGCCATATTGAAATCCTGTGTCTGAGAGCCAGTCTGTTCAGTCTCACTAGTGGTTTGGGGCTTTTTGCTCTTGGCTTGTTCAATTAATCAAATCTTGGGTTTTTCATAGCTTTTTAAAGTGGGATGTGACTGATTGAAACAGAGGAGATGGAATTTAATGTAATGTTTTGGGAATTGTTACTTTATAGGCCTGTGAATGGAGCAGACTGTACAGAACATGGAGGACTTGCTCAGTAATCCCCAGCTCTGGCAGAGCAATAGCTTTCCTAGAGCTAAGTGATAAGCAAGTCATACTTTAACTAAGCAGTCTAAAATCCACAAGCTTTGTGGGCATTATCTGGAGCTGTGATAGACAGCTGAATCAGACTTCACATGTTGACAAATGAGTTGTTCTGAAGGAATGCACACAGAGTGGAAAGTGAGGAGAAAGTGAATTTCACTCAAGCCACAGTTTCCTCATCTGTTAGAATTAGTATTTTTCTGAAGTTTGGAAATGAGGCAGTGCTGTATGTAGAAGTTCTAAATTAATTTCTCTACTATTAGAAATATGCAGATGAATTCTAAAGCATGATAAAAGAAAATAATGTGCTCCCTTTGTGGAAGATTTAATTTGGTTTGAGCTCTTTGTGATCTGTCCAAAAGCTGAGGCTGGGAAGCCTTGATCAAAAAACAATTTAAAACCAAAACAGTAATTCCCCATTTGAGGAGAATATAGCTATCTCTTTCCAGAGACAAAAGCTCTCTGTAAACTGAAATGAAATGAAGTTTTGCACTGAGGGACTTTTTTCCTTTTGACTTGAGAATATCTGGAGCTCTGTTCTGGCAGTACATAGGAGGCTTTGGGAAGAGGCTGTTGTTCTTGTCACAAAGAGGCCCTCTAGCGACCAAGGGATTTCACAGCTCATCAGACTTTTTTTTGATTACATAAGAGCATTGAAATAATAATGCAATTGTCTTTAAGTATATAACAGGCAATAAAAATCTGTAAGCTGAGAGTTCCTGTTTAAATGTGTCTCTTCGTTATTACTTTTCACTGATCTTCTATTGTATTGTACCTGTAATTCAAATTGTGTGCAAGATTTCTGTCATAATTGTTGTTGATGTTTCTGAATCCAGTGGCAATTTAGAGGAAACAAATTGATCTTTCATTCTAAACCATTGTCTTTCAAATTGTCTGTTTTAAATTTAGCCAAATTTCATTTTAATATATGTTCAACAAAGCTTATTTGAAATTTGCTAAATTGCTGGAGATTTTTATTAGTGAAACTTAGGGCTTGTTTGTTTGCACTAATTCATACCTGCAGTGTTTTGCTGCCTCCTAGGAAGTACCTTGACTGGCCACTTTTTGCAGGTGTGCAAATCCAGATGTCTGACGCCTGGGCATAGTTTAATGCAGCTTAAAGATTTAGGTGTTGTGGGGTTTTTTTGTTTTTTTTTGTTTTTTTGTTTTTTTGTTTTTTTTTTTTTTTTTTTTTTTGTTGTTGCAGCAGTTATTTTCATTCATTACATGCTTGGTAGGAAATCCAGCCTGATCATTACTGTAATAAGAGAGAATTCTTCCCAACAGAGGCTTTCACTGGTACTGAGAAGCTAAAGATGAAACGTGACTGTTAGAACGGGTTTCTTGTTTTCTCCCTTCTAGGAAGGCATAGTTGAAAATCTCTTTAAATGGGCACGAGAGGCTGATCAGCCACTAAGGACGTATGCAACAGGACTGTTGGGAGGAGCTATGGAAAACCAGGACATTGCTGCAAATTACAGGGATGAGAACTCCCAGTTGGTAATGATCTCTCAATCACTTTCTCTTTGTGAAGTACAGTTACCTCTTTATAATTTTTATTTATGGGCAGCGCACATTCACGGGTTAATATATGAGTCTTACAGTGGTTGTAGTACTATCTGTAAGGGTCATGGCTTCCATCCTTTCCTGCCTGAGTTGGAGCATGCAGCCTGATAGTCTGTTAACAGCAGTTGTATTCCAAATGCCAATGGAAACCTAAGTCAAATACTTTACTTTTTAATGAGACTCATATTCATACTTTCCTTAAAAAACAACTTTCAGAAGCTCTACATCTGTAACTATTGCACATTGTGATTTGGCTGCCAGACAGAGGTTTTAAAATGAAAGGTGAGTCAACTTGGAGACAGCTATGACTTCTCTTCTAAACATTAAAAGTAAAAGCATGACCTTTGGTTTTGTGGAACTGCGATTTACCAAAGCTGCTGCTTCCAAAGGGAATGTTGCCTTTATTTCAGGCTGGGCAGAGATGGTGGAAGGATGCTGCAAACTGGTATGGGGTTCTGTTAGCACCACTATAGCTCATCTGCTCCTAATGGCTTTCCAGCCACTTCCTTCTCACATGGGAGACATAGTGCTGATATTTTAGAATGAGAGTTGCTGTAGCAAAATGGATTTGAGTTCTCTCAGTCACTTTGAAGTTATTTGTCTGGGCAAATGTACACCACAGCATACTCAGGACTGGATGCATGGAAGGGTTATATGATGATAACAAAAAATATGGCTGAGGTGAGTTGCATGATCAAAGCAAGGAGTGGATTCTCATGAGTGCTGCTTTTCTGAAACAGGTGGCTCTGGTGCTCCGTCGGCTACGAGAGTTGCAGGTCACTGAAATAACGACAAAACAGGAAAACAAGCGCCCCAGTCCTCGGAAAGTGCCATCAGATCCTCTGCTGCCCCTTGATGAAGAGGCTGTGGACATGGATTATGGAGAAATGACAGTAGATGGAGAGCAAGAAGAAGTTTCTGGTGATATGGAGATCTCCTTTCATCTCGATTCAAGTCACAAGACGAGTAGCAGAGTAAACTCTGCTACAAAGCTAGATGATGGGGGACTGAGAAGAAGCAAATCAGGGAAACAGCACGAAAGAGACGGCTTCCGGAAGGCCAAGCAGAAGCTGGGCTTCTCCACCTCGGAACCAGAGCGGATGTTTGTGGAACTGTCCAACAGCAGCTGGTCAGAAATGTCCCCGTGGGTGATTGGCACTAATTACACACTTTACCCCTTGACTCCTGCCATAGAGCAGAGGCTGATTCTTCAGTACCTGACTCCCTTGGGGGAGTACCAAGAGGTGAGCATATGAAGGTGGGAGGAAGCACTCTGTGCTCTAATTCTCTGTACAAAGCTGAGTGGAATTGTGGGGGGAAATTGGCAGAACTTCTATATCACGCTCTGATATTTCCTGTCGTGATTAAGACTGGTAACTTTCCCTGAGTTGTTGATGACTTCTAAACTGATGAAGCCATTAGTTTGAATATTACTTGGTAGGTAATACTCAAACCTGAACCTAGCAGATGTGTGGTCTGGTAGTTGGAGCATGACCCTGGGAATTTTGTCCCATGTTCCTGCTAAATTGGGTGCTTGAAAGCTTTGTTTGAAATGCAGACGTTTCCTGTTTCCTATGGTGGCTATAATAGAGTCCTGCAAGTAAAAGTCTGAGGAAATAATCAACTTGAAATTCTAAATGAAGTGGTTTGTGTAACTTCTGTAGTAGTTCTGAGGAGAAGTGGCAGGGCCCATGTTATGCAGATGCTTTTGATAACTGGTAGTATTTAAATGGACAAAATAATGTGGCTGTATCAGATTTACCAAAGAGTGTTTTTTTGTTGTGTGTGGGCATGTGTGCCTTGTTTCTGTGACAGCCAGTGAAACCATTACCCCCTAACACCCTGCATGCAGACTGGATTGCTTCATATGCCAGCAATAACAGGCTATAAAAATAGGAATTACTAGCATAAAGGTGTTACCAAGAATGATGCAAAGGGTTTTGGTCTGTTGCCCTGCTCTCCTGTTTTTTCTGTTCAGTTGTTGGGTAGTTGTCTTTGCACAGATGGAAGGTGGAGCCTCTCTCCAGGGTGGTATCTGTGTGGACTTCCATAGCCGCACTTGGAGGAGAGTCTTAAGATTTCCGTGTGGCAGCTGCCATGCACCTTGCTGCAGTCAGCAGATGTATTACAAGAGGTCTGTTAACCTTTATTGCTTCCTATGGATGGAGCTGGTTACCTCTGACCTCTCATAACAGGTATCTGCTAATAGGGGAAAACTGGGGGTTTGAGAGAGTATAAACCAAAAGAGACCTTGTAATTCCCATGAAACATTCAGCTAGTGTCCCATTTTTGTTTTCTCAGCTGCTACCCATCTTTATGCAACTGGGATCAAGGGAGCTGATGATGTACTACATTGATTTGAAGCGAACCAATGATGTGCTGCTCACTTTTGAAGCCCTTAAGGTAAGTTACTTTCGAAACACATAAAATATACCATAAACATTGTAAAACTGTCTAATATATGCTTGCTATGTGTCAAAAGCAAGTGGTCATCTTTAGGTTGATGTCTTGCAGCATTCCCTGGGATTGGCAGTGGCTTTCACTCAAGCTGAATGCATTGCAGTTTTGATTTTTGAAGTGTCAAGCACTTAAAATGAAAAAACATGAAAGGAAGGAGGGAATAAAAATATCTTAGTTGTGCAAAAAGGGCCATTAAGTTCACCTTTCATCTACCTATTTGAAGATGATAAAAATTCATTTCTCTGTCAAATGATTGTGTTCCTGCTGCCTGCCCTTAGATGGCATTCTTGGTCATTCCACTGCCTGCCATCTCAAAGGACACTTGTGAGGGGTAAGGAGCATAAACATCTTACTCCCAGAAGCCCCAACATGACATCTCTGATCTCAGTGGTTTAAATACTAGTTTTGTGTGAGTAGTCTTTAAGGTTACCTCCCCAAGGTAAAAAGCCACACAAAATAACCTTATTCAAGCCAAACCTGCAGTGCAGCAGCACAAGTTAAATTTTTCTGTGCATTCTTTCCCTCTTTCACAATAACTTCTCTGCCTCTGATCCTCCAGAGTCTTCCTCTCTGTATCTTTGTCATTTGCCTGAGAATTTATTTTGAAGGAGCAATGTTCCTACAGTAGCTGTAGGTTACTTCAGTTGGGAGTAGAGTGGGATTTACAGTGGTTCTTACTGTTTCCTCTTCAGGTGTAGGTAATATAGGAAAGCAGTGTGCAGTACACTTAAGTGCAGCTGCAGGCTTCCCTTTAATTGCCTTTACACCTAATTTTACAAAATTCCTTCTGTCAGCAATATGTCATAATCAAAATATGAATGGAAATTTAAATAGTTGGTAGTGATAATAGAAAGAAAATTAATTTGAAGACAATAGAAAGATCTTAAGGTGGCCTGTTGGATAATTTGAGTTGCTCTGCTTTTCTTGTATTTCTTTTGCAAGAAGTGTAAAAAAAAATTGTAGCGCCTCTTTTGGTTTTGTCATTGGGAAAAATACTGCATTCTGGATTAAATATAACGGGAGGAGGAAGTGAGGTGCACAAAGCAGTTACTCTTTCTTCTGTCTGTTTTTCTGTGGGATGGGGATGGAATTGATGTTTCAAGAATTCTAGTCTAATCTGCTTTTATGATTCCTTAGCATTTGGCATCATTGCTGTTGCACAACAAGTTTGCTACAGAGTTTGTTGCTCATGGAGGAGTGCAAAAGTTGCTGGAGATTCCTCGTCCTTCCATGGCAGCAACAGGCGTGTCCATGTGTTTGTATTACTTGTCGTACAATCAAGATGCTATGGAGAGGGTAAGAGTTGTTCTTGTATTGCAACTGCAGTGATTCCCATAATTTCTCAGTGTTTCTACCTGTGTTCAAACAGTGAATAAGCATCTCCTAAGCTTAAAAGCAAATTTATATGGATGATTAATGGATATATGCAGAGGCATTAGGAGGTATATGGATAATAGTGTATTGTTTCAAGGTGTGTTTATGAATAACAGTGTTTTGTTTTAAGGGTGTGGATGTCAGTTCCTAGGGAATTAACTGAAGATCTTGTCAGCCTTGTCTTAATACTTTAATCACCCTTTTCATTCTATTCTTCCCTCTTTCCCTCCAAAAATCCCAACCAAAAACTCCTACATTCTCATTTGCCTTTCTTTTCCTGTCTGTTCCAATGGACTACTACACCTGAGATTGTTTTTATTCATGCTTGGTGCCAGATGTTCTGCCAGATGTTATCCCAAATATGTTCAGATACCAGGTAGAGCAGGTGTCTGTGGTACATTGATACAGTCACTTGTCAAGTAGTCCATGCCAGACCTCAGGTCTGAAACTGGTAGCACTGTGTTCTTTGAGTATATCCAACACCAGCAGAGAAGAGATGGAAAACTCGTCTAACTTGGCACACAGCAGCTGGTGTCAGCACTTCAGTTCCTCTTGTCACTGACCCTGACAGAAGGTTCCCAGTTTCTCTTCAGTAGAAGTAAATAGGCAAATGCAAAAGTGCAGATCTGAGTGTATGGTCTGCACATTTTGGGGACATGGCCTGAGAATAGGAAAAGACCAGCTCAGTTGCCTGTTTCCAGAGAAAAGTCAGGCTTTAGGCTTGGATTTGGCAATCCTTGCAATTCCCCTAGGTTTCAGTGCTGCTAGAGTTTGCTAGTACCTCAACATTGCATGTGGTACTTGGTTTCACTGAGCAGAATTTGTGTTTCTTCAGTGGAAAGTCGTCTCCCTCTAGTGAAGCATTCTTTGGATATGTGGAAGTGGTATGGAGAACGACTCTGGAATTGTACTACACTAAGGCTGCTATATTCATTGTGCTTTACTCTGGGAATAGACTGATTTCTAGTCCTATATTGCCAAATCATACTCTTTATTAGTCTTTATTAGTCAGCAGCTTTTTTTACTGGTCTGGAAATGGGATTTTTTATTTCATGTCTCAGATGTCCGAAGTCAAGCTGAGAATAGCTGATACTTGTCCTCTGCTTCTCAAAGATTCTTCATTCTCCTTGGACCAAATCTCTTAAGCAGTGTTTGAAGTCTTCCTCAAGAATGTTCTTTTGCTTTCTAGGTGTGCATGCACCCCCATAATGTGCTTTCAGATGTAGTGAACTACACCTTGTGGCTGATGGAGTGCTCCCATGCCTCGGGCTGCTGCCATGCCACCATGTTCTTCTCCATTTGCTTCTCCTTCCGTGCTGTCCTGGAGCTCTTTGATAGGCACGATGGGCTGCGGCGTCTGGTTAACCTGGTAAGGGCTGTGGCTTTAAGTAGGGTAAGTAGGGAGCAGGGGTTTAGTGGCAGGTTTTTCACCCTGTAAATGCAGGTGTAGAGTTCTGTTCTTTTTGGTTTTGGTTTTTTGTTGGTTTGTTTTTTTGTTGTTGTTGTTGTTTTTGTTTTTGTTTGGGGTTTTTCCTCCTCAGTTTCCAAGAGATGGAGAGGTGGATTGAGCTTTCTAAGCAACACTTACATGCATCCTTTTATCTTTACTATTTTTATTATTATGATTATTGTCTAGAGACTTTATACCCTTTGGGAGCTTTTTTGTTGCAACTCCTGGGTTAAGCAATACTCATTCAAATAGTGGTGGCATAGTGATAGTCCAGATGTTTCTTGCCACTCCACATAGATGTGCACCCTGTTGGATGTGGATAAATGCAGCCTTGTTCCAGGAGAGGAATGGCTGTGTGTGTGCTGCAGGAACTGTGGTACTTTCTGGGTACTGTTTGTGTAGAAAAGCAGCAATGCCTGCAGGGTGTGCACTCCTGCAGCTTGGGCCCTGTCTAACTCAGGGACATTAGTGCTGCAGGGTGCAAACACACCATGTGGTGCCTTATTGTGCCTAAGAGGACTGAGCACAACACTGCCTCCAGACCTACATTGATGTAAGTTCTTTTGCCTGGAAAAAAGGAGGCTCAGGGGTGACCTTGTCACTCTCTACAGCTACCTAGTTAGGTGGGGGTTGGTCTCATCTCCCAGGCAGTGAGTGACAGAATGAGAGGACACAGTCTTAAGCTGTGCCAGGGGACATTGAGGTTAGATGTCAGAAAAAAATTAATTGAAAGAGTGTTGGGGTACTGGAATTGTCTGCCCAGGGAGGGATGGAGTCACTGTCCCTGGACATCTTTAAAGAAAGACTGGACGTGGCACTCAGTGCCATGGTTTAGTTGATGAGGAGGTGTTAGGTCATAGGTTGGAGTTGATGATCTCAAAGGTCTTTTCCAACCTAGTTCGTTCTGTGATTCTGTGATTTCTGTCTTCATGGATAGTGGAGGAGAGGGCATAGTTCAATTTTGGCTGGTTACCCACACAGAGACCCTTTCCTGTTCAGACAGCCTTTGTCAGCTCTCAGTGTGCTTCTATGTCCTGTACAGCAAAGGCAGTGTTAGGGTTTGGTACGAGAGCAGCTGAGAGTTGTAGATGCTTTTTTTTCCTGAAGACTGAGCTGATGAACCATTTTTTCCAATACCCAACTTCTTTCTGAAGATAAGCACTCTGGAGATCTTAAACCTGGAAGACCAAGGAGCCCTCCTGAGTGATGATGAGATCTTTGCCAGTCGCCAGACGGGGAAGCACACCTGCATGGCGCTGCGCCGCTACTTCGAGGCTCACCTTGCCATCAAACTGGAGCAGGTGAAGCAGTCGCTGCAGCGCACTGAGGGCGGCATCCTGGTCCATCCACAGCCCCCCTACAAGGTGAGGAGCACGTTGCAGGCTTTTCACGAGGTTGTTGCATTTCTCAGTTGAATCCAAGCTGCAGACATGTGTAGATACCCTTTGAAGCCAGCGCAATACCTAGGCAGGCTGCAATTGTTTTATTTGTACCCTTTTCCTGTTGCGTGGAATGGCACTGTTATAGGAAAATACAGAGGAGCCCTTAAGGTTTGTCTGAATTACATTTGATTAAGCTTATGTGCTGTGGTTCCCTTTCCATCTCTCAAAAACTCAAAGGCAAGTTGTTTTTGATACTTGAATTTGATAAAAATATCATATTTGTTTGTATTTGATATTTGTATTTTCTGTGCTGTGAATCTCTGAAAGGACAAAATTTGTATATGTGTAGAGGTACTTAATGCTGAAAAACTCAGAAATAAGTTTAATTTGATAATGATAACCGAAATGTCTTTTGAACACCACTGTTTTTAGAAATGACCCATGAGATCCAGATAGATAATAATCCATAGTCTTGGCCATGATTATTTTTTCCTGACTTCTCCCTGCAAAACTGGTTTTATTGATTTGCTTGGGGTTTGTTTGTTTGTTAGGTTTTTCTAAAACTGGATTTTAGGGCTGTTGGTTTTGAGAAAGTAGTACATTCACCTGTGGTGTCTGATTTAATTTATGATGACTTTCTGGAGGAACTGAAGTAAGAAAATATAAGAGAGTTTTTGCTTTTGCAGAAATCACTTATTTTCAGTAACTAAAAAGTGTATGTAAAATGTTACTTTCTCATGTAATTAAAAATATTGAAAGGCAAACTTCTAGATTTTTTTTATTCAGTATGCTTTGTCATCAAAACTTAGAAACTGTAATTGAATATTTTTAGCAACCTTTTCAGTATTTTAGCATAAATGTATATTGAATGATTGTGTAGTAACTACTAGATTAGTAGCTTAAAAGCAGAGTAGAATTTTAATTTAATATAACTTCTTTTCTTAAATTCACCTTAGCTTTCGGAGACTGTAAAGAAACTTTAAGGATATTATCCTTAAGCTTATTATTGTGTATTATAGTGACAGTTGCTGTATTCTTTTATAACTGGGGAGTAAACCAGAAAGTAAATACTTAATCTGCAAGACACAGAGTAGTCTAATCTTATAGATGCAGTTTTCAGTTAAATCCCAGCAGTGAGGGATTTGATGTGCAAATTTGTAACCCTTGTGATCTAATGGTGTCCCTTGGACCCTGCAGGCCTGCTCCTATACTCATGAGCAGATTGTGGAGATGATGGAGTTCCTGATTGAGTATGGTCCAGCACAGCTTTACTGGGAGCCAGCAGAGGTTTTTCTTAAGCTGTCTTGTGTCCAGCTCATGCTTCAGCTCATTTCCATTGCCTGCAACTGGAAGACATACTATGCAAGGTAGGCTGTTTGCTGTAATGCTCTATTTGAGTGCAGCACTTGTGACTCTTGGGCAGGACATTGCATTTCCAGATTTTCTACCCTGATAGTGTTTAAAACAGGCACATGCTGGATAGTGCTGTTAGGGCCTGTGCTGTGGCCACACAGTGCTTATCAAAGCTAACTCTGGGGAAAGCAGGACTAAAATTTTAAGGTAGAGAGAGGGATGTCAAGAAATTTCTAAGAGCCAAAATCCATCAGGCCTTTGATTAGTGTGACACTGATTTCTCAGAAAAGCTTCATCACAGTTCTGTGCCTCTCTATCTGTCTCAAAATTTGTTTACCTTTTTGTTAAGAGAAAGGCTAGACAATGATCCAAGAAGAGGGTGAAATCAAGACATATCTTAATCCTGGAATGACGTGGGCCAGGACTCCCTCCTTTTTTCTGCTGCCTACTGGAGCTTCTTGCCTAACTTAAATTGAAAGCCTTTGAAATCTGTTTTGCTTCTGCAGTTCCCTGCCTCCCTCCCACTCTCAGGTTGCACTCCCCTGCCTGGGTAGTTTGTGTTCTCCCATTTCTTTCCTTCTGCAGCTGTTTCCTAATTGCTATCTGGGTTAACTCCTACCTTTCCACACTGGTTAAAAATCTCCTCTTTTTTTGCATTTTTCTGCTCTCTCACCTCTTGCTGAGCATCCCTTTTCACCTTCCACACAACTGTATCTATTTTAAGCTGGATCCTAAGTTGGTATCTTTTTGGCTATCAGAGTTGTCTGGTTTACTGCTGAAGTCAGTTTCCTTTGACTTCAGAAAAACTTCCTTCCTAGTTAACTAGTGACAGAGTATTTTGGATAGCAGTGTTTCCCAGCTAAGATGTACAGTTAGATTAAATTTAGCAGCTTAATTTAGAATGGTTTCTTTAGTAAGTCCTAACATTCTTATTTTTATAAATACACAATTACTATGCTTTTAGGAGCCTGTGAGCCATGTGGGATAAATGCTGGCAGACTGCAGGCAGTGGTGTGCATATGATCACTGCCTTCTATGGAGACCAGCCCTTTTCATTCTAAAATCAAAAGGCACCATCAAATGCAGCAGATGTGACTGATTTACTTCCATTTCTTGGAGTAGAGTAAATTGAATACTATTTTATGTTATTGAAACAACTCTGTACATGCAATTCTAAGTTATTCTGTTGCTGTCTTCCAGGAATGACACAGTACGATATGCTTTGGATGTACTGGCCATCCTGACTGTAGTACCTAAAATCCAGTTGCAACTGGCAGAACCTGTGGATGTGTTAGATGAAGCTGGATCTACTGTTTCCACTGTGGGTAAGCAGAATATGGTCCTAATAGCTTACACATTTATCAGTTGTCTCCTGCTACATGAGTTTTGGCTGGCTGTTCCTCACCTACAGTGAGACAAGGGTTAAAGTAATTAATGTACTCAGAGTTACTGTCAAGGATGCAAATAAATGGGAGAATGCCCTGTGGTTAAAATTGTGTCATGATTAGCACTGTGGTTGGATTACAAATTTAGAGGCAGGTCTTTCTCTTGCACTTGTTTTCAAGAGCTCATTAAATACAGGTGGAGGCAAATATACTTTTGTAAGGGGACTATTAGGTTTCCTCAGTTTCTCAGAAATTTTGGTCTCCTGAGGATATGGCATCTGAGAGTAAGGGAGAAGAACAATTATTGCTGTGTGAGTTATGATCTATCTGGTTACCTCTAGGTTCAGCATATAAATGAGTGAGATGTGCCTGGATCAGGTCCAAGGCTTCTGCTTTAACTGGAGCCTCACTTTTCTTTATAAGAAAATTAAAATAAAGGCAGGCAGAATACTAGATATAACAAAAGACAATTCCTTTTGCACAAAACATCTCTAGGCAAACACCAGTTCTGTGAGAGTTTTGATATTCTGAAGCAGATGTGAAACTAATGGGAATTCTGTGGGGGCGAAAAAAGTCACCCTAAAGTTTCTTTTTTGCCTGATTCCTTTTGGAAGTTGTGATACGATTATTTGGTCCTCAATGACTTGGTCCCCTTCCTTCCTCTTAGTGTTTTCTTTGTTGGTGTTTGTACAAGAGAGTTGCTCTGTGTGGTAGGAATCAGAGCATGTCTGTGTGTCTTGCTCTGTCCAGATACTTTAGATTTTTTACTCGTGGCCAGTGCTTGATCACCACATCTAAGAGATTGTGTGACACTACCTACTGATGATAAGGTGGAGGACCAGCAGGTCAGGAAAATATTTTCTAGGGAGGTAGAAGAGTATGTCTAAGACTAGTTAGCAGAACTTAGGGAATTTCTGGAATTAAGGGAAGTACCTATTTTCTTCAAATTTGTTGGAAGGCTCACTTACTCGTTTGATCAACTTGTGTAAGATACATGTTAGAGTAATAAAGAAACTATTTCTTTCCCTCACTAGGTATTAGTATCATCCTTGGGGTTGCTGAGGGTGAGTTTTTCATCCATGATGCTGAGATTCAGAAATCAGCCCTTCAGATCATCATCAATTGCGTGTGTGGCCCAGATAACCGGATCTCCAGCATCGGGAAATTCATCTCGGGGACTCCTCGTCGAAAGCTTCCTCAGGCCCCCAAGAGCAGCGAGCACACGTTAGCCAAGATGTGGAATGTGGTGCAGTCCAACAACGGCATCAAGGTGCTGCTGTCGTTGCTGTCTGTGAAGATGCCGATCACTGACGCGGATCAGATCCGGGCCCTGGCCTGCAAAGCCCTGGTGGGGCTGTCGCGCAGCAGCACCGTCCGGCAGATCATCAGCAAGCTGCCCCTGTTCAGCAGCTGCCAGATCCAGCAGCTGATGAAGGAGCCGGTGCTGCAGGACAAGCGCAGCGAGCATGTGAAGTTCTGCAAGTACGCTGCCGAGCTCATCGAGCGCGTCTCGGGGAAGCCGCTGCTCATCGGCACGGACGTCTCGCTGGCGCGGCTGCAGAAGGCCGACGTGGTGGCCCAGTCGAGGATCACTTTTCCTGAGAAGGAGCTGCTGCTGCTGATTCGGAACCACCTCATCTCTAAGGGCCTCGGGGAAACGGCGTCTGTCCTTACGAAAGAGGCTGACCTGCCCATGACTGCAGCATCTCACTCTTCTGCCTTCACCCCTGTTGCAGCCACTGCCTCTCCGGTGACTCTGCCTCGCACTCCTCGCATAGCTAACGGCATCTCGGCCCGTTTGAGTAGCCACACTGCTGTAGGTTCCACTGCCACCTCTGTCCATGCTCAGGCAAGACCGTCTGCATCCCAAGGTCCACCTGCCCTTCCAGGCCCTTCTTATGCCAGCAACTCTCCTCTGATTGGCAGGATTAGCTTTGTCAGGGAGAGGCCATCTCCTTGCAACGGCAGGAAAATCAGAGTGTTGCGACAAAAATCGGACCATGGCGCCTACAGCCAGAGCCCAGCTATCAAAAAGCAGCTGGACAGACACCTTCCTTCCCCACCCACGCTGGACAGTATAATCACAGAGTACCTTAGGGAGCAGCACGCCCGCTGCAAGAACCCTGTTGCCACCTGTCCCCCTTTCTCTCTCTTTACTCCCCACCAGTGTCCTGAGCCAAAACAGAGGCGCCAGGCGCCCACTAACTTTACCTCACGGCTGACCCGCAGGGCGGCCTTTCCGAAGTACGGAGGGGTGGATGGTGGCTGCTTTGATAGACACCTTATATTTAGCAGGTAAGGAAGAAAACTATGTTGTGATCTCTCTCAGGATGTACCCTGTGCCAAAAAGCCTTACCTGGATTCAGGCTGTGCAGTCCCACGGTGGAGTATCCTTAGAGGCAAAAGAGTTTTCATTCACAGTGACAGTGAGAGATCCTTGAAAGGCATTTTTAGGAGTTGTGCTGTTTGTCTTGTCCTTAGTACACAAAGCATACTTTATTTTCAATAGCAACATTGACTAATGAAGCTGGTAGCTCTTTGTTCTCCTTTGGAGGGTGAGTATGCAGCACCAATTTTACGAGAGTGTAACATACCCTTGAGGATGGTTGGCTGACAGATGCAGGACAGTGAAATCTGTATTTTGTTCTTGCAACTGAATCACCGGCACCACTGGTGGCTTTTCCTGAGGTTAAACTGGAAGGTGATGTAAAGTTTATGAAAACAAAGGTGACATGTACATGAGAGCATCTTCACAGTGAAAGCAGTGTTACTGTGGGAAGTTATGATACCAGGATGTTGTTTAGCTCACGTGACATCTTCTTGTGCTAAGTGTTTCAGAACTGTTAGGATTTTTTTTTGCTAGCTCTCTGTACTTACCCAGGTGTTGGCATTACAGGTTTTCCATCAATCCAGCTTTGAAGATGGAGTCCAAGTGCTTCAGCTTAATGATGTGCTTTAACAGAAGTACCACATAGTGGAAAACAAACCCTGAAAGATTGCAAACACTGCTGTAATACTCAAGCACTAGTCTACAAACTGACACTTGGCTTACTCTAGAAGAAAGTTATAACTTGTACCTGTGTAATCTTTAAGGGCTGGATTTAATATCACACAGCATTTCAGTTTTGCTTCTCTCCTTTGGGTTACCCATGTATTTTTGCCTTCTCTAGGTTCCGTCCAATTTCTGTGTTCAGGGAAGCGAATGAGGATGAG
Organism: Fringilla coelebs; assembly: GCF_963513975.1. NCBI lineage: Eukaryota > Metazoa > Chordata > Aves > Passeriformes > Fringillidae > Fringilla > Fringilla coelebs. The sequence continues at coordinate 5,953,522 of NC_140039.1, forward strand.
AGTGGCTTTACCTGTTGTGCATTTTCTGCAAGAGAACGATTCTTAATGCTGGGTACTTGCACGGGGCAGCTGAAGCTCTATAACGTGTTCAGTGGACAGGAAGAGGCCAGTTACAACTGCCATAACTCTGCCATCACGCACCTTGAGCCATCCAGGGTAAGGAACCACAGACCTGTGCTGATCTTTAGCAGTTCTCACTGCCTAAGCCCTGGGATGTTTTGGGCCCATCTGGGTATGTACATCTGAAGGGCACCCACTGGCTGGCCTGCAGTGCCTGTTGTTGAAGTACTTATCTTACTTGCATATTGTTGCTCTTATGAGTTCTACATTTAGGGTTTTTTCTTCCCAAGATAATAAAGAAGATAGACAGTGGCTGGGTGCCTTCATAAGAAATATATATATATATGTCTGCAAGTGGAAAAATGCTTAGACTGACTATTACACATTTATTTATGTGTGAGATAAGATATGAGAGTTTATATATCTTTGCTGGAGAAAGAAACCTTTCAGGGGATGATTCTAGGAAGAAAGAAAAGATTTATAAGCAGAATGGACTCCCCTCACAGGTCATCAGAATTCAGCCATGGATTATCCTGATTTTATCTGCTATTAATATCATAGATTGTTCTTATTCTTACCTGTAAAGTTTATCTACTTTGGGCTCTTTGTTATACACAGTATTAGCTACTTGGATTTTATTCCTATAGGAGTAGTATTAAGCACAAAAGTGTCTGCTCTGCAGTTTCTAAATTGATCTTGTAAGTTAAAAGTGTACAGGTAAAATGATAACCTCTGTTTTCCCTGGTGTTCTTTTCCTTTCCTCTACACCAATCTGGAAATTCAGGATGGATCTTTATTGCTGACATCTGCTACATGGAGCCAGCCTCTGTCTGCATTGTGGGGAATGAAGTCTGTCTTTGATATGAAGTAGGTACACTCTGATTCTGCTGTGGGGTGTGCTGCAGTAGAAAGAACCATTTGATATAGGAATAAACCCTGAAACAGAATAGCACAGATCTCAAAATGTCTCCTGTGAAAAATAAAATGTGATCCCTTTCTTATGTTGGTAATTTCCCTATTTTATTTGGTACAGAGCAAATTCTAACTAAGTTCTATCTGAAGTCCTGTGTCCTGTGGGAGATAGATCACTAAAGTCACTGTTACTCCTGAAGGCGAAGAAACATGTTTGTGTTTTTATTCTCATGTTTGTAAATTACCTTGGTGATCTCTCTGTATCCAGTTCAGAATTTGACTAGCACAACGGTGGTTTGCATTGTGAAATTGTCAGACCTGGACTGCAAATTCTTTAAAATCTATTGCAGTATTTACAACTGTTCCTTCCCATAAAAAAGTGGGTGGAAAACTCTTCATTTTAAAAGGTTTGATTGTTGTCTACTTTAGTTGCAAACAACTGTTTTGGTGTAACCTGCATGGGGTCAGTGAGAGGCTTTTCTTCAGAGGAAAGGTTTGACTAAGGTGCACATGTCAATGTTCATAATTCCCTGCTGACTTCTCCAAAGTGTTATATTTGTGGCAGGCTCTGTTAATGGCAGGTCTGAATTTGCTACTGCAGTATGATGTGGTCATTGGTAAAGGAGAGGGTTTTCTACATGTTTTCTCTGTAGTTGAAACCTGTGCTGAAGCTGTTGGGGTTGTTTGGGTCATGTAGAATCTGCAATTCCTTGACTTCTTTACTGACTGTATCTGCAGGCATTCCTTCCCTGATGACCACTATGTGGAGTTCAGCAAGCACTCTCAGGACAGGGTCATTGGCACAAAGGGAGACATTGCACATGTGAGTACCAGGAAAGCTCATGGCTGTGAAGCTCTGGCAGAAATATAATTCTCCATAGGATGGCTGTTAATTGATGTGAGTGCTTTGATGCTCTGTATAACTGATGAGCTTCAGAGGAAAGCTTTGAAAGTGTCAAGTAACTTCTCCCTGTTCCTGAGGGTATAAACTTGACCATCATAAGCAGTGTGTTGCCTCTATTGCAAGTATCCTGGGCAATTTTAGAGTATTCTTTGTTTTATTCATTTGAGAGAGATCATGCAGGATTTTTTCTTTCCTTGCAAGTCGTTTTCTTAGCGTTGCTCTTTAGTAATAATAACAATAATAATAAAGTTCCACTGTAAACAGTAGCTCAGCCAACAGCTGTGGAAATGACCTATTAGAAATGTCCTCCTTTTGCCCCCCATAAATTTGCATCTTACTTTTGGGTAATTTAACTTTACCACTGTATCTTCAGAGAGTATTGTAGTGCTTTGCATGAATTCCTGCAAGGTGGACAGACCAGGCTTCAGAGACCTTCTGCTGCTTTGCAGTGCTAATTTACATTTGTTATGCCCCCCCCCCCCCCCTTAAAAGAGAATTTGCATAAAAATTTTCCATGAAATATAACTTATTCAAATTATTTGTAATTTCACATGTTACTCTGATTTGTTTAAGTAAACTCTCCATTCCTGCCCAGTTTTAACTTGGATTTAGCTAGAAGTTTGTTTGTTGTGTTAATCTGGTAAATGGATTTGTTTTCCAGTTCTAGAGAATATTTTCCTCTGTAAGTTTGAACAAGAGTTAGGCTCTGAGGGATGTTACAGATCAGATTTATCTGAGGATATGATCACAAACCCTTTGTACTAGTTTAAAGGCCTTTTTATATTCCAAAAGTTTCTTGTGCCAAAGCTCAAATTTGCCTTTCTGTGTAAATGCCAGGAATTTTAACTCATTTTCTATAGTTTCTGGCTTTTTTCCCCTCACTGTGTGCTTTGGAGTTTTAATGTTTGTAAATACCATCTGCTCTGAAAGCAGTTCCATTTCTGAAATAGTTTCTGGCTAAGCGGTACCTTGTGATTGCAGCTTCCCAGTCCACTCCTCATAGTGAGGTTATTTTTTTTGGAACCCATCCTGACTGTAGTGAAATGTGTCAGTGAACCTGCAGTAAGCCAAGCACTGGCCAAAACTTGCTGTGAGGCTTGGTTCCAGCTGTGAAAAACTATTAAAGGGCTGGTAGGAAAGGTTATTTATGGAATGCTGTCACTTGAAATGGAGAATGGGGTGATTCTGTGAGCAATCTAGGAAGGGGAACGGGAGGATTTTTAGGCACAGGTATATTACAAATTGTGACTAATCTTTCTTTTTCTTTTTAATCTAAAAGATCTATGATATTCAGACTGGCAACAAGCTATTGACTCTGTTTAACCCAGATCTTGCCAACAACTACAAGAAGAACTGTGCCACCTTTAACCCTACTGATGACCTTGTCCTAAATGATGGTGTCCTCTGGGATGTCAGATCAGCACAAGCCATCCACAAGTTTGACAAATTCAACATGACTATCAGTGGTGTTTTCCATCCCAATGGGCTGGAGGTCATTGTCAACACTGAAATTGTATCCTTTGGGCCACTGTGCTAACTGGTACTGGGACCTCAAGAACTGCTATGGATGAACAAGTAGCTGTTTGCAGAGTTGTATTCATGGTCTTCTGTGCTGCATGTTTTATGTGCTAACATGAGTTTCTGTCTGTGAATCAAGGAAGGGTAGGGACTGTTAGGTAGCTAATTTAAATCTAGGTTCTGCCTCTGATGCAGTCTGGAGAAAATACTTAATACAGAGAGAGAGCAAGAGAGATTTTCTTCTCTGATAACACTCCGTAGCACCTCAGCTCTCTTCCCATGTCTTAACAAGAGCAGCCTTGAAAGTACTGCTGTCACTTCTCGTGTCTGGGAATGGCATTTTGAGTAAGAGCTTTCTTATTTTGGACACATGGAATGGAATTGTAGAGCACGTGTCCACCTCTGCTTTAGTCATATTTGCAAGACAGAGGCAATGAGGTTTCTTGAATGCAGTTAGCCAGTTCTTTGTCACTCCTTTGAAAAGGAAATAGAAATTTTCAATTGTTTGTTGCTCCTTAGCCTGTGTTTTTTCAGTGGGACCTCCGAACTTTCCATTTGTTACACACAGTACCTGCACTGGATCAGTGTCGTGTGGTCTTCAACTATACTGGCACAGTGATGTATGGAGGTAGGACTTCTCCCCTTCCATAACTCTCCTGGGTCACCTCTTGTGAGATAAGTAGTGCTTGTTCAGTGAAATGGGAAGCTTCAGAGACTCTGTAACTCTAGGCCTCACTGGCATATGTGAACTGGATTTTTTCCAGGATGTTCATGCTACATGTGTTGCTGACAAAGACAGTTTTCTGTAACATCAGCAATATCACAACTAATTTGTGAGATTGAAAAGCAACCTATTGTATAATGGCAGATCCAGTGATGCTTGAGAAAATAATTTTGTCCTCGGTATTAAGTTTTGATGATCTGTACTATCAATAAAGGCATCTCTGGAAGAGTAGATATTAAATGGGTCTTGCCAAGCTATTAAATATAAAGAAAATTCGTGTCAGTCTCATTTGATCTGAAGTTGATTAATGGTAGCAACTAATGGAAGGCAGATTTTTGGAATAATCTTTCCTTGGTTCAGCTATGTTGCAGGCAGATGATGAGGATGACCTTCTGGAGGAGAGAATGAGAAGTCCCTTTGGCTCTTCTTTCAGGACATTTAATGCAACTGATTATAAACCTATAGGTAAGAGTAAGAGAGGCTTTGTCGGGAGGTTTGAAGGTTTTTTAAAAGTTTGCTTAGTAACATTCACTTCTCTCTTTGCACGTGTGAGCAAATAAACTGCTACATCCTGTTCTGGAGGAAGCACAGGAGTTGGGTTTAACACTGACATAATTTTAAGTATCATATCCCATTCAGTATGTGACTGCCTTACTTGCTCCTGTTCAGCAGTTCTGGCTTTATTTCTTCTCTTCTTTCCAAGCAAGGCATAATCTGAGACAGTAGGTCACTTGGCCAGGATGGCATTGCTCTCATTTCACACGGGGCTCTTTTTTTAGCTCATGAAGCTAAGCTAATTGCTGCTGTGGACATGTACAAATGTGGCTTTTGCTATTGGAGGGAGGCATAGGTCACAACTCAGTCCCTTTGTTGCCACCTATTCTGAAGGATAACGTGTTGTTTATGGTGCTTAGGGAAACCAATAAATGTATTATCAAGGGAGGAGGCACCGTACAGAGCAGGTTAAGAACTTACATGGCTGTTTTTTACAATGGTCTCCAACATTTCTATTCTTTATTACTACAGACATTCATTTCACTAGTTTCAGCTGTTTTTTTCTTGTCTCAAAACTGTATTATTTGGCTTTAAATGCTTCTTTTTCAGTGAGCATTAAGTAACCTGCAGTTAACTACTGACTTTGTTCTGTGATGTTTTCCAGCTACCATAGATGTAAAGCGGAATATCTTTGACTTGTGCACAGACAGCAAGGACTGCTATCTGGCTGTCATTGAGGTAAAGCTGCTAAAATAAACCCTGGTCTCTGTAGCTGTGGTTTGAATGCGCTGCTTGTTGTTTCTTTTTTGGAGCTCCTGCTGTTAAATTCATGTCCTAAGCAGTGGTGTTTTGATGGTGCTAAAGATGCTGTTCGTTTTTTATTCTGCACCCCTGCTGTTTTGTTTTGCTGCCTCTTATTCCTTAAATTTCCAAACACATTTGCTTCTCTTCTTCAGACTCTTCCCACTTCAAAATGTACAGAGATTTTCCTTCTCATAAGCATAAAGAAAAATGTGGTTTTTTTCTTATTTTTAGCAATAATTTCCTATTGCAAATTAAAATGTGCACTGTATCAAATAACTGGGAAATGCCATCTTTCGGGGGCTTCCCGTAGAGCTTTTCTGTGAATCACTCCTACTTTTGCATTTGTCTTTTTACATTTCCTTTTACATTTGTTTTCCTAGCAAAATCCCAGAAGCTGAGGATTTGAAGCAAAAATTACTGAGCTAAACTTCTGGTTTGTTAGGGATGCAGTTCTTTGCTCCATAATATATCGTCAGAACACAATTTCTTGAAGCTTGATTATGCACGTGTAGTGAGTAATGTAAAGTCCTGACAGCTTTATGCTCTCTGAATCACTGATCCCTGTAGACCACAAAAGCAAGTCAAGGATTTGTAGCAGGGCAAATTCCACGATTAACTATTGAAGTTGGAGATGACAAGGGTTGTGAGACCAAGAAAATTTTCTTTAATAGGAGTCATTGGAAATGTCACTTCAGGGAACATGGCAGGTCTTGAAACCAAAGAGACTAGTTTTTACTGCAAATTGTAGTGCTGCTGGTAAATGGGAGGGAAGGATTTTGGAAAAGGTGCTGTGGTTGAGGTCAGATGTAGCATTGAATGTGGCAGCTGAGCTCAGTTCCTGGCATTAACTCCCATGTGGGCATCTCCCCTGCAGAACCAGGGCAGCATGGATGCCATGAACATGGACACCGTGTGCAGGCTCTATGAAGTGGGCCGGCAGCGGCTGGCAGAAGATGAGGAGGATGAAGAAGAAGATCAGGTGAGAAACATAACAGTGATCTGAGTGTTCTAGAGTAGCTGTTAGCCCTCTACATGTGTTCATTTATTACCCAGAAAGTACAGAGGCCTCATTTGGCCTCACCTAATATGAACTAGATCACTTTACTGTCAGTGTAAACTGAGACTGTCTCGTGCAGAACCTGTGGGAACAGCAACTTTGTGCACTGTAAACTAACACACTATAAACTAAATAATAGTTTATTTATTCATTTCCTGAAGTATTCAGTGTTGATCAGAAGCTTTGCTTTCTGTTCTGCCTTTTTTTAAAAAGTATTTCAACCCCCAATATAGACAGTAGCCTAGCTTGAGGCTTTCCTTTTTTTCAATTCCAATTCTCATATTTGGACATAGTTTATCACTAATTTCTGAAAGAGACACAGCTTGTGATTAATGCAGTGAAACTGCACTGTACTTCTACACAGCAAAAGGTTTAAAGAATTTTGAAGAGGGCTGTAGGTTTGCACTGGGATGTGTTGGTTTTCCTTTTCTGATCAGCTGTTTCACCTCTGGCAACTTGACAGAAGAGCTCAGAACTGCAGTAAGTGCTCCTCAGGGTGCAGCTGGTAGAATACACAGTAGCACAGAATGCTTACTACAGTAAAGTGAGAATTAAAATTCCACAGAATCAGTTTGTAACTTTGTAGGTGTCAGGTGTTTTGGGGTTTTTCTTGGACAGGCAAAATCCTTATGCTTCAATTCCCTAAAGATTTAAAATGCGTTATTCTTTGCTTTTTGGTGTCTGCATTCTAGTAAATCATATATTTGTATCTCCTGTGAGAAAAGCTGACTTCACCTTTTCCCAAAGAATGCCAGAAGGTGAAGGTGATACTTAGGTGGGGTTTTCCCACTGTGTGGAAAGCTGGATTCGTGCTAGCTTTCCTATCTCTGAATCTTCCTGTTGCTAGGTTAGAACTTGTACTTTCTAGTTCAGGAGACTGGAGAGCAGGTCTCAGGAAAGAGTAGCTTTCTTTGCAGTGAGTAGTTGTTGTTATTATGATTTCCCGGTAATTCTGAAGATAAAGCAGTAGTTCTGGTTTGAGTGTGAACTGTGCTTTCCTGGCCACTGAGTGTGCTACAAGGTTGCAGTTGAAGTCTTGGCATTCTTTTGAAATCTTTGGTCACTGTTTCTATCCCTAGATTGAATAGGTTAGAAGAATAGAGTTTCTTGGGAAGCAATGAAGAGGGAGGAAAGATTATTGCTCCCTCCTTCCTTTCTGCATCCTAGCCATCCAGTGTTTGCCCTGGGCAATATTTACTATTTCTATCTCCACTTCCACTGCTTTTGTTAACTTCCACTATATTTCAGTATTCATATTTTCTTTATAAAATCTCCAAGAATAATTTGTAGCAGAAATTGGTCTTGCATTGTACAATGATTAACTAGCAGCTGTCAGGGCACTGCTTTGCAAAATGACTGGTAAGTGTTGACTTAAGGGAGATTTGTGTTTGTGCAAGGCAGTCAATGGTTCCAGGCTGTAACACCAGGTACCCAGCAGAGATAAGGGATCTGCCATCCATCAGATGTGACTGGGGACACTTTCTGTCTTACAAATAGAGGTGGCCCCAGGCAGAATCTAAGTGTGCTAAAAGCTTTTCTGTGAAGCTGATGGAGTGTTCAAACAAAGCTGTTCCTGGATTGATCTGCAAGCTAAGAGTGATGAGTTGGTATTGCATAACTTGCTTTTTATGGTCTCTGTTTCTGGGGTCTGTACATGTTTCCTAGACAGCAACTTTTAGGGATTGTTACAACCAAGTTTCTTTAGTAGGAGAGATTTGGTTTTAATATAAGCAAGGCTTATGAACCCAAATTAAATTCAATGTATGTATATCTAGCCAAACATAAACTAAGCCCCTTGCTCTTTGTCCCACAGATGTTCTGTGCTTTTTCTTTGGGTTTATTTTTGTCTTAGGTTTAAGAAATACAGTTTTTTTCTCTGTAGAAACATCCAGCATTGAGCTAGAATGAATAGAGGTTTTCCTGAATAAAAACAGTGTCTCTTTGGTACACTTGTCTGTTGAGAGGTTCCCTGTTGGAAGAATTTTTGTTTGTGTGCATATCCATATCCTCACACATATGTGTTTAGTATTTGCCTAGTTAGTAGCTGTGATTTAGCTTTTGAAAATTTGGTATACATTTCAGACTTGTTGGAGCTTCTCACAGACACTCTAAAACCCTTTCTGGCTGAAAGAGGATGCTTTCTTGATCTTTCATGAAAGTGGTGGTGGGGGCACATGCATATGAATCAACATGAATCTGGTGTCTTTTTAGTCAAGGTTTGTGAATAGAAGCTCATCTGTTTGACCCCTCCCTCTTCACACCTTGACTTGATGTATATTGGGTTTTTTTATCTCACCTACATGGGTCCGTGGATACCTTTTTTGGCCTATACAGAAGATATAAAATGACGATTACCCAGTACAGAAAATACAAAATAAAGAGTACTCAGATAGAAGGGTGACTTATAGGCAAGCCTTGCTCAGAAGCCATGTGATGCACAATGAAATGGCTGTAAAATCTGTGCTAAGAGATTGTGTCTCACAATGTCAGTTCTGACAAATGTCAGCTGATGGCTCCATGACAACTTTTTCAAAAAGCAAAGAGTGAGAGTCTGTGAAATGAGTCTAGCAGGGATGTTTGGTCTACAGATATCTTTCAGTTCCTTCTGTAATTTAAGAAACAAAACATCTATGTTACTCCTCCTATCTCAAACCAACCTTGTAAGATCAACTGATCTGCTACATAAATTGCCCTCAAATTAAATGATGGGGCTGACTCAGTGGCTTGAGCATGGGACTGCTGCTGTGAATGTGGGCTTGTTTGAAATGCTTGAGGACAGCACCACTGTGGCTTGATTCCTCCCTGCTGCTGTAGCAGCCTTTCCAGTGAGATCCCTGGGAGGCTGCCTTCCCTAGGTTTGGCCAGAGCTGTCAAGCCTTGTTAAACAGAACAAATGCTAGTGAATGTTGATGCTCTGTGGTCTGTACTTACTATGCACTGAGGGAAAGTGAGGCTGTAACATGCTTAACAAGAATCTGTTTGCAAGCTCTTTGGTTGGGTGTTTTACTCCAAAAATACCAGTGTTCCTGCCTTGAAGTTCCATGAGATTTGTGAATTCTTTTACTGCTGGGCAAGTATCCAAATGTGTCCATCAATAACCAGAAGTCTTACTCATAAGTATTTGCAAAGCTGTGTTCAGCATACAGGGAAATAAGTAAGGGTTTCCTATTCTTCAGTCTGGCTGCAAAATCTTCTTTTTCCTCCTGTATTTGCCACTGTTCTGATATACTCCTTCAGTTAGATTTAGTGAAAATAAGTTGGGTGTCTAAGCTACTGGTGCAGATCTTGGACCATCTTTTAGTTGTTAGCTTGCTTTATTCTCTTATTTCTCTTTCTTGGCTGATTAGTATCCCCTGTTTCCCTTGCTAATATACTGTCTTCTGTAGAGAGGCAGATGAGGAATTTCAGAGGAAATGGCACATGGCAGCTGCTGTGGGCTAGAAAAGGAGACTTCAGAAATATGTGCTCAGAAAAGCTGAAACCAAGGGAACACAGAGTAGACTCAAAGCTAAATCTGGACGAGGTGGTCTTCTGAGTGGGTTTTAAGATTTTCAGTTTTAGGATTTTCATTTTTACTTCCCTGTTTTAGCTTTCCTTTCCATATTACTTGTTTAAGGCCTGTTTTTCTCTCTGTGGTACATGTGGGTGATGTTGCATCTCTAAGGCTCAAGTAGTGTCCTCAGTTATTGTCATGTTCAGAGAGATTTATGGCTTCAGTAGCACATTGCTTCACCTAGCTGTCCCTGTCCTATAAAGTGTTCTACTTCTTTTGCCAGACCTGAAGAACTGTTAATTATCCTGCAGTGCTTCTGGGCTATCCAAATGGTTGATGGTAGGTGTGTAATTTGTCTTTTTGCATTGGTTTAGAAAATTCCAGGTGATGGGAAATAAGCTTTGTTGATAAGGCAATAAAGACTGAAAAAACAATCACTACTCTAACATATGGTTTAGCCAGGGTGGACAATGTTTTCCTCAGCTTTCTATGTCTATGTGATCCCAGTTTTCTGCTTTTATTTTAGGATTCTCCCCCTGTGTGCCTGCAACATTAATTGCAACAGCAATTCCACTGTACCTCATTGCTGTTATTTGATGTAGTTGGTTTGTTTTTTTCATGTGAATACTTACTTGCTGGGGAAAGACCCCACAAACCTTAATCCATATTGGCACAAATATTTGGGAATCATCAGACCATGGTGGTGCTTTGCCACTATAAGCTGACCAGAATGATTTTTGTCACCAGGGACCCTAAAGTAAGGGTTTGTTTTAGGAGCTGTTCCTGTAATATTTGAAGCTACAGTTTGATTTCAGATCTTACTCAGGAATGTAATGGTTTACAGAATAATAGCTGTGAATGGGTGTTTGCAGACAAATGTCTTCAATTATAATAAATATGTGTCTATTGCACACCATTTTAGAAATCTTGAGGTTAGTTGCTGCTGGGAAGGCTGAGTAAAGAGTGGTTTCTATCAAAGACCTTTTTATATAACAGACGCATCTTTTGAACAGGCATCCTCCAAAACTGATATTTAAAAGAACAGTGCCTGTACTTTTTACCACATTTTTAGATAGTAGCAAATAACTGTGACTACTTTAGACTATTCTGTTGTTTCAGAATCTATTTTCAGTAGCTCTCAGGCAGTGCAAACAGAGGAATTTCTTGGAAGGAGATAAGTATTTGGAGTTTCCAGAAGGGCAGACTTAGTATTATGGTGTAAAACAGCTTCAGCAGAGATAAAAATATATTCTGCCTGTTCAGTGACATAAATCAAAGATATCCTTCCTCTTACCTAACATATCTTTCTAGAATTCCCACAGTAGCTGGGATCCAAGTAAATAAAAGCTGCCTCAGCTGTCATGAGAAATGCCAGTCAGAGGCTTGAGAAAATAAAGGAACAAAATCCTGTCCATAGAGAGGGAGTTCATTTACCTGCCAAATTCCTTAATTCCTTTATGCAGTATTGTTCTTTGTCATGGAATTAAAGAAATTAATTTATTTTTGTAAGTGAGTGTGAGATTGGTGAGAGAAAGGTAAAGAAGCATATTGAGAAATTGTGCCCAGTTCTGTACTCCTTACGTTGCCTCTGAGCCCTGCAGCACAGACAATATAATAAGTCACCTTAGAACCCCTTTATCCCAAGCATTAAGGAAGTTACCAGCTGTGAAATGGTGGCTTGCACATGCCTCAGAGGGCAGTGGCTGGAGCCAGGTTGATTATTATCAGCTGCAGATGGATTGAAATGGAAACATTTAATAGGCAAAACCTGAGTTTGCTCAAAAGAGCCCCATCTGAACCTCCTGATCCATGTGAGCCCCATTCCCTTAAAGCTTTTGTTTGTCTGTATCATGGATGGTTTGTCATTCATCACAGGTAAGTAGTCATTGTTAGACAAGCTAAACCTACTTACACAGACTAAGAGATTAACTGCTTTTTATTTCTTCACTCCATGTTTTGCCTCTGTGACATTCTGTACGCTGTGTGCTGTTTCCTGTTTTATATCTGCATTACCTACACCTGCATAGCAGCCTATGGTAAGATTCCTTGCTTGTTACATATGGTAACTTCTGCACCTTCCCAGGCTTCTACATTTTTAGCTCTGTGACTAATGGCTAAGAAGAAGTAGAAATTCTAACCCTGAAGTAGCCAAGAAGGTAAAAGCAGGTGCAGCCCTGTAGTGTGAAGGAGATGAATACTTGGAATTGATTTACTGGTAGATAACAGGAATTAGGGCTTTGCTAGCTGAGGGAGAGGATGGACACTAGGTAATCTGGGAGATAAAAATCCTTACATGCTTCACCAGGGAGTCTCTTGGCTACATTTAAGCTGTTTCCACAAACCATTGTCCCGGAGTGTTAAGAAGTGGCTGGGGGGAGGGAATTGGATAGAAACTCTTAAGTGACTGAAATGCAGATATTGCCACTCTTGGGAGCTGCATTGCAAAGGCCCAGGAAGTACCAACATGGTACTCAGCAAGGAGTACAACTGTCAGAAGATATGACAAGGGGATTGTCTGTGGAGAAACACAAATTACTAGAACAAGGATAGGCTTACTCCTCTGGGTGAAACATTCTTTAATACACTTGTATTTGAATAATGATCATATGTCCATTTTTATGAAAGCAAAGCCCCTTCCAAAGCTTGGCAGTAGGTAGTAAGTACAATAATACTGATAATCTGGAAGGGATCAGATTACTGAAGTTACAAGTTTGCTCTAGGAGAAACTTGGGGAAGGAAGGTGAAGTAAACCAGTAGGCTGTTTCTTGCAAGAGTTCTTTACAAATAAATTAACCAGTATAATGGGACCATGGGAAACATGATTTTCTTTAAAAAGAAAACAAACCTAGATAAAGTAAACAACTGCTGGAAGCAGATACTAGATATTACCAGCAGATAATTTGACTTGGCTAAAAGTAGTCAGAAGTGAATTAAAAATGAGCTGAAACATTTGAAGTAGTGGGAGAAGCTTTACTAACATTGATTAGTTGTTCTGCAGAGAGCAAAAAGTTGGTGAAAATAAGAATAGTTAGAGTAATACCATCTAGCATGATTCAAATTGAGAGGTGCAATAAAGATTATGTTTTCAGAGGGAGGAAGTGTTGCTGGAAAGCAGCTGGAGGTGAGAGGTGCTGATGAGAGGAGAGGAAGAAAAAGTCAATGAGGTGCGAGACAAACAGATGAAGCTTTTTGTAACAGCTGAAACCATGTAAAATAAGCAAAAAATCAGTGACCTGTAGATCTCAAAACTGAATCAAAATTTCACACCCAAATATCAACAATTGGAAAAGGCCTGTGGGATCTTCCCATGGCAATTAAATGCCAGCCTAATGTAAATTTGATTGTGTAATCTGCAGTGGAGAAGTCTCAAATTCTGGTCACGTGGTCATAAACTTTAGGATTTAAGAAATGTGAGAAAGCTCTATAAAAATGTCTTGAGAGTACTTGAAAGCAGGCTGGTATATTTTTATATACTGCAGATCTGCAGTGCTGTATGTCATACTTCCTGGAAGCACTTTGTTCATACACTAATTTAATGTTAGAATACATTACAGAAATATGTTAAAATCGAAAAGTTTTGCTTAGCTAACATGTATATTGCATCAGTTTAAATAAGTGAAATACTGGAGTTTTCCTGAGCCTTTGAATGACTCTTGAGAGATAAACACCAGTATGTCAAGTATCAATAAGATTTGCTACCCAAAAAAGACAAATTTGTGAATTTTTTATGTGTAAGATGATTGGTAAAGGGCAATGGTAACAAAGTTGATGATGATGATGAAAGCTTACAAGGTGCATGCCAGCAAGCATCAAAGAACAATATGGCAGAAAACCCATAATGCTTGAACAAGTGTAAAGGGTGTTTACTAAGCTCTGAAAGGGCTGTAAAAACTGGTAATATGAAGAATTAAGTCAAGTAGCTTTTTTTATTCTAGTGCAGCCACCCCAGTATCTGCCATTCCATTAGGGGATGTTGTTTAGTTTTTTCCTTTGGGGGAAATGGTAAATTAATTGAACCAAATCTATTCAGCTTTCTGGAAGCAAACTGGTGGTAAAGTTACCAGAAATTTGCTTTGAGATGATCTTGAGATAGTCCTTTGCTGTGTAATCAGCTTTTCTGATTCTGTAAATTTATGTCCAGGTTTTCTTGTACTATTGCATCTCTGTAAAGTTTTCCTACACAAACCTGGATATATGGTTTGGAATAGCTGTCTTGTCTTTCCTTGTGACATGGCACAAAGTTTTTTTTCCTCTGCTCTAACTCAGAGTGCTTGAGTCTCTGGGGAAGGTGTGCCATTTTCTCTCTGTCTAGGGATCCCTTACATGAGACAGTTGTGGTGTCTCATGAGGATTCATCCTGAGTCCTCATGAACAGCCTGGATATCACTTACTGCCCCTGGCACTCGCTCACCCTTTTCTGAGCTGTGTGTCCCAGGGACTGGGTTTGGAGGAGAAGCTCTGGGGGCTTTGCTGGGAGAGCTGTCCCCAGGCTCTGTAGGGAGCTGTGTGCTCCAGCTGGGAATGCTGTGCTGGCCCTGCAGAGCTGGTGCTTGGCATGGCTCAGAAACTGAGACAGAATTTTTTTGCCTGTAGCTTAGCAAAAGCTTCACAGTGTCCAAGTGGTGTTTGGGTTCTTTAGAACATGGCTAGGTAGGTACAGGTTTCCTCCTCACTGATGAAGATGCTCCTCTTGAGCTCTGTGACGTGTCACCCCCCCAGCTCTGAAAGGATGTCACTCCATGTGTCACACTCACATGCATGTGTGACTTCTTGGAGCATGAGTTACATACTGTTTTCTATTTTACAAAGGACATGTATAATTTTCATCTTGCTGTTCTTAAGTGGTTTTTAAATGAATGTGGCCTGGCCCTAATCACCAACTTCAGATTAAGTAATTTAAATGGTAAAAGTGGAAGCATTTCATTTTTTCTGTTTGTATTTTCACAAATTATTTTTTCTTCACTGGTTGATATATCCCTTCAAAATTAATTTGCAGCTAAATATACAACCTTGGTTCTTACTCTTACTGTCAGCCAGAAGGGATTGTTAGCTCTATACAACTGTATTTCATTTCATCCTGTATTTGAAGGGTGACATTGGTATAAGGGCCTTACCTTAAGCTTGAATGTTTATGAAACAGTGATTCAGTTTCCACGAAATACCTTATACATGAAGCATAATCAAATTTAGTAGCTTTGACATTTTGAATCCTTGTGGACTAGATATTTAGGAAAAAATACTTTCAGAAATTGCACATGTGTAGAAACACAGAGGGGACCTAACTCATTTCAGAATCCTTCAAGTTTTACCTACATGGACTCTAAATGGATCTTGTAGACAACATACTTGTTTTTACTAATATCTACAGGTGTGTCTCTATCTCCAGAGACTGAGAAACTTGGTTTAATAGTTCCAAGATTTTTTAAATAAATTGGTGTCTCTTTTCTGCTTCTGAGTTGTTTAGACACTGGAAAAGGAAAATAAACTCTCCTGCCTTTTCAGTTTTTAATCAGCTTTTCAATTCTAAATAGAGTAATAAAATTTAAGACATTGGTCTCTGTGCAGATACTGCATAGAACAAAAAGAAATACAAATTATTAATGCAAAGCTTTTATACTCAATTCATGGAGAATTTTTAGAGTTTTATGGAGAATTATACCCAGTATGGCACTGCATAAAACTGAACTGCAGGTAAGATGTTTCCCTTCCCAGTGTGTATACAATTAAGACTGTTTATCTGAGGACTCATTAACTCAAAGTAAAGTTGTAATTTCTTAAAATAAGCACAGACTTTAAAAGAGGTTGGTTTTAATTTTATATTTAATATGAACTGTTTCATAAAGGAAGCTGTATGTAGCAAACCATTGCTTTTGTGCTGTTATCTGCATTTAAGAACATGGCACTTGTGGTCAGCAGTGAAGACTTGGCTGCTTTTTGCAAGTGAAGAAACAATACAATTTACTCAGGCTTTTTGGCTTTCTTTATTTCTTTTGCCTGTGACAGATGTTGTATTTGTGTGGGTGTGGTGGTATTTTATTGCACTAACTGAAGCAAAAGTAGGTTGGGGAGATGACAGTAAAGGACTTTCCTCTGTCCCTTTAGATCTGAAAATGCAGCAGTCTAAACAGTAGGAGTGTGGTGAGCTTGAGGACCAAAGGAACCCTTGAAGTGGGTTGTTAGATATCGATCTTAATTGCTTCCTAAGTTTGCAAAATGTGCCGCCTCCCAAAACAAAGGGACAATTAGGACTGAATGAGCTGAGAGCATTCTGTTAGAGACACAGGCTGTGGCTGAGGAGATGTGCAGGTAGATTGAAGCTTTTCTTTCAGCCCTGGAATGCTCTGGAGCTTGGCTTGTGATGGCAGTTTGTCTGGGAGAAGGATGGAACTGTGACAGCTCCTTCCCACTCAGTCTCATCCACTACACACAGATTTCTGGATTTTATCTGTACAATGAGGAATTCAGTTGCTTTACTGAAGGCCATTTCTGATGGTTTGATAAAGATCTTGATTCACAGGTAAATACCAAAGGTGTGTCTGCTGAGCTGCCTTAAACACTTCTGTCATCTGAAGCTGAGTGATTCAGGGATTGGCTTAGGCTAAAAGTATCTTTCCCTACATTTTATACCTCATCTAAACGGCAGTGACAGAGACTGGTGGCGCATGTGGTTTGCTGTCAAGTGGAGCTTTTGGTCCTGCTGAAACTTTAAGCAGTTTGCACAAGACTAGCAACAAAGCCATGGATTAACAGGTCTTACTGCATGTCCTTCTTAAGGGTGCATTGTGGTGATGTGTTGGTGGCCAGTCTTGGAGAGGAGATTGAGCCAATGGCACCTGTTTGCATCAGCATTTTGCAGTTAAGATTTTGCAGGCCTGCAGGTGATCTGGCATGTATGACATTCTGAAGCTTTGGAGAGAGTGCTTAGATGGGTGATGGGAGAATGTTTATAATATCTGATGGCTGGATGTGGGGAGAAGTGAAAACTATAGGTTTTCTTTAGTTCCTGTTATTCCATTTTACATTTATCTTAATGTCTGCAATGGACTGTTTTTGCTGTCTTTATAGGAGGAAGAGGAGCAAGAAGAAGAAGATGATGATGAAGATGATGATGACACAGATGACCTTGATGAACTAGATACAGACCAGCTGCTGGAGGCTGAGCTGGAGGAGGATGAGAACAATGAGAATGCTGGTGAGGATGGAGAAAATGACTTTTCTCCCTCCGATGATGAGGAGATTGCCAACCTCCTGGAAGAGGGAGATGAGGGAGAAGATGAAGATTCTGATGCTGATGAGGAAGTTGAGCTGATTCTTGGAGATAGTAAGTGTGTGGCTACCTTGGTGTCCTTGTCCACTGCTTAAGGTCCTGACAAAGAGGTAATGTCTAAATTTCCCCTGAAATGACTTAACTGACTTGTCCCTGGCTGGTATAAGTGACAGGCCATCATCATGCTTGTTCACCTGGGGCTTCTCTTAGTAAACTGCTGGTAAAAACAGCTCTTATGTGAGAGAAGAACTGTGCATTCTGGAAAAGGAGGTATCTGCTTTCTTCAGGTGCTCCCAGGTGTGTGTGTATGTGTGAGAACTCTGTGTGAAGAAGCTTTGTATGATTGCTTGCCTGTCCTGCCCTTCAAGGGGACACAGGTTTAACTCTTACCTCACCTGTCCTCTGTGCCTCTTGTGAGCCTATGAGGACAGAGAAGCACTTTTGATCCTTGGGGCTTGTTCTTTCTCTTTTGTAATTGCTTAAAGTGCAAAGCCAACATGGCATTTCTGACTTCACTTCCTTTATTAGACTATTCTGAAGCTAACAAGACTTTTGGGATACAATTTAAATTGTTCTTTTTTTGGGCATTCTACAAATACAGTGATTTGAAAATACGAAGTGTGTGTGTGTGTATGTGTGCATAGAAAGGTCTGAACTTTTTATGTAGCAATAATGTTTGGAAAAATGTTTCACAAGAAAGAAGGTGAGTAGGATAGCATGAGGTTTGGGATTTGTGACCTTACATTCTGTTCCCTCTTTTGTAGCACAATTTTTGAGTATGTGCAGCCAAACCACGTAGTTATTTTTAATTTTCAAGCTGTAAAAATGGACATAATATAGTTACCTTAAGTTAAAAGGTTGGTAAGGATGAGTAATTACAGTGTGCAAGGTGTTTGAAGTCCTGCAGTGATAGATTGTTTCCCATCTCAGTTCTCACATCAGTCTTCCCTGCCAGTGAGCTGGAGGATGAAGCATGCCAGGCCCCTCTGTGGCAGTGGTGTGGCTGGCAGGCTCATCCATGTCTTCTGTGGCAATGTAGCTCAGTCATTTTTAAAGACATGGCCACATGAGGTTGCCAGAATTATTCTGTAGGGTCACTCTGCTGTTCTCTAGAAGGAAATAGGTTTATACTGTAGAGCCATAGAAGATATTTGCACAGCTCAGTCACTAATGGCATCTTGCAGTGTGACATTTTGGAGTTACAGGGAACCTCTGTGTCCTAGCAGTGGACAGGATCTTTGTGACACAACTCCACTTGTGTTTCCTCAGGGAATGCAGAGCCAAAAGCTCTTCAGAGAGCGCCTGGGGTGCTGTACCTTGAATTGTCCAAGGGGCAGCATGGCCAGGATGTTCAGGCCATTTCAATAACTCTTCCTGGAACAAACCAGGGGCTACTTGGTAGAAATTTCAGGCGCGCTCTGCAGAGCACTGCTGTGAAGTGGCCACATCTGTACCTCATTTATAGATAGAGCTACTTGAGCAGACCTTGGATCTGTATGGCAGTGGAGCTGCAGCCAGTCCATCCTTTGGCTGTTAGGTTGCTTAGCAGCAATTTCAGGAACTCTGAGCAGGAGGTGCAGTTCTGCCAGGCTGAAGCATGCATGGCTCTTGATGGGTTTGATTAGTGGGGTTCTGTGGCAGCTTTTCTGTGACTTCATTTGACTTCTTTCTGTTTCCCACCCAAAAAAGAACAATTAAAATTTTCCTTTGTTTATGCTTGTTCCAGGATTAAAAGTTGGAATGGCACTGCCAGTGTAGAAAGTACTGGAATGGGGTGCATCCCTGCTGCAGATTTTTGCTGTATTGTGGATGAACCTCCATAACATACAGTGAGTGTTGCCAAAGCAAAATAATTCAGAGAACAATTGAAATAGGGAGTGAGTAGCATTGGTCTCTTGTGCTTTAGAAGACGTTTTAATTCCTTTTTTAAAATAATCCATGGAGAACCTGAATTTGTCTTCCCCCCCCACCCCCCACTTGTTACCACATTGGGAACTTAGATTTGTTTGTCAAAGCAGTTCATGCATTGTGCAGGTCTTTAAAGAGCTTCTTCCTGGGCCAGGTGGGTGTAATTTTTGAAATGCATATGTGACATAGGATGGAAGAAATACATAGAATTCTCACCAGCAGCCTGATGGACTTGATTCTGATTCCTCTTTTCTTCCATAAACCAAAATGGCAACTTCCAGGCAGGTCTGTGCAAGCTAATTATACCAAGCAGTTGACTGCAGTCAGGTTTACTTGCAGACATAGAGCTCAGAACTGGAAGGGTGTGTGGTGAAGTGGGGAATAGGGAGGAGATCCTTTCTCAAAGCTTTCCTTTGGGTTAAAAAAAACCCAAACCAGCAATCCCCTCCCCTGCTAAAACTAACTTTCTCAGCTTTTCTTCTCCAGAGTTTCTGGACTTTTATCTTGCTTGTGCTTCTTTTCCTCTTACAGTGTAAGTGTAGCTGCTGCAGCACTGGCTGGTGTTTTCTAACTCCCCAACGTGGCTGTGGCTGTTCTGGGAGCACTGATGACCCATCAGCTTAGGCTCAGTCTGGTGGATGATGAGGTGGAGCATCCTTTGCTGATCACAGTGGAAAGGCAGCTGGCTGATCTTCAGGGAGGAGGGTTGGGGGAAAGGGTTTGTGCCCTCTCTGCTTGCCTGTGATTTTTTTTCCTTAAGGATAGCATCTGAGAAGGGGTGAACCTTCCAGAAGGTCTTTCTACCTTAACAGGCATTTTAGACATCCACCATTTCTGAGAAGGCTAAGTGGAAGTCTTGGTGTCTTTTTTTTTTCTTTTTAACTATTTTTAACACCCAGTTATCTGCTGCATCCAATGAATTCGCATAAGAAAAAGAGCCAACATCACCTCTAAGGTAAGGCAGGAGCCCTCTTGCTGCCAGAGCTGCTACCACTTCCCTCTTGCACAACTGAGGGAGGAGAGATCTTGTGTTTCAAGATAAAAAGCAAGTGTGTGTATGTGTGTGTGACTGCTTCTGGTAAATCCCTTCATGTCTTCATTCTGTACCACAATGAAGAAAACCAGGAAAAGCACAATTTGCAGGTCACCTTTAGAAGGTGACCTGTAGTTAAATTCATTACAGAAACCTCTGAGTTACTGGAGGAAGGTTCTACTTGGGAGTGTGTGGATTGTTTCCACCTTAGTGGGGTCCAGCTCACTCCATAAGGAATTACCTTGTGCACATCATCCAGGGGCCAGGCTGGTGGAGCTGTCCAGCTGTGAGGAATGCCTGCCACATCTGTCCAGCCCCTGGTGTGAAGAGCTGTCGCCCTTCTTTGTGCACAGGAAGTTGTGCAGGCAGCTCTGCTGGTGTCCTCCCCACCTTGTTGGGGAAGAACCTGCCAGCTCATAGGAACTGCACTTGCTAAAGCTGCTCTCCTTGAGCCTCTGTTGTAAGCAGGGAAGGAAGGCTCTGGTGTAGATTTCCTGGCTGCATTTGTGCAGTTTGGAGCACTGATGGTGCAGGGCAGGGGTGACCACCTCCCGTGTCACAAACCCAGCATAACCCACGTGTCTCCTTTGCAGCCGACAGCTCCGATAACTCAGACCTGGAGGACGACATCATCCTGTCCCTGAACGAGTGAGGAGCGGCTGCGGGCGGGGTGTGGGCAGGAGGAGGTGCTCCCTTCCCACAGGAGACCAGAGACCAAATTGGAAAGTGACTGAGCACCCCAGCCCTGCTTTTCCTGGGAAGGCCTGAGGATCTCCTGCCGATCCGCTCTGTTGGTTTGAGTCAGTTCGAGGCTCGGGGCTAAGTCTCAATAAAGAGACCTGGGGCTAGGCCTCATTTCTCTCTGCCTTTTTTTTTTTTTTTTTATTTTTCATTTTAGGCTGAGATGACTCTTCAAGGAAACTTCTGAAGATATTTCACAATATATTTTCTTTGTATAAAGTTCTTTCCTAAAGAACAGAAATAGTTTTATAAAAAAAAAAAAAAAGAAAAAAAAAGGCAAGTGTTCTAGTAAAGAGGGGAGACCTTTGTATTCCTGTAGTACCTTGTACCATGGGGTAGGTTTGGGGAGAAAAATTGTTTAAAATTAAAAGAAAATTTATGCAACTGCTAAGTGAAATAAGAGGATCATGGTTTCTAATATCGTTGAGGAGTGAGAATATTTTTATTTTAAATATGATTTTATTTTTAAAAAAGAACAACTACAGGTGTTAAACCTGCTAATGCACCAGTGTGTTCCAGATGCTTTTGTCCTCCAGGGAAGAGCCCCTGGGGTGTTTGCCAATGTCAATTTGTGCTGTGGTACCAGCTATAGTGGGAGGCTGAAATCCTGGCTGGGCCTAGTCAGAGCCTGGTATTCCTGAAGACATGGGAATCTGGGATTGAAGTTTGAGCCCTTTTTCTCCCCTCTGCCCTTTGTGGTTCAAGTTTTTTAATCTTTCTTTCTTTTTTTTTTTTTTTCCTCTTGCCCTCTGTGTGGAAACTGCAAATTGAAGGCCTTTTTCTTTAATGTAAAGTGTATTTATTAAAAAATTAAATACAAATCCTGTCTGTGTCCATGGCTGTGAGTTGTAGCCATGCAAAAGAAGTGCTCCGTGTGCCTGCAGGGCTTGGCTGAGAGCAGTCAGGTGTAGCTGGAACCTCGCTGCAGTAAGGAAGGGCAAAGGAAACACAAAGGAAACAAAAACGGGATTTGGGAGTGCAGCATGGCCACAGCACTGGGGGTTCCAGTCTGATCCCTTGGGTTGCCTGACAGCCTGGAATTCTCAGTGGCATGCTCACCACACTGAGTGTGAGCTGGATGATGCTGCTGGTGCTGGGCTGTTCTTGTGTGGGGAGGTGCTCTGGAGTGTCCACTTTGCAGCTCAGGCAGGGAATTCCACATCTGCCAGGATGTGCCAGGAGCTGGGAGCAGCACCCGCTTCCTCCTGTGCTTTGGCATTGCCCAGTCTGCCCTGTGGCTGTCAGGGCACAGGGAAAATCAGGTTGGGGCATGACAAGAGGCCCTGCCCTCAGAACAGGAGGAAGAAATGGCAGTGGAGTGTTTGACTTGCCAGTGCAGCACCCACTGCCCAGCTTGGGCCTGTGCTCAGAGCTGGCAGCTGCGTGTGCTCCCTGCTTGCCTGGCCAAGGCCATGGCTGTGCTGTTTATTCCCATCCACTCACCTTTTAACCCTCTCTCTGTTTTGGCCACTTGCAGAATAGGGTTTGAGGCAGAACAGGGAACTGGAGACTTCTCACTCCTTGACACTACAACCACTCTTCTGCCAAGAACTGCTCAGGCTCAAAGTCTTACTGCTTGAAGAGGAAGGATTTCCTTTTTAACTGAAAGAAGGGATAGCTTTTTTTCCCTCCAGCATTGCATCTACTTAATGCACTTACCCTGAGCTGCTTGTTAATAATTAAAAAGAAAGGTTCTGCTGCAACTTGTAATGGATAATTGTACCCCACACATTCGATAAAGATGAACAAGTGACTACTACAGCATTTAAGACTAGCAATTGGAGCAGCATTCTGATTAAATGAGGGGATTGAAAACTGGACCTGCCACCCAACAGCTGTGGAAGTAGCCTCTGCCTTATCAGAAACCATCCCACCCAACTTCACCACAGAATATGTGCAGCTCAGGAGGAGGAAAAAAATAAAGCATGTACTCAGCTACTACTCCCAGGGAGATGCACTGCCAGATGTCCATATCTGGTTCTGGCATTAAACCCCAGCTGTAACTGACTGCATCTGTTGGTGGTTTGGGCCTGGCTGTTTTGGAGGCATTTGCCAGTTTTGAGACAGAACCAGAACACCTGGACTGGAGCTCCTGTGTTGTGTGCATTTGACTTGAACCTGAGGTGCTGTGAGTATATGAGCCTCCCTCCCACACCTGCCCCAACTGCACTGAACAGAGCCAAAGGAGTGGGTTTGGGCCTTACCCTGTGGGCCTGCAGGTCACCTGCAAAACTGCTGAAGCTCCCCCAGCCCCTGTCCTGGGCAGACCTGGCCCCTCTGAAGTTAAATACACACCTGGGGAAGCTGCCTGCACCCCATGCTACTGCATGAGTTCTGGGGAACAGGTGACTGCACCAGCCTGGGTGCAAAGTGGAGTTCAGAACCGGGGACTAGCAGCGTTTATTTTGTTTTTGTCAGGCCGTAATTCTGCAGCTGCTGCTTGGGATGGGGAGAATCCTCAGCATTTGGAAAATCACCTGCCACCCTGACATCATTATTTAATCTATTTGAAAGCATGTTGCTTTGAAAGAATCCTGTAATCTTCTGGAATACTCACAGCACGAGGCTGATGTGCCATACAGTATTTCTTCTGTGCAGCAGTCACAGACCCTGGCTTAGGGGGTGGAAGGAGATTTAAATGTCCTGCCAGCTGGCTAAGACATACTCCTGCCTCTGCAGCAGAGGGGAGCAGGGAGGTGCTGTTTTCTCCCATGATGTGAGCAGATGGGCCCAGCACAGCCTGTGCCCTCCTGTCAGCGTGATCCTCACTGCACAGGACCCGAGTACCTGCCTAGCCCACGGGGTGCACTGCAGCACCCTTCCATGGAGCACAGCCTGTGGAATGCCCTGCCACCACCGTGGGAGGGAGCAGCACACCCCTGCAGGGCTGGGGTTCAAAAATCTCCCACAGGCCAAGGCTGGCAGAGCAGGGTACAAACCTCACTGAGTGTAGCTGAGGGTAATCACTGAGGCTTCTCAGCACTGCTCAGAGCACGTCCAGGGCTCTCATCCCTGTTTCAGTAGGGCAGCCAGCAACTGCTGTTCAAGAGGCCTTGTAAGACAGAATGTTTGCTTAGAATAAAAGATGAGGTACTTCAGGCTAAGCAGGAACACTCTCAGACCAGCCCATCCACCATCTCACACCCTGTTCCCCATTTGAGCTTCAGATCACCCTGAGGAGCCAGACACCCTTACCCTGCCATGATCACCCTACTGCCCCACTCTACTGGGCTGAAAGGCTCCATCCTCTCAAACCAATGCCCAGCACTGCCTTACCAGCACCTTCCAGCATCACCGAGGGGCCCAGGCCTCCCACCCCCCACATCTTCTCCCCAGAACTGCTGCCCATCCCAGTGCAGGGCCCAAGTCTTTGATGCTGCAAGATCCAGATGCTGAGTTACTTTGCTGTAACTGCCAACCCATTTTCAGGCCTGCTTCTCTTGGAATCAGCCTGAATGCATCTGTGAAGGGAGGGGATGGTGGACACAGGTCCAGGATGGGGCCTTTGGCCTTGGCACAGTCTGTTAAAGCCATGGTGTGGCTCCCTTGCCTGCTGGGGAGCAGGGAAGGCTCAGGTCATCGTGTCAGATGGATGCTGCTGCTTCTTTTCCAGGTGTTTTTACCATGACTGTCCAACTTCTCCTTTACAACTATTAATCTTGGTAGGAGGGAGATTGTTGGTCTCACATGCTTAAAACCAACAGCCACTTCTCTGGGAAGAGAAATCCCATCATTCAAATCTCACCCAACCTTTGTCTTTTAAACAGCCCTACATTATTATTTACTTATTTCACAAGGAAAGTGGGAGATGGGGGATTTTGGGCTGTTCCTTGGCTTTGTCAGCGAACAATTGCAGCTTTTATAATTAACTGGAGTTTTTTCCCTTCCCCTTCCTAACACTCACACACCCTATCACACACGAGGCCATGGCACAGCACCACGAGCTGCACCTCCCTGCCACCGTCAGCCAGGTGGCCATTTGTCCTGCCACCACCTCACTGCCTCCAGCTGCCCAGACACCTCCAAGGCAGGATGCTCCCACAAAAGGCTCTAATCGCTCTAGGACCGGCCCTCGGGGTATTTAAAAGCACTGGTTTCAGGTAACACCAAACCGTTACAATTGCTGACATTTAGCACCGTCTGCGTTAGGGCAGCACCGGGGACTCGGTCAGGTGGGCGGAGTCGGTGTCCCTATGACCGTGTGAAACCGGGGCAGCCCAGAGCCACCGCTGCAGCCTGGCTGCTCAGGCAGTGGAGCTGCTCCTCGCTCCCACAGCACATTCCCGGCTCCCTGCTGTTCCCAATGGAGCATTCAGCTCCTCTCTGATCCGTGCCTTCACGGAAGATGCGTCAAGTGCAACGCAATCCCCCCAGCCCAACAAACCAACCCACGCTTGTTGATATTAATAATCCATCATCACCCGATGATGTCCCTGCAGGGTTAAAAACTGAAAAATAACAGCATCATTAGACTGAGTTACACTCCCTGCTTAGTAGGTCGTGACACCAATCATACCTGAGAGGAGTTTTTGAAGGGTTTTTGGCAACC
Source organism: Fringilla coelebs (assembly GCF_963513975.1). Lineage (NCBI taxonomy): Eukaryota > Metazoa > Chordata > Aves > Passeriformes > Fringillidae > Fringilla > Fringilla coelebs. Next base: position 5,978,987 of record NC_140039.1, read on the forward strand.
CTCAGCAAGTGAGCTGCTGGGTCACAGAGACTGGTGCGAGACAAATCTCCCACGAGTTTGTTCACTTGCTTACTAAGAGAACAACAACAAAAAACCACCTGCAAATCTAAAGAAACTTTAAAACGTAGCACTTTTAATCCCACACAATTTTCTGTAAGTCTCCTAAAATCTACAGGCATCATTTTAAAAAATAAAAATATCCCCAAACAGAACAGTGTGGATTTTAACTCCGGCTTGGACTCGTTACCACATCCTTATGCAGCTGAGCACTCAAAGGGTCTGGCCTCCCAACCAACCACCTCATAGCACAGACAGCAAAGGTGATGGATCCATCCCGTTTTAGAGCTCAGATTTTGATCTCCAGTGGTTCCACTGTGACAGGTCACCTGTGGTAACAGAACACATTCTCAGCCAGACAGGCATGTTTCTGTCTGTTTTTGTCAGCCTGCAAACAAATTTAAACTTTAGGAAAAAAAAATAGCCATTTATATTTCAGTAAAGGATTCCAGGTAGTACAACATGATTGACTGCAAATGGGCACCTCCAGCTCACCAAACACCTTCATGCCCCTAGCTTGTCCACATCTAATATGGGCCAAGGGGGTTCCCCCTTAAATCACATTTTAAAAAATTCTGCTTGTTTTGCCTTTTATAAAAATTGGTAATGTCAAACCTTGTCTGTTTTATCCAAGAACTTCTATGACTGAGACATGTGCCAGGTAGTCTCAAACATCACCAACTTGAATACAGCATCCACTCCTTAGTAGCAAACTTTTTGCCAAGTACCAACTAATTTTTTGGTGTGAATGAAAAACACTTTTATTCTTGATCAGGATTTGCTTCCTTGGTTGCTGGCTTCCTAGGAAGCTTCTATTCTCAAATAGAGACTCAACAGCAAAGCATCCAGACTCAAATTTACGAAATAAAGAGTGAACAGGACAAAAAAAAAATAGAGAACCAACCTTTCAATCTCTGATACAGCACTAAGACCCTCCCTTCCCCTCCCACCTTGAAGGACACATATAAAGATGAAGGAGGTGCTCAAGGTTGGGATCTGAGAACTGGGGCCTGGCCTGGCCTGGCTGCTCCTGCAGCACAGGGAGCTCACCCTTCCTTCCTGGGCCACAAGAACTCGGATACCGCACAAGTTTAGAAATCCATCAGTGAACAAGGCTTTACTGACAACTTTTCATACAGTTAAAAAATAAAAATACAGAACAACAGCGGACAGTGTCACATATTAAAAACGAATAAAATGGGCTCTATTTAAAATTTTAATAGATATTATAGGTATTAAAATTAATTAGAAACTAAAAATCTTACCACTTTGGTCAAGGTGTTTTGAGCCTCAACCAAAATGATCAGCCTTAAAAACAACTGGGCTGTGTGACACGCAAAGAAAACATGGAATCTGAAAAGACAGTGTGGGCTAGGCAGTGTCTTTGACTATAACTATCACCATATGTTCTTCTTCTAACTTCCCCAATGTCCTTAGTGCTGACTGGAGGTACTGCTGAGAGAATTCGCAAGGAGGGAACGCGTAAAGCATGCCTGTGCTGTCCCTGCCCTTTGCCCCTCCCACGGGCAGGCTGATAACCCCAGCAGCCTGCTTCTGTTTCAAGTAGGAGACCAGATTCCTGAGAAGCCGTCGCTGCAAGCCAGGCTCTACCACAGGGAAGGTCCCCTCGGCCCCTGCCCCTGCCGGGGCGGACTGGGTGGCCAGGAGCACGGCGTAGCCGTTGGGGCTGCCTTGTTTGATGCGCCGGGTGACTTCATCCAGCTTGGGCTGGTCCAGCCGAAGTCTCTGAGCGATTTTGAGCTGCGTCAACTTCCCGCCGGATGAATGGTCTTTGAGGAGTCCGTTGATGACACCCAGGTCTCCCTCCAGGATGTGCATAGAGGTGGGGAAGCAGCTGTTTTTTAGCACAAGAAGCCCGTTCCAAGCAAGCTGCAGTGTCTGAGCATATTCTGATAAATTCTTTAGCTTTTTGGTCTCAGATTTTGGCTCCTCGTGAGTTTTGGATTCCGATTCACCAGTTCGATGATTGCGTTCGCTGTCCCTTTTTTTGGGCTGGGGAGCATCGGCCGGCTCGCGATGGGGTTTCTCCTCGGCCGCGTGACGATTGTTCTGGAGGGAGTTGCTCTGCTCTTTCTCGGCTCCGGGTTCTGTAGTGTGATTCTCCTTGCGAGCCCTGTCAGGGCTGCGGTCTAGAGCTGGCCCACTGGCCTTTGTCCTGCTTCTGTCCTCGTAAGGCGAGTGAGTAGTCCTCCCGCGGTCACTGGAGAGACTCCGGCGTCTCCGCCTCTCTTCCCACGGTTTGGGCACGCTGCGGTCGCCGTCGCTGCCCCAGCGCTCCCCGCTCCGGCTGCGCACGGACCGGCTGTAGCTCTCCAGGTTGTTCCTGCGTTCGGCGTTTTTGGCAGGGCTGGCCCATTCTGCCTCCACAAAACTCCTGTCTCTGTCCGAGTACAGGAGGTGCGGAGGAGTCCTATCCCGCACCCTCAAGTCTTGCTCCAGGCTCCGGTGCCGGCTGTACCCGTCAGCCAGCAGCTCGTAGTGCACGGGCAGCGGCGCGGGCTGGTACTGCTGCGGGTATCTCGTCTCTTCTGCTTTGGCAAAATCCACTCGGAGCCTCCTCTCCGGTCCGCCCAAGGGAAAGCCCCTCATCTGCGCGCAGGCGGCCTGGGCAGCGTCCAGGCTCTCGTACTGGATGTAAGCGAAGCTGTCGCCCTTCACGTAGTCAATAGTCCTGATGCTGCCAAAGCGGTCGAACTCCCTGGCCAGGGCGGCGAGGGAAGTGCTGGGGCCAAGGCCCCCCACCCACAGCCGGGTGGTGGGGTTGGCTTTTCCGTAGCCAATTTTGATGGGGTTCCGGCCCACAACGCGGCCCGACATGGCCACCTTAGCCCGGTGAGCCATGTCCAAGTTCTGGAACTTGAGGAAGGCATAGGCACCGCCCTGGCCACGTGCGGGGCGCTTGATCACCACCTCCTCGATGATGCCGTACTTCTCGAAGGCGCGCCTCAGCTCCACCTCCGACACGTTGTGGTCCAGGTTGCCGATGAAGAGGTTGCGGGTGGCTCTCTGGTCATCCTCTGGCATTAGGTCTTCCTCGGCCACGATGGGGTAACTGTACGGGCGGCCGCGCTCGTCGTACAGCCCGTAGTAATCCAGGGCCCGCTCCCGCTCCCGGGAGAGCCCGATGGCGGCCGCTTCCAGCGCGAAGGCGGCAGCGGCGGCGTGGCGGGGCCGCGGCTCCCGCAGCAAGGGGCTGGTGACCGGCGACAGCGAGCGCTGCTTGTATTGGTAGGCGCTGTGCAGGGGCGGCAGGTAGCCCAGCGGCTCCGGGGAGGGCGCGGGGGGAGGCGTACGGCTGCGCCGGCCCCCGCGCAGGTACACGGGCTCCACCTTGAGCGGCCGGTCGTAGAGGAGCAGCTGCCGGGCCCGGGCGTGCCGGCGGGCGTCGCGGGCGTCCCCGGGGTGTCGGAAGTTCACGTAGGCGACGCGGCCGAGCTCGGGCGTGTGGGAGAGCTTGACACTGATGTCCCCGGCGCCCCCGCCCGCGAAGCGCTGGAAGAGGCGGAACAGCCCGTCCTCCAGCAGCTGGTCGGGCAGGGCCGCGCTCAGCCCGCTCACCAGCAGCGTCTTGTACTCGCAGGAGCCGGGCGGCTCCCCGGCCAGCCCGGCCGAGCCCCCGAGCGGCGCCAGCAGCAGCGAGGGCGCGGCGCCCGGCGGCGGCCCGGCCAGCAGCAGCGACGGGGCTACCACGGCGCCCGGCAGCGCCTTGGCCTTGGGCACGCCGAGCGCCCGGGACGAGGAGGAGGAGGAGGACGAGGGGGCGGCCTGGCTGCCGCCGCGGGCGCCCGAGGCCGAGCCGCTCCCCGCCGGGCGGTGGTTCGAGTCGCCGCCGCCGCCGGCGCGTTCATCGCCGCGGTGGCTGCGGGAGCTGGAGCCGCCTCCGCCGCCGCTGCTGCTGCTGGTGGTGGTGCCGCCGCCGCCTCCGCCGCCGCCGCCGGGCGTGGACTTGTCCCGGCTGCTGCGGGAGGCGCCCGAGCTGCGGTGCGGGCCGCGTCGGCTGCTGCTCTCGCGGTCGCGGTCGCGGGGCCGCTTAGCGGCGGCGGCCGCGCGTCCGCCCGCGGCCCCCGGCGGGCTCGAGTCGCGGTCGCTGCCGCGCTTCATCGCGCCGGGCCCGCGGTTCAGGAGGCGCCTCCGGCGGCCGCCGCCATCTTGGACAAAAGGGAGCGAAGGCGGCTCCGGCCGCCGCGCCGCGCGGGCCCTACGTCATCGCCCCGCGCGCGCCGCGCCGCAAGCAGGCGTCACGGGGCCGTGACGTCACACGGCGCTTCCCGCCGCCCGCGCGCGACGGCCGGGCGGCCAATCAGGGCGGGCGGCGAAGTCCCGCCTCTCAGCGGGCTGAGGGGGCGCGCGCGGGGCCGGTCCGCGGATAGAGCGAGGGCGGGGGGGACGGGGAATGTCGGAACGCGGCGGGTGCGGGGTGCGCAGGGGGTGTGTCCTGCAATCACGTCACACGGCACGGCTCCGCCCGGTACACACCGGCGAACTTTAATGAAAGTCCCGTACAAAGCGCGGGGCCGGCGTCGCCCCTCAGAGCCTCGAGGTCGCCCCTCACAGTCCCCTCACAGGCCCGGTCTCGCCCCTCAGAGCCCCAGGATCGCCCCGGTCTCGGCACTCAGAGGTCTGTCCGGGCTCCGGCCGCCCTCGGCGCGTACTTGGGCATCAGTTCGTGGATCCTGCGGATGAAGTCGTACTTCTCGACACAGCCCTTGCACACCTCGCCCCAGTCATCCAGGATCCGCCGCAGCTCCTTGACGCGCAGCTTGCGTAGGTCGACGGTGCTTAGGTCAATCTGCTTGTCTGCGGGGAGAGCAGAGCTGCACTCAGATATGCCAGGTGGGTGAGGAAGCCAAAACCCAAGAGGGAAAAAAGGTGCCAGGGGTGGAAGGAACGTCTACATTAGGTTTGGACAGCAGATAAGGCTCTTAAGGCTAAAAATTATTAGAAGACAGAAAGCTTGCTTGCAGCTTAGATGCAGGAGTTCCACAATAGCCCTGAATGCCCCTTTATTACATGAGCAGCAACACTTCTTTTCCACTGGATAGAAGAAATGTAGCAGAGTGATTTCAGGGGAAAGATAAGAAAGTGACAACAACAAAAAGCTTTTTAGGAAGCAACACGACCTTAGTGGAAGAAATGAAAAGTATAAAGACCCACAATCCAAGGGGTGTCTCCAGGGGGTGTAAGGGCAGCCATAAAGGAAAGGAGAAGGAGGCATTTCTAAGCCCATTTTTGTATTAGTCTTTTCAGGAAGAGGAGTCATCTAGGAACATGAGAGTTCAAGGTGGGTGATGAGAAATAATGGAATGCTCTGAGGAGACACCAGAGGAGGTGCGAAAGCAGTATTTATCACCCTGCTGCTGGCAACAGGAGAGCAGCTGGGACTGCAGAGCTCAGCCAAGGGCCTTGAGCCCTGCCACAGTGACACCCCTGCCTGCTGCCAGCACAGGCTGTACCACACACCCTCCCAAACACGACATTTCAAACAACAATGTGAGCGCAGTGCTGCTACACCTGCGAGTTAGTTATTCTAGGGCTGATCAGAGTCCCTGCAGAAGCCAAGAAGGGTTAGCAGTCTTACCTAAGCATCTCCATAGAACTCTCTAGGATGTTCATGGAGAGCAACCCAGGTTGTGCAACCTAACTAGGCTACAGAACTCAGGACTGAGTGGTTTTAGGATGTTGCTTCACCCCCAGTCATCCACACCCCAGCAAATCATGGGCATTTCCTCTCGTGCAGGCAACTCACCGTATTTTAGTTCACAGATCTGACTGTCTTTCTTCTTTAGCTTCTCACAGATCTTTTCCACAGGGATGTGATGACTCATGGGCTTTGATACTTCGTTAATGATTTTGGTGGCTGCATCACTTGTGGCCCCAATATAATAGCACTAGAGGAAAGAAAAGAGTGAAGTGGGGATGCATGGAAAGAAAGCTTCTGAAAGCAGAGTTTTCTGTTCCTGTCATCATCTGGCTTTGCAGCTCAGTGTTTACAGTTAGAGGACCTCCCAAAGGGACTACTAGAGCTGGGCAAAAGGAGCCTAACTGAGCCCAGAATACTGAGCAGGTGTTTTCCATTGCAATGATTTTATAGCTGCTGAGGCTGGTCTTGTTTCTTAACTTTATAAAAATTGAACAGGATTACGAGTAAAGTCTTCTTCATTCAAAGAGCCTCTCTGAAGTGTTCCCCCTCTGCATGTCAAGTCTCTGTAGTTTTCTGAGGAGAGTTCAGGCCTTTTTCTTGGGCCTCTTCATTCACAAATTGCCTCTGGTTTTAGTTAGGGCAATTTGGTTTTCCTTTGTTTAGTTTTCAGCTAAACAGCTGAAGAGTATAAATATTTTAACAGATTATATAGCACCCCAAATACCATTTAAGGGACAGGGAAGCTGTACAGCAAACAAAAGCTTTGTAATATCCAGTGCTTCAGTAACAGTGAGATGCCAGCCAGTCCAATCACTGTTGACAGGGTGGTGGTTTTTCTCCTTTTTTTTAAGGTAAAGAGATTGAACTCCTCAAGTCCTTTCATAAAAAGTACAGGACCCACTGTGGCCACAGAGCCAGCAAAAACAGCCCCTGGGAAACCACATCACACAAACTCAGTTTCCCCTCATTTGCAGGAGGGAAATATTACTGACTCCCCCTACTTACCAGGCGATTCTCTTTGCCCTTTGCTTCTTTGCAGGATTTCAAGAGCTCCTTTTCAATACTGGAAGGTGTGAATTCAACATCATTGTCCTTTAGACTCTGGTAGAACCTTCCCAGGAATGTGACACACACTGGAAGGGAAGATGGAGTTATCAGCCAGAGCAGCAATCTCATGGCAGCTCTTCAAGAACACTTGTAGGGAAATGGAATCAGGGGTTTGGATAACAGTTTGGATAACTGGAAAACAGTGAAGTTTTCTGAACTTCACACATGGTTCAGAAACTCATTCAGAACACACGTGAATCAACAACATGCCCTGGTAGTTTTGGTGGGTGACAATCTGAGAAATGAGATCCATGGGAGTGTCTAGGAGCCTCTGTACATTGTCCTGAGTGAGCGCAGGATCATATGATGGACACAAAACCACACCCATGCAAAAATATACATTTAAAGTTGTCTTGCTGCTTTGGGAAGCAACTTTTAAGAACATGGGTATGAAACCCAGTGCTGATTGAAAACCAACTCTGTACATAATCCTCTGAGACACCCCATGTGCTGACTTCAGTAGCAGGGTACCACTGATTACCAGGCTGCTTCAGTTGAAATTACTTCCAAGAGAAAAAGAAATGTGATCCCATGCTATGTCCCCATGGCACCTTTCTCCTTCTTTCATTTCCACAAGCTTCTGATGCAGTTTCAGATGGAAAGAGGGAAGACTCTTAGACATAAGGCAACTCCCACAAGTGCAGCTGCAGCTGAGAGAACAGATCCAAGTTCCTGCCTGTGGGAAGGGCTGCACAAACCGGTCATTGCTCCTTCCCTGGGCAGCAGTCGCTCCGCACGTGCTCCAAGGTGCAGCAGCCCTGAGTGTGGCTGGGAAGGAGGGCAGACAGCCTGTGGGATGACTGAGGGATACCCCGAGTGTCAGATTTTGGTCATCCTGCTGCTCACAACTCATCTGTGGATATCAGCATCACCTGGACCAAGCACTCTTCAGTCCCCCCAATTCCTGCTCATCACCTGGGGATTCTCACACCTTCCCATGCAAGATGAGTGCCAGGAACCATTCTGCCGCTAAGGAACAGGTATGAGTTATGGCTTTTATGGGATTTGTTTACTCCAACAGGAAGGGACTGTAAAATATTATTGTCATTAGCAACTTGTGTTCAACTCAGTAATTGGGCATGACAGGAAATGGAGCATAGCCATCACAGAACTGAGCAGAAATGTACTCTCATTATACTAAAACTAGAACTAATTATAAGATAGGCCACTTTGGAAAACATTTTTTGTATGCATACAGCACACACTTATTTACCTCCCATCCATCTATCCCCAGTCACAGACACACTTATGTCCACTGTAAGCTATTGGGAAGTGAAAACCTTGGGAAGAAAAAACTTGCTGCCGGCAGTGACACTGACAGCCACTGTAGGATAGAAACATGTTTCCAGTCTAGTGCTGCCACAACAGCTGGAAGTTTTGATTTATGGGGTTCCCTCCCCTCATTCTGTCTTACTACAGAGGAGGGATATTAGCATCCCAAACTCCCAGCTAGCTACTAGAGCCCCACCTCAAGTTCTTCTTGCTTCACTTGGGGAATCTGTTCAGTTCACTGCACAGGAGCAGCTTAATTTGCTGTGCAGCTCAACAGGTTCCACCCCCGAGGCGTTTGTATTTCCGTGGTACACAAAGGGCCCGACTTGATTTGGATCAGCTGCTCGCGGCTCCTGGCTGTGCGACTGAAAGGACTCGGAGCACTCCTTAATACTGGGATGACTAAGGGGGAGTCCCGGGTGAGTAACCTCACTCGCATTCTCCTGCTCCCTGCCCTGGTCACCGTCACCCGGCAGGGACAGCCAGCGGGGAGCGCTGCCCCGCCAGTGCCGAGCTACGATAGTGCTGATCTCCGGCCTGGAGACGGTCCGGTCTCCCAGAGTCGTCGCTTCTCTTTCCCGTGGGGACTCTACACTACCGCTGACCTCGTGGACCGGCAACTTCCCGACAGAGTGCTACCTCTGGAAGGGAGCACCTCTGAACGGATATCGCGTCCCCGGCGTGGGGCACGGATGGAAGCCCCGCCCCGCCTGCCCCGCGGGCCGCCCGGCGCATCGCCCCAGCACGGGACACCCTCGAGGACCGCCCCGGCACCGGTCGCCTGCGAGCGGCGCCCGGCCAGGCCCGTCCGCACTTAGCCAGACTTGGGAGACTTTTCCTGCCGCTGGAGGCAGCGCTCCCACCGGCCCGGCCCAGCCCCGGCGGCTGAGCTGTCACTCGGGGCTGTCACACTCCCAAGGCTGCTCCGCGTCCCGGCCCCGCAACCTGGCGGAGACGGGCCAGACTGCGGGAGACGGCGGCGAGGAACGGCCTCCCCCCGCCGTGGCCGCGGGCCGGCCCCGGCCGCACTCACCCTCGCAGTCCCCGTCGCGCAGCGCTCGGCCACCGGCCGGCAGCAGGAGCAGGGCCAGCGCCGCGCAAAGCCCGTGGGCCGCCCGCATCCCGCCTCGCCCGACAGCGCCCGCCGCACCGGCACCACCAGTACCACCACCCTACACCGGCTGCCCCCGCCGCCGCCGCCCCATTGGCCCGCTCCCCGCCCGGCCGCCACGCTCTCCGCTCCCATTGGCCGCGCCGTCGCCTCCACGGGAGAGTTGGCGGCCGCTGATTGGGGAGAGGCGGCGGAGCGCCGGCGCGCGGTGCGGGTCCCCGCCCCCCTTCGCTGCCATCTTTGTTAAGGGAAGGGCGCTCGCGAGCGCTCCCTGACGGCGGCCGTGGGCGCCATCTTGGAAAGGGGCAGATCCTCACACCTGAGGGCAGGCGGGGCCGGCCGGGCCCGGGCTCCGCCCTTACTTCTCCATCTCTCTCCCGGCGGTGACGGGGAATCGTGAGGCGGCGCGAGGTGAGGCTGAGGGGGTCGCTCGACGCCTGTGGGCAGGCGGTTGGTGGGATGGGTGTCCCGTGAGGGGTGGGAGCGGCAGGGACGGGCTCGGTGCCAGCACGGGCCTGTGAGGTGCAAGGACTGGATCTTTGAGGAGGGGCAGCAGAGAGGTCAAAATAGCAACCTGTGTGCACTTGTTTCTGGCTTCTTGGGTGGGTGTTTTTGCAGAAAGAAATTTTTGTTTGTTTGTTTAATTCCAACTTAATATCCTAGTCTCTGGGCCTATCACCTTTTGTTCAGGCACATAGGGGGATTCTTGGGGTTGTCCTGTACCAGGGCTAGGAGTTGGACTTTGGTGATCCTTGTGGGTGTTTTCCAACTCAGAATATTTTTATTCTGTTCCAAAAGTTCTCACAGTTTGTGCCGTTAACTGCCTTCAACAATCCCCAACACTGTGAGTTTATAACTGAAATTCCCTTGGAGTTGGGAGAGGAGCACACACCTGCTGATAGCTCCTTGTGCGGCTTTACGAGTAACTCTCTGCATCCTGGGATATCATTCCAGTGAAAGAAGGGAGAGGCAAAGTCACACAGCCCTGTACTACACCAAGGGAGCTCCCATGTAGCTCCATGGGCTCTCTTGCACAGGCAGGCTCTTGAGGCAGCCTGGTGGGGCAGTGCCTAATCAGAATTTTCTTGCAGGTCATCAGGTGCAAGTGATAAGCTTGATGAGGTGAGACGGGCGGTGTGGGGAGGAGGAGCACCTCACTCAGGAAAGGTCACAGCAGGTGAGCACTAACTAGGACACTAATTACCAGTGAGAGTACATAATGTGTTCATTAGGAGACATGGTTTTGCACATTTCTAGGTCTTTTTATCTCTCCAAATGTGGTTATTAAGATCAATATAAATATTATTAAGTCAGTCCATAATGATTTCCAGAATTGCTCAATATCACTATGCTTTAGGAAGATCTTTTTTTTTAAAATAATGCTCATTGCCCACTAAAGTCACTTAGCTGTGAAGAGAAGTAGTGGCTTGAAGTGCCCTTGTTTCTTATCAGGATAGTGGTCAAAAGAACTGTGAGATGAAGTGGCTTTGTAATTAGGTGGGAATAGGGCTTAAATTTGGAATTAGGAGACTTTAGGAAAGTCATAATAAGGACAGAGTTTACTTACCAAAATAGTGCTGTTATGAAACATCTTCACACTAGGAACTTTATACATTTTTGTAGAACAGAAGACAAGTGGTTTTATTTGGTTTTGGATTCGGAAATGAGCCTCTGTATTTCAATATGGGTTCCTCAAATGGGTCTGAGGAAAAACAAGGACTCCTTTTGTGTTTTGGGTTTTTTCCTTCTTTTTATTTATAGTTTGTTTTAGCAGCTAGAATAGATTCCTTGCATTTTACCTTGTGCTTCTTCTTGCTTCATGGTGAGATTTTTGAGGCTCTGTTTGTTCCACCACCTTCCAGGCCCTATCTCTCTGAAGCATTAGGGATTTGTCCTGGATGAGACCTGGGTGATGGAGAGCTTGTGCTGGTCCTCACTGTTATTTCTTCTAGTATCCAATCTAACCCTGGTCTTTGTCAGTGTGACGCCATTCCCTTGTGTCCTTATCACTCTAGGGCCTGGTCCAAAGTCCCTCCCGTGCTCTCCTGGAATGCCTTTAGGCACTGGAAGGTGCCCTAAGGTCTGCTCTGGGCTAGTCAGCCAATTGAGTGGGCAGGAGAGTTAATTTGGCTCAGTGGATCTGTGGGGATTGGAGTCCTTGGGAAGTGCATGTAAACAGAGGCTGCTCTGGCAGCTGTGGGGGCTGGGACTGTGCTAGCTCTGCCTTCTGAGAACACAAATCTTTTGCAGCCATGGGGAGGGATGAAGGGGCTCAGCCTCGGGTGCTGGGCTGCGAGGACAAAGAAGTGAGTTCTGTCAGAGGGGACAGGAAACAGTTTGGGAAAAGGTGATGCAGTACTGCTGTAAATGAATGCTGAAAAGATGAAGTGTAATAGATCTATTCCAAATTTTGCTTTAATTTATATGGGATTGACAGTAAAGGCCATCAAAAGAGAGAAGTGCTGTGTGAACCCTTCTCTTAAGATGCCTGAGCTCAGAGCTCTGCCTTGTGAACTGTGTTTGTGTCCATGGCTTGTTGGAATCATCCAGAAATGGAGGCACATTTATGTATAGGGTGTAGAAGGCTGCATCTTTCATCTGCCAGGTTGGAGTCATTTCTAGAGGTTTAATTTCTCCTCTTATCAGCTTTGTAATGAAATTCATACTGTCGGACAAGTCATATTTTGAAACTGTGCTGAAGTTTTCTTATTTAGATAAGAAGAGGCATTTGGACATGGGATTTAGATTTCAATCTGACTAGTGGCAGCTTAAATAAAGTATTGGACTTGCACTGAAAAAAATTGTTCTGTTGGTTTAATAGAAACTAGAGTATTTTTAAAACTCTTGTTTAAAGCTGAGGGCTTCACACATCTTTTGTTGTGCCAAAACACAGTTTTATTACCTGTGCTGGGTTAATAAATAATTTTTGTCCGAATAAAAAATACTTACTTAACTAAGGTTTAATAAGCTGGCTTAGAAACCGTCTCAGAGGGTCTGATTGAAGACAGGGTGAGGGGTTGGGAACATAAGTCCTAAGAGGAGCGGCTGAGGGCACCAGGGTGTTCAGGCTGGAGGTCTTACCACTCTCTGAATGTTTGTAGCCAGATGTGGGTCAGTGTTTTCTCCAGGGAACAATTGACAAGAAAAGAGGAAATGGCCTCAAGTTGCATCAGGGAAGGTTCAGGTTGGATATTAGGAAAAAATCCTTCACTGAAAGGATAGTTAAGCCCTAGGACAGGTTGTCCTGTGGAGTCACCATCCGTGCAAGCGCTCAAAAACCAAGTGGACGTGGCGCTTCACAAGATGGTTTAGAGGGCAGAGTGGTATTCGGCTGAAAGTTGGACTTGGTAATCTTGGAGGTCTTTTCCAACCTGAATGATTCTGTGGTTCTATTCTGTGACTGATACAGACTTCAGTACCCTGTTACAGTTTCTCTTCTCAGTATTTGTATGTGTTGTGTGCAAAGGGTGCCTTGGCAGTCCATGTACGTCCTGGGGCCCTCTGAAGAGTCAGACTTGCTGCTAAATGTCTTTTGAGACAGATTTCAGAAGTTTTTTTGTTGGTTTGTTGAGACACTAAACAAGTTATTTTGCTTCCTGTACAATGACCTGATTTATTAGTGGTAATGGAAGAAAATTTGAGATTAGGAGCATGTAAAGTCACCATAGCTCTCAATTCCCAAATTCTGTGTTTATACATGTCTTAACTACTATTATTTCACACCTATTCTGTTAAAATGATCAGTATTTAAATACTATTGCAATGAATGAGTAGCAATCTTTTAGGCAGTGAGACAGTGGTGGTTTAACCTCAGCTGATAAGGAAGTGGCACCCAGCCACTCCACAGCTGTCCTAGGGGAGAGCTTTGTCAAAGTATTGTCCCAAAACTGTGCCTGGGGCTGTTGAAAGTGCCATGTCCATCTACCTGAGTAGACCAGGAGGGGGGTGTACCTTGAAGCTGCTTGCTTCAAGAAGTTGATATTAAGTAACACTTAAACAGGGAAGCCATTCCCTCACCACACACAAAGTCCTTTAGGTTGGCCCCATTTTGCCCATTTGCACAAAGGTAGGAAGTGAGGGCTCTTCCTTGTCTCTTGTGAAGGTTTGGAGCAGCCTGAGGATAGCCCTGCCTCAAGGACAGCAATGACCATACAGCTGTACTGTTTTAATATCAGGTATTAATCTTTAATTCCACATCACAGCAGTCGAGTGAATGGGTAAGGGAAAGGAACCCAAAACAAACGGCAGATATTTACATCTAAAATTCACACCACTTATTTGTTGGTTCTGGAAACATGCTATCACAATATATACAATGAAGTACCTTTAGGACACTTGTACAAATTAATTTTTTCCTTTTGAATTTGATTTCCATTATAGATAAGATAGCTGTTTTCATTTTATTTTAAACATGAATACACAAAAGAGAAGTGGTTAGAGGTTTTCGCCTTTTTTTTTTTTTTTTAAATAAGCACAGAATGCCAGAGGTTAAAAACACATTTACAGGGCAGAATACCAGTCAGACATCACAATCTATACATTTTTTGCTCAATTTCCTGTACAAATACACAGCATTCAAATGGGGGTATTTACAAAGAAGCATGACCAGAGGAAATTTTAAATATCACATAATTTGTTTCCCAAAGGCTCTTGCTCTCTCCAGCCTCCCCAGTTTTGGCTGATACTCCACAGAAGGGATATGCAATATCCCTTACCTAAAAAAGGGTAAGTAAGCTAAAAACCAAACAGAGGAAAATACGAAAAAGGATCCGAGTCTTGCATACAGCAATAAAACCCAACCCAAGTATTGGGAAAAAAAAAGTAGGATTCAGAGAAATTGTTTTAATTGCTTTTCTTCTACCACTGTAGCTCCTTCTCAATTTTGTTTCAGATGGGGCCAGCAGGTACACTGACAATGGAGAGATTTATAGCAGAATTCCACCAATTTTCTCAGGAATGCACATGCTATTTTCTTATGCAAAGAAAACCCAATGAAGGCAAGTACTCTGAGGTTTGAATTAGAGTTAGGTATAGAATGTCAAGGTCCTGTTCAAAACGTCCTGTTGCTGTTGCTTATTCAAGGAATCTTCAAATCCTGTTGGGCAAGTGCAACAACTGCTGTTGCTTCCACCTACTCCAGGACTGAGCTTGATGTTGGAGTTGTACTATGCTAAAAGACACCTCACCCTACAGAGAACTAGTAGTTCCAGGCAGTATTAGTTCCAAGATTCACAAAATCTTAATAGTAGTCTTTCTATCTTCTGCTCCCTTTAAGGCAAACACTGAAAAGGGAGACAGAATACTTGGTAGCTATCAGAACAATAACAGAAATTTAACTCCAGAGAGGCTTAAATTTGGTAAATTCAGCAATTTATTCCACCCTTCTGTATGTGGACCTGCCATAAATTAGGTATTTGTACACATCACCCGATTGATTTTCAAACTCTTGCAAATACCATAGGAAAGCCAGACTCCCCAAATGGACTCACTGCTGTTGTACTAGGTCTCTAATCAGAGCAGGATGATGCATTTTCAGAGATCTCTAATCTCTGATCAGAGATCTGGTGGGCAGGTTTTCCAGCTGCCTGGGACTCAGTCCCATGGTAATTGCATTCTTGGTTCTGCAAAGTTTTATTTGCAAGACCTGCTGGTTTTTCGCATTAAGGAAGCTTGGTAAGTCACTACATTTACTACTTTTAGTCTTGCTGCCAGGAAAAAAAAGAAACTGGGGCAAGGGAGATGGAATTAAAATTTAGTTCTTTGAAGAACTTCACTGGAAGAGTCTCAGTGGGATTAGAGGATAGCATATGTGAAAACATTTCACCCTTTTCTAAGGAATTACCTTGACTTACCTTTACTGAAAACATCAGTTGTTTTCCTACATTTGTTCTATACCAGAGATCCAGCTTGGTTTGTTAACCTTGAAGACTGTCCTAGCATTGGAAAACTCTCCTTCCTGCTAAAGATGACACATCCACTATAGGCCAGATTTTATTATCATTGTTTAAATTGTGAAGGATATAATGATTACAAGCAGCCTGTGTTAGTAACAAAATAGAGGAAGCAAGAGAGACTTTGTTCCAGCCAAATAGGCCATTTAAGAAACAAATCTATAACTTAGTAGTTTTGCATGGGCTAGAGCTTGAGAAAGAAAACAAACAAATCCTCTTGAAGTCCCCTTCATACAACTGCTGAGTCCAGACTTTATACAGCCAGACCATCCATAGCCAGTTCAGAAACCATGTACTCTGCCCAGTCACTGTATTTAGAGGTAGTGCTAAAGGTGACCTGTAAAAGATTTATAATGATCCTTTTTTGCTTCTTTATGCTGTTCTTAGCAGGAGAAACAGAGCAGTTAGGCAAGAATTCAAGACGTAAGTTGGGTGCTGTTCCTGTTTCTGGTACTAATTTATATGGTGGAGTTCTTACTTTAATGTGCTTCAGATTTTTCAGTGGTAGGAAAGAGGGATGGCTGTTTCCATCCTATAGAGTGTGCTTTGCAGTCTGCAGGTGAAAGGGTTATAAGGCAGGCTAAAATGTGTGTGGGTATGGCAAGGGAAAGGAATTGGCTTGTTCATCTAAAAATATTAAATATTTGATACTATTTTGATTGAAAATTTCTTGATAAATATGAAAACAGGAATAAAAGGTTTCTTAGAACCACATTCTTTTCTTTGTAAAGAACAATATTACCCACGGATATTTTTTTCCTGAACTGTGCAAGTGCTGATTAAAAGGCATGTTTTGGGTTCATAGACCTGAACTGTCTCCAGCTCTGCACAGTTCTGGTTTGTGTGGTGTGGCTTGGTTCCCCCACAGTGTTCTTCGGCCCTTTCTAGAGCTTATCAATAAAAAATATGGGATGGGGAAAGGCTGTATTGCTGCCTGAGGAGAAAAGGAAAAAGAAATCAACCTTCCAGAAGAGAGGAGCAGCAGCTCTTACTACACATTCTAAAGAAGCAAAAGAGGAAACAAACACTTGTTCTTTACAGGTTGCCTTTAAGGTCCCTGACTCTGGGGTGTACACTTGATACCAGGCATTGCTCAAGTCTTGGTGTTTTCTGTCTGCTTTGAGAGATGAGAGATTCTTTCTGCACACCAGCTGCAGTGAGTTGTTGGGACGGACTGAGGATATTGAGTTAACAGGAATGAATCTCAGCTCCTGGGTGATGGAAGTTGGTGAGAATGATGATGTTCAGCCCTGAGGCAAGGATTGTTGGATATGATGCATTTAAGCCACCTTTTCTTTACTGGCTGGGTCATCAACCAGCTTGTGGCATGAGAAACTCAATTTGGTTGGTTTTGTTTTAATCTGGAATAGAAATGCTGGTGTCAACAGCCTGCCCAAAGCTGGGCATGGGAAAGGCCTACAATGAGGTTGTAGCTCCAGTAGCCACCAACCTCCTCTCATTCTGTAGCACAGATGAATAACACGATTCCCATGAGAAAGCAGGTTGGCTTAGCCAGTGAAAGCAAAATTTAAGAAAGGAAACAGTACCTAAAAAACAAAGGAGGCAGAGTTTGTCGGAAATGATATCTTGGAGATCAGTGCATTAGCACTGCTTTAGATTGCCTCAGCACCTATGAACCAATGCAGGGAGATCACTGCACAGATATGTACAAACCTGCTCTCAAAAGAGCCAATTTCTTCTTAGAATTGCCATCTTTCCACTGCCTGCAGCTCATGCACCTTCCAGCCTGACAGTTCATAGAATCCCTGATTTCAGCAATGAGCTTTCAATTCTGTACAGCAAAGAAACATGTCCCTAGTGCAACTGCTTCTACTCATGTGCGTCTCAGAACTGGGAGGAAAGCAGGTTCAAAATCAACTTGCTACATTCCCCCCGTTTTCCCCTCCACTTAAAATTGTATTTTTCAGCTTCTGCAAGTCTCTATGGCTCATATGCCGTGTGATGTGGTTAAGAAACTGCAGAAGGAATAAACTGTCCACTGCACAGAAAGTTAAAAAACATAACGGAAAGGTGTAAAAAGAAATTAAAAAGGAAAGCAGCAACCTGCCATGCTGGCCCAATTGCTTTTGTGGGCTTCAGACATAACCTTGCGGCAGTAGAAAATCAGTTTGCTGTTCTCCGAGTCCTGCTCTCTCTCTGTCGTATCCAGACCTGGAATGCCAATGCCAGGAGCTGTCCCTACTGCTCGCTGATGCCGTGCTCCCATGCCACCCTGGCCTGCTCTTCCTTTCCAGCACTCACCGGTTGGGACACTTTACGATGCAACGGGCGGTGTTTGTCATCATCTTCAATCATCATCCCCTCCTCGTTCTCCATGTTTGGCAGCCGGGAGTGGTAGGGTTTGGGGGGTAAAGCAGGAGGGTCCATGGTGTCCTGAGG
This sequence comes from Fringilla coelebs, assembly GCF_963513975.1. NCBI lineage: Eukaryota > Metazoa > Chordata > Aves > Passeriformes > Fringillidae > Fringilla > Fringilla coelebs. Next base: position 5,996,547 of record NC_140039.1, read on the forward strand.
AATGACTCCAGATGGAGCAGAGTGGCTTCGGCATGGCTGGGATTTGAGCGACTCCAGGACATCAGGCTCAGAGAGACTGTACCTGACAGGGAGGTAGGGTGTCTCTAGATATTCGTCAGTGTTCCACGCCTGGCTGGGCACAGAATCCATGGTGTCTGTGCGAGGAGGTGGTTCAGAAGAATGTCCAAAATTGCTCTCACTCAAGGAAGAGACACCACTGCTGGCACTGCCGGATAAAGTGGAGTTACTGCCGTCTAGACCAGACTGCGGACTGGTGGGCGATGCAGGGATAGGATGAAGAGGGGACTGTTTGGAGAGAAACAAAACTAGGTCAAAATTGACAAAGGAGGCCATGCTGCATCTTGTGTGTTGATCCCCATTTCAGCTTTTGACAGTGTTGTTAACAATGGTGCAGTGCCATTTATGTTCAGAATGTCAAGTATTGTTGGTTTACACGTATGGAAGTACCACTTGTGGGCAGACAAGTGCACTCAACAACACCAGAGCTGTTAAAGAAACAGCAGCTGAGGTGATGAGCAGGGTGCTGAAATCACAGCATATGGTGCCAAAAAGGAAAAGGGAAGGACCTACAACCCGTGAGTTATTTCTATAGCATTCAGCTGTGGAATAGGTTAAGAACTTTCAGTGGGTTTTCTCATGTGCAAGTTACTAGCATGTTATAAATAGTGTTTCTGTGTTCATAAGCTGTTTGGTGGGAGCAGAGAAGCAGGGATCCCTTTCAGGAGCCCATTGTGCTCCTACATCCCTCTCTGCTCCCCTGCCATTACCTTGCGCAATGTTCGTGCAGGCAGTGCCGGAGGAGCATCACTGAGCTGGTGGTGGAAGGCATCGAAGTGCAGTGAGTAGTGTCCTGGAACGAGACAAGGGTCAGAAGTGCAGGCTTGAGCTGTTTCATTGCAGCCACAGAGCTGGGTGTAGCTCTGTAATGCCAGGTAACAGCTCCAAATGCTGCTAATGCCAGCCTAGGGCTGCCTGTCTGATGGACACTGCGGAGTGCATCTGTCACACACAGGCTAGTAAGGAGAAATTAAGTGCAGAGAGAGATGTTTCACTGCTCTCATTATTGAGAATCTATCTCATGGCAAGGCAAACAGGCTCTTAAACAATGAACATTTGAAGTTTCATTCTGTAAGCCTAAATTATTGCTAAAGTTGGTCATTGGTAAGAAGCCACACCAAGCTTTGGCACGCTCACAATTCTAGTCCCAAAGTACACACAAGTCCACATTGCTTAAGGACTGCAAGAACTTGAAGATTTGGGAAAAAAACAAACCTGAAAACCTAGCGGACCAGTAAAAGACGATGGGATTTTTGTTTCTGATTGTTTTTACAGGGGTGGGGGAAGGGCTATAGTCAGCTTTTAGGTGGTCTGGATTTGTGTGTGTGTGACCTGCAGGCATTTGCAGCAGGCCTGCTGGGCACGTCCTTACCATGGGGCAGGCTTCGGGGAGGCACTGGTGGGGCCAGGCTGCTCCCAGCGTGGGCAGACAGGAATGGCAGTGCCTCTCGGCTTCCGCTGTCCAGGCTCCAGCTACTGGGTGCTGCTGGCACAGCTGAAGGATTGAAACAGATGTAACTCGGGTAACAGGACGGGGAGTTTGTGGGGCCAGCACTGGCTTTTCCAGTGTGCTCTTCAGCAGCAGAGAGACAGATTCCAGGAACTTAGTGAATGGCAGGATTGAAAGCACAGAGAGGCTACAGAGTGTTAAGTTTAGAGATGCTTTGTTAAGGAAGTGAGAGTTAGGTGATCGCAGGGTTAGTCTGCCCAGGTCCCCTCCATCCCTGGGCTCATTTCTAGTAAATCTGAAGAGCAGTAGGACTCTGGCAGGATTTTTGCATATCAATGTGGAGGTAAAAATTAAATCCCACCAAAGGAACGGTGGCTGGATCTCAGGTGGGAGCTGTCCTGCTTTGCGGGGAGTTGTGACTAGGGAACATGGCAAAGCCCTCTGGAAACACAGGACAGCCTGTGGCTGCACTGCAGGCTCACTGAGGACTGAATAAAGGACATGATGGAAATTATACCTCAATCTGTTTCAAAAGAAATTACTTCAAAGCTTAAAGTTACAAAGCTACAGAGTTGATCAAGAGCTTTGATGACAAAATATTTAAAGACAACAGTTTGGCCTCCTTGTATTACTAAGTCTCCTGAAGAGATGAAGTCTTTGTGAATCAGGAAGTATAGAGAGAGCAAGCTTGCTGCATTTAACAGAGAGTGAGTATTAACTTCAGGAACTTGGTTTTTCATAGAAATAAAAGCTGCTTCTTGACATGAACATGAACCTTTTTCAAGATCTTGAGAATTCTGTCAACCTTGAACATTATTAAAATGCACCTTCCTTCCAAACAAGACTTGATTTATTCTGAGAAGAGACATACAATAGTTGTATGTTTATTTAAAAACAAATAAGCAGCTGCAATTTCTTCAGATTAGCAAAGAAAGAAAAAAAAGTAATTAATTGAGCCTGTCAAAGAAAACTGAGATAAAAATAGCTTTTTCCATCTTCAGTTTGCAAAATGGAAGCCTGGAGAAATAAACATGGAATTTGACATCTGAGGAGGCTTTCTCCTTAATTAAAATGCCTGCAGCCATTCTTGGTGCATTTCTTTCTAAAATGACTTTGAAAGGTTTCTCTTTTTTTTTTTTTTTGTCTCCCTAGTTCATGAGTTAGCATGAGCACGGGCTCCCCAAGGCCTAAAATTCCCTAAAGTAAAAAAGATCACAAAGTGACAGCTTCATAAGACAGAACAAACCCCACAAAATATAAAAGTAAATGTCCTTGTTTTTTTTAAAAAGAGAGACTCTTAGCCTGAGAACCTGAGAAAGGCATATGAAGAAGAATCTTGACAGAGAACAGGTTCAAACCAAGGCCTACCTCTCTATATAAGTAATGTGGCTCCAGATGGTTTTTTTCCCTGTACACATGCCAGAGTGCTCTAATTTGCACTACTGCAATTGGTGTCAATGAGCTACAGAGGGACAAGATGCAACAGCAGTGCCAGCCTTGCTCATCTCTCCTGCCATATCCCATCATCAAATGAAAAAGAGAGAAAACCTGATTTGCTTGGCCTGTAAAACTATTGCTGTGCTTGTTGTTTTGGGTTTTTTTAAAACACTGAGATGCAGAATAAGAATGTGAAGAAGAACACATGGTACCCCAGTAAAAAATTGATTTATGCTTTCTCAGTGTTCCCTCATTCACAACCTTTTGAGTATTTAGGAGTGCTGGAAGAAGGTGAGATGATTTTGAAGAGTGGCTGCTGCCCAGTAAAACCAGTGTTTCAGCCAAACTGCTTCAGGGAAGAAGCGAAGCAGGGAGCTCCCAGTGCTGAGACTTAGCCCAGGTCTCTCTCTGTGACTGTTCAGTGGCCAAGTTTCATTAGTGGGGAGGTTGCATTTGAACCATTCTGCCCCAGGCAACTGATGTCACCACTGTCACTGGGAATTACCAAACAGAACTTCTGACACAGCCAGGAGGGGGTGGGGGCAGTCAGGGTCCTGATTGCTCACAAAATCCAGGGCAGATGGCATCCCAAGTACATAGAATGCGGGGGGTTCAGGCCTGCCAGCAGCATCTGTAACTGTGTTTTGCCACCAGCCAGGCACAGGAGCTGGGATTCCTGCTTCACCATCCCCACTGAACATCACCTGTGTCTTTTGTGGCTTCTTAGGGATTCTTTGATCTCCTGGCACTGAATACCACACTCCTGCATAATATCACCCACAGATACAAATTCAAGTATTTTTTCCTAGACAGACAATAAATATTTATTGACTTCCATTTTCAGATCTTTTTCCTGTCCAGTACAACGATCTCACCATCTCTGTCATATGTCTGGTTCAAAGTAACATGGCTAAGATGGAGCTCTTAATCCCTCACTCCGCATCTGAATGCTCTTGTCATCACTCATTATTGTTATCAAGTCATCATTCTGCCATTTATTCAGAACTGGTGTTTGGTTTCAATCTGGACCACTCATGCTGAAGTAGGGGATTCTGATTTATTTGAAATTCTAAAATAAAAATCAGCTTTTTTTTAAGGTATAGTTTAGTTCTGGCACAGTTACTGGAACAAAAAGACAGATAAAAATCTGAGTGCATGATGTAGGTCAGACTAGATAGTTGCAGTGGTCTTTTCCTGGCCTTAAAAATCTTTTAGGATACCATTTTTTCCAGCCATACATGACTGTTGCTTGCTTAGTCAGCCTCCCTGTCTCTGATTCTGATTCAGGAATTTTGCCCTCTTCTGCTTTTTCAGAATTCTGCCTTTCAGATAATTTTTGAGCCCATCATTTTGTCCATGGCACCTCCTTTACAAGCTGCTCCTTTTCTCTTACACGAAACAAATTCTTCCATCTCTTTCATTTTTTTTTCCTCTCTTCAGGGACTCTGCCTTGTTTTTTTCAAAAGAATGAGTTAAAAAAGCATATATTGCTAATGATAAATAAATATAAACAACCTCAGAGAGAGATTATGAGGAATGTTTGTATTTTCAGCAATACATGTGTGTTAAAAACCAGTATAACTCATGAGTAAAAAATAGTCCCAGTCTTGGGCTGTTCTTAGATAACTTCTCATTTGCTGCTTTGCAAGTTTGCTTGACAAAGGCTGCAGGAATTGTTTCAATAACAAAATGCTAAACTCAGAAAGCTTTCTGAAATAAGGAGGTCTGTGCCACCCCACCCTACTGTGAAGGCTCTGAAAGGATGGTAGGTTGGCAGAAGGTCCAGTTAAACTGTTAATTAGAAAAGTGTGAGAGAAATGCACTCCGCCAGGAAATGTAGAAGCCCATTTGTTACTTGCTGTAGCATGAGCAGAGGAATAATTTTTAGCTAGCAAGCATGCATGCTGCAGAGGAAAAGGAGTACCTTTCTCAGCCACAGACAGGTTGGGATCACTGCAAGGTTTGCACGGTCCAATCATTTGCTGGATCAAGGCGCGCTGGAAATTTGGAGGCTAAGAGAGAAGAAAGTTAGCAAAGAAGAGTTAAAAAAAAAAGTTACAGAACAGCTGGGGCAACATGGGGACTTTCTGTTCCTTTTTTTTAAGCAAATAAGTTCTTAAACTAAAGATTCCCTGGGAACTTTAAGCTATGCCTACATTGGCAGGTACTGCAGTGCAAGGTGAGTGGATCTCTAGGGTGTAACAGTGCTGAGGGTCCACAATTCCTGCTCTCTGGAGGAGTTGTTTCAGACTAGCTCTAGCCTGGCCTTGTGCCCATTAGCAGCTGGAATACATTGTTTTCCCTCTGAAGCTTATCTTTGGTTTTGTTTGAACATTGACTTTGCATGCTATGAGACAGCTCTCCAGTGCATGTATGATAAGTGGGCAGGATCAGAAGATTCCTTTCAAAAGCTCAGGCCAGGGTGAGATTTAAATGCTTACATGTATTAAATTTGTCCAGGGAAATTAGGGCACAGATTTTTTTTAAAACAATGTATCAGTATATTATTTCAGCCTCTCATGGTTTTTGATACCTCTGGAAATCAATATGTTATTTAAAATAAACTTGGAGGCTAGACTGCAGGATGGATGGCCATGGTTCTAGACAAATAAAGAAAATGGTGTGGCTACTTGCAATGGACCAGGGCTCCCAGGATAAAGTTAGGAAGTGAGTCCATTTTCACAGGATATGTCTGCTCTTTTAGTAGTCACTACAGTTTGTATCACTCAACTGCCACAGTGAGTGCCTCCAGGGGTGGACTAATAGGGAAAGTTCTGCTTTACCTCTGAAAATGATCCCAAATTGCTGTGCTTTCCAAAAATAAAAAAGAAAGCTTTAAGGTGGTGAAAGCCAGCAAAACTACAGCCACAGTTTAAGGTGGCTGAAGTGACACAGAGGAAATCAGAGCTGCTACCTGTCCGTTTTCCATGATAGCTGCAGGATACATGGCGCTGCTCGGTCGGTCCCGGTGGGCTGGCAGCAACATCATCATCTCCCGAGAGTGGCGGTACTTATCTGGTAGAGAGGGAGAGCCTGTAAACAAGTGAGAAAAATCACGTACACGGGACAAACAACAGCCATGTCTCTGCATGCCCAGGGATCTCAGTCCTCCTGTGCACTTGGCTCGGACACATGAGCTCACAGGACTCAAGGAAACATGGTGCCGAGCCCACTAAGCAGCTGACTGTTGGTGGGTGCATAGCACGAGGATGGAGTAAGAACTGTCTTCTTGTATACAATTAAGGACATACCACGTGGGGTGTGTAAGATGTGTGTGTCCCTAGTTGTATGTTGCAAAGTGCTTCCTTTCAAACATAACAATAAGTGGGCATCTGTGTGGAATCAGCTGTGGCTGTGCCTAACGTTCCTTTGCCCCATAAAGTATTGTAGAGTTACAGAAATGCCATAAAATTGTTAATTTTAAGACTGAATGTGGGAGAAAGGGATAAAAGCTTGAGATACACCATTCAGTTAAAGCAGAAATCTATGGGAAAATACTTTATTCCTTCATTCTGGATAGAGGTAAGTGTTTAACTGGTGCTATCTTGGTCAGCTTCCTCTTGTTAAAGCAAACCAACCCCAATAATAAATAGCATATTCTATAAATGTGAGAGGCACTTTGCTTACAATGCTGCTGTAATGATGATTACTGTTGTGTTGCTGTACTGAGCCCTTTGATGACACCAGACATTTACCAATGCTTAGAGTTTTGTAGTAGGAATAATAAGTTTGATTTATCTATTAGTTATCTGTATAGTTGTCATTTAAGATACTGGGGTATTTCATGTAACAGCTTCCTGGCAGGTGGAATTACTTGGGACTCATGTCCTTCAAGATGAGTGCCACATAACAATACACCTTCTGATGTGCAACAGCTGACAGTGGGTTTGCCAGAAGAATGATTCTGATTAGTGACTTCCTAAAGTCTGACCCTACTGATACATGCAACCCTTGGGATGCACAATATTAGGCAGGATTGATGTTGTGAAGCTGCTGAAGTGAGCTGTAATTTGCACTGATTGTTTGATTGCGTCACAAACACGCACTGAACAGATGGCAGCACACAGCGCATTACAGAGCCATGCCAGCTTTTGGGGAATACATGCCCCCTCTGGCAAACTTCCACAACCACACACATTACCTGGACAGCACTCCAACATATGAGCAAAGGCATTGTTGCTGGCTGATGCAGCTTTTACCCCAGCAAAAGCAAACATGCAGTTTTGGGGACTAATATTCAGCACACAGTGGAAGGAACAATGTGTCCAGCAGAATGCAGGATAAAGTCCTACAATTGCAACATTTCCATGAGGGGGGGCAGATGCCAGATTAATCTACACCCCCACTCTGACATGAACAGTAGCAGAGTATCTGCATTCTAGTCCCGAACTCATTTTCTCCCCAGACATAGAACAGAAACATAATTAGACAACATTCTTTGCTTTTATGTACAACATTAGCTTGGAGAACACAGTGTTAACGCTTTGTGCTGAGTCTTTTCCTCCCAGGTCACAGATTTGTCCTGTTCTGCAGGACAAATGTTAAGATGCTGAACTTTTAGTTGTGCCCAGAACTACAGCACAGCACAACCTACACTGCAAACTTCCTTTTTATTTATCTTGTCATATCAAAGACCAAACCACCTCTACCTGCTGTCAGTTTATATGGGATTACAGTGTCAAAAGACCTTGGACTGCAGGACCTAAAAAATCCCACATGTGCTGGCAGAGTGTAGTTTAAAAAACTGGTACTCTAAATTTGTCATTAACTATTCCTATAAAAATGGTAACAGATTATGCCAAGTGTCCAGTCTGCAAACAAAATTTAAGTATTGCTACTTTGGACAGATAGCACAATAACTGCAGCTTCTGGCTGGCAAAACTTAAACAGCAAAGTCAAAAAAAGCTTCTAAAGCTTCCAGAGCAGACAGTGGCCATAATAAAATGCTGCAGCATGTGCCAGAGCTTACTCCTTTTAGCATGTAGCTTGGTGCACTTGATGTGTTCAGCACTGTAGGTACTTTCTAATGAGAAAGGAAAACCTGTGCTAAAGCCAGAGCTAGTTTTGCTTTTGAAATTATAAATATATGAATCCACTTGTGACTAGTATTAATTTTAAGGAATCAACGGAACATTAAGGTAAACTCCAAAATCATTGAATCTCTTCTGGTTAATAATTTTTATTATGGTTATGAAAAGTTTGCTCCTGCACCAAATCCTAATTTTTTTGATTTAAAAAGAAAGTTTTAATATAAGTACATGTATTCTTGCAAAGTGCTGAGTAAGACACCGTGACTCATTTTCTACACCTTAACAAGGGACAGTGTTGAGGAAGCAGCAGGGATGCCTTTAGAGGCAAGTCAAGTGTCATGTGGGCATTGCTTTTTGAGTGCATTGGAGGAGTCCTAATTGTATTTTAAATTAAATTACTGATAAATCCTAATTCACTCCTAGCTCTTTCCAGGCCTTTTTGAGGTAGTTTCTTGCTTTCTGACTCCTGGCTTGTGTAATCTTTTAACTGCAGTAAAGTTCAGCAGTGCCTCATGAACCACCTCAAATGAAGTCAAACCAAACTGAATTTCTTATTGACCTTTTACACAACAACAGTGGTGCTTCCCTGACAGGGAAGAAACTACTCAAGGGTCAAGCCAGGTGAAAACTGAGAGATACATACTTGTAATTATGAGTAACTGCTAATGTCTATTGTTAGCACAGAATTAGAAAATTCTTGCAGTATTCTGAGTTCAGTTCTATCTAAGACTTCTGCTGTAACTTGTGTATATTATAACTAGTGTAAATTTTGATGCCTTAATCTGCAGTTCAGTGATAAAATCAAATAATTGATCAACTTTCCTGATGACTATCCTTTAAAAGTTCTTTATAGATAAATAGCTTAGTTATTTTCTTTGGACAAGCCAAAGAATCACCTGTGTTGCTATTTCAAAGATCCATAAAAGGGTAATTTTTTGGAAGTGGATAACAATTTAAATTCCTGGATTCTTAATACAAAAGGCCATGGCTTCCTTTGGTCACTGATGGAACTAATTTGTTTTAAAGATATCCATCTCCTCAGGAAAGGACTCTGCAGTAAAATAGAGAAGGTGGTCTAAGTACCTGCATTATCATTTGAATAAATGAGAGCAGCATTTAAAAATCAGGTTAAACCCTAGAAATCCTACCCAACCATGCTCAGGTTAAAGCCACAGTTGGCAAAGATGTTACGGTGATAAATTTAGGTGGCCCTTGTGAAATGAATTGTTGGCCTTTGTCCACTTCCCATCTGACAAGTGTTCAGCTGCAGCATCGTGACTCTCGTAGCTTTGTTGGCAGTCTCAGCAGAAAGGCCAAGGGTTGGATGGGTCATGGAGACTGAACTATCCTCTCACCTCTAGAGGTGGTCCCTCCAGGACAGAGATGAGGCACATGGGTGGGGGCAGCGTGGGGGAACTTGCACAGCTGCCGCCCATGCTGTATCTGCTCTGTGGGTAAATAGAGGGCTTCAGCCTCCAGTGGTGTCAATCCAGCACCTTTCACCAGCGCTAAATTAAAAAGAATATAAATAAATACCAAAAAAAAAAGGAAAAAAAAAAAAAGGATAGAGGTGCATTGGAAGAGCTGCATGTCATGTCTGTGAAGTACCTTGCTCCAGCCAGTGATACTGGTCTCATTTTCACAAGCATCAAATTCACCCAGTTAAAACAAAAGGAAGAATCACAAAGGAGAAGAACACAACTGCATTATCACAGTGGAATTTAAGTGTAAGGGCTTTTTCTCATTAGGAGAGCTCCATTTCCAACAGCAGTGTTGTAATAACCAGGACAGTGACTGGCACACTGGGAAACACAGATTGCATCTGAGACCTTACTAGAAGTGAAATCCCAGGAGTGGGTAATGTCTGAATGCTGTGCTCACCTAATTTAGAAGTGAACAGAACAGCAGAGAAGAAACATTGTATCACAGGCTATATAAATATTTTTCAAACTCATTACTTCTCTTACTGTTTCCCATTTGAAATCTATCTGGGTCCCATCCCTGGGAGGTGCTGTTGGCTCACCAAGCAGCCCAGAGCCTTTGGAGCATTCATCACGTTGGTTTCTGAGCAACAGTGAATAATACCGTAGAGGGAAGCTGGTGATGCTTTGCAGTCATCAGGCTCAGGAAGACTGTCACAGCCTGTCACAGCCTGTCAGTGTGAGCCTGTCACTGGACTTCTAAAGTGGAAAACAGCGTGAAACAGTACAGCACCAAAGCCTTCAGATCCCCCCAAAGATTCACATGCCAGCTGAGGCACTTCCACTTAGGGACGTCTTCCTGACGTGATAGCCCTCTCCTCAGTTCCATCTTCCCTCTCCTCTTATTCCAGTTTCACCTGGTTACTGTTTGTCATGATTTTCCTTCCAGCCCTTGGTAATTAGTGCAGCTATTTGCCTTTATTTGAAGATGTTCACTTCTCACCTTTCTACTCCATCTGATCCCTCAATTAAATCACCTTGCTGCATCTGTGTCATAACAACAGTCAATTAGGATTTTACTGGCAGATGGAGCAAAAAAGCCCCAAGACTGCTTGAGAGAAAGGGCTCTTCTCCATATTCCCTCTCCATCAGGAGACACAGAATTCCCCTGTATGGAAAAAGGGGTAAGATTTTAATATCAGCCTTTATCTCTGACTTTATCATGGACACCTTCTTCAGATGCCTGTGAAAAGAGGTGTAGAACCTGCAAGTGAGAATCCAAAATGAGAGGAAAAAACGGAAAACCTTGAAGAGAAGTTATGAAAGTCAGGGGATCACAGAGTGGTTTTGCTTCAATTGGGGAAGAAAATAATTAGCAATATCAAGACCAGCTACTGTAACACAAAGGCAATATGAGTATCCCCAGAGTCTGCTTTTATATTTTTTCTTTTTTCAAGAATTTCCCAGCAGGGAAGCCCTTCTTTATCTCCATTATTTAAAATTCCTATCTTTCAACATTCATCCTATACATCTACTTTTGTATACATATGTTTCTGCTAAACTGCCTCAAGTCCTTTTTTGTCATAATTTCTTTAAGCTTGTAAAATTATTTCTTTGCCTTTGTCTTCATGATCTCTCTTTTAAGTACTATACCGAGGACTATTCTTGTTTTCCTCTAGACTGCCTGCCACAATTTTGTGGTGGAACAATGGAAATCATTATGAAATTCAACTGCCTGAAACCAGTATGTATTAGAGATACATTTGATATACATGAAAAAAAGCTTAAACGGGGAATTAAACCATTTGTAAAGAAAAAATATTGAAGAGGTATTTACATGTCCAAAAGAGAAACAGTGTTACATGTCAATGCATGTGGTGTTTCACCTGTAAGTCACCAAGATTGCCAGGTTCAGGGAGCACCTGCAGGTGCCCCCCCCATCAGGGCCTGTCCGTGCTTACCTCGAGCGCTGGAAGGGGCAGAGTTAATCATCTGGGATGGTGCCGAGTGAGTGGAGCTCAGGCTGGAGGTGGAAGGACTAGCCTGGGATGAGGATAAAACAGAGACATTGGTGACTGAGCTTTGGTACCTGGGCTTAGGATAAACAAGCTGCAGGAGGCAGAGAAACCATTGAGAGAGCCCTGAGCACAAAAGTGCCTTAGGGATTTACCTGTCTCAGGTGAGTCAGGGCAGCTTCAGTGCAGGCCACTGCTAACCTGAACTCAGGACCGTGGGACTTGTTCCACCTCCCCAAACCAAGAGCAGCACTAACTGCACATGTTCAACAGGGCAGGTAAACAAAATGGGATAAAAATCTCACTTTCTGAAAGCAGCAGGGTGACCTTGGACTGCAGTACCACAGTCACTGTACAAACAGAGATTTCTTCCCAAAGTTAATCTAGTCAGTTACTGTCATATTTCTTGAACAATGTTAGATTCTACCTATTCAGTTATTTGAAAAAAATATCACAGACAGATCCGAGCATGTGCACAGGTAAAGTGTACTGCTCCTAAGCAAAACCCTCTGAAACTTGTTCTGTGCTGGAGCTGTACCTGCATGTGGTACATATCCTCAGCAGTCTCCCCCACAGAGCTGTCTGTCAGGATAACCAGGTTTCCTGTTTCACTGGAGGTGTGCGACGACAGAGAGGATGAGGAGTGTCGGACTGAACCAAGCATGTTCAGTGGGCTGCAAAAAAAAAATAGAGCAAGGGCATAATTATTTTTTAAACCTGATTTTTTCCAAACTATTAAGTACCTGCAGTTACCTGCTGCTTTAGGTCACCTCTAGATGTCAAACACTTCTTAAAGGGCCAAATAAGCTCACACAAATCCATAAATGTGGGTAAATATGAAAGAGGTGACAAGAAGATTACAGGTAAAAGAGAATAGTACATAGGATGTTGAATTTCAGAACCCCAACCCAGGGTAATGTCACATCATGACCTTGGGTGCATATTTGTTTTGTTTATAACAGAACACACTGAAACCACTCACATTTTTAATGCTGAGTGGGAGCAGCTTAAAAAAAAAACCATTCCAAAGGAATCCAAGCACAAGACACACAGGTCAAAATCCAGTTTTCCTTATTGCATGCATTGGGCCTCAGCATTACGGTTGAAGGCAACTTTGTAGCTGACAGTAAATTAATACAGCCCAGCTGGTGTGCAGGCTGTACCCCAATTCCCTCAGGGAATGAACTTTTCTTTGTCACTCTGAACCACACACACAAATACACTGTACACTACAGCATTTCCCTAGTTTGTCCTAAAAACTACAAAAGCCTTCTTAAAGTGATGAATTTTGAGGAAAAAAAAGTTATCACCCAGACACTATTTATCAACTGCTAAGCAATGGGAACAATATAAGCTACTCAGTTTTACTAGCATAAAGAATGTCTCCATCCTGGATTCATGGACCAATTTTCCACAGCTTTTTATGCCAGCCTTTAAAATCAGCTAAAATACAGTGACCCAATAAGAAAAATAAACACAGAAGAGCAATTAGCATTTTCAAATAAGCAATGTTGGCTGGATATAAAAAACACTATTTTGTCCTGGTAATGCCAATTTTTATCCTTTTCTCATTATCTTAGATTTAATATATGGGCATTCAGTTTGAAAAAGCACCACAGGGTCATTTTTTGATGTACTGATCAAAACACTATGGCAGCCTTTCTTGTATTTGGCTTCTGATTTAGTCAGAATTATAAAAATAATGATGTTAACAATTTTGATCTTTCAAAATGGGTACATATTGAGTTGGGTTTTAAAACAAGCCATATAGTTTTATGGTAGATAAGGACCAAGTTATTTGCTGTTGGTGCAACAGAAGTAGGAGAGGTTGGGACCTCTGAAGTCAGATTGAGCCCAGAAAACTGAGTGGCAGATTTGTGCTTCTGCCTCTACAGTAAGTAAAGTGATGGAGTCACACCTGGAGGTGTTCAATATTTGCTGCAAGTTAGATTTCTCAACTTTCTTATTCCAATTCTCCAAGCACTGAATGAAGACATAAGGCACTTCTGCCTAAACTCATGCTGCCACTCCTGCAGTACTGCTAAGCACTCCTTAGATCCTGGAACTTAGGTGGAACTGCGTGCAGAGCCCCTGGGTGTTTGGGAAGAAGAGGGAAGAGGTTACCTGTGTCGATGCACCAGCTTGATGCTCTCTGGGCTCATGGGGCCGTGCGACACCAGCACGTTGCTGCGGGGGGTGCTGGAGCCTGAACAGGCTGGGCTCAGCTTATCCAAACCAGGCAGCTCCTGCATAGCAAACACACTTCAGCTAAGTCACTCATGGAAAAATGCAAGTTTTCTTCATCCATGCTACTTCCAATTATGGGACTTCTTCTGAAGAGAACATTCAACACCTCCTGTTAATCTTCCTCTGTCTTACATAATTTTCTGCTATGTGAAATAGCAACTGAAAAATAGGCTTTACAATTGCACTGTGATATGACAAAGAACATACAAATATTAACAATTCTTGCTGAAAGGCCAAGTTAACATATTTTCTACAACTGCCTTCTTGCACAGAAATCAAGAATTCCATTGGTAATTTGGCAGTCCAGTAGGTTCAATAAGTGCTGTATCAGCCCAGTTCTTTTGTGAACCTTACTACAACTGACAGATGTTTAATCATATAATTCAAAACTGGAAAAGTGACTGTTGGCTTACATGGTACAGACTGGATCGCATCATCTGGAACTGATCTATCAGTTTCTTATGCAGGGGACGCATTTCGGGGTGTACAAATTTCTCATGGACTGCCAGGCCCACTCCTAGGACATGTACCTGGAAAAAGAAAATGCAACATCAGAAACCCAAATAAATTGTGTCCAAGAGAGGGAACAGAAGTCTGTCCTGCAGTTCTGGCAATGTGTAAGGAATATGCCACTGTCCATTATAAGACTGCTTCTAATTAAGCAAGCCTTGGAGTCCTGGCAAGTTCATACTACTCCAACAAGTATTTAAGTGTGAGACAAGTACATTTGTGTCATGTTGCGTTGCTTTTCTTGGGTGATAACTGCAAAAAAACCCCAAAACAACCAGCTAGATTCTCTCTGCAGAGTGAACAACATTATGCCCTCACAGAGATAATGCCTTGTGACAAAAACTCCTCCCAGTGCCAGGGACAGTGTCTGAGCTGCCAGCAGAGACTTCTAAAAGGAATTTCTGATAATTGAGACGAACAGCAGCAGTGTGGCACACACAGTCACTCCTCCTGTTCCTCATTAGTTACTTCTAAAGGTCACTTTTTCAAAGGTCAAACATATAATATTAATGATTGAATGAGATTACATAAGGCCTCAGATGAAAGAAAATAGCAATGATAGGAGGCTTAAGATGTATGTAATTCCCTACATGATCCAAAATCTGTACAAACAATAACTAATTAATCTTCAAACATCTCCTGAGGATTGAAGGGAGATAAGCATTATTTTACAGATGGGAAATCTGAAATGCAATTCAGTGATTTGTTGAAGAACAAGCCTAGTAACTCTATTCAGATCTGGGCACATTGTTTAATGGGGTATATCTTTCCAAACTTTCAGTTAAGAGGGATGTGATTATCTGATTCCATTCCCATCAAAGCATCCCGCAGCTTTATCTACCAAGATGTTTCAAGGAGACACTATGGAAAAATAAAACTGCAGATAATATAAATAGACACTAAGTTTTCATATGTGGCTCTGCCACTTTAATCTCAACCCTGACCTGTCCTGCCTCCGATTATCTTTGAAATTTGCTAGGAAGACAAAATGGCAAAAATGAATGGCAGGCTTGAAATGCAGCAAGATAGCTGTTGGATAATAAATGTAGAAAACAAAATTAATGTACTTTCAGCTGAGCTTCACCTCACATCGCATAAGGTGACTGACTTGTCCTAATCACCTTGCCCACTTCCCTTTTGTTTTTTGTTTGAATGTATTTAAATCTCCTGTACCAAAAATCTTTTGTTTCTGAGTGAATCAGTTGGATCTGATGTTTAGACTGACTGCTGATGAATCCAGACAATGTAGCAATGTTCTTCTGCACCTGAAAAATAGTACCTGTTCCTGCATGAGTTCCTTGAGCTGGGTGATCTTCTCTGCGTCTCCGGGGTGCTTTGTGATATAATCCTTATCAAAAAAGGCCTGCAGGAAGAGGAAAAAAAAAGGGCCTTTTGCTTATGGGAAGGTGTTTTATCATAACTTGGAGTCAAAGGATGAAAGGAAAAGGTCCAAAAATCTTAGGAAAACAAAAAATATATTAAGGTAACAGCAAAGCTTAATTTTATTGTTTTTTAGCAGTCTGGGATGCAGAGAAAATGGGCTTGGCAGCTGAAATGATTCTGTTGAATCATAACTCTGACCAAGTTTCCCCCTGTGACAGTGATGAGCAATACCTCTAAGCCTTGTATCTTCGAGGTATTTGAATTTTATAGTTTCCTTCACATAACTGCCTGAAGCTAAAGGAATTTAGTGAGTAAATTGGCAACTAATGTAAAGCCTGAAGAGCATTCTCTCCATGGCTCCGTTGCGAAACCCCTGAACCACTGCTGCAATTTTTCAGTATTTTACCCTAAACCTACCTTTTGTAATGCTCAGTTTATGTAACAGCTTGCCAGAGATGATTCTGGATAACATATTGTATTTAACATCATTTTAGTTCTACAGCAAGTCTGAAATTAGCCCGTCAGCAAAGATAATGGTTCAATAGCATGAATTAGTGGTTTTTCCTGATTCTACATCTAATCAGTTACTGCCAGTTCCACAGCCTCTATTGCAAAATGAATTTATAATGTAAGCAGTATTAAAAAAAGCTGCTTCACTGTTTTACCTGCCAAGTGAGGATTTCCAGTAAGCCAGGTGTCATCTTGGAGAAACCCTGCTGTTACCTGTACCTATATTTCCATGTGAGATCCCAGCTCCACCACTGGAGCCTCCTTGCATGTGGCTATGCAAGCACTGATGCAGAATAACCAAATAGGGGGTATAACCCCATCTTTAGATAATGCACATGAGAATTTCTTATCTTATTAAGTCATACTATCATTGAAACAGAAATGCAAATAAAACTGAGGAAGGGTGATACTCAATGAGAAGCAGAGCCTGGCTCACCTCCTGGTACCGCGCAATTCCCCCGTTAACGGCGGCATCAATCACTCCATTCAGACACATGCTGAGAAGATTAATGTTGCCATGCATTTGTTTATGCTGGTACTGGCTTATCAGTGTCCTCAGCTCCTGGTTTTTGTTCTCAACCACTTGAATGGCATTTTCCAAAGGACTTACTTCAACCTGAAAGGCAATAAAATATACTTTAATTCTGTGGACACTTCACTGAGATTTATTATCTTCTTTGTAATAAAATGGTACTCCAGGATTGTTCAGTGAGCTCCCTTCGCTTTTACTGCTTTGTAGAAAATTAGTTACATTAACAAACTCCACTGTTGGCAGTGCTGGATTTCAGGTCACTCAGTTGCAGTAATAGATGTCTTTGTATATAACAAAGACATGGCAGCAATGCAATTATTCCATCCGTTTGGCACGGTCTCCATTATATACTGTTAGTTAATACAATTCCCCTGGTTACATTCCATGATTCTTTAGATGAAGTGGTAGAAAAAGGATGTATTTAACTCTTGGTAAACACCATTTTAAACTGCAAGATTTCTGCCCAACGAATTGAAGCTGCCTATCCCACGTCCTCAGTAACTCATCATTTTGACCCCCAATTACAGGAATTATGAATGTTACCAGTTCTCTTCTCTCCACTTCAAACCAGCGAGAGATCCCAGGCAAATTGTGAGTCAGGGTCAGAGTGGTGCGTTCAATCCACAAGCTCTGCAAGAAGTAATTGAGGCTGTGAGGAACAGTGAATCACAACCACATCCTCTGTACTCTTACTACAAGTGCAAAAGGGGGCAAGGCTCAGAAAAGAATGCATTAACCTCCTGAGAATTAATTCTGTAGAAGGTCTTCCTGAAAGTCACTTAACAAACCAGGAATTCAGTATGCTTGAAACAACACATTCAACATTTCTATTAATTTTTAAAACTTGTGCAATCACCAGCTGTGTCATGGGACCCAAAAAGACATTGTAGACCTATGTGTCAGTAATAAAAAAAAAGTACAGCCAAACAAGCAGTGTCTCTGGACACTAAAATAACACACCTTTAAAACTGGACAATACTTTAAGCAGGTCAGAACTCAACAATATTCAATCAGACCATGGACTTAACCTGTTACTTGAGTTACTGTAGTATCTTTGGCTATCAAATCAGGATTACCTAAAAGGCTCTTTGGCTATCAAATCAGGATTACCTAAAAGGCTCTATCAGCATAAAATAAGAAGACAGTATTCACCTTGAAGAGATGAACACTTAAGCATGGCTTATTTGCTACTTCTACCTTAAACTCGTTCTCCTTGTCCTTGGGGCCCTTGTGGAAGGGTCTGTCGTAGCGGAACTTGCGGATGTTGTTGACGCGGTAAAAGCTCTTGATGCGATCGGGGACACGGTCCATTTGCAGCACGTCTATATTGTCTGGGATGGGAGTCACTGCATAGATCTGCAAATCTGGAAATTGTGCAGTCAAAGAAAGCTTTATCCATGTGTTAGGAAAGACAAATAGGAAACAGCAACCCACACAGGAGGCTCCATTTGCTGACAGTGACGTCACGGTTCAAATCCCGCACAGTGTCCACGCCATTCTCTCAGAAGCCAAATAGTGCGGGTTCCATGACTAAGCTCTCCAAAGTCCCTGCAGTCCTCTTAAATGTGATGTAGTTCAGTCCTTAAATGCACTGAGCATTGTACAGGTGACCAGTGAGAAGAATAAGATTCAAAGCCTTGGGTATAAAAAAGTTCAATAGTTTTAAAGAAAGGGAAATTGCAAAAAAGTAAAATACTAATGTAAGAAAAATAAGCAGAATTGAAAATAGTGCTTTGGAACTAGTATCTGTTCCCAACAAAATATTGGCCAAGAGAAGGTATCAGAAATACTCCTAAAGACCCACACTGTGCATGATGCCAGTGCTGTTGGTAAGCATTAAAACATGGACATGACTGAGCACAGCCTTTCCCTTCTACATGGAACATGACCTGCACTACTCCCCGAATAAGAATTCACCGCTCTCTCCAACATCACGTCCCATAACAAACCAGTTACTGTCTGCTGCAGACAGGGTCTGGTTTTGTCCATATCCAGCTCTACCTCTGTGCTCTGCTCCAGCTCCAGGGAGAGTTTGCCCTTTCACAGAAGGATACACTGGGCATCACACTGCAATATGGAGTCATCGGGATGGTTTGGGTGCTGCATTGCGATGGCCTGGGGGAACTCACTCAGCATCCTCTGCTGGAAGGCTTCCAGCCTCTCATAGTCATGGCCCCGACACACATATTCTTTGTTCTGCAAGAAAGACAAGCATAAATTAGTCTCCTTAAAAGTAAGTTAAATTCTATTGACTTCTGTCTCACTTTAAATGTTTCTTCAAAACCAAAGATAAATGACAGTGGCAGTATGCTAATGTGAGAATAGATGTATTTTATCCCTTTTATTTTACAACGCATTTCATGAAGAAGTGATGAATGAGGAGACTATTCCACTGATCTCTGAACAGCACAATGCCTCTGATTCAGGCACACCCAGCATTCAGTCTTGTGGTCCCTTCTTACCTGCTTTTCAGAAAAAGCACTTTTTTTAATTGGACTATATTGAAATGTATCAACTAAAACTGAAGTCACCAGCTTAGCTGTTCTATGCTGGGAAAGCTGCTGTCAAATACTCTTTATACCAGATGGAGAAAAGTCCTGAGGTTCTGATAGAACAAAGGGAGATATATGTTTATCATTTGATCAGTTCTCCTAAGAGAGAAGTTGCAACAAACTATTCACAAAAATCACTGTTTAATCACTGCTGTATTATCACAGTCATACAACCCAGCCCTGATGGTGATGAACAATACATGCTCAGGAAGTCCCCTGTCAATAGTCAGTAATACAGAAAAGCTTTACCAAGAATTCTCAGTGGCCACTTAACAAATTCCCCTTCAGCCCTAAAAGCACTTTCCTCTTGATGAACAAAATTTCATTTCTGCTAATACTGGAAAGCTGCATTTAGATGACTCTTGAGGCATTAAACCACTTGTGCAGAGTTCTTGGATGCTTTTTGAGCTATCTCTTAACTCCAAACAGAATGATACAGTATTTCTAAATTCCTCAGTGTCAGGAAGATTGTATTCCAGGTCTTAACCCTCACAAACCACAATTTTCATCAGTATTAATATCTTCTAGTGCAAGACCAATCAAAGCAGGCAAATTCTCTAATTTTGGTAGTTTAAACTCTCATTCACATAGTAACCAGAGGAACAGAGGGGGTTTTCACCTTCATAAAACAATAAAAAAATTAAATAAACAAGAATAGCCTTTTATTTCTTGCATTTAGAAGCTGCAGTATATTCTAGAATGTGTTTTTAATTGCTCTGGAAAAAGGATGTGGCCAAGCAGTTCTTATCTTGGTCGCAAAATTGAAGGGAAAGTAGCAAAACCAGATCATAAAACACAGCCAAGGAGTTCAGTTATCTTTGGCTTTGCATTTCAACTTTGTGGAAAGGATCTCCTGTTCTGGCTGTGACATGTGTCACTTTGTATGCATCAGTCACAGCAACCAATGGACTGGGAGAAGAATCACATGATGAATCCTGACAGTTCAGTCTGTAATGCTCAAACTTTGCAGCTATTATTAAATTTGGAGTGAGCCCATGTTTGAAGGTGAATCTCTTCATGACACTAACTGCTTTCTCTGTTTTAGCTTTTGATTGCAGCAATCTAGAAAACTGTAAGCCTATAAATAAAGTTATTGTGATTCTAAAATTAATGCCCTGAAAACACATTAAAGCTAAATTTAATAAGACTTCAGACAGATGCCAGCACAAGATCTCAAAACATAGCTTGTCAGGCCTTACATGAACTTCTGGTAGATGGAAGATATGGACAGTTTTAATTTAAATTAACTTATGTAGAAAGGCTAGAAATAGATGCAGAATTCATAGAAACATGAACAATGACTTTTCTAGACAAAGGGTCTTCAAAAATCAAAGATACAGAAAGAAGTGGTTATTTTCTGTCTTAAGCTGTACAGCAGTAGAAAAATACATGAGAAAAGGGCTTGGAGTTATTTGATCACTTTAAATCACTCCCATATCCATTTGAAGATTTTAAATCCATGTAAATCTTTTTCTTCTCTAGAATAGCTGCTTCCAATCTCTTTACAGTGTGATCCATGCTGATGTGACTGCTAATGGGCTTAGTCTGTGCTCCACAATGTGTGTGCTGTATGGATCATTAGGGAGAGAAAGGAGGAGGATGACTTTTAATGAGATTGCTACATTAGTAATCTGCTATCAGAAGTACTGCTAGCAAATATAATTGCAGAATTAACAAGGATTATAATTATGTACGCTCGTGTTCGCTGGTAATTTCTCCAGCCAAGGATCCACGTTGTTACAGCACTTTGCAAAGAGTCAGGGCTGAGCACAGGTAGCTCAAGCAGTGTCAAACACCTTGGCCATGCAGGATCCCAGGTAAAAGGGAGGATCCACAAGATAAGCTCCAGTCACTGACAGTACTTCGATGTTAGGAATGCTTGTGTGCCATGATGACTGTGTTGTCACTCACTTGCTGAAATATTTGTTGTTAGATATAAAAACCAGGAATTGCCACTTTTCTCTGGAGATCTTCATGGGGCAGCTCTGGGTTTGCACTGTAGCACCTGTCCTTTCTTTGGATTCCTCTGCAGGGTCTTGTACACACTGCTTCAGGCTGCTGCATTCTAAATTCTGTGAGGAGCAGCTGGGGGAGGAGGGGCTCAGACTGGAGAAAAGGAGGCTTAGGGGGATCCTTCTCACCCTCTACAGCATCTTGACAGAAAGTGGTAGCCAGGTGGGGATCAGGCTCTGCTCCCAGAGAACAAGGGACGGGAGGAGAAGAAACTGCCCCAAGCTGCACCAGGGGAACATTCAGGATGGACATCAGGAAGAACTTCTTCATGCAAAAGGTTGTCAGGCATTGGAAGGGGCTGCCCTGGGGGGTGATGAAGTCACCATCCCTGGAGGTATTAAGAAACAACTGGACGTAGCACTTGGTGCCATGGTCTGGTTGATAAGGTGGTGGTTGGTCAAAGGTTGGACTGATGATCTTGGAGGTCTTTTCCAACTTAAATGATTCTGTGATTCTCTGATTCTGGCACTGTTCACCTTCAAATAACATGAAATCACTACCCTTTATGCACTGGTATTTCTTCTCCTTAACTAATTTCAACTTGCCTTTATTACCCCTGCCTGTGTTTCCATTAAAATACTATAATTAAACCTGAGTATTGAAATCCTTGTTAAAAAAAACAACAAACAACTTCATAATCAGAGGGGACTATAAGAGGGCAGCTCTCAAAATGGCTTGGCTTCGTATGGCTTCATCCTGTGTACCTTGATTGGTGCCACCTCTTGTCAACCATTCCTTCAAAGAGAACACAAACCATGCACCTCCAGTCCTTGAAAGCTTCCAGTTACCTTGTCCTGTCACATTCGATGGCATCTGCCATCAAATTGCAGGCAGCTCTTGGAACACTTGTCAGATTATATTCCTTCCTTGCTCTAAACTAGCAGCAAGACATTGTATAAACAAATACCCATTTAAAATTTGATTCATCATTAGGAAAAGAAGCAAATTTCACTTTTTAAATGGATTGGTACACCGGCAGACAATGAGCTCCGAGTGAGGACGTGTCCAAAGAAGCTGTTTGGCTTTTGTTGAAGAGAGGAAATTTTCACTTGCACATAGCATAAGAGTCATCAGGCTGGGATTAGAATTCTGTCAAGTGAGACTTTTTTTAAAGTGTGATAATTTGAGATGATGAAAATTAGTTGTAATGACCCAACATTGCTGCAATACAGCATTTTGCTTAATATAGAGGCAATTTGTGCTGCATCTGCAGATCATCAAAAATTCACAGTGGCATGAGTCAAATTTCTGATCTCTGTTCCCAAGAACATTCCCAGTGGACCGTGTCCTTCAGTTCAGCTAGAAAACTGTTTTTATTTGTGCAGGCATAAAAAAATATGCTGAATAATAGACATCATATCTCCAAAACAAAAATACAAAGCCTTAACAGCTACTCTGAGCCTGGTCACTTTATCACATCCTGTATAAGTTTGGCTTACCCGCAGGAAAAATGGGAATTTTCGACCATAAAAACCAACTCTGAAAAACTCCGGTTCTAAGCGCTGCTGTTCCATGATATTGTCATAATAGGTAGCTTCCATTTTCTGTGGAGGAAGGAGATAGCTGCTATCAGACCCTTAAAGCTGCACTAAAAACATGAACATCTCAACACGCATTAAAATGTCTCATTACTGTTTTACCCCCATGATTTTTTATGAAAAGACCAAAATTCTGTTAAAGATAAAAATTATTAATTAAACCAGTCTACATGGTGGAACAGACTAGAATATCACCATACTCATTTTACATTTTGGAAGAGGACATATTAATTTTTCCTGGTTTATCTTATTTAAAATTAAACAGGTCTTGCATGCAATTTTCTTTGCATTGCAGAATTAATGGCAAAGCTGAGATTACAATCCATGTTGCCTGGCTCACAGTGTCCTATTCTCTTCTACAGATCAAAATCCATACCACTGCCTGGAAAATTACATCTAATTGGGTTTGCCTTAATTGAGTTGAGTGGCATGAAAAAGGATACAACAAAATTAAATCTACAGCTCTGTGCACCAGAAGGTTTAACATGGAAGAAAAAGGTGGTTGGAAAGAGGAAATGGACTTTTTTCTAGTTCCAATAAGCAGTTTTGTGGAATTGACCAACAAAGAGGAAGAGTGGGATTTCCAGAGCCTTTGGCAAACTGAACCTCAGTTGAAAGGCTCACAGGAATTTCACTGTAGCAAAAGGTGGCTCTTCAAGGAGAAGAACCAGTTTGACACCATTGCTTCCACTGCAAGGGACCCTAACTCGCAATATTGCATCCTGGTTTGTGGTCAGTTCCCACAAACATTAACTCCCTTTCCAGGAAGGAGAAGGTCCCAGAGTCATTGCAGGAAGCATCAAGGAATGTGGTGGTGATGTGAATGGCATAGAGAGTGCACAGCCAAGCTGGTCATGTGCTCTCTTTGGGGCCACTTTGGAGAAAACAGGTTCTTCAGAAGTGCAGTTTATCAGACCTTGTTAGACAGGTGTCTTCAGATAAAAATAAACTGGACTTTTTAGAACGAGAATTTAAACCACTGTGTATATCAATGCAGCATAAATCTCAAATTTGGATACATGTATGCTACCCCAGAGGACAGGAGGAGATGAACTATTTTCACATTCAGAAAGTTTTTACATATCAACAGGAACTTCAGCTTTTTCTGATTAAAGTATGATGCTGCAAATGTGCCTTGATTTCGTCACGTTTGGTTGTACCAGAGGACCAGATACCTGTAAACTGGTAAGAATGCCATAAACATTTGTCTTCTTCATTCTCTCATTCATCTTATCTCACTGAGGCACAAGCTGTCCTTGATTCTTTTTGGAATTAAAATGAAATATGTATTAAAAAATAGGATATTTTATGCAAAAATATATGCAAATATGCCATTGCAATAGCAAGCCCAGTTCCTGTGTGTGTGTGCTGTCTTCAAATACTCACAGGATTTTACTGCTACCAGACTTTGGAATTGTTTTAGTGGACCTACAAAGTCATCAATATGAATCAATGGCAAGGAATCTCAGTGAATGCATGGAGCTCTATAAAGAATGTGATTCTATTTAAATTCAGAATGCTCTGGGGAATGAGGTAAGTGTGTGCAAGGAGGGGAAGTGCTGCCACTTACCCGGATCCAGCTGAGGCTCTGGTAATCATAGAGGCTCTCGTACTGGATGGCCAGCTCTCGGCACAGCGGGATGCCGAACTCCCAGCTCTGCGGGGCCAAAGCAAATCACACTCACAGCAAACACAATGCTACTGCCAGCTCAGCTAAGAGCAATATGGAAACTCAGCTCTGGGAACTCATTTGGTATGAAATGGCAGAGATTAGATGTGAAAATGCAATGTGGTGAAACCATTTCCATTAAATAGCAGATCAATTCCTTCTAAAAGATGGGAACAGAGGCATATGTTCCGTGGAAATTACACACACATACTGCTTGTTCTGACAGTTCATTTATGAGACTGGGAACTTATCTGGAGAAAGATAATAAACTAACAATTTTTCTTCGTGCTAGACACCCCTTCAACCCACCCCCAACAGCTCCTTTGCTTCCTGCACTAGAACTCCCTGGAGTACAGTTTGGGCTTGCCTCTACAGCAAAGTGCTTCCCTTCCCAGGCTGCTCCTTCCCACTGAAAGCACAAACTGTCAGGCAGTGGGAACACTCCAATATACAAAACATCCTCAGAACTGACCTGCATTACTGCAGTGAATCAATATCCATCTTTAGAAAGCTACACTCTTTTCTTCAGCTCCCAATCCCACACAATGGATCTCTCCTAGCACACCATACTCATCATCCCAGAGGTCAGGAGGGACAGAGACCCTCCTCTCAATTTGGGCACACCCACATTGAGAGAAGGACTCTCCTGTTACAAGTGGCTTTTTGGAGAGCTTGTTTTACACTGAAATCTCCTCTTCCATTATACCTTTTACCTGCACACACTGGAAGCCTTTTAGGGGAGTGGCTGTTTCTTACCATGCTTATGGTAAAGGATTTAGAGCACCAAGGTCTCAGTTGAACCTTTACTGGATTAAGTTTTATTATGCATTACTGGGCTAATCTGCCAGTTGTTTTACATGGGACCCTGCTGTAGTGAAAACAAAATTGATGTGTGAGTTAGACTATCACCTTAAGTTTTAAGAATATTAATAGCAATATTGTAAATTCTTGGAAACAGTCATTAACAGCAATTAGGTAAAATATTAGCACTTAATATGGGAATATTTTTCTGCTTACATGTACCTTCACATAAAAAAGTGAATCTCTACTGTTTGATTTAATTTATGAGGCAGTTTACAGTGTTTCCCTTTAAGCCTTCATTTGTAGTGTCTGTTCTCTCCTTACTATGATTTCCTTACTACAGCTCTTTAGCTTCATTTAATTACAAAAGCTTCAATAAAAACTTGCTAAATAAAACATTGTACCAGAATCAATTTGGATATTCTGATAGTATTTGTAGTTTGGGAGAATGGGAGGCCTGAGATTTATTTAGATCAAAGCAATAGACACAATAGGAAAGGAACTGAATGACCAGTTTCTTGACTACTCTGAATATTAGTGAGGTATTTGTGAGCTCAAATTAACAGGATTTTTGCTGTGGGTTGTCAAAATCCATGACACACAAACTGATCCACTGAACTGAGATCAACCATAGTCAGTTAAGTGTTTGTATTTGCAAACTCAAACACCACTGCATTTTTCATGGTGCAGCACATTCTTTACAGAGACACTATACATAGATTTTCAGTCCTCAGCTGATCTATGTTCATGTCTAAAACATCTAGCCAGGAATAAATGGCTTTTCTTCCCACAGAGAGTGTGAGCAGTCTTACTTCCAAATGGGATGCTGTGACTAAAGCCTACCTAACTCTCTAATCTCTCTTTTGGACAGAAGCAGAAATCTCACCAGCTGTTTTCCCTCCAGGTGATCTGAGGGATGTAACCTTTTCATGCTTCTTTTCTGATGTCAATTAAATTAACAACATGTAACCACACCTGATTTCTCTATATACTACCTCTTCTGCATGTACACCTTGATGCCATTCCTGTCATCCTAACTCAGGCTCTCTCTTTGTTTCAGTTTCCACACCAAGAAATTCCACTGTGCTACCTGAGTATTCTGCAGATACAAGATGAGATAAAGAAGTGAAGAAAAACAACATACAGGTAACTTCCTAAAGAGAAAATGGTTAGTAGCTATTTGAAAAGGAATGAATGGATATCCAGGTCATTGGAGCTTCAGTTTTAAAATCTGTGATGCTAACGAGGAACATCTTCACAGTACAGGTAATTAATATGAAATTCCATGTGACATGCAAGTGTCACTTCCCTCTTCAAATAACTTCCTGATGTCTGCACTGGTAATTTTCCTCATTATTGCTTTCTGTTTTGCTGACCTGTGATGTGTTTGCATGTTTTGTATTACTTGAAAGCCACATGCATAGGGCACTTATTGCAGCTTTCTCCTATGCCACCAGCCACTCTCAGCTGACTGCGCACAAGGGGGCACAGGTAGAGACAATCAATCCTTCTGAATGCCAGCCTATATTACTCATATCCCAATGTGCAGATTTCTTTTGGAAATGATTCCCATGAGGGTACACAAGAGAAATGATTTCAAGTGTTGGGTATGGAGTGCATGATCAAAAACTAAGTGCTTTGGGAACGCTGCTTTGGGTCTCTGTGTGCACTTGGCTGGACTAGGGAGAACAGACCCTGCAGTGCCATGGTGGGAGCTGCTCAGAATTGTCAGGTAATAAATCCAGCAGTGAACTGGACACAAAAGGGCTGTGTAGATTTCGAGTATTGCTGTGCAGAAACATGATCAGTCGGGTTCAAACTGTTCCATTCATGGATGTCTTCAACCAGAGAACTTTTAACGGTCAAAACTGTAACTGAGGGTTAAAAATACCTTCAATTTAAGCTATGTACTTGCACACTGCCAGCTGAGCCACAAACCAATTCACAGCATAGCAGAAATCAGCAGGAAGAGGCACATGACCAGTGAAGGCTAAAAGGGCTCTGGAACACCATGTTCTTTCCCAGCACAGGGCTGCTGCTGACGCCACTGAGGGTGGGAGTCAGTTCTGCACCCACTGCAGCATCTCAGGCCTGCCACAGGCTGTGCCACTGGCATGTCACAAGACACCCTTGTGGGCAGTTTTCCTCCCATTCCTGTCCTGAGAAAATTCTCCTATAAACAAATGCAGAATTTTTACAGCCTTTACACTCTGCCTTGACACCCTCACTTAGTGGAAGAGGCCAGGAGCAGCATGAGAAATGGAAATGCAACTGAAGGACAATAACAAATCCTGCTCTGAAGAACCTGAGGAGGACCATCCCAGGATAGTGCAGAAAGAAGCTGTCAGACACAAGTAGAGGGAAGCAGGTTTCTTCCATTCCCTGAGCTGCTCCCTGTCACACAACAAGAGTGCTGAAAAGGAGGATTTGGCTTCTTGCATCTTTCACTCCCATAGTCTGAGTGACATACACACTGCTTAAGTGGATTATTTAATCATTCAGCTACCATTGGTAATAAAGCAGGATTAAAACACAAATCAAGTAACTCCAAAAACATCCAGTGGGGAGAAAACCTCAAGAGGTTAACACTCTATAATCTGTTAGGAGTTTTATAGCCTAATTACATCAGTCAATTTTTACTCTGCTTCACTGTGTATATGGATTCCCTGTTGTTGTCAAAAATAAAGGCTCACTTGCTTTCCATAGTGCCTCTATCATCTTTGTCTAGTCAGACAGTACAGTACTACAATATTTGCACAAGCCGGTTATTTGTTTTTAAGTGCAGTCTGAAAACCCCTGAAAATTTCTGAAATGAGAGAACCATAAGGAGTGTTATACAAAAGAGCAACTCTGGCAGACACACACACAAAAAAAATCTAAATCACTTCCTCATAAATGGGCCATTTCTTCCTTCACATAGGAGTCTGACTTCCTTTTGCAGGTTCTTTAGAAAATTTTTCTGCCACATGCAACTCCTATTACCAGGACTAGGAATGAATTATCTGGAATGGCAGCCCCATAAGAACCAACTCATATTTGTATTTAATGCCACTGTCATTGCCATCATGGGCAAAATCAGCCCTGAGGCACACATACAGATGTTATCTCCCAAGAACATAAGCTGTAGGAATTTTCCTAGAGAAAGGAAAAATTTGAAAATACTCCAACAGATGATGTCACTTTTAAAGTTCACCTCTGAAGTGTTCCCAAAACACCATGACACAAGGGACTAAAACATCTACTTCTGCAGTAATTGAAAAAAAAATATAATTAACTGTAGAAAACCCATACTCAATATATGAAATTGAAATGGATTGATTTTCTTCTTTCCAGTGGATGGAATTGCACTTTAATTGAAAATCACTTTAAAATAAGTGACACTGAAAGGACTTAAATCGTTTTCAATAAAGAGACCCCTATAGCATTTGCCTGCCATTTCCATGTGTAGGTTAAGCAGAAAACAAGTTCTCAAGTGAGTCATAGTACAGCAGTTTGCAAAGACAGCTACAAATTGCAATCCCACCCCACAAAAGCTGAGGAACAAGCAGTCTGCCACATCAGCTGATCCAAGACTTGGTTTAGAGGTTTAAAAATGTTTTGGTGTTTGTCCTGTTGGCCTCCCTAACCCATTCCAAATGCCCTACATAATGAAATACCTTTTCTCATCTCTTTTTTTTTTGTCCAGAGAGCCAATCTGTCATGTTATAAACCCTTCTGATACAAATTTACTTCCAGACTACTGAACTGAGATGATGGCTTGCAAGCCCTAAGTCAGTCAGGAAAAGGGAAGGAAGCTGCTGGAAGAGAGAAGAAGTTGGCATACCTTCCCTTTGTTGAAGTAATGGATAATCTTACGGCACAGACCTTCCTTACGTTGCCACTCTGACTGAGATGGGTAATGCAGGAACTCTCTCAGAGGTCTGTCCTCCCACTGAAGCAACTCACAGTACAAAAGCAAAGTGAATGCAGCCTCTGTAGGAAAGGCAATTATGGAACACTGAATCAATGACAGCAGATAAACACAGCCAATATTAAAGGTCACAGACCTGCTTCTGACACAGTCTGACTTATAGTTTGTGAAAAAAATCTCAACTCTTAGGGAACCATTAAATTATTCAATTACTTAAAATAGCAGCACATGATTTATTTTTTTTTTTGGTACAAATCTGTCAGATTTCTTTTTACCAGCTACTTGATTTAAATGCACAGTCAGATGTTCAGATCTGTAACTAGATTTGGGGCCTGCAGCTGTAAACAGAGCTTGGACAACAGAGGATTAGAGTCCATACACGTTCCAAGTGCTCCCTCAGCACTTCAAGGCAAGGAAATATGACAAGTGATAATATAATGGTGCTTTGGCTAATCTTCCTTTAAATTTCATTCCACTGTTGTGATTTTTTTTAAAATCCATCTTCTTCAAAGAACACTTTAATGTAAAATTTGAAGTGTAATGCAATAGACATGTGGTTGTGCAGGCATAAACAGACAGTATTTAACTTGAGGAAAGGAGCTGGGCCTCAGCTTCTTCCCTTCCCCACTGCCATAACTGATTCACGCAAATTCTTTCCAAAAGAATGAGCCAGATATTAAATACCATTGGGAAAGTTAAAAATGCCATGAGGAGTTCAAGCAGACTCCATGGAACGTCTCTCTCACCTGTGTAGTTCTCAGCCTGCAGGTGCATGTCACAAAGCTTGTGGATATAGCGGATGTACATCTCCTCCTTGTTAATTTCAGATTTGTAGAAATTCTGTGAAAGAAAAAACAGAGTTGTTACTCTTGAGACTCTCCATTCAAACACTCAGCAGTGTCTGTGGATGTGAAAAGTTATTGCAAAGAGAATACATTCTTAGTGGGAAAGAAAAGTAATAATTCTTTTCACACTCACACTGATCTAACCCACTAATTTTATTGTGGCATGATTTTTTTTTCAAAATGAAGGTAGTCAAAAGCTGAAAGAAGAGGTGAGAGAAGTTGTAGAACCTGTGTCACAGGGATATACAGAACTCAGCTGGACACAGCCCTGAGGAGCCTGACCTACCTGGCCCTGCTTAAAGCAGCAAGTCAGATCAGAGGCCTCCAGAGGATCCTCACAATCCTCCTCATTTTCTTCTGTCATCCCAGTGCTTGGATTCTGAAGCTACACTTGCCTGACACAGATTCTTATCCCAGCCTTTCCCATCCCAGTTTCAACGAGATTGCACAGTATCAGAAAGAGATAAAAGAAACACCTTTACCATTAGGTTAACAGTGCAGCCAATCTTCTTGTTCTCTGTTTCATCTCCTTTCATACAGTCCCTAAGAAAGCAGAGCAATGTTGAAACAAACATCTGCAAAAACAGTCATTTTAAAATAAATCTGAAGCCATCTTCCAGACTTTCCCTGGATGACAAAAAACAGATAATTATATGCTTAATTTTATTAAGTTCCTCTAAGAAAAATTTCCATATTAGGGCTTAGATGATGTGAGAACTGAGTGTCCCCTTACAAGTTTGCATCTGTGAATAAGCCCCTGAAATGACTGTTCCTTCATTCCTTACAAGAATCTGAACAAAAATCAGATACAGTGTCAAAAATAGTCCAAATGCAAGATCTACTTGCAAGATCTACTATAAAAGTAAAAACTCTTATTTATCCAGATGTAAACATTTAGTCTTAGTTGGCTTCCATAAATGCAGCTCTGCAGCGTGGTGTGGCACACAAGGATACAAGCTGAGGGATTTAGACTAGATTTCTAACTTTTGCATAGGTAAGTTAAATCACAAATTTATCTTTGGTTTCTGGAATATTTTAGAAATTATTTCTATTCAGACAGTACAAGAGACTTAATTTTTAAAGCAGTGACACAGCAAACCATCTTGAGAACTACTACAGCTACTGACTGGCAGCTGGACTTTAAGAAATGTCTGTGTATTTCTAAATTCCAATGCTACATTCCAGTTCCCTGTTCTGGGAATGACAAATCAGCTGCAGATTGAAAATCAATTAAAAACTGGAATGTGCTTCTCAATTAAGCATGGAAATGTGTACCTGTGTGTCAAAGCTGCCTTCTGGCAGATGTTTATCATTAAAAAACAAAAAACAGAGACCAAAAACACAACACCCCCACCTTGCCCCCCAAAAACCCCAAGCAGCTTCCCTACAGTCCCTTTAAACTTGTCTCCAGTACCTGTTGTGCACAGTAGTTGTAGAGTAGTTGTTGCCAGGAAAAACACAGGAGATTGGATCAAGGTGGTAGGGATAACAAAAAGAGCAAACTAAAAAGCACAGAAAAGGATTTGGGACTGCAGAACACCCAGCCTAGTCAGAGGGTTTCACCTCTAATGAGCAGCAGCAGAAGAAAAAATTATTTGAACTCCTGTCAGTAGGCTAAAGATAGAAATATCTGGGGCAGTTCTATATAGGTTCAAATTGTCTATTATTAAAAAAACCCCTCTGAGTGTGTGTGTATATATAAATCTAAAGTTAAAATATTTCCTTCTAACTAAGTCAAAGCTCAGCTGCATTGACACAACAGTCCTGCAAACTTCAGTTTAAAACTAAATGAAGGCTGCCTAATTTATAATGAAATCTTACTCATGAGCCACAGCTGATGTGTCAGAGTTTCTAGATGGAAGTTCTCCAGCCCTGCAGGCCTGGATGAGGCATTCAGCACACCTTGGTTCAATGAGGCTTTGGGGATCACTCTTGCATTAACATCTATTTTGCTGAATTAGGTGAGATAATTTCAGTGATAATTTCAGTGATAGAAAGAATTAATGTTTTAGCAACCTGAATAAACCTCAGTACAAAACTATCAGGAACGAGCACACAAGAATGAGATGAGGATCAGAACCCAGCACTGATGTGTTGGCTTGCATGTATGCAGCTTGATAGTCAATAAAAATCTTCCTTGTAGGAATTTGGTACCATGTCTTGACAAACTTCTTATGCTTAGAACACGTCCCTGCAGGTGCCAGATACCTGTAGTCGAGCAGACGCTCCATGAGCCGAGTGACGGACGTGACAAAAGAGATTCCAGTCTCCCGCCACGTCTCCTGCTCAATCTTCTCCAGCAAACTGTTTGGAGATGGAAAGGCAGCAGGTGAGACTTCCAGGGAAATAGTACAGAGCATGCAGACTGGTACAGACAACTTGGTTTCTCCCTCATACAATAAATTCCAGAAGAATTAGCATCTTACCTGGGATAAGGCCCAAAGAGTTGGGTTCTACTCCAGGCAGCATGAAGTAAAGACAAGGAAATTAAAGAACTGACAGGAGAAGGGAAAATAACCTCACACTGTCATTTAACAGATATGAAAAAGAGCAGCACTCATAGCAATACTTGATTCCCACATTATTACCTGCAGCTTAAACAACACTACCAGCAGTCAGAAACTGAAAAGGAGTCCCAGCCTACTGCAAATATTTCTTCTTTGCTCGTCCCTGCATAAATTTTCATCTCTAATCAGCAACCAACCAACCCTGATTCACTTTGTATTTAAACTGGAAATAACAGCAATCTGCTCCTGCCTAGCATAGACAGTACAGTGAGCACCCATCTCACACAGTTGTGAAGGAAGAGAGAAGGCTGGAATGAGAACAATGAACATTGTGTTTAAAAAGTGAAGAATGAAAGCAAATTTACATGCCAGTTTCCCTGAAACTGGATTTCCAATCAAAGAATGTGCCACTTCTAGGAAAGAAATTCTGTTGGGTATCACATCCTCCAAAGAGGCAAACTCTTCAGTACTGGGATGATTTGCAGCTGAGGGAGCCAATTCCCTTTACAGCAGTATAGTTGAGACAGTAAAATTCAGGGTCAACTGTTTTTTTCATACAGCATTTACTAATTTGTGGAATTTTTTCCACAAATTTTGTTTCTTCATATTGTTTTCAGACAGCTTGGTGGGAGATATAAACTAACTGGTTGCTGGAATTCCAGGCTGTGTTTCTTGGTAATGCATCCAATCACTACCACCTAAAAATGAGTAAAAAGCTACAGTCCTTGAATTTTTAACATTTCAGGTAATGAATGTCTTCAAGTGCAGCAAAGGCACACTATTTCTCTTGCCATGTGAATAAAAAAAATAGATCTTTCCTTTATCCCTGAAATAGACTTACTTTATCTGTACACATAAGATCCAAGACTTCCCAAGGCTGAATATACACAAATCCAAACTGAATACATTTCCATACTTCCTGAGGATAAGCACATGGGATGGGCAGGCTTATCTAGCTTGAAATGAATGAATGTGCAATTGCAAATTCAGAAACAGAATTATTGATTCCAGCAAAACAAAGGTTTATGCCTCAAACAGCTGGTGTTCTATTGGAGGCCATGTAAAATTGAAATATATGGCTAAAATTCTGCTAATGATCTCTCTGGCTCACTAGAGTTTTAAAAAATTTGGTTTAACTGCTCTGGCCTGTCAAGATTTTGAAATAATTCCTTCTGAAATAAACTAGGAACACTAGAAATTAAATCTGAAGACAGATCAGTAATCAAAGGTAGTGAAGTGTAAAGTCAGATATAAAATCTTAAAGTTTATCCTTCTAAGTGTGCATTGTTGGTGTTAAAGGAAGTGTCAGAATGCACTCTGGAGGAAGCAATTGGCAACTGTTGAACCAACCAAAACATGGCCTTCAAAAATAGGAGGAAAAAAAGGAAAATGCTGAGGAAAATCTCCTTTGCTCTAACAGGGCCTGACTGTCGATAGTACAGTGTCTCTCTAACACTCCTGAGACCAGGATCGCACTCACTGCCATGGAAAGAGAAGGGCCCTGGCTCCTCCAGCAAATGAATTTTTGATAGGGGGATGATAACCTGTGCAGCCTTTTATTAGATGTCACAGAGAGAAGACAAAGAAGAATTTAGGTCTCTGTATTACTTCCAGCACTACTTTGCTGAGCCATTCCATGGAAGCCAGGAAGCCCTTTCCTGCCCTCCCCAAAGATCTGTGGCTGCACAGATCAGTGCCTGACTCTTCCAATGGCCCTGCACAACACGAGGAGCATGAACTGGCAAAGCTTACAGCAGGCTGAAGAGTTCCCTGTAGTTCTCATCACCTTTTCCTTCGGACACCAGGCTGTCCAGCTTATCGATCAACTCGGCCTCCACCTGCAGGAAGAGACCAAATCCATCCCTCAGAGACTCTTTCAGTGAACCAGCACATCAGGTAAACTGGATGCTGAGCTACAGCAGAATATCCACCACCACTGCTCTGCTCTGCTGGTTCTGCTGGTGGAATTGATTTGCAATCACCATGCATCATTATATTAGAAGATTATTTGTTCATTAAACACCCCTTTTTAAGCCTCTCTATGATTATATGACACTTTAGCTTTTTCTGTCACTTATATGAAGGGCCACACCAGCATCATTATGTTTCTCTTAGAAAGATTTTGAGTACATATTAATTACCACTCTAAATATCAAGTGTGATATCAGATATTCTCATAAAATTTATTCAAGTGCAGAAATTGATGTATGTAACATTAAACAAAAACAATTTCATGAAGTCAGAAATCTCACAGAAGACAGTTTCACTACAGTGAAGACAGAGGCTCCTAAAGGCTGAAACTATTTGCAGAAACATGGCTTACTTTTATTTAAAGACAAGCATAGTTTGAGCTTCTATACATTTTTCAGCTGCCAATCTGCAAAGGAAGTAAAGATGGGAAGGAAAAACAAATCAGGCAGAGGCACACAAATGGACTAGGTGCTCTTGCTGCTGAAATCATTAAAGGGAGACTTGATTCCATCCCTGAACCACACTGTATTGTTATCCAGCCTTGCTGAAAAAATAACCTTGTAAAAACATGAACTACTGAAGAAAATTAAAAGAGAGCTTGAAAATGAATTTTCAGGGTTTTTATATTTTCTGACAAGCAACTGAATATTCAAAAGGCAAAGAGAAGCTCAGAATTAAAAAAAAAAAAACAACCCTCCCTTTGTTTGTGATCTACAGTGATTACAGAAATCAGTAATGCCTGTGTCCAGCTATCCAGCATTATACTGGAAAGCAAATAACTGCCTGGTTCCAGCAGATAATGTTAATGAGGTTTATTACCTCTTGGGGTATTTAACTATTTATCTAATCACTTATACAGATGATTATTTCATCTTTAACCTTAGGAGGTTACAATATATGCTTCATAAAACAGTGTGGAAATTTGCTCCACAGGTAATTTAAGACTTGAAGCTGTAGTTTAAAATACATTAGTGAATATAAAAATTAAATGAAGATTACAAAGAGTTCATCTTGATATAGAAAATATAAATAGGCCCAGAAACTCCAAGGTGACTATAGATGCTTCATACTGTAAATTCCACAGAAAGACTGTTCTATTGTTATGCTAAGAGGACTATGATCAAAAGGCTAGTGCAATAATAATAATAATAGTAAATAATAACAATTGTAGCAATCACGGGAGCTGCAGAGGAAGAAAAACAAGCTCCTGGTAATACTTTTGCACACAGCCTTTAATAGATCAGGTTATGGGAAAGGTCTGCTATTCTCCTGGAATGATAGATTAGATCTGGCATTTTAATGACTGTGCAAATAACTAATCACATGAATTATGATAATTTAATGGTGATTTACTCCTTCAGAGCACTCCTCTGCAGATACTGGCCCCCAGTATTGCCCCAGCACAATGACAATGAAACACTGTCATGTGAGAATCCAGACCAAGCCCATCCTTCATTAGCAATGCTCTGCACTTCAGGCATCTGGTTTGCAGTGGAAAATCTAAGCAATTCTCTGACCATGACTGGGAAACAATGATGAAGATTTCTCTCCCTGATTTGCAATCAGAGCTCACAGCAGGTAGAAACTGCAGAGCTCTTGTTGGACTTAACCCTTCCCAGAGAGCTGCTGCAATTTCAGAAAATAAAAACAGCTACAAAGTCTGTTTCAAGGCATGGTGTAATGATTTAATTATACAATACCACTTCCTAGCTGCAAACTGAAGACAGAGAAGCAGAGAGCACTGTTTTCACAAAGACTGGCTAAATCTTTACATCCCCATTTTTGGTTCTCAGTCTGACCCATTTAATGGCTGACTAATAATCTAATTGAAACCACTGGGAGCAGTGATAGCCCAGCACTAAGAAAATTCTTTGCCCCATCTGGGATGTGCTGAACACACCCCTCCTCTTCCCCATGTTCATGGGAAATGCAGTTTGCACTGGTTAAACAATCCTGGGGGCCTTGTGAATTAGGTTTTGAATTTTCTAGTTTATATATATTTACATGACATATTCACAGTGAGAAACAGATAAAAAAATACAAACTCCTTGCTTCCAGCTGGACCCAGCAGACAGAGAGAGCAAGGAAAGGAGAGCCTGGGAAGTGCCCTCACCTGTTTGAAGTTGCCATTTTTTCTCTGCTCCCAGTCCATCATGTCATGGAAGATTGGGATCATGATATTCCGGACTTCTGGTTGTGGAACAAGGGTAACACCCAGAAAGGGACCAATCATTCCCGGAATAAAGTGAATCTTGTGCTCACCTGTACAGCACAAAACAATGGTATTTAAATAAAGGCCTTTGCTATCTGTCACTGAGAAAATAGGGAGGCCTTGCAATAATGACATTTGCACAGTAGTAAGCATGAGCATTACAAAAGCAAATATTCTTTTCCTGAAAAGGAATAAAAAATCAGTATTGGCTTTACATCATTTCTTGCAAAGTCTCCAAGAGTATTTTTAATTTCACTGTGAAAGCCTTCAGCAAAAAATGTCAGTGCATTTTTCTTTGCAAAGGAATTCAAACTGTCAAAAGTAACCCAACTAAAACATACTAACTGGGGAGAAAGAGGCCAGGGTACTTCCCATTCATGAAGATTTTGAAAGGGCTGGTGAGAATAGTGGTACTTAATAGAGCACTTTTAGATTTCAAGGAACTCTTGGTCCCCACTGCTGTCTCAATTTCCTAACTGCCCTTGACTGGCACCAAGTGGATTTTCTCCAGGAAGGACCTGAGGCACTTTGCTGACAGCCTCTTCTGAGCCATGTGCTACCCTTTGCTGACAAACTCAACAAAGCCTGATCTGGAAACGCATCCAGTGATAAATGTCTGCATCTACACATCCAAAACTGGCTTCTCTCTTCTCAGATGAGTTTGTCCAGTTTGTTGTTCTGGGTATTGGATCTCTGTTACCTTGGAGGGCCTTCTATTTTCCACACAGTTCCTCTGAACTGTGACAGTTCTGGCTGTATCATTTTAGTTGTACAAGACAAATCAGGCTTATTCATTTTTCTTGCTTCCATAGTCTTCTTGACTTATTGTCTGAACCTTGTCCATCTTGCCTTGGGTTTTTATTTTTTTGTGTTCTGTTATTTCTTTTATCTGTAGAAAGCAGGACTGGGCAAACTAATCTAGAATCAAGTGCACTTAGGGAAAATAGTGTGACAGTAATATGGTGCCTCTTCTCTTACTCCAGATGCTTACACATTTTCTCAAAGATTACAAGACCTCCCTTTACTCATAGCATTTTACACGCAGCTCCCCTTCAGGTGATTATTATTACCATGGTACATTTGTTGTCTTTGATTTTTTGAATAGCAACTCCTACCTACAGTCCTACACATAAAATGTTTGTATTTGGCTTGGTGAATATTTTGCAGCTACATTATTAAGTTATCCAATCTGACTTGTGTCACTCCTTTGCTCTCATAGTGATTCACCCCTTCTCATATCCTTGTATTTGTGATCTCTATCAGCAAACATTTTGTTATTTTCCTCTAGAATACAGAAGAGAGTTTTGGTGGGAGAAGTGCTTCTCTTCAGAGAAACAAAGGATTCTGTGATGCCACAAAACACTAAAAAAAATTTAAAATCTGACAGAAATGGAGCTTTCCTTTGGCTTTGGTTGTCAGGTGAGAGAGGGAGAGACTTACCCAGGTTCTGCCACATGCTGAAGAGCTCATAGGCCATCATCACTCTCATATCACCATACCTGAGAGAGAACAGAGAGACAGCTGCCCAGGGAACAAAAACTTGCAAGGCAGAGATGTGAAAAATTAATCAAATGGTTAAAAAAAATTCAATTCACATTTATGTCAATGTAAGAATATCAAACAACTTGACTAATCACTGATTGCTGTACTGGGAGATCTAGTTATTCATTTCCCAGGCATTTACACATCCCAGGTTTCATAATAAATCACACAGACTTAGGGTAGGAAAATAAGGCTCTTTTTTGAGGTGGAAACACAACAAAACATATCCTTACTTATCCAAAATCTTCTTCCTCTTAGGTGGTGTGGCATTTTCTAGTTGGAGACTCGGCTGGTTTATAAACAAAACTGCCAGGCTGAAATAAGAGTTCCACACCTGTGACAAGCAAAGAAATTTTATAACATTACACTCCAAGAGTAAGTTTTAAAGAAGTGGAGAAAGATGGACTCCTTTTTGTAACCAAGGAGTAACTTCATCAATATGTCTCTTACTATGGAGATACAAATTAAGTCTTAAGGGGACAAATGGATTATTTAAACCCTGGTAGGAACTGAAATTAAAACCCCCACAAAAGCAATGCCACTGGGTTTTCCTCTTTGCACCAGAGCTCAAGAAGGAATAAACTTCGTGACATCAGCAAACTTTTAAATTGTTTTTCTGTAGGTTGAATCAGACAGATGCTCCATTGGCCCCATGCTTATGGAATTACCAGTTTCCTTTATGAGGAACTCAATTTTCCTGATTTGATCTCACACTGTATCTGTTCTACTTCCCATCAATTCCATAGCAGATTCCATTCCTGTCCTTTATCAGTTAGGTCATCTTCCTGACAGACACTCTTAATAAATGCTGCAAATATCATCAGCTAATGCAGAGGGCAGCTCCTATTCCTTTGTTACCGCTGGTTTGAAAAGATGTCAGAACATTTTCTGAATCAATTCTTACTTTAAAATCGAAGTCCGTTTCTGTGAAATTCTTATGCAGGGCTGAAGACAAGTATTGAACTGTTGTAACTATAATACTGCAGCCAAAAACAAAGAAAAGAAAACAAAAGAGAACATTTGAATCTGGAATACAGCATATTACAGTGGTTGGTGGTGCTGGTTTTACTACAGGTACAGAGAAGTGAATTCTTTGTGTGATCTCTGTGATATTTACACACATGTCACCATTCTTTGCTTTAATGAACAATTTGTACTAATTAATACAAGACTATGAACTTTCACTACTATTGTAACTTTTAGAATTTACACATGAGCATTTAAAATCCTGTCTATTTTGCATGGTTGGGCCATATGACCACCAGGGAAATGGAATAATACACTCCTTTTCCTCCTGTTGTAAGCAGAAAGGTTTTTTCCCCAGAGGAGAGCACTCAAAAAGTTTGAGCTGTCCTTGTTCTTGTCTATGCAACAGTCCTTTATCTCACTCAACTCAAGATATTTGTGAGTATTTTGCTAATTTTTGATTCTGTGTTATTTTTTGTTGGTGGCTACATACACTTTAGTGAAAGGCAATGAAGGCACATGATAGATTGAGGAATTAATAAATGGCATGTAGATAGGGCAATAGTAGTATCAAAAGAAGAGCACATCTCTGATTCACATGCAAGCAATACTCCAGCAGCACTGCTAAATGTAACTGTCAGTCTAAAGCTTTGTGGCAAAATGATGCCCAAGGGAAAGGTAACCTGCAGCATCTGAGGGAGCCACTGTTTCAGGTGGATTTCTTTTTTCTTACAGAATTTCATTGAATCTTTACGCTTGAATTACTGAAATCCACTTCTTTCATTTCTCATTAGCAGGGTGGACTTGCAGAGCATTCAGCTCAGCTGAGCAGGCAGCCTATAGGAGCTTTTCCATGGTGTTTCCTCAGAGTGGGAATGCTCCAGCTATCATTCAGTCAGTGGGAATTCCACAGCTAGTTTAGCCAAGGAAACTAGTGGACCATTCCAGCCACCCTGTGTTCAACACTGCTGCTGATCCAAAGAGTACAGTACTTAACCCAGCAGAAGCAAGAAACTGAGATAAAATGGAGCATTAAAATGGCAGATGACAACTGAATTGAGCAGGAACTCTGTGTAATGCTTTGGTGTCATGGCTGGGGTTTGCTCCCCCTTTCCCAAAATATCCAAGAGCCTCTCCTTGCTCAGCTACAGAGGGGTGTTCATGGGAAAAAACATATGTTCAAGGGAGGGATTCCCTGACAAGGGAGGGAGAAGCTCATAAACAGCGCTTGGTGTGGGGAGCTGGGCTCACCCTGTGTGCTGGAGCTGCTGGGTCACTCAGCCCTTCACCCCTAAGGGCAGCTCCTTCAGCTCTGCTTTTAAGTCCTGGCTCTGAGAATGCTGCTGGAGTTTAACAAACCCACAAACACACAGGTTTGGTCCAGAGTGTTACAACAACAGCAGAATGAGGATGAGCAATCCAGAAATCCTGTTCTGATCCTCACATCTCACTCTGAGGAAAAACACTGCCCCCAGGCTTTAACTGCCACAGAAAGGCAACATTTTATACCTGCTCCTCTACTTACTTGCTGGTGAGCAACCTCATCACCATCCAGTCCCGAGGAAAGACACTCATCTTCATCAGGTTCCGAAACACACAGAAAATCTTCAGGAGGAACTCCTGTCACACAGGGGAAAATATGTAAAAATCAGCAGCAGTTGCAGGTGAATCTATTCTCTTGATTGTAAGAAAGACAATTAAGCTAAGTGTGCTCTACTTGAGCTTTGTGTTGCAAGGCCATCCGCCTGGAAACGTGAAAGCAACATACATTGCAATATGGCTCTATTCCTTTTGTTTGAGTCTAATATACAACTTCCAGCTTCTTTAAAATCTTCACTTCTACAGGGAGATGCAAATCTTCCCTATGTGCATAATTGTATCTGACTTCTCATATTATCACCCAGAGTTCATGTCAATTTGCAGCTATTTTCAAATATACTGGACTCATAATCACTTTTTAATGCATTCATTTTATTAATTTATCTGTCCAAATTTCTTTGGACTTACATCACAATGTGAGAACTAACCATACCCGCAAGCCCAATAAAACTCCTACACAGGCTTTCTAAAATAGTAACAGAAAACCCCATTTCTGGCAACACACAGCAGCAAAGAGCTCTTAGACACATTCAGCTGGATGTTTGCTTCCAAAAAAAAAATCCCCAAACCTGAAGACATTTCTGGTTTTTGACTAGCTGCACCTCCATGTCTGTACAGAACAACAGGGAAGATCAAATGTGACAAGTTGTTGGCCTTGCAACCTATGATTTAGCTGTTTTGTTTTCCTTCCAGACAAAATCAAAATAGCAGAGAAACTGGCAGAGCAGGGATTCTTCAAAACCATACTACCAATATGCCTTAATGGAGGGTGTCTTGATTAATATCTTGGTGTAACTGAGCTCAGAGTGAAGCATTAGGAGCTCCTTGACTTTTGGCTTCATTTTGCCTGAAGTGTAACAGTGGTAAGTGAATAAAATGCCTTTCCATGCCAGAAGAAGTATTGAAAATATTATAACAGCCATATTTGATGGGAGAATAGAGTAATATATAAAATCTTCAGCCTTTGTGGTACTCTTGGAACATATACTCAGATTATCAGAGATACAACAGCTTTTTTGGGCATAACGATAAATTTTAGTTCAATGACCTTTCCAGAAGTCTGACATAAGAACTATAGTTTAGATGGCTTTTAAAAGATCTATTAAAATTTATTATGAATTAATTTACCAAATAATTTTCCTGTGAGCAATTTCAAAGTTATCAGAAAGGCAGCAATCTCACATAACTATCAACCTGAGATACACTGAACCCTGCAACCTAAAGATAAGAATTTTATCATCCCGTATTCATCTCCCTGATTTATTCAGCTTCTGTATATTCACACAAAATATTTAAAAGCTGAAAGTCTATCCAGAAAGGACTTCTCACTGCTTCTCCATTTCATTTGCTAAGGTAACAGAACATGGTTAAGGTAACATTACATTGTTCTTATTGTGCCTATTTGAGTGCCATGCTAAACAAAATCATTTTATATAAAAGTTTGTCTTTATTTATATAATTAGTCTGCCTTTTAAACAGGCTGTTGCTGGAGATACTTCTCTTCCCCACTGAAGCTGAGTTAAGAAGTTCTGCTGGTATGAGATGTGAGATGTGCCACTTCAAAATGTCAGAGGTCTGTGCCCCTCCACCAACCCCTGCTGTTCATGGAGAGCCATAATTTAAACTGATGTTCTCAAAGAAGCACACAGCAAGTGGAGTGGTAAGGTTACAGCTTTCCCAAAAAATATTTCATCTGCTAGAGACATTTGTAACCCCCAAAAGGCTTGAAATTCTCTTCTGGCATAAAATCAATATCCTTTGTAAGAAAGCTCCAGTGCATACTGAACGTGTAGCAAAATGCTATACAACAACTGACTTCACATTCTCGGGATTAAAAAGCCCTGTTCCTCTGCCTGTGTTTTATATGTAACAATTACAATATCCTTTATGTCCAACAACATCTATCCTGGGACTTTATTTGCTGTTATAAAGATAATTCAGTGCCCTGTGGTCTTAAATATGTTTTTGCAACACTACACCAATGATTGTAAAAGTGAAAGGGAGGTCCCTGAACAGAGTGCCAGTGGATAGGAATGATAAACAGGCAAGTGATGGTGGAGGGATTCCCCTCTGCTCTCCCATTCTGAGGGAATCACCCTACAAACATCACATCCTTTTGTACCTTCAGCTCATCCTTGCTTTGGAAGTTGTCCAGTAAGTGCTGGAAGTGAGTGTCTGACATCTGACGAAGCAAAGATAAAAGGCAGGAGACATATTCTCCCTGTTGACCAAATGAGAAACTCTTTCATTCAATCTGAAATTTCACAGATACAAAGCTTAACCCGGGGGAAGGTATAAAGGGAGGGGTCTGAAATGGCCCCAATGCCTATGAGGGGACAGCTGACATGCAGAGATTGAAAGTACTGCTGGCTAACAGTTCCTGAGTTACTGTGAATACAGGGATACTGTATTATATCCAGGAGGCTCCTCCACAGATGCCCATTTTAAAGATCTTTTAATCAAAGTTGTAGTCTAAACAAAAGTAATTTAAAATTATGAATACAGACATTACAAATCCCCCTCCAAGCATGCAGGTTGTGACAATACCTTTTTCAGGTACTTAATACACAGTGTCTGTCAGAGGTGTGACTGCAGCTCATGCCTACAGACCAGCAGTTATTTGAACTAAGTGACTCTGACCAGTAAAGCAGTGACAGCTTGGGATCAGGCTGGGCTACAGAAGGTGCCTGGAAGCTTATAAATATATGGCTTATTAGTGTTCACCAAGTTCTGTGCTGTCAAAGCTCCAGTACTGACAGATCTGCAGTCAGATTTCCTGAGCACAGTCTGGGTAAGCCTACATGAGCAACAATAACACTTCTGTAATTTTGCAAAGCAGATGCACCCTAACCAGTTACCACAGCATCCCAAAGTGTTTTCCAAAGAGGAGCTCCCCCATTTTACAAATCTGAAAGCAAAGCACAGAGAAGTTAAGCAATCTGTCCAAGAGAACAAGCAAAGTGGTGCCAAAAACATCAAGACTGGGTCTGTTGACTGCCAGTCCCTTGCACAACACTATTTTTTTCTGCAACAGAGAAACTAATTTGGAAAATGCACAAATCTAAGCCATATCTAATAAGAATCCATATATCACTGTGCTGTGAAATGTAAATTGAGGAGCGAATACAAGGGACTGTGCCTTCCATTTTATTGTTACTCTTAAATGGCTCAAGCATCTACCCAGAAGCTTTGACATAGGTTGTTGCAAAAAACTTTCCAGGGCTGTACTTCACTAGGAAGAAAGATGTGCTCTTCTGTGTGGGCTGGCATGTGGGAAACAGCAGTAAGTCAAATGGCAGCAGTAAAAGGCAACTGAGATATTACTGGACATTTGCAAACCAGTCCCCTTTTTCTTCTGTATCAAAGCACATCTTGTTAACTGAGCTAACAAGGAAAGATCCAACCTTCTCTCTTGTGTGAGAAGTGCACCTTAGTGCACATCTGCCCCCAGCAGCATTGCTGCAGGTTTCAGCCATTTGCTAAAAAAACAAGTCTAAAAAAAGGATGTTCTGAACAGCAGCTTAACATCCTACATTGTGCAAAAGCTGCATTAGAGACTCTGAAAACAAAAATAGGCTAAAATAGGCTAAAATAGAAAAGGGCAGAAATCCAGGAAAGAAAAAGGCTGAACATCAAAATTCTATTCTTTTTCTTCTCTTCCACCGCATGTGAAAGAAAAATTTCTTCCCTGTGGCTAAGGCTGGCAGCCTGGGTAAAGTTGTGGCTTCTCCCACCAAGCTCAACAGCTCACTTGACTTAGCATCTCTTAATTTCTTTTGAAAAAATATGTTGTGTTTCATTTACATGAAATAATCAGTGACCCTGGACAGGATCTCTCCAGGGTCTTAAGTAAAGGGATTTAACCACAGAGCACTGTCATATCCTCAGTTTTGGGGATCACAGCCTGATACTCATTATAACCCTTGGTGATACCACCATAGGGGTGAAGCCCAGGCAGCTCCCTAGTACCTCAAATCTTAAGCAGTAACTCTCAATTACAGCTGCAAAGACAAACAAGAAAATAATCTGGAAATCCACTAAAGCTTCCTGAGCTTCACTGCTTCCTGCAGCCCTCACTGGTGCAGGGAGGAAGGAATGGGTTTGTGGCTTATTAAGGGAAAGAGACAAAGCCCTGGGCATTCATGCAGCAGAGATGATGATGAGGTGCCAGTGG
This sequence comes from Fringilla coelebs, assembly GCF_963513975.1. Lineage (NCBI taxonomy): Eukaryota > Metazoa > Chordata > Aves > Passeriformes > Fringillidae > Fringilla > Fringilla coelebs. The sequence continues at coordinate 6,041,459 of NC_140039.1, forward strand.
TGGTGAGGGACTGAACCAGAGGTTAGAGAAGCAGGAAATAGAAACTGATTGTTAGTTACTAACAGTGATTTCTGCTGTGCACTGCGGGCAGCGCTGCCCTCTTACCGCCTCCTGAGACTGCGATTTACTCATGATTGTGAGCAGAGTTTGTAACAGCACGTCCAGGAGGCTCTCCACCATCATCTCAACCTCCTCCACGACATCTCCCTCCTACAGCAAGTGGTGAGCAAACAGACAGTTAGGAAGTGGAGAGATGGAACTGGTAAAGACAGTTCTGCTGAGTGAGCCATAGCAGGCTCCCTGGGACAGAGAGCTCTGTAACAGGCTCGCAGAAGTACAATCAAATTCCTCATTGGTCCCAGATCCCATTGTTCGGTCAGAGTGTGTGTGTGTGTTACCTGGACAGTCTCTGATGGAAACATTCAGGGTCACAGCCATAAAGGTTAGTCTATAATCAAAGGTCTAAAACACAACAGGAGCAGATTATGTTCAGGAACCTTTACTCCATGGCAGTATTATTTTAGCTTATTTCCATGATGCCTTTCATCTCATTCCTTTCACACAGAACCTTGATTTGTAATTGGAAATACACATTGGTATGAATTATATTTAGCACCATGAGCTTCCTACTTTAGTCAGGTGGGGAAACTTCACCACCCCCTCTTTGTGAGCATTGCTTCACATGATCCAGTTACCATTTGAGATCAGAGTATTATGACCGTCAAAGCTGGGTGTTGAAACTCAGCAGCAATTTCCAGAAGTAAGTGGGAATTCACTGATTGGATAATTTTAGAGTATTCTTTTAATGTGGACCACAAAGTGCTAGTTACTGTCTCTTGCAGAACTACGAGTCCTTGAGCTGTGTAGAACTTTTAAACTCCACTGACATCCAGGTTCTGGGCTTGCATGAAGAAAATTAAACAGTGTCAAAGCTGGTGAGGGTGTATATGATTCCCCCCTCCTAACAGCAAGCACAGTGTGTAATCAGGATGCTCTGAGTCACACACAGAGCCAAACCCTCATTTCAGATGTTCTCCTGCTGACAGCACAATCTTGTTTTTAAAAGGTTCTTTGAAAAACCTGTATTAACCTATAAAAATGTCTCACTCTTCATTTTACTAAATCAGAGGTGCAAATAAAAAATTGAAATCACGTAGCAGATTTACCAAAGAACTGGTCTTGATTATGGAGAAGATACTACTGAGGATCCCAGAGCAGATAAGCAGCTCCTTCTGCTGTCGTAGGTGAAGGTGAATGTGGTGAAGGACCACAGGCAGCAGGATGCGCCGGGACTCTGAATGAAGGAAAATCGTTACAAATGTAAGGAAAGAAAATATTTACAAACAATTACAATGGATGGTTTCGACAAAATTCTGTGGTGTTATTATTCTCACCTTGGACTGAGTACAATAATTTAAGTGCACTAACTTGAGGTCCTCACTACAGGAAAGAAAAACCCAGTGGAGCTTTCTGTCTTCCACTTCACCTTCATTTCTTTCATTCAGACCTTCATGTATGAAATACACTCACAATCTTCAGCCATTTTCCACTGAGTTCTTTAAGATTTTTTAAAATTCTATTTTACAGTATATGTAGGCAATAATATAAATGTATTTAAGTAAAATTTTAAGAATTAAAGATTACTAAAGTGTTGAGCTAAAGAAATACTAAAGTTACAACATAAAGATTAAAGATACTTTAAAGGAATGTGGTGGGTTTCTCACATGACTATCCCCCCTGCTTCTCAGGCATAAATTGACTGAAAGGAGGTTTTCTTCCTGTCCATGGTAAGAACAATGTGAAATGTAAAGTGAGATTTGGCAGTTTTAATAATGAACTAATTTTTTTGATGTATGTTAATCAACCTTTAGTAACTACAATTTATATATGATGGATTGATAAACATTTCCTACTGCAGTGAAACTTGTAAAGTATTTGTATTGAACGGAGTTAAGAGAATTACTGAATAGTCTGAGCTGGGACAAACAAGGATCACGGAATCCAACTCTGAAGTGAAAGCCCTTGGGAAAAGAGGCATCAAACCCACAACGTTGGTTTTATTAGCACCCTGCTCCAACCAACTGAGCGAATGAATACATTTATCAATGATGCTGCCAAGAGAAATAGTGGCCAACATTACTGGCATTCAGCAGGGAATTACTCCCAATAGAGCCACTGCAAAAGCACCCAAGGTGCTGGTGCCCTCAGTGAGCAGCAGCCCTGAGCCCCTCACCTGAGAAGGAGAAGAGGCGGCTGTCGACCGTGCGGGCGATGGACTGGAGCTTCACCACGTCCATGGACTGGCCGATGTGCACCGTGCTGGGCATGCTGCCCAGCGTGCCCCGCACGAACTCCGCCACCTCCTGCACCGTGAACATCTGCAGCAGCTCATCAAAGATGGCGGGGAACGAGTTCAGCAGGGCAGCCTGCGGGGACAGGAGCAGCTCAGCACCTGCGGCTCCCCACCTGCATCGGTGCAGAGAGGTGGGAACAACAGGAACACCGAACGAGGGTCTGCACAAAGCTACTACAGACTGTGCTACGGCTGGTGGTACCTGGAGCTCAGAGTGAACAAGTCACATGTAGCACAGAAAAATCAAGTGCTGCTACAGTAGTGCATCTTAGGATAAGTAGAGCACATAGATATAACTTCAAAAAACTGTAATTTAGGAGACAGCTTATAAAACAGAAGAAAAATTGAGATATCAGACAAGATAGTCCCTTTTTGTTGATTTACCTTTTTCAGTTAATACAACACTTGCTTCTGATTAGAGAGTTCTATATCAATTGTTTGTACTAAGCAACTACCTAAGACAGTTAAAACTCTTCAGAAAATATTCTGAAGTGAAGAACCTGCTGACAGACCCTCAACCAGCTCTGCCATGTGACATTCCAGGATTTCCACAGCAGGGGTGGGGTGTGAGTCCACGTGAAAGAGGCATCACATCATGCGAATGTGCATGTGATTCTTGCAGTAACAGATATTTCCAGTAAGCTGGAGCTATGCTTCTTGAAGTGCAAAAGAAGCCCTTCTTCAAGGGCTTCTTGAAGTGCAAAAATGGTTCAGCACAACAGCAACAAAAATCCCTTCATGTCTTATTTCCTATTCTTTAATTAATTTTTTCGCAAGAGTAGAAAATTCCATGCACCACCCTGTGCTCAAGTTCTGCACACTTGGTGTCCTTTTAAACAACTGCCACCACCTCTAATGTTTTAAAATTCTTCCCTTCATCCACATCCTACCCAAGCTTCACACCTGCTTCCTCATTGTAACTATTTTAATTCCTAGATGGTTGCTTTCTTGAGCCAGCCTCACCTCCACTCTTCCCTTCCTGCCATTCCCACCTCCCTTCCCCGAAGCTCTCCACACAAACCCCTCAGGGATTTCCTGCACAAGTTCAGATTTACTAGACTTCACTGCAGATCTCTGTTCAGCTTTGCCCTTCCAGAGTCTCACCACTGTCAGTATTTCCTTTTCCTCAGAGATTGTTTTGTTTTCTCATTGCATAAACATTTCTTTATCTCTTCCTTACTGACATGACTCTCCTAATCCATATAATCCCAGCTTCCTTCTTTGCCAAGTCTTTTCTCCTTCAACAGTGAAATCTATTTAATAATATTTGAGCAAAATCAAGTTATTTTTACAACTAACATGGTAGAGCTTGTTAAATTATTCTGAATATAAATTTACCTCCTTCTTCCACTCGTTCTCTCTCAAAATCTTGTTTTGTTACAATCAATTCAGATTACACAAACCCCCACAAGGCCTCCTAGGTGTTGTCACCTATTTGTTCCTATATACCTACAATGTACTAACAAAATAAGTATAAATTGTTTCACTAGCTCCTGGTACTCTTGGAAGGCAGTAAGAGCCACAAATCCAGTCACTGTCTTTATCTTTGGGATAATACAAGTGAAATTACAATATTGGCCCAACAAATCCTTACAGGAGTTTTCCTAAACTTTCTGTTACTTTTAAAGCAGAAGGATTTCTGTATAACCCCTAGCAATCCAAGGGTAGGCATGGGATCTCTTCAGGAAGATTTGGAGCTGTCCTGAGGAGACATAATTTCAACAGTTCCTTGAAGGGTTCCATTATTGCTCAACACCCTAAAATATGCTGGAACATTACTTGTGTCAAACTAATTGCCTGGGAGGAAGGAAATCAGTTTTACTCTCATTACTGGAAAAAACTGAGATACTGAGATCTCTCAAATATCCTGGAGAAGAGGACAAGTGTGAGGGAAATGATGTTTGCCAGGGCCTCAAGCATTTCTGTGGGTATTTAACTATTGTCCAGATTTCCAGAACTAATAACCCAATAAGAAACAAATGTTTGGCTCCCCTGAACAATTTGACTTATATAATCTTGTGTACACCCTCAGTACTGTCTTTTTGGTGTGTGGATGATATAAACTGGTCCATGAATAGCTGAAATATTCCGCATCTCCAAGTTTTAAAGTACCGGCCACTTAAACATCACTCTAGTTTATATGCAGGAAAAGTGTTTGGGGTAGGGAAAGGAGATTGACTGGGAACATCCACAATGAAACACTTGAGCAGTCCTGGGGATCGTTACTTACAGAATTAAATGTCGGCCTGGTTGTGCCCCCACCTTTTTGTGGGGCACCTGTCCCGGCTCCGCTCGCCTGCCCTCCAGGCTGGGGGGCCTACGGGGCAAGGGGGTCAGGGGGCAACACAGTGGCAAGGGGGAAACAAAAAGTAAACTTTTCAAAGATTCAACAAGGACAGGCTTTACAAATTACAAAAGTCCAAAGTAAGAAATACCATAGTGAGAGAAAGGAGGAAAAAAATTAAGAAGAGAAACAAAGAAAAAAAAGGAAAATCCCCCATCCTCAAAGTGACTCTCCCTCTCTATTTGGGACCAACACAACTGGAAAACATTAGGCAGATACTGTTTCCATTCACCATCACTTTGTCTGCAAAATTCTGTGCACTGATTTTTCCTGTTCCTGGCTCATCGTATTATACCCACTAATGGGTGATTAAATAAAACATTAGAGCAGCTGTTCTCAAATCTTTCAGAGCAGCTCCTTAAGAAAGGGATCACTCCTCTGGCAGCTTCCTGAACCAGCAGAGTCACTGCTTGGCTGCGATGTTCACGGCAGCTGCTTCTTTTGCAAAATACAGCAGGTGTTCCAAACACCTGTAATTCTGCATTAGTGATTACAAACCACCTTCACATTAACCAGGGAGCTCTGATGCTCCATTCTGACATTCTCTGAGCAGAGGCATCAAACAGGATGTTTGACATTTAAAATTTAAATGCAGCAGTATGTAATGCAGTACAGAGGTCTTTAAAACTGAGCCCAAAACTCAGCAGCGTCCTTACTTACTTGGAGTACTGTCTTCAGCCCACACGAAATCTTCATGAAGTCCCCTGGGCCATATTTAATGATGCATTAAATATGAGTATGGGCATCACAACATATTTGTGGTCAGGCTGCACATGATTCTGACTGTAATTTTAGCACATGCTTGAATTGTTTACCTGAGTGCAGATACATCAGTTGAACTTCTCACTGTGATGCTGCTGACCATAAGTATTGATTTGAAGTACTATAATGAAGGATTTAGAAATTCCTGAGGCCAACTGTTGCATACAAGTAGATATTATAAAAGAAAAGCCTTATAAAATCAGGTTAAATTAGCACCTGGCCTGTTATTTCTTCTAAGTGTAGCTAGCAAACTTCCCATGTGAAAAATCATAAGAATGAAAGCAGTTAACACAACAAGCTGTTCTGGTAAGAAAACCATTTGCACCTGTTCTAAATAAGAAATCTGTCCCATAAGAATCAATGAAGAAAATATGGAAACTAACCAAATATAGAGAGATTTGACAGATGTACACCCTAGCCATTTACCCACCAATAAACTGAGTGTCAGTAAATTGCTGACCAATTAGGTTTAACACAGTGCCTTCTGATATTTCCCTATAAATATCAACTATGTGAATAAAGGATGGGCTTTTTCTGCATGAAGAAACGGAGTCCCATCTGCTTTGCTGCAACAGCCAACCATAAGACATAGGAATGAGGGAGACTTGAAAACACAGTTTACTTTTGTGAAAAGCAAAAATTGCATTCTCATGTGAGAAGTCATTTCCTCTAGAGTGCCCCCAGTCCAGCTCACCTGTGCAAAACCACTGCCTAATGCCATTAATGGGTGTCTTGTTTTCCAGCATCACCAGCTTGTTACGGGGAAAACTCCACTGACCTGCATTTCACCCCATGTGCCCACACCTCCTACCCGTGCAGGAAGGGTACCTTGTGGTTTGCCAGTGGGAGTGTAGGAAATAGCAAACCTGTGTGAAGATGAGAGTCTCAGAGCTCCTGCTGTCCAAGCTGAGCACAAATCTGATGGACTGGAAAAGCTCCTGGATGCTGGAGCGGAACTGCTCCTCCTCCATTCCACAAGTAGCTCTGGAGTAAAGGATCCGAGATTGGACAATGAACTTGAAAAGATATTCCAAGGCCTTAAGGAGCAGGAGAGGAAGGAGATCAAGACAGAGAAAAAGAGAGAAAGAAAAATAAAGGAGCTTTAAAGAGAATCAGGAAAGACTCTACATGCATAATAACTAAATTCTTGAGCTTTAGAAAGGAGAATGAAAAACAGGTTTTATAAGTTACATAATTCATTTGAGGAAGAGCTACTCTTAGGCAAGTACCCTTTCTCAACCAATAAGCTTTTTTACTTGCATGTCCCACTAACAGAAAAAGTATGCATTTACATCAAAGGAGACAAATCTGAGTTACATCATTTGAGGAAAATTTTGGTCAAGGTATGAAACTTCTGGTTTTCTCATGACATGGCACAATGAAGTGTCTGAAGAAGCTGTTCTGTTTTCTTTCAAAATTTTGTAAATGGCATTATTTAGAACTGCATTGATTTGGCAGCAGTGACCATAAAGAAAACACATTGTTCTGAACAGCTGTAACAAGTCACTGTCGTATCAACAGTTCTGAGACACCAGCCCAGCAAGGTGACACTTCACACACTCCTTGATACTGGCTGTGCACAACTGGCAGTGCCAGAGTATACCAAATAGCAAGGACATCATTCCTTCTGTTAGTGCTCAACGGGATTCACCAGCAAAGCAGGACTGAGGGAAGACATAATTCATGTTTTGATGATATCCTCAAAACCCAGCACAGGAAAGCAACAGGCTGGAGATTCAGCAATCATAGGCTGTACAGCAACCTTAGTAACATTTCACTGTATTCCATGGAAAATGCTCTTGTCCCTCTTCAATGCTGGGAAACTGGAAGTTAATTCAAATACAAGTTTTGCTCCCAGGAGATATTTTTACACCCATAAGAGTCCCTCACTGAACCACCACACAATATGCACAAGTATGCAATGCTATGTTGTAAGCTTTAGAATGCCACAGCTTTTAGAATATAGAATGTGAAATTCTTCATAAAGCCATCATGGATTTCAAAATGCCATTGACTCTTACAGCCTCCCCCCACCCCCCAGAAATTATGGCAATGTTGGTAATTAGCAGGTATTATTTATACTTCTGTACTAAACCATCTCTCAGTGAAGCTTCCTTACACCAAGGAACCTCATCAGGAAGTATCAGCTGCGTTCCTGTTTCCAGACAAGACAAAGGCCACTTGGTTCCCAGTCAGCTCTGCAAAGCTGACAGCCCTGTGCCAACACCAAACCAAACACATGCAGTGCTTGTGGGAGCTGCTTTAGGCCTTCAGTACACACAACCATAATTCTTATCTGAAGGCTCATAACTTCAGTGTGAGGATTGGGTTTTGCAGTGAATCAGAGCATTTGTGTGTGGAAGGTGAGACAGCAGGGCTCAGAGCACTGCACTTCCTTAGCAAAGACAGTGAGCCCACACAGGCAGTGAACCAAGGAGTTCCCAGTGTTTGCACACGTGGCTGGGATGCTAAAAACACAAACCAAGTCTTGGCAGCACAAGTCAGCACTAGGACTAACTTTGGCTCTTGCTACCTACAGCATCACAAATATGATGTGAATTTGTGACTGAAGACATACAAGTGCACTGAGATAAATTCCCAGCCTTCAGTGATGTTTGGCATGATATAAAAGATCAGTGTCAGATTAAAGTAGGTCACTTACAAACACAGTCTATGTGCATGTTCATGTAACAAGTGAGCACCTCTGCCCTGTGACCAGCAGGGAAGACTCAGGGAAAACCTCCTGAGGGAGAAAAGCCTATGCTGTTGGTTCCCTAATCTAGGCAAAACCCACTTATGGTTCTGCTGGAAGATAACTGAAGCTGGAAGGGCATTTCCTTGACACAGCTCCTTAGTTCTTAATTTCCTCAGGGACAGCAAAACTGGCTGTGGAGCCATTCATGGACACTTGGTTACAGAAATCCCCTGGGAGGCACAGGGAGCTGTTCCGGGATGGAGCTTTTGTGGAGCTTTGTATAAGGCAAAATAAAGGAGCATGATGCTGTGTTCTAGGTAGAAATTTCCTTTCAGTTATAGCTTCTCCAAGTTGCACAGGAGGTTTTGAGAATTAAGAGCATTCTTGAAGGAGGTGAGAAATTTTAGAAATCCTCTAGAACTCTCTTTGCTAATGCCAGGATTGGAAATTAGAATCCTATGAGACATCATGTCCATCACGAATGTACATGAGCAGCCAGGAGTTGAAAGAGTGCAGAGTATTTCAGCACCAGCTTTAGGGCACTACACTGAACAGGTGATTCAGGGGAAAAAGGGATACAGAGCTATCCTGTCTTCTCAGTCAAAGAACTTCTAATGCAAGAAGTGTGGTGAACACATCAAAGACCACAGAAATCCCCAACAGTAGAATCTGGTACTAGTAATGACACATTAGCAATGATAATGTCTTTGGTACAAACTTCTTCCAAATGCCTGAAATACAATCTGGAAACAAAGAAAGAAATCAATCACTTCACTGTAATGGGAGAAGATAAAGACCTGAATTTGGGCCTACAAGAGATACCTGCAAAGGCAACTGTCTGAATAAGATGTGACAGCAGCGTGGGTGGCAGAGGATGTGCTGTCAGGTCTGCACAAACTCTGCTGGTAATTTTAATTCCTGTGCTTGGAAAGGCTTGGGCTGTCAGGTCTGCAAACTGACCTCCCTCACAGAGGGACCAGCCACATTCCAGGCCAGCACTTGAGAGCCTGAGTAAGCAAAGGGCTGCCTTGGAGGCCGAGACACAGGGTACCATATTCACAAACTGACTTCCCTAACCCCAGCTGCTGAAAGACATTCCAGCATTGCTGTCATTACTATTTCCAAACAGGACTGCTATGAGGTTCAACAAATGCAGATCACATAGGGACAACATCCTACATATCTATTTGCTGCACTGCATAAAGCACTAATGAGTGGTTTGAGAGGCAAGAAAACCTCCTTGAAGTTCATTCCAGCTGGAGATCTTCTTCTCATCTCATAACTTTAATAGCTTTTTTCTCAATTAAAAAAAAAAAAAAAGGGAAGATAATGATAGAAAAAAAAAAGAATGCGAAAGTTGCAAATTCCTTGAAAAGGCATCTTTGCCCTATTTTCACCATTCCATATGAATCTGTGGTTGAGATTCCAAAGAAGATGTTCCTAAGCATGTCAATATCTACAAAGCCAAAGCAAGCAAAGGTGTAATGCCCTTGTATTATCTGAATAGGATCCTAGCAGGGGATCTGGAAAGTGAGAGGATGACACTGGCAGTGTCCTTCAGCTGGAAGAGGTTTACACCTATTTGAACTGTCAAGTGACAAAATCCAAGTGCTGATCACTGCCACTGCTTCCAGTTCTCCAAGTGCCCAGACTCAGGTGTTAGGACACCAGCCCCCTTGGAGGCAGAGGGTGCAGATGGGCAGTCACTCAAAGGAAAACATCTTCCTGCAAATGTTGGCATCTTGTATTTATGCACTTGACACACTGACTTTCAGGCTTACACATGGTAAAATGACTACTTTATTTATTCTCCGATATCTCTGTAATAGCACCAAAATGTTCCTGGTGTTTCTCACAGCTGTGCCTCCCTGGGACATCATGCTCCTATCACAGAACCATAGGTCAGATCCTTTGCTACTTCTGAGGATTTCCATCCAGTTAAAGAATCATTTATCTGCTGCTTAAGATACTCCAGGACTTCAACCCCTGCTACCATGGAGCTGTGTCACAGCCAGAAGTGAAGAGCGAAACTTTGATCCATAGCACCCATGCCTGATACACTCAAATCTACTGCTGCTTGGAGGGCAAGGTGTAGCTGACATCAATGGAGGATTTATGCACTGGGCCATGGATCTAAGTCCCATTTAAGTTTTCCACAGGGTTGCAAAAGGGCTTAAAGGGACTTAATTCTTTCAATTTTTTCAGCACAAGAATGAATCGCCCCCTAAAACTAAAACTAAAACTGTGGCTATATATAAAAAAACCTGGTTAAACAATTATAGGAAACCAGTGCCACACTACCCTTGATTCCATTTCCAGCTTTCCCAGCCCTTCTGTGTCCCAGAGGAAGAGACAGCAGTGCCCCATTGGATACCTACTCTCATTGCCTCCTGGATGTGGTCCTGGCGCACGAGCTCGGCCGAGCGGTCCATGTACCACTTCAGACAGCGGATCAGCTCCCTGAGGGAACAGGGAACAGCATCTTCAGCACCACTTCTGACAGTCAGCAAGCATTCTGGGTTTAGGGACAGATCTCTAAAACAGTCTCATTTCACTTTATTTCAGTGGTCAGTTACAGCTGTCCTTGATACTGAATTTACATAGTATTTACGTTTATTTAAGTTTCAAAACCAGAAAATTATTTCTTCTCTGTAATTGACTTGGGCCATGAGGAACACTAAGAGCATAAAAAAGATGTTGTTAGAAAGATAGCTTTGATAAAGGCAGGGTTCTAAAACCAAAATATACATATTTTAATAAGAAATCCCAGCTCTCATCATAGTAAGAAGCTTTTAGAAACTGAGATCACAAAGAAAATACCTGCATCCATTTTGCTAAGTACATGAGACCATCTGGACTAATTTACAAAGCTGTATTAAACCCATTTTTATTTCAGACATCAGATTACCAAAAAACATTTGTTTTGCCTGAAAGAGGTGCTAATTAACACAAAGCAGAACACCTTTTTACCCTCTGAACATGACTATGCCTTCCAGCGTTGTATATTATCTATGGATTTCTACCTGCCATTGATAGAGTATTTTTTACATTTATTTTAATTACATAAAAATGTGAATTGCTTAAAAGAATCAAAAGAAATTATTAGCTGTTTTTATAGTTTACTGTGGCCAAAGATAGAAAATACCCAAATATACAAAAGCAATGGTCTAAAAGAAAAACCAACAACCTGAAGGGTAACTGTTACTGCTTTCAAAAGGTCTGTCTCATTCTCTGATGCAAGACTCTTTTGAATACCAGGAAATAAGACACAATCATCAAAGTGACAGTGAAATTTAAATTTCTGAAATTAAATTGTAACCAAATAGAACAAACATCTTATCTGTCTACTTTAGCAGTTACAATTAGTTCTCTAAGCTTTCACACAAGTCATGTATCCCAACATCCTTAAGATGAGGAATGAATATGCTCTTGGGAGCTCATCTGGATAGACTACAGGCTGATAATGAGTTGTCACTAAGTGTCTCTTCAGTTGAAAAAGAAAAAAAGAAAAAAAGAAAAGAAAGATTTGCCAGTCCAGAAGGGAAAGAGAAATGCCCAACCATGCTCAGCCACTGGTGACATTTGGCAGCTTTTCCCTACAGCTGTGCTGGAAAACTTCCAGGTGAGTAGCTCTACTTTTGGGGACTCTGCTGCCAGGAAGGTTGTGATCCTGATGGTGCCACCATTCCCCAGCTTGGTGATGCCACCTCTCAAAGGGAGGAACACAAGACCTACTTGTAAGCCAGAGCTCCTGCAAAGTGCTTCTGGATGTAGGTGTCCATCACGGGGCGGAAGTGGAAGTACTTGCTGTCACGGAGCAGGTTGATGATGAACACCTGGGGACATGGAGAAGGGAACCCAACTCAAGGAGCTGCACATCGCTGCCAAGTGACTACAGACAAGTGACCCAAGGTAAGGAGCATTCAAATACATGAGCTGCTTTAAACAGTCACTGTTGTGTGATCAGGTATTACTGGTTGCTTCTCCCATGTTACAGTAAATACTGCTGCCCCTGCATGTGCTGAGGTCAGCCTGCCCTCCTCAGCCAAGATCATTACAGAAAGCATGGCTGGATCAGCTGAGTATTTCATATCTGACAGAAGTACAATACTAGTAACACGATCATAAGAAACTTAAAGCTCACTGAGCATGAGGTAAATAACAATCCAGCAGCTTACCAGAGACTGAAAGACCAACAGACCATACTTCTCTGTGTTGTCATCCAAAACTACAAACAACGTGTCCAGAATATCTTGTAGGAACTAAAATGACATGAACAAAGAATTTCAACTTAAATGGTATTCAAAAGGTTATTTCTCCCCTGCTTTAATTAGTTCATACATGTTAATATTGTTGTGAAACACTTGGCAAGGACAAATCACTTCAGGTTCACCCATATGATGTGATAGATTTTAATTTGATTTTACAAAGAAAATTTTTTCTCTTTATTCTGCAAGGAATATTTTCAAATAAAAGTGACAGAAAACAAACAAACAAACAAAAAAAGAAATATGTACTATATACTTAATTTTTAATTTTGACTGAGTGTTCCTCTCACTTTAAGCTGACTGGAAGTGCTGCCTGACACCAGTGGCAAAAGAACTTGCTCTCATTCTCAAACCTTTGGAGTCTCAGGTACTATACAGCATCAAATCTGAGGCTGGGCAGTACATTAAATTATGTTTAATACTGAAATTTTTGTTAAATGACAGAAAGTAAAGCTTTTCTAACAAGCATTAATTGGGGCAAGTTACATGTTGCCAATTGCTTCTTTCACCCTTAACTCCGCAGCTTGTTGAGCACTGACAGTTCAGAGATTTTCTCTCTAAAAGCACAGTCTCCAAAAGGATGGTGTGAAGGAGAGTGCTGGAGATCATTAACTGTACATTCTCTCATGATTTTTTAATCTATTCTGCTTAAATTTCTGATGTGGACAACAAGAAATAAATTATAACAATTTATGAAGTCTCTGAAATGATAAAATGTCTTTTTTTCTGAATTATTACATTCTGTTCTTCATATCCCAGTGCCAAATGACAGCTGATTTATGGGGAGAATCAATTACTTCTCCCCATGCAATAATTCAATCCATATCTTTCTTTTACTTTCTCTATAAAAACCAGATACTTGTACTGCCCTACAAATGAGGTGTACAAAACATGACATTCTTGAAGCATTCCAATATAAATGGGATTTGTGCTCCCCTGTTACTGTTACCAAGTTATCATGAATAGTAACACTCATAACAGATATAGCAGCACTCAAATGAGTTAGAGTGAAGTGGCTTTAATGATAAACTACTTATGTGATAGGACTTCAGCATCTTCTCCTTGGTTGTTGTGTTAAAAATCAGCTTTTACTTCCAGATTTATAGAAATAAATCCTAGAGAAAGTTCCCAGCACACCTAAGATTATCAGAGGCAGATCTGGAATGAACTTTGTTTTGCTGAGACCACAAGTATTCAAAGGCAGTTGGAAGTTCTGGGCCCTAAGGAAGCTCAGGCCACACAAGATTATCATGTAGAGCAACAGTGGCTACAAAACCTGGTGAAATGATGAGCTGGCAGCCAGGAGACTGGTGCAGTGCTGGCTGGATGCACCAGAGAGCCCCTGCCATGGTCTGTGTCTGCACCAGCAGCTGTGTGGGACTGCAGACTGGAACCACTGGTGCTGAGGACCCAGCACATGTGGCTGAGAGAATCTGACTAAGGATTAGCTCTGCTTTGATCCCTTGGACTGACTGTGCACTAATTCTCAAGGGTATCTTCCTGTCCAGTTTCATGTCAGAATAAAATCCCAATTCATACAGGGTGAAAATTCCCAGTGTGAATCAAAAAGCACAGTAAGAGGGAGCCTTCAGAAGTGGCCTGCAGGTCTGAACTCACTGCCTATCACAGATACATCCAGAGGCTGTTATTTCATGTAGTACCTTAACAATCTCCTCGCCACTGACATGTCTCAGTCTTCCCAGAATATCCATCACTCGATCTGGGTAAGCTTTCCATTTGAGTAGGGCAAGCAGATCCACTGCAGAGAGAGGAAGGAAGAGCTAGAACCACACAGAGGGAAGAATGGCAACCCCAGCCCCATCACTTTGCACTTCACCTCTGGATGCAGTCCACACTTCCTGGGAAATGACACACATATATATATGTGTGTATATATATATATATATATATATATATACACATATACAATATGGGAAACAAGAAGTACAGTACGGAGTGAATCAATACTGCTAATGGAGAAAGGAATGGAGGAATGGTAAAGGGCTTTGAAGAGAGAAAAGGTTGCATTTTTCCCTGTGTGACTTGACACTGCACTGTGAACAATCCACTCCTGTCTGGTTGTGCTTTAGGGACGTTGCTGTAAAAAAAATCTTATATACTGAGCCACTCTGTAAAAGCCAAGCAAAACAAACTCTGGATTGTGTAGAAGTGCTAACAGTGATTTTTTTTTTCTCTCTTTCCTAATTCCTGCTGCCTTGGGCAGTTCTGAGGGATCAGCAACTCACCATTCTGGGTCAGTTTGGTAGAAGAGAGCTGCGTGGAGACTGAGAAGGTCTCTTTGGTGCTGCGCTGGAAGATGAGGCTGGAGGGGATGTTGGGGCAGCCGTTGTAATCCTCCTTGCAGCAGGGCAGCCCCAGGTAGAGCGCGTGGTTGTTGAACGTGCTGTTCTCATCACACTGCAGGGACAGCACAAGGGTGGAGTTGCACCTTGTCCATCTCATCCCACACACCCAGGGCCTGTCAGCAGTTCCCCAACAGTGCCTGCGTTGGGATTTTGTGGGTGAACACCAACATTTCAAGGAAAAACTGTGCTTGGGGGCCTGGACATGCCCAGAAGAAACCCAGCTCTACAGAGTGATCTCCAACCACTGCCTCGTTAGAACTCACCACATCTTCCAGATGTAAAATTAGTGGTGCTGCCTGAAAATTGTACTGAACAAATAAACCCAGGTGAATCAGCAGGGAGGAAAAAGCCCAAGCCCAAATCTCTTGCTGCAGGGCTGCCAAGCTGTGGCACTGCAGCACGAGACATTTGAATCCAGCACAATGTCATCTTGCAAAGGCACAGAGCAATGCCTCAGGCTGGTAGAAGTACTGAATGCCCATGAAAATCAGCGTGTTTGAAGTCAAAATGGATGGGATTAATAGCAAATAAATCATTATCATCAGGATGGAGAAGGTAAGCTGCACCTAGAATAGAAGGCTCTAGCCAAACCATGTGATTTTGAATTATAAAATTTTGAAACTACTATTAATCTGTTCCTCACAAACTTCTAATAAGGGAGAGATGGATAATGTAATGACCATTAGTCATTTAAG
Organism: Fringilla coelebs; assembly: GCF_963513975.1. Lineage (NCBI taxonomy): Eukaryota > Metazoa > Chordata > Aves > Passeriformes > Fringillidae > Fringilla > Fringilla coelebs. The sequence continues at coordinate 6,056,942 of NC_140039.1, forward strand.
TAATGAAGTAGAGATGAGCAGTGAAAAGTCTGCAGAGAACTGGTACCTTATAAACATAAAGCTCATGGATATCATCTGACAAGGTCGTGCCATCATCTCTCATCAAGGGGGTGAATGCAAAACCAAAGAGCTTCTTTTCTCCCTTGTCTTTTGCTGCAGCAAGAGATAGAAAGAAGGAATTATATTTGTGCATACCCTGTCAATATATACAAGATTACTCACCAACTTCTCCACATGCCTAAAAGCAAACAAGCAGCTACATAACAAACAACTTTTCTGATTCCAATTACTTTTTTCTCGTTCTATGTAAAGGACTGACAAGCTTCAAATCAAACACAGACATGCCAAGCACAGCAAAATCTCAAATGTTTATCCTGCAAAGAAAACATTCTACAGAAAACCACAACAAAAGAACAGCGGGGACAAACATCCACAAAGCGCTTTGCCCTGCACTGATCGTTCAGCACATTTTCAGTGCGCTGTTTGATAAATTCAGCAAAAGGTGGCATAGCAGTGGCCCTTCACTGTGTGTCAGGCTGGCTTCCCTTTCCTGCTTCCACCCAGTGCCAGCCTCACGCAGCTCTAATGGCCCTGGAGGAGCCCTTTGGGTCTGCCCAGGGGGCACTCACTGGAGCAGTGGCGGAACTCGAAGCGCAGGTGGGAGCCGCGGAAGCGGTCGATGGGGATGGGCAGTTTGATGATCTCGCCCCAGCGCGGGCTGTTGTTGTGGTACAGCACGAAGGAGTGGTAGGCGCTGCGGCTCGGCTCGCCCGAGCCCAGGCTGATGCAGTCCTGCCACCAAAGGAAACAGCCAGCATTAAACACAGCACATCAGCACCCAGGAGTCATTTACTCAGCCAGTGAGAACCTTTCTATAATTCATGGCTTTCTGTGGACATAAAAGAGGCAGAAGCAGAAATTCAGACACAATGAAATGTGAAATTTTTTTGGGAGATCTTGAAATTTTGTTTTGGGTTAAAGGGTGAACTCAGAGACCTGTGCTACTGGATGAATCCCAGTATCTTAAATTATTATTTCAGCTAAGTTTTTCATCAAGTACTGAGTAGATACAATAAACACCTAAGTCCGAATAGATAAAACTGAGTCCAAAAAATAGGACACAATAGGACCATCTCTTGTAATATTAGCTTTCTGGGAAAAGATCCTTTAACCAGATTTCTGCTTCAGTATCTCAGTTCAGAAGTGGTAACTGGCCCTCCAAGCTCTTTACAAACGTTCATCTTTCAAAACGACAACTATCCAGCCTCACTAAGTATCCCAGAAACTTCTAATCAAGTTACTTCCTCAGTGGTAAGCAAAGAATTTCTGTGTTAACATTTGTCACCTAAAAACATAATTGGATCTAAATTTCTGCCTTCAGATATAACAAACTCTGAGATCTTGCCCAATCTATGCCTTCACAAAAATACAGATGAAGAAAAACATGAAGTGATATTGTTCAGAAAATAAAAAAATTCTTAAAATATTGAAGTCTTGAAAAAAGGACAGTAAAAGGTCCTATGTCATGAAGACATGGAGCAGGAAGCACACTTTTTTACATACGAGCACCAACCCATGCTCTAGACCCAGCACTGACAAAGAGATGCAGGAGATACAACATCTCTCAAAACCAAGCAGAAAAAAAGACAGCTTGGAGATTCTTTACTTTTAGCATGTCCAAGGATAATGAATCAAGAAAGAAACAAGCCAAGCAGACCAAGAATAACACATGTAATATAAATTCTGATGTAAATCCCCCCATGGAACAGTATGATGACAAGAACTGCTACTGGTCAGTTCCCCAAGGCATCTATAAATTCTAACCCAAGAAAATACCAGAAATGTTGATTTTTTTTTTTAAATCTGACTGCCCAGTCAAGAACATCCCATTAACCAGACCCAGTTAGTTCAACCTCTGGCAATAATCTGCTGGCTTTGAGAAAGTTAGGAGTTTGTGAAGGAGCCCAAAAGGGAAGAAATGCTCTCTGGAATTCTGGGATTCAATGCAAGAACAGACTACATTGACAGGAACTCACTTCAAAGGCTCTGATCCAAACTGAGGGACTGAAGGCTGAACTCACACAACTCAGTCCTCTCAAATAATCCTCAGCAACCACATGGGATGAGCCACAACCCCACATTTTTTTAATACAGCAGCAAGAATTAAGTATTGCAGATAACAACAGGTTAGTAGAGAGCAGTGCCAGTACTGCAACCCAGAACACCTCTAAGATTCCAGTTCTATTCTGTAGCAAGAGTAAATGGTTGGGCTTCAACACAGCAATTCCAAAACCTCATTCTGCATCAGGCTCACAGGAGCAAACAAAACAGTATTTCTATTTTCTCTACAAGGTACAGTAAAAATTCAAATTTTAATGTGAGCTTTTTTTGTCCCCTCAAGAAGCCACCTGCTCTGGCTGACAAACTGCCAGTCTTTGAATGCAGTTTCATGCTATGAACTTCAAATAAATCCATAGTCTCTCCTTCTGGTTGTTAACTTAGCTCCCATGCAGTTATACTACAATCTATTGTCTGAGGAAGGCAGACTGCTAAATCTTTAATTCTAAATTGTGATCTGCAAAATACAAACATCAGACTAATCTCCAGACACCTGGTGACCCTGAGACCCAAATATGCAGGGGAATTAGAGGGCAGAGGCAGGGAAGGAAAGTTAAACTAGAAAACTGTTCAGGAAATCTTTACTGTTAAAGGTGGTGCCTTGCAATTCATAGGCTATTCCTGCTACTGGAATAGAAAGAAGAAAGAAGTGAGAAATGTGTCAAAGGACTTTTTTTTTTTTTAATTTTTCAGACTATATTGAAAGATACTAACAATTGAGTAAGACCATTTTGAGAAGGAAATACTCATTTTCATTTGGAACAGCAGTACATTCTGGAGGTAATTTCACTCCTTTCAATAGGACTATTTCTGGATCAAGATACACTCAGCAGCAATGAGGAGCTGAGAAAATTCTCATTTATGCTGTCCATGGCTCTGCTAAAGACTTCACAAAGACACAATTTAGATTTGGGTTGTGCTGCTGGTTAGGATAAGTTTAAGGATTTTACTCTAATATCAAATGAAAACTCTGGCAACTTCCCCCATCCTGTGTAACTCTGCACGCAGTGTCTCTGTTGGCAGCTCTGCTCCAGAAAGGCCATGGGGCAGGAATGGTGGAGGGTATTCCAGCCAGGAACAGCAGTGCTCCAGGGTCAATGAACTCTCAGTGTTCTGCCCACATTCCCAGGCATAATGAGACACCAAAGGAACCAAAGATCTCCCAGACACAAACCAAGTGTCTTTGCTGCTCTGACTGCAACCGTACAGAGGAGCAATACCATAAAAACTGGGAGTTTCTTTTTAATATGTGGTCTAAATTTTAAAACCCCCCAAAGTTCCTTTATATATATAAAGTCTCTCCTTTATGGCAAATAGTAGAATGGTTTGGGTTGGAAAGGACTTTAAAGCTCATCTTGTTCCAAACACCTGCCATGGGTAGGGACACCTTCCACCAGACCAGGCTGCTCAGAGTTCCATCCAACCTGGCCTTGAGCACTTCCAGGGATGGGGCAACCACAGCTTCTCAGGACAATCTGTTCACCTGATTTTTTTCTAACTGGACTGACCATCCTTTGCAGTGTTTGTGTCATGCCTGTCCCACTCTCCCATGTCAAGCCCCAATGTACTTTCCAATAGTAATAACAGGCAAAGGCAATGAAAAACCAACTTCATCTCTGTGAATGACCATTCCAACCAAAATTACCCAAGTTAAGACTGATAATGACTAGAAATTACCTGGCTTTTGTGTGTAATCATTAGGCACCATTATGTATCAGCATTTGAAGATGCTGATATTGCAGTTTGAGGGACTTCTCTTTGTCCTTGGCAGACTGAAATCAACTGATGATTAAAACTTTGCCACTCGGTTTGAAAAGCTTAGGCAGAAAAGGAATCTGATCTTCCTGCAGCAGCTCTGAGCACAAATGAGTTCTTTACAAGAAATACACTTCACATTTAATGAAACCATAAGCAGTTGTAGTAATGAAAGTTTTTCTTTCAATTAGAACCAGAAGATTGTGGCAATGTATTCAGTACACACTTCTAGGTGTGTAGATTCTCCACAGTAATGGCTACAAAGGCCATTTTATTGCAGTGGAGGTAAAAGAAAAGGTAGGGGAAGTTATTTCTGATAGCTGCTCATGCTGAAATACTTCCTGTTTACTTCTCTGTATTCACAACCTTCCACCCATCTCCTTCTCTTGAATAAAACTAAAAGAACAGAGGAGGTAAAACAGGAAACATAAACAATCCCCATTCCCAGCTGGAATGGAGCCAACCCAGGGTGAAATTTTATTCAAGTTATTTTCCAGAACTACATTCAGTACGATAACCCAACAACTTGGATTTAGAAGTCTCCCTTGGAATCACATTTCATCGTGTTTGAATGTGTATGACACACATTTTTTAATTTTAGATATGCCTATACTCCTTAGTTCTGATTACAGTTATTCTAAATTTTTTTACTTTAGCTACTGACATCACATTTGGAAATCACACAGGCTTTTCAGTTTGTGAGTATTTTCTCCAAGTCTTCTATCCCCATATAAGGGAAGTGCTCCAAATCCTTACAGATTTATAACTGACCATAATGTACAGCTTACAAACTTCACAATAAAAAAAGAGAGAGAGAGAGCCAGTTTTATTTTAACTCTTCCCTTGCATCAGAGACACTGGAACAAGAGGATGTGCCCTGCAGGGAGCACCTGAGGCTCTCAGGGAAAGGAGCACTTACCTTCAGGATTTCTCCATCAGCATAGAGCACATACATGGTCACCTCGATGTTCTTCTGCACACTTTTGCCACCCCTTTCAAAGTCCCCCTTCTCCAGGGTCAGGTACAGGTCATTCCTGATGTCACCTGCAGGGACAGAGGGAGCCACAGCCTTAAACTCCACAGGGGACACCGGGGCTGTCCCAGTTCCATTCTCAAATCGTTCTCTGTGTTCTGCAAGACGATGGCTGATGCCCAAATCATTCCAAGCAGCAAGTTAATTGTTAATAAGGATGAACAGTTTAATATCAGTGCATAAAATCAGACCATTGTTAGTAATGCCTTTAATAATGTGAACTCAGGATCAATACTGGTTTTAATTATGTAAGTGGGGAAGGGAAAAAAACCTCTTACTGCTACACTGTGCCTTGTTAGCTGGGCTGGGAGTGTCAGGCTGAGCCTGAAAAACATCCTTAGCTTCAGACTTCCTATTTCCAATATATTTTACAAAAAATAAATATTTTTGTGATGATCAGAATAACATTATGTTCAGTTAGCCTTCCAAGCCTTTTCTATATTTTCATAATTTCCTTTTATCATAACAACAAAATAAAAGCAGCTTTTTTGGGAACCTGATCACAATTCAGTTCAGATGGATTAGAAAGGAGTTATAAATGTAATTTTTGCTGGATTTCTGGCTGGCCTCTGGTATCCATATGCATGTCTATATGAAAGCAGGCAGTGTGGACACTTGCCAGCTTCTCACTACGTCATTTTCAGGAGCTTTCAGACCAAATTACTATATTCAGAAATAGAAATGCTTGTGTCTCAGCATCTTGTTATCCTGAATTTCACAGACTCTAGCTCACTTGGTTTGGTTTTATTTTAGAATCTGATCTGGGAAACTGCTTTCAAAACTAATGTGCTCAATTCTACAGCCTACACCAAAAGGACAGCAGCTATCACCTATTTTTCCTGTAAGATTTAGTTACTGTTACCATTTTATGATGGTTCACACTTAACATTTCTTTTTATCCACTTGCCAGAAAGGCAAACATACTAAAGGGCAATACATAAAAATACCAAAACCAAAACCAACCAAACAAAAAAAATTTAAACCCTTTCAAGGCAAGTATTTTACTAATCTGCCCCAAGACACTAAATAATGAAGTAATGGAACAAAGCAGAGACTCCTTCAATGTCTGGCTTCTTCCACTTGGAGAAACTGATGCAGTTAAATCTCTGTATTAATCAGAAGGACAATGAAATAAGGCAGCATTTGCTTTCAGGCACTGAGGAACATCCTTTTGTGCCCCTCAAAGCAGCACTTCAAATTCTTCCTGAAGTCTAAAACCCCACAGAACTTGTCCCTTAATCTACTGTAGGGACAAACAATAGAAGCTCTCAGTCCTGCCTTTGCTTTCAGTTTTATTTCTGGAGATAAGTACAACCCTTTCAGCATGGAAAATCCAGCTCTGTGGCTGCAGTCGGTGCTTCCTGCTGGGAACTCTCTGTGAATGGCAATCTGTGTGCAGAATCTGCTCCTTTTTCCAGGAGCCTCCCTCTCCTGCAGGGTCAGTGCTGGGAACATCTCCCAGCCAGAGGCTGGGCTGCCAGGGGGCATCGACAGGGAAAAGATGACAGCAAGGGCTTGGTGAAAGACCTTGGATATTGGATCTGCTTTGGCTTATCAAAGCCCAGCATCAAATGCAACAATCCACAGGCCACAACAGAGAAAATTATCTTGAATATCAAAATCAAGCTGAGATACCTCTATCCTGATTATAGGGATAGCAAGGAAATACAAAATTCACCACAAAATATGGTTTAAGTTGGGCCTTTTGCTTTGAAAATCCTCCTGCTTAACAGACTCCATCCCTTTCTCTCTGTGGTTTGCTCAATTAGGGAAAAAGTTTCAATTTGTATGCTGTAAATCTTAATAGAAATTAATTGTACTCACTATAATTAGCATTTTGGAGCTCCCTACTTATGACCTCTTTTCTGGAAGGCAGTCTGGCTACACAAAGTCCAATGTTAGATAGCAAATAATTTTTCAGCCTAATTTAAAGGTAGCATTTGGTTATATATAGCATCTTATCTTCTATTAAGCTTAACAGGAGGGATATTACTCCACTAATTAAAAAAAATGCCTTTGGGGTGGGGTGTAGAGGGATCTTAAAACCAGTGAATTTGCATAAAAATTAAGGGAAAAGATGGGAAAATGTGTTATAGTGAAATACAACAGTGTATCTTCTCTTGTAAAAATAGTCTATTGGCTCTTCAAAAAATAAAAAAGGTCACTACATACAGTAAAAATAGATGCAAGTTTATCTTACAGAGATACATTAAGCAGATACAGAGATACAAAAAGCAGTTAACCATCAGGTAGGGTGATTATTTTGGTGGAAATCACCTTCCTACAAGGAGCAATTTCCTTTTCCTAGCATAAGAGTTGACCCAAGGCTTCACAAGCCCTTTGTTTTTCTGCATTTGTCTGTGGCTTTGAGGGATTTGAGCTCTGCTACCCCAGTGGGTGGCACAGAACCCAGGACAAGTGCTTGATTGAGCACAGAGCAGTTCATTGCAATCTCTGCTCTGAGTGTGCAGGGCCAGAGAGAAAGCTCAGCCCCACATGGGGCTGGGCATGCAGGGACAGTGGGCATGGGACAGTGGGCATGGGACAGCGGGCACGGGACAGCGGGCACGGTGGCATCAGCAGGACCAGGAGTGGCCTGGGCAGCTCCAACCCCACTGACAGTGACATGCCCAGGCAGGAACCTGAGCACACAGGGCTTGGCCAGATGAATTCCATTGGAAAGAGACAAAGAGACAAACAATGAACTCGGTTAGGATGTCAGACCATTTGTGCAGATGACTGCACAAACAGCCCTGTGCCTGTGACAGCAAATCCTGCATTCTGGGGGACAGCCAGGTGGGTACCTCAGCTTGGACCACAGAGGCCTCAGGCCCTCCCAAACAGCAGCACAGAGCAAAAACTGGGGGAGCTGTGGCCTTCCACCATCAGAAGAGGAATAAAAAGTGCTACAAGGCCAGTGGGCCACAGGTATTTATAGAGCAAAGCCTGCTGATGTCATTTTAAGCTGAGGTCTCTGTGCTGGATGGCTGTCAGGGATGAACTGAAAACCTCAGAGTTTTCAGAATGGGATTTGTTTCAAGACCCGTCTCTCTACAATTGTTTTCCAGTTAAAAACAAAAGTAAACTTCTTTTTAGCATAATCCATACACTTTTTATACATGTGGTTACTGACATTAATTATCAAATGCCTTGAAAGAGAGTATTTCCCATTATAATATCAAAAAATAATTTTCTGATATTTTTGGGGCTCTTTCTTTTTCAATTCCCTTCACCTTTATTGGGGTTTTGTTTTGTCTGTTTTAACCTATTTATGAGGCCCAGTGTCCAACATACACTTGTTTAAATTATAAATCATAAATTACAGCTTGGGGGGGCTCACTTGTATTGACCTAAAACTATTTTCATGGTAATGGGGCAAAAAGGAGTAGTGGAAAAGGCTACATGAGCCAAATATTGATTTTGCATTTGCAGTATAAAGGAATGTACTGGAAGACTTCCAAATAGTTATTTATCATTTTCAAGACTTAATAGCCTGAAGCAGCCCAACAGCCACTCCTTGTCCAGTCTCCAGCAGAAGAAATGGGAGTTTATCCTGACAGGGTGTGTAGGTTTTCCACTGCAAGACTGACCAGTTACTTGTACTGCACAATAGTAACAACTTACAGGAACTGTCTGCATTCAATCAAACATCAAACACTTTTTATTCAGGGATCCTAAGGATTTTGGACCCTAAGGACAGGAATGGTCCCTGTTTTGTGCAGAAGAACACTATATCAAAAAAGGGTACAAAATTCCCAGAAGTTTCTGCAGGAGAAAGAGACACAAATTTCTGGTCACTCAATTCTAACAACTTCTTTTTCTGAGCTTGTGACCTTGTAGACATGTAATATACCCCTGCAAACTGGGGAAAAGTGGCAGGTGCCAGAAGTCTGTGTGTGTAGGTCTAATTTCAACTAAGTAAAATAGCTATTTATCCAGAGAATATTGGATTTTTTAAGGTGAAGGTTTGGTCTTTTACAATATAGGCAGCCAAAGGGAAAAAAAATCAGAATATTAGTGTTTAGGTCTATTTTTATGAAATTGCTGCATTGGTCCTTTTCACTTAGGGCCCCACACTGTGATGCACTGTCTGCTGGACTCCCTAATACCCCTGGGTTTGGCACCTCTTCAGAAATTGTGGCCCTTCACAGAAGAGTGAATGGGCAAGAAAGATATTCAGAGTATCTTCCACAATGGCTTCTGAAGAAAACCCAAACCTGTGCATTTATGTCCATAAATGAACAACCAGAGCCAATCAGCATCACCCCACTGACCTGAGCCAACTTACAGCAGCTCAAACTGAGGAACTGGGCCAGCAAGGAAAGGCTTTGAAGCAAAGCATAAAGTGTAGAGGAGTTGTGTTCTTGTGCAGTGTTATCTATCACATGTTCTGGCTCTATTTGTTTGAGCTCCCTGCAGGGGAACCTCTCCCATTATCCTCACATTCCCTCTCTGCATGGCTCTTCCCAGGAAGCTGCTGCTTTGGAGGGGGCCAGTGATGGCTCCCTGATCTCAAACAGCAAAACTCCACCCTCAGCTGGAGGTGCAGCTGCCTCCAGAGCAAGCACACAGCTTCCTGCGAAGGGCAGGGACTGCAGCACAGCTGAGGCTGACAGGAGCAGCTTTGTGCTCATCACATCACTGCTCCAAACCAAAGGGACGAGGACAAAGCGGCCAAGGGTCAGTGGGAAGGCTCTCCAGCACCCCTGTCCTGCTTCCTGGCTGCCCCTCAGGACTTGTTCCCCCCACGGTGTGACTCTCCTGGCTTTAACAGTGCCACCCCCTCTGCAGCCCCCCCATTTTCCCACTGCACTCCTGGCACAGTCCCACTCTGGGGATCACATTCCATCCATTTCAGCAGCTCATTTCTCTGGCCCTTCACCAGCCAGGCAGCAGGTTTTTTTAAGGCCTATATTCTTGAAATAGTTACAGTGAGCACCTATTAACATAATTGTGAGCAATATTACAGCAACAAGGGGAAACAAAGCTTTATCTGCTGCCTCTATGGCAAATTAAATTAGCTTTTTTTTCTCTAAAGAGAACATTATGCAAGTTTAACTCCGTGCGCTTCTCCAGCTTTCACCAAGCAGAACACAATTGTTTCAAAGAAAAGGGACAAGCAATACTTATTAGCTTATTTGCTATCCATTGTTTGACTTCTATGTATAGAAAAGAATTTATACAATGCCCTTTTTAAATGCAGTGATTTCCCTAGAATAGTTGCCTTTCAGTATTAGGAAGCTGTGTTTTTTAATGCTTTTTGTCTCCACCAATTTTCCATTTCCACAAGTTTATTTATGACAATAATACTTTTTATTCTCCCTGTAGACACTTCTTGGTGATAATTATTACATAATTATGGCTTTTGGTCTTGTTAACAGTCTTGCCATGAACATTTTGAGAACGGCTGATGGATTTTACCATTTCCTTTCCTCAATGCATTTTTGCCATGACTTTGTGCTCACTGACTGAACAGATGCTGAGATGCTTCTCACCTGTTTCTTACTGATTCACCTGGCACAGCTTCTAAATTTGCCTGAAACCCTGTGGTATGAAGAGAGACAAAATCTCCACCTCCCTGTTACCAAAGCTTCCCTGTGATGTTATGATTCGCTGTCTTTATCAATCCCAACATTCCATGGAAGATATGAAAATGGAAAAAAAGCAAGCAAAAAGCAGACATTACACAGAAAAGCAGAAACTTACACCCAACAATCTTCATCTCTGCATCAGAAACAAAGGGGAGAGAATAAAGGGAAAGGAACAGGAGAGAAGCCAGGAAATTAAGACAAGGAGAGAGAAAAAAGAGAAAGAAACATCACTCACAAGTCGGAGATGAAGCATGCACTTTTCATCAGAGGATCAAAGGAAAAGACAGAATACTTATCAGCACATGGGCAAGGGGAGGGATGTCCTTGGGGGACTGACAAACACCAAGCCTGTGCAACAGATTTCTGCTCAGCAAGTCCTGCACAAAGCCCAGCTGCAATCCCCAAGGAGCAGCACAGGCCTCACTGCTCTCAGCTCTGGGAAAGGTAAAATGGCACCATCAGATGCATGGCCTTAAACCCAGGAGTAATTAAAAAAAGGAATTAAAAAAAAAACAAACCACAAATGAACAAAACCCCACCATAACTTCTTCAGAAGGCTGGTCTGACTGAATCCCCTCTGATTTTGCCAAAAAAGATAACTGAAGTCTTTATGATGCTCTTGTCAGATCACAACGCAGTAGGAAACAAAGAACATTTTATCTTTACAAAAGAAGGCAGGAAGGGTTGTTTTGTACAATATTAAGCTTGTTCTGCATAACCATGCAAGATACAAACCCATAAAGAACCAGTTTCACTTTGTTTCTCACTGATGACCAGCTACCACTGATGTTTCTCCTATCTGAAGGACAGAAAAAGAGGGCTTGATACAGGGAGCTAATGCTACAGTTTAGAAAACAAAAAGGGATAGGAAAACAGTAATGAGACACAGCTACAAAATTTTAACAGTTAAGATGTGCACATGTGAGAGGATTTCCTGTTAAAAAAGAAAATGAAAACATTCAAACCTATGACAAAAAAAATTAAGTTGAAGTGCTAGAACCTATTTTTCTGAAAATAGGTTCCTTGGTTCAGCAGAATGATCATAGCCTTTATTAATTTATTCATAAAACATTTTTAAACCACACTGTCCTGAAAAATCTGTATCCACTTGCAAAATACAAGTCATGAAGTTTCTGTGCTGTTTTCTGGAAGAGGAAACCCTGTGTTTAATGACAAACAGTTCTGAAGCAAAGCAAGGAAGAGCTAGTTTGACAAAGACTACTAAAGCAGCAGACACAGCTGAGAGCTGCTAATGTGCATGACAGGCTTCTGTCTTTGGTTAGGGGTTTTTGTTTCTCTTTTTTTGGTCACATGTGTCCCCAGTGAATTATTTTTCAACTTTAGACAGTACTTATAAAGCTAAGGAAGAATGTTTGAGCCTGGCTGTAGAAATATGAGTACAGAGTTTATTGGTAGACATGCCTTGTTCTTGCAGCTGGGCTAATCCACCTGCAAGGTAACATAAACCCAAATGTTCTATCCTGGATGTCAGGCAAACTCCAACCCAACTGGATCTGTTGTGTTAAAAGCAAACAACAGGCAAATATCTGCTGTCACTTGAGTACATCAGACATTCTTTGAGTTCCAAAAAAACCCTGATTAGTAATTAGACTGAACACTGTTTGCTGCATCAGTGGAGTTCCATTACATTTCAATCTCCTCATTTCCCAGAGGTTTCATTATTCTGGGGAATACCCAAGATAGTGAAAGCCTTTGTCTGGAGCCCCATTCATGACTATCCCTCTCTTCACAGCTCCCCTCTACTCTGGCAATGTCCTCATTTATAACTACAGTGAAAGTTGATTCACACTTCCTCAACTGCTTTGCTTTTCTTACTTGGTGTTTACAGACATGTACAAGCTGCCTTGCCTCACAAATAGAAGCATTATTCCCACAATGCCTAAAGCTTTGTATCTAAACTCAATATATGAAAACCTCTTGTGGCACACCTGGAATCAAGGAGAAGTTCTGTGCCCAGACCCTCTAGAGAGGCAGGAAGCATTTAATAGCAGAATGGTGGTCCTTTCCCACATTTGCCTCTATCCATCAGCATTTTGAGCACACACACACACACACACACATATATACATATATGTGTGTGTGTGTGTGTGTGTATATATAAATGTATGAGTCCAATTCCAAGCCCTGGCCCAAAGCCTTGCCCAAAGCAGCAAATACAGGGGACACACTGTGCACATGCAGAGGGCCAGGGCCCAGAAAAGAAAAAAAAAGTTACCCAGGGGAACACTGAGGACACAAAACTGTTTCTTCAGCTTCAGTGGCCTGAACCACCTGAGGTACAGCTTTAGCCACAGAAATGGAGGATCAAGCAGTTCTTGCAGGAGAACCAATTCCCTTGAACAGGCATGTCAGTGTGACATATCCAGCTGTGATCTCAACTACAGCAGATCACCTTGCAGCTGTCTGTACATCAGCCTGCAATAATTCATCTTCTCCCTATTTGATTGCTTTGGGTTATGCCTGGAACTGCTATAAGGTCATTAAGAACCAAAACTTATATTTGACTTTATAGCCCACATCCTCTGCTGCTTTGTTACCACTATTTTCAAGCTCATTAGTAAATATACACGTTATTCTAAATCCTTTGACTCTTTAGTTTCTAGAAATGCTTCCCACCTACTCTATTTTATTGTGGTTTCTGAAGAGCTCCCATAATGAGGCTACAACTACTTCTGGTACTGATGTCTTACTGAAGCCTTTTGAGTAATAAAATCTAATGCTTTTCCCATTATGCTTTCATCAAATCTCCCATGTCTGTAAAGTTATCCTTGGGCTTGCTCATCACAGCAATGAAGTAATAGTTCAAATGCTACTAATTAGCAAACCCATTTCCTACCACACTGCAAAAGTCAAGCCACTGTAACACCAGGTTTTACGTGGTTGCATGACTGCCCACGTTCTGGGCTCTTCTCTAAATGAACTCTTGGGCTGTGCTGGGGCTGCCAAGCCAAGAAGCATCTCCAGCTGCTGCTCTGAGGCCAGAGGCAAAATCTGACCAGGTCTGCACCTTCTCTGCTTCTCATCACAAAAGGATCACACAAACTTGAAAACATCAAGGTTGCAAAGTGGAAACTAATTTTTTCCAGGATTTGGATTGTTGGGAAGAAGAAATTTCATGCATTTAAAAAGAAACATCTCTATGCTGAGTGTAAAAGGGATATTAACTGGCAGGGGTTGTGGGGAGTATCAGTGCAATCCTTCCAGATCCCTTCTATCCACGTGATTTAAACACCTTCTATCACTGTAATGTCTGTACCTGACAATGTTTTAGCATCTACCTCCCCAAATCTGGCTTTTACTGATAAATAAGACAAGTCTATCACAAATCCCACTCAAGTAAAGTGCCCATCCCAGTTGCACTCGATTGAGAGAATATGAGAAAAGAATGACCAGCATTTTAAGCTTGGAGCTGCTCTGTTTACCTGGCATTATGACATCAGGAAATCCCAGCTTCCTGGTGACAGAAACACCTCTGTTAAAGATCATGGGGTTTTCCCTTCGGATCTGCTCCATGTCACCACGAAGAAGCTGAAGAGATATTATAAGTCCTGGGAAAAAAAACCAAAGAGGTTCATTGTTTCTGACCTAAGAATTAGATTCTGTGTGTACAAAGCATGCAGGTAAACTAATGTTTTGCTCCACAGTTAATTTAATACAAAATAGAAACACAGTTCTTTTCTCCCTTGGAGTAATTGAAAATTGAAATGGAGGAAACAAAACTGTTATAAGGGATCAGTTAAGAACACAGAATTATATTAAAATACAACTCCTAACAGTCAGAATATGTAATTTTGCAGACATGTTCCAGGTACAGAAAGTATCATTATTTCCTTTCCTCACATGCAGCAGGTTATGACACCTCTGAGGGACCACCAACCACACAAAGTTGTGGAACTTCTCTAAAGCATCTTTAATTCTGCTTTATACCATGAAAAAACCTTTCCCACTCATTTCTTTAACTGCTTCATAGAGGGCTGATGATTTTAATGAAATTCCCAGCAGTTCCTCAACATGTTTCAGGAGTGCCAACTGGCCAAACTGACTTCAGCAACCAGCTCTGTGATTCAGTGGATCACCTGAGCTAGGAATAATTGCACACTTAATCTCAGTCAGGCTGTTTTCTCTACCTGCTTTTAATTTACAACATAGGAGAGTGTACTGCTAAAATGATGAAGTTCAGCATTACCATACAAAACAATACCAGGATTCAGTTCAGCCATTCAAGCCCAGTCTCACCTGCTGAGCACACACTACCAGCTCCACACATCCATGAGAATTACCTGCACAGAGCAATTTTCCGCATTCTTTATCTCCTTCAGGGTCACTCGGTCAAGAGTTCTTTCTGTCCTCTCTATTCACTGTGCAGAACACTCACCAAACCAAACCCTGCCTTGGATGCACATTTTTGCATGAGCCAAAGTCCTGCTTTTTCCTAAGCTCAATATCTGGGCTTTGTGACCAATATTTAGTCACCATTTTCTCAGACAAGTTACCAGGGAAACAAAACCAGGAGTGTACCTCCCACCCACTTCCTGCCTTCTCCCCCTGAAATAATTTTCAAGCCTGTTGTTTGGCTTCAGTCAAATTTGGCAAATAAATAGATACCCAGATTACATGAAGATTGTATACATTTCATGAATACTGGGAGTTGGGATGAAAAAAATGAGGATAAAGCCTTAAAATGAAGGACAAGAGAGGCCAACCAGCCAGCTGGACAGTCAGCATGTATGTACTCAAAAGCTGCCAAAACATGGACTTGCAACTGCCCAGCTGGGTAGGCAGGGGAGCACTGCAGGGAAAACACAGGCTCTGAAACCATGGCAAACATCCAAGCCCTTTGAATACCATGTATGAGGGTGTCTGTGTGTACAGAAGGTTTCACAGCACTCAAGAGACATGTTCATTAGAAATCAGCCTTGACTATTTTTGCCACTTACAGGAAAATTTGTTCATTTAATATCCTTGATTGCTATTAAAAAACAAACCAATGAAAATAAATTTTTAAAATTCCAGTATAAAAGGAGTGGAGCAAATTTGGAGGTTCAGACATGTTGCTCAAGTTTTCAAAGTTACAAAGAATTTAGGAAGATCTTTTAATAATGACTAGTGGATAACTTTAACAGGAGGAACAGCAGGGAATGAAACCAGCTTTACACACAGTAGAATTCCATATCTGCAAAATGTTTTATTTGCTTATTGTTGTGCTTAATCTCTTCTATGGGAGTGTGCACTGCATATTCCACTAGTGTCTCAATATGCAAACAAGCAAAATTAAGACAAATTCAGTACTTGGACATCAGCATGATTCAGGCACTTGGTAATGAATGCAGAACTGGCAGTAATGAAGCTGAACTGTACCCTATCAGCTGCTTCATTGGGAATGGAGAGCAGTGATATCTCTGAATTAGCAACTGCATACATCATTACATGAGGTCACCAGATAAGACAGGTTTTACTTTCCCTATTTATCTGTCATTAGCTACGAAAGGAAACCCTTACATCTCAGTGCATTTCTCTGCTACAAATAATCAGCTGTTTCCTACAGGAGATGTTCAGCTGTGGCTCTGACAAACAAGCCCCAGAGATATTTACCATAGTTGGAGCTGGGGGCTGTGTATTTGGTGCTGGACTTGCGGATGATGTTTTCATGGATCTGGCACCATTCGTTTTCATTGTTACACCTAAAAGAAAAGAACACTCATTCAAGTGAAATGCTTTCACTGAACCATCTCAGAACACAACAGTCAACTTTGCTGTAGAGATAATATGAAAGCTTGTAGGGTTCAGATGAATGAGAGAAATCCCACATCACTCTTATTTATAAAAGTGGAAGGAAACAAAATATTCTCTAACAGTTATGTCCCTTCAATGGACACTTTGGAGCTGGTGGTGACTCTTCTGTCATAAAAGCCACTGTTCCATTCTTCAGATTATGACAGAATGAAGAAAGCTCAGGACATTCTATCTGAATTGTCATGTAGAAAATGAGTGCTACACTTCTATTCAGGATCCAAAGCACAACATGCAGGAATTCAAGTGCCACTAAGAAAGGAACCAAGGAAATCATCCCCACATCCTGAGGCTACAGGCTACTGTCCCACAGGATGGGAGAGACCTCAGACTGGGGAGAGAAAGGCAGAGAACTGAAGTGGCCTCCTTTATCAAGCTTTTAAATGGAAGATGAGCCATATAATCTCCTCCCATGAAAAAAAAAATGGCACCTTTACCACAAACAGAGCCATTGGTTAAAAAAGAAAGGCAAAGCAGTATGTTGCTCAAGTCTAACTGCATTTTAAATACATCTGTGCTTCACTTAAATCACAATGACAAGATTCAGTGATACCCCACAAAGTCAGCAATTTTTAACTCAGCAGCAATAATCAATCTCATTTCTCCTGAAAAGCAAATGGATTAAACCATTTAATTAAATTTCTGTCCTATTGACTCTCAGAGGTTAAAAAAAAGTAAAGCTAATACTCCAAGCTTTCAGCTCCTAGGAGTTTTGAGAAATAAACCACTTTGTAAAACTTCTCCAAGGATATTACCATTTTTTCCTTTTTTTGCTTCCCCCCAAGAGTACAACATGTCAGCACAGCCAGAGTAAGACACACAGCAGCTCCTGTGAAGACAGTGGGGATGTTTTTGCTTGCTGCATTATGTAACTGAAGAACAGCATGGCAGAAGGAATTCAGGATATCTACAAGTAGGAACTGGTAAATTCCTACAGCTTCAGTCTTGCAAAACCATGTGCTGCCAAGAATAATTAGGTAACCCCCAAAGCCTGTGATGGCACAATTACTGACACCCCCAAATGTTCTTAGAACAGCAAAAGGAACAGAGACAACTTGGAACAAATGAAACACAGAGAACATTTCACTTGCTCTACTGCCCACCTCCTGTAAGTACTGTGTCCCTTCTGGCAGATCAGCATGAAGTGACCTAGCAGAACTTCACAGGATGGTAAATTGACTGTATTTGCACCCCCTAAACAATCCCTCAAAACCAAAACACAACAGAGCTAAGGCAGTAATGGACAGGACACCCTGCCAATAATTGTGGTGGTGTGTGCTAATTCAGCTCACTCATCAAAAAAAAAAATACAAATTATCTTCACATTGTCAACACATTAGAAGCCATTTATCCTACTCCAAATAAGATTCTCCTAAAAGTAGAGAGAGAACCTATAGCACAGAATCTATACCATCCTCCCTCCTCACAGTTACAAATGTCCAACCTGTGGTGTTAGTTGCTGTACCAGCCTATGCAGTGCAAGTTAAAATAGGCTTCAGCCTCCAATGACTTATGCCTGCAAATTAACCTCCAACCAAGTCATCCCAAAATCAACTTAAAAGCAGCTTAAAGCCAGTTTTGTACCAAGTGCCAGTGGAAGCTGCACTTTGCATTTCCTGGGTGACAGGAAGGAAGATCTTCTCCCAGCTTTGACAGGCTAGCCTGGAAACACTTGGAATGTGTCTTACTGTGCTCACATTTTACTTGTCCAAATACCAAGTAGATAAAAGAATCTATTTCTCCTTTAAATAAGAATTCACTCCTGAGCCATCCTTCACCTTTGAGGCTGGCTGGTTGTGCAGCAAATGCACATTTGGAATGTTTTCCATCCCACAGCAGCTGGGGACAGCAATGGGATGGGAGCTCTTGTCCAGCTGGGCAAACAGCAACAATGGAACAGCCAAAGGGAGAGGCATTCAGGCATTAATGGGGAAGAATTTCAAGATCTAGGGCTGGTGAAAGAGGGAAAAAAGATTGAAAGAAAATAGGACAGGAAAAAAAAACCCCCAGAAAAAGTGAATACAGTAGAGAAAGGCATGAAGTTTTCAGGGGAATTGTAAGATGAACACAAAGAGTAATGTTCAATGAGCAAAATATTTCAATAAAGATAAAAATTAGTACAAAATATTAAGTCAAGCTACTTCAGAAAAAATGGACTGAGAATTTAACTTTCATCTCACTTTCAAATTATTTTACATATATATTAAAAAGAATAATAAAAGTAAACCTTTATGCTTTTGCATAATGAGCTTATAACTACAGCTGTGGTACTCTATCCTCTTAGGGAGATTTTAACATGACTGTGGGATTAACAAAGAGAAAAATCTCAATTGTGAGAAAAAAATATTTTTCAGACATAAATCTTTAACAATAATAAGGCAAGCTGAGAAAGATTGGTGAAGTAAATTGATTTTTTTTTCCCCTCCCATAAGCATTCTCTTGTGGATTCAGCAGAAGCCTCCATTTACAGACCATGTATTTGTTTCAGCCTTTGTTAGGTTTTCAGTCTTTCAAATTTTTTCCAGCTTCTCCCTGTGAAAAGGCTTTTCTAGCTGCCTCATTTGTGGCAGCTGTAAGCTTTAACCACATAGTGTGTAAAAGGAATGCTTTTTACTGCTCCTTGAAAAGTACAAATACACCTCTCTCCTTACTTCATCTTTATGATGTTTAGGAGTTGGCCTGAGGCATTTTAACAGTAATCAAAATAAGAGCAGCAGGTAAGAAAATCAGTTCAGGGCAGTTAAAGCACTCATATTCAACTTTAAACTTCCAAAGGACAAAACCCTGTCATTTCAATTGCAGCCAATGAACAGGAAAAGGCAGGTTAGCTGAAGGAATGAGCAAAGAGAAGATGCAAGAGACAAACCTGTGACAACTCTGTCATGAAAGACCAACAACTATCAAAGCTGCAAAGGGAACGAGCTGGTGCCCCTCAGATATATCCATGTTCCCCCTGAGTACTTCTGCTGGAGGTTTACACAGAACACTGCAAACAGCAGCAACATAAAAGAATGACGTACAAACCTCACAGCAGCCCAGGAGAGTGATAATAGTGAGAAAGAATTACAAACATCTGATTACAGAGCTGGATTCAGCCAGGGGCTCTCCCTGCCCACATGAGGAACAGCTGGTGCAAATCTGCTGAGGAATTTGGGCAGAAGCTGTTGGTGCTCTGGGTGCTGTGAAGGGAATCCACATTAACAGAACACTGCAGATTAGCAGGAAGAAAAGGGAAGCTCTGTTTCCTGAGATTTTTATTCCATCACTGTACCAAGACTTTGGGTTGCTCTAAAGGGCTGTGTGACTCCACTTGTCACTGACAAAGTCCAGTGTTTCAACAAGATTTTCTGTTCTATTTTTCAGAAGCTAAAGAGCATTAAATGGGCGACAAAACAGAAATCTAATCATCAGAATGTTCCATTTCTGTAAACATTCAAAATGTTGCAGTTGCAATATATTAACACCATATCTACAAAGCCAATAGAACTATTCAGCCAAAACCCACTGCTCTGAGATAAGCTGAAACTGAATGTGACAAAAGGCCAAGACTGGCCAGATTCTACTGACAGAGGGAAGAGAGGACCATTTTCTTCCCTACAATTTGACATTTTTGTTACAGTTTTCATAACTTTTGGCAAAAGAGTAATAAAAGAGCTGACTCTGAGAGACTTTTGTTTGGACTTAAGAGATTTCTAATGTATGAAAAGACACCCAGTAATCTTCAGTGAACAGTAAGGCATTTTTTTCATTTAGTTTCCCATGAAGGTCACATTTTCTGCTGCTGAATGCATGTCTCAAAGAATGACAAAGTTCCATAACCCACCAAATTATCTTATTACTCTCAACAGTGGCCGCAGACCACAAAGCAGTGTCAGCTGTGCCTCAGCCCATCTGCAAAGCAGATCTTGCCAGTATTTATCCTCACTGACAAGGGATTTAAATATTCCCTGCAGTCTCCAGACAGTTTGTCTGTGGCCTCTTTATTACAACTGTGAGACCACATTTCATAATAAGAATGTTAGTTCAAAGTTCAAAATCACAAATAACTGAAGACAGATTCCTGCTCAAAAAATGTTGATTTGTTTTGAGAATTTTGGTCACACACTGTTGACTTCAGTTGTTTTCTACTTCTTTTGTTGGTTACCACGAGTGGTAAGGAATAGCAGATGAGGCATGAATTATTATTCCCTTCATCAGATGAAATGCAGCACATTTCTTTGGGTTTGAGCTCAGCAGATTTTAAATAATTCACATTAATAAAAGAGCAGCTTTGCAAGTCACATAGATTTGGGCAATATTCAATAACTTCTGAAGCATTTCAAACACCTGAAACATCTGTGGATAACATTCATTAGTTTTTATGAGCCGCTGGAATAATAAAGAAGCAAAAAACTTCCTTCTAGGAGTTACTCACGTGTAAACTTTGAGCACAAAGTCCTTTTCCTCCTTGATTTCTGAGAGGGACTGGAGCACATCCATGATGCTGAGCACGGCGCAGCCGTAGGGGCGCCGGTAGTGCAGGTGGGGGGGCCCTTTCTTGGAGTCATTGAGCAACATGCGGCCTGAAAGGAGGGACATTCAGACATCAGGGATGGACACACAGCCACATCCTGCCTGCTGTGTTCATTACAGCCAGCACTTTTGGCTCCAGGCTGCAGGTGACACTTCTGCCTGGCTCTGGAGGAGCTGGAGTTGCTTTTGCCCCAGCCCCAGGTGCTGGGCTGTGCTGGTGACAGCCCAGGGATGCTGGGCAGGACTGGCACAACACCAGGGCTGCCTCTGCAGCTTCCTCCCTCCAGGAGCCTGGGGGGCAGATCTGGGAGGGGACACGGCCAAGACAGCTGACCCACACTGGCCAAGGGATGTCTCAAACCATGTGACATCTGCTCAGCAACACAAGGCAAAGGAGGAGTGGGGACATTGGTCACTGCGAGGTTTTGCTTCATACAGACTGAAGCCTGGCTTCCTGGGAAGTGACTGGACATTGATGGCTGTTGGAAAGAAGAGAATGAATCTTTTGCTTGCCTTTGCTTCTGCTCATGGCCTTTGCTTTATCAGACTGCCTTTACCTTCACCCATGAATTTTCTTCCATCTTACTTACTCCCCAGCCCCATCCTGCTAATGAGGGGAGTGACAGAGAGGTTTGGAGGGCACCTGGTGTCAACCCACCACAGCTTTTCACTCAAACCTTTCAAACCCAGAGGTCCATTTGAACCTACACCTCACTCAGCCAAAACCAGCCAAGGGCAAAGTGAAAAGCGTCATGTCTGGCCAGCTTTGATTTGCAGCTCCATGACACATATTTGCATCCAGCTGGGCTGACTACCAATCATCTGTGGATGAGCCAAGAATATGGCTGTACTCATCAGTCTGACCCAGAGATTCACTGTGCTCCTTCCTTAGAGTGCACTATCTCCACAAATTCTTATTTTATTCAACTGCTTTAAGGGAATGTATAATATATTGCATATAATACTTGTAATATTGTATATTGGTTGTTTATCATGTTAGGATGGATCCTTCTTGGAGCACAGGAAGGAGAATTCTGAGGTACAAAATTTGCTCAGTGATTAACAGCCTATTACTGAGGCAGTTTTAACATAGAACAAAAGACGCCAAGGCCAGAAAAATCACTGTGATAATCAAAGTGAACTTGTAACATTACACATAATAATTTGTCCAGCCCTTGCATCAAGGTTAATTCAGCATCTTTCCACAGGCTTCATTTATCACCTCAAGTGATAACAGAGCAATTCTGATGTGTAGGCTCTTACGACATGGGAAGTCAGATAATGAAACCCCGACCTCTCTGACACATTTGTGGCTCTGAAGGCACACTGCCATTCCCAGCACAACACACAAAGCTCTGCTTAGAGCTGCTGTACTTCAGAAAAGGTGCCTGTGGCTGGTAATGGGTATGACCACTGACTGGGCTGGTAACAGGCTTAAAAACCCTTTCCTTGCAAACACTGCCTGGCCATTCTTCAGTCGCCTGAAACACACGAATGGCACTGCACTTCTCACTTGTTTACAATAATACAGCTGAGGAAACTGTCTCTGCTGCTCCTACTATACACTGCTAACATTTCAGGATTAATATTTAAAATAAATTATACTTAACACAGGTAAAATATGTACTTGCACCACGGACTCCTACAGCAGCAAACAAATCTTGACATATATTTGTCTAACAGCCTCTGATTTACTCAATGTGGAGGGTCAGACAGGCTGATGTCCTGCCCTGTAACCCAGCTATACCACCAGTAAAAAGATCTCATTTGAAATTTTTAGACATTAAACAAAAAGCCTTTTTACTTTGTCCCTCTTCTGTAGTGTTTAATCAAAAATTCAGTTTCAGACTCAGAAAAACAAAATCACTGCTACACAGTCATCAGTAACTTTCTAACACTTAGCTCCATATGGTCTGAATGTCAATCAGTCTATGACTGAGTTTTCTAAATGTATAAATCATTATAAAGTCAGCTAATTAAAACATACATTTAAAAATACTCTAAGAGCTCTGTTTATTACATATATTTCAAGCACTAAATCATACTGTACCTATTCGGATTACATGGGCAACTATGTACAAATCCCTCTTCATGTCCTTGCTGCTGAGATCCTAAAAGATTAGAAAAAAGAGAGACATTCCAACATAAGTGCCTGCAACTATAAATGTGGATGAAAACTCTGAAATCCCATGTTACAGAAAAGCAGGTCAAGAATTTTAAAAATGAGCTTCAAGAAAAACCAAACCACAGGAAAAGGAGAACCTACAGAAGAGCAAAAGGAAAGCTCTGAAGTTAAAGAAGACAAATAAGTGTTACTAACTCTGAGAGAAATTAAAAATAAATAAAAATTAAGAAAATACACATAGGACACTTTTCAATAACTCATTACACTGCAGCAGTTTGCATTCACATGTCAGAAGCCACCTTAATTGCAATTTCCTTGGTATGTTGTACTTTTCACTGGTAACTTCATAAACAACCAGCAACTTCTGAGACATTCCTCCTGCATTTTTTTTTTATTAGAGGAAAGGGCTAAGAAACATTTCTTCCTAAAAACCAGTTTTTCCTATGCCACTCACCTCCCAGACAAGACTTTAAACAGATACTGTGTACTGGGAGAATATTCATCCCTGTTTTAGACTGATGCAAAAAGGTTCCTTGTGCTCTACAGTGACAGCTGCTGCCTCTTTCTCTACTGAGTGCTGCCATCTCACTGTCAGGTACTACTTACACAAAAATTAACTGCAACAGTCTCTGATTCAGATAAAAACTCGTGGTTTTCTTTAAAGAAGCTCCTCAACTATGTGGTATTATAACCACTGTAAAAGGAACTACTGCTATTTTTATATAAAAAGGTGAAGAAATTTAAACTGTGGACACCTAAGATCTGTCATCCCTAATCTGAACCAATTTAGAATTAAAACCTGCATTTTGTTGAAAGTTAAAACATGAACCTTAAATCACACAGGGAATTTCTTTCTCATGTGACTTGAGAGCCCAAACCCCAACCAGTGAGATTATGATGGCAATGCAATTCCAGACTACAGCCACACAGCACAATAAAAGCTGGCACAGTGACTCAGAACAGGCATAAAGGGAATTTATCCTAAGGAGAAGATTCAATCCCTTCCCAGTTGTGTCACATTGCAAAATTACAACAGGCAAGTAATAAATTCATGGCTGTACCTCCTTGCTCTCTAAAAGCAGCTCTGCATTTCCCAGGGCAGCATATGCAGGGAGCTGCAGAGCCACTGTTTGGGATGCTGCTAACCAGCAGATCTGTCTCTCCAGAGCCAAAAAATGAAGCAACATAAACCATCCTTAGCATTTCCTCCTCAGGCTTGATTTTGCTGCTGCACCAAGAAGGGAACACACTTTCTAGGCTTTCTCCATCACCCAACATACCAGGGTAACATATGGTAGCCTTTATCTTGCATGTCTCGGAGACATGAAGTTCCACACTAAAAGGGATTTGACTAGTTTTAATCTCAGAAACGCCTGACAAGACATTTCAAAAAGCAAAAAAAACTTGGAGGTAATACTTAATGCTCTAGAGAGCAATAGATTCCTGAAAATATCTGTGCTTTGACAGGGGGAATTTTATTATACCATCAGATTACCAGTTCTAATTAACAGCAATTTAAAGAACTATTTTTTCAAAGGGCAGCTGTCAAAACATCAGACAATGGCAGGGCATGAACATATTGATGGGTTCACACTTTAGTTGCTTTTCCAATTTCATAAATAAAGTGTCACAGGCAAAAGACAAAAAATGTGGGCCCAGATGGCCTTGAATTTCAGTTTGTACAGCACAGGTTTTTTGTAAGGCAAGAAATTCTTACTATGACATGGACCAAACAATCAAAAGCCCCAATCCCTGTGAGGAAGTTTTCAGATGATTTCTCTGCAGAGAATCCATGTACATCTCCTAGGACCAGGAGAGGACAAAACACTGATTACTCTTAGGACTGCATCCAGGGTGGATATTTGTGGGTATCTCCCACATCCTTCTGAGCTTCCTAAATGATACTGACTGATACACAACATAATTTCATTACAATTCTAACTGAATGGCTTTTTAGAAAATCACCCCTAAATTTTCCCACCTGTATTGGGTATAGAAGAGTTACTCTACAATAATGGTTAGTTCTTTACAATGCTGTTTCTAGAAAGGCCTGCTTGTGTGTTAAAAAAACCCAAACACCATCACAACAACCCCCAAAGCACTGGAACCAAGGATACCTGTCTGCCAGTTTAAAGTTATTTAACTCAGCTGCCAACCTCATAGGCCACAGAGAAAAAAGGTATTTAACAAAAATAACAACCCTATACAATGTAGTTACATTTTAATTCAGTTACATTTAATTCAGGAATGTTTCTAACAAGGGCACAGGCTGAGGTTTGCTTGAGTGAGCTTTGATCTCCAGAGCAAGCAGTTTCTCACCTTTGCTATGATATGACAGCAGATGTAAAACCCAAGCCAGGGTAATTTTGATATCTTACACAAGGAGACAGCTGAACCCTTAGAAGTAACAGAGATAGCAGGAAAAGGCAGGGATCCCTTCAATTATCTAAGATATGGGCTGCTTGCCTTAGGGAAAGATGAGAGTTTTAGAAAGGTACTGTGGTGTGGTGAGGTAAGGCAAGAAAATAAATAAATAGATTTAAAGTCAAGATGAACACGAGCCTGGGAGAAGACCTGAAAATCACAGAACTATCTTATCTTAGAAGCATTTCATAATTAAGAAATTATTATAAGATAGAACCACTGCAGATAAAATGGTTATCCAAAAAAGCAAATATTAATTGCTCTTTTACTAGACACTTTGGAAAGGTCTTTGAACACATTGATGAAAAATACTGTTTTAGAATTGTGAGATCTTTTGCACAGATAATTTTTCCAGTTATAATTCCTGTTATGTAAAGTATACATTAATTATAATTTTTGTTATGTAAAATACACATTCTATAGCAGAAGAGTGAGAGTCCAAGCACCTCCACCAGCCAGTGATGGAGCCTGAGCACCCTGGAGAGCTGAGACTGCAGCAGCTTTGGTATTTTTGCATAGTAATAGGAAAGGGAGCTCAGGAGGTACCTCTGGTCAGGACTGGGGCTGCACTGGCAAATGCTGCAATCCCAGGGCTGGCTGCTCTTGGACTACGGTGGCCCTACTCAGAATATGCAGCAGGTCTCTCCTGGCACTGTTTTATAGCCCTGGCTGCATTTTATAATTATTTTTTAAAGGGTGTAAAGGCTGGTTTGCAGATCACCAGAGCAAAACTGTTTCACACTGCTCTCCACACAGAGAGAAACAGGACATGTGTTCCATGACTCCAAGTCGTGTGGCATGGCTGAGGGTGGGGAAGTTGGATGCTGAGAATCTTTTTCAAACTGATGAACCTCAGAGGCCAGAAAGTGCCAAAGTGGATACAAAGCCTGTGCTGCCATTTGGGATTATTCCTTAGGGCAGCTCCTAAAGCTGCACTCCTGCCTCTCACCTGACTCAGACATCAGTGCTGAACTGAACCCCTGCTCACCTTCTCTCAGCAGGGCCAGACTCTAGGTTTGAGTTACCATCTCTGGGGTGGCAGTGTCACCTTGCTGATATTCATTCAGCTGGCAGCACCTCACCAGAACTGCTACTGATGTCAGCATCCAGGTCAGTGCTGCTTTTGGATTGCAGCTCTCAGATCCAGATGGAGACAGAACAGAGCATCCTTACACCTGGATCTATTCTGTTCCCTAAGAGGAGGAATTTTGCTGCCTTCTTAAGGGAGAGAAGGGAACAGTGCTGGGGACCATGCCTGGCTCAGTGTCCAGCCCTGCCTGACCTCAGAGTGTGTCACTGCCAGAACCAAAGCTCTGCCCCCTTTCTTCTTCACTGAAGGTAAAAATACTTCTGCTACAGAGCTTCCAGCATGTGCACTAACTAAAGGTGAGTCATGATGGAAGGTGTTTATCACACTTGGGACCTGAGATTCCTTACAGCTATTCTGTGAGGAGCTGTTAAGTTTCAGTGTCTCTAGATTTTCATATGCTTTCTGAGAAGAAGCAGCAGATAAAATGATGGTCTGACACCGGATTCTGAGGGAATTTTAAACCCAACTTAAGACCAGCACAGAAGCAATTTCTTACAAGGGCACGTAGGGAGAGGACAAGGGAAAACACTTGTCTGATTTTCATTCAGAAAAAAGTGCCTTGTTTTATGTTCAGGCCAGCACAGCCTTTTCCTATGCTCTGTTATCAAAGAGCACATCCAATGAAAATATTCAAAATTTCACACTATCTGCAGGAACAAATGCAAGTACTTCAGAATATTCACTTAGCCATAAAAATAATTTAGAAGTAAATTCACTTTCTATGTTAACGTTTAGTCAAAAATCATAACAAAACTTAGAAATTACTTCTATTTTACTTATTATATTGGAGAGGAAGAACTGGGTTTCCTTCCCCTCAAGAAACCTCCAGCCCCACTCCTGCAAGGGGAGAAGAAAGGGAACAGAGACATACTGTGAAAAGTGCACACATTCGATCGATCTTCTCCGGGTTCCTGGGGCCTCCGTTCTTGTTTAACCTCACCATGAACCTCTCACTGAAAAACAAACAATGGTAAAAAAACAATCAGCTTTTCCTGTACATACTTCAACAGGAAAACACAGGTAGATTTGGGTGTCATTAAAAAAAGATGCAGTGGTTTTTACAATTCCAAAGTCTATAAAACAGTATTCACTGGTCTATACAAAATTACATGGACTAGCACAGATTTCTAATAGTAAGTAGTCTGCATGTGAAAACATTGTGTTGATACATATTCATGATGCAATAAGATTAAAATAATGTGAACATAAGAAGCACAGAACCTGTACACATTACAACTCCTCCAGGCAAAGGCTAAGGCAAACTTGCTGAGAGGTACACTGCCTTTGGTAAATCTGAGTTCATTAAAATCCACTCAAAACTAAAAGTTACAAGAATACCAATTAAGCAATCTCCTTCAACATAGAGCATTTCTAGAAGCAAGACACTAATTCAAATACATTAAGATTCAATTGATATAGCTCTTACCAATCAAATTAAGCAGCCCTTTGATGAACAAAACCAGCACGTTTAGCCAGACTGCAAAATGAACAATACTCACAATGCATGGTAAGACACAGACATTCATATTTCTTCTTAAGACAGAGAATTTATGTGTAAAAGTAAGTTTGATGAGCATTTTTTCCCTAGTGTGCCACAGCCCCCTAAGTATTGACCACAGTTTTCTTCCTAGATTTTCACAGAAATAAAGAGAGAGCGCACCATTAAATCTTCCAATAATCACAGATCCTTTCAATCCTATCCAGTACAACTGCATCAACTCCAGTAACCTTCATTTGATACATTTGCCAGCATATTATCCATCCTTGGCCTGAGGAAAATGAAAGCACAGTGTTCACACTACCTCCTTTGGCAGCTTGCTCCAAGGGCCACTCATCCCTGCTGTTAAAGCACATGGACCATGGGAAATGCCTGATTTCAGTGCCCAGCCACTGCTTTTTGTCACCCTGCTGCATTAAAGAGCCCTTTAGAGAAACTCATTTTTGGCAGGGCAGGGATAGCATTGATATCTCCACACACAAAAAAGCAATTTAACACTGTTAAAAAAATCCAAGAAAAAGTGCAGGAATCATTTTGTAGAACTCACCCACAGTGAAATTTTTCAACAGCATTTCAGAACAGTTCTAAAGCTGTAAGATTGTAACAGTCTGGTACTGAGACCACCTGCACCATAAATATACACACATCTGGGGGTTCCACACAGGTGCAGCCAAGCTCCTGCTCAGTGTAACTGTGATTTATCAGACATCACCTCTTGGCCCTTCCACACAGCTTTATTATGTGAGTTCATGTGACCTGTCCATTATAAACACTGATATATTTTCAGAATTATTACTTTTGTTAAAATGGTCCTTAATTCTCAAGCATGACCCATACATCTCATTATACACCTTTGCATGATAATTTATGTAAGTAAAGGATGCTCAGCAATCCAGATCATCCCTCTCTGACTGTTTCACTCTCCCTGTCACTCACTATTATTCAACCTCCATGTATCCCACAACCCCATTCAGTTATAATTTTAATTAATTTGCTACCAATGCTTATAACCTCAGAGACTGCTGAAATGCCACAAAGAAATCCATAAGAAACAGATATTTCATGATTCTTTTGAGATGTCAGTAAGTTAAGAACATTTTACCAAATGCTTTAATGACATGGTAAAATCCATACTCTCAGTAATTTTGTGATTTGTTAAGTGGAGAGCAGGACAATACTAGACCTTCACAATACTCCACTGACAGTCACATTACAACAACATTACATCTTCACAGCTACCTCTATCTACCTAACACATAAATCAATGTTACATTTTGTATTTTAAATTCCCAGTAAGATGGAGTCTTGAACTTTCAAAACAGGGTTTTTAAAATTAATATTTCAGCTCTAATGAGCATTTCATTTTCATACAGGAGCTGAATGCAATACTGTGTGCCACAAAATCCTGTGCAGACTGTCCCTCGGACAATGGCAGGGAAGGGGCTGCCAAGTCTTTGAGCTGAGCTGCCTGTATGGATTACATTCATTAACAAAAGATTGCTTAGTGTGCTTTTAAAGCACCCAAAGAGGGAGATTCTGGAGATTCACTTGATGGTCTCTTGCAAGGTTTTCCTCCATTAATAAGTGGAAATCTTTTAAAATTTGCAATTCATCTTTTCCTTGTTAAAGCCATGGAGAAAATCTGATTCCTGTCCCTCTATTCCAGTGCTTTTCAAGAAATGAAGCAGCCACCACCCCCTCTCACCTGCCTATTGATCACCTGTTTCCTTATCCCAGCACCACTGCAGTAACAGTCTTTACATTCCTTCCCTTCATTTAGAGTCCTCTTGAGTTTGTGTGAATAAATAATTAAAGGGACTTTGAGTCAACTGCAGCATTTGAGAACTGTGGAACAGGAAGAGGCATTTGGCCAAAGGAGATCCAAGGACAGGAGGCAGAGAGTGACAATGCATCAGTGCCAAGAGGCCACCCCAAAGGACCAAGCCAGCTCCAGTTCTCCCTCTCTCCCTTTCACATCACTTCTCCTAAACTTGTGGGTTTGTTTCTCATCTCCAGCATTCCTCTAATCTTTGATATTACTGCTGATCAAGAACAGATTACTACTGTTCTGCTGTTCTGTTATTATTCTAAGGTCTCAGTGGTGCTGATACTGTCAGGGTTGCTGGAATAGGGCTGGAACCTTTCTTACACTGGTGACCCACATTATGAACTAGTTAGTCAGCTGCTTCCCATTTTACAACTGCAAATTTATTTCTATGTCAAAGCAAATCTGGAAGAATAACCCTGTTTCCAATGACCTGAAAATCCACTGCCTTCATCTATCATTGCAGGTCTGCTTTTAGACAAAAATACACACATTTAGGGTCAAGAAACTTAATGGGAATTCAGTATCTTAATTTCTTCTTTTAAGAGCTACGTCCTTGGAAAAAGTTGAGTTTCCAGTATGTCTTTTCCTCAATTTTATTCTCTGCACAAGGATGAGAGCACACACAGAATTTAGGCAACAATAAGTCCAGTTTAGTAAGACTAAAATATCAAATCTGAATAAACTCCATATGGAAATTAATTAAAACCCCAGTAGTTATAACTGCCAAATGTGGTGGAAATGAAGCATGGGAGGTACTGAGATGCAATCTGACTGCTTGATCCTACTGCTGCCTAAAACCAAAAAAACCCACAAAACACCCACAACTAAAACCAACAACCCAATAAAAGTTTTCAGCTATTCTGAATATACACCAAAATCAGTTCTTTTGCATAAAATTGGAGATAAATGCATCAAAACTGAGAAAAAAATTAACATTTCACCCTGCTGAGCTCAGACCCAAGAGGTGCCACATCAGAAGCAGTATCTTAAACAAAAGCTTATTTATTCCTGTTCCTCCTATATGCTATAAGTAAGCTCCAATTACTCTAATTGCAGCATCTCCTCCTGTGCTAATTCACATCATAGTGAAACCACCTCTTGTGCAGCACTAAGCCAGGGTTTACAATCACTCTCATGATTAGTAATTGCTACAGCTACTCAAATATAAGAACCACTGCTCTGACAAGCAAAGTCAAACAGCTTCTTGTTCGTTCACTTGAAAAGGAGGAAAAATGAAAGGAGTGCAGTGTCTCACTTCCTGGCTTCCCCAAAGTGACTGAAAAGCAGAGCCATACTGAACTCTGCAGAAAGGAAGGAAGCCATTACTGGTTTGGGATGTTATATTTTCAGCATGAAAAGGGGGCAAACAGGGACAAAATTTACTGTTGGTGAGCAGGAGTGGCACTGTGCCCCCAGGGAATTTTTGTAGTTGAGGTTTGTTTGGAATGTTCTTCACACAAAGTGTGAAGATGACAACAAAAGGAAAGGGCTGGCAAAGAGCTTGGGCTGGACTGGTGAGCCCCTTGTATTCATTCATGGGCACATTTCATTACTGGGGGTGTTCCAAGGCAAAAATCCTGACTGAGCATCAATTTGGGAATGTAGGTACAGCATTAATAGATGCATAATGCCAAAGTTGTGGAGGTCTGCAGAGAGGCTGCAGACCAATTTTCTGTTTGAATTGGAGACTGGTGATAAAGAACATGGAGTAAAGAAATTAATTCTTTAACAAAGAATAGGAGATTGATTTTCTGAAGCAGGGACAGCACCACATTAGGGCTTCAATTTCCTTAGGCAGAAACCTCAAATCTTATACCCTTCCCTTGCCTTAAATAATGGTCCAGCAGCTGTTTCTCCCAGAAGCAAAACCTCCTTCACCCTCTCCATTCCAATGTGCCAATGAAAGGGAAAAGGTACAAATGCTCCCTAGTTTTTCTTTTTCTCCCCAGAGAAAACTGGGGGAACACTAAAAACCCCCAATACCAAATACCTCAGTTCTTTCTCAAAAGCTGTATTTAATTGGGTTTTCAGAATTTAGCATGTGGCCAACCCCTTCTAAGATCACAGGTTATTTTAAGAATTCATATTGGTCCATGACACACACAGAAGTGCCCAGAGAAGGGGTAACGTGGTAGTGGAAAAGATCATATAACAATTTGTATTTTAGACTTTGATCTTCCCTTGGTGTCTCACCAGGTTTCTTTCTGACACTTTAAGTATCATGTAAAACCTTGACTGCATGCAAAATACAAACTCAGGAACAAAAATCTGAAAATGCTGCCATAGAACCCAGAAGTTTGCAGGAATAAGCTACAAACACTTGCCTAGCCAGGACACTTCATCTCCCTTCAGTCTTACTGGTTAAAAAATAAATGACAAGCAAGATACTATTTCATTTCTTCTCTGCCCTCCTCCCTGAAAAACGTCTAGTCTTTTCTTTAAAGAATGTTAACATGCCTGACAGTAATTCTAGACTAACATTTGAGCTGGCATATGAGTACCATAAACATTAGAAGATGCTACTGGAAAAGCAGTGTATTTTGTCCCAGATAAATCTCAAGAACAAGCCCTACACAGGCCATCCAGGAGAGAGCTTGGGATGAGCTAGTCACTCTATGGCAATTAAACCTTGCCAGCAATTCCCTTCAAAATATCCCAGTCCTGGTGCACACACCACATTTCAGGAAGTTTATCTCAACAGTGCCATCAAACACTGCATTCTTCCTGTCCTGTGTACAAGCTCTACAAGGACAATATGTTGACCAGATGAATGGAATTATGTTAGGAATTACTGGTATAGGATCAAAGCATTTTCTTAAAGCTGCAAAAAAAGGAGTTTGTTTCAAAACATGAATCAAGTTGGAAGAGAAACACCATGAAAGAGATCCCTGAGGCTTAGTGGGAGCGGGAAGAGGAGAGAAAACTGAACTACAGTCTCAAAACCTTACAGTTTGGTCAAGCTAATATTTGCATGGATTAACTTGGGAAGCTGTTCCTGTATCAAAGAGGAAGTGCACTGACCCAGCAGAGCAAAAGTTTTAAAGCCCCAGGAGAGCAGCATTGGCCAGTTTTCCAGAAAGCAATTACTGCTCCCCACCATCCTATTTGGAGGCTGAGGGAAAATCAGGCTCCACTGTCCTGGCTTTTCATTTGTGCTGCACCCTGCAAGTTAATGATAACCACATGAGGCTTCTCATATTTGCTTGCACAACTTCACACAAAAAAACCCCAGACTTTTATTTTAATTCCATTGGCCAAATTGGAAATTGGAATTTGGAAATTTGTTCAAATCTCTCGAGTTTGTCAACTGCAAGAACATTACCACAGTCAGTGACTGAAATGGTCACATCAGGACAGCACTGCAGCCTGATGCTTTTGAGAACACCCTGTAGGAACTTTCTAAAAAGGAAACAAGCCTCACTTCAGGCCTTCTGAACTTTATTTCATGAGCATGGTCTCATGTTCATGAAGAAAGCACGCACCTATATCGACATTTTAGTAATTTCCCGTTGTGGAAAAGAATTAGTTTTACTCTTGAAAGATTATTTAAGCAGTAGGAGTATCCTCTGAAAAAGCTTTTCAAGTTTATTTTCTGTTCATCATGATTATCTTTCAGAGTTGCTAATTTTTGCTCATCCTCTTGGGAAAAAAAATCTAGGTTCTTACAGCTGCTGTAAGACTGACCTAATAACAAAATCTCCCAGAGCTCCACAGAATGAGTCTCCATTCTCAGTGTGAGTGTGAGCAGGAGCCAGAGCCTATGTACAGAATGGACCCATGTCTGTGAAGAACTCAATTCCCACTTCCAGTGTAAACCAAGAGCATGTCCCAGATCCCAGCAGTGTTTGAGCAATCCATCACGGACAGCGGTCACTGCCGAGCCCTGGAGACAGGAGCATCACCTCTGCTGAACTTTCAGTTTGCTCACTGTCTCAACAGTGACTCATGGACTGTTTAACAATCTTCCTTTTCAGGCAAGTGCTCACACAGTGTGTTTAGTTTTTCCCCTTTTCTTTTGCTGGGGGTGGCAGGAGAATTCTCTTCTGAGCTGTCTTATCCAGCAGCTCTGCAATAACCCCGCTTTCACAAACAACTGAGGCACAGTACACTGCTTTGGTTTATGGAGTGTATTTTATAAAGACATCTTAGAGAAAAGAGCACTGAATCTGTGAGGGAAATCAATCTGGCCCTGAGAAAACGGCTCCAAGCAACACAGTTTGCTTCCTAGCAAATTCAGGCCTAATGCTCATGAATTATTAAATTACCACATTGGCGAGAAGCCCCAGGGGAGGATTACAGAGCTTACAGTAAGACTGTTACTGCAAACACTGGGTTTCCATGGAAACAGAAAATAGTGAAAATAACTACCTGTCATTTCTCTTGCCACATTCAAGGGAAAACCACCACAATATTAAAGTGTTATTGAGGCTTGCAGGGGAAAGGGAACTAAGCACCAATTACATTCTCCTTGGCTTCTCATGACTCTGCTACCCTTGAATATTTGACACCATCATGAGGACTTTTCTGTTATTTCCATCACGAAAGGAACATATTTTTGTTCCTGAAAGGAATTCTGTCAACTAGAAAGAGCTTCTATGAAAAAAAAAAAAAAGAAAGAAAAGAGAGAGAGACTTCAGTCATCTAGTGCAATTCCCCAGTGATGGTGATTTTAACTTATGGAAGGCAAGGCAGACTGACCCTGCCAGGTGGCAGGTGAGGGAAGCTTTGCAGGGAAGACTTCTAATTTTGGATTACAGGTATTTTGTAGAATAAGGATTTTTTCACCATCTCTACCCTGGGAGAAGCTAATGGTTCTGAGGTCTGGTACAGCAGCTGTCACATTTAATTCCTGCTCTACAAGAGCTTTGCACATGACAATTTCTGTCAGGAACACAGACCTGGCTTTTGAGGGGGAATTTCCCCACAGAAAGAGCTGAAGCACAACAAGAGGATTCCATCCACTGAGCCTTCCTACAGACAAAAAATTACGTGGAAGTGCTTTCTCTGAGCTCACTCACACAATAAACAACACAAATTTCCCCGCTGCCCCTCACATGAGCAGAATTTCTTCCAGCTGGGTGTGTTCACAACACATTGTCAATTCCTCCTGAGCAGGAAAAGGGAAGAAGTTCCAATGCTTGTAACTCATTGATTTCTTCCTGTTAACAGCTAAAAAAATCAAAATAACCCTGTAGAAAACTCTATATCCCTGCCTATTTGTACATCATACTTGATCCCCAACGCAAAAAAGCCCCCACTTGTGGGGGAAGGAGGATGGTGGTGGTGAGAGGTTCAAAATAAGATGGATATTTGTAAAAGCTCCCACTTTGGAATAGCTACATATTAATAATTCCATAGGAACTAGGAAAAATAGTAATTTTATAGAAAAGAATTAACATATTTAATAACAGCACTTACATCTCTTATGGCAACTTTCATATATAAATCCAGACAGTAGCAGGTTTTTTTGCATACACTATTAGCAAGACAGAGAATAAACAGGAAAACCAAGCAAATGCAGATTCCAGAGAGAAATCCAGGGAATGAAAGTCAACTGAAGCAACCTAATAAAGAAAATGAAAAGGCATCACCCCTCCTGTGTACTTTTCTAAAAATCTACCCAGCAAAAAACCTTATAAAATACTCCACAGGTTTTGTCTTCAGTGATGACAAAACTTGTGTTTCTCAGAAGTTCTATATTCTACCAGAAAGGCTCTTTGTCCCAGCTGTCTGTCTGCAGCAGACTTCAGAGACACACAGATTTTCCATGGTCACTGCAGTGACCAGAACAAGGCCATTGCTGTGGGTAGCAGTATTTCTTAATGCTTGCTTAGCTTTTGAGGAAGTTCACCTTGAGCAGGGTGAAAATCTCATGCTGCTCCCATTACTACTGCTATGAATTATCTATTGCACAAAACTCAGAAAAATACTTCCCTTGAAATACTAAAGCCACAACAAACTGAAGCACAGGAGGAGCTGATGAGGAGCTGATGGAGGATTAGCTATCCCAATAGATCAGATTGCTAAAAGACAGGTAAAAATATAAACATGGCTTTTTTCATGGCTAAGCAGAAGAAAAAACTCATTAGTTGGTAAGGTTAATCCCTAAGAAAATTTTCTGAATATTAAAGAAATAATTCTGAGTGATACAAAGTTATTTTTTCCCAGCAGCCAAATCATTATACTGACAGTGAATGAGATAACTTTTCTATTTTAAAATAGCTACGCTATTAAAAGCATAACAAAAGGAAAATTTAGCGCATATTGCACAATAAAAGTAAAATATAATTTTCTACTTCCTTACATAGCAACTGGCAATAAAGGAACATGATAATATTTTAAAGCAATTAACTGGGGATAAATGCCCACACATTGTCCCAGCACTCCCAGAGCCATTACTTGAGAGAAACAATTCAGAAAAAGGATCTTCAGGTCAGTCCCATATCCTGGGAGAGCATGCAGTCAGGCTGACACAGATTTTACTGCGGATCCTTCCACATTAATTAACAACTTCTCTTTCAGCTACTCAACCATATTTATCTACCCAGTGACCCTTCTTTCCTCTTTCTCACCTTATTAATGCCAGTCTTACTCTTTCTTATTTCACCTGCCCCCCTCTCTCCACTCCCAGCTGCCAAACCCCATCTGCCCAAGCAGATTCTAGTGTCCAGAACATGTACAAGTTCTACAGCCCTGCCTTGGGCAGGCTCTGTACAGGTGTTCCTGCATTAAGGATGCTGATCCTGCACATCAGAGCTTTGAGAGGACTCAAACCCCTTCTTGGACAGGACTTGTGGGAAATTTGCCATTGCATTTCACATGTTGGCTCAGTGCTTGAAATGAAAGCTCCTGAGAGTGGTAATCGTCTGCAGTTAGCAAGTGCTACAGGAAAATTATTCAAGATGGCATGTGTAAGCACAAAGTAATTTTAGCTACACTGTTCCTGCTAACATTTTTTTAGCAGCTGATATACATTCCTATTGACAGTTAAAAAGGAATAATAAAAAAAAGACTACATGATGATGAGAACCATGGAGCTAATGGCAATCAACAAATACAAACAGAGATGAGGGATTCCTGTCAAATTTGTCAAGGTAACCTTCAGCAGCTTGGTACAGATTTGTATTCTGACGTCAGAACCAGGAATACTGTGTCTCAGAGACTCCTACTACAGAAAAAGTGAAAATCAAATTCCCTACAAATTCATCATTTCTAAATCCAGTGTTTCCAAGTGGTGCATTTCATTCTACTCTACCTAAACACTGGCACAAACGTTTTCTTTTTCCAGCCTCCCCTGACCATTCAATTGCACTATTGGGGTTTCTACAGAACCAGGTTATACAAATGAATAGCAACTTGAGAAAACTTCTAACACTCACACACTGGTAAACCAAACCCAGGTTGGTCATGCCCCAGAAGTGTACTTGTTTACAAGGACACATTTAAATTAATAACTACGTTCTCTAATGTTTTTATCCCTTTAGTATCTTGAACTATTTACACACTTGTCTGTTGATTTTTATCACAGAAAATAATTTGGTTGGAAAATGACCCAAGATCCAGAAAGGACTTACAAATAGGAAATCATTATCTCCATTACCTCTGCAGTTACCACCAAACCCCACTGCAGAGGAGTACTAACAGCCAAACACTGCCACTGAGCATTTGACTCAGCCTTGAAAAATAGGGGCAGATGATTTTATGTCAGATGACTTTTGAGCAGCTGAATCCAACTATCCTGCTGTAGACCCAGGGCGTTTTTTCAGTCCATAATTATGTTTCCAAACCATGTTTCTCTCCAAAGAACTGCTTTGTCAATGGTGCTAAATCCTTAAGACAAGACTTGGGACAGACTGTACTGCTCACATTCTCCCCATCATCCACCCACAAGCTGAGAACATTTCCACAAAAAACATCTTTCTGTATCACCTATTAGCAAGAGCTTTAAAGAGCAAGCTTATATTTTTTCTCATTTTGGCTACAGCTTTTAAATTTTAACACTGAAAGAGATGTTTCCCAATCAAACTCCTAGCCTGTGTTGCAGTGTTTACAATCCTGTCTCACCCCAAAGACATGGCAGATATTTAAAACAGACACTGCAGAGAACATCTGGTCTCTCAACAAAGGGTTTGAACACTTTCTGTATGAGAAATGTCCACGTGGACCTCCTCAGTCAGTCCCATCAGCCCCAGCACAGGCACTGAGCACATCTCCCAAACCCCCAGTCACGACGAGGTCGTTGCTATAATGGGAATGGCAAAGGCTCAGTGAGTAGGAGGAGGCAGGTGGAGGAGTTACCAGCAGAAATATGCACAACACCATCTCCCATGCATAATTACTGCTTAGGCCCCCAGATCTTCAAATTCAATCACATCAGAATTTCTCTTTTGTTCTATTCACTCTCCATAATTAAGGATATTTCTAGATGACAAGAAAATTTTAAATCCCAGTGGTGTGCAAAATAGGGTAACTGGTTGAAGATGCAGGCAGAATGAAAAACATTCACATGTTTAAACATAAACTTTATAAAGAAAAAATAAGACAGAAGTTTATTTATCCTTTTCCATACTCAAAAGGCTGAGAGAACTGGGACTGCTCAGCCTGGAAAAGAGAAGGCTTCAGGGTAACATAATTGCCCCTTCCAGAACTTGAAGGGAGCCTACAGGAAAGATGGAGAGAGACTCTACAAGGGCTGGAGTGAGAGGACAAGGGGGAATGGCTTTACACTGAGAGTGGGTTTAGATGACATATCAGGAATAAATTCTCCCCTGAGGGGGTGGGGAGGCCCTGGCACAGGCTGCCCAGAGAAACCCTGGATCCCTGGGAGTGTCCAAGCCCAGACTGGACAGGGCTTGGAGCAGCCTGGGAGAGTGGAAGGTGTCCCTGCCCATGGCAGGGGGAGGAACAAGATGGCTTTTTAGGTCCATTCCAGCCCAAACCATTCTGGGATTCTATAACAGTTAGAATGGACTTAACAAGCTTATTTTCAGAAAAAAATCCCACTATCATACTTCTAAAAATGACATTTTTCTAAGTTATGCATAATTCCATGCATTTC
The DNA here is from genome assembly GCF_963513975.1 of Fringilla coelebs. Lineage (NCBI taxonomy): Eukaryota > Metazoa > Chordata > Aves > Passeriformes > Fringillidae > Fringilla > Fringilla coelebs. Next base: position 6,095,785 of record NC_140039.1, read on the forward strand.
CAAGAAAAATAGAGTTATACAATAGGTATCTAAACCTCACTCTTTTACTGAATTTAATTTATTTTCACTATCAAAACCATGCTAAAAATGTCAAGAAATGTAAATGTATCTCTTATTTGTTGCATCTTTCTAGCACAAATAACATTCTGCATGCCTTTGTCCACCAGTTTCTAGCTCCTTCAGAGCAGTTCATCCAGCCTGTATCTCTTTATTCTATCAAGTTTAATACTTCTCTTCTGTTGAGGCAGGAGGTGTGCTCCCATATAACAGAACAAAATTAGTTGGCTTTGATGTGATTTGTGCTTCACAAATCTATGTTGACTTTTACTTACCATCTTGTTAGCTTCTTAGTGCTAACAAGTAGTGTATTTGTTCCACAACTTTTCACATTTGTCGTCGGATTGCAGCTGACCTTCTTAGGGAGATTGAGGAAAAACAGCCATTAAATACTCCAGCTATCTTGGAAACATCTGCTCATGGCTTAACATCCCCTTTAATCTGTTCAGCTATTTCTTCATTTTGTAAAAAAAAGGTTTTTTGCTGGTAAAGCATTATAGACTTATTCTTTTGGTTTTTTGTCCTTGATGCTCTTTGGTAGGTTGCATTTTTTTCTCCAAGTTTCTGTCTCTTCCCATCCCTGTTTGTGCAATTTCATTTGTTCTGTTTTATACTTTCCAACCACAGAATACAATAGACTTTCTTTTGTCCCCATATATTTAATTTTTTCCTTCATACTCAAACAATTTGCTTCTGTACTCTTCAACAGTATCATTCACAAACAGACAACTCTCAAATGTCTTTTCTCCATATCAGTTTACCTATCTCTATTTTATCTTTACTGGCACCTTCCTTACTGAGTTCACCACCTTTACAGTAACATTTTCTTTGCTGTTACTCTCAACCTGATCCCTCCATGATCATTCATCCCAAGGTATATCTCACAATGGGGTATAATCATTGGCTATAATCCAAACTAGATCAATTATCACATCATTTTCCAGTAACTTCCACTTAGCAAACAAACTGAGGTATTAAAGATGAGTCACAAAGTTGCTAGACTAGTATCTTTTGTATGCAAGAAAAAAAGAAATCCCAAATACTTTAAAACAGACAAATAAGCTTTAATCCCTTTTTAAATCTGAGCCTTCAAGTTCTATTTACTTAGAAGTATTACTTTCTATATTTATGCCAGATTAAAAGTGAAGTAACTTTTTCCTTGTGCTTACCTCTAGGTCTGACCCCTGTGCTGGCAGTGTTGTTATTCCTGCTGTCCATAGCTCCCCACTGTCACCTTTTGCTCCTCCTTTGCTGACAACCATTAAACACAGGAGTATTTTTGTATTCAGAACCTGGGAACCATCTCAAAAAGTATTTCAGCTGCTGCTCCAACCTTCTGATTGCTAATCCACACCTGGTGCATGCTGTTGCTTCAGCCCTTGAAAAACACTGGAACTCTCAGCAATTCTTCACTTAACCTCCCTGGGAAATAGCTCTTGGCACCAGCAGGTTCAGGGAGGTTTGTAATCCAGCACATGTCCAAGGCAGTAACGCTGAAAGCCACTCAGCCTCCAGCATGAGCTGCTTGGGTAAGAAATTTATCAACCTCCAAACCATTTCAGAAGTCAATTTGTCCCTTTCATTTAGAGTGCAGTGTGCAGAAGCCTTGCTTGGGTTTTTTACCTTAATGTACTATTTCCCGAGAGGAGAGAAAATGTTTTAAAGTAGATATAAAAACATCATTCTAAATTTGTAGCAATGTGTTTGTCTGTTTTCTGGTTTCTTCTCCAAAACAGAGCTCAGCCTCATTACACATTTCTTCCCCAGCACTCTTTGGGATGTAAGAAAATGTAAAAATTATGCTGTTTTCATTACAGCAGACCACTGATGCTTAATGCAAAGAGCTAAGTAATAACAACTGTTTGTACAAAAAAGCATTACTCTATATATTTAAATTTGCCTGGACCGCTCTTTGTGCTTTTTCTCATTATAACTATTATTTCCTTTTTTTTAATCACTGGCAAACCCCTTTCCTTAAGGCTCTCCACTCAGTGTTTACATACAAACTGCAGCCCAAGGCAATTCATCTCCTTTCAAAGCAATTTCTGCTGGCAGCAGCTTGTCCACCTGTCCCTTCCTCTTCCTGGCAGCTTTTCTCATCTCAATTATTTAATATTTTACTGCTTTGCAGTAGGAACTAGTTTGGTGTATTTTTTCTGTTTGATTTTCCATTTTCACCTTTCCCTTTTAACAGCTATTTTCTGGTAATTCTCTCAAGAGAAGAATCATAGGCACATCCTAAACTCCATCCACTGGAGTGTCCAAAGAGCTGCAGAGATGGGAAAGGTCTGGAGGAGGAGCTTACCAGGAGCAGCTGAGGGCCCCTGGTTTGTTCAGCCTGGAGGAGACTGAGGGGAGACCTCACTGGAGCCTCCAGCATCCTCCTGAGGGGCAGGGGAGGGGAGGGTACCAATCTCTGCTCTCTGTGCCCAGGCACAGCAGGAAGGGGCTGGAGCCGCGTCAGGGGAGGTTTAAGCTGGATATCAGGAATACCATCAAGTCATCAGAGCTTTCTAATATAGACCAATTTTCAGTGGGATGTACTCTGAAGAGACACAAAACTGTTCTCACTTACTCTGAGCTTTCTTCCTAAGAGAGGAAGGAACATTCTGTGGCTCTTCTCTCACTTTGAAACAAATCTAAATCTAATTGCTGAAAACTTTTTCTATGGCAGCAAGTGACTGTCAGGAAATGCTTTTGGTAAAACTCAGCACACAGCACAAATATGGTGTTCTTCAGATCAGACCAAGCTGCATTTGCTAAACTTCCAAGCCACAAAATAAATGCTGCAATGCTCTTCTACATACCCTGATGTTTTCAAAACACATGCTTGTAAGAGGAAAAGCCAGCCCATCTCATGTTTGCTAACACTGGTACCAATTAGTTCAATAAACTGAGAGCACAGACATAGGGATAAATGTTAAGAGCTTATGTTGAGAGCAATACAGTGAGGAGAAAGAGCTATTTTGTGACAGGCCTGGAAGGCAAGGAGTGGAGGAGAGTTACAGAGGCACACAGCAGTCCCTTCTCAAACCGGCCCCACAGCATGGCCCTGTCATTATTTGTGCTTCTTAATCAACAGGAGGAGGTTCCTAAGGAGGAAGCTATGAGACACCAAGACCTTGGAGGCAAAGTCAGAAAACTAAAAATTTCAACCATTCTGTGCCTTTAATACTTCACTAAATTTCCTATGCAAAGAGCAGTACTTCTGATATTCCCATGTAAGAACTGCAGGGCCAGCAACTCATGATATCCCAGCTCTGTCCTTCCAGCTGGGCCACAAGAACACACCTCGGGTTTATCTCCAGTGCAGCTGCTCTGCTCACAGCTCTTTTCCTAGGAAGCTCTTTAGCTCTTTGACAAATTCCTACCTGATCTGTTTGCCTTCCCGGACATCGTACAAGGAGAAAAAGACATCAGTGTCTTCTCCAATGGTGTTGTAGGTGAAGCTCTTCAGGCTGAGGAAGAAGTGATGAGGCACTGGCATCCGACAGGCGTCCCCGTGCCGCTGACGGATGGTGTCCACCTGAGCCAAACCAGGGAAAACCATTGGCACTTCCTCACACAGAAAGGACACCTGAACAGACCAACTTGAGCATTTTAACAGAGATCCTGCTCTCCTCTCACCCTCAAGTAAAAGTTTAATCTCAAATATATTCTGCCTCAGAGACAGGGGCTAGATTAAGCTTTCTGCCTCTATTTTTAACGCCTCTAATTTGAATAGATTGATGAAACTGTGATAACCAAGTAGACACAAACCAAATGGTTTATGCATTGGAAATCTGATTTTATCAAGTAAACCAAGTCAATTCTATTTCTCAAATTTTGCTTTGGTTCTGGTACTGAAAATGAATTATAAGACAGTACTGGAGTGGGTCCTGATGATTTCCATTTAAAGCAGATGGACTTAAAGCATTGTTAGTAACATTTGTTACATTACTTCTTTTGAGCAGGTGCAATTCACTTCTAGAGGTCATTTCTGCAGCAGTAGGATGAGGGCAGTGACTGTCCCCCTGTACTGGGCACTGCTGAGGCCACACCTCAAATCCTGGGGTTTGGGCTCCTCACTGCAAGGAAGAACTGAGGTGATGGAGCCTCTCCAGGGAAGGGAAGGGAGCTGGGGGAGGGTCTGGAGCACAAGTCAGATGAGGAGCAGCTGAGGGAGCAGAGGGGGCTCAGCCTGGAGAAAAAGAGGCTCAGGAGGGACCTTATTGCCCTGTGCAGCTCCCTGAGAGGAGGTTGTAGCCAGGTGAGGGTTGGTCTTTTCTCTCAAGGAACAAGTTGCGTCAGGGAGGTTAGGTTGGATATTAGGGAAAAATTCTACACTGAAAGGGTTGTCAAGCACTGGAACAGGCTGCTCAGGCAAGTGGTGGAGTCACCATCCTTGGAGGGATTTAACAGATGTGTAGATGGGGTGCTTAGGGACAGAGTTTAGTGGTGGCCTTGGCAGTGCTGGGGGAACATCTGGACTTAATCTTAGGGGCATTTTCCTCTCAGAAACAATCCATGACTTAGAACAAGGCTTAACAGGCCAGCTTGTCCTGCAGGTATAAAAGAACTTAACAAGGTTGATAACATAAGCAACCAATCAAGGAAATAGAAAGGTTTACAGTTTGGCTCAGCATATCAAGACCTATTTACAGCAGCGAATGCTGGGGTGGCCAAAGGAAAAAAAGAGTATAAGCAAATGTAGGCTTTCAGTTTTTACAACCCTTTACATTCATTCATGCTGATCTCAATAAACAGGTTGCATGAATATCCTAAGTTCCCTATGCTCACCTCCTCTGAATGCATAGACAGGTACAGTCTAACCAAAAAAATCTTAAATTTCCAGACTTACAATTCAGATTTGTACTTGTTTAAAAGGAATTTTGTTCTGGACTTAAAATTAAACCCAAGGAAATCCTCATTCTTTAAAGACAGGTACCCGTGGAAGCACAGATCTCTGTAAAGATCAAAGCCAGATTCCATGACCAGGACAGGATTATCCAGTACAGAAAGGATGTGTGAAACAGAAGCCACTAAGCCACGTGTTTGCAGGTAGACAGAAGAGTCACAGGGGCAGACTGAGGCTTTTGATCTCTCTACACAATTGTATCTTTTAAGAACAACAGTTACAAGCTCAGGAAGAGACCTAAGTGGAATTTGAAGAAGGACCTCAGTGACTTAAATACTTCTGAGGAAGTGTTCTGTGGGAAAGGACTTACCCAGTAATCTCCATCACACCTTTACCTTCATTACCAAGAACTTAAAGACAATAAAAAATTCAAACATGGATGGTATTTACCTGTGATGTGCTCTGCTGGACACTGTGTCTACTTGACAAATGCTGTGGAGATACAAAATAGTAAAATTTAAACCTTTTTGAAAGTAAGAAATATTTACATTATATTTATATAGCATTAGAACAGTAATTCTAAAATATTACTATCAAAATGATCAGCAACTTTTCATACCTTTTTTCAGTGTATCATCACTCACAAGACCACTTGTTTTCCTAAAGGCTTTTCTCAGTTAAGCTGTTTCTTAACGTATTTGAATTTACAGGGAGTATTTACCTTAGCTTTTAAAGTAAAAGGCTGTCACAAGTTAGACAGAATTTAAAAAAGAAATGCTATTACAGTGTTGGAAAATTTCATTACTCTGTATAATGTCTGTCTTCTTCTGCTAAATGGGAAGATACCTCACCACTAATCCTCACCTCCTGGTATGTTGCCTGTGGAAAGGTGCATTTGTTAAAAAACACAAGCATCTAGCAAGAAAGATGGATTTTAGAGGTTAAATCTTTTTGCTCTAATAAAAAAATGAAATCCTGAAAATTGGTTAAAGACTCTACTACAATTTTAGCTGCCCAATACCTGTAAATAAGAATCAGTATAAAGAGCTACATGTCTAAAAACTCAAAGGATGATGCTGTATTTAAAGCCTTTTTTGCTAGGAGGAGATGTTATAATCAGAAAATGGACTGCAAGACTCACTGAAGCCATTTAATCTCCAAAGGGAGATTTAAATACTAATCTAAATTGAAAAGGTTTCAGAGAGCTTTAAAAAAACCCATCATTAATGATTCTGCCATGCCTTTCCCTGCACATCATCTTATTATTAGCATTTTAAACCAAAATATTAACATTGACACTGCCACACATTATTAAATACTCTCTTCATTCTCCCCACCTCCCTCCTCCTATTACAAACCCAACATCTCATTCTGACCAAACATTTACACTCTATATCAGAATTAACAGATCTGTTGACAAACACAAAGCTTCAAAGGAGGTGAAAGCCAAAGATTGTCCACGAAATGTATCTGGCAATACTCTAAAACTACAATGCTGTCTTTCACATAGAAGACAAATAGGACTTTTTACCACAAAAAGAGAGATACTCTTAATAATGAGAAGGAGGTGCTGGGGTACTGAGGAAGCTGCCAGAAGTGCTCACTGAGCCCCTTTCAATCCCTCACCAGCAGTGGGCCCAGCTGGCCAAGGATGCCCCTGGATTTGACACTGCTGATAGCACATCTCCAATCCTGTGTTCAGTTTTGGGCCCCTCACTACTGGATCAGTTATTAGGGAAAATTTGGTCACCCAAAGCATCATCAAGCATTAGAACAGGCTGCCCAGGGCAGTGGTGGAGTCCCCACCCCTGGAGGGATTTAAAAGACCTGTAGCTGTGGTACCTGGGGACAGGGGTTGGTGGGGCTGTGGCGGTGCTGGGGGAATGGTTGAGCTCAATGATCTTAAAGGTCTCCTCCAACAGAAACAATTCTGTGATTCTAAATGGCATATTTTGACATCTGTTTACATTCACAGTTATAAAAATGTCCTCATTCACACTCTCAGTAGAAAAATAATGATCTTCAGTTCCATTGTTTGTGTAACTACTGCATCATCTTCTGAATGTTAAAAGCCTTCAAGTTGGCTGAGTTGCCTATTCATCTTTTTGTCACCTGCAACCACTCAGAATCAGCTGGCATAGAAAAGACCAGTTATTTAAGCTATTCAAGGTGTCCTGACTTTTTCCGGTTAAATTAATCTCTAAATCCAAGTTAGAAAGTGAGACAGGCAACACAAATATGAGAGGTGGTCTGAAGAGATTCATCAGCAAACACTGCTGCTTACAGAGTGTACACTGAGGTAAATCTATGACAGTAAGTGGTAAAAACCTCAGGTTTTAAATTTTTCCACAACCAAAAGATTAGATTTGACTAACTCTCTGCTTTCATGCTTCAGGACCACGTTAGAACAATACAATCACTGACTGAGTTAATTTATGTGCCCTTGCCTCTGGCCAGGCAAAGTGCCCAGAGGGTACTTGGATGGGAGGGTGACTGAAAATAACCAACATGGATTTATCAGGGGTACATTATGCTGGATCAAGTGATTCCCCTGAGGTAAAATAACCAAATCAGTAGAAGAGGGAAGATTAGTGGCTGCTGTGTCTCCCCAGCTCAGCGAGGCCCTCAGCATGGTCTCCCACAGCATTCCTGTACCCAAGCTATAAACTCACACCTTCATGGACAGACCCATTATTTGATAAAATAAACCTAACAAACAGTAGGATTTTCAGGCTCCAAAGGTAGTGGCTGATAGTTTTCAGGGGTCTGTCCTGAGACTTATGTGGTCTTAAATTCCCAGATGATCCTAAACTGGAGGCAGCAGACTGGCAGGGTCCTACTAAAGCAAGTGAAACAGAAATCAGGGCAGCACTCAGGCAGCAGGGACATTTAACAGTTTACTGTTTCTGTTACCAGAAATGGAGCTAGTAGACTGAAAACAACATTAATTCATTTTTCCTCAGCACTGAGTAAACTGCAGCTGAAGTACTGCATTCAGCAAAGGCCAGTGAAGCAGCACAAGGTGTTTGAGGAGGATGCAGGGAATGCAGCATTTTGGGTCTGGAGAAGAGAAGGTCTGTAGGTGACCTGTGGCAGCCTTCCTTGTAACCATGAAGTTCCCAGCATGAAGAGGCAGCCAGGCTCTCCACAGAGCTGCACAGCGCATTGCCCAAAATACTGTGGTCATCAACTACACCATGGGATATCCCAATGTTCCAACAAGGCAAAATGTAACTCCATCAGGGCAGCCATTACAACATTCCATCCCTTCCTTTGAAGAACTTGAACATCCAACTGGACAAAGCACTGAGCAGCCTGGTCTGAATTCAGTATTGACCTTGCATTGAGAGCAGAAAGTTTGCCTAGACCTCCCTTCTAACCTGAAAAGCCTCCCAAAGTGATATAAAAATAGGACTGTTACTAAATTATCTATCTTCCTTCTAAAAAAAAAAAAAATCAGTTTAAACTTTATTTTTCAAAAAAAATAGTTGTCTGCAAAGGTTGTGCAAACTTTAACAGATACAATGTTCAGTATATCTTTCCTCATCAAAGTGTTTTCTGATGCTTAAATTGATTCCTTGCTATTGTAACCTAGGTCTATTGATTCTTTTCTTATCCATCATTAGGATGAAAAGATTAATTAATTCAGCATGTGATTCCATTATAACCTCAAATATCCTCAAAAAACCCACCTAAGCTTATAGTGTCCCAATCTGTACTTCAGAGACAACAATTGACTGCAGGAGTTAAAACATTACATTTATGATTCTCTCTGGTATACTGCATTTTTCACACAATTTCTTAAATTTCCCTTTATTATTTGGAATTCTGATCCTTTCCTCCACTGAAAGCATCAGAAAGACCATTTCCAACAATGTGGATTTTGTATATTTAGTAAGCAGACTCCTTATTTCAGCATCTAGTCCTTAATTAAACATTAAACTTGAAGTACTACAAAATGGAGGATGACCCCAAGAAATTCAGCTAATTCATCTCTCCTCCTATTTAATCAAATTATTAACAACCTTTTTTTTTTTTTCTGGTATGTGTTTTCTAATAAGCTCTGTGTTTACATTACAGTAATTTCATTTAGAACTAATGACCTTTAGAGAATTTAAATTAAAACAAACATTTAAAACCTTTACCAAAATCTAAAAATGGCATCAGCTGCATTCCTCCATCCACTAGACTTATCTATGTTCTGAAACTTTTTAAAATTGCTTATTCTGGACAAGTTCACACATACTAATACTCATGTCCTTGCTGCAAGTAATTATTATTTTCTTTATTATTATTATTTTCCAGCATTTGTTACAGGGAGAGAAAAATTACCAGCTCCTCCTCCATCACCTATTCTTAAGGTGTGAAATTGGCTTGCCCTTTGCTGGTATTCTGGAACCTTATCCATCTTCCCAATGATTATCACTAACACGTCTGATATGGCTTCTCCAAAGATCCCAACTGGAATGTACATAGTTCCAAATCCCCTGGAACTGAAAACTTCTTGAGAAAGTTACCACCTTACCAGAGTTCAGTGGGGCAAGAAGGACATTAAGTGCCACATTATTTTCTTGCATCACGTGCCAGTTGGTTTTTCCCAATATAAAAACTTTCTTTTAGCTTCCCAGTGAGTACCAGGTTAATTATACAAAACTGTTTCTTGGTACAATTGACCACATTTGCTTGTTTTATTTGAATTTGTGTATTGCCTTTCTAATTTTTCTATCTACCCATTTGTGCTATTCTATTATACTTCTCTATAATTCTGTTCTTGTAAACTGGCTCTCAGTAATCTCAATTTCCCTTTCACTCTAATGCCTGGAGGAAATGAAGAATTCTGAATTTATCCACCTTGGCCTGTTAGAGAGCATCTTGTGGTTTTGCTTTTAATTCACTGAAAGAACTATCAATTGTCCTTACCTCCACTTTCTCATCAAACCTCTTTCTCATGGTATCTTATCTACCAATATCAGTTTTCAGTGTTGTTCTTCCTCATTCCTTCCCTAACAATGCCTGGTGAGTGAATCCCATCATTCCCAAGTCAGTCTTAAACTGCTTTCTGCCTTCATATTCTCATCTGACTTTTTACTGGGCTTTAGAACCCAACATATACAAACCTGTTCTCTGCCAATCTGCTTTGTTTTACAAAGAACAACCAAGAAAATAAAAATTAAAAAAAAAAAACCAACAAAGTTTTCCTGATCTTCTGTCTAGTTTGTGCTCAGTGGTTTTCTTTATCTAGAAGAGTTTTGGGTAACTGAATTCTTATTTTCTTGACTATTCCATCTTATCAATCACATTTACCACTTGAATAAAGAATAAACAGTTCAGAGGCGATGGCAGCATTAATTTGAAACTATTCATTTAGGAACTTGATTTTTTTTTTTTTAATTAGGAACTCTGGTGAACTCATGGCATTTCTCTCACACAGTTGGAAGAAATGCCTAAGCTGCAGCAGTTATACAGTCAACAGCTGTGCCTTTCATGCACCTCCTGACCTTGTCCTGAAGACACATACCCACTTCAATAATCTTATAGAAAAGCTAAACATAATTAATCACCAGCTTTGAACATTTCTGATTTGTGAAATGACTTCAGACATTTGGGTCTTGTAACCCTTCCACTAAAATGTGCCATCCAAGTGTCCCTGACATCTGCAGGACTTTGTGTTCCTAAATGACAACTTCAATCCAGGGGCAACTCCAGCGCTGAGCTCTGTGGCAGAATTCTGAGAACATATTTTCCCACCATTCAAAAGTAATATGTATTTTTAAAAAGTGTTCTGTCATATTGGTTAAAGTCACAAACATTGTCATAGGGAAAGGGCAATTTGCTTTCCTTCAGGAGCAAAGCAACAATTCCTGACAAGTGCTGTGCATCCTGCAGCCACTGGCATTTAGCTTCAGAATGAGTAACATGGAGAAGCAGGATGTGCAAGGCCTCAGAGCACAACAGCTCTGCCAGAGAGATGAATACAGCATCACCCAGCAGTCACAAACACACTTAGCAATGAAACATGAGAGCTAAAAGAGAGGCTCAAATGTAACAACTTACAATTTATCAAGAAGAGCAGTGCTAAGTCTAATGGCTGAGTAAAAAGCGCTTGAATCTCTGTTGTCACAGAGAGAAAAGTCTGATGTGTTACCTCAGCCATTGCTCTGCTAATGAGTGTTTTCACATTTAACATCCTACAATCCTGAAAATATAAGAAAGTAATTTGGCTCTCACAACTATTCCTGCAAGATTATTTTACAATGTAAAACCTCACTGCTCATTTGAGAGGCCATAAAGTATTTTGTCATAAATAAGAAGGATTCTCTCCCTGCATTTTTGTTAAGTATTAAAAGCAATCCCCAAACCACATTAGAAATAACCCTAAAACAACTTAAGTCACTAACATACCTTTCCTTCATTTTTTACCAAATTTAATTTTAAAATAAGTAACAGGTTTTCAGCTGCTTTGGTTCCTGAAATTGCCTCCTGACTGTGAAGAGATGTGATTAGACAGCACTGTCCTCTTGCATCTACAGACTCCGGCAGCAGTGAAGTGTGAAGTGAGTAATGGTTCTGTCCTGAGCCCTGCCCAGGATGGAGCAGCACAGAGACAGTCACAGGACCAAGGGGTGACATAATCAGGCTGCTCTGGCAATAAATATTGCCTATTTGCAGTAGTCCAAGTATTCAGAGTAAAAAAATGTGCAGAATAAACCTCAGAGTAATAAACCAATCCTTAGTTAGCAACTAATCTCACACCCTGAGTCTTCACTGATGGAATTTGCTACTGAGTTATTTCTAGGCTGTGCTGAAGGAAAACTCTGCTGTACTGGCACTAAACTCTCCTCAGACCATGGCAAATTAGGAACAAACTTTAAAAATTAGCTCTATAGACTAGTGTACTTTCATATTTCTTATGCAGAATTCTTATTTCTTTCCATGAAATCCACTACTATACAGTGCAAATAATCCGAACCAGCAACAGCACCCAGCTTGTTTACAAAACATGCCCTTGGTTTAAGGAAAAGTCACATCTTGCAACCAAACCCATCACCAAGCCATGGACCTCTCTGCCCCTATTTTAAATAGCTGAAAGTCAAAACTGTTTTCAAACAGGAAATTAAAAGCTTCCTAGAAGTGAGTGACACTCTAACAACATTACGTCGAAAACAAATATTTTCTTTGGAAGATATTAAATGAAGAAGTTGTACAAAATAATTGCTGAGGGGTTTTTGTCTTTGTTGTAGATAAAACAGCATCTGAGGAAGAGTTTTCATTCATTTTCCTGAATTATACATGTTGTTTCTCCCTCTACAGTTACATCACAATCCAGACCAAAATGATATGTATTAGTCCTACTAACAGAGAATCCAAACACAGTTAGGTAGTAAAATGCATCAGTGGCTTTACAGTTCACTAATGGCACAATTCACATTTCCAAAACAAATTCAGCTTCATTATGTACAAACAGGACTGCACAAGTGACTAATAATGACAGCATTTGGAACTCACTCCAGTGAAGGAATTATACTACTTCACCTGAAAATCCAAATATTCTTATTCAAATGCACTCCATGCTTTCTAAGGAGCACTCACATTCAGCAGGGATGGCCTTAATGTTCAAGGATTAGTTCTGCTTAAATTAACTACTGCACTGGTCTCCCTCCTCTCCCCTTTTTTGTGAGCTCAAGAAGTCTTTGCAACAGGGCAAAGATGTTTATTATCTATGCAACCACAAAACCAGACTTTTCACTTAGGTATTCTTCATCTGCAAATCTGCCCAAAGAATCAAATAATGGTTCTCACAGGCTTTCTGAACTCAGAGAACCTTCCAAGAGTTAACAGCATGTTACTTTGTAAATTGAAATAAAAATGTATCAAAGCATGCCACTGCTTAGGGTAGGAGAGACACTGTTCCGGTGATCAGGGTGCAAATGAACATCATTGGAAACAAGGAAACATGTAAGAATAAAGAATAAAAACATTTTCCCTTCTTTCCCTCCCACAGTGAAAACTCAGAGCAATCTCCCATAGAATTTCTTACCATTTTATAAAGGTCTGAAACACTGATCTGATCTGAATCCACAACCTCAAAGTCTTTCCGTGGAACTAAGTCAAGGCCCAAATGTCTGCAAGAGAAGGAAGGAACAATGTCAGTGAGGAACATGAATGGTCACCAACAGCTCCTGCACGTGCCTCCTCCAGGGCAGGGACACAGAAATTCCAGTCTTACTGCAATTGTTAACCATTAAACAATTCTAAAGAAAATTTAATGCAAATATCAAAAAATCCCTCAACAAACTTGTTACTTTTTGTTCCCTGACTTCAGTGGAGCTCAGGCAATTAATGCTGGGGAAGCTTTAGGCCAATATGCCGGTGCAATACTCAACACAAGGAAATTTTGTACATGGAAATGTAGCAGGCAAACAGAGTTCATACTCTGTTTGCCTGCTGAAGTATTTGAGTAAGATCCTTCATTACATAAAGAAAAAGTTCCATTAACAGTCCTGTTCAAATGTGCCAACAAATTCCAAGCCTTGGGAAGCTGCTTTGATATTCCTGGCGCTCATAAAACTTCACCCCCATGTAAACACAGTAATTTTTGTTAGTAATAAACAATGACTGCAATAACAATAATCTTAATCTGTATTTGTAACACGCACAAAATGTTTTTAATTATTCTGAACAGAATTAATATTTTGGCTCAAATCAAATATATAAACTGATAAAAAAATACCAGTGCAAAGATGACAAGTTAAGGAATTCAGGGGTAGAGAAGGCAGTTCAGGTCACAGCTTCACAGGAGGAGCAGACAGAATAAGATATTCTTTATCCAGACAAATAAATGAAAACTGTTAATGATTAATTAATAACTGTAGACTGCAGAACAAGACAACCTTAAAGGCGACAAACCCCAAGTTTTGCTCCATAGATCTTCAGTTTCTGAGGCACAAATAGATCTTCAGTTCATAGATTTTCAGTTTCTGAGCATTACAATAAAAAGCTACACTAAACAATATTATTAGGAGTAAATTTTTTAAAAACCCAACACATGAATTAACTATTTTCCTGCTTTTGCCTTATATAACTTTGATACTTCACTTCCAGACATTTTGTATTGAAATTCTTAACAGTCTTAAAGAAAAAAACCAAACAGAAGAGGTGCCCTCACCAATTACTGTGGCACTCCTGTCACAAACTATAAAAGAAAAGCAGAAGCCAATTTAATTTTGTAATCAGAGAGGGAAACATTCTGCACAGACTTGTTCCTGATGGCAAATGAAAAATTTTATTGAGAAAAATCTCTCTGGTACTGTAGAGTAATTGTGTGGAGCAATAACAGAAGGCTCCAGGCAATCCAGTGTCTCTTTCTGAGCAATTGGCTTAAAACAACAGCTGGGGAGAAGCAGCGGTTTGGAGGAAGCTCAGCTACCTTTGCTCACCAAGGTGCTTTTAAACGTTACCCAGAAGTTACCAAACTCCATAATTCTTTTTTTAAACCTTTGCCTAAGCAGGTTTTCCTTCTTTATTTATGTCCCTAAACCATCGCATCTCCAAAATACAGCTCAGCCCTGTTCACTTGCCCTGGCAGCACCGTACGGTCATTGAAACCCCCTACTGACCAACTGGAATTTCCATGTTCTCAGTTCTTTGCTCAAATCAATTATATTTTCAATGGAAAAAAGGGAGCAGCTTTCCCTCTCCAATGCAGTTTCATGTCAATTACCAAATTCTAAATTCTAATGCTACATTGTGAAAGTCATGGTTTCACACTTTGCTTTGATTAAACCTATCAAGCACAAGTTATCTGTGGCCCAGGACCAGTATCTGAAAACTGCAGCTGCAACTATGAAGATTACTGCACCTATTTACCAAATGAAAAAGATTAAAATAAGGACACACTAGGTAATCCTTACCTGCAGCTGCCAGTTGAGCCTACTTATCACAGAAAGTAAAAAAATATAATACAAAAAATGGTAAAATTAGTCAGAGATCACTGCAAAGGTTTTTTTTTTTAAAAAAAAAGTTAGTGCTCATCAAATTCATTCACAGAAGCTTTCCTGAATGTGAGTATCTAAACAACCTCCAAAACACCCTGTCATTCACATGTGTGCACACTCCCACCCCCAAAGGGTGGGATAAGGGATTTCCCCTCAGCACACAGATATGAACTGACATTATCAAAGCCACTGTGTGTGCACTGCAGTTCCAGGGCAGTCACAGAGCTCTATTACAGTTCCCCAGGAAAACCTGGCCAAGCCAATCCCAGCCTGACGAGGTTCTGTTCACATCATTTCAGCTCTCTGGAGAGCTGGGGTAAAGCAGTGCCTGCACTCATTACTCAGAACACGACAAAAGTATCATCTTCTGCTTAATAATGTTCAACACAACTGCAGCAGCATCCCTGTGAAACTTATCTAATACCCTATTTTTAGTTAAATCCCTTAACACCGTGGATTTTCAGCCCAGAAGATTCTCATTCTCTAATACTATGTTAATCCTGCACAACACTTGCTCCCAGCAAATAAGGGTGTCTTGGCTGGAGCACAAACACACAGCCATTTACTGCGCAGGTGGAAGTTCAGGTTTGTACACTCAATTTGTATCAATTATTTTTTTGCCTATGAAGGACTGACAACATAATGCTTGACATGGCAATGACAGTCAGTGGCCCAATTTCCCTCTCTATTATCAAACACTGGGGGAATAGAAGAGCCCCAGCTGCCAGGCAGTATTTCTCCAAAACAGAGCATGCATAAAAATTACATAATGTGCTGGTTTGTTTATTTGACAGTTCCTGTCTCCACAATACTTCCTTTTACAAGCAAATTCTTGTGCTCTTTTATTCTGCCTTCACACTGAACTGCCCTTCAAAAATATTTCCCAAGTATACCTACAAAATATCTCCAAGCCTATCAATTACCTCTTGAGTGCATCTGTTTGGGATACCTCCAGCTGGCATTTAGACATTCTTCCTCATCTACATAAGAATCTTCATGATTTTCCTTTCTTTGGGGGATAAAAATTTTAAAAAATCCACCACCTAAAATCTCTAGATAATTTTTCCTCAAGTAATATGAAATCAAGCCAACTGACAAAAATACAGGGCTTTTTAATGGTGAAAGGGATGAACACACAACTCAAGGTTACCTGGGCTTCTAGAAAAATTAACTTAGGTTTAATGTTAATTTTGAAGAACAGTCCTAATTTCTGGTATGTTCACTTATTTACAATACAAACACTACAGCATTCAGAATTCATAAAACCACCAGTCAGCACAACTCTTCCTAGAAGAACCTTGAAGAAATATGCCATTTGATGTAAAAAAACCAAAAATCTTTCAGATGCAAACTCATCTTGAAGAACAGATTGGGAGAGCTCATCACATCTCTGGAGGGTGCAAGATCTCATCCCCTTTGCTCCAAAAATATCTACTTTACCTCAACCTTTTCAGCTTTAATTTTGCAGCCACCACTTTTTCTCTAATTCCTTTTCTTAGTATATCAAGGCTCACTTAATATAATTTGTATTTTGCTCACACAAATAAAGATGGTGAAGGGAAAGAAAATGATGCTAGCAGAGATTCACATAAACTATGTACAGATTTTAAAATGGACTCTGAAGGAAATACAATACAGAAATCCACAGAAAATTAAATACATGAAAAAAACATGTTTGTCAAAATGAGACTCTGCTAAAACAACCCAATAGTTTTCTTTGACAGAATTAAGTTAAGTTATACAAAAAACTGCAGGGGCTGCAAACTACAAAGAAATTAGTTAAGTACTGATGTAATGCTACACAGGAAATTATTTCTTAAAATGAAGAAGATGAGATGAAGGTAAATAATCTTAGTTAGGAAATGACAAAAGGGAATTGTAGCAAATACTTCTGAGCATTGCAGTATCAGGCTACAGAGAGAGGTTATTCAGGTTTTCCTCAAAGATTGACTTACAGCAAAGTTCCTCACACCTTTAATGCCAACTCAATCATTACTCCAAGCATATTCAGGAGAGGGAAAGATGCTGCACATTCAGATAGAAATGGCAGCTGCTCTTCCTGCAATTCTTAAAGGCATTTCTTCATGCTTGTTTAAGTTGGTCAATCCTATTTTGATCTCCCCTTTGATGTAATGACAGCTACTGTAATAAAACTGCCTTTAATTCTCCAAACAGGTATCATCTGTACTTTTAATTCTTATCTCCAGATGCATTTTACTAACTTTAAGCTAATTGTTACAACATTACAAAAAAGTCATTCTTATTCCTTTTATGTCAAGAAAATATGACAAGATGATAAATCAGTCCAAGCCCTAAAATAATCAAAGAGTGTGAGCACTGAAATTTAGGGCTTTTTGAAATTCAAGACTGTGGTGACTTCACTAGGTCACACAATTGCTGCCCTCCACAGTTATGGATGTCAGTAGTTAGTAGGTACTAACCAGCTGCTACAGGCTTTTTAACTGCAATCCTGAGGTAGGAGAAAAACCATGACATTAAAAGTATGTTTTATTTTCTTTGTATGACAGTGTAAAAGATACATGGCTAATATTTTGCCCTTTGTTTTTCTTTTTAAACACTCATTTTTGCTTTCTGGCTACCTGTGGATCATTCTGTGCAGGATTTATGGCAACTATTTGGAATTTTTTTTTAATGCAATGATTTTAATAACATTTTATGGGAAAAAAGAATAACCTTTGACTAAAAAGTAATAAAAGCCTACAAACTCATCTTGTTTATGGCTTTTATCTGTCAAAAATATCAAGGTATTGGTGCCTCCCCCTCCTTACTCTGTTTCTGACCCAAAACATAGAATATATATTCCACATTTATAGGGAAGGAAGTGTCTTCCCTGAGTATGCAAGGAAACCTGGATGCTTTCTGGTAATCTCCTGACAGATGCTACATTAATCTGAAAGAATCAGTCCTGAAGATCAGGTGAGATGACCTCTGATTTTCAAGTTGAATTACTTTGAAGAAAGCTTCATCTGCCTTTCTGGCACACAAGGTATTGCACATACTGCTGCAATTAGCTTTTGGCACTGAAGCAGAAGCAGAGGATTCACATTTCAAATAGAAGCCCTGTCAGGCAGATTCCTTCATCTGTTTTTGATGCAAAGTCTCCACAATGAAACAGCTCTTCATCAGCAAAAAAGCTGCATTCTGGTTCCCCATTCTAAGCAATAGTAAAAGCTGAAAGACTTATCCATTCATGTAAAAGCAAAAAACTAAAGAAAAATTTCAAAATCAAGTATCTGTTTTATTTGTAACATGATAGAAAATGAGATGAAGAACTGAAGATTCAACTTTTTAATGTGACTTAAATGAGATTATAAATAGCAGACTTCAGCTTTATAACATTTGTTTCATGCTTTACAACTTTTTCCTTGTTATTCACAGACCATTGGACACTTCCAATAGCATTTCAGCCTTTCATAGATCAATATTATGGCCAATTGTATCAGAGTGAAACAGGAAAGAAAACAGCAGATAAGATTTTGGCTGTGCAAAAATACACAGAGATGCTTAAAAGTGCAAGTCTAAAACCAGCAAGGCGCTCATCTGAAGGTGCCAAAGTCTGATGGGGAAATACAAAAACCTCTGTAGCACCAATATCAGCCCTGCAAGTGTACAAACCTAAGCTACCTGGGGGTAAGTGGAACAAGGAAGAAAGCAGGAATGAATGAATGAAAAAAAGGATGAGTCCAGGACCTTTCTTTTGTACAGGGGAGAAAGAATGTGTCAGCAACAGAAAATGGAATGGCTATAGGAAGGAGCAATCAGTATTGTGTTAGAAAAATGATTAGCAACAATACAGGGGTTCAGCAGCAATTATTTTTTAAAATAATATTCCCACATTTTAATAGGCCAAGCTACAGAGCAAAACTTCTTAGTATATACAGTAAGCACACAAAATGAAGCAAGTGAAGACTGTTTTCAAACAGTCTAAATGAGCTCTTTCACAAAAAAAGCAATTTGTAGCTATTCATTCAAGGAGGGTATCTGTCCCTTGATTTCCACCAGCTCCTACCAGGACACAAGGGATGAATTCCAGAGCCACTGCCAGTGTATTTAAGGGAAAATTGTACCAGTTTAACAAAGTGAAAAAAAACAGTAACTGGTGATGACAAGAAGTATGAGTTTCATGTTTGCATCACTCCTCCCCAAATAATACAATTCATTGATGATCAAGGTCAGGATAAAAAGAGTGTCTCATTAAATAAGCAAACATGTTACATATTAGATGTGTGAGACTGCTATTTCCTGAAAGCTGCTTAGCAATGGAATATCTCCTGTTACATTGTACTGTCTTGATTAATTACAACCCTGCTGAAAATGCAGGGAACTCAATCTTCTCAGACAACATTAATGCACATTAATAACAATGTTTTTAATTTCTTTTATTTGCAAATCTCAAGTATGACAGAACAGCAACTACCACTATTTTAATACTTGAGAAAGGGCAATACTATATGAATATGTCTATGTAATATTAATACGAATATGTCTAACACAGGTGGTAATAAGGTTTGTGATAAACCTCAGAGAGGGGGGGTAGAAGAAAGTGGCAGAATTCTTCCAGAAATTCTGTGGAAAAGAGTGATGTTGCAGAAACACCCCCAAAGTCCCAGACATTTACATTTAAATACTGCATGTATCTCTGATATCATGCATCTCTTTCTATAGGGAGTTCAATACCTGTTGTAAGAAACAGAATTTTTTTTTTCCTGAACAAGAATCCTGAGTAGATTAATATAATCCTGAACATATTTACTGATGTCACTGAGGCTTCTCCATAATTGTCATGCATTAGATTTACCTTTATAGTTCACATTACATTCCTATTAAATGGTTTTACATCAAAAAAAGTCTACAGGCACCTCATGGAACAACCTCTTCTCTTCACTGCTGCATTGCTCTCTGCTCTCATCTTTTTTTTCCTCACAGCATTTTTGCAGCTTCCTGTTGCTAATTTGACCATAAACTCTGAGCAAAACCAGGCAGGCATAATGCTCAAAAACAGTCTCTTGATTCCCATTTACTCTATTGGGAATAAGAAAGGAAAATATCTGTAACTCTGCACTGCAGAAAGACTTGATGCAATCTATTGGTCTATGTCCTTCAGAGCTTTCTTTCAACAAGAGAATTGACGTGCAGCAAAGGGGCTGCTAAACCTTTATCAGGGTGTTCACGTATGTTCCTCAGAGGGGGTTTTGAGGTAGGTGACCAAAGAATGGAATAAAACATAGCTTAATGAAAAACTGGGATTTTTTCCTCAGCTGTCAACTTACAGGACTCCTCCCCACTCCCACATGCTCATTAGCACTTATCCCACTCCCAGTGGGAAATTGTTTGTCTGCGAGTGAGTGTCATGTGTGTCAAGCACAACTTACCTGTCTGATCCATATCCCAGAACACACAAGTCTGCCCAAGGGCTGGTTGTTGTCTAATGACAATTTACTATCATTTTTGTGTGAATGAATTGCAGTTGTCTTTGCCTTTAAAAGAACCTCTCCACAAAATCACCATGGAGCTGACCAAGGAAACTAAACCTCTAAGAAGCGTCATGATACAGGAAGTCTAAATATCACAGCCTCAGCTCCCATGTCCCTGGCTAACTGTGAGATTCTCTACTTTTTGCAACAACCATTAAAATACTTCCTCAATGGAAGAAAAATATATTTTAAGTACCTCTGAACACATCCTCCCAGACCTAATATTCTCTAGGTTGATACCAAGGAAGTGAAGTAACCTAATCTTTTTATAAGTGCAGGGAGCCCTTGGAAAGGCCTACTGGTAAACAGCACATTTCACACCAAGAGCAAAACTCCCTGTGGAAAGCAATAAATTCAGGAAAAAAATTAAACTTGATTTTCAAATAATCCCAAGTTCTCCCTGTGCACAAATACTATTGGAAAGAAAGCGTTGAGTAGGGTTTTTTTGTTAATAACATTTACTTGAGAAGAATTAGAAGAAACAGGAGGCAGTACTTACTCATTGCCCCAGTCCAGCCTCACTGTGAGGTGTCTCTTGACCTCTCGCACCTGATCCTGTGTCAGGTGCCCCGAGAGCAGCTGCCTGCGGAGGTCAATGAGCTCGTTCATCACATGCCGCAGTTTGTAGAAAAGATCTACCTTATGTTTCTGTAAAGGCACATTTTTGGGAGGAGGGGGGAGAGGGAAAAAGAAAGAGGCAAGGAGGGGGAAGAAAGCAGGGGAAAGAAAGAGAGGGGGAGAGAATAAGTTTGGAAAGTGTGAGAAAGAGAGAGAGAAAGAGAGAGATTAATAAGTTCATTTAATTACCCTAGAGAAACATCAGTTTTTGTGAGCCTTAAAATATTTACATCAAAAAGTAGCGTTAACTGATGCAATTCATACTAAATAACTTCTTATTCCTGTGGTTTAGGCTCAATCTGCTAAGAGGCCCATTTTCTGATGGAACCTAATGCTAAATAAGAGGATTCATTAGACACAGCGGGAATTCCAATCATACAGTAAATGTAAAAATTTAGATTTAAAGTGATAGAGGTGAAAAAGTTTACTTCTGTCAACAACTAACTGAATGGCTCTGAGCAGTCAGCAACAATGAGTCACCACAACAAAAGAGCATTTTTAAATTATTTGTGATATTCCAGTTACTAAAGTTCAGCCAGGTATGGGGGGGGTGGGTGTGTGAAAATTCATTACCTGGCACTCTTAAAGGAGTAAAGCAATTAATAATAAAATCCACCAGGAAAATTACTTTGAAAGAGAAAAATTACCATAGATAATATAAAACCCCCCACATCATCACCATCAGTAAAGACAAATAAATAGAAAACACCCCCCAGAACTTCCACAACTAACACTGTAATCCTTTCCAAAAGAACTGGTATTACTCAATTATGGGGAAAAAAACCTCTTCACCAAAACCAAATCCCCCAAAACGAGACAGAAGTGGAAAAACCTTTTCCCCCTACAGGAAATAACTATATGTGAATTCCCCAAAAAGGAAAGTTTAAGGCAAATGACCAAGACCACCCATAAGATAAGATAAAATAAGGACATCTGTGCATTTGTCTCTGTCCAGTCAGTCTCCAATATTACACAAAACAGCCAATGAGCCATGACAGAAGAGCCCAAGAAGGAAAACAAGATCTCCTGATGCAGCTGGATGCTGTTCTTTGAACAGCTGAGCTCCATTCCCTCAGCTTTGCAAAGCCTGAAGTGTTTGAATGTCACTTGGGAAAACACCGAGTGGATGGACAGACATGGAGACTTGATCAGCTGGCACTGCCTTGATCACTTCTCTGCTTGTACATGAGTAGGTTATAAAAGCCCTCTAAATAGAGACACCTGCATCTACCAAGATTACATCTGATAGAGGAACATCCACAAAGAGAAACATAAGTGTTTTCTGTTGCAACACATTATTAGAACAAGTGTTTTTCACTTGTTTACCAAAAATAGCTGAGATGAGATGAAAAAAGAACTTCCACCTACTTGAGTTTGTTTTCCTATAAGACCACTAGATCTGCATGACTTAGGAAAACAGACATCAATGCAATCCATTTTCATAAGCATTTTTTTAATTTCTCTGAACCTCATTACACATCTGTTTTGCTGAAGCAGGTTAAGCACAGATGGCATCATCAGTTGTTCCTATCAAACAATTTTGAGATGAAAAGATGCACAATCTTTCAACTGTGCATCAATACTCTGGTCCCACTTGAAAGAAAAAAAAACAGACACCAGACCTAACAGAAAGACATAAATTTCTGGGGCTGAATAAATTTATGCAAGGAAGATAATCATGCATAGCTGATAAGCTCAAAATGACTCAATTTTGTTTAGGTTTTATTACTAAATGTGATCACGAGTAAATCCTATATAAGCTGACAATGACAGTAGGTATGGGAAATGTCCATTTTTATATGCTATATGAACAATAAAAGGCTGCCACTTTTAAAAACACATGAAAACAAGATGAAAAGATAAAAACAATTGAGTTTGGTAGTATCAAAATACCAAATTAGGTATATTTTAATAATAAAACACTTGGGAATGAAATTATCGTGAGAATCAGGTCCCAAACCATCATATTGAGACTTCCCAAGTAAACCTGTTAAGAGAGCCCCTTTCTCACTCCTGTAATGATGGTTCAAGGTTATCAAAGCAGTCAGGTCCAGAGCACCATGCTGGTTAAATTACAGTTATGTTCTATGGTTACGTTTAAACAGTCATTTTACACAAGCCAGGGAGAACCAGAAGTACTTACTTTAAATACAAATAAAGGAGACTACAGGACACAAGTGTTTCACCTGCTTTAAACTGAATGCACAAGTATTGAGAGAGAGCTAAACACAGAAAATCCAGGGCCCAGGGCAAGGAAGAGAGGAAGAGAAAGTGAAAGCCAGCAGAGCTGTGGCTGTGATCTCAGGGAAACTGTTACGAAGAACCATAGATGCAAAATCCATGATAGTGAAGGAAAACGCTCATGAGCGAGAAAGGAGAGCTAGAACAGAGTTGTAAGTGGCTTACTTCCAGGCTTGCAGGCAGAAGGGAGTTTGAAGCAGTCAAAAATCAGTTTCTAACATCCCTCCTCACACTACAGGAGCCCAGGGACTAATAAGCTTCACATGAGAGAGAAGGAACGAAGGAGATACATTTTAATGACTTCTCTCTTTCAAGATGAAAAAAAACCCTTTAAAATTCAACACTAAACTAAGTTACTAGGGAATCCTACCCCCATGTAAAAAAACCTGTATAAGAGATGGCCCCAGACACCACATTTAAGAAACTACCCCCTCTACGCCCCCCCCCAAATTTTAAGTATTAAATTCCTTCCATTTTAGTTAGAGTAGCAGCATAAATAAACCTGAAACTTTATCATCTTGTTAGCAGTTAAATAAAAGTTGTGCAAGTTAGTCTGATGTGTAAGCATTAATTGTTTCATATTTAATTTTCATACAATCTCTGACCTCTCATTTTTTCAGCTAACATTATCACAAGTTCCCAAGCAAGGAGCACCTTATCAGTCCATCCAGAATGGCCTGCTGTGTGCATTTATAAACATATTTTTCAAATCGGGAAAATATATATAATCTGCAGAACTTTATGGTGGTAATTAAAATGAGTCACAAACAAAGAACCTGGATGGCTTTCATGAATTGGGACTCTCCTCACAAGCAGCACAAGTCCTCTAAGACATCATGTTGCCTCATTTTACTATCCCCAGACATAAAAACATGTGCTGTATTTCTTTGATCCATTATAACTAACAAGTCACGCTAATCAATGTTTGGATAATCTTCAGATATGCAGCTATGCATCAAAAAGTGGAATTCTGACAGATTTTTTTTTCTTTTAAGAACTCTGTATTAACTCTGTGGAGTTCAAAAGCCAAAAGATGGATTTGGTGTGGAGTGTTAAAAATAGGTTAGAAACTGTTGTAAAATAGTTGATAGATCGTTAAGCATGTACTGTTAGTTAGGTTATTATATTGTAAAAGGTGTTAGTTAGAAGAACTACGGTACTCAGTGTACCGTATTACACCTAAGTAAAGTGCATCCCCCCAAGCGAAACGAGCCAGTCTGGACAAACTGTAATGGGCCAATCAAGCGCCTTAAACCTTCATGCAAATGTAGGATCCAAAAGTAAACCAATCTAAAGGGACAAAAAACGGGATAAAAAGGGGCTTCTGACCCACTGGATCCGTGCTGCTCCACCTGGGACATGGGGGCCATGGCTGCTGAGCAGCCCCAGCGCCGGCGTTGCACCATCCTCAACGGGAACGCTCCTGCTCGGCCCGCGGGCCTCCATGCTTTAGGCCTTTCTTTTTCTTATAATAAATGCTGAAATCGCTTTAGTACTGGGAGCCTGCTCTCATTTTTAACATGGAGCTTTCCTCACCTGGCCCCTCTCCCACAGAGCAGGGCAGGGGGAGGAAATGACAATATTTGTGGGTTGAAATAAAGACAGGGAGCTCACTCACCTACCACCATCCAGCACAACAGAACTCCCTCAGGGAATTTATTTATTGCCATTCCAACAGAGTTGGGAGGGGAGATATGAAGACACAAAGAGCCCCTGTCCTCAAGCACCCCCTTCCCAAGCCCAGCATTTTTTCCCTTTACTCCCAACTCCTCCGTCCTTCACAGAATCACTTCCTCCCCACCATGACCGGAGAATGGAGGGGTCAGTCCATGGCAGCTCTGCCCTGCTTCTCTCTCTCTCTCCTTCCACTTTTGCCCTGTGCCAGGGTGGGTTCTGCCCACACAGATCCCAGTGTGGATCCCAGCTCCACTGCCTGTTCACGTCCCCCTGCTGAGCTCCAGTGTGTGGGGCTGTTTCTCCCCGTTCCCCTCATGTCCCTGCCCCAGAGCTGCTGTCCCAGAGCCCCCAGCTGGGATCGGCTCTTCCCTCACACCATGCCAGGCCCGCACCCGGCACAGGGGCTGGGGATCCCGACAGCCCGGCTGGGCCGGAGCCCCACACAGCCGAGCACAGAGCAGGCCCCGCTTCCCCGGGTGGGTTCCCTCAGGTGCCTGGTGAACACCACGGCTGCCTCTGCCATCTTCCCTAAATAAATACCACATCATTGGAAATGTAGAACAGACCGGTATGTTACAGCAGATGACCTATTTACAGGCACTTTGTTACCATGACTTCATTTACCACCGCTGTAAAGTCAGGATTTCGCCCCTCTCAAGAGCAGTCCCCTAAGACATTTCCTATAAAACTGCCTTAAGCTGTAATGGGGGAGAAGGGCGCAAAAAATTATTTTCCTTATAAAAGCAAGTGAGTAGCTTTCCCCAGGTTCCTTGTTATGGATTTTGGTATCTACATTAGATATTAAAGCCTGCAAGCACCATCAGCACATGAAAGGAAATACTAAAGCTAGAATCAACACAACAATCCTGCCTTTCTTCTCAGTTTTGTCAGGATGGTTTTAATTAAGCAAATTACTTTATATTAAAACTCTGTTGGAATTTAAAGATTTTTGCAATATTTATAGTTTAGTCTTACTCAAAATCTGTAATATTACCATGCAAACCTTAAACTTCACCTACCAAATTAGATCAAGTGCCTGTTGATCAATAAAGGTCAGACTACAAGTCAACACAAAGTTGTCTCAAAAATAGAAAAGAGCTAAAAATTTTTGTGGGAGATGTGGACAGTACACAGGTGTCGTGACTGGCACCCACAGAAAAAGCAATTGAGAACACAATTAATACATGCACACATTCATCAGTTCTCCATATGTGCCTAGACAGCTGGTCCTCTTGAATTACAGAACTAAAATGGACTTTAAAAACTGTTAAAAAATACAAACAACAAATAAGCGAAAATAACATCCAGCAAGAATAAAGTTAAGAAATTACAACTTCTAATAAAAACTACAAACTCCATTTACTAAGGGTTGAGGCAGCATCCTGGGGTTTTCACAAGAGGCTGGGTTTGAGCTCACCCCTCTCTGACAGGACACCATTAGACACTGAGAGTCACTGGATCATAGAAATGTTAAGGTTGGAAAAGGCCTCTACAACTGTCAAGCCAAATAAACAACATAAGTCTTCCAAATCAAGTAACAGATTGAGAAAGGCATCTCAGTTTAGGTTTATTTTCATTCTTCTATCCTGAAAGTCTCTATTTATTAGTTCTCAATTTATTAATAAGGATGCATTATCATGAATTTTACTTATTTTTTCTTGTGAATATTCATAGCTTTCAGCTTCAAACAGAAATTATTTACTCCAATAAAAATCTATTTATATTGATTCTCTACCGTATTCACAGAGGGCATTTCAATTTACAGTTTGTAGCAAAGCCCAGTAAATCAGAGGGACAGAAAAAATAAGTTCTTCAGACTTTTGCCATTGAAAATGAGTAAAATATCTTAATATATTGACATGTGACAAGGGAAGAACTTAAGTAGTAAAAACAGTGATGTAACATCAATAAAGAAAGCAAAAGCAGAGAACAACCAACAAAACAAAGCCTGTACAAGATAAACAGAGATGTTGCTACAAGCTTTTCCTTTCTATTAGATTAAAT
Organism: Fringilla coelebs; assembly: GCF_963513975.1. Taxonomy (NCBI): domain Eukaryota; kingdom Metazoa; phylum Chordata; class Aves; order Passeriformes; family Fringillidae; genus Fringilla; species Fringilla coelebs. The sequence continues at coordinate 6,122,709 of NC_140039.1, forward strand.
AACCTGCCTGAAATACCATATATCATACTTCAGTAGTAATTTTTTTCTAGATATACTATGTCCTTATGCTTCTTCCAAATAGCTCAAAAGCTGAAAGATATATTGAATTTACATCAGTAACCTCACAAAAAGGTTCCTTGCACTCTTGGCAACAATCCAAGGAGAAAGCAACAATCCTGGCTTTCCCTGAGCTGCAAAATAAAACTAAATTCTCAGAAGAATGAAGCCTGTGATATGAAGCCCTAAATCACAGAGAAGCTGATTGGATACAGGCACCTCACACTAGCAGTGTATATGCAAACTTCTCACCCCTCCTTATTCCCCCCATGCCTCCTAAATGTATTAGAAATTCCATTTGTGCAGCGCTTGTGCTGACCTCCCCCTCTCCTGAGGAGCATTTAATATGCTTTACCAGAAACCTTGTGCAGCAGAGCAACAACTGGATTGCCTCCAAAATAATTTCAGAACTCCATTGGATTGGACTGCACATTTTAAAAAAATAAATTAAATGCATTCAAATTCTTTACGATAAACCAAAACCAACAATGGTTTGTTCTGCTCCAAAATCAAAATAATGTATTTAAATCAAAGCTATCTGCCAGCACATCCAAAAACCTGGTGATATCTTTTATCTGCTGCAAACCAAACAAACACCCTACAGCCTTAAACCTCTTGCAGAGGGGAGCCCAGGCAGCACTGCAGCAATAGCAGCACTTAAGGAACAGCAGGACACAGGAGGACAATCCTCGCAATGTCAGCAAAGCTCTTTTGCCTTGAAAAAGCTTTTCCTCAGATCTGCTGTGAGGGACGGTGGGTAATATTTAAACCTGTTGTCACAATGCTCTCTACTTAACAAATCAACCCATCTCAGTTCAGAGCTCTCCACAGAAAATTATGAAGAAAAATGTTTTTACAAAGGGTTATTCCCAATCTATTGCTCTTCTTCAGGAAGAGAAATGTTCTCCTATTTGTTTGTATCACCTCACAGACCTTAAATGATTAACTCACACTAATGTGCAATTCAGAGCCTATTTTTATTTATAGTAACTCAGTATAGTACAAACAACTTCTCCACTCTAAACATCAATTATGCCACACATGTAAATAGCTCTGAGTACAAGTTACTACACTCCCTGGCAGTCAAGATGTGCATCTTGACTCTCATATCTCTTCCTTATTTACAGCTTCAGATGCCTGAGTTGTCTAATACAGCAACTTGGGACAAGTACAAGATGACAACATTTAGCAGTTACAGAAACAAGTTAAAACAAATCTAAGACAATTCTGGTGTCTGACACTTCCTACTATCAGTATTCATATGCTGCTGCTACTCCTTAAACATCATCATCAGGAAATGCACCTTGGCCAGCATGAGACAGGTATTCTGGGGTTAATTAGTGTTGTTTAGCTTTTTTGCTTAACAGAAAAAATAGGATGCAAAGAAGGGATATAAGGGGCTCTGTGGGATAATTACTAGGAGAAGAGGAAAAATTTGGTTGAAGAAATACTCTAAAGTTGCCCTCTGTCTAAAGCCCTGCCCTACCCTGGCTGCCACTAGCTGAGGGCTGCAGAAAGCCCCACCTAACAAGATTGTGGCACAGCCTGCAGCTTACCATTGCTTGGCTGAGATTGAACTGAGTTCCTAAATCTTTAGGAGCAACAGCAACATTAACCTCATTTCCTAACATCATCATAAACTTTTAACAAAGCTTATGGAAATGGACTTGAAGGGGATAAATTTAGAGGTCTAATTTTTCATTTTGATAATACTGCAAAACAAGTGACATTAACACCCCTTTTCAAGCCATATTACATTGATTGAATTCAGTTCCAAATCCTTTGGATATTAAATGTACTTATTTGTTTTTATGTTGTAAGAACATTTTGTTCTAGACATTCTTAAATGTAAGAATGTACAATTTAGGATAAAATTCCATTCTGAGGAAAAAACATATGCATGCAAGGCTTTTGCTATTTAATTAAGGATGATTCCCCCCAGTCTTGAATGCCTCCATCATGACACAGATGTGTTAGGACAGAACATGAGGGCAATACATTCTGCTTTATCATATTTCTTCAGAAGTATAGTATGACTAACAAGACTAGATAAGATAAGTTCTGGAAGACATTACACCAAGGAAAGAGCCCAAGAACAGGAAGAGGCTTCTTTTTCCCACTGTGATCTTTTTTCAGGTTGTCATCCTGCTTTTTATCCTGCTTCCTCCCCTCAGGAGGGAGCTCAGGATCCTAAGCTCTCCCATCTCCAGGTCACTGCAGCTAAGGACACCTTTGACCTTCACATCCCCAAACTGTCCTCCCCTGTTTGTAAACACGAGGTCCCAGCAGTGAAGGAGCTTTAACAAGCAGAACTAGAATTGGTACCAAATGTTCCCTGCTCACATTATCACCTTCCATTTTCCTCATACACTTGCGTCTCCTACTTACATTAAAACCACAGCCATAATGGACCTGTCCTTTCCAAAACACATTTGCTGAATCATGTGGGCTCTTCCAGAGGGAGAACTGATGGTCCTGAAATACAGCAAAGGTATTTCTTCTCCCATCAGAAGTTCTGCTCCCACAAGGCTTGAAAGATTGGTAAATGTGGCTGGAAGAGGAGCACTGCCAGCCTCCTGCTGGGATCTTACCACAGCCATCCAAAATGCCGCCTGCTGGAAGCACTGAGTGCCAGCAGATCCCACTTATCCTGATGGACTGGAAAAGGGGAAGCTGTGTGACCTTCACCTGCTGAAGATCTGAACCTAGAGGACTTGAGGAAGATGCCGCATTTGATACTGACTGGTGCTATGCACCTGTAAGCAACAAACAAAAACATTCTGCTCTAAAAGAAACTGAAGCACTATTGGATAAGTGTGGATGCCTCTATATTTCACACTTTCAGAAGACTTTTTACTATCATTTAAATGAAAAAGAAATGAAGGTATTCAGAAGAAACCTTCCTACCCATAACTAAATGGTTACATTCTTTTGCAAATACAACATATCCCTCCACAAAAATCAGTATTTTAAGGCTGTTTTCTGCATGACAGAGAATTATATTACCTTGCACATCAGTTTTAAAGTAGAGTTAAATACTTTTGTTTACACTTTGAATAAACATGACATATTTATTGAAGAGGACTTAATAAATAATTAACATCCAAACTAATTGATAATAGTCATGCTAAGTTAGAACTTGCATGATAAATATCTTTGAAGAAATTCAAACTGATTACAGTATATTACAAGCTCTGTCAGATAAATAGTTTCCCTTTAGCAGTGCCTTACTGTGCCAAATTTTCAAGCTGAAAAATACTTTCTCCCTTAAGCATTTCCACTGCATTTAAATCAAACATCTGCTCTTCCAATGCTATTTACATTCTTAACAGGGAACTTCACATCCAGCGGAGTTCAAGGATACAACCTGATACTTTCACCCTTTTCCCAGCTCCTCTCACACATTGTCCCACAGGGCACAAAATTAATATTCTCCTTCACATACTGGAATGCTTTAGAAGGAGTATTAGCGCTTTGGACCTGACAAACAGCAGTTTTTCAGAGAAAAAAAGCTCAAAAGAAGTCCCAGAATCTGTAGGACTGGGTCAGTACGAGTCATCTTGAACATTTTTAACAATTCTTTGTCTCTGTCAGGGTCCCTGCAGGTCATATAACACAAGTTCATTATGTTAGAGAAAATTTTGCCAAAAGCCACTTTAAAGTAGCATTAGAAGCACTTAAAACACTAAGAAAGAAAACCGCAAGCAAAACACACACCATTATTCCCACAAAATACAGAACACAGACCATTATTTGCAAACTGGTTTGATTAGTGCATTTTGTAATTAATGATCCTGGGCATGGTGCCACCATTTGTCTTCCAACATTTCTGTGAATCCCTAAAGAAAATTGCTGACTGGATTTCAGTGGTTTTCCAACTAAACTGTCTAATGGAAATTCAAAACAGTAATGCCATTTCAACTATGCTTCTCATAGATAGGTTCCAGCAATTTTCAGTTCTCTAAAAGAGACAATTTCAGTTTCAAAGGAACAGTTCTAAGCAAAAAAGTCTGTGGGTTTGCAAAGTCTGAGACCACTGCCCAGCAGAGAAAAATTCTTCACAAGGGAATTAGTAGCACATTTACCCAGCAGTTTCAATAGATATTGATCCATTTCTACTGCTCCACACAGATGTTTAGTGCAACTCCAATCCTTCCTGGAAGCCCTAATTTTGTCTCTATAAAATAGATATATAAAATAATAACTTGGCTGAGTTCAAAAAAGAGCACAACTCTTTTCTAAGATTAAGATGCACTGAAATTACGTACACTTTACTTGTAAGCTCAGGACTTTTTGGAAGGGAAGCTGATCACCCAAGTTGTTTTCTAACTTAAAAAATCTACAGTTTCAAAATTTTCTGTTTCTATTGTGCATTATAATGTAGTTATTTCTGTTCAAACACCAGAAACGAAACATAAAATTGTGAGAGTATGAAAATCAAAATTCCATTACATATGAGGATTTTCTCATTACTGAAGTAATGATTCTTTATGGCTCTTTGAGCTATTTCAGTATATGCAAACTCCTGTTGATTTATCAGTTTTAACAGTAATGCTCAATGGTGGCTCAGACACATTTTGTGCCTCCCACCATTATTTAAAAAAAAAAAAAAAGAGAGCCAAAATAAATGCAGGAGCCACAGCTCATTGCTGCAAAACATCTCTGATGTTCCTAATTTGGAGCATGACAGGAGGAGAAATGAGGTGCAGAATAAAGGCATACACACACTTGAACCAGCAGCTATTATCAGTGACTACATAACTGCTCTCTCCCTTGTTCAAGTCTGGATTGGAGTGTTTATACATAATGAACAAAAGGTTCCTAAAGAGGAAGATCCAGAGAATACCATTTGTGGCAATGACCAGCACCATTTTCCTACAGCCTCGATCTCAGAGGGGTCATGGACACAAAACTTGTGAGAACAGGAATATTGGGGAAGCCAGGACAGACAGTTCTTGCAGGCTGTGGTGGCTGTGCTCAGGTGCAGAGATCCCCATGTTTTAGGGATGATGCCTCCAGAGAACAAATAACAAATGGAATTGCACTGTATGATGTACTCAGATACTCTGTGAGAAGAGAGTGTGGGTTTCAGAACAGCCAGAAATGCTGTTAGGAAGAGCCAGATCCATCAAAGTAAGATTTATATAAACAAATAATTTCTTCTGCAGCTCCACACATGGCCTCAGGAAAAATACTGGAAAAATAATAACTGATTCAAATGCAAGCTAAGCTACTTCACCCCATGAAAGATCATGTGAAGCTGAGGAGCTTTAAACTCTGGCACTGAGCTGATAGCCATCCCATAATACAGCAGGAGTGAAAACAAATTACAATTTAGCAGTTAAACAAAAAGTACAAAAAAGAAAAGCAGAACGCACCAAATAGGATGTAAATTATAAATAAAGCCTGTTTTTAAATATTTGCTTTCACTCATTCTGTAAAATATTCAAGTTTTTGGTAAATAAAAAATTAAAATAGTTCAAAGATGAGAGGGAGAATTACAAATAAAAAGCGAAGAGAAAATAAGTAAACTCCCAGGATAAAGAATTAATTCCAGCCTCTTCAATTTAAAAATGTTTGTTTCATGTATGTGACAAAAGCAGTTCAAATATTTGTAAAGGGACCTGTGGCTGGCAGTTGTTAAAACTGCAGATTTTAAACAAAGCTCCCAATAACACCAGAATAAAAACATGCTTTTTGACTCTGGGCATTTCATTATTCTAAAAAACAGTACCAAAGCATTCCTGTTAGTGTGGAGTGCAGGTAGTTCCTCAGCTTTTTTTCCATCTATTTTAATTAGGGTCACCTTCTGAGGTGGAAGTTGGGTGTTTTCACTGGGGCTCAGGATGCTTCACAGACAAAAGCCAAATGGAAAGGAAGAAAAACATCACTGCACAGGGAGAGTGGTGAAAAGCTCCAGTTAATAAATGACAGCCAAGCAGTGTTAGCAGCATTATTTGCTGCCTAGCACGTCTGGCAGAGCAGGGCCCTCCAGGACACAGCTGAATCCCAACTGCTAAACCTGTCTGAAAGGCAAAGAAATGGTCCTGACTCACCCTGACACCTTTACCAGGCAACTGAACCATTTCTGGTGATCTCCCACTTGAAGATAGCCAAAATATCTGCTGTTCCCTACAGTGTTTGAAATGCAGGAAAGCCCAAAAAAGAAGGTATTGAATGTCAATCTTTTCCACAGTTTCCATATAAACAGCCAAAAAGCATGTCCTCACCAAGGAGATAAATCATCAAAAACCACAAAGAATGAGTTTAAAGGGGTACAAGAATTAGCACTCATCTCTGAAAGGCATCACTAGACAAAGACTCCTAAAAAACCATTAGTCTTTTTCATACAATGCTCTTGGCCTGGAAGAATATAAAACACATCAGTGCAGCACATCCCCTACCTCATAGCATATTGTTTTGTATTTTAGTAATGCTGTTTTTCAACACAGCTGGTACTGACTAAACAGATTTAAAGATTCATCCATTCCAAGACTATAAAGGATTATTGTGATTATCTAGTCTGACTTCCTGCAGGGCACACGCCATAGAAACCTGCTCACAGATTGCTGCCACGTATTTCCTCCAGGATAATGTGGCAACAAATCATCGAAAATACAATCCAGTCTTGTTTTAAAGATATCAGTAATAAAGAAACAACTGCTTTCCATGATTAATCTATTGCTAATCACCCTAATTATTAAGATGTGCCTTCAATACTACTCCAAATTTGCATGGCTCTGCTTTGTAAATACTGGGATTTGTCCTCCTTTTTTTTTCTTTGAGAGAATTGACAGATTGTTGACAGATTACCACAATTATCAATCAGCTACCTGCAACCCTCCTCCACATACCCATTTATAAGTCGCAATAGCTGACTCCTCACTCAACTTCTGCAGTTTGTCTGAGCAAATGTGGAAAGCAATCTCTTCACTCTGTCAGGTTTCTGCTGGAACATTATTCTCACTTTTATTTATTTATTTAATTATCTCTCTATTTTTATCTATTATACATCAAGAAGACATAGATAAACAGGTAATTCTTTCAAGCAATAATGAGAATATTCAGAAAACTTCATATTTTTTAAAGGTTGGATTTGACTCTGACTTTTTAGTCTAGAAATGACAAAATTACAAAAACAATTTAAATCAAAAACTTGCAGGAAATAGAAATGGAATGAGCTCTCTTGTTCATGGCAAATAGGATAAGGAACACCAAGCAGCAGAGAAGATTGTGCGCAGGCTTCAGAAAAAAACTGTAACGCATATGGTCCAAAAAGTACTGAATTTTTGAGAGGCTGCAAAATATCCACTGCTGCAGATACACTTTTTTAAACAGGCAACACAAGCACATGTTGAAAATGCCATAGGTGGACCTTAACTCGCTGTAAAGGACTCAGATGGACAACCTGGAGGTCCGCTCCAGGTTCCCCTCCTGGGACTCGCTGCCATCATGGATGACCTTGGAACCTTTCTGGCTGTTCCCCATCTATTCTGAAGAGGACACTGCAGAATCAGTAGCAGCTGCCCAGCAATCATCTCATTAATTTATACAGAGAATTTTTCGATTATTCTCCCTCTCTGCAACTCCAGATGCCCCCGTCTAGAAAGGCAAGACTTCTTATCCTCTTAGCTGTCAAAAGCAAGGCAGAGGCTGATGTGGGATTGGTTTGCCATAGCAATGTTCCATCATGTTAAGTGTCACTGCACCTCAGGACACAAACACCATCTGTGGGGCCTTTCTATATTTGGATGTATTGGAGTCAGTGCTGTTTAAATGAGCCAAGTGTCTGACAGAAACCACACAATTTCTGAACTAATCATTGTTTAACTTCCTATTTCTGCATCATCAGCAATTTCTATGTCACTGATTTTTCCTGATTGCTATTAATAAGACTAGTGAATAACAGACTAGAACACATCCCTGCAGGTCCTATTACAACCAGCAGCACTGAATAAAAATTCTCCATTTTCAATTGCTTTCTTATCAATTCATCTGCTTTTAAACCACTTAATAAGTGCTAGATTTAATTCTACACTTAATTTCTTTAATCAATGTGTCAAGGGAGGGTTAGTTAATAGCATCAGATACTGGAAATTCCAGCTAGATAAACGGAAGATGTTTTTCCCTTGTGGGTGGTCAAAATCTAGGATAGACTGAGGATAGACAACAAGAGATGTTGTGGGTTCCTCAAAAATATTCAAACCTCAACTGCCAAGATCCTCAACAACCTGCTCTAATAGGGTCTGCTTTGGGGAGGAGGTTGAACTGGAGATCCCCAGAAGTTCCTTCCAATCTACCCAGTTCTGTGATTCTGTGCATGTAAAACTTAAGACACAGCAGTAAAATGCCCTGTGAGCCAGGTGAATATTCTTCATCTAATTCCATCTGATTTTTAAAGCTGAAACTCCATGATGGAGATAACAAGCACAGCAATAATCAAAGTTCCACAACAGAAGAGTCTGCAGGTACAAAAATAATAAATCTGCCATTAGACTATTACCAATAATATAAAAGCTCTTTTTCTTGGTAACCACTCAGTTATGACAGAACTTTAGCACTGTGGCAGCACAGCCCATTTAATTCACCAGAAATTCCTGTCTGAATTGCCTTCTGCTTCACAATATGGATGAAGTTGCACTGCAATCCTTCCCACAGCAGGAGCTATAAAATCACATTTCTTTCCTCTACACAGCCACTTTTATGCAAGAGAATGAATTTTTTTTGTTAGACTGAGTTCAAACTGGTAAAGAGGTTCAACATCATAGGGCAGAGGGCTAAAAGAAATCAGAAAAGGAAAGGTGATGGCTTAGATTATTCAACCCATCAGAAGGTCCTGGCCAAACCAACTTGAGGACCTCTAGCAAAAGATGTTCCATAAGGCACAGCTCTCTCATTTCCTCTAATAAAATGGAGGAACACCATTAGAAAATGGTGCCATCCACTGCCCAATAATGCTCTCAAAAAAGCAGCTGAGATAGTACCAGTGTTTGCACTGGAAAGAGTAAATGTACAAATGATAAACATGGAGTATAAATAGCTCAGCCTGTTGTCCATGTGCAAGAGAATTCTGGCTTTTCTTTTGCAAAGCTTACTACCTAGATATGCATTTCCCAGATTTACTGACAAAAAAATCCCCTTGGAAAATAGTAGTGGAATGTGTTAGAGGTGTTAAAAAATTATATCTTAAAACAGGGTATGGCTTTTCTAGGATAAATGAAACTGACAACAAGAAAAGATTTATTTTAGATTGCTTCACACAAGAGAATTCTTTTTAAAAAAGGAAAGTACACAATGTCTGTGTTTCCTCTTTCTGCAACTATTTTAATACCAGCATTCTGTTCTTCATCTAACACAGCAATGCAGTGGCTTCAAGAGAAATATCAAATCATAATTATGTTCCTTCCAGAATACTATGCTGTTAACAGAATAACTGTTAAACAGAAGTCTTGCATTTAGCTGTGTTTCTAATGCAGATTTCCACGATGACAGCACCAGTATCACAGCGAGAGCTGACAAGCCTGGCAATTATTGTCAGCTCCGAGACAGAACGCTCACCAGCTACTTCAGAGTATGACACCAAAATCCAACAACAAGCCTAAGTGGCTCATTAAAATCATCCTCCTGACTCTAAACTTGTCAGTGATGCTGTTAGTTCCCCAAAAACAAACTGCCATTCTGTTTCTGTTCTGTGACACAAGGACCAGACAAAAACTGGCAGAAAACTTATTGTTTGGTTTCTATCTTCTTAGCACTCAATTGGTCACAATATTTTCCCCTTTTGAAAGGCAAATGGATATCCCCATTTCCCTATCCCTTCTGCCTCTTCAAGAAATTGCTGAAACGTCTCTTCACATCACTCCTTGTCAGCTAAACAAATTGTCCAGTCAATTTTTTAATTGCAGGAAAAATTAAGTCAACTATTTTTTGTCCTGTTTCATAATAGTTAAAGTAACAGCTAAGCAACAACAACTAAGTTATTTAGGATAGCAAGAAGTACCCAAAAAAATTCAGGAAATTAAAGAAAACACACTAAAGTTTCGTGAAAATAAAGACTGGGATTGACTGGGAAGTGCCTGCCAAGCAACCAGGGAAAGGGAGACAAGAAATAATTGAGAAGCTCAGATTGGGACCCTGTAAAAAAATTAGACAAGAAGGGACAGATGAGGGGAAAGAGTCAGGTGGAAGAAATGGGGTAGCTGAGCTCACTGCATAAAAGTACAAATCAAAGTTTCCCAATATTTAGGGCAGGGTTTTTGTCTGTTAAACATCTGAGGCCACTGAATAATTGATAGGAGTTCTGACAGACTCAGGGGGCTGGTCCTCAGAGCACAGTCATGAGCCAGCCTGAACTGAGCTGCCACCCTGCACAGGGCTTTGAGAGCTCCACAAAGCTGACAGGGTTTGATGTCTTCTAAAAAAGCACATCTTATGTAATAGGCACCTCCCAATTCAAAATGACACCTTAGTTGTTTTGTTTTGTTTTTTTCTTAATAATTATATTTTGGAAATATAAAGATATATTACATCTCTCTAAGAATCCAGCATGTCCCACAACTTCCAAGATCAAGTTTCCATCATCACATATATTTAAATGAAATTAAAATACTGATAATACTATATACAATAAAGTTGTTTAGTTGTCACAGAAAACCCCAAATCCACACAGTGAGTAAAATCTTATTTTCCTCTTCCCTCTTCCATTCTAAGAACTATTCCATAATTAACACTTTTATTTACAGTAATATCATTAACTCTATCATGAAAACCTGCCACACATCTGTTTCTTTACAGTGTCCTTTTCATTAGTGAACATACAGTCAGAAAGATTAAAAAGAAACCTTTGCTGCTGCTCTTTCCCTGTTTACCCAGAAAATAAGATAATTTGCTTTTACTATTGTGAGCCACTATTCTATGCTACATTTTAGAAGTTCATTAAATTCCATCTAAGCAGCTTTCCAAGCATGTCCCTTTAATGAGAAAATAACAAGTCCATTTGACAGTAAAGGCACTTACCAGCGCTAGGAACTCACTGGGCAGAATCTCACCTGCAGAGAAACTGCAGTGAAAGGTAACTGGCCACAAGCACTTCAAATTAAACTTGAGCTATTCAGGTCACAACAAAAATTCTGATACCAAAAATATTACTGCTTTTCTCCTTAAAAATGGTAACTTCTTGGTGTAACTACCTTTGAAGTAGCTTCCCTCTGCACTCTGCACAGCCTGCCAGGTCACATACAGGCCAGAAAGACGACATTGAGTATTACCTCAAGTTCTGAGACTACTAAAAAAAAACACACAGAGAAAGGCAGAAATGGATTCCAAATATAAAATTACTGCCTTCAAAACTTTACTGGCCTACCCTAAAATATTATTACGTGCTGTCAGTAATAGATGTGGAAATGTACAACACAAGGATCACTTCTAGGAGTTTAACACCTGTTTATGCACCTGTACACAGTAAAGTGAGCTTAAGCTAATTCATAAAAGAAAGCTGGAATAATTATTCTTAAATTAAAGAAAAACTTTCAGTAATATCACAGTCAAAAATCTTTGATAAGCATCACTGGGAGGGCATTTTTGATAAGCATCACTGGGAGGGCACTGATCAAACTGCAGGGAAGCTCAGACTCCCAGCCAACTGCCCAGGGCCATGGGGCTGCTCCATGCCCAGCCCACTGCTGCTTCCTGAGGGGCAGGGTGGCAATGTCACAGGCAGGAGGGGACAGCAGGGGACAAACCGCCTCTCTCGGCAGCAGTGCTGCCTTACAGCAGTGTGGAGGGTCCAGAGAGGTGTTAAATAAGTGTCCCTCTGCTTGTGACAGGATGCAGGCTCAGCTCTGTTCCTGAATGCCTCTTGCACAGACTACAGAACAGGCATTCACAAACCCCCCATAAACTCTGAGGATGTATCAGAAAGAATAAACTGAAATCTGCTCCATCAACCACAATTTAATTTAGATCAAACAGCCAATGCTTGAACAGCAAAGAACATAAAAGACACCACTGTTTGCCCTGCTCTGTAAAGGGCTTTGAACTCAGACTTCTGTCGCTTTGCTGAAACAAACACACACTTCAGATAACGAACTCAGGGCTCAGCATCTTCCAGATTTATGAGAAGCCCTTTCAGCTCAGGGAGATTGCAAAACTCACACCCAGCTCAGCAAAACAAAGTGAAAAGAAAGAATTAATATAGTTATATTAGCCCTAGGAAGCCCTGTGCCAAGTCACACGAGCACACAATCTTAACTGCTGTGGGTAAGACTTCGACCAAAGAGTAGACCTTAAATACCAATTCCACGAGCAACTAAATTTCTTTGAACCCAAAGCTATTACTTCTTCCCCATCCCTACAGTAGGGGAGGTTCCCAGATTTCCTGGGTCTCTGCAGCTGCTGTGCAGCACCCCAGAGCCCCTCAGCCCCAGCCCTGGGGGATGCAGGGTTTGGCTGAGCAGGGCTCAGGCACCTCCAGCCCTCGCTGTGCCCTTGGCAGCCCCAGGAGTTGCAGCAGCACTACAGACCACATCCACAGGAAGCCACTGATACAAAGAGCTACACGTATATTATCAGAAAATAATATAACCCTACACATGATTTATGTTTTCCATTATTCCAGTGACAGTTTTTTCTGTAATATGTATTGGATCTTATCTAAACACTCTGGATCTTGACCTATTAGTGGCAGGGAGCACTGGCAGTAAAAAGAAATCAGTATTTGTTTTATAAACTGTTAGGGTGCCCTAAATACCTTTTGGAGTTAATTCTTCATATCATCTGATGGATTTCTTTCCCCCTTAAAGGCAGTATGATATTTTCAGGCATAAGCACACAATCAGAGTATCTTTCTCACTAAACAGTACAGTGATGGCAGTGACAGCAACTAAAGACTTTGAAATCAAACTTGGCAATCAGTATTCTTTTGATATTTAATCAACTTTTATGACTGAACCCAAGGCTGTATCTATGACCAACCAGCAAACACAAGGCTCTACTCTAAATTAAAAATGAAACAAAACCACCATGGAATTTACAGGAAGATGAACACAAAAAAAAAAAGTGAGAAGCTGAGTTCCAGTACTCTCACAGAAACCTCTCCCAATTTTTTTTACTTTTCTTTCTTTGCATTCCTTCTATTTTAAGCAATCTCTATGTATAAAACATAGCATCATTAATTTCTATTAAACAATAAAACTTTAGGAAACAAAGGGAAGACTTTCTGAAAGGAGAACACATTTCTCCAAAAGCCATTAATCACTATTAACTTAAAAATAAGATGTAACAATCACCATTTAAGAAATTATGTGAGCAGTTTCCAAAGATAAAATTTACATTAATTTTTCCCTTCTTCATTCCAATAGTCACCAAAAAACTGTTATGAAAAGTCTGCTCAAAGATAAAGTCAAGAACTCAAGAAAATGTGGATAAACAACTGAAATCAGCCTTGCTTTCTGTGCTTTACAGTAGTTTTTGATTGCATGACCACATCCAGAACCTCTCTTTATTTTGACTGATCTAGGAACAACTATTCAGAAGTTCATTACCATTTGTGGCTGAACATACAGTTCCTAGGGCTTAGTTCACTAAAAATTATTCAAACCTTACCATAAAGGTCGATATTTCCCATTCCTAATATTTCTATGTAACAATGAGTATCCAAATGCTTTAAACCTACAATATTTTTATGAAAACATATGTAAGACTAGAGATATATTATCTTGGTTTTACAGAGAGATTGAAATTCTTATCAGAACCCTTAGGGACAATGTAGACTGGACTGGGAACACTGGCATTTCTCTGGTTCTTGGATGTTTGCCTTTGTCACCCTGCTTATACCTCTAGAACAGTTTTAATTTACCAATTATCCCTACATTATATCTACATTATATCCAATCATAAGGATGGAAGCTGAAATAAGAAAGAAGAAACATGCCTTCAATAATCTTAAATATTTTCATTTCACCTTGATATGTCATGTAAAATTAATTGTCTATCCATTTGCCAGGCTTACTACTGAGTTTTTAAATTGAGATGCATTTTTAGACCTGTTTGTTTATCAACCATTGCCTCCTCTCCAGCCAAATGCAACAATGCAGAGTAATCAGATTTGGCAGCCCAAGTGCTGGCTGTCCACTGCTGCAGCCACAATGTTTGCTCACTGTCACTCCAGTCACAAAGGATTTAGTCCACTTGTGCTACACTGATCCATAGAACACTGATTTTTCTACCCCTCTCACCTGTGAAACTTTCTGCTACCCACTCCTCTTAGAAAACAAATATAATTTTGTTATGCATATATATATATATTTAAATTACAATAATTATTCATCACTGCAATTGTTATATGCTAGAGTATTTCTCTCTCTGTCTTAAGAATTGAGACAGCAGAAAGGATAAATCAGGATAAGACTGAAGGACACTTCTTGATACCACATGGACCACAGTGCCATCCAGGCTGCCAAAAGGACAGATGTTCTTTGCTTTTCTACTGAAAAACAATTTCTGTCTTCTATGAAATTAAGCCCAAACTGTCTTTTTAGTTCCAGTAAATACCCACTAGGGATGATCAGCCTTTTCCTTTGTAAGCCCTATCCATGCACAGCACCTTGCTCACTCACTCAAAAAAGTCAGACTTCCAGTCTCTCCTAGCCCTTGTCCCCCACTCTTAATTTTCTGTTCTTTAAAAACCAAACCAAACCACTGTGTTTTCTCAAAGTCCATCTTTGCAATACTAAACTCCAACCACACTACCACTTGCCTGTATTTCAAATGCAATTCTGTAACATCAGCAGACTTAGATCAGCTCAGGTGATTTTCTTCAGTGACAGGTGAAGCAACTCTCAAACTTCTGCTCAATTTTTTGATTAAAACCTTCTTTACTTTACTTAATGCAATTCAACATTCAGTGTGTTTACAGTGCAAAAGAGACTGCTTGAAATCATCTGCAGGTCAGCCACTGGTCTCCCCTGAGGAAATTCTGTTTCCTTGGTTTTTCCCAGCTGGTATTAAAGCAGCATTCAATAAAATCAAATTCCCATGTTTTAATATCACACAAGAACTTTACATGTGTACTGTAGCACTGTTTGCAGCATGCACACTCGATACTATTCAAGGAGGCAAGAGCTCTTTGTTAACTATAAACCACTTAATACTTGAAAAATTTAATCTAACAAACCCCCTCCAAATCCTCACACAATTTGCTATGAATGTCAGCATCAGTAATACAACCACTGTTTTATTTACCAAAATAAAAGAGCATATTATAACCTCCCATATCAATGACTAAATAACATTTCTCTACAAAGCAAGAGGTTATAAAACACTCTGCATGTCATTTGTCACAGTAGGACTTGCAAAGGACACCAGAAGGTGACTTACATTTAATTCTGTCTTTACTTTTAAAATCTATTAAAATCTATCCATCTCCATGGTAACTCAAAACATATATTCCTCCCACACAGTTTGATTGATAGTTCATAGTTTTTGTTTTATAGTCAACCTTTTCTTTGTTTGAAAATACATAAAAACTGTCTAGTTGATCCTAATAATCTTAAATGATACCATAAATCTGTATGTGGCAGTAAATGAAAGGTACTGCATCTATGGCTCCTTGTTATACTGTTGTTTAAACCCAATAAACTGCCATAGCATCCTGTGGTCTTCAAAGCAAAGTAACTTTTATATCAATTATAATTGATTTTCAGATTTTCATGGCATAAGACTTGCTTACAAAAAAATTTTATTTTACTCTTCTAAAAACATACCCCTACTTTTAATTCCTTAGAGCTCAGAGTCTTCCACAAATCACTAGGAGAAACTGACTACATAAAATTTCTTAAAATTAAGGAAAATAAAAAATAATAATTATGGGAACCTTTTATAACCTTCAAATATGAAGTACTTGAACTGAACTTCAGCAAGTTAGTGCTACGGGGAGAAGTACTGAAATGGATAGCATTTTATAGCAGGAACCTAATAAATATTAAGTGTAATTTCTACATGAATACTGCTCTTCCAAGGAAGGAATGTAGAGAGAGGTCATGACATCCACTAAAGACCTCCAAAAAACCATAGCTAATAAACTGATGCAAATTCAAGTCTCAATTTGACACAGCAAGAAAAGGGCTTCTACTCAACTTTTCAACACACCCAAGCAGCAAAAGTCTGTGATTTTACCTACAAAACCTTCTAATTGCCTAAGATAATGAGCAGACATAAATCACACTGTGACACTTGTACAATGAGGTCTTTATTCTGGCCCACACAATTCAAGAAAGACAGGACAGACTGGAGCAGGTCCAGGGGAGGGGCACAAAGATGACCTGAGGGCTGGAGAACCTGGCCTGTGAGGAAAGGCAAAAACAGCTGGGTCCTTTCTCCCTGTGAATCCCATGCCAGTGCTGCAGCACCAGCACAGCCTCCCTAAGAGGATGGAGGCTCTCTGTCCACAAGGAGACACAGGGAAAAGACAAAGGGCAATGGGTGTAAAATTGCACCAGGAGAGTTTTCATCCCAATGTAAGACAGAAACACCTTTCAATAAAAACAACCATTCACTGGATATGGACAAGGTGCTACATAATCCCATGTAGGACCCCTTTCTGACAAAAGGCTGGGCCAGATATTTCAAGGTCACTTCCAACCTGTAGCATTCCATGGTTTATCCAGCCTCCTCCTCCATGAGTAAAGATACTGAATTATAAAAATATCCACCTTCAGCATACAATGCTGAAGTGTTCATTATTCTGCATTCTCCAAATCATTCTGCACACACCCATCACAACCCAATCAAGAAAAATCTTCAACTATTTTCTAGTAATCAAATAACAAATCTGCTAAAAGCCTCAGATTCAGTTGCTAAGCAATGAGATGATTTCTCAGTGCACTATTCCCTCTGAGGGACTGCAGAACTAGATGCTCCTGGAAGTGGAAATATTTACTCTTAGTTAGTATCCCTTATATGCTGTGCAGCACTTAATGAGACTATCAGCTGCCCCAAACTCCCATCTGAGTTCCTGGTCACTCCATGAAGATTCATCCTTCACTCCAAACATAGAAAGATATAAAAATATCCATACCACTGCTGAACACTATTACCCAGAGTCCTGTCTTCTTAAGTGATAACTCTGAGTCTCTCTGTTAATGTCAACTGAGGCCAGACAAGCTCTTCAAATTCTTTTAAAATGACTCACAAACCTGAACAATCAAGCTAAAGGAATTTTCCTTCAAGGTAACCTTGAAAATGACATGAAAATGAGAAAGAGGAAAGAGGGCCAGGTATACAACCAGTACTGGTTCTGTACGTCTGTCTTGGTACAAATACCTCATCTTTCCAGGAGTCTGCTTGCACAGAATTTAAGAGTGTATTTATTATGCTCAGCCTTGACTTGAAGAAATTCTGTTCCTTGAAGGGAGACCTTCTGATACAGCACATCCATTTTAGGTCATGTCACATTTTCTTCTGCCTACATACTTCAGAAAACGCATCAGCAATTCCACGTTTTATCAGATGTAGAGCAAAGCACATCTCGCTGAATAAAAATGTCTCCTAGAACACTCCCCATAAGAGTAAACTACCTTAGTGATTCAGTGAATGGCATTTTTCAAGATGAATTTTAACTAGTGCTTCAATTTTAGGGACACCCAAAACCACCCAAATCACATAGCTGCAATTGCACCAAGTCCTGCTACCCACTCTGTTCCTTAATAGGATCCCTCAGGAAATTTGAAAGGAGCCAATGGGAAACTGGTTTTGCACTGAGCTGGCAAAAATTCCACCTATTCCCAACAAATTACATCTTACTCCTGAAAGTGGACAAGAAGTCACCCCACACATCCCCCACTCCTCCTTGCATAAAAGTAGCAAATTAATGTTATTGATCTGACCAAACTCTAAATTGGGCAATTATGTTTGGTCTCTCCACAGTCATCTGCTCTCTCAACAGAAATAGTCCTCACATCACATCTCAGACTCTGAGGAATTTTTTTTTACAGTTAAAATAGCTACTGTGCACCAGCAGTGAGTTTCAGTGATCTCCTTAGCTGACTTAAAAACTCACAGGAGTCTTGTTTGACCTAATTAACAAAAGCTTACAGAGAACTTGCAGGTCCTTTATTTAGAAGTAGCATAAAAATAACAAATCTTATCAACACATACAGGGTAAGAGAGAAAGTTAACAACCTTACTGATATCATTTTGCTGTCTCAACAGAAGTTCAGTAGACTGGTGTGGGCAACTACCCGAGAGCTGCACACACCCATTTCACTGTAACAAATGCAATTTTGCATCTTTGTCCACCTCTGTGCCTAAACAAGGCTCCCCAAGGTTTGTTCTTGCATTTCTGCTCTCTCTTCCTCATCCCTTCGGGGTAGGCACAAGAACAGGCTCAGCTGCTTACAGTGGTACACCAATAACCTCACTTTTCCTTTCTCCTCCACTCCAAATTAAGTACAAGATTGGGGAAGGGCATCACTGACATCTTTTGCTTATTGCCTTTGCAATACTGGGAAACAATAAGTAAAACCCTCTTCTACATTTCCTTAGGCTTACACAGAAGGACATAGTTATGGTGTCCAAATGAACAAAGGGTCCTGGAGCCAGGCAAAACAACACCACGAGACACTGGGTCTGTGCACCTACTGACAGTACTCAAACACGAGGGTGTGCAAACACACACACATCTGGCCAGCTGTGGTTAGCAGTAATCCTACCCACATTACCAGCAACTCCAGTGGCTGCATAGTACAGATTTTAAATACTGAGATCCACATTCACAGTGAACTCCCTCCTAATGATTTTTACAATAGCAGTGAAAGTAGGAAAACCCAAACCAAGAAGGTCAAATAGAACAGTGGCTTTTTTTGCCAGAAAATAGCTACTAAATCTTACTGTTTCAGTGCTCATCTCTGAAGCCTGGATACAGGATACAGCCTGGATACAAATCAGAAGGCAAAGAACTGCTTTCCATTTTCCAGCAGCATGACATCACCTTGTCTGCACACAGATTACACATTGAAATAGGGGAAAATGTGCTCTTCACATAGAATCATGGAATGGTTTGGGTTTGAAGGGACCTTAAAGCTCACCCAGCTCCACTCCCAGCCATGGGAAGAGACACCTTCCATTGTCTCAGGTTGCTCCAAGCCCCTGTCCTACCTGGCCTTGGACACTTCCAGGGATGGGGAAGCCACAGCTGCTCTGGGAAACCTGTGCCAGGGCCCCAGCACCTTCACAGTACAATTCTTTTTTCCTTGTATCTAATCTGAATCTAACCTCTTTTCATTTAAAACCATTAGCCCTAGTCCTATTTCTATGGGCCCAGCTAAAAAGTCTGTCCCCAGAACCATAAAAGTACTATCATCTTCACTCCTTTATTAAATAATAAATATTTAAGTTCTATTCCTGATTACTCAATCTATTTAAAAATAGATTTTTAAGTAGGCATAGAATTTTTAACAAGGTTATAGTTTTTTGCTAAAAATCCCATTCAATATAATTAACAGATTCTGATAGTTTCCATGCAAGTTTTATTTATATGGCTTTCCAATTGGACAAAAACCTCTGGCATTTTCAAAAAAAACTTGCTGTTTTGTCAGTATTTAAAGTGTTACATGATCAGAATCTAACTACTTAGAGCATAATTTGTTATCACAGTAAAGCAAACAACACATCATACATATTTCTGTTTCAAATTCATTGCAGTGACAGCCCTTTCTCTGTGAACTCATTATGGACAAATGCCTTTTTCTCCTCAGACTAAAACTTGGCTTTCACCTTGATAGCAAAAATTTAAAGACTATCACAGCCCTGTGCAATGCAATGATCTCAGGCTAACCTTTCTAATATATATTTCTCAGAAATCTAAACTAAAATTGCTGCACAACTCCTGTAACTCAAACCCATTCAAGCTTCCCCACACACGGTTTATTCCCAGTACCAGCACAGATTCTCTATGGTCAGAAGAAAACAAGGAAGATTCCCAATATTTTACACCAACTAATTTTCCGCAACTGTCTCAAAGCTGTGCTTTACTTCACCCTCTCATTTCTCACTGTTCTCCTCCTCCCTCCAATTTTCTGTCAGCAGAAATTCCTTATCTTGGAACAACATAGCATCCCTCTCCAGGCAGTGTTTTAATCACTGCAGACTTCCTGGGTATTACATCCCAGCTCCCATTGTTTCACTGAGAGACAAACACAAACCTTACAATGCACCTCAACAATACTACCAAGGTAATTGCTGGGAATTTTTAATTGAAACAAACTTGGTCTTTCAAACCATAATCCAGGTAGGGAGCTCACCAAAAAGCATGAGATGAACATTTGAGCCTATTTAGAGATGTTCAGAGAGGCTGCTCATGTTTGGCAGCCCCACTGACCAGTGAAGGGCCCTTTGCAGGCACTGACCTACTGAGAGTGTCTGTGCAACAACCAGCACTTGAATTTCCCCTACAGTAAGAAACATTTCTACAAAGCTGATTAAGCACAGCAGCATGATAAATAACATTAATTACATTTCTTAGATGATTCTTATTACAGTTTGGGAATAATAAAAATTTCTGCTGGTGCTGATCCAACAAAAAAAAAGAATTTCCATTTAGTCTTTCAATATATTTTAAGGTATGTCCTTACATAGCTTCCAGCCTGAACACCAAGGATAAAATTCTAGTCCCAGCTCTGCCACAGGCACCTCAGTGCATTTCCTCAGGCTTCCAAGGTACAGCCCACAGATGGGACAAATGTTTCAGGTACCCACTTAACAATGGTGTAAACTGTTCTGCCAGAGAAACTGTGGTACTGTATCAGTGGAGATAAGAAATCACTGAAGGTGCTCAAACATTGGCAGCATTGGCTGGGGAGCCTCCATTCAGAAGGCACTCAAAACCTGGCTGGTGTAGTCCTGTCAGGGTCTTGATGACCCTGCTTGAGAAGGCAGCTGATGATCTCAAGAAATCTCTTCCAATCTAAACATTTCTGTGATTATTTCGATATTAGAATTCTTAATTTTTAAAAGTTTTTGGGGGAAAAAACCCCACAACACAAAACAATGTGTTTTTCACTCAGATGCTGTGCCAACTTCTCTGTCATGGAGCGGATGCCTCCTTCCAAAGTTCTGTGAGAACAGTAAATTCTTTGCCCTGTTATCTAAGAATACAATAATGTTTTGTACAATGTTATAAGAAATATAATGAGCTACAATAGAAAGCAGCCCCAGAAAGAAAAATCACTAAATGAAAGTTTATAGCTAGAGCTTTCTCTCTCCTTCCCCTCAAGGAACTGGTGTTAACAATAAAAAAGAAATACTTTAGTAGAAAGGAAGCTTAGCTCATTTGTAGGTAAAATGATTCCCCATTTTCCAATTTAATACCATTGCCAATATTACTGTTGTCATCTTCAGCTGACACTGGGGAAAGGCGGGGAAAAAATCTTACAGGAAGAAAACAGAAAAGATCACTTTATTCCCATACCCAGAGAGGTATGTATATACAAAGGAAAAAGGAGGAGTACTAGGTGTAAAGAGTGGTATAAAACATTAGATATACCATGTTCCATGCCCCTCCTTCATTAGATCAGATTCTCCTTCCCAAGAGAATACCTCCAGGGACATCTGACCCCACAGAAGAACTGGGACCAGTTATGATTTCATAAGAGTTGATTGCTTGTTGAAGTACAGAACACAGCTGGTTATGCTGGAGATGCACTGGACTCACTCCACTGGATCATTCCTGGGTGGGTTTCCTAGACAAGGAACTGTTGTCACTGCAGGTTTAAATGAGGAAACAAAGCTCCTGCAGCTCTATGTAGAGGTATTTCTCTAAGGGAAGGACAGGAAGGAAATGGAAGCTTAGGCCACCTACAGTTCTTGATCCTAATCCTACAGTTAAGGCTTGCAATTACTAAGCTAAAAAAGAGAAAATAAAAGCCAGGAAAAAATACCTTCAAATGCTCAAGTTTTTTATCTGCTGTGTCATAGGCTTTGGCTATTAAAATGTAAGAAAAGAAGAGGGATGAAAGCAGAAATAGGAAACATTATGTGGCAGCAACTGAAAATTATATAAAAAAGATGTGTATAAAACTCAATACACTTATCCTAGTGTCTACTTCTAATTTATGGAGGAACAACTGTACAAAACCTCCCATAGTTTGAGTTCTCCTTTCAGACTCTAGACATTAAAACAACTACATACAAACGGTGCTGAATAATTTTTGAAGTCTTTGATGGGACTTGCAAAAGTATTATATTATTTCTTACATATTTAATAGCACTTTAAAATTGTTGCCTTTTTTTATAACAATGAAATTTTATGATCTGAAGGTAGAATTTCAGAACTGCAGAAAGTTCCAGTGTAGTCCATGTGACTCTCACATGATCCATTATTCTGTAGTTGGGAAGCCCCCATTAAATACAAGGAAAAACAACAATTCTGATATTGATTCTGATGGATTTTGAATGCACAAAGGCAGGAAACATTCCTCCCAGGGTATTAGAGATGTGCAAGGAGAGGAGCACTGCTCTTACCACATACAGCTGTTTCCAGAGCACAGCCCATTCCTGCAGTGTCGCTGTCACTTCAGTCACCACAGAATCTTCAAGAGGAACAACTGTTTCATATTGCCTGTAGAAAAAGAGGGGGGAAATTAGGAAATGTAGCCTGGAAAAGGTAGAAAAAGAAATGTGACTGCACAATAATTTGTAGAAATCCATAACTTGAATTTGTTCAACACAAGGAGATATCTTAAGGGGATCATTTTGTGTGTTGTGAAACTGAAGGAAGCAACTCCAGAGTCATAGCTACTGTTCCTCCATTGCATTCCATAAGATTAAGTTTATGTGAAGCATTTCCTGGTTACCTGTTCAAAAGGCATACTTTCATTCTAATCAAGGTCAATGAAAAGTTTTCATTACTACACACGTTAAATTAACTTGCCTGTAAAGTGGAGTCCTACACAATTTGGGTCCCTTACTTAGCCTGTCCATCACTTTTTCCTCCCTTCAATAATGTTAGCCAATATCAAAACCACCCAGAATACCTGTCTATTAACATGTCCTATCCAGAAAGCAACATTGCAGATGAAATCTGAGGGATCTATCCTCTAATCAAAATAATAAAACTTGTTCCTTTGTGCTAAAGATTTTCCAAAACCATTAAAGGAAAACCACAAGAGTGGCTTGGACTGAAAGGGACTTCAAAGCTCATCTTATTCCATCCCCTGCCATGGGCAGGGACACCTTCCACTGTCCCAGTTGCTCCAAACCCCACCCAAACTGGCCTTGAACAGAGATGGGGCAGCCCCCACCTCCCTGGCAAACTATGCCAAAGTTTCACTATCCACAGCCTAAAACATTTCCCTTAAATGTAAATCCATCATCCCCTGTCTGTCTCCTCCAGACCCTGCCAAAAAGCCCTCTCCCCACCATCTTACAAGCTCCCTTTAGCTGCTGAAAGGGCACAAGCAGCTCTGTGCAATGTTCTCTGCTCTCCAGGCTGACCAGCCCCACCTCTCCCAGCCTGTCCTCACAGCAGGGGTGCTCCAGCCCTGGGGACAGTCCCTGTAAGTCCCTAGGGGTGTTTGGGGAGGGCAGGGGCAGTGAGCAGGGCTGTGTGGTGTTCACTACCTGCCAGCTTCAACACATGCTCTATTATTTCACTAGTGCTCATAATGGCACTTGAAATGTATTCTGAAATAAAGAATTTTCAAAGAAAACCTGAAATAACCATGCCCCTCTGGTTCAGAACTGCATTACATTCTATTGTGTCAGTTGGTGCACGAGGCTTTGATACTTTTTAACAGTGTATCAGCTTTCCTAATAAGTACCTGAACTGGTTGCCCTTCACAAACTCTAAACTAACATCAAGGACTAATTAACTGCACATGACAGGGAACTGCTCCTTCCCCTAAGGGGAATACACATTAGGAGTGGTTATTCTGTGCAATATATAGCATTTTATTACACCCCAAAATGATGAAGCATCACTATTACAGCTGCCCTTACTGAGGCCCCTTGGGAACAAATCTACAATTCAAGACTATCAGAAGTCACCTGTTTTTCAGCAGGTAGTTCACTAAGAGCCATTTAATACATTTTATCTTCCACATTTAATTTGTTGCCTCAGGTCACTGTCTGAAACACTGCAATTATAAATCTCCCCTCAGCAGCCTTTATCTGGAATATGCAAGTAAAAGCAGCAGTGAAAACACAAGATATTGATTTCAGGAGTCTCAGTCAATCTCACAGGAAACTTTGCAGGTTCCAGAGCCCCCAGTCAGTAACTTCCCTGACCTGACATTTCCACCAGTGTTGTTACTCCCATTAACTGAAATAAACCCATTGCCAGCAACACATGAATACAAAGAGAAGGGCAGAAGCTTTCAGCAGTGCACTTCAGTCACTCTTTGGGTGAAGTGGGGAGGGCTGGATCCTTTGGAAAACATTCAAGGTAACAAGCTATGACTCTGAAAGTCTGTAGATAAATGAGATGGGCTGTCTACTGACTGGTGCCTACATAACAAATAGGAAAATACAGTATTTTGCCAGTGAGACAACAAGCAGAAATGGAAGAATATAAGGTTCTTTAGTTTCAGATTAAACCTCTACAGTTACAATTTTATGAGCCAAAGCAAAGAAGAGTAACCATCAGACCTGATTCTTGCTCTATTAAAAAGAAACAAGCCACCCCCCAACTCTGTAGAATTACATTTAATTTTCAAGGCCTCATACACAAAAAAAGATACAATGAACTAAAACATCTCTGTACATTTCAATAATTACTGCTTTGTTTCCCTTCTAGATAAAAAGCAGTCTAGTTTCTGAAAAAGAAGGAAAAATACTCACCCTCTGTTACTGACAATTGCCTTTTTCAAGTGAATATAATTTGCAGGAAAAATCCCCTGCAAGAGAAAAAATTAAGTCCATTAGAAAAATACATTTGCAGTTTTCAGCATCGGTAACCTAGGGCACAATAAATAACTGCCAATATATCTATTAAAAACCCCCCAAACAACCATTGTGTCAAAGCTGCCAGTCAAAACTCTACATTATGATTAGTAACAATTGGCTGTTTTAGTCTGTCTTAGACCAGGACACCACACTGGACCAAACCTCCACCTGGGAATCAGAGAAGTGGCTCTTCTGCGTTTGCAGCACGGCACCTGCAGCTCCCAGAGCAGGCTGATGCTGATTGGGGGTGACACAGACAGAGGCTTAAAAAGACAAATTAAACTACAACTAAAAGCCCACCATCAAATTTGCATTAAAGCCCCAAGGACAGAAGCATTCTATTACTTACATACCCTGGAGCTGTCAGTTTTTCTCCCTTTCCAAAGAAAAGCTGTTCACACCCACTTGGGACACTTCCAGTTATTTGTCTTTTGCTGTTCCCATGAGGGTTGGACTCTGACCTTGCCTGTGCCAGTGTGCTCTTGTGTGTTCAGACATGGGGAAAAGAGGGAATTTAATCCAACCTTTTCCCAGTGTTCCACATTCTCTGTAAAGCATATGGCCCTGAATCCTAACAGCAAAGTCTGTCAGTGTGTAAGAACAGCAACCTGCACTTCAGTGGGAAATACAGAAGCAGCATTGGAAGGCTTTGGATAAAAAACCAGCTGACAGCCTCTGACAAAAATGTCAGCAATCAAGTGTGGGTTTTCACTTTTTAGAGCTTTAAAACCATGCAATTTTGAAACAAAAATTTTCGGGGGGGGGGGGGGTTGGGGGAGCAGGTAGAAAGGAATATTATGTACTTAAGATTCCAAATGCTAAGGAAAATTCCTTCTTGTTCATAGGCAGGACTAAAATTATAGAAGGAAAAATGCTAAATCTAAGAGGAGTGGCTACATCAGGAAAACAATAAATGTGCTTGCTTTCAGCCACATGAAAATCCAGGAAGAAAAGAAATGCTACTTCACTTCTTGGTTTGGTTCACTTCTAGTTAATACTGCTTATTTCTGGTATCTAAGAAACCAGGGAAGGTTTGAAGGGCTCTCCTATCAAAACTGAACATATCACAAGCAGAAGTACCAAAACACAATGACTGCAGACATTTCATTAAAAGAATACTGTAGTCATGTCAATGTAATACAGGTAATTTTATATTCCATAATACATAGGTATTAGGTAAACATCAGGAATCTTTAAATACAAGCAATATTTAAACCAACAGAAATAAATAAAGTGAAGCTCATATAGAAGCACCTATTGGCATGTTTGGATACAAGCATTTAAAAAAAATTAGATGTCCTCACAAACACAATCATACCAGAACAGTCAAAAAAGTTATCCAAGAGCAAAAACAATGGGAAAAAAAATGGCAAATAACCAAATCAAATGGTTAAACTGCAAAAATCTGAAACCACCCCCAACAACTTACAAAATCCTTTTTCAACAGACTTTTTTCAAAGTTATCTTAGATTAATAATTCAATTTACTAAATGTGTTCTTTAAAATGCTGCATTTAAGAAATGCAATATCACCCACCCATGCTTTTCTTAGGGAAGTAGGATGGAGAGGATCAAACTGGATGAGATTTATAAAACTTGAAAAAATTGCATGTTACATGTCAGGAAGGTTTCTGATCCTTTGAGCGATTAATGAGTATCACTCAATTTAAAAAGAAATCCAATCCTCCCACAGGAAAAAAAGTTAAGAGAAGAAAAATGAAAAGTTTACTGGATTGCAACAGTAAAATAGATTTAACCTGCCATTAGATTAACAAATGTATTCATGCTTACCTTCACACTGGGCTTCTTAATGGAAACACCTCTGTACCAACCTGAAAACAGATAAAACACATTATAATATTTGTGGCACTGCTGTCTTTACACAGAAGCAAACTGACTACAACTATGCAGTTACTGAGACCATCTGAAAAACCAGCTGTGCCTCACATAGGTGAAATTTTTACAATATCTTTTTGTTAGGGCTTTTTGTAAAAATTACTTTTGTTTTGCTCTGCAATAATGACAAACCCTTAACAACCAGCAACGCTCTTGTTTCTTCCCACCAGGAATAAAAGCAGATTAGCTAGTTCTCATACTAATGATCCTTAGTTACTGTGGCAAAGATTCATTCAGCGCTCAGGGAAGAGTCTGCACTGAACGTTCTTCCAGGTTGGCACATGAGTCTTGTTGCAGTGCTTATCTTGACAAAATCTCCAGACTACAGAAACCTGTAAAAGCCATTATCATACATTTCTAATGTGCTTTAAACAAATATAAATTCTTTGCATGTGTCTGGTCTTACATATCCCCGAGTAGAGAACGGGCTTTAGGATGTCATTTACGCACCCCATTATTATTCTTGTATTCCCCATCAGGAAACAGCTCCAGACAGGACAATAAATGAGAAGTAAAACACAAAGCTACTAAAGCTGCAAGTTAAACAGAAGGACCCAGTTCCTGCTGCTCCTCACAGGTGACAGTGGTGCCACTGCAGGACTCAGCTGGGAATAAAGGGGCTGAAATCCTCCCCCAGCTGAGGAGTGGAAAAGCAGCACACTCTGGAGCTGGCATGGAATAGTCAGACCTGCAGGGGACACTGGGTGCCTGTCTGGGGAGGGGGCCTGGCCCTCCCTGGCCACCCCAAATTCCTGGGCAAACCTGGCCAGGCTCCAGCCAAATTCAGCCCCCAGGTGTCATCAGAGCTGCAGCCAGTGCCAGCCAGGCACAGACCTCACCTGGCCACAGCCAACAGTTCACATCAGCTAAATCCACTTCCCATTAAAAGTCCTCTCATTTTCCCACTCACTTCCTACTTACTGTCTTTTCTCCTCCCTTATTTTAAATTGCACTGGCAGAACTTGCCAGTAATTTGCTATGGAGAATAGAGAAGAACAGAACAAAGTAACTGGGTATTTTGTCTCTCTTAGAAAAATGACTTCAGATTTGGCTGAATTATAATAAGAGTCCCATTGAGAGGATCAGATGTGGGAAAGAAGGTCTTGAATTTGCTTTAAAGACAACCTGATAGTCTTGAATTTTTATTTTGTTAAAAAGGGAATGTAAGTCAATATGAAATAAAATAACTGACGAATTCAAGACAATTGCAAACCTTAGTACAGAAAATAAGAATTAAAATCCAACTTTTTCATTACACAAATTTCTCATGAACATAAGACATAACACAAAGATCTGTTTTCCTATGAAATCATTGTTTATATTTTAAAAATAAACTATTGTTGTTTTGAATTCATTTTAGTTGATCAAACTTTAGGGGAATCATTTCAATATAAACATAAATGCACAAACAACACATACAGATCCTTAACATGAGTGATTTCTAGAACTCCACACAACTGTGCCCACACCTGCTTTTGAGCAACAGATGCTGCATATTTTTAAGGTCACGGAAAAAATAAATGCATTTATCCTGTGATTCACTGTTACTAATATTAAATACAGTCTGTACCTCAGAAATAACCAGACATTTAAGCTCTAAGGCAAACAGAATTACAAACTTCTTGGTAAATGGGGAAAAAAGTGGTTTTATCCAAGTTTGTGAACAGACCTGTAAAAAAACAAAACCCAGTAAAGGGGGTGACCATCAACAATCTAGATCTGCAGGGTAGTAAACAAAAACCTAGCTAATTTCTGAAGCTTTTGTTCTTCATTCCAAAACAAATTTTCAAAGTTTACAAGCTCTGAGTTTACACAGTTGTGAAAAACAGGCAAGGAAGGACCCTAAGAAATCACCCAGCTCATCCGAGCCATGCCTCTAAATCTCTCCTCACATTAATGTTTTGGATGTTTAAACAGCATCCAATCATTTATTATCAGGGCTGAATAACACTGCACTCCTTGTCTGTGGAAAATGATCCATACATCTGTAAAACCTAGATTCCCAGGTATTTCTGCACCAGATTGGAAGGAAACTCTATTTCTGCCACTCCACACAGACCAGTTTAAAAGCAGTGGTGTTGCACAGGCAATTTTTTAGAAGAAATTTCTTTTACATCAACACTGGCCAGTAAAACTGAAGGTAACATGTGAAATTTTGGTATAGTACTTGGAAATCTGGCATATTTATGTCAAGTGCAGATGGCAAATCCTCAGTGGACAACCTATTTCAGTGGCTCAGACAGCATACATTCATTCCCCTTACAACCTGAACTTTCTTTGATTCTATTTAAATATTAGACTGGTTTTTTTCTTTTGGACATCATGGAAAATATTTTGTTGACTTCCCTCTTGTAGTTTTCTTCATATATTTGAGAAGTTGCTAAATTTCCTTTAATCTTATAAATTATGCTCTCCAGATCTTACTTGTTCTTTTATTTTTATCTTTTTTAATGTAGTACAAATTTTTTTAAGTCACCTCTCTCTATTTTGAGTTTCCTTCAACTCTGTGCAAGCAAGAAACAGTCAAGGAGCTCAGCAGAAGCTGAAAGCCCCACTTGTAAAATGCACATCTCATTCTGGAACACAAAGTAAAGGCTATGGGAAAAGGTACAATGCTCTTTTTAAAGGCACATTTAGAAAATTGCATCTGCATTACATTATTCCCTAAAATGAACTAAACCTGCATTCTGGAATGCAGGTTTAGTCTTAAACACATTAATATTGATGTAATCATTTATCTTAAAGAGCATTTGTTTTGGAGGATTTAATGACAATAGTCCTCAAACTGAGGCAGGTGCTTCATCTAATTGTGCCCCCAACAAGCACTCCCTGGCTAGACAAAACACTGACCAACAGCTTTAGGTGTCACTGCACTGCAAATAACAACTGCTAATATCTCAAGAGTTACGGCATGCATTTAGTGACACATGGTCTTCAGAGGGTACTGACTTCACAAAATGGTGAAGATGGGATTTAAGATCAAGAAGGAGAAAAACACAGCTATAAAGTGACAAGAGTTTTGTGAATAAATTAATGTGAAACAATGATCGTGCCTGCAGTGAGGTTGGGTGGGGACGTAGCTGAGATGGCTGACCTGAATCAGCCAAAGGCATATTCCATACCACACACATCATCTAGTACAAGAAAACTAAGGATTAGCCATTCTAAATCTACCTGTATCTGTGGAAATCCAGTGGGGGAGCTTGAAGCCACATTAGAGAATCTGAAAACTGCTGGACAAAGACTGAAAACCCCTCTTTCCAAAGGTGTGCCACACCCAGGAGTCTCAGCAATAGTGCAGCCCTAGCTAAGTTGCAAAATAGCTCTGGGGCAGTCCTGCACATGCCATTTCAGTGACTGGAAGAGCTACCAATGATTTTTTGATCTTTACTTGAAAGTGTGTTGAATGAAACTGGATATCCTTTCTAAAAGCCACCTCATAACCTTTTTCAGATTTCTACTTAATCCACAAGAGGTCTGTCACATGGAAAGAGCTCACCCTTTAGAGGACTCAGTAACAAAAAAGCAAAAGGGTCTTAATTGAAAGATATTGATCTACTTTTCAGAAAAATAATGCTCAAGTAAAGAATTAAGTTAAGAGTTAAGTAAAGAGTTAAGTAAAGAATCATGAGCTGCAGACAGTAGGAAAAAAGAAATTCTGCATATAATTTCTTGACAAACAAAATTCTAAAACTAAATCACATAAGAATTTATGGCAAAACCTAAAGCTAAAATTTGTTCTTAAATAAAGTACTGCTACAGAATCTGCTACAGGAACTCGAGCATTCTTTGTTCTACAAAAGAAAATGTACTTGGCAGTAACATGAGTAACCCTCACACCTGGAGCAAAGCTGTCTTTTGCAAATACAAGCCAATAAACAATTGCTTTTACCTTGTTATCTGCACGTGAACCGCTCTGCAGAGCTGAAGGCACCCAAAGTGAGCCAGGAGAGGGACAGGAGCAGCGCTCAGCAAAAGCTTCCCAAAGCCTGGAGCGCTCTGTCCCGAGCTGGCTGCTCTGCACGTGCCAGGCAGGGGCAGCAGCAGCTGAATCCCTGGCCCAGCCTGCCTGCACCACGTCAGGGAGCAGCCTGGGGCCAGCAGAGCCACAGGAACATGCTGATAATGCTGCCAGGGCTGCATGATTACCTTGCCAGAAAGGCCAAGAGAGATGGGATGTGTTTTACTGTGGCACTGGCCAGGGGCTTCAGAAGGTGCTCCTGGGCTCTGAAAGGCGACTTTCAATAACTGGGCAAGACCCACCATAGCAGAGGTGTGAGGCCAAGAGGCTTCACTTCCATGGGCACATCCCACAAAATGCAAAGAGGGAAAAAAGAATGAAAAGGGGGGGGGGAAAGCCAACAGGAAAATGGATATCTCACTGGAGACATTTTCCTCAGGCCAAAACCAAATTACTGGGAAGGAGTCACTTTGGCCCTGGCGGCCACAGGTGAGCTCCTGACTCAGATGGGAGGAAACCTGCAGGGCTCCCACAGCACTGACAGCCTGGAATGGGACTCCTCCCTCATCTGTATGGCACACTTTGGAAGCATGGCAAAGGCATCACTTCTCAATCACACTGAATTCATCAAGAATTTTTTAAAAAACCCTAATTGCAAGTTATATCTGCTGCTTAAGTGTTCCAAATACCAGAAACACTTATTTTGACCATGCCATCACTGCTGGAATAACTTTAAATATATTTTATGGATGGTTTAAGAACACAATTATTAATGTACGTATGCAGAATTTGCATGGGTAAGATAATATTCTTTTAACTGGTGCTTCAGGCATCAGCTGGTGTTTCCATTCTTCAGTGAATATACAAAATTCTCAAGGTAATAATTACTATTACTGAAGCTATAGCATTTTTAATCAAAAGAAAACTGCCCTCTAGCAATAAAAACAAATGGACAAAACAGACATTTTAAATTTAGTTTGAATGCCACTAGTTACTGACAGCCACTGCCTGTGGCAGGGCAATGGCCATGTGACTCCAAAGACAGAATGTTCTTCAGAATGCACAGTCCAAATGTGCATTTCAAACAAAGAGTGTGCTCATACTTTGCCACTTGACAAAAGAAAACTCCATCTTTCAGCATTTCCAGTGCCACACTAATGCCCCTCTGGCATTAGTGCAGCAGAGCAGAGAACTCCACTCGGTGCTTCAGTTCTCCCTCAGTGCAAAGACCATAGTGGAAGGGCTCAGAGAGAGGGAAAGCTGTGAATGACAAGCACAGGTCCAACTGGTATCTCGATGAACATTTCTAACTTTTGAGTAAGACCAGCGGAGGATCTGAGGGTCCTTTGTGAAAGCAGTAACTACAAAACCTCCCTGGTAACACCCTGTACTTTATAGATGTTGTGTGTTTGATGGAAACACAGGTGGAGCCTTTGGTAGCTGCAGAGGAAAGGCAGGTACCAGGTCCATGAGTCTTATTTACTGGAATAGTGGGCAGTGGGAAGCCTTTGTCAGACCTAGGAAGGGTTAAAAACCAGTGATTTAGACATTTGTGGTCTAGTATGAAGGCACAGGGGAGCAGGCACACAAATTTGGGGAAATCCAAAAGTTCCAATTTCAAGCATGTGAACAAGTTCCAAAGTAAAAAAGTCAACTCTATTTCACTCTAGTCCATTTAAAAAAATGCATAGACAACCACAATATTTTTAACATGTTATCAGTTGGTAGTTATATTTATATTTATTAACCTTAGAGATAAATACATGTATGTGGGTGTGTGTGTGTATGCACCTACACTTGTTTTTTTACTCTACAAATATCTATAAAACTTAGCTGCAGTGGTACCCAGAACCTTGAAACAAGAAATTCCCTCCTCTTTCATTCAATTGCTCTAAAAGCAGGGACTGCTTCTTACACCAATCACTATAGAAGAGAACTTGCTCTTTTATAATACAAATAGTTATTCAGTAAGTTCTTATGATTAAAAATAAGCACATTCAGAAGTATAGCTACTCTTTGAATCTTTGTCAGCCTTGAATTCTCCAGCGAGTATCTGAAATCATAGCTCACATCACTAAAAGTTTTTGTGTATGTGAATCTTTTCAACCCAGACAGAAAAATCCCTGCTGCAGACAATTATGCATAAACTATTCAAGAAGTGAAGCTGAAACAGCAATGGATCTCCTGTGACTCTCACAGCAGTGACCCTTATTTTGTGTGGGTTAACATTATTTTATCCAGTCTGTCTACACAAAAGAATCCCTAGCAAAGAATGCAGAAGTAGAGGACCCTGTTAAACAACCACTTAGACAAGAATGCTTAAAAAGCAACTGCTATTTTTTCCCCTTTTAAGAGTCTGCTTTGCACATTTAGTGTGCTTTTTTGCATAATTCACACATGCAAGAGATACAGCACAGACCATCTGAATATTCAGATGAGTTTCACAGTGTGGAGTTCCAGATGTTATTATCAAAATTAATCTATCTTTTTATACACAAAGTCCATGCTAAAGGCACCTCAACCAAAATGACAGGATGGAGGGCTTAAAATACAAAACCAAAAAAAATCTGTACAAAACCATTTTCCCTGTCTGAGGACCTCCTTTCTCAGCAATTTGAAGACTGGCATGAATTGCTTTTGAGGAATCATCCCCAAAACTACCAGCAGAGGAAATATTCAAAGCCTAATTATTTTAACACTCTAAAGACAAGTTGGATTATCCACTTGCTTTTCCATAAAAAACCTGCTCCATGGAGATGATGCTTTTATTTCCCAGTTTTAAAAATTTCCCAGAAATGGCTGAATAATACCATGACTGCTTTCAGCAACATACAGTATTTAATTCCCTTAGATTTATCCCATCCTAAGCAAAGGGATATTTTTTTCTGAGCTTGGACCATGTTTTAATTTACAAGACCTGGTAAAATAATTACAATCTGCCCTCAGTGTGTGAGCACAGCTTAGCCCACCACAGCATTTGGAGTTTTTAAAAAAGCATGGGATTGTTTATAGCAAGCTTCTTTATGGGTAATTTTCTCCACTGCACTGCAAAGCTCTCATTCAACAGAATTTTTACAAACGTACGTTACTAGAAAAATTAGCATAGAGAAGGTGACTTTTTTGTGATGAGTTAAGTCAGCAGGAAAACAAACACCTGAGTACAAGAAAAAGCATCCAGAGCAAAACACAGTTCTAGGCATGAGAGGCAAAGCAGAGCCTGCTGCAAGCATGCAGAAGGTCTGGGGAGCAACATTAACACTGGAGATGAAAAATTACTTTAAACTGAACAAACAAAAAACCACATCTACAACTTTGTGGAATGTTAATTTGGAATTCAAATTTGTGGATCTGAGTTTTGAATTTGTTCAGCACTTAGGGAATAAGGTTACATTATTCCACCTCAGACTACAGTGAAACATGTACTCTTACTGAATCTTGTCAACCTACTTCTCACCAGACACGTTTTACAACACTTGCTTGAGCATTAGGATAATTCTCCTTTTACATACAACTTCAATCACATTCTTCATTGTGAATAAAGCAGAGCATTAGGACATTCAATTTATTCACACACAGACATCTCCAGCCGCATAAGAACTACAAAATTCACAATGGCATTTTGCTTTAGGTACAAAAACATACATCAAGATAAATTTTTTAAAATCCCCCTAAACCCATATTTTTTACATTTTTTCTGATATTGCTAGTCTATTTAATAACTAATATTTTCCACCTGTTCAAAATGTTTCTAAGTAATTAAATTGATACGCTTAATAGAAATGCATAACAGTAACACTGAGAAAATACAGTGAAAAAAAACCCAACTGATTCTGCACTTTGCATGATGAAAATTCAGTGTAAGACCCAGTTACAATACAACAATCAGGTCAGGGTTCAAGATTTTCTGGACAGATGGTTAACTTCAAACACACTGACCCCCTATCAGACTGGATTAGTGCCAAGAGCACTCAGCCTTTCCTACGGAAAGTGGGTCAGAGTAGGTTTTATTCAAGTGCTTTGATTTGATGCATCATGATTTCCAAAGAACTTATTAAAATCTGCTAGATTAAGATATTGGTATATTCTTACATGGAAAATGGGGATCCTTCTTGGACATCCCACTTACCTTCACATTTCTCCAGGATCTGGACAGTTTCACCTAGTTCCAGGACCAAGCCTTGCGGAACAGTTCCTCGGAAGCTGCATATCACTAGAGGGTGGGGAAAAAGAGAGAGAGACATATGAGGCTTGGATCTTTGTGTGAATTTTCTTCTAAGCATAGCCCTTTAGCTCACTCCCTGCATAAAAATAGCTCTTACATAGCTGCCCAGAAAACCTGTCAGCCAACTTTTCCTGATCAGGTGTGTTTATTCCGGCCTTCATCGGAAATAAAGCTCAACAACACCGTAAAAGCTGAGCTTTAAAAAAGATTTTTAAATTAAGCAAGGCTTGTAATCACTTTAATCACCAACCTCTGATTTATATTGCATACAAAGATTTCCTTGTCTCACAATTCTTACTCTACTCCACAACCCATCAATGGAACAGGCAGCCCAAACTGCAGAGATTAAAACAGGAAATCAACTCCAGCAATTACTTTTTTCCAAGTTGAAACTATTTCAAATATCATCTGTGTATCTAATAGACTGCAAAAATCCTATAATACCATAGGTTGTATTTATGCAGACATATGAAAGAATCCATAAGAATCTGTACTTTTCATAAGCACAATCTAATATGACAACACATCTTATTTTTCCAGGTATCTTTAATTTTAATTAACCAGGGAAAATAAGAATCCAACTTAACGTCTCAGAAAATACTAATACAATAAATAAAAATACTAAATGAAACTCGATTTTTAAAAGAAGTTTTAAAAATTCACAGTGTATAATGATATATTCTTCAGCTATATTTATCAAAATACAAGATGGGCATGGACATGGGTAGTTCCCTCAACATGAGATGTGAGAACAAAGGGTGAATTGCAGGTAAGGTCCTACCTGCCCCCGGGCCCAGCGTTAAAAACTCCCCCAGGCACAGACTGAATGCAAGCAGTCCAGTAAAACTTGCTCTAGGTAAACACACCCTCAGGAGAGCTCCCCTGTCCGTCACCTCCACACCCCGGAGCATTACAAGCAGAATCCCACGAGCTGAAACAGTGACCCCCAGTGGGCACCATCCTCTTCTCCAAGAGAACACTCACTCCCCTTGGAATGCAAACACTCCAGCTGTGGTCAAGGCGCTCCCATGTGATGGAAGCACATTTCACAGAATATTCTGAGTTGGAAGAGACCCACCAGGATCATTGAGTCCAACTCAAGTGAATGGCCCATAGAAGGATTAAACCCACAGCCCTGGAGTTCCCAGCACCATGCTCCAACCAGCTGAGTCCAGCTCCTCCCTAAAGATCCTCCCATGCCAAAGCCATGAATCCCTTCTCACTGCACATGAAGCAGACAGGCTGAAGCCCAGGGGAAGAGCACCATGGAACCCAAGACTCCCACCTGCAGCATGTACCACGAGGTAGGTCTCTTGAACCTCGAATTTCTAAGAAATAATGAGAAACGCAAAGACAAAACTTCCACCGAAACAAAACTGCATTTTAACCCTTTGCACGCACTTCATAATGGGCATAGGAAAGGAAGAACAAACTACACCCATCAGGCAAACACCCAGATGAGGCCAATACAAGAAAGAGTGAAAGAAAGATCTAAAGGGAACCAAATGGCATCAAATGCTTGCATTTCCCCAGTGAGATTCAATGCAGAATTTAATCCCAAGAGTTAAGAACTCAGAATTTCATCAAGAAGCCTAAACTGCTCTCTCAGATCTTATGGCCCAGCAGAAGTCACCGTCAGTTAAATGAGGCTTTAAATTCTTGTTTACATCAGAGGCGGGAGAAACACAAGAACTGGCTCCAGACTGGAAAAATGCAGACAGCATAATCCAACAAAAACTAAGCTCATCAGCATTTTGGATCCATTCTTCACCCATGAAGAAATCATAAATATGGATTTCAACGAAAGAAAAACTACTGAAAGCCTCTCCCAAAGTGCAGGAACACTGACAACTGAAATGATGAACTGGCAGGACATAATCAAACCTCCAATGGTTTTTCCTTTTTTTTTTTTTTTTGTCTCTTCAGTATTTTAAATAGCTGGATCCTTTAAATACAGAAAATGCTTTCTTTTTTCTAATTTGCAATTTTACCAAACTAAGAACATACAAGTTGATTCGCAAAATACCGCAAAGTCCTGTATTAAAATGTGATTTTTTTCAGTTCAAACCAACAAAACCACTAAAAAAATTCATGTATGTATCAAAAAGGGGAATTTCAAACAGCTTGAGTAAAAAGCTACCTTTGAAAACACCAGAAAACAAAATAGAGAAGTATTATTATTATTATTATGTATTATTACAGTAATTAGATATTCATTTATGAGAGTCATTTTAGACACATTATTAATTTTAAGAATTAATATAGGCATGATAATACTAAAAGCCAGTTTCCAGACCATTTCCATCTTTTCTGAACATGCCATGGATCTCATGACAGAGATACCAGCCATAGAACATGTGGGTGTTACTGGTTGTAGACAATAGAAAAGTTAAATCATGGAGGAAAAACAACTCGACTGGTCTTACTCAGCCAAGCCCAACAAGAAACAGTAACTCTGAAAAGCATTATTGCATGCTAACATTGCATTAGAAGCTCTGAATTAACAAACAGCAGCTGACTTCCTAAGACAATTATTTACTATATTAAAGCTACTGAATCAAGGATGCAGCTGGGAAAGAAATTACCCATTGTTTGGCCGTCAAATATCTGCCTATTATGTAATAATACAGGTGAGTTTGGAATAAAAGCTAAAGGAAAGGTACCAGGAAAAGATAGTACCAAGGTTTTTTTCAATTGCTGATAGAGTAATTTTTTAAAATATGGTCAAGAATGGTGACTTTACTATATTTAGCCTTACAGAAAGTAATTCTAATTGATGTGCTAGTTTACAGATACAAACTGTCCATTTTTAATAGGATTCTACTGGTCACACAAAGAACATCTGACAGAACGACTCTACAATATGTAACTGGCTCTTCAGAATTCAGAGCACTCTGTTCACAAGAAAAACAAAGCTCTTTTCTTAGGTCTACTTCACTCAAAAAAAATACTAAATAAGCAAAAATTACAAAACAGAAATTAACTGATTCCATCAGCTCTAGATACAATCTTGGTGATCATACTCAATTAGAAAATTAATTCTCATACAAAAGTAACAGTCCCCCTTCATTCTCAATACAACAGCATTGAATTGAATTCCTTTTGTAATCATCAATAAATGATGTTAGTCTCTTCTGTTTGACAATTTTAATAATCAATCCGTAGGACTGGTGAATAGCAATAGAGGTATTATTGAAACAGTGGAAGACAAATCTCAAGAGTAAATGATTTTCCAGCCACACTAAATCGAAGTCAGGAAAAATTAAAGTATCCAAGCAAACTGACCCAATAGACCAAACTGTCTTGCTAAACTGTGTAACAAGAACAAAATTTAACACTTCTGAAATAAAAAAGAATTGTAAAAACAACTCCTGATTATGACAGAATCATAGAAATTTAAGGCTCTTTTATAGTTTGATTTATTATTCCAACAATTACTTCCAAAAAAGTTATGGATCTTACTCATTTGTTAAGCTAAAAATGCATTATGTAAGACAATCTTATTTATAGAGTGCCTTTTAGGTACACAGTTCTTAGCATCTTTATTTGAAAAATATGATCACAAATATAAATGACAAATGCAGAGTAATTCAACTATTCTGAAGAAAACCATTTACAGAGAGGACTCTCAAAACTGATTTCTTTCCTTTCCACAGAGAAATTCTTTACTCTACATGATCACCTACAAACTGTCC
Organism: Fringilla coelebs; assembly: GCF_963513975.1. Lineage (NCBI taxonomy): Eukaryota > Metazoa > Chordata > Aves > Passeriformes > Fringillidae > Fringilla > Fringilla coelebs. The sequence goes on from NC_140039.1 coordinate 6,161,475, forward strand.
ATCAATCCATAAGCTTCCATCATTTCTTACAAGATCCACATCCTCAGTCACCAGAACACACAAGTAACACACCATCAAAACAGGCACAAAGCTCAGCTTTTACCCACCAGTTTACAGATCTGACTGATCCCTCTTGGACTCCAGGACACACTGCTGAAATATTTAATATCCATTTTCAGATATGAAGCCCCTTGCTATCATTCAGCTCTATAAGGAGGTCATAGTTCCCCTCACAAAGTCATTTCAGCCAGCAGTTACAGCCAACACTTGCCAAAGAGGAAAGCTTTGAAAAAGCACCACATGCCATGTGATCCAGGAATTATCTCCAAGACTGAAGTCCCTTATCTGTGGTACTTAAAGTGGACCACAGCGAAGGAAATCCTTCCCTCTTCCCCTCTGGAACTTATCAGTAAGAAAGGCACAAACCAGCTCACACAGGCACTGACTCTCATGCTGTACCAGAACATACGAAGGGATTGTGGGGTACACATATAAGAACAGATGGCATTGGTATAATTGTTTCAAAAGTCAAGGGTCCAGGAGATGGCAGATTTTGCCTTGCCCGTGGATATGCCCTGACACAGTATAATATAAACAGCTGCATTGCAAGGCATCAGCAGCAGAGAAACTGCATGAAAAGATAACCAGGACTTGTTAAGCCAATGCATCTTTGCACACCTTTGATTCCTCCTGTGCTCCACCTAAAGCATCTCCTTGCTGTGTGAACAAAGACAATCCAATTGATACAATTCAGGAGCTTTTACAAACTATGATCTCAAACAGCCCCTGTCAATAGCTCTTGAAGAAACTGTACTTGGCTGTGATTAAGGGGAAGGTGTTTGCACAGATAAATAATCAGCAAAGTGATGTGAAATAAAAGAGCCATTTTTCTCAGTGAGGACAGATTGAGCAGCAAGCTCTGAGGGGATCTCTACTGGAATCTTTCCTGTTTCAAGTATTCTTAAATAATTCAAAAAAGCTCAGTGTTTAGAGAAGCTACAAAGTTTATAAGGCCACTCAGGCTATTCAGAGTAACAAAGAGCTATAGATGGACCCAAGCTCCACAAGCAGAACTGGCAGATGAGCAGTGTTCAGTTCACCTGTGTGCCATTCCACAAGGATTGTTCATCCTCACCTCACACACGAAATCATCATCTCCTCCCTTGCTAGTGCCACACTGAGTGGAACCCTGGAATGTCAAAGGTCTTACCATAAAATTCAGTGCTCAGCCACTGTCAGAGACCAACCCACATCATACAGAATATTGTCTTGGGGAGAAAGGGAAGACACCATTACCCACAGTACTGCATAAAATTCCCAATGAACCCCATGTGCCAGTTCTCCCCTTTGCCAAAAAGGACTGAACAGCATAAGAACAGGTAGAAAGAAGTGACAAAGAACATAGCAAGGACTGAATAAGGACTTTAATGTGATTGATTGTTAACCAAGACAGGACTTCTGTACCAGGAAGGCTGAAAGAGTGGAGAGGGGTGCAGACAGAAGGTGCACAGGGAACTGTTGCTATCCTCCTCTTCCAGTTCAAAAAGCAGAGCAGTGTCAAATGAAGCAGCAGAGTTCAGAACTTAATTAAAGTACTTTTCCACACAGTGCACAAACTGTGAAACTCCTCATGAGATTCTGTGGGTGACAGAAATTAAATAACCATTCAAGCTCCAAGGCCAACAGACAAATCCATGGATGTGCCCCACCCTCGGCTCTGCAAGGTCCCAGGAAGCAGCGGAGCCTGGGGAAAGCTCCACCCCACTGCAGCCACGGCCAGGACAGGACACCGGGGCTGCGATTATCAAGGAGTCACCGCCTGAGCTCTGCTGTCCTGTGCTAGTGACTGCTTTGGGACCTCATCTGAACACCAGGATGGCAAAGAGGAGGGCACAACTCACAGAGAAATGCTGAAACACATTTCACCTGGGTCATTGTTGCTTTCTGCTGCCAGCCACACAGGTGGTTTCATTTTTGCGGTGATATAATTTAAATGTATCTTGCTCTTCTAATTCTTACCAATTCAGGTTCCCGTGTCCCAACCTGCCCACCCAGTCTCACCTGGGCTGCAATGATGCCACTGATCATTTCTCTTCTCACATGGATGCCAATGCCCTGATAACAACAGTAATAGAAATGTGCCACATTTGTCACATCAACAGTGGGAAAACCCAGGACAACACCAGGGAAACGCCAGAGAATTACCCAGCCCAACACATCCAGCTGCTTCTCCCCTTAAAACATCTTTTTTTTTCTTAGCATTTACTCCAAGTTATGCAATGAACTGACAGGGCTATATGCCTTCCCATGTACTTGCTTATTTTTTTAACCTATTTCTACACATTTCACTGAAGACTACAAAAATATTTTGATCTTGCATAATGTTCTATTTACACTACATAATATCAGTTCAGCTCATGAGTAATTTGTTTATTTTCACAAAGGAACAGAGCCCTTTCCCTCCTCACTGTCCAAGATGTAACAATGAAAATCAGAAGAACTTATTTAAGTGAGGGCTGAGAAACAAAATCAGTTCAAGAGCTTTCCATGTTTACATTGTTTCTTTTTCCTTCTTCAAATCTAAACTGTGTCTCTAAATCATTAAATTGGGCTTTTAAAAATTACTATTTATTTCCCAGATTTTCACATCCACAATAGAAATCATTGCTAGAGGAACAGATCCAATATGCTAAACCACATTTTGATTTTTCTTTATCATAAGATGTTGGTAAGGCCATGATTTAATGGACTCTATGGGTTCATTTGGGGGTGAAAATTGTAATTTCGTGAATTTTCAACACATCTCCATTTACAACAGACAGATCTTCTTGGACTTCGCAACAGTTTTTTCCAATTCTCAATTCATTGTTAATATTATCATCTGCCTTATTAAAATTCTGGTAGCCTGCAATATTTTTAGATGACACTTGCAGAACAGGTTAAAGTATTTTAAAGCTAAAAATTAAAGTAATTTAATTTTTATAAAAAATTACTGAGTGTACTACACTTGGCTTTCAGTTATTCAGATAATGCACTGACCATCCCTCAGTAGATCTTCAAGCAAACCCATTCCAGGAGGAATGGCAGGGAGAACACATGGGAGAGGCACAGCTGCAGCTGTATTGCTCCATACCCAAAATACCTTGACAAGGTATAATCACACCAAGCAGACACTGAATTGTGCTCTGTGCTACAAACGTCAAAGTTCCCAAGTTCTCTGATGGTGTAATTTATGCTTTATAACACATAAGCATGTTTTAAACTCACACCTCTTTCATACCAGCTAAGAATTTGGAGTATGTGTTTACTGAGGGTAAACACAAACTCTGAAATTTCACAGTCCTTATACAGCATTTTGTATTCAACTGCTACTCATTGTCACCAGCTAACACAGAACACAAGTCAATCTCTGAGCTTAAGATTGATTTAGATTGGTTAGTATTAAAGATTGAATTAAATACTAGATCAATATTAAATTATCTAGTATTTAATATTTAAGAAAATAATGTAATTACTCCAAACTGATAAACTAATATTATGATGAGCACGTATCTTTCCCTAAAATAATTTTTCCAATTAATCTGACTATTAAAAGTGTCTAGTATGACAGAATATATGCTAAGTTCAAGAGCTGAATAAGATAAACTTTATTTTCTTCCCTATAACACCCAGGTGATAATAAAGGCTCCATGTAACCCAAAAGTCACCGGGTGAGACCAAAGATGGCTCTAAATCCAACACCTTTTCCCTAACAGAAGCTAAAACAAGGAGGGGAATGAAGGGTATTAGAAAAGGGCAAGGATTTGCCTTCCTCCAACTTGAGACAGCTGTGGACTGGGCCTTCCTAAAAGAAGGTTTTTATTTGTATTAATTTTATATATGTATTTAGTAGCATTTTCTATACATTTTCTTCTCTGGAGCCACCCAAATGTTGTGGAACCACATCCACTTTTAACAGCCCCATCAGCCCAGAACTCCACACGTCTCTTCCATCACACAGAAATGGGGGTTCACTTGCTTGGCTCCTGTGTCACAAGCGCTCCCAGGAATGGTATTAAACAAGTGAGCCAACAATTTTTATTCTTCCACTCCATGGTATTTGTGTTTTGAGAATTTTCTAAGCTACCTTTGCTTAATAATGTATTTTCCAAGAAGAGCAGATGTGGATTTTTTGCATTTAGGGATGGCAGAGGGAACAGTCTCCAGGCTAGGGCAGGATGACTGGGCAGGAAAACCAGCAGTGACACAAATTATCCCACAGAGGACAAGAGAGAGGCGAGATTTAGCTTTACCTTTCTGCGAGGCAACTGTGTTGCACAACCACGCCTACGGGCAGCACTGAATTAATTAATACTTGCAAACCTCCCCATACCTTCCAGTCTGAGCCTCTCTCAGAACCACAAACCTTTTCCCAGCAAAAAGGAGAAGTTCTTGAACACAGAAAATTGTGGGTTTAATAATTTAAAATAACAAGATGTAGTTTATGATGAAAAAAATCCTTTCACATTTTTAAAACAAAATAAAAGGCCAACATTATTAATTTTTTCCTTTGTGGAACTGCTTGATTAAACCTGGCAGCTTCATATACTGCACAGTTAGAGTCTGATAATATTTGACAAGGGAGCAGAACCATGAGGAAATGAAAAGAAAAACATTTCCATTTTATTTTACAAATACCTACAATAATGTTTTCACCCTCACAATACACCTTCCAAGTATTTAAATTATTAATTGTGGGTGAGGGTTTCAATTATTTGCCAGAAATGAATCTGAGACTTGCAGATTTATTTGCAAGTCCAGGCCTCATTCAGTAAGTACATCCACAAAGAATACAGGGAACAGACCCCAGGTCCAGCACTTCTAAAACAATCCTGTGTTTAAGCAAGATGACAACATGAATAATTTAAATATGGAAGAGGATATATCCAGTTACACCTTAAAAACCCAAATAAAACATGAAGTTTTTGCAGAAGGGGCATTTCTTGCAGAGTGCACGGGTACACATGACACAGAACAGGGCTCTAATCCGATTGGAATTGCCAGGCACTAATGTAATACACACACACAAAAAAGATTATCAAAAGCTGATTAAAAGCCATCCAAACATTACAATCGGAGAGTACAGATTAAACAAAAGACATGATTTAGAAGAGGGCTAAATTTTTTTGACCTTATTAAGGGTCTTTATGAACTTTTATGCCAAATCTCAATGAAGAAGAATACACCTCAGAACTGAAAGCAAGGCGTTACACTTTGGGTCCTGTGTATTGCCAAAATTACAGTACAATTAAGTGAAGGTATTTCAGGCTGCCCGGGGAGCAGTGGCAGTTGCTAGGCAGCATCTGCTCCTGTCAGAGATGCTTCTTTCTTTGTGCAGTACAGAACCTCAGCCAGGAATACTGCCACCAATGGATTATTCCAAGGCAGCTTACTGCCATCACATGGCATCTGCAAAGTGCTCACCCGCTGCCTAGCAACACCGCCTCTTTCTACTGAGTCATACCAGCACCAGGACAATATTCCTGCAAAAAAAGAAACAGATGCCTGAGAAGAAAGGTGATCATTCAGTAGCAGAGCAAAGGATTGCAAGCATCCTTCCCCTGCCCTCCAAGATAAAAATAGAGATGGGCTCAAAAATCATGAGCTGTTTAAAATAGTTTTGCACGTCCTGGTGGCAGGAGGTGGGAGAGAAGGAACGGACCAAAACCCACAGCGTTGTCCAGTGCTTTAGCTGCGTTAAGGAACTGGTCTTGAGCTCCCAGCATTGCAAGGATCTATCCTGTTACTTCATCCTCTTCCTGTCACTCTATTCCATCAGCTCATTCACCCATACATCATTCCCTCTATGCAGGAAGCGAATGCAGCAGGCTTTTTCTCCCTTTTAAAGAGAGCAAAGGCTGTTTCAGTTTCTGAAACCTTCTCCCTCTTTCCAACACCCAGCTGGCAAAGAGAACTGGGCACGCTCTGCCCAGAGAGGTGAGGAGCTGCTCTGCACTGCTGCATTCCACAGGCTGCAAACGTGAGCCTGTTGAACACTTAACTGTTCAACAGCAGGAGCAAGGTAAGAAACCAATCAAGTTTTGACTCTCCTGGAGGGTGGAGATTGCACCACCTCTCCAGGCACCCTGCTCCAGGGCTTTCCCACATGAACTGTGGGAATCACTGTCCCTGACTGGAATTCAACTCTGCGGCTCCTCCTTTCACCCTGCAGCTCTGAGAAGTGCCTGGCCCTGTCTTCTCTGCACCTCCCTGGACAGCAGCTATCCATGAGCCAACCCTTTACCCTGCTCCACTTCCCAGGCTGTACCACCCTGGATCTTACAGACCCTCCTCTCTCCCTGTGTTCCCACCTTCTCACCTCACCCCTCGTACTGCGAGGTGCAGCCCCAGAGCAACTAAAGGAGGAAGAGAGCATTTCCATCACCATGCTGGTGCCCAGGAACACAACCAGGGATGCAGCTGCCCACAGGAGAACACCACTGGCTCATGTTCACATATGCAAAACCTCAGGGATCACCCCACAGCACCTTCCAGCCTGCCCCATTCTGCACAGGCTACAGCATGACACTTTCAGATCTCCCACCTATCTGTTAAATAAGTTCTTAACACTTTAAAGCTACATGGGCATTTATGGTCAGTTTGCACATTTTCAATGAGCAGCAGGAAGGGAAAATAGGCCAGATTTATAAAAGTATATTTACCAGCATACAGCTCCTGCATTTTAGCTAAAAACTCTATTTATAGAGTCAGCCTGTACTGGCTGCTACACAAGAACTCTGCTGAAGACATCTATAAAACCTGTCAATCCACCCATAAGAACTTTGACTTTTTTGGTTTGCAACTAAAATACAAAAAAAAAAAAAAGAAAAAAAGCATTTGACTGACAAAATTGAAAATGCTTTCTTTTCACGATTTTTAAGTCTTCCAATCTTTACTGAAGTAAACATGCATTATTTAATGCTATCAGCATCATCTGAGATGTTGGGGAAATCCTCCTTTTCCCTTTTTGTGTCCTCCATACAGGTGGTGGTATTATTATTATAATTTATTTATTTAATAAACTATTTTCCCCTATTAAAAGGAGAATGTGGTCTTCTGCCAGAAATACAGTCACTCCAGAAGTGGAGGAGAAAAAGCCAAAATGAAACCAACCAAACAAACCCAACAAGATCAGTAGTTGCAGTTTGGGGCCTTGCTGTATTGAAGAAAGAGAGAGAAGCCTATTTTCTACCTCCTCTGCCCCAGAGTCCAAACAGAATCTGTTTCTGTGCCTGAAACACAATCTTCCTTAGCATAAACCCCTTGGACCACAGAGATTTCCAAACACTTATCTGTTAAAAAGAAAAACAAGTGGCCCCTCCCCTCAGATGAGTGCACTGGGAAGGGCTGAGCTGAAGTAGCAGGCAGGAGGATGGTGGATGGGTGGATGCAGATCACTGTGCTGTGCCAGGGCAGCTTCCCCAGCAGGCAGGTTTCCAGTGAATGCTCTGCACACACAGCAGGGCCAGGACCTTTCCAGGTCCCAGGACAGCTCCTCCTACTCTAACAAGTGCCTGCTGGAGGAATGGCCTCACAGCATCACCTTTAAACAGAGGCACAAGCACAGAGAGGATTCCCCTCATCTCCCATCACGCCAGGCCCACAGGCAGTGTCCAGCTCCATTCTGTACAGCAACAGCAGATGTCAGGGCAAAATTACCTCACAAAAATATTCATCCTGCTCTAACAGGTCCAGCAGAACTACACTGTTGTATCTTCGGTTTATCAAAATTCAGGCCACCAATCATTCAGATCATGAGCATTTAGAGAAACAAAACAAAAAGATGCACCAAAGTTCAAACCACAGTTTTCAGTAACCCTTTTTTCCAGTAATTCATATTTTTGGATTACTTGTCCCACTCTGGCTGAAACTTTCTCACCTGAGCCTACACTCTGTCCATTTAACACAGCCACACGTACCCAAAGCAGTGCCTAGGTGAAGAAGGCAGCTTTCTGCAGACACTTCCACAGGCATTTTTCTCCACAAAGGAAGAGGTGGGTGAAACAGAAACATCTCCTCCTATCCCCCCACATCCAGACTCAGTTACTGGAAACAGACATTGCTCCCTACAGGGAGTATCCAGCACTGTCTGAGATACTCTCCTATGAAAGGCTCTCTGCTCCCTTCACCACTTGTTTGGGCAGCCCAGCCAGCTCCCACCCCAGCAAGGCAAAGGACCATGTGCACTGTCACCCAAACAGTCATATATCACTTGCAACTGCCTTCTATTTCACAGTTCTGGGTTTCTCTGACATGAATTCAAGGGTTCCTTTATCAGGTTCAGAAGACTAAAAGTGCAGGTTCCCATAAACATCTTGTTCATAAACATTTTCAGAGGGAAGAAGGGCCCTGCTGCTCAAAAACACAAGTACAAGAAGTTTCCAGAACAGTGAGGCACCTGCCAAAGCACTCTGTGCTACACTCTGGCACCTTGGGTAGCTCAGGGACTTACATTCAACAGAAAGAAAATAAAATAATTCACCATTCCATCAATTGCCTACTGCCAACACTAAAAGCATTTAGTGCCCAAGATTCCTTGCACTGAAATAAAAATAAAGGTTTGTCTAGATGTTTCAGAAAACACCAGCTCACCTCTGAAAGCACAAAGGCCTGCTTTTAATCACAAAAAGTTAGCTGGCACCACTTGTCATAAGCTTTTCTTAAGGCTTAATATCCAGAAAGACACAAGAAAAGAAAAAGTAGTTAAAAGCTGAAGAGGGACAGAGGGAAGTCTTATCCCTGGAATAAGTAATCACCTCACAACTGCACTGGAAAGCACTCAGTCTGCTCAAAGCCTCAGTTCCCTGCCTTCCAAATATATTCCCTAAGTTTGGACTAAGGACTTATAGTTTGAACAAACACTAAAACATGGCTGAGAGGAAGGAATTATGGCCAAAAAATCTTTAGAGATGTTTTCAGGATCTCAGGAGACCACACAAACTTTATTTTGACATGGAAAAACTTGAACAGAGGCTTGATTTTATCACACACTTGAGTGATATATTTTGTATTTGCCCTGAGGTTCAGTGAGCAGACAGAATTTGAAACAGAACAAGGTGAAAAATGTTGTGAGATTAAGGTTGATGCATAAATTAAAAACAATCAGTGGAAAGACCACTGTCAATCACAATTGGTTTTGGAATAAGATCCCATGGTGTGCTTCCTTTGGCCTCTTCCTAAGTGCATAGCACAGCTGAGAGAAGAACACAACAAACTTAGTAACCACACAAATTTAAAAAATAATTTCTCTGGAGAAGGAGGGAAAAGTTGCATCAGTCTCTTCAAGAGCTAAATAATTTTCCACAGACTTCCCATTCTTTGGTGTTTTCACACCCACATCTGAAAAGTGTTCCTGTTTCTCAAGAGAACAAATCTATGGAATACATATGGCCACCAATAACACCAGTTGTTGGTCCCATCAGGCAGTTACAGCTCTTCTGTATGAGAACCATTTCCAAATAACTATTTAATGTGTTAATCATAAAAGCTTGTCTATCTACATGTCACTGTGCATATGAACACAGAACACTTCCTCATTCCCAATCATCCCCCTCTTGTGGGTTTTGAAATGCCAGCAAACATGTGGTAGAGAATTTTCTAATTAAAAATTCTGGTAATAGTCCTTACACGTTTCCCTGATGTCTGCATTGGAGTCTGACTTGTTAAGGGCAGAACTGCTGCAAAAAAGGCTTTGCAAGGGTAGTGGGACCCAAGTCCAGCTGAGCTATGCTACTGACTGTGCCCTAAGGAAGCTGCTTTCAGAGGACTAATAAAAAGTCATCCTTCCTCTATTCCCACATACAGCTGCAAACCACAACCTGCACCATCACCCCATACTCACACACCAACCTTCTATCCCTTAAATGGTTCAAAAGTAAAATTTTAAATTTCCACTAATTTCACTCTGAACACTTGAACAATGAATTTAAACTCAAAGCACACAACACCTGACAGAACCTGATTCACCTTTTTTTTTTTCAGCTAGTCAGAAGCTTTTAATTTGCACTACTATGCCCAGAAATTCCAATTTCAAGTTCTTCCCCACCCAACGCTATTTCCATTAAACATGGAGGAAAAGTTGTCCAAGATTGCCAACTCACATCATCAAATGTCTCTTGTTACTGGATGTATTGTTAGGTGAGGACAGAAAGCCTGAATATCAAAATGTTTCCACCCTTAGAAAATCATTCTAAAAACAAAATCCCTTCTGTGCTGGGGATAAGCTCGGGGAGAAAGTGCTTTTGCCCCCACCTTACTGGCCAGTGGCTGAAGTCCTGCCGGTCTTAACTGAATATTTAATACAGCACATTAACAAAGAAATTGAGAAAATTGCTCCAAAACCCATCAAATCATCCAAATTTGAACCCCATATTTCACTGCTGTCACTTCTTACTGCAGGATCATCCCCACATACCCATACAAACCATGCAATGAACTGTTAAACATACACATCTCACATCTTGCCTTTGTGAGCAATTTGCTTCTCAACTTCATTCTTCCTGTATTTAGAAAGTTTTGGCTAATTTCTATTGCAAATGCATTTGTGGACAACTGGTATTTAGATAATCTCACAGTAGTGATATCTTACAGGTTAATTCTCATCCAGTTCTGCAAATGAGCTCTTCATGAGAGCTGGTCTAACCAATATCTTTGGCTTAGTCTTTTCTAGGATAGACAAGCCAAACGATATTAATCTCTTACCCAAAAGAGGACATATAATCTCCAAGTTCTATCAGCACCCACAGAATTCCAGATTTACCCTACTCTGGAGCTGAAGTTGCCCACCACATTTAATGACACTTCAGTAACCTCTCCTGTCTATATGATAGTATCCCATCAGGTGCATCTTGGGAGCTGCTCTTTTCCAGAGACATTTCAAGGTGTGATTCATTTCCCATCCAGTTAAATAACACATATACATTTCCTTTATGATCCCTTTGCTCATTTTTAAGGCCTACAGGTTAAAAAAAAGGCCCTTAGGAGCAAAGTACTGAATGGAAATTACCCCAGTCCCTGGATCATCCCATTTTCCTGAGCAAGTCCCCAGGTACCAGCAGCACTTCCCAAAGCAGTGGAGCACAGAAGATTTTAAAGTGCATCCATGCACGTAGCTTTGGTTCCAAAACAGATCCCTGAAGAATATCCTTAGTCACCTCCCTCCTGCTGCCAGACAATTACATCCCCTGGCACAGGGACACAGGAGAGAAAATGAAATATAACCTATTTCATTTTCCTAACACAGCACCTGATGCAAGGATTGATATTGCTTCCCATACAAACAATGGGCATTTTCCTAATTTGGGAGAGGGACTTTTCTCTACCTCTCTGAAACTTTTCATTTTTAAACCTGTAACAAACCACTCCAGTGAGCGAGTGAAACCACAGTGCCACTCACAGCCCCCTTCAGCAGCTGCCTCTTGTGTGAACAGCTAAGGCAGGGTCTTTGCCAAAAGCCCTGAGGAAGGAAGGAAGACTTTAAGTTCTGCAGTCCTGTTTTTCCGAGCATAAATATGAACTGGAAGTGTGCAAGCCAAGGTTTAGTGGCAAGGGGGAAAAAATGAAAATTAAGATACTGATCAAAAAGCTGCAGTACAAAACCATAACTAGGACATTGTGATGTTCCATCCCTTCTCAGTAAGAACAAGGCAAAGTTTAGTTGTATCTGTGGTTATGGAATTATTTTTCATTGTTATCAAGTAAGCAGTGAAAATAAAGATTCAAAAAGCATTTTAAAATAACAGATTTTAACCCTAATTCTTTGAATAAACTAAGAACAGATTCTGTTGATGCAGGCAGGTTCTCCTTCTCCTCCATTACTTAATACATATTTAATATGGTCAGCCATAAGAAGTGGTTTGTTGATACAACATGAATCACATTAAAAAACAAAAAAAACCAACCAACCAAACAAAAACTTTTCTGAGAGCCACCTAAATGTGCTCCTTGCACAAAAATAAAAGAGCAAAAACTGACAGCCTAATGAAATAATCAGCTCTTACATAGCCAAATATTGTTTACTAGAGTTCTATTTAACTTTTTATTTTAATACATTAATATTTAATATTTGCTTTTTAAGACTAAACTAACTAATCAGATCACTTTATTAAATAATTTCTTAGAGACAGAGACTGCTTTAAAAATACTAAAACACTAGAGGGCTAGAGAGCATTATCTTCAATAATCAGCTCAGAATTTTTATTAACTGTGTTCATCACTGGCCATTTTAAGCACCTGTGGAAGAACTGTCTGCTTTGCTTCAGCAAGTCTCAAGTTTTAAAAGTAGAGTTAGGATTATAGGCACCGAATATAAGTATTTCTAAATAGAGGGGAATTACTCACAACAGCTACCAGGTAGTTGCCATAGCAGCTGAGAAATAAAATCAAGGAAGATCTTCAAGGTTGTTAGGAGAGTGTTTAATTTATTTAGAAATATCCTGAGCAACCTTTTAATATCTTTGCTGCAGATGCAAGCAGTGATTTGTATGAGAACTGGGCAATGCAATAGTGTTCTACAACTGCAAGTGTCGAAAACTTCTTTTAATTGCAGGTAGGTACAGAGAGCTCCAGAACTGGCCAAAAGGCACCAACGTTCCCATCAGGAAATTTCACATATTCTCCTGCAGCCAAGAGCCAGGAATATCTGCTGAGGGCTCCAGCAAGCACAGGAGAAATGCCTTTGATGCTCCCTGGAAGCCAGTGCGGAACACAAAGCCCTTCCATAGCCAGGTGTTGAGAGGGGAACGTGGTGTCTCTCTGAAGGATCAGTTTCTGTGAATTATCACCTCTGAGCCAGCCACCCAGGTAGGGCAGCAGAGCACAACCTACTTTCAACAAAGACAACAGCATCAGAATGAACCACTTTAAATGGTACTTTCCCTTGTCTGGGTACACAAGAACAGCTATGTCTAGGGCTTGGATGCCCAGATGTGCCTTTCTGTTCCACCAGAAACCTCTTTGTGGTATTCTAGCTGCAGAAAAACCGATCCCGCTCAGCTTACACCAACAGGGACAGAAAGATAACTGCCTTAACCCAAAGGCAAATCTTGAAACTTTGCATGGTTTAGCAGGAGCACAGAGAAAACACACAGTGGTTTTTTTGGACAGAGACTGCTCTAACCAAACCCAAACTACTAAAGCCCAAAGGCATAAGCTCAGAACAGTGACTCATGCCAAGAAGATTATTTTTGCACATATTACTTGTGGAATCAGGATAATTTACACTGCTATTTCCCCTCCCCTCCCCCCCCTTTTTTTTGCCAGTGCACCTCCCAGCAGCAAACCCTCAGGTCCTCACTTTCTGCAGACTATTTGCTTCAAAATACACAAAAATTACCCTTCCAGCCAGAAATGACAAATCTACCTTGGAGAAACTGAAATGCCACTCCTTACTTGCAGTAACTAAACCCCAGGTATAAGCAGCATTTTTCACCTATTTTCCTTCTCTGGAGGATTATCAACAAATTTCAATTACAGGAAAAGTAATTAAAGCTACTCAAGAATAAAAAAAGCTTGCCTAGAGATCACCAAAACTTGCACAACTCTGCTGTTACCTCAGCCCTACCTACAGGTGTGCTGTCTGCAAAAGAAAAATCCCCATCCTTAGAGGAATATTCTCCAGCCCAGGGAACATCATTGAAATCACAATTGTTTTCATTCACTGCTCTCCCTTCCACATGCCTCTTCCAGACTTGTTTACAACCTGACTGGAGATTTCCCAGCTTTTCTTTTCAAATATCTGAGTAAAAAAAATCAGTTCACCTGTTTTTGGATCAAGGTAAAACAAGGATTTTCTTATTTGAGCACATGGGCCTAACACAAAAACAAACACTGCCTATCAAACCCTATGACAAGGCAAAGAAAAACAACTACAGAAACAGAAGGACAACAACAAGATTTGGAAGACAGATAATTATTTTCAGAAGCATCCATTACAATTAGAGCAGTCGGTTTCATCCTAGGGTAACAGAGGTGCCCAGCAGATGAGATATGAAAAAAAGTACAGCATCAACTACATTAAAAAACCCCAGCAAAACAATTTGGTATTCCTGAATGCATCCAGCTGGGATGTATCAGGGCTTGTTAACTTCATATACTCCCAGTGACCAACAGACACAGCAACAGGATTGGAGGCAACGACTCCCAGGTGTTATTTCCTGCCACTTGTTTTTATTACCCTACACTTACAGGTTCTCATCTGATGCTGCATTTGAATTTATTTTTTTTAAACAAAAGTGATTTGCTTCATCTCTCTTTACTATGAAGACAAGTGGGATGTACTAAGCAAAATATTTGCTGTACAAGATGAAAAATTAACAAGTAGTTTTTTATTATTAAATTAACAGAAAGCATTTTAACAAAGAGGCATTAAGGCTATTCATTACTCACAAGTTAATTGCCAAAATCCCACTTTAACAGTTCCGGTGAACAGATCATGTAGCAAATTTGTTGATACTATTTTAAATATTTTGTAGAAATCAATCATCACTGCACACTGTGGAACTTAAAAATCAATATGCACAACTGATAACTATAAATTTAATGAGGCGTTTAAGTAACTAATCAGGGTAGCAGTAGTAGCTTTTATTATTATAATACAAATCAACAGTTTAAAACAAATTAAATCGAAATGAGCAAGAGCGAAGTAAAAGAAATTCTGTATCTTCCACTTCATTAGATGTAACGTTTCTGCTTTTATCAGGGATTTACACGCTAAAATAATAAACCAAAGCCGCCAACGGTGAAGCCTCAGATTAGAGCAACCACGATGCCAGACGACTGTAAAATCTGATTTCCCAAAACAACGAAAAAGCAGCGCAGTCCGCACGCACAGAGGCCCCGCTCCCGGCCCGCCGCAGCCCCCGGCCCGGCCGCCCCCTCGTCCCCGCGGCCGGGCAGGTGCAGCACCGACGCCCCCTAAAGACACCGCGGCGCCGCCGGCCCCTTCCCAACTCCATCCACACATCGCCTCGCTCCGCAGATAGAAACGCAGGGAAAAGGGAACCGCGCGCTTAAGTAGATTAAGGGCTCAGCAACTCGTTTTCTGATTATTTGTGCGATCCCGACCCCAGCGCGGGCCCCCGAACTCCGCTTGTCTCTCGCGTCGCCGCGGCGGCGCTCGGGGAAATAACGCGAAGCGAAGCACACGCAGAGCGCATCCAGCGGTGCGGGCAGGGCAGGGGAGGCAGCGCCGGGCAGCCCCCACAGCCCCGCAGGCAGCGCTGCCCCCATCCCGGCTCCACCTGAGGGGCAGCGCCGCGACCACCGCCGGCCCCGGGGGAGGGGAACAGCCGCCCCCCCCCACACGCACAACAGAGCCCCGGGGTCCTGCGGGGAGAGGAGGGGGCAAGCGGGGCGGGGGAGGGATGCGGCAGCACCTACCCACGCCGTATTTCTCCTCCTCGGTGGGACTCCACATGCTGCCGGATGGCTCGGCCGCGGCCGCCGGTCCCCGGGCAGAGCGCGGCGGGCGGGCGGGCGCCGCTCATCGAGCGGGGGCGGCTTCTCCTCCCCCCGCGCTCAGCGGGGGCGCCGCGTCGGCAGCCCCCGCTCCACGCTCCTGCCGGGGCTGCCCTCAGGGGTCGCTTCGCCGCTGCCGGGGGGCGGGGGGGAGGTCGCCCCCCGCCCGCCCGGGTGGTACCGGCCGCCGCGCCGCTCCTCTCCGCGGCCGCTCGCCGCCGGCCCGGCGTCTCTCCTCGCGCGGCCCCCGCGGGCTCCGGTCCTGCCGACGCGGCGGCCCCGCGGAGCTCGGCGACCCCGGGCCCCCCTCCTCGTCGTTCTCGTTCTCCTCCTCCTCCTTCCGAGCCGCCGCTCCCGCCGCCGCCGCCTGAAGGACTCGGGGCTGCCGCGCCCCCCCTCGCGCTCCCGGCGGACCTGGCGCGCACGCGCGGCTCGCGCCGCCCCCCCCTCCCCGTGCGGCCGCACGAGGCGCGCGCGGGCGCGAGGCGCGGTGAGGCGCGTGCCCTCTGAGGGCGGGCAGGGGAGCGGCCGCTCCCGGGACATCCTCCCGTCCCATCCCCATCCCGGGCCCCATCCCGGGCCCCATCCCCGCCGCACCTGCCGCCCCGAACGGCTCCTGGCACGCCGGCCCGCAGTGCAGCACCGAGCCTGGCCGTACTGGTCAGCAGCGGGGCCGGCCCGACCCCCGCCCGGCGCCCCGGGCTGCCCGCGACACGGCCCCGAGCTCCTGGCAGCGTTCAGCTGCCCCTGGCACCGCTAACCCCAGGCACCACCAGCGTTTAGATCAAAATTTGGCTGATACTGTGTTTCGTTTTCTTGTCGGTATTATTAATCTCCAAAGCTTCTAAAGGGCTGGCGAAATTCGCATGGTTTCCACAATGAACACGTACTCAAAACGGGAAACGGTCTTTAGATTTCATGTCTAAGTTCAGCTTCCACTTCCATAAAAACTGAATTTGAATTTTTCACAGCAAAGGAAAAGCTGAAATAAGTTATACAAAAGTTTTCCTGCAACTGAAATTTTACTCCCTGCAATATTCTGACGGGCCAGCGCCCTGGTCAGAGCCTCCGCAAATACACTTTTTATGCAGCCTTTTCAGAAACCTTTGCAAACAACTTGCTTGATGTGAAGTTTTAGGGTTGCACTAAACTTTTTAACAAAATAACTTCAGATGTACCCAACACTTTTAATAGAATATCTGTTCTCTGATTATATAATAAAACAGAATGAAAGTCATCAACTTGCACTACAGAACTTGGGTTGCTGTGGAAACCTTCATTATTTATTTTTTTAACACGTGCAACTACTGTTTCCCCACCAAGCGGGGCCAGGTTTCTGTTTGGGTTTTGGTTTGGTTTTGGGATGTCGGGTTTTGTTTTCCTGTGTGGAGAGCAAACAGCAAGTGGCCAAGAACTGAGTGTGCTTGTACATTATTCATTTAAAAAACACAACTTATTCTATCCTACCTTAATTCATATTCACATTTAGGCATTTGTATTTACAATAGCTCCGTTCCTTCCCTTCCTGAGGCACTCCCACAGCATGCAGAAATAGCTTTTTGAAGGGACAAAGCATGACAAAGTCATTGAGTTGCATCTGTTGGAGATAGGCTGCTCCAGGGTTTGAGAAAGTGTTTTTGGTTTTTTAACTCTGTATATGTCAATAATAAATACCTCTTGCATCTCTTCTGAGTACTTTGGGAACAGAAAACTTCTGACGGGAATTGGTTAATCCTTCCAGGCTCTTTATTCCACACTCTCAACCCTTCAAGGATTCTTCTTGCTGCCAAGCTGACCAGTACTTAGACTGATATTTTTCTTGCTTAAGAAAAAATACAGCTTTTTTTTTTTTCCAAACTACAACCATTTCTGAGTTGACTCTTCCCTTAAAGTAAACGCAGAATGAAAGTGAACTTGGGAAGGCAAGTGAGATCCTTCTAGGTTTAGATAGACTCTGAGAAGGATACCAAAACAGCTGGACAGAACAGGACCTGCAAGGACCTAACAGCATACAAAAAGCACTTTATTTAAAGGCCATATGTGTGATCATGGACATACAAATGACAGCACTGGCAGGGACACACACTGATGGCAAATTACCTGTATTTGAAACACAACACATATTATTGCATGCTTATTCCTGACTCTTTTCTGTACTGCTGCTGCTGAAGAGAGGGTCAGTAGATGGCCATATGACCCACATGACTTCCGGAAGAAAAAAAAGTCAATGTACTTCACTGTGGAGTCAGCGGAATGCAAGTTTGCCTAAGTTAAAGTAACCAAATATATTTACACCTGTTCCTCTGATCTCTGCATCCACCCCTTTAATGAGGCTCCTATCACCTCCACAGAAATACTGATTGCTTTAGTAAACACTCTTAGCTAAGTGTAGCAAGGAACAAACACCTCATCCTCCCACGGAGGCAGAGCCACAAATCTCCCAGGCACCAAGCTGGAATTCAGGATTACCCACGTGCACAGGAGAGACCAAAGCAAACCGCCGCTGCTGCAGAACAACTGTTTCTGCTGTCTCTTCTCTCTCTTAACAGAGCTCACTCCTGCCAGCTTCAATATTCATACTGCTGTGGAAAGCACAGGAAAAGCAGAGAAGTACTGTAGCAAGCAGAAACAAGAAATTCTCAGGGTTGTATGCCCCAGGGTTTTCTTTCTTCTTCTTTTTTCCTAGAGCTGTTTTTGTTTTCCCTTATAAAGTTTGCACATTGAAAACACTACACAAAATTGGAATCCAAAGCCTACTTCCAGAAAGGTCTTGTTAAGAAGTTTTTAAAATTTGCATCAGCAATCAAAATAAGTTTCAAAATCTGATGTAAATGTCAGAGCTCCTACAAGAAGAGCTTCTGTTGGTGGGCATTGTGGATCCCAAAATTAATGATTTTCAGAGAAAAGGGGCCTCCCCTTGCAGAAGTCTTTGAGGTGCTGTTCTGTCTCTAAACTCTAAACTCACTGTACTGAAATAAAGGCAAATACAAGTTTCAAGAACTTATTTAAATGAACTAGTCAAGTCAGCAGAAATGCACTAATTTCTGAAAAATACTGTGTAAAGTTACTTAATGTCCACTGTGCTCAGGAGCTGTCCTGTCACAGGTATTGTGAGTTGCTTATGATTCTGCTACTGCAAACACAGTTGTCCTTATCCAAACAGAGCAGGCAGCAATGTTTAACACAGTGTTAATTAAAATACGTTAGAGAGTTCATCCTATATTGTCCTGTCTTGCCATAATATAGATGTGATCTGAAAGACAGCTGGCTTGGGATTGGAGAGATTTGACACAGTTTCTTTCTCTTAAATAGATCAAGGGAACTGCACAATCCTTTCAAATGCTCTGCAAGGGACAATGGAAGGTCAGAGTGCAGAAAGCAGAGAGATTCTTACACCTCCCTGCAAGCAGCTTCCTCTCAGTTATCCCAGCCTTAAGGTACCATAGAACATATCACCCTCCTGCCCTCTTTTTCAGGGAAGTGCAGCCCCACACTTTACCCTTTCTCCCCATTCTCAGGCCCATAGTTGCTGGTAATTTCCATTATTACTTCAAGCCTCTGTTTCAGTAAGATGGCCCAGGGCCTTGCCATCAGAAAAAAACAATCAGAGATGAATCTCAACTCCCTGTGAGTTGAGAGCATTCCATCCTTTGCTACACTTGAGGTTCTGACTTTTTATTTTTGTTTCTTTAAAGTTCATATTCTTCCCCTGTTGTTAAGACGAATTAAACCACTGAACAACTTTACTTTCCCATTAAATTATGAATTCCTCACCTTGCAGGGAGAAACAAAGAGATGCAAAGCAAATCCACTATATCAGCATCTGTGATGACCTCACAGGTCCTTTTGAAGCACCAAGTGTTTCTACTTTATGCCTCAAGAGGGATTTTGGGGTCCCAAGAACTGAGCTATTCTTCCTTTGATGAAGTCATCTTCTAAAATTTTTAAGCAGTTCTCAGGTTTTGGTGCACAAACCCAAATTCTATTTTTTGTCCTATTGCATAGGGCATCTCATGGATTTCTTCCTTATGAGGGATCAAACCAGCAATTTATGAATCTAAATGCAGCAAATGACAGATTTTCTCTCCAAGGCATCACAGTGTTTGTGCCCCACAACTTCACACACCTTTAATTGGGATGATTTCTGATTAGTGCTCAGGATTGGGGAGGATGTTAAAGTTCATTATTTTAAGACTCTTTCCAGATTTTTAAGTCAGAAGGAGTTTCTTATTGACAAATCTGCTCCCAGCCCTCAACATTTCTCAGAGTGGCAGGAAAGGAAGCAGAACTCCATCCAGCAGCAGCATTCCCAGCATGCTGCTGTCGCTCCATCATTTATTCCCTATGGAGTGCCTGAAGCAGCAGCTCATGACCAACAGCAGCCAGCACACATTTCACTTCACCATGTAAGATACAGCAAGCAGAACTTTCTGGTAAACCTGGGAACATCTCAATTATAATAGTTCTGGTCTTCCATTCTAGAATTTGTCTTTCATGCAAAATGGAAGTCAGCATAAAATATTCCAGTACTTCCCCTATTTTTGGTGTTGTCTTCCAAAGAGCAAAGGGAATCTAAAGTCATGGGGGGCAGAAAAAGAGGTGTTTTCATATCCTTCCAGAACATTAGACATGTGGGGTTAAGCCTCACCAAATAAAACTCCCCATAAAAATGTCTATTACAACCAATTTACACAACAGATACAAATATAATATTAAAAGTTACTTTCACTCTATTTGTAACATTGCTTGAAACAAATTATAAAACCAGAAAAAAAACAGGACTTGCAGAAGGACAAATATAGATCAATGTGGTTGTGCCCGCACCTAAGTTTATATGTTGCTTGCATAGAAGTATCTGGATTAAATCAGGAGAGTAATACTGATCTTTTTTTTCAGCACAAAAGTAGAGAATGGACTGACTAATACCTTAATACCAATATGTCAAGTACGACTACCAAAAATTTACAGTGCAGGTGGTAATTATTTAGTCAGATGGACCTTTATATAAAAAATATCACAGATCATGCTGAACAAATGTTTTCCTTGCACTAAAAAACAGAGTATTTTTCCCTTCAAATATTAAAAAAAAATATTAAAACTTATTGTCCCATGAATAATTGAGAAATTTGAGGAAAATACTATTGCTGCTTCATTCTCACTTATCCTTAATGCACTCACTACAGCAAATTACCTATTAAAAGGGTGAGAAATCATAGGATGTTAATTAGCACTGTTTTGACAAATTTATACCTTTTCCTAATAATTTCTTTTAATGTTCAGGATATAAGAAACCCTATCACAAGTAATAATTAACTCCTGTCTTATTTTGTGAAATGAGAGTTCAGAAGCATTTGTGAACTCTCCTTGTGAGTACGTTTTTTCTGCTTTTTTTTTTTAAATTTCATTTCTGACCTTATGCATTTCTTATAATTTATGTATTTATTGCCGTGGAAGAGATCTCTTTCATGCTAAGAAATTTATACTATTGAAAGACAACATCAGAGAAGTGGTTCCATCACTCATGGAAATGAGCATGTTGCTGTTCCGGAGGCTGATTAAGTGATTTGAGCTATCACACAATCAGCCCTCAGCCAAACCCCTGGCAGGGAGGGCAGGGTTTGGCTGGGGATTTCTAAGCGCTCTCTCTGATGTTCCGGCTTTGTTTCAGGGGCAGCAGAACCTTGGTTTGTGCCCAACATCTAACACATCACAGGAACGAGGGCTGAGCATCCCGGAGTGCTGCGCTGCCGTTTGCGGGCGCTGTGCGTGCGAGGGGTGACAGAGGTGTCCAGCCCGGCCGGGCTGGGGGTAGGGCAGCAACCCCGCGCTGTCTCATCCCGCGCTGTCCCTTGCCCTGCTGTCCCTTGCCGCGCTGTCCCATCCCGTGCTGTCCCATCCCGCGCTGTCCCTTGCCGTGCTGTCCCTTCCCGCGCTGTCCCCTGTCTCAGCGCCGCTCTGTCCCGCGCCAGCCCCGGCCGCCTCAGGGCCGCTCTAACCCCTCGCTGGTGCTCCGAGGAGCTCGGGCCGGCCCCTCCGCTCCAGGCTCCCCGCCCGCTGTCCCTGGTGCTGGAGCCGCTGCCGGCCGGGCTCCGCGGGAGCTCGGAGCCTTCCCCAGCAGCGATCTTCCAGCCGTGCTCCCCGAGCGCTCCCGGCCGAGCGGGAGGCGCCTCCCGTTCCGCAGCTCGGCACCTTCCGCGGAGCGCCAGCCCCGCCAGCCCCGGGCACTGGGAGCAGCCTCGGCTCCGGCCGGTCCCTCTGCAGAGAGTACCTCGTGATCTGGAAATAAAACCAGCACTAACACAAGCAATCGGTAAAACCGGAATTTTGAACTGCTGGGATGGATAACTTGAAGTCATGCTGGGCCTATGTTGGTTCATCCCAATTTCCCTTATGGGAATGCTGGGGCACACAGTGTAGCTGGGGGCACAGCTCTGCAGCTCAGCTAATGATTACAGAAATACACAGTCCCAGCAAGGTGCTCAATACCCCAGGAACACTATTTAACATCTCCTACTATTTTACCATCCATACTAATCACATATTTATATTTGAAAAGTAAACATTGTATGTGTTTATCTGTAAAATTATTTTGATTACTAGCTAGATGAATACATCACTGTATATATGTACAGTCAAAATTTTTGTAGTCAAATAAATAATGTATTTTTACAATATATAAATATTACAAATCTTAAAGAAATTAATTTTGTTAAGATGGGGACAATTGAACTGTCATTAGTTTGACAGAGAGCCAAAACAGGTTTCCAGCTCCTAGTTTCATGTGCCCAGAGTGACAAGTAGCTGACAGTTAAGTGTTCATATAAACTTCATATTCCAAAATTAATTTGAAATATATCCTTGTGAAAGGCATTACTGTATTCCAAAGTTGAAGAGATATATTCTATATGTGTTCCCAGCATGCCAAACCACTTCAGTCTCCTATAAAGCAGACTTGAAATTTTATGTCATGCATGCCTCGATACAGCGACATCCAAAGACACCCACATGTGTCACTTAGGTTAGCTGGGGGGGAAATCTGACAGGAATTTATTTTAAGAGCTTTGACCTACGTAATGAAACTGAATCTTCTTGAGCAGAATAAAAGAAAGCAGAATATTTTGTTACCTGACACAGCAGAACAATGAGTCAATTGTAGCAATTCTGCAGACTGGCATGTCCCTGAGTAAAAAGGATGAAGTTACTGTAAATCCATCCAAATACTCACATCCAGCTCTGGGAGTGAATCAGCACAAAGTGACCAGCAGCTGATTCATCTAAATAACAAAAGCCCAAACACCTCAGCTGTCCCCACACAGAAGTAATCAATAGTCACACAAATTCACTCTCCTGCCATAATGTGCTACAGCATAACTGGCCAACAGCTCTTAAACACACCCATGTGGGGTCTTCTGCTGAGGAGCAGAGGAGTGACACCCACACATCTCCATGGTGTTGAATATTCCCTGTTCCTTATCACTTCCTGACACTTCAGCAATGCAACGAGTACAGTTGTGAGAGTCGCTCACTGTGCAAAAAGGACAGGGATTCAGGAGCCCCAGGCCAGTGAGCAGCCCCAGGTACAGCCCAGCAGTAATGATGCTCTCTGGCTGCTGCAGACACCAACTGCTCATTCCTGTGAGGCACCTTCCTGAAAACCAGCAAGGAATGTCCTGGTGCCTTGAAGTGACTGAATCCGGTGATTGAATCAGTCAGCAGGAGCATAAGCCTAAATTAGACAGGTGGTATCCACATGGGGAAAAATTGCCAGCTAAGATTGCTTTGTGTAAAGGTGAGGATGTGTCCTGATCTCCTGTAAAGCTGTGCAATCAAATTGTAATTCTTTATGTTCTGTTAGCATACTAAACAAATAGCAACACAAATCAACGTAGCTGCCGGGAGCAGGAGTGCAGAGCTGTCCCCAAAAGCCCTCCCAGAACCATTCCCTCTGAGGGCAGGCCACTGAGAGAGGGAAGAACATTCACATTATAAAGCACTCAGTGACAGGCACAGGATGTCACACACATGGAAAAAAAAACTGGAAAGTGGTTTAAAAAGATCCCTCAGAGACCAGCTATGACCCAGGTACTGTTTCAGCCACAAAAATGGAAGTTTGCAGACATTTTTAAATCCATTAATTCCTTCAAAGTGAAGGGAAGGCCTGGAGAAGAGTCTGCAAAAGCTATTTTTTACAGACACACTTTTACCTGCAACGTGACACAGATTAAAGGACGGATTCAGTCAGAAATATATTTTTTATATATGATTAATTAATTATCCACTATCAGGTGGAAGACCACCAGGGTTTGGAGTGACTATGACCACTGCAACTGTCCTACAGACAGTGAACAACCTAAGATATTTATTTAGTAGTATTAAACCCAGCAACTAATATAGAAATAAAATGTCTTGCAAGCAAAATGTAAACATAGACTGCAAACAGATCTCTCAACTAATTGAACCTGCTCAGATTATGAAGATAAAATTCAGACAATTTTTAATAATTCATTTTTTTCTCCCTTCTGGTAACAGAGAAGGGTCTCCAAGAGTTTACACTCAGCACACACTGCTACAAATGTGCTGCTGTTTAGAATTGGAAGACCACAAATTCTGATGCAGCTTTTACATTTTCCTATAATGTGAAATCTTTTGGCCTCTGGTGCACCTCTCATTCCCCACTGCAGTTCAAAATGCTGGATTGTTCTCAGGGTGCTTGGCCATGTCAGCTTGAGCAGGACAGCTGCTCCCTGTCCCCTCCAGACTCAGCACAGAGTGAGGATTTCAAGCTGCTGTCTGGAGGAGCTGAGGGCAGGATTTCCAGGATCCAGGTAATCTTCCATTAATACTAATTCCCCTGCAACCTGCTAAAATCGGTTCTTCACCCACTGAAACAAATTACCTCTTCCTTGTGAGTTTGTTTGGAACTCATATTCACTGATGCAGTTAGCAACACTGCTCATCACAAATAATGAAAATATATAAGTACCTTTTATTGGATCAGCTCAGGTAATTTTGAGGGAAAAAATGGAAACATTTTTGGGTGCAAAAGCCACTGAAGGAATAATGTTATTAAAATCACTACCAATGCACATAAACAGGCAAAGACTGCAATTTATTACACAAATATAACATTTTGTAGTTGGAATTATGCAATACAGCTTTTCCCTGAGGAGTATAAAAATACAACTAATAAAAAGAAAAATAAATAATATATAGCAAGATCATGTAAGGGAAATATTTTACTGTTGTGTGTGAGATTGCTGTCTGAATAGCTAATAATTAACCTGCATGTCTAATGCATCATTTAAAAGAACCTGATGAAAACATCTAAGGAAAATTATAATGAAAAGTGATAAAAATAAATTACTGAAATAAAGTTCAGAAATACAGATTTACTTGTGTTATGAAGCAAAGAGAACAAAAATGTCAGCAGCATGGACAGAACAGAATTTGTCTGAGATGAAATAATTTTGGAGAATGATGAGCAAACAAATGAGTTTGCTCAAAATTTTCAAGAGCATTCTAATACTGGATTTAATGAGAAAGCTTTTCAATTTTATTGCTTCTAGAAATTATGTCAGGATAGGAATTAACTCTCCATACTACAAAGGGAAAATAAATGTTCCTGTTGCTGGTAGCATTCACACTCTCATTAGTGTGAGAGCTGCCACATTTCTTTCCAAAACTTTTAGCCAGCTCTCATGAAGTGTCACCAATGTGGGACACTGGGATCTTGATTTGCAACAAGAAGAGCTGACCAAACAACCTTGGAGCAAATGCAGGTAAGATGATTCAATTTAAACAGAATGGTGAACAAACACTGGGCTTAGTCTTGACTTTAGAAGAATCTTTGAGTAATTATGGTAACTGTTTACTGAAAATAATTGGACTGAAAAACTTTTGAAATTGAACATGAAGGTTTTGAATATATTTAATTTGTAAATAGATTACTATTTCTAAAATGTGAGTGCCAAACAAAGACATTTCAGTGAAACTGGGCTCCAAAGGAATAACCACTCCAAAGGAGGTTAATGGTGCAAATGAAGATCCTAAAAGGGCTTTTAAAAGGTATGAATTGGAGAGAGAAAGGTACGACTTACAACTGTAAAATGTGAAGGAGAAAGTCAGAACTTCCAGAAATAAATCTGAACTATATCAAGGAAAGAACAATAAAATAAAAAGATTTTTCAGACCTGATATTTTTCAAATGCAAAAATGAGAGAACATTACAAGGAGAATGAGACAGAGCTTAAAAGTAATTTAGAAAATAAAATTTCTTTCTTTTATAGTTTTCTGTAGGGTGTGTGGCAGGTTCATATGCTCCATGGTAAATTAACACAATTTGGTGTCCGCATGAAAAGATCCATGGGGAGGAGGCAAAGCTTGAAGAGTTCAACACACCTGGGAACAGCCACTCTTTGGCTCCAAATGCTGAAATATCTGGTAGCTTAGTGCCTTGTTGTGAAATCAGAAATTTGTTATATATTTCACCTTCACATTCCAGTCTTAAAATGAGACAGATTCAATACTTGCATTTCAAAGGGGGAACAAGTGATCCAAGCAACAACCACGTTGTTGAACAATGATCAGAAGACACAGCTTCTGGTCGATCATTACCAGTCCAGTGTCCAATAAAAGGATCTTGTCTTGCAGTAAAATCTCTGCTTTCTTTTAGATTGCTACTGTAATAAAAGAAATATTTTATTCAGAGTATTTCCCCCCATTTTTTACTAAATACATTTATCACCATTTTCTTTTGGAGAGAAGAATAATTACATCTCATGTAACCATGATAAAAGCAGACAAGAAATAGCATAACCTGCCTTTTTTTGCTGTTGTAACCAGACAGAGATTAGGCTCAGGAGCCAAAACATGCACCCAGAATGAACATTAGGGAGCTTGTATGCGAGCTGCCTCGTTCTTCCCAAACACAGAGCGTGACTGATGCAAACAATACCCTCTCTTGAACACTTCTGGAGAAATTTAGCACAATATTAGGAAATAAATCTGAAGCCAATAAACTGTCTTCTGATCATAGCCAAGAGTAGTTGCAAATTTTTCTTAACATTACAAATATTATACTAGAAGAGATCCTATAAAATGAGAGTGAACTACAAGAAATCTGTACACAGTGAGGTTGCTTACAAAGATAAACAGAAACTAAGAGGTCCCATTTTTCTGTTTTATTCTAAATACATGTTTATGGGAATTGCAGCCACTTGATTCAGAGGGCAATCAAGGCTATGTGATTCACTCGAGCAAGCTATAAAATACTGATGGATCCTACACAGGGAACTTTGCATTCCAAAGCTGCGAGGCATCTGATAAACTCCAGGAAATTATTTCCACCAATTCAGACCTTTGCAATGCACAGATGTCTGATTTCTCTAGGATTATTTGCTAAAATAATTTTAAAATTATATTTACAATAAATATGAATCATAGGAGGCTTCCCACTAAATTCCATCTAAATGTCTTAGGTAAAGTGCTTTTGGGACAGAAGTATTATAACACTGAAAAACATAACGGTAATTGTCATTGCTAAAATCCCATTGATGTGTGTCCTGGGCATTCCTGATCTAATGCAGATTAATACAACACCCTGGAGATCTCACTACTGTTAGCAGCAGCAGCTCAGGCCAGACCACTCAAATAAAGCAGCCAGAGCCTGATCAGCTCCAAAACTGAGCACCACAAACCTCACACTGCTGCAGGCCTCAGCAGGGGCCACACGGGGCTCAGATGGATTCAGATGAAAAGGAAACATTTCCCTCTAAGTGATTTGCATGAGCCTAATCCCACCACAAAGTTTTGCATCCCTCTCACATTGCAGCATACTGCGTCAACTTCTGATGCCCACCCTTCCCTATAAAGAAAACAGAAAAGGTTCAGGAAAAAGAGCCAAAAGAATATGATCTGGGGAATAAATAACCTCCTAATCCAGAGACTTAAAGAGTTCAATCTCTTTAGCTCTGTCAAAGAGAAGTGTAAGGTCTGATATGATCTGTCTATAAGCACATACACAAGGAGTTTTCTGATTGCTCTTCAAATCTAGCAAAGGCATTCTAAGGCTCAAGGCTGATGAACTGTTCAGACTGGAATAGCTGCAGTTTGTTAACCATGGGAATAAGCCAGCACAACTTACCAGAAGATGTAAAAGATTGTTTATTGCTTCAGCCTTTCACTCTAGGTTGGCTGTCACTGGGAGAAACATCCATTAGCTCAGCATGAAGGGCAGTCTTGAGGTAATTCTTAGGTGAAATTCTCAGATCCATGTTTTTCAAAGGAGGTTACTATTACCACTTTCTATAGAACAAATTATTAAGTAGGTGATCCTAAAATAAATTATTTTAATTATTAAAAAATGTATATGAATATACTAGCACATACAGGTATTATTTTAAAATAATATCACTAGAGGCTACATGGGAAGTTTTCCATCAATAAGCATTATGTTATGAAATAGACATTTCAACATTTCTAAAAATTAAAACAACTTTTGCATCTTTTTCCATAAAGAATTCCATTTGTACCTGAGTCAAAGGAGAGAAGCCTTATCATTTACTGCCCGAAACAGCCGAACAATAGAAAAGATCACCACAAAACATGGCTGCTTTGGCATTTTCACAGCCAGGGAAAAAATAATTTAGCAGTTAGGATCCTGTCACTTCTCTTATTTTTGTGGTTCAAAACTTCCTTCAAGGCTTAATAAGCCAAAAGATGCTACAGACATGACAACTCTCACTGGGATATCCCTTGGTCTCAGTGGGCAGTACCATCTAAACCTGGTGTAAAAGAGAGACCAATAGCTTTAGCTGCTCATTGAGAAATGCAGCTGCTTGAGTCTGCCCAGAGATTTGGAATGGCTCAATAAATCCCAGAAATGATGGCTGGGCAAACAGGGTGTCAGTAAGAGGGCCAATACTGACCACTGGAATTCATAGGTATTGGCAGTTTTTAAAATACACAAATCAAATTGTATGTACTCCATATTACTTATATTTGCTTTCTTATCTGGCTGTCTACAAACTTGCTCTTTCCTCTCTGTCATCAGTCCCCAGTGTCCTCAAGCTTCTCTTTGCTGAGAGAAAAGGACTTCTAACACTATAATTTCTAACAACTTTTCTAACCACGTACAGCTCTTGAATCATACAAGCCTTGACTCAATTACCAAGTGGCTCTGACTCAGATGTTCAGAATTTTTCCAATAAGATCATGACTTTGTGCACTTTCAATACCAAAGTGACTTTGTGATGCTAAAAGCAGTCACGGTATTTTGCCATCTGCCTACTGGTCCCAGTTGCCAAAGGGATAGTGACAAACAGACCAAGGGGGTCTCTGTGGAGCAGCTCCCATGGAAAACCAGGAAAATGCTCCACTTTGAGCAGCCAGTTTTGTTTCTTCTCAGTGTTGGCTTTCTGAAACATGCCAGGTATATTTCTACTTGCTGTGCACAACATTTGCATTATGCCTTGCTTTTCTGATGATTCACTGGGTCAGCTCATGCAATTAATGTTCTCAGGGATTTTTTTCAGATTAGGCTGAACCTGCCACACTTTTATCATGTCAGCAGTCTCTACCAATTACTTACAGTGCTAAACATTTGCTGTAGCAAAGGCCTTGATTAAAATGCTGAAGGAAAAGGCCTCATCCCAGGGATTTGGAGCACCAAGTTCACTTTTGTATGAGATTTTCAATACACAGCTCTGTGAACTCAGCTGCCTGTGGAAAAGAATTGCTTGTGCTTGTCACTGTCCTGGAGTGAGGAAAGCTCAGATGCAGAGGATTAAATCTGGGTAGATGAACCTTGCATTTTCTGACAGTAGTTAGATGGAGCAAGGTTTGTAGGGAAGCAGCATCTTTGGGAAGTACCTGTGGTTCCAATGTACTCCATCCTTCCTCAGGGGTCATTCCTGTTGAGTATGACTCTAATGGTTCCTGGGAGCTGTAACTAGAGAGAGACTTCAGCTTGGGCACACACTGCAAAATCAGACTGCAAACTGCTCGTGTGCCTCTCCTGTCCATGGCCCCTACTCGGGGTCTTCAGATCAGGAAGAGGAGCACAACCCTCACTCAGCTCAGCTGCAACAGCTGCCAAGAGCACAGCAGGAACAGAGATAGGGAACAGGGCAGACAGGAATGAGCTGAGCTTTTTGCCTCTAATCCTGCTCCTCCAATGGACTTCCCAAAACGCACCACAGCTCTCCTTTTTGTTGAAGATTCACATCTCCATCAGCTCAGTTCTCCTGCAGGAAAAAAGTGAGACAGGAGAACATCTGCACTGCAAAGCCCTTGGTGCTGAGGACACAGACTCTACCATGTGTTTCACTTTGGTTAAGCTCTGGTGTGGACCAGGAACTGACATTCTCCAGCTGCTTAATGGACATCCATAGGTGCTCCTGGAGTGCACATCCACAGGTGTTCCTGGAGTCCATATTCCAGTGTCATTTTAACCAGAAGGAATTGAATATTGAATCTGTGTGCCCTGAAACACCACTCTATGTGAGACTACGTGCAGTAAATGGGAAGAACTGAGAGACTTCAAAACTGCATTGAAGGTAGATGCACTCTGTGGTAAAAACTGCATTTCAAGCTTTATAATGAACATTGTCTCATGGTAGACCCTGAGATTAAAAAAAGAAATCAAATAAAAAGCTGAGAAAACTGTTTTGGAATAAAATGTGAAGCAGCTCAAACTTTCTTAATTTAGTGTAGAGAATTGGGCTTTGCTTTGAAGACAACTTGACAGATATTAAACAACTGACATGAACCTTCACACAGAAAGGTACTTTTACCACAGTGAAAGGTGTGCTAGAAAATCCTGCCTGTCTCAAAGAGTGAACACGTTCCCCTGTGCTCTGGGCCAAAATCAAGACTCAGTGAAGTAGAATGAGGTGCTTCTGTATCCTCCTTAGATTGCAAAGCCACAAGGTGCCACAAGGATAGAAGGAGATTCAGCTGTCCTAGGAGCAGACCTAATAATAATTGAGTAGGGCATTTATCACAGAAAACAGAATGATAAAATAGTAATTTACAATTAATTCCAAACCAGGTTAGAGATAAAAATATCAAGCTAATTGGCTTGCCAGGCAATACTGAGTGGGAGGATCCTACAGGATTTCTGGAGCCTTGGTTCCCAGTGACTCTGTTGCTTGACAGACTAAAGCTGGTTTATGTGAAAAATGTCCTTCAAGAACCTGATAGAAAGGAACAGATACAATGAAATTCCTCAAGGAAATAAATCACAGCTTTACTACTACCAGGACAATCACTCACATGGCTAAAAAGAAGTGCAGTTTATTTAGGGATGACTGTGTTGCCAGACTAGCCAATAACAGGAGAAATTGCAGTCTGAAGTTCCTATGAAAAGCCAATTTTCAGGGGCTGTGGTTCATAGCTTTCAATTTCACCCCTGCTGTGAAAACTGATGTTGAAAAAAATGATATCAAATTCTGAACTTGAATAATTGCATTTCAAATGACATACACGAGCACACAGTTGACTAGCAAAATGATCTGATACTTAAGCTCAACAGCTTTAAAGAAGGCCTTTTTTGCAATTTAATCTCAAAATTTGTTTCATGGGCAATTTCTACATTTCTCTTGCTGTTCCAGTTCTAACTTTGCCAATGCTGGTGATCCACATCAGCAAGACGTGACCCCAACTGAGATTTTCAGAAGCATTCACTTCACTTCAGAGCTATCTAGAGCCTCATTACATATTATAAAGGCACTCCTCATCCCCCAGCTGTGAGACAACTTGAGGAAATAAACTCCTGGAATTGACTGCATGGCTCCACACCGGCAGCTACAGCCAAGTTTTCCCAAATGCTTCACTACCCTGCAGAATCCCACAAGGAGAAATGAGCTCTGATGGTGCTTGCACAGCAAACAAGCTTTGCAGAAAACCTGGGACTCCAGAAACCTTATCAAATCAGGGAAGAGTGCTCAGAGCTGAGGCATAACTGTGCTGCTACCTGAGGCTGCTATAAGAACTAATTTAATTAAATGGCAATAGCAGTGCATAAAGGAGATGTGAATCACATTTTAGGGATTATCTAAATGGGAACCTAAATAATTGTGGTTTATATTGAGATGGGAAGACAAAAATGTAAATTACACTAATTTAGGTACAATACTGAGTTAGGCCTGATTATACAAGTTTTAGAGATAAAAAGACTTTGAAGGTGCAGCTTTGAGTAACGCCTAAATCTCTTTTAAAGTCTAGGAAATTACGTGAATATGTAGCTGTTTAAATATTTTGTAATTAACTTCATATTCAGATCAGATTATCTGAAATATTTAATAAATGCATTTTAGCAATACTCTAAATATGCAGTTTATACTTCAGGTCCCTGAAGTTGATGAAGGTACCATAAGGAACACATTTTACAAGCCACAGGGGTTGCTGCTGCCACCCAGAAGAAAGAGACACCAGTGTGGTGCTATAATTAGAGACTGTGATGGCAGAGGGACATGGGGAAAGGACAGGATGAAAGATACAGAGAGTTCTTCTGAGGTGTCAAAAAGTCTCACTATAGCTCAGGAAACAGGGTGGGAAGGGAGCACATAGAACTATTATGATATTAAGTTTAGCTGCAGAGAACTCAAGGGATAAAACCAGACAAGATTCTACTGAGACTGTAGATTCTACTGTGACAGGAGTCCCCAGTGAACCAGAGCAATCCATCCCTGTGCACTTGGGTTTTTGTATATGGGGAGAAAAAAAAGGAGAATCTGTGGTTTCATTGATGGGTATGAACCATTAAATGTGCACAAACCCAAAGTACAGGGACACACACACAGGGAACTTTGGAAAGTTGGAAATTTCAGAAGAAACAGAACAAGTTTTGGGAAAAGATGTTTCAGCACCACACCTAGAGAGCACTGTTAAAATTCCACATACCCATGAAACAGGATTGGAACAAAGCAGTCTTATTCCATCACTGTCAATGTGGACAAGAAGCAAGACTTGTAGAATTTCCCTCCTTTGTTTTCTAAGAGGTGTGGTCAGAGGCTTCACTGGATGGTGTGTGACCAACAGCTCCTTGGAACAGGAGCCACCATGTCATTCAAATTCCAAATGTAAGATTAACATGCTGCTGCAAGAGAAAGCAAGCTAAAACATGTCATTAGTGGCCTTTCACTGATGTAATTTAATCAATTTGCAGCTTCAGAAGGAATGAACATAATCCCAGGGACATTGCCAGAAAGCCTGAGCTGTGTACAGTGTTTGGAAACCAAAGATCCATCATCTTTCCCTTTTTATGTGCTAATACTTGGGCTTCCAAGCTGGGGATTAGAACTCCCTGAATTTCCCCAGGTAACCACACTCTGCATGCTCCAGGTTTATTTGCTAACACTGAGTAAAACTCACTGGTAGTTGTTTCTCTAATTTGGAAACTCCTCTAAGACTATAATCACTTCAGCCACTTTGCAGTGGAATTGCTCCTGAGTGGCTCTGGGTGCTGAAGATGGGCTCTGCTCAGCTGCCTGAGCTCTGGCTGGGTGCAGATGTGCAGAACTGCAGGAGCAGCAGCACAGCTCCCAGACCTGCTTCTGACAGGAATCATCTGCAGGCCCTGCAGGGCCAGCTCTACTGGCAAAAGGTGCAGAGAGAAGGAGCTCAGTGTCTGGTGGTGTGAGTTCAGAGAGCTCAGAGGGTCCCAGATCCCAGAGTCAGTGTGTAGGACTGGCTCGAGCACTCTCAGCTGCCCTGGGCTACAAACAGGGGCCACAGCTCTGTTTGCAAGGGCAGCACAGCACTGAATTAGGTGCACACACAACAAGGAGTTTGATCCGAGGAGTTTCACAAAACTCTGTGTTTGAGCATAGCCACAGCATGTAAACAAGGACCCAAGGTCTCCAACCCTGGAAAATTTCCAGGGTCTAAGCATGTTGGTTCTTTCTGTTCCTTCCTCACCCCACAGATCTGCTGAGAGAGAGCAGAAGCACATCACAGCCAGCATCCTTCAGTGTGCATTTGCCCGTATTCCTGATGAACATACTTTTAAAAGTTTCACTCTGTGCATACTGGCAATCAAAGAAAACATTCAAAGATGAAAGTGGCAAAAAGAAAATGGAAAAAAAAATCTATAGATTGTCTTCCTTGGGGGGTGGATTACACGATCTCCAGAAATCCTTCCCAGCCCTAACAATTTATCCTTTAATGACTTAAGTTGTCATTCACATATCTTGATTCTTCTGTCCTGAAAGACCATTTCCATACAGAAATATGTAAAAATGTAATTGCATTTCTAAACTAGGCTTCTTCAGCATATTCAATGCTTGTTTTCCGGATGGCTCAGCACATTTCCTGCAATCCATATCCTTCA
Organism: Fringilla coelebs; assembly: GCF_963513975.1. Taxonomy (NCBI): domain Eukaryota; kingdom Metazoa; phylum Chordata; class Aves; order Passeriformes; family Fringillidae; genus Fringilla; species Fringilla coelebs. Next base: position 6,195,301 of record NC_140039.1, read on the forward strand.
CACAGCAGCAACACACACATTTTTGGTGTAAATCTGTTTAGCTCCATCCAAATAATTACTAGCAGAGGATCTGGCCTAATACATTCAATAGATAAATTGTCTTCTACCAGGCTACAGTGTCTTCAAAGCTATAATTTATCTGCACATTCTACAGAACAAGATAAGAGTCTCAGGAGACATTTTTATCAAAGAATCCCATCCCCAGTCCCTCCACTCTCCCCAAAGAAAGAAAGAAAAAAAAGACATAAACATCCAAACTTCCCTTTTTGTACAGAATATTAAAAACTTACTGAAGACTTCATGTGGCACATGGAGGACAATGTTCTGCTGTTTTGCAGAACTGAAGGGATGAGAAGGGGACAGAAATGGAAGGTCAGAATTTTAGAATTGTTAGAAAGGTAGATGATTTATTTGCTCAAAAGACTATGTATAGGAAATAGCTTCTTGAAATCACATGGAAAATAATTAATCCACCCTGAATGAACAGATGAAACTTCTGCCTTTCACCAGATATTCCTAAATTTTTCTCAAAGCAGTATTTCTTCTCCTGCCATTTTTCTATACCATGAAAACAGTTTTGAATACTAAGTAGCCTGTTCATTAAGGCAATTTAAATATAGATAAAAATCTTATCTCTGGCAGTATCTGCTAAGTACAGCCACCTGCCTGTACTGAAATCTTCCTGCATGCCATACCTACTATCATTCCCAGCAATTTGTCCAGCTTCTCTTTCTTATCCAAAAACAGACCCAAAAAATGAGCATCAGCTTCCTGCAGAGCTACCCCTGCCCCAAGAGGCAGGATTCCTCCATCCTGGGAAGTGTCCCAGTTGGAATGTGCACCAGTGGGTTCCTGAGGCTGCACACGGTGTCAGGAGTGACGATTAAAGCGCAGATCAGCACGTGTGGCACTCACAGCAAAGTCCTGCTAGGCTACCTTGTGGTGATGGATTGGCAAGTTAAAAACAGGATTATTCAACTAAAATGAGAATTTGCAGTGACAGAAACATAACATGCACTTTCCTGTTAAGGAAAAATCTGGGACTTGGATCAGCATGAGAACAGAAGGAGAAGAGGCACAGCACAGCTAAACCAAGATGGTGCCAGCAGCACGTCCTCAGACACAAACATGACTGAGGGACATGACGACAGCTTGGTAGCCAGAACTGTGAAAGAGATTGCACACAGGCCTACCCTAGTAATCAAGAAAGAAAAATTTCAGGGTTTCTAATCCTCTCTTTACTTGCAAAATGCAGGTAGCAAAATGAAAATGGTAAAGAATTGCTGTGCAGTTTGGAGTGCCCCACAACTATAGCATGGGAGGAGGTATGGGAGGAGAAACTCCTGCTACTCCTAAAAGAGCTTTAAAATTTATGAAAACGTGATAAAAGGGAGAAAATACTTGAACTTGTGCATTCCTTTCAGCATTGAGCTGCCTCTACAGTGCTGTCCTGGTTTCCTGCTCCATGGTGAATGGGAGAGGCAGCAGGTTCACACCTGCCAAGGTGCACTGGGTGTAGTCAGTCCCAGTTACCAGCTCTGGGTGTGAGATCAGAGGCAGGTACAGCTCCTCTGCCTGCTGAAATAAATACAGGGGCTCCACTGCAAACAACTGCAAGAATCACTGATATTTCTGCCAAACCAAACCAAAGCACCTAGAAATGATCTTGAAGACACACACACAAACTCCAGGTCTGCAGCTGTTTCTGGGATTTTTTAACTGAGAAGAACAGAAGAACTTTATGGCACTAGCTAAAGGCTTACTCTGAAACTGCTTCAAGCACTTGGCACAGAGAGACATTTTCTAAACATATACTACTGGAGAGAAATGCTTCCATAGCACCATATGGATTGGTATGACATATATATATATATATATATATATATGTATTTTTTGCTATTGTCTTGTAAACTACAATAATTTAGAGCATGCTTAATCAGCTTCAGTGACAGCTTCTGCATTGAAAGCAAGTGTTAAATTTGTCTTTAGCCAAAGAGAGGGAATAATTTTTTTCTTTTTGTAAAATTCTGCCCAAGGCTTGTAAAGGAAATTGTAGAATGATATTATTTAGGAATATGTTTGGTTAGATGAATTCAACATTCATCAATTAATTGCTTGTTGATTAAAATCCCCCCCCCCCCAAGTCAAGAATCTTCAGATATATCTATCCTTAAGGTTTCATCCTTTTTTGATACAGACCATATGGTTATATTGGGTCTAAACCTCATTCTTGGCATTTAAGAATGAAAATGTTGCAGTTCCTTAAGAAAAAAGGGAAAGGAAAAATTTAAGGGAGAGAGAAGGATCTGACATATATTTCAAAAGAATTACAGCTTCAGAGAAGAATTATCCACTCTAAATAATAAGTTCTTTCACTGCCAAAGCTCTTTTTATGTCCTAGCCTCAAGGAACAGCTTTTTATTCAAAACAAACAAATCCAAAACTTCTCTGAGCAAAGCAAACAGCCAGAAACTCAGGAGGCTCTGCTTTGGTGCCTCTTCCTAATCAGAAAGAGAGGAGAGGAACTGGGAGGAGACACAAAGCAACATCCCTGCTTCCAAAAGGCTGCTGAGTCATGTGACAGGCAGCCAGCTCTTCATTTTTGTCTGTTTTGTCCTGTCACATTGGAATGCAGCACGAACATCATCTGCTGCTAAGATCAATATTGCTGGTATATTTTCATCTCCCCCAAAGCAACATATTTCCCACAGTTTTTATTTCAAGTTTGACTGAATTATAGTGATCCTGTAAGTTATCATCCTTCTAATGGCACGAGCTGGCACTGGGGCTGCAGGAGCTGAGGCATATTATGGACTATTTCACTTTGTTAGCTGAGGAAATCCATTTAGACTTTTATGCTGAGTAGTGCAATACTAACACAAGGAGACATTTAAACAGTACAAGAAAAACACCTCTGTTTTCACTTTCACAGACATTAAACAGGGTTTATTTCCTTCTAGGACTCACTAAGATTCTGCTATAAATGTGCTAAAGCAGAAAAATACTCTTCACTAAAACTGTTCTGACACTTGACATCAGGAATGCAGGTTTTAGTTAGTTATAATTTTGCCAAACTTGACTCATTTAGTCTGATCATTCTGATGCTGAATATCACCTGCAGGGTAATTTGTTTTCTTCCTTTGCAGACAGATGGTTTAGGTGGTTGTAACAACACAGACAGAGAATGGAAAATTGTTTTGCTAATATACAAAATAAGTTTGGGCAACTTTTGAAAAGCAACCAACTCAATTTTCACCAAACTTTCAGTGCTGGGCAATGTCCATGCTGCTACTGAAATCCACACTCCCAAGTCCATTCACCTCCTCACTCCAGCTTGTCCCAAAGCCCTCAGGCTGCTCTGCTTAAAAGAAGCCAATGGCCATCTTGACATCCATTTAGAGAGTAGCCTCAAGAGAAGTGCAGAACACCAGAGAAGCAAGCCTTCAGTGGGCTCCAAAAGAATAAATTACAAAGATCTCCTGTTTTAGAAGAATACAGAGACTCCAGAGCAAATAAAAAGGAATCCTCTCACAGTCAAAATGGCTCAAAACTTGAGTAAGGAATCTTACCTGCATCAATTTTTATGCATAGAAGCTTTTCATAAAACAGAAGACTAGTCACTCAAGTTAACCCAGTAGTCTTTATGCATAAAATATTACTTTTATTACACTTTTCTGCAGGGATATTTTAATTTCTTTTTGATAGAATAAATGAATTTCCCATTTGCAGAAGCCTTCTTTGTTTACTCAACATCCTAAGCAAAACCAAACAAAATAATCCTGCAGGTATTCTTTACTCTTTCTTTAAAGTATTATTGTATTTCCTTCACAATAAAATCCAAATCTAATCAAGTTCCAGCTTGGAAAGAGCAGAGAGCACAAGCTCCTCTGGAACCTTGTCAAAGGAAAGGAGGTCCCAACCACCCACCCAGGGATGGGGCTGGAAGGTGCCACTGGAGTCAGGTGGAAGGTGTTCACTGGGACCTCACAAGAGGGACAGGGAAGTTTGCCCTGCCCAGTTGCTGGCTGTGCAGAGCCAGTGCCAGGGGGCTGGAGAAGAACCCCTGCCCCAAGGCAGAGCGAGGGCAGATGAGGTGATGGGGTGGAGCTGCACTGAGATCCCTCAAGGAAGACAGAACTGTCAATTAAACATCAAACCAAGCCATTTTCCCAGGCCAGCAAGATCCTCAGACATGCTTACAAAAAAGGAAGAACTCCTACAAAACAGGCCTTCAGGTATTTGTATTTTAAACTCCTGGAGTCAGAATTTAAGGAAAGAACAATTGTGCAGAGAGAAGCCAAAGTTTTGTGAATATTCAAGAGGATCTTTTATGTCACATCACACCCACATAACGGCCATTAGAGATGGCAGAAGGGTTAAATACACCTCTCTGAAACAAAGGGGAAACGTCACTACTGGAGTCTCTTGCCTGGTGCTGGATCCATTTTATTCTGAAAATAGCATGTGCTAACTGGCAGAACTTGCCAGCACAGCTGAATTAGTCAGAAAAGCTGTCAGGGAGGTGGGAAATCTCCAAGTCTCTTTGCGTGCTCTAGGGCTTGTTTCACCATGGCACAATTACAAATACACAGCTGTAGGATCTGCTGTGCTGCTGGCTCTGAAACAATAGTTCAGGGTCTACTTTCTTTATGAATTTGGCAATTAATGCTGACAGGAGCTGCACACACACACTGAGGAAAGCACAGACTCAGTTTTCTCCCAGGTAAAAAATTTCACACAGATGGTCTGTGCTTAAGGATAGAATAAGTTCTTCAAGCATGCAAGTTTCAGAGCTCCTATAGATGGCTGATTCTTTGAAGCCACTGCTCTCCTTCATTGCTCAGTAATAGCAACAAATTTGTTATGGCATTACAGAGAATCCATAGATTAATATATGGGCAAATGTAAACCTTTACAGAATATTCACACAAAAGATGGGTAGTTGCAGCAGAGAAGCCCATTACCTTGCCTGGGGTCCTGTCAGTTCTCACAGAAGTGATCACATCAGGCCAATCAGTCATAGACAGAAATTCAAAGATCAGTACTCAAGCCATGGTAAAAGGACTCTGCGGATGAAAATCATGAGGTTTGAGTTAAATTGGCCTTCGAAACCTTTAATCACATATGCATAGTCTCTTTGTACATAAATTATACTGCATAGTCTTTCCATACCTTTTGCATAAAAAGTAAAGAGAGTTTGAGACCTGCTGGTTCCCAGATTTCTATTTAGCAAGGAGTCTGGGGGAATTCTTAAAAGAGAAAAAAGGAGAATGCAGGAAATAACTGCAACGACAAACATGTACATGGAAAAACCATGATGAGATCATTGGGCAACTTTAAGAAATTAGCTACTGATTAGTTACTAATCATGGGTGTTCTCACCACCTCTGTCAGAAGTCTGGTGGTGCAGCATTACCAGCAGTAACCACTCACATATCCTGTTCTTTGCATTTCTGGAACTAAATCTTTTCTGATTCACCCTGAGGATTTTGCTCTCTGGGAACAGACCAGATGGGCTCTCGGAGATCTTGAAGTCATGGGAATAGTTCCTACAGCTAATGAGACTTATGAAATGCAAAGGTTCTATGAAGGCAAAATGCATCTTGAATGACCAATGAACAATTTTGGAGGCTTCAGATATTCCTTTCTTCTCTTCTTTTGCCTTCCAGGAGAAAGAAGTGAAATACCTGAGGCACTGCTATGGCCAGGCTGAGTAGTTCAAGCTTTACTGAACCCAACTAAGCCTGCACTGCCTGACTGCAGGGAACAAAAGCAATGCTACAGAAGTTAAAGTTGCCATAAGACAATCCAAACCAGCCTTTCCCACTGGGGTTTGAGAGGGTTTAATATCCACCAAATCCATGCTGAGGGACTCCTGCTTTACCACTATCAATAGCTCAGTCCTTAGACTTCAGCCTGAGGAGCACTTGGGGCACCTGACCTCAATGCATCTGCTTCTTATGCCCCCTTCAGGTTAGACAGTGTCCTGTTAAATGAGACTAAAATATTCTAATATCAGCTTTACACTTTGCCTTCATAACTGGGGCATTAATTTGTAGATATATTCACTTGAGATATTTTGCTGCTTCAGTCTGAACTGAATTGGTTTAGTTACTGCATTTTTCATCTTTGAGCAACTTAATTTATGCTTATTCTATTTTCAATAAAAACGATTAAAAGCATGGAAAAAATTACATTTCCTAGATTATATGATAGGCTATGAACACATTGGCATAGACAACCTCAGATAAGAAATCTCTAAGGCACTTGGCTTTTCTTATAATGTAAAATGTATTTATATCTAAAGGGAGCTATGACCTGAATGCCACAGTCTGTGCCTGTGAAAAATAGAAAAATAGACAATGTAGAACCAGATGAGAAATAATGGAATTATGAAAATGGCGAAGGGACTAGTATAAAAACTGCAAGATGGAGTTTTTTTGGGGTTTTTTTAAAGTGTTCTGAATGGGAAAATGCTGTGTATGAAGATGATCACTACTGGTGCTTCTCAGCTTCACATCTGGGACCGTGTTTATTTAGTATTTTAATTAATAGTGTTGGTTCAAAAAGTAGGGGAGCACTTGTGGGAGTTCCTGATGACTGAGGGAGGCATAGTCAGCATATGCTGAGACAAAATTACATACAGGAATTTTATTTGTGGAGGATCTTGTTTAAGAGAATAAATAAGGAGGATAAAAATTTAATAATATACAGCTACTTATAATAAAAAAAAAGTTACTCTGGGCCTTAGCTTTACCTGTGGCCGGTGACAGAGGAAAAACCCTTCACTTTATTAGGAAATCTGAAGCTGATCCCAAGTCCCCTGCCTCCCGTGGGCAGGACATGGGAGCGCACAGTTGGGGAGAGAAAGGTAAGGAGGAGGCAGAGAAGTATCAACCCCTGGGTAATCTACCTCCTCTAGAACTCTGGCAGTGTGGTTTTATTTCATAATTTATTAATTTCCTCAGTAAGGCCAGTTTGAGAAACCACTATAACAAGATGAAGAATTGAAAGCCTATCTTTTTAAAGGAATAGAATAGCCAGCTTGTCCAAAAAAGGATGAAGAAGGGAATTATTATTTGCTTTAAACACTTTAAAAGGACAAATGCTCAGACAAGTGAGGAGGAAAGGCTAAAACATCTGATTCCCAAATCAATGGCTGGAAACTGGCTGAAGTAAAATGAAATCTGGAATAAGATTCTGCTACAGTCCTCCAAGAAGAGCTTCAGGGGCAACTTAGATTTTTGAGGGTAAGCCTAATCCACCTGCCAGAAGGGTTTATACTGATATTATTGCTCATGATAGGAATGGCTTGGACTCTTGACCCAAGTGATGCCTCTTCCTTGGAGCTTTAACAGAGTGGATTTCCTCAGGGCTGGCTCGGTATCACTGTGTGTTATCAGACAGAAGACAATGTGTTACTTCAAATCTGATGACACACGGCTGGAATTTCAATTATACACTGCCATTTTAGAGGGCTCCTAAACTCCTTTCAAAAGCCAGGCTGCAGTTTTTTTAAATGGATTTAAAAGAAATTTGTCAGAAGTGGAATGTTTAAAATGACTACTCAGATTTCTGTGAATTTAATCCTAAGATTAATTGGATACTAGTTAGTTGGTAAGCCCAGTGCAGAATTTCTGGCATTTTGGTTTCCCCTTAAGCAGTGGTTAGCAGGTCAGCTCATTAGATTCACTGCCAGTTTTAGGCTAACACAGTATTGCTCATGGTGTCTTCCAAATATAAGACATTGAGCTGATAAACATCAATTCACCTTACAGGTGAATATTTCAGGGCAAACCCTCTGGGGCTCTTCGGATAAAAGCTGTATAAAACATGATCTGTCATGAGATTAGTACAGCTTGATTTGGGGTGCAAAGCAGAGTTATGTGCCACTTCCATTTTCCTTGGTGGATCAAGTCATGTTTCTGCATTTTGGTGTCAAGGATTTTACAAGGTTACTAGTCCTCAATAATTAATCAAACCAGTTGAAAAGTTGACTTTTCATGACAACTGTAATAAATGGTGTGCGTGTTCTGAAAGAAAGGAATTCATGGAAGAGAGTTGCACTTGCTAAACTCTCATCAGAGATGTCTGTGTTTGAAAACTGCCCAGAGTAAATTAACCTTTCTGCTGTACAATCCTCAGCAGGGAACATAAACTGGCAACAAAAACCTAAACAAAACAAAAGCACTTTCCTGCAGCTTAGGAGCTTCACTGGTGCTGTATATTCACATTCATTCAGATAATAAAACAATTTCATGGGGAGGAAAAGAAGTCATGTGATTACCAAAGTAATTCCACAGATAAAAGCATATTTTTGGGCTCGAAAAACACAATTTCAGATGCAGGCTTTGGAAATAATAAAAAGTCTACTTGTCCAAAGTTCAGAGCCTCCTAAGCATGCAAACAATAAATTGCCTTTCTGTGTTCTTAGTGAAACTGAGAAGAAACACAAAAAAGCCAAACCCCAAACTCCATTCAAATCTCAAATTATGGAAACATAATGAACAGGCAATTTTAGTCAGTTTTTCCATCAAGAAAATGAACCATGAAACCAGATTCTTCTTGAAACACTACTCCTATCTTTTGTCTTTTCCTTTTGTTCCACCCACAACCTCTTCATTGATTTGAGCGCACACCCAGATCCTACAAATTCATGAAACAGGCAGTTTGAAAGGAAAACACTGATGTAACACACCTTCTCAGAACAACAGACTGAGTCCTGATAAATAAACACATGGAAAAGAAAAATTGCTTTGAACCTGCACCACATGAGACACTTGGGTCACCCAAGTGAGATGTGAATAAGAAGATAATATTTTTATTAATATCAGAGCTTACAGAGGTACCTCTGTCATGTCTCAGTATAAATTAGCTTTTCAGTAAAATATTGCATTCAAATGTATTTTTAGACGATTGCAAAACCCCACACCTCACTACAAGATATACAATGCAACCATAATTTAATTCCTGCAGAAATAATTGATTTTATCCCACCAGCAGGAGAGATGCTGATAAAAGCACTCAGTGGGCTGAACTCAGGTGAGCACAGCTCTTTGTGGGATAGGGAGGGTCATCACCCCTGCTCCCACTTGGGATCACCCAGCTCACTCCTGGGAAAGAGCTTTCTGCACAATTCACCCAAAAAAGTCAGGCTCCTAAAGGCAGGTGTGACAGCAGAGAATATGGAGGGTGGTGCAACACTTCAGGCAGCCAACAGTAGAGACTGAAGAGTTTTCTCAAAAATCAAATCACCCCTGGTCTAACACACCCACTTGCAAAGACATTTCAGACCTGAGATTAACCTGTCTGGCTTAAGGATAAACCTGCACTGCAGAGAGTGAAGAGCTGAGTTAGTGCTGGAACTGGAAAGAGCCAAGGGTTGCATGGACACTAATCAGCTTTACTGGGGAAAAGTGGTTATGGATTTTATCCCTCTAAAAAAGCCCTGAAGTGAAACTCAAACCTTGCATGGATGGCCTCTCCATCACTCTATGAAGTTTTTCTCCTTATTCTCTTCAGCTTCCTTGATTTGGTGTTTTATTTTCCTAGCCACTGGAAAATTTGTAATCTCATGGCAACAGCTCTTCCCTGGTAAAGGAGTGACAAAGGTTTGCAGTCCATGGAGCCCATAAGAGACAAAGAACCAAGATCTCTCAATGCCATGTGAGGCACTGACCACCACTGCTCCCCCTCTCAGCTTTGATCCTTCTTCATGCTGATCCAAATGGTGCCTCTGTGTGTGTCCCACCAAGGTCAGGCACCTCAGAGGCCAAAGATCCCTGAGTTTATTAATCCCAAAGGGAGAGACCAATATGTACCAGGGCACTGAGCAATTATTTTGAATTTCATGGAGTTCTCTCAGGAAGTGAGAGGTCAACACATAATTACCATCCCCTTGCCCTACTGCTGTCCTTTTGTAAGCAATGGTGTCTCAGGAACATTGGAAAGTGTCTGGCTTTTATATGGATTGACATTCTGAACATGCCATGCAGAAAGCCAGGGGATCAGTAAAAACTGTATTTTAGAATAAGTTATATGGTTTGCTTTTCCCAGCTTCCAAAAAGGAAACAGCAGTTTACAGAGGAAGCACTCTCTTGTGTTCATATTAACTTTCTGAAGCTGTACTATGCAATGTTCTTGCATTAGAGCTCAAAGAACACTCAATGTCATCTTTTAAACATCCATGGAATTTGGGCAGATTTCTTGGGAGATTCAGGTTTGCTTTAGGAAAGAAACACAAGTACAAATTTACACATTGCAGAGTGCAAAACCACATCCAGCTATGCCACAAGAAGTACCCAAAGAATCCAACTTACAATTAAACAGTAGTTCTGCAGGAAGGAACAAAAGGCATTTTCCTTCTCCCTGCTCCTAAGAAGCCCTTGAAGCCAATTCTGCCCTTGTGCAACATCACCTTCCTCAGAGCAGCCACCCAGGCCCGGGTTCCAGCTAAATGAGCTCAGCCAGAGCAAAGGGAAGAGCTGTTGTTTGCAGTGGTCAGGAGCCAGGTGCCCTGTGAGTACTTCTCAGTTCCTTAATTGATGGAGCTCCTGTTTCTCCCTGAGTGTGCACATCCCTTCTCCAACACTCTCCTGCACGCTGCTTACAGAAATATTTTACAATGCAAATGTAACTCTGAAGTTCAATCTACAGCAGCCTATAACTGTTCTTTTAGCACTGTCCTTAGAAACAGCCCTTAAACTCCCTGGAAATCCCCAGATCACAAACTGGTAACTGCTCTGAGTGGTGTCTGTCTCTAGAAACCACAGGCTGGAGACCTGGGGACTGAAATGGATGACAAAGGATTCCCTTCCTCCTCACACAGCCCTTCCATTTACCCATTGAGGCTAACAGTGAATAGTTGCCTTGTTGCTGGACTTGCACAGAACTTTTAAACTGGCCATTATATTAATCTCTTACTGTGCTCTGAACAGAAGGTTAAGTGCAAATAATAGCTATAAATTTACTATCAAATAAGAGATTTTCTTACTTAAAACATTCTGTATAAACAGAATACACACAACCAAGATGGATTCTTGTTCTATTTTTCTGATGTTTGTTCTTATGAAGCTCTTCCAGTGGCTTTCACTGCACTTTAAAAGCTGGAGTTGGTTCTACCACTGTCTGAAGTCAGGGGACCCCGGACTTCCAGTTCCCACAGTTTTCGTCCCAATTGCAATTCCTCTTTTAGGTCATCCCACTGTGCTCCCTGGGATGACTCAGTTGAGACCCACCAGCTCTAGCTGCAAAGCTGTAGGGTCAGCTCTACATCCATACACCAATTTTCATCCTTTTTGCCTTGCAGTAGGACAGATAGAATATATGGTACATAATACTTGAGGGTTTTTTTCCTTGCCATATGGACCTCAGTCAATAACACTGAATTTGAACCATAAAATGTCTTTAAAAGTTTTTCCTCCCCAATTTACAGGAATGGAACGGTCTGCCCAAATGTAGAAGAAAAAACAGATAAATTTCAATCACACTTGAAGTTCTTTTCTCTTTTTATGCTACTTAACTGGAGGAGAGCTTATACTATTTTCCAGGAACTATTTTGGAGAAACTAAGTTTTATCCAGAACCTCTCTTTTAAATTGGTGAAATTGCAATGAAACCAACACAAATAAAGGAAATTCTGAATGCCTCAAAGCCTTGCTTTCCCTGACAGAAGTCAAAAGCACTTTTATGACTTCATGAGAAAACTCCACCAGAAGGGACCTCTTTAACCATAATCTCAATTTTCAAAGGGGAAGAAAGGTTGAAGAGACATAACCAGCTGCTTTCAGGAGTTACAGAATTGTTAGTTTTTAAGTTAAAATGTTACCTGTTGAAGTAAAAAAAAAAGCAAAATCCAAATCCAACTGTGAAAACTCTCCGTGGAGCTCCGCTGAGGGCAGAGCAAGGCCCGGAGGGTTCCGAGGGGGACAGGAGCGACCTGAGCCAGGCCCTGCCCAGGAGGGGCTCAGGGGCCGCGGCTGCTGCAGGGACGGGGGCAGCGCTGAGGGCTCGGCCTCAGCCCGGCAGCAGCGGCACGGCCCCGGCCCAGGCCCGGCCTCGCTAAGCCCGGCTCATGCCAGGCTCAGGCGTGCCGCAGACCCGCGGCTGAGCGCAGCTCCGGCCATTTCCCGGCATTTCCCCGGGCTCTGTCCCTGGCACCGAGCCCCGCGTGCCCTCAGCGCCGGGCAAAGGCCCCGCTCTGAGCGCGGCCCCCCAGGGGACGGAGAGGGAGGGGAGGAAAGGGAACGCAGGTCACAGAAAAAAAGATGAGAAAGCAGCAAAGAAAGAGGAAAGAGACACTTGAATTACAAAATGGAAGGTTAGGAGCAGTTTTCTAATCCTGGGCTGCTCACCAAACTTCCCCCAAGGAAAATCACTTAATTTTTCTCATTTCATTTGCCTCGTTGGTGCACGATTTGCACGCTACAAACAACTTACTGCTTCTCAAAGTACTCTGAAGATACTAGAGGCTTATTAATAAAGATGAGACTGAGTTACACTGAAGGAGGAGAGAAAAGAGAAATTTAGAAGAATAATTAGAATAACATGGGAAGGATTGGCAGATGATTGGAGTTATGGTGCAGCAATAAGAGAAAAGCTGAATCAAATGGATTCAGAAAAATGTATCAGCAGAATCCTTCCAGCCCAAAGTGTCTACAAGACTGACCACAGAGAGGTTTGTAGGTGACCTGCTGGTGACCTCTGAGTCTTTGTCATTCATGATAAAGGGTTATTTTCCTAATCCTAATTCATTTTCAAGCACAGCAGATTAACAAGAAGGGATCACTATCAAGCTAAATAATCTCCTAGCTCTAAATAATCACTGAAAGAGGAGCAGAAAAGGAACCACAATCATTTCCTTTTAATACCGTGGATGAGGAATGTGCAAAAAGCTAACACAGAAAGGTGCTAGCATGTTGTATTTTCATAACAATTGGGTTTTTTTATCCTAAAATGAACCCAGTCAAATTTAAAAAGTAATCTTATTTATTTCACCCTACAGTGTTACCCACATACAGAATTATTCTAGATAAGGGGAAAATTATTGGTTGTCTATCTAGCAAGTTAAATCAGATTAAAATACTGTATGAATTTTAAACAGAACTGTTCCTACACACACTTATTTCAGGGGAATTTAATTTACTTAGAGAGAATTAAGCTAAAAAAACCAGACTTGCTGAGTTCTCAGTAGCAGGGTGCCCAAATTCAGCTATGCTGTGTTTTATGGCTACTTTTCAAATTTTCTTAGGCCCTGGAAGACACCTTCCTTTGCTGAACATGAAACACAGGACACTCACGTGCTCCTACAGCTCTTAACTCGGTTCCTGCCAGCTCTCATACACTTACAGCAATAATTCAACTCTCCAAATTTTTTATGTGTACATATGTGTGCGCACAGACACACAAACACACAGTTTCCTGAATTTAACTGAGAGAATTACAACACAATCTAAAATCCTAAATTCTTAGAGAATTAAAATATAAACCATAGAACAGAATGGAAAACTTGGCAATTTTACCTTACGTCAGAGGAAGACAAGAAGTAAGAGATGTTAAGAGGAACAATATTGCCCGTGTTACACAAAGAAACATCTGAAATATGTGAAAAACAAAAATATACTGGTCAATATCCAAATCAATGCACCTGTTGACAACAGGCATAGTGTCTCTTAGTCTAACACCAGGAGCATGTTTGCTCAAACCTCATTACTGCCTGGCTTTTTTTAAAACCTTGTTTATAAGAAATAGTGCAAGTTCTAGAGAATTTAGAGGAATTATTTTTCTATTGCTCACAGCATAACTCTCATTAATCAGCACAAGCTTTCCTTCCTGTGAGCAGGAACACAATCTACCAGAGTGGAACACAACTCTCCCTCTGATTCATTGGTTAGGCAAGGTGGGGATAGAGGAATTGGCAACCCCTCCTGTTCCTAGGTGATGCTGTAAGATCGCTGCTCAGGGTTCTTAAGCACACAGATAAATCTTCCCCCTGACACAGCAGGGAAAGAGTGAACCAAGCATGGAGGAGCTTCCCAACTTCACCTGTCAACAAGACAAACTCAGCAAACCTTGTTTGCTCCCTCAGATTTATGAGACATTATTTACAAGATTTGTGTGCTGTTACTGCTTGTCCTGGGATGTTTTATACTCATCTGGTCACTGAACACTGCCTGCTCTGTAACACAGAACTCCAGCCCAGCAGCCAGCCAGGGGAGAAAAGCCATTCTAATCAGAGAAAACAACAGAGGCATGACAGACTCATGGATTTTAAGCTGTGGGACAAGAACTAACTTTAAAATATTACTTCCATGAGTAATTTTACCTCCAAATAGAATGAAACCAAAACAAAATGAAAAACACAATAAATAAAATCTCAAAAAAAGAGTAATTTTGAGTTTGAATACAACTCTAACAATACCAAAACGTGTGTGAATCAAGAGAAGTGACAGATAGGGGCTTCTTGAAGGCAGCAGGGCGTTGTTCTCACCATCACTGACATGTACCTGGTGCTTCCCCACAGAGCTCTACTGCTGTGTCACCATCCTCCCATCTTCTTCCATCTCCAGCAGGTCCCTAATCCATTACCTGAGGAGCACAGCCCTCTCCTCCAGCAGGTCCCTAATCCATAACCTGAGGAGCACAGCCCTCTCCTCCAGCAGGTCCCTAATCCATTACCTGAGGAGCACAGCCCTCTCCTCCAGCAGGTCCCTAATCCATTACCTGAGGAGCACAGATCCCTCCTCCCGCAGGTCCCTAATCCATTACCTGAGGAGCACAGATCCCTCCTCCAGCAGGTCCCTAATCCATTACCTGAGGAGCACAGATCCCTCCTCCAGCAGGTCCCTAATCCATTACCTGAGGAGCACAGCCCTCTTCTCCAGCAGGTCCCTAATCCATTACCTGAGGAGCACAGCTCTCTCTCCCTCCTGGCAATGCCAGCCTGCTGCTCCATGTGTCACCCATGACATCAGGATCTGCTGTGTTTGAGGTGAGAGCTCCCTGCCAGGACCTGCTCTGCACAACTTGCTAGAGGTATCCCTGCAGTGTTGGCTGGGTTGTTGTGCTACCAAGGTCAGTGTTTATCACTCAACACCAATTTCTTTATTGTTCCTGCTGCACACCATGCAAATGCATTACCTACAGGTGAATTAAAGTCACTGTGGTACTTTAGCCAAGCAACCATCTAGACACTCACTAGGATTAATTCAAGTTTCCCCTCTTTATTTTTTTCCCTTTCCTTCTAATATCTGAAGATGGTTCCTTGTCCTACTTCTGTGATCTCTTTCTTTTAAGATTGATTTATGGTAGCAATTTTCTCCCCATCTGGTTATCCATGCAACTTGGGGGCCCTGCAGCAGAGCATAAACTCATTCTAAAAATAAGGTGGCCTCACAAAAACCTGAAGCCATAACAGAACAGCCCCGGTGAGCCGTGAGCACATCACAGACAGCACAACAGGGACCCTGTGGCACACAGCAGCCCTAAACTATTCTAGGCACAGTTTTATCTTTAGCAAGCAGATAAAAGATGACTCTTGGTTTTTCAATCTCTAAAGAATTAGAAGAAATTCACCTTGGATTAGAGTAGGGACCACGAATGAAAAGAGACAGACAAGAGATTTCTCTGTGGGAGTAATTTTTCTCATGAGCTTGTTCTGATATTTCTGTGAGTTCCTGGTTACTCAAATTAATGATTTGTGACTGCTTTAAACATTTGCAGTATTAACTTACTGGATCACAACCAAGGATTTATGGCTTCCTTTGGGGAAATCAGAAAAAAACATCATTCACCAGCATCTATGTGGAGGCCTTACAGGTTTTATATTTTGTTTTGGCTTAAGGCACATCCTATGTGTAAATCACAAATAATTATCCAGACAAACTTTTAAGTAACTTACCAAACATGCAGGTACTGACAATAAAGTGAACAGAAAAGTGCAAATCTACAAGCTACTAACACCACTTACTTCTCAAGGGGAACTGGACTGCAGACTCCATGTTTAGGTGTGTCTATGGATAAAGGGAGAGGATATTCAGAATGGAAGTGCATTCCCTACCACAGCCGTCACCCTCGCACACAAGGGAGATGTAAATGCCAGTGTGGAGAGCTCCTGACACAGCTCCTGGGTCATGGATGTCACAGCTCCAGATGCCAAGGCTGGATGTGGAATTCAGACATATTTTACACCAGGAATGAGTTTGAAGGGTCTTGTGAAAGTCTCAGGTAGGGCTGAAGAAAACAGAAGGAAGCTGTTTGCAACAGCTCTGCCTCATAGCCAAGCAAAGGACATCTCACTGATGCCGCTGAGTCTGCTTCTTGCACAAGCACTAAGTTCACATGGTTTAACTTCCTTTTAAATTTGATTTTTAATCCAGGAAAAATGTTCCTGGACTTTGGTATTACAGGAAACTGAGAAAACCCTTCTCAAGGCTCTGGATCTGTTAGCACAGCATGCACAACCTGATTATTTTTAAGAACTCCAGGAATAAACAGCATTAAAAAATTCCCTAATCTCAAAAAGTTCATCAGCATAGTGTAAAGTTCATGATTAGACATGGCAGAGGTTAAGAAAGCATCTGCCATGAAAGGAATGAAAAGCCTGGAAGAATTTGGTTTGGTTTTAATGCACTGAGTATGGTTACCAGTTAATGCAGAGTACAAACTTCAACTGTGTGCAGAAAAGCTGCAGTACAGAGTCTGAGAATAGATGACCTTGGAAAAGTTGTATTGGCCAGTCTATTTTAACACTGAGAAATGGTGATTTTACATTTTGTCATCTCCATGCAGAACTCTCAGTGAACTTCTGAGGGAAGGCAAACTGCTGCAAATATCACAGTTGTGTTCCCACTGTGTCTCTTCCCTCTTTTTTTCCCTTAAACCTGGATCTAAACATAGAATCAGAGTCATTAGGTTGGAAAAGACCTTTAAGATCATTGAGTCCAACTGTAAAGCTAACACTGCCAAGCCCACACTAAACCATATCTGACAGTTCTGTCCTGCTCCCCCTGACACCAATTCCTGAGATTGTGACCCTCAGGGCAAAGGAAGTCATTCCTGACCAAGGCTCTGGACACTGCACCCTGAACAAATCCACAGGGACAGAGGAAAGGATTAGGAGAGTCTGCCCAGCTAAGCTTGCATACAGAATAATGTAGACAGTTTTCAGTCCAGATCAGTCTCTACTGGTATTTCCTCCAATTTAAAATAATAATTGAAAAAATACTCCTTAAAAAAAAAAAAAAAGGAAAGAAAAATAAAAGGCTGATAATTACAATAACTTTGTCAGTTTGCTTCCTTTGCTAAACCAGAAAACTTCTGTAACTTTCCTTCCTATCTAGAACACAGCCTTTGATTGCTCATGCAGAAAGCTGGCTTGTGATTATTGGAACACTCTGATATCTGGTAAATCAAGTATTTCTACAAATAAAAATTCTATGCATTCTATGGGACACCTAGAGAACCACCCTGGGCCTCTGCCATCATTGTGAGCACAGAAAATCACACTATTAGATTGCAGTTATTAGATACTGACATTCACCTGGCTCAAGATACATTTTTTTTGTTATTTAGTGTCAGTTTAAATTTTAGGATGAAGGCAGGACTTGGATCAAATGGAAGGGAGAAATGGTCTGAATCAGAACATCACTCTGGGCAGGCACCACAGAAAACCAGCTCGGGTCTGTAATCACATGAGATGATCCCATCTGCAAATCTGTAGGGCCATGGTCTCTGGATCCCTCAAGTTTCCCTCCTTCCTGCTTCTCTTTATTAATTTTAAGTTACTCCAAATTTTCCTTTTCAATCACCTGAGAAAGCCAACCCTTCTGGGTGTGCTCATCCCTTTTCAGCCCTCTGGCCTCCAGGAACAACAAAACACTTTCAGCGGTGCCCTGAGAAGGGAAAAAGTGCAGGCAGGACCCAAGACCCTGTAATCCAGCAAGAGGCTCTGTGGGGGAACTGCAAAGGAAAAATGGAGCCAGGGAGTGTTTCCCCTCCATCTCCAAGCAGGAAGTGACACCAGTTGCTTCTCTTTGCAAAAGCAGTGAATGAATTTCCATTGCTGATGGGCTCTGGGCTGCCAGCCACATCCTGCTCCCTGGAGAAGGAGGTGACCCTGCCCTGTTGCTCAGAGAAACAAGGGACCTGACCTTCCCCTGCCTGCTCGAGAGTGAACCTCAACTGCTCCCTCTCTGCAGTTTATAAACTGCTCCTGCCTCCTGTGCTGACCTAAATACTGCAAAATGTTTGGTTTACAAACATATCAAGGGAAAATTGGTTTTGCCCTTGCCCTACATTTCCCCTTCTCTTCCCAGTTTAGTGTCTCTAACATATTTCACTTACACAAACGATGGAAACTTGTTTTTCACGTAACATATTTTAGTAATTTGCTGGAATTCACAGGTTTGTGAGGGGACTCCATCTTTACTGTTTAGGTGGCCAGCATTGAATCAATTTATTTAGATTAACTAAACAATTAACAATAAAAAATTTAAATTATCATGTTTTGATTAAAGTTTGTAAGGCTATTTTTCAGAAAATAAAAATTCAGCCCGTTAAGGAAAACATTTCTTGTTATAGCTTATAGTGCATAAAATAGAGACTCACCTCTTCTGACATTCATTTTTTTGTTCCATCAGACTATTCCCTCTGCACACCTGCTCTCTAGCTCCATTTGTCTGATTAATTATCCTCACTTCTTCTCTACAGGCTTTGACAAGTTCCTCTTCCTTCTCCAGCTTCATCCCAGTTTTTCACCTTGTGTGGCTTAAATCTCCACCCTAAATACACTGGCTCCTCTCAAAATGAAGCAACATAGAAACTACCAACAAACAGTTTGAAATAAACAGTAAATAGCAGAACATCTTGGCTATAAACCAATTTTTTGGGAATTCATAAATTAAGCATCTTTTAGAGGAGGAGCTGGCTGAGGGCTTTAGGTTTCCATGTGATCAGTACTCCCATGGAAAAAAAGTCAGAACCAAAGAGGTCTTTAGGACAGCATTTCAGAAATCATTTCCCTTAGACGACAAGGATTTTGAATTGATAATAATTTCTAATACAAATGCTGAGCAGCATTTTCTGTATTTGAAAGTATCACATAGGTGCATCTCAGTTTATTTTTTCCAACATCAGAATTGCCTGTAGTGTCTGCTATAAATTAATTCTTCTCAGGATTCCACAATTATTATTCCTCTCTTGTCCTGCTTTCAGTTTGTTGAACCTTGCCAAAAAAAAAAGTGCTGTTAAACTAAAAGATACCTGTGCTTCATTGCTCATGAAGCTTTTAATATAGAAAATTTTAGATTTTTATTGGTAAATAATTGAGAAGTAGATATATCACCTTCACAAAGATGGGTCTGAGTGTTCCTTGGGATGCTGTAGTGGAAAGGACCAAGATGGTTGGGTGTTCCAAGTGCATCTGTGAGACCTGGTTCTGTGTTTGGTTTCCTCCTCTGCCCAAAATCCATGTAACCTTTCCAAGTCTTTCAGCTCCAAATTCTCCAAGGACAGTGAGTTCTTGAGTATCTTTGAAATCAGAGCAGTCTCACCGTTCTCCTTTCACCATTTTGAGAGACTGGTACAGGTTTGAGCATCACCATGGCGTGGGACTTCAGAAGAAGAGAGGGAGTGAGTGGCACCACAGAGCCACAATGGGTCAGTTGTGTTGTGTTGCTCACCTGCGTGAGGAGCTCTGTGGGACATCACACACACTGCTCCTGCTCTTGGGCAGAGGGGAACATGGTATGAGAATAGGCCAAATTGCACAGAAACATTTACAAGCAATTGCAGAGTCTCACATTCCACCAGCCTGCTCCTCCACACAGATCTAAACCACTCTGCACATTTTAGATGCTCATTTCATTCTTTTGCTCTGGAGTTCTGGCTGTGATTCATTCTTTACATTTAACAAAGAGAATCAGATCACATATATAAGGTGAGTTGTGGGTGTCCTGACAGAAGGATTTGGCCTTGTATGTCCCACCTCCAGATATTTCTATTCCCTTTTTCTTTTTTTCCCCTCCAAGCATGTTGTTACTGTCCATGAGTCATTTCATTAATCTGGAGAGAAGGCCAGAAAACAAGTGAATAAACACCCTGCTTCACAACCTTTTGCTGCACTGTTTACTGCTCTGCTAATGAATGAACAGCTGAAAAACAGAACCATCCTAACTGGGGACATTCAAAGGGACATTATCTCCTCTTTGTCAATGGCTGGTGCCTGGCCCAGCCAGTGACTGCACTGCAGGATCAGAGGATGATCTCTGCATGTCCCTTATAACTCTCACACAGTGAGTGCAATGGCTGTAAATCATAGAGCAGTCACACAACAGTCTGGGTGGGGAGGGACCTTAATCCCAGAAACCGTGGAAAGGAACATACATGCAAGTCAAAAAGAAGGGCACAGGAATCTTTTACCTTTCCTATTAAAAAAAACCAAACAAAACACAAACAGCTGTGATGCCAGACACAGGGGCCTGCCTGCAGCAGCACAAGGTCAAATCTCATGTGAACCAAGCTGGAACTCAGCCCATGCTCTGAGTCCTGGGGTTGGCTCTGTGCACATGGCCAGGGCTCTCCATTTGTCATGGATATGGCTGGCAGCCACCTGAAATGTCCTGCTCCCCCTCCAGAGCTGTCAGAGCCATCCTATCTCCAGTGACATGAATAAAGACAGAAGATCAAGGACTAAATGAGAAACAAATGAGTGTAGTCTCGGTTTTGCCTTCCCAATTACAGGAATTCAAGGTCTATCTGCCATCATGGAAGCCTGGGTTTGACTGTCCCTTGCAGCCCTGCAGCTGCAGGTACAGATGAACTGGTGCTCAGTGCAGCTCACACTCCATCCCAGCTCATTTGGGATTCACAGAATCAATGAGCCTCCCTCAAAAGCACAGACAGAGCTAAACCTTAGGACCATAATTTCTAACACTGTAAGGTGTTTAGTAAGTCCCTTTCAACTTTCAAGGATAGGAATGTTACCTTCATAAAAGAAATATCTGATGCCCAAGGATGGCACTCTAAGTAACATGCAGATTACTATGAATTATTTTCAAAATAAGGCATGAAACTGAGCTTGTGCACTTTACATATTCTTTCCCCTTTGTTGCTACATGCACTTGAGATTCTGGAATTTAGATTAACGTTTATATTTCTGCACTTTGATGCACAGTTGAACATACCCTGCTCTGATCCACTTTCAAAGAGAATCCATTAATTTTTATATCAAGGAGGGTGATATTCAACCCCTCAGCTAAACACACAGCCCAACAGAACACGAAATTCAACATTTGATGACTTCTTTTCCTGCTCCCATTGCATATCAGGACAGCAGCTTGTACATGATTCCTCATGTGAGTCATGTACAATATTTCCATTTTTGTGACAATTAGTCACATGTGAGGTTTCTGACCCAATTGTACATAAACAGAGGAATCTGCCTAAAATATATCCCTGGTCTGTGATATTGCCACAGCACACTGAGTTGTGTCACTTGGACTTCTCAAGACTTACAAAGATGGACAGAGAGCCACCAAACCTATCTGAGACAGGATGCTGGCATCCTTGTAGCTGGCAGCATTTGAGATCAAGTCACTATTTCATCACACTCCTTGATGGCTTGTGACACACAAACCAACACACAAGCTGGCATTCAGCACATCAAACAGCCTTTCCCTAATGTAAGACCTTCAACAGAGCATAGTTTTCTTATAATCCAATTGTTGCAGGAAAAAAAACCCAGAAGAAACCCCAAATATGACATAGAAGTGGTCATGATCTGCCAGGCAGCTTCCCACAACACTGCAATTTCCTGCAGAGCTGGGGGGCAGTTACTGAGCAACATTTACAGACCCACAGCATCCCATCCTGCCAGGCCTCACCTGCATGTGCAGAACAACACAGGCAATTCCAGCCAGGGCTCTTCCCTCAGCTGCTCTCCTCCTCTTTCTTGGACAAAGCAATGCCCCGTGGCAGAGGGAAAAGGGAAAACTGAGAAATGGAACCACACAACATTCACTGGCAGGGAGAACCTTACCTGTGTGATGCTGTGGGGAAGGGCAAAAGGGAACTTGACAACAACATTTTTAGAGGCTTTGTGCCAGAGTTCCTACTTCTGTGTACATAAATATATATTTGTGCTTCTGAATTGAAAGCATTCGGGTGACAAAACTTGAAATACTTCTGTTTGTACATTACTTTAGGGTATATAACTTCAGAGATCAAAGCAACACAAAAATCACTCTTGACATGGACATCATCATCATCCAAACAGAAAATTAGCATGGCTTTTTTTTTTTTATTATTTAGGCAGGATAGTATTTCTGATTAATAGAAATTTGAATTAAATTTCTCCTTTCATGTATGCAGCAGTTAATTCTAATCAAGCAAGCTCAAGGTCTTCCGTTGCCTGGATAGTACTAATTAGATTCTTCCACATTATGACTTCGTCATATGCATCCATACGTGGCATACAAATATCAACTTTCTTTTTAACAAATATGAACTTTCCCTTCAAATTCTCACTGGAAATAATTTTCTGGTGGTGGGAACAACAGCTGCTCCAAAGGAAAACACAAAATCTCAGGAATCCTACCAAAAAAAGTATCAGGCTTAAAAGAAAATGCTTTGAAATTAATTTACTTCGTACAGAACATGACCGCCATGAAGGTTCTGCACAAAAAAAAGAGTAACACTTCATGTGGGACTGAGGTTATGGAAATAAGGTTTGATGTGTGTGAGTGGCTGCAGATACTATAAACCAAATATTAATGAAGTGCTGACTGATGATTGCTGAGCTCCTGTTGGCCAGGCACATCACTGTCCAACGGGAGCTGATGGAAGCTCCAAGGAACAGCAGCACATTCCTTGTGACACAGGCATGCACCTTCTGAGCTAATCACTGCTTGCTGGGTGCCTGTGCCAGGATCCTCAAGGAACAGCTTAAAAATTGACTTGGTGCAGGAATGACAAATCATTGGAGCAAACATCTGATAGCTCTCCCGAGTGCCAGCCAAGGCTGGAGCTGGATGCAGAGAATCTATTATGAAAGAAGGAGGCAGACCGAGCTGAGTCACTTGAAATCAGGAAATGCAATTCCTTCCTACTCCTCAGATTTAAAATATCCTACAGCATAAAACTTCTGTAGGATTTTTTTTTTTTTATGTTTAGGGAAGAAACTGAAATACTGCAGTCAGGTCTCTCTAAAGGAAGTACTCATGACTTCCAGGCAGTATAAAATACATCTGACTCTTGAAGTCAAGGAGCAGAAGAAAAGCAGAGGATTTAAAAGGGCAATAACCAGACCACCTCATTTTACTCTTTTTAGTTGGGTACACTCCTTTGTAGAGACCTCTTTTCCTCAGAGGATGATTTTTCCTACAATTATCCATTGCTTAGAACTTTCTTCCTTACCATTTTACACGCAATGAAGTTTTTTGCTTCCTGCCAGGTAATGGGATTCCTTGAAAACAAGGAGTTCAGAAATAAAAGAAGTGGTGGTACAACTGCAATTGAGCCAAGAAAAGACAAAAACCATTGCATCATGGAATGGTAGCCTCGGGACAACTAATTAGAATTTTATTCAAGACAAAAGTCAAACACGTAGTGGTAAAGTGCAAGATAGAAATGCAAAATTCCAAAAGCAAAATTGAAAGGTAATTTCACCTTACAAACTTTCTGCAAGCAGCTTAC
Organism: Fringilla coelebs; assembly: GCF_963513975.1. Classification (NCBI taxonomy): domain Eukaryota; kingdom Metazoa; phylum Chordata; class Aves; order Passeriformes; family Fringillidae; genus Fringilla; species Fringilla coelebs. Next base: position 6,218,991 of record NC_140039.1, read on the forward strand.
TCAGGCAACTTTAGGAGAGCAGAAGTTAATCTGCAAAGATTATTTATTCAGTCATTAGTTGCTCTAAAAAAAAAAAAGCTCTATTAATTTGGTTCACTACCAGCATTTACTCAAAAGTTTCATTTATAAACATCAAGCTGATCCTTGCTTTAGACTAACTCAGAAAAAAACCCTGGAGTCTGTACTGTAGATCTATCTTTAGGAAAACATAATTATTTCTGAATCCAGGAACTGCTCTGGGTTGGAGCAGCAGCTAATATCCTAACCAGAATTTCCTTGATCATTACTCAAGCAGTAGCATTTTTATTTAAAAAAAAAACTTAGTCCTCCTCCCCCACCAGTTTCCCCATTTCTCTTCTAACACATTCCATTCTAATTTTAGTCTTTTGAGAAGGTTTTTTTCCAGATCAACCCACTCTTTTTCACATTTAAATAATTTTCAGTTTTTAAAAGAGCTCAGTTTTAGCAGGTGCTTCAGTAGCTAGGCAATAAGAAGTCTCTTGGGAACATCTTCCATGTTTCCCAAATGGATTAGCCTGGAAATTTGGGGAGAACACATTAGACAAAATAACTATGCTGCTTAAGAGTTTCATTCCAGCTTTGAAATTCAGAGAAAGAAATGCAGTCCCCAAAAGAAGCATTTGTGCTCCCTGTTAACAAGTGAAGAAACAGCTGCTACACTGGCACTACTGGGATGGACCTTGGAGGCAGGAAAATTCAACAGACACACTCAGAAGCCAAACATGGAAGCAAACAATGCAGCTCCTCCTTTTTGGCATTATTCAGCTTCAGTGTAGCCCCAGGACCAAGAATTCTCCATGGTTTGCAACCCTGGCCCCAATGAGTGCATTTCCCTGGGCCACAGTGGGAAAGGCCCCAGCACAGTGTCAAAGCAGCAGAGATTTCACCAGGACCTGCAGCCCCACAGAGCTAAACCAGGATTGTTATCAGCAGCTCTGGGAACTGAACTCAAGGCCAAGAGTTCTCTTTAGGATACCCCTCTCCTGATAAAAAGACAGCCTGGCCCTCCCCATCATCTCCAGCTATTTGAAAGACACCTTTTCCCTCTTTTGGCTCCTGGAAGCTCAAACCACTGCAGTACATTTCAGCAACTGCTTCTTCTTGTGGTCCCAAATTGCAGGAGGAAACCCACTGACAGTGATGCCTGTGTGCCTTGATGCAGTTAGAGCAGACCTGTGAGACTTTGGCATCTGGCAGATTCATGAGGCAGGAAATTTAAAAATAAATGTAATGCTAGGCATCATTTACAGATTTACCAGAATAGATGTTCATCTACAGTCACAGGGTTATCTTCCACATTTCCCTAGAGTGCAGCAACATCCTCCTTCTCCAGTGCTAAAAAAGACTAATAAAGAGTTGAATGTATCTTGCTATGTCTGTACAGAGGTAGCACCTGCAGTAAAAAAGTAAGTTGGAGTAGAATACAACAGCAGGCATTTCATATCTTATTCTTCAACATGACATATCATCCCCCATTTCTGCTCCCTTTGCTCCATTAAATTCCTCTAACCACACAAACTGAAAATAAATAATCCTATTTTAAAGCTGGACTTAATTCTCAAAAAGAATTTTCTTACCCGGTGCAAAGATTTCAGGGAAACATTTCCTCAGCAAATGTTATTAACTGGTTTTGCTCTAACCTCTATTTTCCACAGGTGAGATACATTTCAGTACAGAGATGAGGACTTGCCTGTTAGCTTGCAAGAATTTGTAACAAGATTTTTTTGTTTTGAGTGCCTTTCAAGATTGCTTCATTGCCTTTATCCTTTTTAGGCTCTCTAAAAGAGAATTAACCATGTCCATACCCAGCTTTGCCAGCTCCACTACTGAGAAGAGTTGGGTGAAGAGGGGAAATATTGGAACCTAAAAAAAAGAAAATTCTGATATTTCCACAGTAAAACTCTCCAAAACATTTAATCTTAGAAAAAAGGAGTTGTCCTGCATGTGAAGTCATTCCCTGCTTGCTTCCTTCTCTTTGTCCCTGAGGTTTGTTAGCTGAGCTGGCTCCATCCTTGGGCTAAGCAGGAGAACACATCAGAGCAGCTGAGCACACATTAACACCTCCTCCCCACCTGGACCACAGTCTAAAACAGTACAAGTACTCGTGATTCCCTGCAAGTAATTAAAACCTTTGGCTCTCTCCTCCTCACTAAACCTTCCTCTTCTCAAAAGCACCTCTGTCTAAACATGGGCCAAATAAAGTGTGAATTAAAAAGAGGACAGGGAAATTAGATCAAACTGAGTATGTAGCATTCTCATTATCCCTCATGTCAGACAAGTCAGAAGCACTTATGTAATTGGGCCTCCAGACTCAAGGCAGTGAAGTGTTAAGACAGAAAAGCAATCCCAGGACTGCATGCTGGGTTTTGACAAATAGAAAAACACAGAATTAGGCCAAGAGCTTATCATTAATGTGAGTTTTTAATTGTAGCATGTCAAACCCAGGTTCACCATGTGGCACATGTGGTCAAAGAGGTAAGAAAGTGTGCAGTGCAAAAGCTGGGAGAGTGAGGGAGGGAATTTCCTGTGTCCCTGGGTAGACATTTATGTGTGGATCAGAGCAAGAGCCCTGGTGAGAGCCCATGAACCACGTGTGAGGAGCACAGTGCAGAGAAACACAAGGGGAGGCAGCAGCCCATGAGCAATCGCTGCGAAAAGGGATGGGGGTGGGGAATTGTGCACAGGCCTTTTTTAGCTTCTGCTGTAAAAAATAAATAGACCTTTTAATCTGTGTTCTCCTTGAAGCCTTCTCTATTGACCATTCATTTCTTGTGTCCCTTCCTCTATATGGCTGATGAATATGCAAATGCATAATCAGTTCTGTAATAGCCTATCCTTTCTAAAAGCAGGCTATAAATTTGGATCCTGAGCAGCAGGTTCTAAAAAGCCTATTATATGACATGGCTGGGGGAAGAGGCCAAACATCAGAGCTCACCAGAGCTCTTTATAACCTGTGTGAATGCAGGGAGGAGGAGGGTCCTCCCCAGAGCCTTGCTGGCAGCCAGAGGGACAACACCTTCTGCAGAGCCATGCACCCAGAGCAGGGCCTGAGACACTGCAGGGTGTGGGGAGCTGAGGGCAGGTTGGCTTTGGGGAGCTGAGGGCAGGTTGGTTTTGGGGAGCTGAGGGCAGGTTGGCTTTGGGGAGCTCTCAGAGCCATGGGGCAGGGGACAGGTGGTGTGGCGGGGCCAGGCAGAGCCGAGCCCATCGGATGCTCCATCCATCCCTACATCTCCATGGAGCACACAGGCCCTGCTGGGGCACACAGGCCCTGCTGGGGAAATGCCTGCACCCCAAACCTGGTCCCTGGCAGCCCCTCCCAGCTCCAGGTGACACAGAGCCAGGTAAAACAGGAGCTGTCCTGCTCCACTGGGCTGCAGAAGGCAGCAGTGCCCAGAGCAGGGCAGCAGTTTGAGGCAGCTGTTTCCCAGCTCCCAAGGAGTCTCCTCCTTCCCTCTGTGCAATAAACACAAACCCTTCTGTCCAATACTTGCATACATTTCCATGTCTGCCATTTTGAGGCCTCCTCTGGTTTCTGCAGGGCTTTACAGCATTCCTGGGTGCTGCTGCTGCAGGGTAGAAGGCAAAAACTGTTAGTCTGAGTTTAATGAGATGGGATTGTCCTGCTACACAGGGACAGAAAGCTGAAGGTGCTGTGCCAGGTGCCTCAGTTCCAGATTCTGATCTGCAGTAAATACTGGAACCCCACAGGAAGGAATCAGGCCCAGGTGTATTTTACAGGTTTTTAACAGAAAACCACCCAGGAACAGACATATCTTTGAGCTCCAGAATGAACTGACAAGCCAGGTGGGAACTGAGAACTCCTGCTCAAACCTTGGCCAAGGCAGAGGAAGAAAGTTGGCTTGCAACAGTTCAGTGGCACTGTCCCTGAGGCAGACAGGACAGGACACTATACACTGCTTGCCCTGGGAACATCCATCACCCTCATGGGGCACAGAGATGGAATGGCAGCAATAATGTACATATCTCCCTCAAAAAAATTAGGTAAAGGGACAGAAGCTTGGACCTGGCTCTAATTCCAACTGTTGCATCCTGAACACATCACAACTCTTCATTTGCAGGTAGTGAAATAATATTTGCATAATCCATTGGAGTAATATGGCAAAACAAAAACATGAAGGACATGCTATAATCACAGATACCCAAAACATGAAATAATTTAAGACCACAACTTTACAGAGATTGATATTGAAAACCAATACCTTGTGATCTTATAAAATGTTCAAAGTTGGGCAGCTTTTGAATATGGACATCATGGAACACTTTCCTTCTCCCCTTCCCTGTCACCTTCAGCACAATGGGTCTTGCAAAGCAATGCAAACTCTGCAACAACTCAACAAAAACAGGGATGACAGGAGGAAGGAGTGTTAAAAACTGATTTTAATAAATCATGTTACAAAACCCTAGGACCAGTTCACAAAGGAGAAGTGAGGTCTCATTCACCACTCTGAAGATGGGAACTGGGCTCACCAGACAAGGTCCAAAGCCTTGAGCTGAGCTTTGCTGTGTGTCACTCTGATCTGACAATTCAGATCCACTCTGGAGCCCTGTTTTCCTTTTTGCCTTTCTACACTCTTGCAGGCCTATAACACACCAGTACTGTGGCCTACCTCAAAGGTGTATTTGCCTGCATCACTGGAAGTACATCATATTCATCCCAGACTCTGATAACACTTTCACAAATATTTGCTTCACCGAAATGAAAAATAAAGCCAAACCCCAAAATACAGTGAGAGAAAATATTTTGATCACAAAATAAAACATACCAGCAAACCAAGGCCAGGTTCCCATGAAATAAGAAGAATTAAAACAGGAAAAAAACAATGGATGGATGTACTTAAAAGCAATCTTCCTTTAGTAGTGAAAATCTTTGGATCCTGAAACACCACCTAATCACCATAAATAAAGTACCATCCTCCCCCCTCCTGACCCCAGGAAACAAACCAAACCCAACACCCCACAATTTGCTGTGATCAGCACATCTTAGGCACAGGATGTGGAGATAATTACCAGAAGGGATGCTGGCAGATTACAGGGTCCATTCAGAGGACATGCATTTGCCACTTCTTCCCCAAATTTCAGAAATCTCTCTTCTAAAGCAACCCCTTGCACGTCCAGCTGCACGCCCTGGAGGTTGTGGATCCAAGGGGAACAGCAATATTCTCTGCAGGATGCTTTCAACTACTTAAATCCTGACTGAAACTCTTCAGATAAAGTACCAGTTAAATTAAAAACATTACAAGAGAGGGGTCTGACAGTGGCAAAGATACAACATAGTGGCTACAGCTCAGAAATTTACTGTTATCAAATGGGAATCCATGACAAACTCAAATCTTCATATGAGACTACACAGAAGACTTTATGGAAATGGAAATGTATGGATGCTTTTTCCTGGAACAAGAATATCTGTTTACAGTTTAGGTGATGTTCTGTAACTATAGGAGGTAAGTTTCGAAATATAGACTATTACCAATTCTACTAAACTACTAAAACACTCAGCAGAACACTTGGCACTTTCCTATTCCCCGGTTTAAAACAGCAGCAGAAGCTACTCTTGTAGATGGCTGTTAAAGCCTCAGTGCATTAATGTGCTGAGACTGCCTCCTGTTCTCTCCTCTTGTCCCACACAGCTAAAGCCAAACCAAAAACCTGTAACACTTCTGGCATTACTGTACCTTCCCTTGCAATATGCAACAGAATCATGTCAGATCCATTAGTCTTCAAAAGCAAAGCCCTGATTCAAGTTATCAAAACATTATCACACTGTTCCCTCTTTGCAGGATAGCATCTTCACAGTCTCGTTGCCTTTGTGGTGTGGACTGAGATGATCACATGATTTTCAATTGCTCTGTTGAACTTTTACCCTCCACCCCCAGGTCCCTCTTGGCTCCTGCCCTCACTGGTTGTTGCAGCCCGGGGCCGCCGAGGAGGCGCCCGCCTGCTTCTGCTTCTTGCGGCGCTTGTTCAGGAGGCGGTTGTTGGACGTTTTCAAGTCCTTGATTTTCACCTGATCATAGTCCACCCTCATGGTAGCCAGAGCACTGGTCATCTCCTCCTGCAAGCAAGCAAGCAATGTAGTGAAGCCCCTGAGGCAGCGAGCCCACAGCCACCCCACCCTCCAGCCTGGAGAGGACGGACACACTCTGTCAGCCCTGACCAGCAGGAGCTGAGCCCTCTCCGTGCACTGCACCAGGAACCAACCCCTTCACTGGTGGCTCCTTCCACCAGGGCTCAGCCAGCAGGAGCTTTTCTCACAGCATTTCACAGTGAGCACACAGGACCCCACTCTGCTGGCCTAAATTCCACGTCTCCCTATGGCCAGCACTTCTCCCTGGCTGGCTCTGTGCCTCCACACAAAGATCTTTAAAAGTATGCGCTTCAAATTCACACACCTCCTAAGTTTGAATTAATGCTTAAGTACAGGAACATTTTAAACTTTTTAATAAGGTTGTAAAGAAAAATCTGTTGAAGAAAAAAAAGGTCTAAACATTTGGTTCAGGAAAGGAAAAACAATTCAATATCATGGCTATGTTGGTAGCTCGAGGGAATACCTCTGGGACCTACACAGAAGCACAAGCATAAGAAATTCTCAGAAACATGGAAAATAAGGCAGCTAAGTGAAAATATCTACTTGATCTCTAACTCAGAAGGTAAATGTTGCGTAGGTCCTAAAAAATTTTACCATTATGTAGCTCAACAGCTGAAACTACAGATCAGTGATTTACATAAAATCAATAATGAATAAAATACACTACAGGAATGTTGCAATTGTCAAAATTCTAGGAAATTTGAAGGGCAGAAAACTCAGAATTAATTGTAAAAGCATGCCAACCTGTTAAAGACCAGCAGGAAAGAGTTAAGACTTTCAGGGTGCCCTACAGCAGGAAGCATTCAGCAGTCATTGGTACACACAGTAGGTAAGGCACCAGCTTAGATTAAGATAATTTTTTTTCTCTCCTCCTCCCCCCCACCAAAAGACAAGACTAAGGTTATTCAGTGCTGTTCCACAATTCAAAAGCACTGCAGAACACCAGAATGCAGCTCACCCCTCCCACCTGTCCCCCTACATTTTCATCACATTCTTCACTGTAATGAAGCTCAAACTGCCCCAGCACGGTCCTCCTCCTCCCTGGGTACATGCAGAGGCTCAGCAGGAGCATCATTCATGCCTTTGATCACAACCACCATCTTTGCTGCTATCTAGTGCAGCTGTAAGGCTGCCAATGAAGCTCAAATAGCATTCCTTCTTTTTTTAAGCAGTTCTCATATACATTACTGTTCTAACCAAGACTGTTTATGGCACCCTTGTTTGACATTATTGTATTCAAAATAGCCACAGTATCCAAGGCAGCACATTTCATCTCCTAGCACACTTGACTTAAAGAAATCTCAATTTGGATTGACTCACTTTAACTTCATCCCAGTGGTCTTTATCCTCTTGCAGGACCCGTGCAGTGTGAAGAGGAGTTGGTGGCACTGACATTGATCTCTGAGAACAAAGAAAAATACCAAAAGAAGTTCTGAAAAACAACAATTGGGAAATGATTTCTTGCTCTTCTCTGCTTATGAAGGGCATAAAATTTGATCTAATGTCTTCCAATGGCCCTCATTATTCCTGCTTCCAATCACTCCACAAACGAACTCATGTGCAGGAGGATAGGACTACATTCCCCACACAACATTTAAAGAACAAAAAGAGAGAGAAATCAGCGCTGAGCTTCTTTCACTCTACTCCCTCCCAGTCTGAACAATTTATCCAAACAGTGTTGGATAAATTTTTATGTATGTTTTAGATTTTAACTGTCATTTCACTATTCATTAGTCAATGTCTTAAAGTGGTTAATTTAACCTTTATTTCCTAGGAATTGTTGTAGGAGACATTTTCTTGCACAAGCATTAACTGAGATCACCACTTCATCAGTCTAAGTGAGCCCCAAAGAGGAAATGACACAATTGTTCTGAGCAAGGCACAGCTCAGAAGACAGTGCATCCACATGAAACAGATATCTGCTCACCTGCCATGAAAGATCAGGAGATACTTTACATTACAATAAGGGACAATTTCTAAAGCATGAAGCACAGTTCCCTGACTGAACTGGAAGAATCATGGCAATTCTTGCCAGCCCCTAACCCGAATCATAATTTCACTTGGATACTCTATTTTCCTTATGCTTTCTACCCAAGCTTGCTGTTTGCTGCTGTGGCATCCTACAGCTGCATGTCAACAAAGTCTAAGGAGATCCCTGTAAAAGAAACCCCACACTGGAACCAGTGCTTATGTTCCTCTAGGCTCAGAGCAGCAGTGCAGCAGTCACAGAAGTAAAGCAGAAATCCTGACTCCTGCATCCTGTGGACAAGGACCCCAGCTGGCCAGGGTACAGTTTTATCAAACACAGCTGGGACAAGAGAAATGGAAAACAAGCAGACTGGTTTCAGTGCTGTCCCTGACTCTGCTTCCCTGTGGAAGGTGCCTTTCTGCTGTGAGCTCCTAATTGTTAAAAAAAATTTTATAGACAAGGAACTAAATGAGTCTGTGCTCCACCTAAACTGACAGTTTTTGCCTACTTCACAGTAAAACACTTCTGTCATCCATCTCAAAAAAAAAAAAAAAACAAAAAAGGGGAAAGAAAAAAAAAGAGCCACAAGCACCCTCCCCTGCTGCAACTCCCTAGAGTTGCACAAGCAACTCCTCACGTTTCCACTCTGGGATTTAGGAAAAGGGAGAACACAGACACTCACTGTATTGGTCTTTCCCTCTCCCTCCCTCTGCCCCCTTGTGAGCAATAGGTTCAGCAGAAAAGAAAGCCAACCTGCAGCTTTCCTCCAGGAAGAGTATTGGAGCAGGGCTCCCTTTGGAGCAGGTGCAGCAGAGTCTGCAGACCTTGCCTCTAATCTCCTCCTCATTAATTGGCTCTGTGCATATTCCAATAACAAGTGTCACTGTAGGTGGCAGCTTCCTTAGCTATTAGGCACTCACTCCATGAAATTCCTCACCTGCTGACTTCTGAAACACTTTCTTGGGGCTTCAGACACTCAAAGCTGGAGATATTTATTCTGAGCAGTGATTACATTTTTATTTGGTTAAAAAAGACTCAGAAACATTGTCTGGGGTCTGTTCTACAGAGTCTTTACACCCTCAGTTTCTCAACTCTAAATGACAACACCTTCCTACTCCATCAGGATGTCCTACAGCTGCATTTCACTCGATTCCAAGGGCTTCCAGATCCTGCAGCAGGCATTGTAGGAATGGGGACAATCAGCCACACCTCTGGCTTGGGCTTCTGCCCATGCTTTGAGGATCAGCACAGACACACCAGCACCATGGGAACAAAGGGAATCCTACAGCAGAAATGATTCTGTTCCTGGCTGATGATTCTTTGGGCAGCGAGAACAAGACTGGTATTTTTTTAGACACAAATGTGAGAAGTATAACCTACTATTTTGAGGGACACCTACAGAGCAGAGATGGTATCATGAAACTCAGTCTTGTAACTTCTGGGATTTGTGTCTCTTATTTGAAATAGTCCATATTGTATTAATAAAGTAATTTTTTCTTTTTTCCCCAAAAAATTTCTTTTAAGGAGAAGTAAATTCAACGAAGTCATAGAATGAAACCTGAACTGGGACCATAAATAGCTCTTTGTACCACCCTACCTGGCAATCTCTCACATGGCAATAAGAGACCCTCGCTCCTCCCCCATGCATTTCCGAACTCTGCCAAGGATGAGAATTCCCACTGAGCACAGGAGCATGTTCACCCTGACACAGCTATGCACAATGGTGCCTGAGACCACTAATAATAGCTCTTTAAATCCTGCACTGATGAAGTAAGCACACAGAGTTTATTTTTATATTTTTAAAGAGAGTAACACATGCATATGCTGCAGAGTCAACAGAGACTGCCTGCTCACAGAACATAGAGACATTTTTGGCTGTTGCTTCCAAGGACACAGCTGTGGGTGTCTCCCCTTGTGTGTCCTCTGCTAACAGCAAGAAGAATTGTGGCTTTACAGGCAGGTGACCCTCTGTGGAGGGCACAGGAGGTTAATTAAGGGACCAGCAGTAATAACAGCCCTTCTCTTGCTGTGCTGTGTGGAGCTATATCCACGTTCTGCATGTAAGAATCAATTTGTGGTGTAAAAAGAGATCTAAGACTCACATTAATCCAAGGGTGATTCATAAACTGAGAGACTGTCATCCTCTCTGTTGGGTCAGTCTTCAGTAAATGGCGAATGAGTTGTTTGGCTGAAAAACAGAACCAACACGGCATGCTGTAGTCTAGGACTGCATTCCCAAACAACCTTGGAAACACAAGGACCTGCTGAATGAAGAAACACGATTTTGCACAACTGAAAACACCTCCCAATTGCTGTGACTGAGTTAAAAAGCCACATACAGTGGGGCAGGTTACTGTGTTTAAAGGGGCAAAACAGGAAAACATCCAAAACAAGAGGCAAGAAGGAAAGAAAAGACTGGGAATTCCAGCTATGCTCTCTACATCACCAAACCAACTGCTTTGAGAGCAACAGTTGGAGGAAAAGAAAAGCACAGGGACAGAGAACTGCTAAGCTGCCTGCCTCAAAGATGGCAACAAGCTGGGCATTATGGGCTGAATTAATACATAAACCGATCTTTTAAGAAATGATGGAGGACAGCAACTAGCACAGGCTGTGGAAAAAAGGGACAACAAACTTTGACAACTGAGAGGCCACTAAAAAGACAAAAAAGTCAAATAAATGGATTGCACAAACTGGCTTTGCAGCAGCTTTCTGTGAACATGGGATTTGCCAAAGCAAGAGCACTAATAACTGAGATATGAGATGGTGAGAGGCTAGACAAGGGTTTCATTAGCGTGGGTGGACAGACTGGAAACACTGCATCCAAAGGAAGTTATTTAGAAGGACTTACACAAAATTTCCTTAGGAAACCTATAAGAACTTCTAAATAAGAGTTCTCTTTTAGGAACATCACATGCAAGATGACTAAATGCTTGTAAGAAGTTGCCAGAGGTACAAGTTTAATTTGTTGAGAGAGGCTGCAAAGGACAAGGACAGCACAACATAGGGAAAAAAAGAAGCAACCTCCTGCAGGTGCCTCATCAGCCTAAAGAACAGCCACAGATGAGATGATCTTAATAGGATGGAAGGTAGAGGGACCCTATCTCCATCCACACAAGCACACAGAAAACCTACACACAGTGCAAGTGCATGTTCTCTCACCTAGCTCCTCTAGCCTGTTTTTAACTGTTGGAACATGAGCAAGACCCAAAGGAGAGAAAATATTTAGCTTGAAACTAAAATATCTCCCTCAACAATGTTCAGCAGGCTGTGCTGCACACAGCCATGAGATGCAGTGAGGGGTGAAGATGCCACAGAGCACCGCAGGGTCCAAGGATAATTTGTTACTGCTAAACAGGAGACAAAACCAGGATCACGGCAATATAAAGGGCTTGTAAGAAAAACAGATAAGCCTAGACATTGCTGACCCTTCTCTTTAATATGACAGGCAGGTGAGACTTCCAGCTTATGAGACTGTCAGGATAAGAGGGAATCAAAAATATCCACTTTCAGGACACTGATTTGAGCCCAGCAGCTTTTGATCAATGACTTATACAAAATAAATTGTTGACCTTGATTTAAGTGGTGGCTGGCAAATTCCCACATCTCAAAAAGCTAGCATGAAAACTTGCCATCCTTGCTGGCTGGATCACCAAGGAGGGCAAAGACTGAATAAATTCTTAAGAGAGTTTGCCTTTCTTCCAGCTCAGCTTGCATTGGAGCTGTCCAGGCTGTCTCCTGTCTCCTTTCTCAGGATTAGAGACTTCTCTTTCAAGAGGGTTTAATATCAGCATTCACTAGCACTAGCTGGATTTTGAAAGAAGGTTTTCAGTAGTCATTTGCTTTTTGTAGCACAGAGGTTGCTGGCTGGTATCTGAGTTCCCAGTCGTTCTCTGTAGCACCTTACAGAAAATTGATTTAAATTGTAGAAGAAAGGGAAATAAAAGCTCAGACAGATTTTTAGAAATAGTCTCTTTGTAAGCACTGCAGCACTGCACACCACCATACTCACACTCATCAGCACCAGGGAGGATTTTTACCTTCCTCTGATACTTCAGCCCACTCTGGATTGGGAAATCCATATTGCCCCATCCGAATTCTTCTCTTCATCCCTGGAGAAATGGCTTGACCAGTGTTTGAGTAGAATGGAGGGAACCCACACAGGCTGTAAGAGTGGACAAAAGAATTTTCATAACTAGGGGTGTCCTTTCACCTCTTAAAAAGTTTTATTCAAGCTGATATTCTACTGCAGGCTGCAGGATCCCAGTGAACAATTACTTGTGAGTGCAGATTTAACAAGTTGTGTTCTCTTTCTGTTCACCAAGTTCCTTCCCAAATACTTACAGAATATATGTGATGACACCCAATGACCACATGTCACATGATTTGTCATACTTCTCAGGACCAAGGACTTCTGGGGCTGGGGAAGATTAAAACCACAAGTAAACAGAGTACCAGGTATTTCTCTTCATCTCCATCACCTTGTAAGCAGCAGCACACTTCAACAACAGATATCAGAGGCATTCAAAAAACACAACTCGCTGCAGGAACTGGGTAGCACTTTCGATTGCCAAGTTCCTAAAGGCATCTAAAGTAGCTTTAAAAAGGAGGAACAGAGCTGGAAAAATGCCCTACTCCTCACCTTGGTGTCTCTCTGCTCAAGGGAGTACTAAGATTACCAAAAAGCAGAAGGAGCTACAGCTAAATGTGTGCAGGGAGACACTGCACTGAAAGAGGCAGGAGCATATGTTCCAGCAATCAGAATAGAAAGGCCCTACTGGAGCTGTGATAAAATTTTGAATGATACCTGGGTGGTGTATTTAGCTCCAGCAGCTACAGGGCACTGTATTTTTCTTCGGCCTCCAGAGCATTATATTTTTTCCACTAAGTAACAAAATTAGACAGAGATACATTTAGAGGGGATTTTCTTTTGTCCCCTGGGGCAGGTAAACTGCCAGGGAGCTTGATTTGGTAAGGAAAATTATTCTTTAAACATATGAGCAATCATGCTGGTTTATAAAAAGGTGTTGAGAAGGGAAATGTCAGCTTGTTTATACACAAATATAAAGGCATAAAACCATACGTGTGTAAACTCCTTAACATTTTATCACTAAACCCAGCTCACAAAAATACAGAAGAAGGCATCAAAAAAAGAGTATTGCTAATGTGATTATCTGCTCCCAGTGAATAAGTCTCTTTCAATACAGAAAACTATACAAACTTTTATCAGAGAAGTAATTTTTCAAACAAATTAAGTCCTTTTTCCAGCAAAGAAATTCCAAGCATGGACTGCCCCAGTCAAACCATATGATGAATGACTATTAACTCAAGACTAAAATGAGTGCATGAAGGACACTCTGCTGTGGCATTCATTACACAGTGCTTCAACTTTGGACAAAATGAAGGAAAAATTCTACTGCGATTAAGTCATGTTGGTTCTTCATTACTAATTCCTCAATCTGCCAGCTTAAAGAAGTTTTACAGCTGAGGCAATACTCTTCTCTCTTATTGCTTTAATTTAAGTTATGGGAAGTTTAGCACAGAAATACCCAAATATCACGAAGCTCAATTCAAATTATGGCTTTTATTGCATCATTCAGAGGAAACATCAGGATTACTTCATGTGTAATCAGAAGGAATTCCCTCTCTCTCCTTGTATATCCTCATTTGTATCTCTTATGAAGGCTTTTTCCTCTGCCACCAAGGCAGAAAACAGGAGCACTGAACTGTACTGGAACCAGACTTTAGGTTTGGATTGGATCCCAGTTTAAATCCTGGAGGCTAACACTTCACATTACATCCAGAATAGAAGATTTCCCACCCACTACAAGGGAAGGAATGACTGAAACCCAAAAGGAATGTGCCTTGGATAACTCACCCACATAATAAGGAGTGTAACAGGGGGTCTGCAGTGCATTTACAGTGGTTTCTTTGGCAAAGCCGAAGTCTGTGAGTTTGAGCACAGTATCTTTGTCTTTAGATGTGTAAAGCAGGTTTTCAGGCTGGAAGGCCACCAAAAGAGGATAAACAGGACAATGAAGAGATGTCTCTGATGAGCTGACAGGTCAAACACACCACCACCATTTAGGTCTTCTTACTTCTGTCATAACCCCACCAGACACACAGAAAGTTCCCTCCCAACAGGCACCACTTCTCCTCAGACTAAGCATCAACATCCTTCTTAGCAAGGTTATTTGGGAGAGAAAACCACAAAACCCTGTCCAGTGGGCATCCAGTCTGGCTTCTTGAACCTCTCCCAGTTCCCTGCACTTCCTGGGACTGATCTGTGCGGTGACAGCAGCTGATCTGACATCACACTGTGCCTCAAGCACCCGAGGGGCAGGACAAGGGAAATCCTCAGCCAAAGCCCCCATGAAGGAACTGACACAGCTCCAGCAAAATTAACTGATGCAGACACAGTCCCTTTGCTGCCCCCCCAGCTCTGTCTCCTGAAACCTGAAGAAATTCCACTCTTCCTCCACACCCCATACAGGCAGAAGTGGCACAGAGGGAAATACAACTCCTGTGCTCAAGAACAGGGACAACAGGGTATTTCCATTATCTCCAATTTGTTCAACTCATTTCTCAGTTTACCCCCCGGTGACACCATGATGTGTCAGCTCTCCCTCCAGCTAAACACACAAACATCTGTAGAAAATCCACCAGCTCAGAGCTGTGGAATTGATCTGATGCCTCAGTCTATCATTACAAGCACAGCTCTCCTGCACATTCCATCCCCTGCTGTGTCCCTGCACTGGAAATGCCAGGGTGCAGCGAGCTCAGCTTTGCTTGTGCTGTGCACTTCAGAGCATGAACACAAAATACACCCCTACAGACTCTGGCAAACCCCTACAATGAGATTTGGGTTCAAACTTCACCTCATCTGAGATCTCCCTATTTTCCCAAATATTATTCACACATTTATTGAAGTGGGTTAAATGCATGAAATTGATATTATTTCTCCCACAAGCTTCCCCTTTTTCTGAAGGGGGTTTTGCTGTTTGAGGTTTTTGTGGGTTTTTGTTTGGTTTGGGTTTTTTTTTTAATACAAGTATGATGCTAAAAGCAACTAATGACTGGCAAAGACTGTACAAAGAGGCATCTATAAGTTATAGATTCACTTGAAGGAGTGCTATTTTCTAGCTAATTAATGTATTGCAAGTGGGCAGTACCTCTTTAACTAAGCATCTGACTATCATGAGATTTTTCTGCATTCCGTACACAACTGGAAGGCATTAGCACACATGAATATTCCAACCTTGGACTAGTTGCAAACTAGTGAGCAAATCCTTTCTCACACTGGCAGAGGAACAGGGACACTTTGACCATCTGACTGTACTCCCAGTTCTGTTAAAATCACTGCTGCCCAGGCTTCTTCCTGCCATAAGTTCTGGTCCCCAGCCCACACACCTTGGGGCCTCACCTTGACGTCTCTGTGTGCAATGTTCATGGAGTGCAGGTACTGGATGGCTGTCCCAATGTCTCTCATTATTTCAGAGGCCTCTATAAATACAATTTTAGAGAAAGGTCACATTAACATTCCCACTGTAATTCAGGGACATGCTTGGGAATGCTTATGGCTTACAAACAGCTTGCTGGAACATGGGGCAAGCGTCAAGACTAGAGGAACCCTAAAATTAGCCCTAACAGCTGTGTTTTGGGTTTGCAGGCACCAAGCCCCCGACTGCCTGGCTGCTCAGTCTCCTCCTGAGCAGGCACTGCAGCCCAACAGCTCAGACTCCTCAGGAGCTTGGAAATTCATGCTTTAATTTGCTCACGAAAAAAAGCAGCAAGAGCAGAGCAGGTACACAAGCAGTAACTGTTAAGAAAAGGAGGCCCAACAAGAACCTATCTCTGATTGTCCAGGACACGTCCTTGGTTGTTTGAGAGAGAAATTTAACTTTCAACTTCTAGTTCAGGGGGATGATCTATCAGATTTTCTAAAAATAGAGCAACATAACAATACAGTAATTTTAGGATAGGTCACATCTTAATTCCTCACTGTCTTTAGAAGCTTTTCATCAGGAGGAACAAAATCAACAGTTCTATTCAGCAAAGGCCAAACTGTCACCTTTGAAATAATATGTTTCAAGAATTTAACATAGCCCCAGTGGGAATTTCTAATGGTGGAGTTACCTTGCAACAGCAGTGCTCTGGCAGTCTGGAAGGGTTCAGTTACACAGGGAGGGGTTTCAGAGCAGGGAGGAATGACAGTCCCATGTGAGCATTATATCACATCTCCATTGATAGGGAAACAACAGAAACTTCAACCTGATCCTCTGGGCTCTGCATAGGCAGAACTTGTACTGCAACCTGAAATCCTTTTTCACATGGCCTGAGAGTGAAATTATACAATCTCAGACAAGGATAATCAGAATGCAGAAACACTCCTATTCTTTGGGGAAAACCTTGTACAACCTCCTCCCTCCTGGTCCTAATGGGAAGCTGAGGCTATATAAACAGGCAGTGAACCTGGGGAATCCAGTGGCACAAGGCTCATTTACCTCAGGAAAGAATGAAGGTGGTTTTTGTTTAACCTGGTGATTTCTGAGGAAGTATTTATGTTATACAATGCTCTGCAATGTAGAAAAGTAATGTTTTTCGTAGAGTGCAGTTGCTAAAATTCATGGAATCAGTTTTCTCCCTGGAATTTGTCCTTTAGAGAAAAACAGATAATGTTTCTAAAAATGCTCATTTTCCCTGCACAAGTCTCTAATAGGACTAGAAAGGATTCATCCCAGGCTAGGAAACACACAAGAAGAAAACAGACTGGCCTCTACACCTGACCTGCAAAATAAGTCACAGTAATTTACAAGCTCGGGTGTGTATTTTTCTGCTTCTAATAATTTTGTCAGGCCAATAGTTACAAACACTATCACCTTACAAACATTAATGGTTTCACTCTGAGCAGAAACGAGCTCTTGTCTGCTCTGAGAGGGCAAGGAGAGCCAGGTTCAAGCAGACCTGTGGTTCTCTATCAATAATAAATAGCAAAGACAATAAAAATGGCAAGACTAGTCTAGTGCAAACTCTGTCCCTGCCTCATGGCAGGGCTTTACCCTTGCTTATTCCCTCCTACAGACAGGCAGGTTTGTTTACAGTGTGGTTAATAACACTTCCTTTCAAGCAGTGCTTTAAAACCCTTGAATAGGAGATGTTTCATCAGATGTGATTTGCTCATTATACTCATGACCCAACAGTGTGCAGTGCTGCTGCTGCTTGAGGGACAGCCAGAGAGAGATCCCAGCAGGAGCTGCACTGATCACAGTGGAGGTGCTCTGGCACAGGACCAGGGATCAGAGGAACAGACACTCTCAAGGTACAGAAGTGAAAAAGCTGAGCAGATTTGTAGGAAGATTTTTCTCTAAACCTTCCACATTTTGCCTGAACTTGGCCAATTCTGATAGTTCCTGGTTCTTGGCAACTTTTCAAAATCACTCTTAACACACAGTGGGATAAACAACAATAATAACAACAACAAACACCGCCATGGATAAAATCAAAGAAAAATTCCTAAAAGGAAACAGGGGACAGAGAAATGGAGAAGAAATAAAAAAATCTTTCACAAACTTTAAAATTAAACTTTCAATGTTTTACCTCTCTCAGTGAAAGCTTGGTCTCCTCTCTCCTGGATCCTGCTGAACAGCTCTCCTCCTTCCATGCTAAGACAAAGAACACAACAACCCCCACCTTATGTTAGCAGAAAGGACAAAATTAACCTGACTGTGCATCCATATAATCTCATGGAAACCACAGCAGGAACAGATAAAGATTACAGGCTGCCTCCTATGCCAGCACTTCCTAAACATCACACTCACTCACATCAATGCAGAAAGCCATTCTGATATGGCATAAATAGAAAACAAAATAAGACCAGAGAATTTTGATGCTTTCAGTTCAATGGACCCTGTCACAGGGAACATGACACACAAAGATGGGAAATCAGATATGCTGGCACTGGGAGGCTGTCAATAATCTTGTTTCATGTAAAGGGTGGAGAGGAAGAAAAAGAAAGAAGCAAAGACAACTAAAAGAATTATTAATTTGTCCTCAGTGAAAAGGACAATAACTGTAGTATTGGAGATTAGGGAGAGAAGAGGGAAAGTTAGAGTCAAAATAAGACAGATCACATTGGATCATTGGATTTACATCTGAACTTGGAAACTAGACACAACCAAAGCAGAATGTATTGGTAGAGACATCTTTCAAAGGTGTATAAACAGTCAGCTTTAATGAGGACAATTGCTATGGAGCACAATGAAAATTTATTTTCTGATAAAGGTTCCTCATTCTTCCAGAACACAGGATGGCTGGAACAGCTGCACTGATTTCCTTATCAGTTCCATAAAGGGAACAAGAGATTTCCTGTACAAACCAAAATTGTGCTGCTGAGAAATGTCCCAAGTGCCAGCCAAGCCAACACATTCTCCTACTCCCTCCATCCCTCCTAAGGCAGTGCCTGCTGAGGGGCTGCTGCTGGTCCATACCATTCCATGACAATGAGCAGGCATCTCTTCCCATTGTGGATGTTCTCATACACATCCAGGACATGGACAATGTGAGGGCACCCCGAGGCTCTCCAGTGATACTCGACCTCCTGACGGGCCTTGGGGTTGTCGTACAGGAGCTGTGGAGAGAGAGCAGAGAGCAAAGTCAGCCGGGCACCGCCGTCCTGCTGGCAGCTGGCACCAGCGTGCTCCGGGGCTCACAGATGAGCTCCTCATGAGCAAACCTTCTCCAGCCAAAGGATGAGAATCCACCATGACATTTTCACCTTCTCTGGGCTGTCCAACTTGTTAGACTGAGGAATACAGAAACAATTGGTCCATTAGAGCTGGAAGGGCCTTGAATGACAGTGAGGAGGGATTTTGAATCTGAGATGGAGACAGGTCTATCTTACCCAATTCTGGATGGGAAACAGCAATTTTTTCTTATGTGTTTGCTAAACTTTTAAACAGAGAATCCCCCTGCTAAGGACAATAACTCTTCCACCCGCCCTCAGCTGTTGGGAGAAGAGATTTCCAGGTGGGTGCAGTGCAAATCCTGCAAGTTAAGAGATTTGAATCAATGAGGACTTCTACAGTGACTCTGAATGTGCTTCTTAAATACTACACACAATTCTGACCCCACCAAGGTAAGAAAGGGACCTTGGGTCATCTAGATGCTTGAACTTTTTTTCTGTCACATGCAAGGCCAGTTTATTTCAAAGGCACTGATCTCTAGAAGGGCAGCAAGAGCTCATCCTTCCTGCAACCTCTGCACAAGAAGTGTGTCCCCTCCTGTCTGAAGCACTGCTCTGTACCCAACACCACAACTGAGCTTTGTGCAGCAGGGGCACATTGCTGAATTGTGCCTGCTCCTCTCTGCCTCGGCTCTCCAGACACCACTAACACTTTGTGACAGAGACTCCTTTACTGCACATTGGTACAGCTCCTGCACAATGCAGCTGTGATCTCAGTTTGATATGGTATGCCCTATGGTAATAATCATGGTGATGATGGAACAGCAACAAAACTGATGCTATATAAAGCATTGTTAAATGTAGTGAAACAGAATAAAAAACAAGCAAAGAACAATCACCTCTGATATATTTATGTTAGAAAAGGCTCACAACAACTGTTTTCAGACAGGCAAATAAAAAGTATCATTGATGACTATTAGGCCTTAGCCTGAAGCTCTTTCCACTCACATTTGCTATTAGGTTCCAGTGAAAACACAACTGCATGATAATTGCTGAAAACAAGAATTAACATGTAACCTGTCATTAGGGACCTATGAATCAGAGCAGGAAACTGTTTCCATCCATTAGCCAAGTTAAGCCACAAATGGTGTCACAGGCACCTTCAATACAGGCAAACACGTTTTTGAAAGGTCGCAGGAAGGAAGATGTAAATTCTGTTTTCTTTATTGACTTCAATACAGACAATTTACATCATTGGGAAAAAAAATCTTACACCTCTTTGCTGCTTCAGGATCTCTTTCAGCAGAGCAGACAAAGGAACACGGCAGGAAAGGTCTGTAGCCCCTCACACAATGCTGGGAAAGTGCTTGGGAATGACTGGAAGGAGGGTAAAAGCTTGTCTTCCAGGCCAGGAACAGGAAAAGGGTGACAAGTGCTCCTCTGCTGAGTGCACATTTTTGTTTTTCTGTGAAGCATTGGAAGGCTGCAGGAGGGGACAAGTGGGCCCAGGAGGGCAGCTGGCCCTGCAGCTGAGTGTGCAGCTACACCGTGCCCACCCGGGCCCCAAAGCTCCCGCACGGCTCCGGATTTCCAGCAGAGCAGGGGCTGCAGGAGCTCTCTGGCCAAGGGCACTGCCCTGGCAGCCAAGCTCCTTCTGCATGGCTGTCATTCTGCACCCAGAGCACACCCTTTGGGATCACTGTCTGCCTCTTCCTTCCTGCTCCAGCCTGGCTCTGGCCTCATTTCCAACAGAAATAACTTCCTAAAGAGAGAGATGGCTCCAATTTGGACAAAGAGCCCGCTAGTGAGTCCAAGTGTGCTTGCTTTGCTTCTTTCAGCCATCAGCCCATTCAGCAGCCTTTCCTTCACAGCCACTGTGCTCTAGCTCAGTAGGACTGTCCATCAGAATTTTCCCCTCTGAGCTTCTGAGTTTGGGCTATTGCCTAGAGGTCTCTTCAAAAGTTCATTAAATTACATGTGCCACAATGAAGCCCAAACACCCTCAAGACTAACCAGGCCTTACAGTGTTCATTGTTTGGATACTACTGGATTAATGCCACTTCTGAGGAGGATGCTTCCAAAAGCTTCTCCTCTATCCTGTGCTACTGATCAGACATTGCCATTCTCTATACTGATGTAACTGCACTATCATCTGTGTCTACTGTGCTTGCACAGTGCACAGAGATGCTATTTTTCAGGTTTGTACCGAGTGCCTATGAAAACTGTTTCAAAGAATGCAATTCTCCCTCTCTGAAAAGCTTTTACAAGCATTTGGATGCACACAAGGATGCTGCAGTTTCTTTTCTCCACACTTCAAGTAAGTTTTGTACACTTCTTCGTGCCAAGATTGAATGCACTCATGTCAAGATGACACCTGGAGGAGCAGAGAAAGGGAAATTCAAAAATAAAGAGCACATACACATACCAAGTAACATCTGATATACCAACCAACTGTTAACCTTTGGATTTCTCCTTCTGAACTTTAAAAATAAATTAAATCTTCTCTTTATGTCTAAAACTGGAAGGCAGAACTGCACCTTTTAAGACATTTTAGAGACACAGACACTTGTAAAATGAAAGCCATGTAGGGTTGAAAGCACCAATTCCTGCAAAATTTAGGGGATGATTTAGAAACACAGTCTAAAATTTTAGACTTATGATTAAATGTAACAAACTTGCAAAGAACCCAAATGGATATTTTGCCATCTTCCTGAGCCCAAAGAGCAACTGTACTTCTATTTCTGCAATAGCTTTGATAAGACTTCAACCAGGTTCCCTGATATTGTACAGAATGCAGAGGCAGTTGTGAACAAACCCAGAACTTCAGATCAGTTTCTAGAGCTGCTGGCTTGAGGGAAGAGCAGCTTTGCCCACAGGAGCCCCCAGTCATTGCCCTAAAGCTCCCTCGGGGTTCAGCTGAGTCACAGCATGTCACGATAGGCTGTGGGCAGGATCGTGAACAAGCCCAATTTCAAAAGCACACAAACCCCAAGAGAAATGCTCCATCTCCCAGTTTCTCATGAGACCAGATGACACAAAGCACAGCAGCCTTTGCACAACTCCAGGAGTGTGTGGTCAGACAAGACAGTTTGCACCAGGAGCTGCTCAGTACAAAACTGGAGTTTTGCTGGAGCTCAGCATCACCAAACCACTGCCTAAAAGCAGCAGATGAAACAGGGAAGTCACAAAAATGGGGTGATGGATGGAAGGTAAGAAAGTACAGGATGTGATCCACACAATTGTCCTCAATATCTGAAAAAGCTGAAGAGGGAAAAGAGCAGCACAGTGGGAGTGCTCAGGCTGTTCCTGAGGAACAAGAGGGCAGATGCCAGCAGACACTCCAGGATGTGCTGCCAGTTCAGGGCCTGGGCAGTGCAGGGAGGCCTGAACTCTTAATCTGGGGCATTGGCCTAGCTGGGGTTGGGGAGCACCTGCCAAACAAATTCTAAACTGCAGTTTGGAAGGCTGGCTCGGTGGAATTTCTTCCTGTGCAGAATTACTTGATAGAAAGGAAAAAAAAAAAAAGGTGGTGGTGGGGGGGGAAGTGACACAGTATCTTCTAATAGCTTTTCCATTGATTCAGTGTGGTATGCACAAGGAAGGACAGCAGGAGTCCTCATACCTTAATGGTCTGATCTATACAGGAAATACCTCAGGGCTCCAGGGAGTGGCAAGTGATCTTCTGGACTCTGAAACTGTAACAGCTGAGAGGGAAGATATCCATGGGCATGGGTAGGGAACAGGCTGAGGACAGGAAACAATCACTTCTCAGTGACTTTCTCTATAATATGCACTGCCAGATTACACAGATTCCTGTCAGACCTGCTGTCTCCTCCCTACATAGGAGATTAAGACCTCCACTATGCTATTTTATTTATTTTAAACTTCAGCAGTTCTTCCTAGTTCCAAACAGGTGCTGTGCTTGGATTAGAAGGGTTACAGGCTCAGTTCTCATCTACTCCATGTGCTACAACAAAGCAGCATCTGACACTGCAACCATGTCTTTCTTATATGCACCAATTTCAGAATCTGAACTCCCTTTCACAAGACTATCAGGTTTATAATCTCTCTGGTATCTTCCTCACAGGAAGGCTTCCCATTATTAAAACAGAAATGGAACCTGAAGAAATTTTCAGTCCTAAGGATCCTCAGCATTCAATACTGACATATAGGCACTTATATCTAGCTTATTTATGTCCCTAGCTAGGAAATAAAAGGTCTAAGGGGCTAAATGTAGGGGCTTTTTGCTTGCTTTCCTCTTTGTGTGTGGCTGTTACAAAAATGCTGAGTCCTACAAATAAGCTCTGGGAACTGAATTCACACTGATGCACAGAACCTGACACCATTTGCAGCAGAGCAGTTCTTCCAGTCATTCTTTATTCAAGAGGGGTAGATGGCAAAAAGAGGCTTGGATAATGTTTCTTTCATCCCCTCCCTCCCCTATGATACTAAAAGAAAAGGGGGAAAAAAAGAGAAAAAATAAAAGAAAAAAGAGCTATCAGTATGGCTTTGGATGTTTGGTCTTTTATTACATCCTGATTATTTCCAATATATCTTCTAATTTGATGTTAAGAATCTTTGTCTGTTTCCAGGTCTCTTCAGAAGGGCTAAAGCCATCCTTTGTGTTGGAGCACTCAAGGAATTGAAATGATCAAGGTTTCCACATCAGCAGTGCCCGTCATTGGAGCTGCAGCACGAGCCACGAGCGTGCCTGCAATGGCAGCAAGTGGGAATCCACTCCTGCAAACCTCCAAGAAAGCACCCATTCTGTTCTTTAAAATGAAAGCAAGACAACAAACTTCTGCTGGAATTATTTAGCACTGAAGCATCAGTCTAAGGGCTAAAACCAGGGCAGGCAGAGGTAGAGGGTCATCTATAAACCTTTCACTTTTCTGCTGTTATTTCAAATCCAGCTTAGGCTGTTGGAAATTAAAGTTGCTTGTAGGCTTCATTGAAACAAACTGTCACCCTATTTCCTGCAGAGCTGTCCAAGCTGCCACCACAGCTGGCATTCCCTGGCCTCTCCATGAGACTCAGACAGACAGCCAGTCCCAAAGGTGGACTTCTCCAAGCTAATAATAGGAACAACAGTCAGTAGCACAGTCTTCCATCACTCCTGCCTGTGGTATCAAATTCTTTCCCTCACCTACTGAGGGTCAGGTTTGTACTGCCTGCACTGAAGGGCCTTTCTCTAGCCACCCTCTCCCTCTGCTCTTCCAGTCTCCACTCAGCTAATGATGGAAATGGCAGAAGCTGCAGCAGAGCTTTGGGACCTGGCCAGCACAAGGCAAAGTGCAAAGGACTCGGGGAGGATTCTCTGCACGTGGACTCAGAGCCACGCTGAAATCAGCTCCTTGCTGACACACCTGACTTCAAATTCCTTACACACAGGAGAAAAGAGTGGAATGGACAAAGAGAAAAAGAACAGTTTAACAGAGATTTTTCTTTTTTTTCTAAGAGTTTGAGCACTGGATGTACAGCAAGTCTGCTGAAGAACTTTGCTCACTCCTGTTTCTCCATCCCTAGAGAGCACACACCACATAAATATTATTTTGCTCCAAGCCTCTCTCCTGCAGTGAATCAAGCAAGTCTTTCAAAAATAACTTTGGTGTGGTTTCTGAATTTTATTTATTGTAGCAGTACTCGAGTCACCACCAGGCACTCGCTATGACTCTACAACCTGAGGTAAATAAATGAGACATAGCACTATTAATGCTCTAATTACACATGCAACTAGCCATTCACTCTGCAAAGGTCAGCTGTCTTTGCTCATAAATGTTAGTGGAGATACAGGGAATGAAGCTGAAATGGCAAGGCTGGGGGCCAGGATACATTTCAAAGGTATCCCCTTGCACATGTGAGGTTGACATAAAAGGAAGCACAAAAATGAGCCAAAATGCCCACAAAGAAAAGTGACTTTCCTGATACTCTAATAGTCTTACATGAATATATTTGAACTGCAGTGCCAAACATATGCAACTGTACATTCAATACCATGGGGTATACAGAGATTTAAATAAAAGGCATGCTACGTATTTTGCTAAAACCATAATATTACTTTGTATTTTAATACTGTGCTTATTCTGTGTGGATGGAAAAATATTCCTACTGGCACTGTAAGATTCCAGCTATTCTCAGCTGTGACAGGCTACAAACCAGCTGCATGTGGCTTCTGTTGTATTCAAAACACTGCAAATGGATTTTAGAAGAAAAATAAATCACCAACAGCTACTAACAGGCTGCTACGAGACAGGAACATCCTCCAACACTTGTTTATACAAGAATGCCTAGAAATCAGCTCCTCTCTCTACCTTCTCCTGATGACAATTACTACCACAAAATGCTGTTTAGCCAGCACTGACAACTGCATTCAACACCTGCAGTCAATATGCAGCACCTGGGGAGACATGCTGTAAAGCCCTTTCCAAAACCCAGACATGCTAATCTGTGATTAAAATAAAATAATCTCAAGCTCTACCACTATTTTCACTCTTCCTCAATTTCCAAATTGAGGAAAAGGAAATCTAAAATCCCAGCTGAAAATTATGACATTTCTTAGCTTGTAATTTTACTCAAGTGTCTGATACGAGGTTTGCCTTTGAAAAGGGAAAGGAAAAAAGAGGAAAAAAAGAAAAAAACCCAAACCCACCCCTCAACACAAACTTCACTCCTTTCAGCCATGAGTTCATAAGTTCTGATAACAAAGAGTCAGCTGACTTGGCTTCAGTAATTTATACAACTCAATCCTTGGCTGAGCAAACTGAATGAAAACCTTGCTTGTGAAACTTTGCTGTGTAAGAAAATTGCAGCAGTACAAAACACTGTGGCACTTCCTGACATCTTCAGTAAGCCATGGCACAGCTTTGCTGGAGCAGGATGTGGCAGAAGGCACTGAGAAGATCTAAGTCTGATGTTCTCTTTCCTAGCCTTCGCTCTAATCAGCAGTTTGAAAATTAACACAGATGTGATAATACTAAACAAGGTAGAAGCAGAAATTAGGAACATGTTTAATCTCATTATCACAGATAACAGTAGCTCTGAGAGAAACGTGAGCTGTCTCCCAGCCTTTCTCTGTATTTTTTGCATGTGTGACTACAGTCATGGAGATAAATCACTCAAGAACTCCCAGGAAGGCCTTGAAAGAAGGTCTTTGGGTTGCCTGCTGGATTCCTGCTGTGGCCATTTGCCATGTGTCTGTCTTTTCACCCTTGTCTGATCATCAGCCCCATTTTGGGACAGTTGACACCTTAATGAGCTTCCCCCCACACCTGCAGCTCTCTTCTCCTCCATGGCCCCATCATTTGGCAGAGAAATTCAGAACAAAGATTCTCTCCTGTCATACCACTGCCCACACACCTAAACTCTCTTTTAGCTGACTTCCAGGCTGCCATCCATGCATGCAAAGCTTGGCAATGTGCCACCCCAGGCCAGCTCTTTTTCAGACAGAGCTGTTCTTCCTCGACATCTCCTTCCTCTACACCCACATTTGTGCATTCTGTCGCATGACCAAGCAGTGTCTCTCTCCTACTGCATCATCTGTCTCCAGTACTCCTAAATCATCCAAAGGACCCAGAAATAAACAAAAAACTCTCAAATCTTCTTCCTCCCATTCCATGGAGCTCATCTACTTTGTTTAAGCATTACCTTAAGGGAAGACTTGCTAAATTCCTGACATCAGTGGCACTGACAGCAGCTCCACATCTCTCGCAGCAGAGACACTGAGATTTGACCCCGTTCTTGGGAATCTGAGTGGAGTGACTCTGGCCAGCACAACATCAAACACTCCATCCTAAAAGCTGTCACCTGTGGCAACTTAACTCCACTGCAAAAATAAAACAAAGCCCTAAAGCCTTCAGCAAGGACATCTGTAAGATTTCTTTAGTGCTTCAATCCACTGCTGTATGTTTTCACACTCATGTCTGTGCAAGCCCTGCCGTCAGCATTTTCAAGCAAAGATCTGAATCTGTTCCTAAGGCACAACTCAGTACATAGCTCTGTGGATGGAAGCTTAATGGTCCTCCAGGCATAAAGATCCCTGGAACTGCTTATTGTGTGCAGCCACCACATGACAGAGAATAGTGTGACTGTGAACAGAAACAAAACTCTGCGGCATTCAGCAGAGCTAGAAATGCAAAGGAAGCCATTAAGAGAAAAAGTAGATTGTTCTCCCAAGAGTTCTTGTCGTTATTTTATCTGAATATATGTTCTAAAGCTAAGTAAACCAGTACACAGGAAAGGCAGGGAAAGAAAAGAAAAATACTCTGGGGGGAGGGGGAATTCAACAGATGGAATCAACACAGTCAAGTGACGCTGCAGTAAAACTGTAATTTATGTTACAATTCTCATTGATGGCTTTTGCTGGGTGCACTGGCTCAGCCACCCCTGGTTACAGCTCTGCTTTGTCACAATGGCAGCAGAATCCAGCACGACTTTCCTTTCAAGCCCCACCGCACACTCCTGGAGCAGCTAAAGCCTTACAGAACTCATTACTTGATTAAGTACTCTTTAATATCCACAATGCTGGAAAACACTTCTTGGAATGCAGCTGGGATCTGCCAGTTCATACAAAGCCATACCCTCCTTCACACTTCCCTTCAGAAACCTTAAACACCCTGCCACCCTCCATTAATTAAGATCCCCTCACCAGGTAAATGCCCGATCCTCCTAATCCACAGCCTCCTGAGCACAGCTCCCCTTCTCCATCCAAACTGGGCATCTGCCCAGCCTATTCAGGCTCCCACCCTGACTGTCTGAGAACTCAAGCCCTGGAGACTCTTCTGCAACAGCTAAGAACTCCTGTTCCTGCTGAGTTACAGCTCCCAACTACTCCAGGCAAGCAGATTTTATTTCCCCAGTCATCCCGAGGGTAGGGATGTCTTTTCATTTTGCTGCCCACTTTATTTCAGTTTTCAGCCCCCTTGTCTACTCTAAAGATTTTCCCTGTACTAGGATATGCTGTGGAGTGAGAAGTGTGAGCAGAGGGCTCCTTCCCCGACATTCATGTTCCATTTCTTTGACAGAGGTTAGAGAGGAATGGTCCATGTTCCCGGCAGCCAGCTGACAGAAAGCAGTCAGCCACCACAAAGGTAGAGCAGAGCAGGAGCAGCTTAAATGGAAGGGTGCTATTTTTGCCAAAATCAAGAGCATTTCCTTCCCATTCCTGAATAATCTCCTCTCTCCTCCTGCCTTGTGTTGGCTGCCCCATGACTGTACATGAAAAAGGAAGAGGAGGAGGATCTCAGGAATATTTGGAAGTCTGATGTTTTGATGTCTCGTCTAAAGCAGCACCATGCTGAGAGGAATGCACAGGGGTCAGAAAAATGAGATGTAGCAAAAGCACTGATGAAAAACAAGAATCATTCCAGGAATTAGATCCTTTTCATCTTTCCAAGCTGAAGCATATCCATCTCCCTTTCTTAAGGCACTGTCCTTCCCCTCCTCTCCCTGCAGCAGTAGCTGCCTGTGGTACACTGCAATGTTGGCTCACTTCCACAAGTCAGCATGTCTGAGAGAGTCTGGGTTGAGGCAGGGGGAGGAGGGAGTGACAAAGCTGGGGCAACAGAGAAGAGACTCAGGAGACACCTGCCTGCTTTCAGCTAACATCAATGCCCTGGAAACAGCTGCCCCATGGAAGCGTTCCTGACTCCTGAGGTGATGCTTTCACAGAGGCAATGTGTATTCATCCAGCCTCATTCTCCTGGACGTGACCCACCAGGGGAACAGGAAACCATCCCTGCACTGAAGCCATGCTAACAGGAGAACAGATTGTCCAAGCATGCAGCTGCTGCTCCCGCCACTGAGCTGCTTCAACACTTCACAGCAGGCAGTGGCAAGGGAAGAAGGCACACAGCCATGATGCTCTTCCCTCTGCTTGGGAAGATAGATCCCCAGGTGGAGACTGCAAGGGGAATTTGCAGATTTTGAATATTCTGCCACACCCCAGAAGATCTGGATGTCACCTGCTTAATATGCAGGCTTTTCTCCAAGACCTGTCAGATGGTGGTAATTTCAATTTCCATGGGCTAATCCTTCTCCCATCACCAAAAATGCTTTATGTTTATTTATATATGGCCATATAACACTTTCCCAAGCAGGGGCTGCTTTGAAAACCTTTAGAAACCATCTCTTGATCCATCTTCAACATTTCATAACCAAGGGAGGGGTCATTTGTTTGTAAATTTAGACACACGTTTGACCCTCCTGCCCCCAATTAGTCTCTAATGGGAGTGACAAGGGCTGCTCATGACCAGCAGGACACCACCTCCAAAGAGCATCCCAGGGTCCCTGCCACCACAGGCTTCTCCACACCCAGTACTCTGTTGTGGCTGAGGACGAGAACCCCTGAAGGTCTAAGGAGAGAAGATCAGGACAGTGATACATTGTTCTCATCACACAGCTCTGCAGGGCGAGCTCAACCAGGTCATCAAACAGGATCCCTTTCAAAACACTCCTTAATACTAAATGATGATATCAAGTATTGCAGGAGCTGGAGACATTTTTCAAACCTCACTGCATTAAAACTCAGAACTCCTAAAGTCTCACTTTCTTCTTAGAAACGACTATTCCAAAGTAAGAGGCTGTGATATTTTGAACATGGGGGGGGGGGGTACTCTGCCAGAATTCATAATTATCACTATCTGTATTTCCAACTGCAAGATAAGAACTATTTTAGTCAAAACTAGAAGTTTCCACATGAAAACATACAGCAGAATTGTAGAAAAGCATTCATAGGTCCTGGACAGAACCACCATGAGATCCTGGATTTCCAGATCAGATAATGCACAAATTCCTATTAAGTCTGGCTGCAGAAATCTCCTTCCAGACCCTTGCTCTGCCTGAATTAGATGAGGGTCTTCCACTTCAGTGGAAGGACATGAGTCCCTCCAGCTCTTACAGAGAACTCTTTGCATGCCTACAGTATGCAATGCCTCCTGGTTTTCACGCCTGAGACAAAGCTGGCAAAATAGGGACATAGCCCTGAATTCCTCAGAGCCCAGCTGAGGGGGAACCAATGTCTATTTTAGGAAGGGTATGGCTATTCTCACTTCTTGTGAGGAGTTTTAAAAGTTCCTGGGTGTTTCTTAGTGTGGGGGATACAAATTGTTGTATTTGATAGAGTTTTCATGCAATCACAGTACCATTTTCTGCTCAGTTTTAAGGGAGGTATTTCCAAAACCAATTGTCACACAACAAAAGAAAAGGTGAGCCTTAGCAAGAAAACCTCCTCAGGGATACATGGATTCATTACAGGGTGAGGGGGATCCAGAAGAGAGCCTGGAGAAGGAAGACACCCCTAAGGCAAGTTTCACAAGAGCGGCAGAAGCAGAGAGCTGCACCCAGGACTCTCAGGGGATGCCAGGCCAGAGCCGCATTTAGTTTCTAGATTATGCATTGCCACAGCAAGAACTACTGGGAAAACACTCCTGCTATTTCCCAAAGGACTGTGACAGAAATATCTGCTTCACTCACGTATTCCAGGGAACCTTCTGTGAAAAGACCACAAGAACTTGGGATTTGGAATGTGAAAGTGAAGCCTCTTCATAACTCTGTAACATGCTTACCCAGGCAATTTCTAATAAAGGGTGATTCAGCCTCTGAATCAGAAAGAAAAATTATCTTGAGAAAGATGGAATAAGGTTTGGCTGCAGGAACAGGACCGAAGTCTGGATGCTTAACTCAAATGACTAAGTGCCTATTTTTCACAACCCAAATTCTGGCTACCCCAGAATAGCGCCAAACCCACAAACCAAAAAATAATGTTTTAAAGAAATAAAGTTTCATATTCAAATTAAGCAATTATTTAGAGGAACTAAAAATGAACAAAATCCAATCCTAGAATGTGAGTCAAGTGAAGTGAGCCACAGAGCCTTCCATGCTCCTTTAGACATGTCTGGAAACTTGAAATTTTACATTTACCAGAACCCCACACCTCTTGCTCTGCCCAAAAGAGGTCTGGCTGCAACTTTTAAAGCTGCACTGTGCCCATGTCTTTGGAAGCTTGTAAATAAATTCTCCCCACCTTTGAGCTCTGTTCAACTCTGCAGGCCTTGGCCTTGAATTCCTGGCTGTTTTGCAATGTGTGCAATAACTTTGTTCTCCTGGATACAACCACACAGTTGTCTTACATACCTTGCAAGAGGTACAAAGCCAAACAGATATCTGGCAGAAGAAAAAGCTAGAAATATATTTAAATCCCAGTGCTCTCTGGCACTTGAAAGGTGAAATTTAAAGGTTGCATTCTGCAGAGATACCATCAAATGTAAATATTACAGATTTATAAATAGTCTATAGTGTTGCACATTATTGCAATATTTCTTCAGTCCAGATTTCATCTAGGCCACATATGATAACATTATCTTAACTTTGACTATGCAAACCTTCCAAAACACATTTGTTCTTGCCTGTCCTAAAATCCAGGGCACACAGTTAATAGTCACATTCCTCACCCTATCTTTCCCATCTCCACGCTCTTTGCCTGTTAATGCTGTCACCATAGATTTTCTTATTATCAATAATCTCTTATGTTCAGTGGGGATTTATTATTTATTGTGCCTTTAGCTCAGACATCTTGTTTCCAAGTCTTTATTATTTGGGTAAAGTTAGTACAGAACTCAGAGTGGTAGCTACCACTTCAAGACATGGAAGAGAGCAGGCATCACATCCCCAATCCCACATCTTCCCTCCCTCTGTTCCAGCCCTGGAGCCTTCCCTCTCTCCTGCAATACCCCAAAAAACATCCTTTGCATTGCTCAGGGCACACAGGGCTCCGAGTTCCAAAATTCCAGAAATGTTTAAATTGTTCAGATACACTGATATTCTTTTACACAGTTGAGCTGTTAATGCCAGGCCAATAAAAATTGGAAGGGAAAACCCAGCCTATACAGTGTATTTTCCCATCAGAGCCATTTGCAGCGTGTCTTGTGACCACTGCACAAACAGAGGCACCTGTAAAAGAAGCTTTGGCAACTCAAACCCCTGAAGTTCTGATCCAGTTTAGGCAAATGTGGTAACTTTTGTAAAGAAAAATGAAGTGAAAACTGAGTCATTATCTTTGCACGCTTCTGACTAAAAAATAAATCAATTAGCAGTAAAGCAGACAAGGCCCAGGTTGCAGGTTTCACTGGAAAGGCTTCAGAGGAACAAAGAGCAGTGAGTCTTTATTGGAAGGGACTGATGGCAGCATCAACAATAACCTGAGCACCACTGAACTCCTGAGCAGTGTTCCTTGAAGGCTGTTGTGTGATACTCTCTCCATGTGGCACTGACTCCAACATTCCTGCAGCTCATGGCCTGGAATTGCCTGGAAGATTTCACCATGGATTTTTCTGACAGAATAATGTATTTACATACAGGCAACCCATGGACTGCTCTGGCTTGATCAAGAGCTTAAGCTCTTGCCATTAAGAGAGTGGAGCCAGGAATCTCAGATCCTTTTCTGGGTCACAGACTTCTTTTGGGACAAAACCTGTCTTTGGATGTCACTTTCTCACGTTTTACTGCAGTGGGGTGCTTTGGCATAAATTATTTGGCAATCTTCAATAGAGATGACAGAAACTGTAATAAATCCTAATAATATAAATTCTGTGCACACAGCAGAACTGAGCAATTCCATCAGTTCTGCTGTTTCTCTAAATTGTTTTCTCTGAACCATTTAATGCCCTTTCAATAAATACATAATAAATAAAATGTTGCAGGGGAAAAAAAAGAACCATTTGTCTATCTTCTACTTGCTAAGAACAGGTCTTTGTGATAATTACCAAAAGCAAAATACATATTTTATAATATGATTAAAGTGGTCTTTATAACATTAGTGAAATTCATGCTTAAGGTGCTTAATCTTAAGGTACTTAATTCAGGTGAGTAACCTGAATATTGCTCCCTTTGTATGTATTAACCACAATATTATTACACACTATTTCTCCCCCTTTAACTTCATGCTTACACCAGAGCACAACTGAACCCAGTCAGGATGCAGGCAGGGATGCAGAGTGACAGGAATCCCTCTGCAGCCTCTCCCATCTCCTCTGCATTCCACACAGACACTGCAAAGTGCAGGATAAGAAAGAAGGGTCTTGTGGTTTAACCACAGCTGAATGCTACTCGGAGGATTCTCCTCTTGCTCTTACTGAAGTCTCCTGCAATGCTCAGGAAGTCAGCTGAGCCACATGGGTACTCTCTAATTGCCTGTTCCTCATTTCCCAGGGCCTGGACTGCAGCTGGGTTTGCCAAAGTCCTGGGCACTCCCAGCTGGGGCACAGCTTGGGTTTGAAAAGCTCCACTGAGTTCAAGAGCAATCTGTAGCTCTGGGTGAACCAAAACCAAGCCTCATCTGAGATATTTCCAGAGGCACAGTGGAGTTCCCTGCAAAGAGCACTCATAGCATTGACCTCACTATAGCATCATTTTCCCTGACATCTATTTTTTTTTCTTTTTACACGAGATTTACCACATTAGTCACAGATCTGATGTCTTCACCAAGATAAACCACTCTCTCAACTTACAGATATTTTGCCTGAGCAAGGACAATGACTCTGGTGGTTATTTTTGTTTCTTTCCACAATGAACTCTGATACTGCCCTAGGGGCTAATTACATCAGGAAAGTAATCAGCATTTTGAGATGCCTTTTCCTGATGCTGTCTTCAAACCACATCTATTCAGCTTTCATCACTGCTGTCCCTTCAAACACCCCTTATCCAGAAGGATCTGCTTTGGAAGAATTCAGATGGTTGATGTTTCCTTGATAGGCAGTATCTGTCACTTGATGCTGAGATTTGCAGGCTGCAAAGGCAGTTCCATCCACACATTAAGTGGTTCCAGCACTACTGCAGCAAATCAGATCAACCCTGATGCACCAAATATAACCTAGGGTCTCGATAGAAAGTCCTTTAACGTCTTTAATGCTGCTGTGCTGTCATTAATTAATCCCCAGAAGGGATAAACTCAAGTATCTGCATGCATTAGGCT
Organism: Fringilla coelebs; assembly: GCF_963513975.1. Lineage (NCBI taxonomy): Eukaryota > Metazoa > Chordata > Aves > Passeriformes > Fringillidae > Fringilla > Fringilla coelebs. Next base: position 6,252,736 of record NC_140039.1, read on the forward strand.
TAATATTTTACTTCTGCCTATTTCTCACATCTTCTGGAGAAGTACCTGTCTTCCACTTTGTTTTGATTTTGTAACATTGTATTGATGACTTTATTGTTATTAATCTGTACCTCATACTTCTGCTTGAAAATCATTTACAAAAGCAGAGGAATCAATTACTTAACACAACCCTCAGCATCTTTTACTGCAACTTCTTCATTTGCTTTGCTCGAATACAGCCTAATTTTTCTGGTATAGTAAAGAATCAAAGACTTGGATAAAAGACTTGGTACCTTTATTAATGCCTGATTGATCCAATAATCCAAACTAGGAATTATCTTCATTTCAGCATTATATTACACAAAATTGTACCACTACATTGCCTTTAAAAAAAATAGGTAATTTTCTACCACTCTGATTTTGTTTTATTTTAACTGAAATAATAAAATCAATAATTCTTAAACTCATTTATTTGATTGTTCTCTTCTTTCAGTAAGGGTCATTACCTCCATGTCTTTTAGCCCTACTATACTTATTAGTTGGTTTTATTTTCCTCAGTTCTACTGGGCTATACCAGATCCTTTGTGTACCTTATTTTTTTTATCTTACAAAGTCTATGAGTAAGCAATTTGCTGCCTCTTTTTCTCCCATTTCAAGCTATCAATAAAATAGGTGAAATTAGAAGATACTTACTTCACACTTCCTGACTAGTCATTCCTTTGAGTGCTCTCACTGGTCATGAGAGTGAAGAGCTCAACACCTGCCCCTGCACCGCCCCTCATAAAGGATGTTGAAGACCCCAGGGAGGTCTCCCCACATTCTCTCCAGGCTGAACAAACCAAGTGCCCTCAGCTCCTCCTCTTAGGAACACTCACACTGAGAGGCTGAGTTGGGCCCATCCTCAGCATCTGTGTGGTCATCATCAGATCACCCTGATCAACTCAGCTGCTCTCAGCCTTGGACCTGGGTCACCCCAGCAGAGAAGCCATTTGGGAGGTGGTACCAGAGACGCCTCCTGAGTGGAGAGCATGTGCGTTGGGGGAACACATACGCACATCCCAGAATACTCCTTGTCCTCATGCAATGAAAGCCTGTCCTTTGCATGGGGTCCTTGTGGGGCAGTGATTGTGCTCCTCCCCCAGAACAGCTCCATAGGCAGCAGCCACTGTGCAGAGCAGCACAAGTCACAGCCCAGCCTGGAGAGAAGCAGCCCAGGGAACGCTCCCCACTGCTGGCCCAGCCTTCTAACACTGCATGGAAAAGTAACAACTGCATGGAAAAAGTACTTGGCCAAACAGCAGAAATACTAAACGTGCCTCATAGCTCCTCCAAGTCTTCCATGGGAACACTTGAACAAAATAACGAGGTAAACTTTGGCATATTCTGCTGAATAAAAGCCTCATACATCCAAATTTTTCTACTCTCATTTCTGGCAAATTTCAAGACGTAAAAATATAATCCTGTGTGGATAGACAGGAAGATGTAAATGTTGAAGTTGGAACACAGACCTCATGGGGACAGTGTTAAATGGAAGAACCTTGGGTTACTGGAGGGTCAGAGGCACAAAGGCAGCACAGCCACGTGGAACGGCAGCAGCACCATCTGCTTTGGGACTCCCCTCTCCTGTATCCTTGATTTACAGAATGTACAGAAGCCTGAGTATTCCCCAAAATGCTTACTGACTTCTACTTTCACAGTCACTGAGCAAACAAATAGAGCTTCAAAACTGAACTCCCAGTTCAAGGCAAACTCCAATAGGCTTTTCAGGAAAAAGGCAGAAAGGCATCTAACATTTTTGGTTTAGTTACTCATCCTACAAGTTAGGGTTTGTTGTGTAGTTGCAGTTGCTAGCAAGCCTCTAGTGGGCTACAGTTCCCAGTAATTAATGATTATTTGTTCCCTTTTCTCTAAATAATACAAATTTTGGCTCTCATGTTCTTACACAAAGATACATACAAACAAGAAAAAAAGGGCAAACCAATGTATTTTATTTTGAGCTAACAAGGTCCATGATTTCAGAAAATAAGAAACATGCAAATAATATACCAGAGCTTATGTTTTTATATAACTAGTAAAAATAAAATAAAATTAGGGGGAAAAGCCTCACTGATTGGGAAGCATATCAGCTATAAAGAAAAAGTAGAGATAATACAGTTCTATCTTGCCTCAGAAAAAGTTCAAGTGCAAATTCTGGTTTTATTTTTAAAGCAATTTTACTTTTTCTCTTCTTTGGTGCCTTATTAAAAAAAGTTATGTATTGAAAACACCAAATTTTGTAGTTCGGAAAAAAAATCAGCAGTAAATGTAATCATACTTGAAAATTACAATTTCTCTTTATTGACTGCTAAATGAACTTAGAAAAAAGGGAAAAAATGTATAGAGTGATGTCTCACAGATTACTTTCCCCTCATATAATTTTTAATAAAAATTCTGAAGTTTTGGGATGGAAGCAAAAGTTGACATTTACTGACATTTAGTAGTTAAACTGTAATCCTTCCAGAGAATGAATAGCAGAAAAAGGTGGGGGTGGAAGAGAAGGGAATCAACTTCTGCTCTGATTACACAGAAGAAAAAAGTTAAAAAGCGTGGAATAAACTGAATGAAAGCACAAACCCACGAGTAGTTGCAGATGAAGTTCTCCCAAACAAGGGGGAGGATGTCAGAGTTCCCAGGAATACTGATTTTGGGCTCCCTAGAAATACTCCTTACCAAACAGGCAGTCAGCTCTGGACCATTACTGGCCAGCAGTCCCACCAAAGTGGGAGAGATGACTGACTGCTCCTGATGTCTCAGTGACCAACACACACTGACAGTCCCGAGGTGCACAGGCTTCTATGCGTGTGGTTTGGAAGGTGCTTTATAAATGCAATTGCCCCATTTTCTAAAAGTAAACAGAAAATTAGAAAACCCCCACATATTTTGAAGCAGGGACACGACTGCTCTGCTGTGCAGATACAAAGCACCATGCAAGAATTCTGTATTATAGTTCAACAATATATGCACAGGAATCTAAAGATTGCTACAGTCCATAGGTGGAAAGCATTTCAATGAGTAACTTACAGATTTAGATTAAATGTCGTATGAAAGCGTAAATTCTCATTAAAGTTAATTAATTTTTTAATTAAAGTTTAAGTATCATTTGAAGGCTTGAACAGACACCTTAATGCAGACTAATTTCTCAGCAGCGTCATTGCATTAGAAAAGTTCCTCCTATGAATGGTTTCAAGTTAAAAAGTTGCAACTGAGGGAGTTTTATCCTGGTGAGCTCTTTTGCAAACACACTCAAACCTGGTAGACTTAGGAGCTTTAAAGGATACTGGTCTTCAGAGAAGGTGAGGAGCCCTTGATAATAAGAAGCAACACAAACCAGAACATTTATACTAATAATATATTAACAGTGCTAAGCTCAGCCAAAGAGCATTTAATGCTCTTGTGCACATAAAGGGGGAATGACAAGCAGTAGTCTCCTGGTAATCCCCTACACAGCAGGAAACCAAGGGATGATGGGACACATTAATGTTATTAATTTTTAACATAAAGCAGAGCAATGCTCCTTGGTGAAGGTGGTGTGTTGTGCACACAAGAAGCTGGTGACCAGTGGTGATAATAACAACACCTCCCCTTACCAAGCCATCCCTATTTTAACTTGCTCAAATGAAGATGGAAGATCAAGTCAAAAGATCTGTCAAAAGACAGAAATTTCCTTTTTGGTCTGCCCAGTCACAGCATCCTCAAGAAGCAGAAATAAATATCTAGAACTTGCATGACTGAGTTAGAAAGCAGTTGTTGAGCACTCAGTACAGTCACAGCACCCTGAGTGGCCTCGGGTGTTCAAGTTTAGGGTTTACATAAACAAAACCAGAGAACACCAATCTCCTCCTGAGCTTTGATGCTTGGGATAGATGGGACAGAAGACACGGGAGAAGCTCCACACTGAGCAGGATCATGGATGTTTTTCCACATTACCCTCAGATTTCTGTCACACAGCCCTTTCTCACACTGACTGCCCAGGCTCCAAGCTTGAGCCATTCTCCTCCTCCAGAACTGCCCTCCTGTGAAAGCTGCTCCCTTCTTGCAGGACAGAGGAAAAATCCTGATTTGGTTTGAGTCCCAAGCAGTCCTACACAGTTATTACCTCACCTTGCCAAAAATGAAGACTGCCACAAACAGCAAGAACCATTTAACAATAAATTACTACTGCTGTGTTGGATGTTTTATTGAACCAACACTTGTGAGAACTTTTTCCTTATTTTCCCTGGGAAACTTGGCTTTTGTGCACACAGCACAGCATTCACCCTCCCTCACACCTCCACAACTGATTCAGCAGAGAGGTGGGAAAGACTCAGAACTAATTGCTCTTGTATGAAGTGTTTTATAAATAATGTATACCGCTGTTTTCTCCTCCCCTGAGTGCAGCAAGAGGTCAGTTTTGGCAGATCTTGAGTGTCTTGTCCCATTTTTCAACAGTAACAAACACAGAGTTAGACACTTGCCTGCCCAAGCCAAGGCAGTCACAGCTGTGACAGCAGAGACACCAGGGCAAGCAGGGTTTCTGAAATCCAGCTAGAAAGGAAACTCACCCTCACAAGGCCTTTAACAACAGCATCTCGGCACCAGGAAAAAGTTATTACAGGGCTAAGAGACTGGAGAAAAGTTCTACTTGATACCAACCCACCAGAACTGGGACTATTTCTAAATTTCCCCCATGCACCACTCTCACTTTGGCAGTCTGCTTCCCTGCACCCTGGTGCCAGCAATCTTGGGAGATGCTACTTTGTAGGTTTTCAAACATTAAAAAAAAAAAAATCAACTTTAAACCCTTCCAACTAAACATGATAAATCTGGAAAACCACCTAATTCCAGGACACAAGACAGCTATGCAGATATTTTGCCCTTTGTAAGCATGACTTACATACCATGAACTCTGCAAAGCCAGACACTTGTTAAGAAACTGAAATGAAGAGTAAGAATACAACCAGCTACCAAAGTACTTTGCAATTCTATTCCAAGTTCCAGATACAAAGCTTAGCCTTCAAAAGTCAATAGCAGACATGCAAAAATTGAATTAAAACCTGCATTGGGGTGCATGACTTCATCATCTATTTAAGCCAGTCTAAAGTATTAACTACCCATGTCTGAAGTTTCAGCTTCTGGTTTTAACTGTCTTTAGCAGTTGGGTTTTACCCTAATTCATATTAAATGTGAAAATAAGAAGCAGAATCTGCCTGAAAAGAGCTTTCAATAATATTACAGTATTTGTATTTCCACAGGCCAAGTCTCATAAAGCACCTTCCTCCCTGCCCTTCAGAAGAAGGGAAAAAAAAGGGATCTAAATATGAATAGCTGTTGCAAAAAATGTATTTCACCTTATGTTTACACCCAAGTTTGGACAAGTACAAGTTGCCCAGGAAGACACACCATTAACATGAAACTATTGTGCAAGGGATGGGCATTACCCAGAGGCACAGCCACCAGCAGAGCTGAGGCCACAGCTCCATTTCCCTCTCCTTAGACAGGAGGATATTGTACCCCTGAAGCAGCAGTACATTTACACAAGAGAAACAATAACATGCCTTCTGAAGCTCAAAGTTTCATTATTTATCCTGACAGTTTTGTGTTTATCAGTTGTAACAACAGGATCTGGAAGATCACAGCTAAATTTGTACAGTATATTAAAACTACAGGGGGTTTCTTCACATTTGAAATGCTCAGAGAAGCTCTGTTTTCTTTCAAGATCTCCACAGCATCACAACCTCTCAGCTCCCGGGGCAATGAATTTCACAGGTTAACTGTGTTTTAGAAAATCCTTTTAAATAATGCAATATTCCCAGGTCAATAGCAGCGAGGCTCAGTTCCCACCCTAAGAAATGGGTGCCTTGGAAAACCCAACCAAGCAGGTTTAATTGGAGCAGGTTTCACATTACTGGGCAAGGTGAAAGGATTGACAATTTTTCGTGTTATCATTCACACACAGACATTGAACATGGGTCAGAAAGAATAGTGCTCTGCTCCCCTTTATCACAAACTTACTGCTACAGGGTTTGTATGTATGCAAAAGCCCTATTTTGTCCACAGAAAAACTCCTTAAAAAGCAGAGGACACAGCAGCGCCCTTACAACAGAGGCTTGAAAGAACAGGAAGCTTCAAAGCATCAAGGAACCATCAAGCCCCATCTACTTCCCAAGTGTCAAATTTTGACTGTAAATTGATTGGAAAGGGAAGAGTAGAACAAAATGAAAGGCTTTTACTCTTCACCAAGACAATGGGAACGTTGTGCTGTAGCGTGGCTGCAGCAAGGCCGGTACCGTGGCACAGCAGCTGAGCCAGAAAATGCAGCGCCCTCCCCTCCCTACCTTGGATCTCTGACATCTTTGGTGCTAACAACTCGTTGCTGTGGAAACCAGACTGCCTCTGACAAAGCCACATTGACTAAAAGCAACATGTGGGAAAATGCAATAAGGCCCTGAGAGAAATTAATCCTTTACACGAAAAATAAATCTAATGCTGGTTAAAAATTAAGCAAGTAAAGAGGAGTATTTCTCAGAGTTAGATCAACAGGCAAGAAGACACTGGCAAATGCCAGGCCTGGTGGCACTGGGAAGGGATTTTAAGGACATTTCATCACTGAAACAAGGCAGATTCAGGGCTAAGGAGTACACAGGACACAGGTGTGTGAGGCAGCTGCTCCCTACCCAGTTTTAAACTGCTCTCCTTTGAAAACAAAACTCCACCCAACCCCACCCCACGGTACAACAAGGCTGGCACAAAGCAGCACTGAAGGGCTTTCGCAAGGCCCAGGCTGACTCACACCTGAGCAAAACACCCAGCCAAAACCTCAGCACAGCCAAGGCCTGGCCACGGAGATCATGAGTGCTCCACACCCTGCCGTTCCCAAACCATTTATATATCTCAGAAATACCATCCAAAAAACCCATAAACAATCAATTTTTTTTTTTCTGATTTCTCCCCTTACAACAGTCTCAATAAATCTGTCCTCAGCCCTTGTTGACTCAGATCCCAGGAGCTGCTTTAGGGCCTGTTACTTGGAATGCCAGCATCCTTAAGAGAGTATTCAAGAAAAAAAAATCCTGGGAAAAAGCCCATGGACAAGAGCCAGAGTTTGAACTGGCAAGACTTAAGATCTGTGCACAGTGCAACTTAAATAAGACTGGCTCCTTATCCAGATCATCTGAAATTACTCATAAAGATGGTACACTCAGAGTGATTTGTTTGGTTTCGGGGGGGTTTTAAAACAAATTCAGCAAGCAAACTTCTCTGGAGGAAAAGTTAACTTTTATACAAATATAATATTTGAGTTTTTTCTTAATACAGGCCATGAAAGCAAAATGCCAGGTATCACAAAGATTCAGGAACTGGGAGGCTACTCGTGATTTACATGCTGAGCAAGAATCCTCTCCCCTTCACTGCCGAGGTATTAAAATGCTGCAGCGTTACAGCTTAATCTCATTTACGGAGCTTTGAATCATCTTAAGTACTTAGGAAGTCTGTGTAAAATACCACAATCCCTGCAGTTTATACACCCTAATCCAGACAGACCACACCACCAGCTTTCACTGCTGCTGATGGAAAGAAGTTCTCACGGTTTTCCAATTAGTTAAGCAGGTCATCTACTCTCCACCTCCAGCACTGGCCACATCCCTGCCCCTTCCCTTCCCATCAGTGTCGCTGTGTCTTCAGAGAATGCAAGAGCCACACAGACTGCACACAACTCTGCAGGGCCAGAAAACATAAAGCTCTGCAGACAACTGTACTGTTGCTAATAGAATATTAGACACCGTCCTAAAGTCTGCTGTTCAAAGGACACATTTATCATGGAAAACCAAAACAGGAAACATATTCAGGTCATATGAGAAATGGGAACTTCTTCAGGGTCAAGCAAAGATTAACTGCAAAAATATTTAGGGATGCAAAATGCTGCATGATGGTGTAAATAAATCAAAGATTGTATCATTTTTTAAAAGAAAAAAAATCACTGTATACAGTGAAGGGATTAAAACAGAACACTTCATAGACAAGATATTAATCCACTAACTTCCTCAAATTTGCATTGGCTCTTGCTCCCAATAACAGTGACACCTTCTTTCTCTGTGCTTCCCATGAATTTATCACAGCATGAACATAATCTCGGCTTTCTGCTGAAACTGAACTGGCACAAAAGACAACAAGAAGCCATTCATTCTCAGGCCAGGCCACTCTTAACACAGGAAAATACATTAAAGGAAAAAGGGATGTGTGTGAGCCTTGACATTCAGGTGTGGACCCGAAATGTCAACATTCTTTCCAAATGTTATCAGGTTTTTCCAATCTGGGAATCTCTCTACATGGCCATAAGTAAATACACCTGAAGTATACTGGTGTTGTAAATTAAGTTTAAAATTCTTGCATCTTGCTCCTTTGCACTTAAGCTGATTTGCAAAATCCAGTTACCTGTAACGAGACTCCCACTAGCACAAATCAGCGAGGTTTTCCTTTGGTTAAATGGCACAGGAGGATTTATACTCTAAAGCGAGGAGGGGGAGAGAGAGAAGAGCCTTCTAGTTCTAGGAGGGTGTCAGGCGATCAGCGGTGGCTGACCGAGGCACACACGTGCTCTGCTTTCAGCACCTTCCCCGCAGCTGAGTAAGACACTTATCTGGAACTTTATCAGGTCTTTGAACCTAGCAAGGCGGGGAACACGCCTTGATCTTCCCGAGCTTTGTTGCCACGCAAGTCAGGCTATAACGTGTGCCAGCTTGCTGAGAGACTGGAGGAGAACAGAGAAGGTGCAAAGTAGCATCAACATAGTTTTGCTTTTTCAAGATGACTTAATGGTTTATAGCATTTGGCTTTCTGTTTCTGCTTCTTAGGCTTAATTAATTGCCATTGGAAAAAAAAAAAAAACTTATTACATATTGTTCCATTATTTCAGACCGAGCCCATCTTTTTATTTTTTAAATTATTTGCTATATTTCAAACAAACAGCAGACCAGTCAAGAATGTCAGCTCTTCAAAGTAAATGGATAAGTCCTCGTTTTTTAAAAATTAACTAGTCCAACTGACACTTTGAAAGGTGCCAGTCTGGCCCCAATAAGAACAAAGTGCTCAAAGACTCTGGTCTTGAATGACTCACTGGTTTAAAAACAATTCTTGTAGCAGTAGAAACGACCCACTTTTTAATCGACTGGAAGTTATTTTAGGTATTTTAAGCATATTTACATAATAGTCACCAAGATTGGCACTGAAGGATAAAATTCAAGGACCAGTCTGATGCTATCCATATTTTAGGCACTCCTCTGTAGACAGGACTGCCATTTCACTAGAACTCCTCTGAACTCCTATTCATTCTATGCTGTATTCAGCTTTGATCTACAGCACAGCTCCCAGACTTTGTTACTCAGACTAAGCTGTGTTACTGACACTGAATTTACTGTAGCATGAGATAAACCAGCATAAACCCTCTGCAGGAAACATGGTAGGGAAGAGGGAACTACAGAATACTTCACTAGGAAGTGCTGATTTCCTCCAGAAACACACACTCATTCCAGAAGAGCTGCTTCATCCTGGCTAAAACCTAAGCAACCATTACACTTGGTTCCCCAAACGGTCATCACAGTTCTAAGCTTAGCACACCATTATTCCTTATGCCAAAAATGTTGAAATGTTTCATTCCTAATCTAGCATAATTCTCTTCTAAAAATGCAATCTACAGCATCTAAGAAGATTGTTAACATTTCCTATTCTACAAGCAATCATCAGCCTAAAATAACCTTCATTTTCACTGTGTGCAGTGCTTTCTCCACTGCTGCATCATTTTCCTTGGTCATCATCTTACTTCAGGCAGCAAGAATGGTATTTTACAAGCACTAGCTATTTAGATAATTTGCAAAACAAATACTTTGGACTGTACAGTCTCCTGTTTGTGAGCAATCATGACCTAGCTTCAGGGTAAACTAACTGGAAACAGACTATCCCAATAATAGCTTTTGCAGAACTATTTAATGTAATCAGAAACATTAAAATTGAGTGGGAGACAGAAACATAGCTCAAGACTAAATGAAACTGAGGCAGAATGCCTGTCTGTGCACAACAACTCACCTATGGAAAGCAGAACAACATTCTCTAGATAGTCCTATGTGTGGGTCCCAAGAATAATTTTGGGAGGGACTTATTTTATAAAATTTTTTTCTCCATTACCTGTTTCCTTTCCTTCTGAGAAGAAAGTTATGCTAATACTCTTATGTGTAGCAGCAGAGACTCCTACTCTACAATTATTTCTATCATTCACTAAACATTCTTCAAACCTAAAAGGCAAGGAGAGTGTTCAATCTTGTGTTTGCTTTTTGCTTTATTTAACATTTGGGCTGTGCCTAGTTGTCTTCAAATCAGCAAGTTACAGTCACTTTTCTGCTGGCACTCAGCAGCACAACACATTTTCCATGAGGCAGGGGATGGCTTAACTCACTATTTATTCACTATTTACTCACTTAACTCACTATTATATGTGTAGATGTGGTACTTGGGGACATGGTTCAGTGGTGGGCTTGGAAGTGCTGGGTTAATGGTTGGACTTGATCTTTAAGGCTTTTTCCCAACCTAAACAATTCCATGAAGTAGCAGGTCCATTCATACACCCTCCACCTGACATCTGAACCTGAAAGTGTTGGGTGGCTGGAGGCATCTGCAGGACACAGGGCATGTGCCCAGTGCTTAGGGGAGAAGCATTTTACCAGTGCTGCTCAGGAGTTACTTATCCCAAAAGTGCCAATGCCCCCATAGCCTAGGTACTCCGCTTTCCTGAAGTTCAAAGGGTCTTTATTTTGTGGCTATGCCTGAATTGTCCTTCCTTTCCTTCTGGAGAGAAGCACCTTCTGTTTACTGAAGATAAATAGTATAGCAGTGATGTCTAACACCGTTTTTATATCCTGAAACATTCACCAAAATCCTGAAGCTGCAGATGCAGAGAAGCCTCAATACCCTGCAGGAGGCTCTCTACCTCTCTGTTCTCTCTATTCTTATTATTTCTTAATTCTAGCTCTGAGCCCTTCCTACCATCTTCCACAAAAATAAAGGAGATCATCAAATACATTGAAGTATCATTTTGACACCACTTAGCAGGAATTTGTGCCAAAAAAGAAATGAGGGAGAAGGAAAGAACAAGGAGCTGTAGGTTGGGGTTTTTTTTTTTTTCATGGAAGGCAAGTCCCAGGACTTCACATTTATCCTCACAGGTAACCAGCTATTTTGGTTTCCTCCTCTCCCTAAAAACAGTGAGGAGTGCAAACATCAGCAGAGAACACTGGGGCACATGTCAGTGTTAAAGCAGTGGAGGTTAAACTTGCCATAAAGCCCCAAAAGGTAAAGTGAACAGAAGGGGGCAGGCTGGCAGAGAGGAGATAAAAATAGAAGAGTGACTAGACTTCACTTGACAGCTATTTCTGGATCAACTATGGAAAGAGATCTGAGAAGCTTTTCTGTTTGTAAGGGAGACAGAGACCAAAACATAGGTCCCTTCTAGAAGGCCACAGTGCTGCACAGCAGTTTTGTTTATACTTCTACTTTTCTAAATCCTCGTGTTCTCACTATTTGGAAACAGTGCTGTTCAGCCAAAACGTCATTATGTGTCTAAGTGAGAAACCAGATGAGATTTTCTGGAGCAGGACAGCAATGCCTGTGGCATTTCAATTTAACAGAAACAAAGCTGACAGCACATTGTAAACTGGGCAGCAAATCACAATGCCAAGCAGAGTAAACTAAGCCACACAGTATTTTAGGAAAATAACCAAAACCCTGCAGTATCTCCAAAAGGATGTCTTGTGTTTTCCCACTCCAAAATGATTAGTGAAATTCTAACCTGTTCCAATTATGGATATGGACTAACAACAAGAACAGGGACCTCCCAATTACAGCATGGAGTGCTTGATTGATGTATGGCTCTGGGGATGAATATTTTTGCCTGTTCAAGCCCTTTCCTCTTGAGTACCTCTGCTAAAATACCTTCCATTGAGTAACTTCTATCCAGACCCTGGCTGTGCTGGCTTTGTTCCCATTCAAAAGAAAACCTGCAGGAAGAAAGCAGTGTGATCTGCCCAGTCAGGAGCTGCTTTAATGGGCAAGTTTGATGTGAAGGGGAACAGCCTATTACACTTTATCTTCAGCAGCAGGAGTGATGTTCTTCCCTTCCCAGGAGCAAGTTACAGCACGCACTCCCATGCCTGAAGTATTTGTCCACAAATATACATAAATCTCAGTGGATATGTGCAAGCAACCTCCAGAAAAAAATCCATCCAGCTTCCCTTTTTTTCATGTTCAACTTGCAACTCAGTCTTTCCATTTCTCTTTACCTGTCATACCAGTTGGGTTTGCTCTGTAACAGCTTCATCAGTCTCCACTTTCTATTCCTGTAAGTGAATGATAACCCTGCCATCACACCTGAGAAGAACGAGCAGTGGCAAGGCCCTGTTGTCCCTACACAGAGAATTCTGCTGTGAAGCTGTTTCTGAATATTTTTTCCTAAGCTTCTTGTCCCTTTTACATAACTGCTTTGACTGGATGATTTGCTCTGAACTGTCATCTGGAGCAGATTTGGGACTTGTGTGGCCCAGTTCAGGTTTCACAAGAAACAAAGGAAAAACTTCCTATGAATATTTTCATCCTTGCAAATATCTTTAGGGCTGGGAAAAGATCTTTCTATTCTTGCAAATTAACCAAGCAGAGTTTTTATTCCTCCTTGTTGGGTAATCTTCTCACTAGACCATCTTTGCAGAGAGCAGTGGATTCTCTCTGGGCTGCTGGCAGTTTTACTTAATTGCATGTTTAACTTTTTATTCAGCACTTAAACCCGTAACGATGAGAAATGCACACATGCAAGCAGCAAACTATTATCTGCCATTCAAACTCCCTAGAGAACTTATAAACATCTTAATATTGCTGCCATACTTCTGTCCTGTTCAGAAGAAAAGTGCACACATTGCACAGCTGGATGGCAAACAGGATGACAAACACATTCACAGGGTAAGTTCAGTGATACATCAGCTATTGCTGACCTGTAATGACTGGGGAAGGGGAACTTTGGTCCTTAATATATAGTAAAAGTTCTGAAAAAAATCAGCCAACTCAATCAGTGCTAAACACAAACAGGTATTAGAGACTCCACCAATAGGTTCCCCCAACCCATCAAGCAGAATACATTCTATCAGGCCACTGCAATTTCCATTCTCTTCTCCCTCTCCCCAGCTCTGAGGGCTAAAATAAAAAAAATAGTTCCCAGATGTTAACATACATTGGAATAAGTTTCCTACTTCATTCCAGAGCTACAAAATTTACTCTGGAACATACTTGTTGCTACTGGATTGCCCTCTGGAAAGGCAATTTCTGTTTTAAAACACTTCCAGCCCTTATGACTGCAAACCCTTTGAAGCGTGAATGATTTCTAACCAGCAACAAAGCCACTGAACTCTTCAGAAAAAGCAGATCAGCTTCCGCATTAACTATTATCCTTCATCACAGTATGCTAAGTTTAGAAATTAATGTTGCTAGCACTCCAGAAGGACTTGATTAATGGATCATCTCAGAGATGCAAAGATGTGACACTCCCCATGGCAGGTGCAAAACCCCAGTACCTGCAGTCTGTTGTCAAAACCTCCAGTTTCCTTTTGATAAACCTCTGTCAGTCAGCTACATGAAGCTAATACAAAAGAGTGTGATAAACTACATCAGAGTATTGGAAACATGTGAATTAATCAGCAAATTATTGTCTTATAAGCTTTTCTAACTCCTCTATTAATTTTTTTTTCCAGTAGCCAAAGCTGCCAGGTATTTCCAGCCTACTCTATCACAACGCAAAGGCTTTGGTGGGGACAGCAGTTCTGTTTTGCAGGCCTTGGCAGAGCCCCCAGCTGACCATGGCAGATCCACTCTGCTCCCAGCACACATGGAGTGTGAACAGGGAAAGGAAGGATACCTGAGAGCCTCCTGGACCCACCAGATTAACCCCAGCAAGGAATCTGTAACACCCATAAGTAATTCTTATGACAATTACTTCAGCTGCTTTTAGTCTTCTGGTACTGAACCATCCTGGTTCTCATTTAGGCTGTTTGTTTTCCCAATAATGTGGTTTAAGAGCACTAAGGAAATTTTCAAGTTTAAAAGCTGCAGAACAAAAGGTAAGTAAGCTTTATGCTCTCTAATGAATGGTTATTGCTCTACTTATTTAAGTGCTACTTCCACCATAAATATCTACTAAACTCACTTGACATACTGGTGTAATTGGTGCTTTCCCAGGAAATATCCTTTGGTAAATTGATTGCAAAAATAAAGGAGGAAAATAAATGAACAATTAGAAATGCTCCTTAAGAAAAATCTTCAAACAGAGGAAAGACTGAAGATCAATGAACATTTAAGTATTTCACAGTTTAGGCCTATTCACTGCACATGATCCAAAATAGTTTCCTTCGTGAGTATTGCATAATATGTTCATTCAAAATCTAACAAGTTTTCTCCCAGAACACACCAAGACATGGTTCCCTCCCCCGCTTTCTTGTCTTTTAAATATGAACACAAGAATTTCACAGCTGATAACATTATTCTGGAAACTACACAGAATATTCTGGAAAAGGCTCAAGCTGGGACTCCAGTGCTGTGATAGCAAATGTTTCCACATATTCAGGTTCTTCACGCATCACTCTTTGAGAAAGGTAAGCACAGAACAAGTAGCTTTTACAGGGAACAAACACTGGCCTCCAAACCATAAATAAGGAAAAAAAAGACAAAACACACATACCTTCAAAGCACATTTCTGGCCTGTCTCCTTGTTGAAACACTCCAGTACTTTGCCATTGATTCCTAACCCTAGCACACGTTTGGAGAGTTTGTAGTCGTCTGTAACTGCATGTTTTTTTATCTCTAGTTTGACATGGGCTGTTCCCCCAGGCAAGGATTTCACGCTGCTCTTGCTCTCCACGTGACTCTCAGCCTGGGATTCCTGTTCACCTTCACTTTGTTCCATATCAGGGAAGAGTCTGGGATGACAGAGATACCCGACAGATTCCCGTGGGGTATCCTCAGCAGAGCCCCTTCTCTTAAGCAATCAAACCCAGTGCTTCAAGCAGTCCATTTGCTCGCCATTTAGTCCTGAGTAGAAATGTAAACAAGTGTTAGCAATTGATATCAACTAACTGTTGTACCGCCTCACCACTTTTCTCTTAACAAGATGACCAGGTGCCAGAGAGAAGTGAAGGGTCACCTCAGGAAAGCACATTGGAGCTTTACAGACCTGTCACCCCACTTCCAGTACACACAGCTCTCAGTCTGCAGGTATAAATCACTGCTTTTACTGCAACAAAAAGTAACTGAGTAACTGCTGAGTCTTGGAGTAACACCACAGCTAAGCTCTGCACAACAGAACAGAGCTTCGAGCTCATAAACCCTCATCAACCACTTGTTGCCTCAATGTTTTATATAGAAATCCTCACAATGGTCCCCGGCCTCATCCCGACACTCCCAAATTACGCAAGAGAACCATGAATACCTGGACTGAACCTCAGAGCGGCACTGCCTGGGCAGGCACCGAACCCTGGGACTGTGCTTTAGTTGCCTGGGTCCACATGCTAGGGGCAGGGACCACCAAACCTCCCAGAAACTGAAGTCCGTGGAGATGTCACGGCGTGGCTCCCGAAGCCGAGAGGTCCCGTTGGGGACTTGAGGGGGATCCCGGGGCGGGTCCCGGTGCCAGCGGCCCCGTTACCACGAGCAGAGGGGCCGCTCGCTCAGGCCCCGCGCTGAGGCGGCGGCGGAGGCCGGGAAAGCCCTAAGGCGAAGCCGGGAGAGCGGGGGGTGGCGGCGGCGGGAGCCGGGCGGGGGCAGCTCCACGCCGGAGCTCGATTACCTGCCTGTGGCGGCGCGGCCCCAGCCGAGGCTTCCCGGAGCGGCTCGGGGAAGGCGGGCTCTGCCTGGGTCCGCCCCGCCGCCCCGGGCAGGTGCGCGCCGCCTTCCCGCCCCGAGCCGCGCCGGGCTGCCGGCGGCGGGACCGGCCCGAGCCCCGACAACCGGCCCGGACTGGGCCGGGCCCGAGCGGGGAGCGGGAGCTGACTCGTGTCAGGTTCCACTGCTCGGACTCCCCTGAACAGCCCTGGTGGGGAACAACCCCCGCGGTGGTTTTAAGGTGATCTAGGGCGGTGATTTAAGGCACGATATTAATTTATTGGGGTAAACGGCTCTGGTAGAGGGGGGGAAATGAGGCTGCAGCGGCGGCGGCTCCGGGCTGGTACCGCAGCGCGCCCGCGCGGTGGCACCGCCGGCCCTTCCCCCGATGGCTCCTCGGGGAAGGGGAGAATCGCCACGTTCGCTCCAAACCCCGTGTTAAACAGGCAGTGATCCTTCAGGCGCTTGGCTACCGAAAGGATGCTCTCACTTAATGCAGTCACTAAAGGCGACCAAAGATGCGGTCAGTGTTTCTCGGCACTTTCGGATGCACAGTCAGGATACTAAAAGGGATGGTTCCCACAGCAACTGTCGCTCATCACTGGTGCACAGAGTGTGGTTCCAGGGATGTGAAATGCTGAGCTTTTTTCCCTACATGTGAAGATGAGTCATGCATCGAAATGGAGCTGTATTCGTATCACTGGAAGGGGCTTAAAGTTCACATGCTTTACAAGTTAAAAATACATTTGTCATTTTACGTAACATAATAGCATCTGGAGTTCTAGCAGATAGGAAAATAATTAAAAGGGCTAATGAGCCCTTTCTCCAAGGAATAAAAAGTAGTTCAACTTAGCAGGATGCAGATCTGCAGTACATCACCATGTGATGTGATGCTACAGCTATTCTGCCTCAGGTTTCCCTTCCAGGCTTTCAGCACTTCAGCTGCTGGAGGGCCTGGCCCCCCGATTCAGTTCACTTATTCTTGGCTAATCAAATCCCTGAGGAAAACAGCTATTTCCAATCTTTTCAGGTTTAGCTGTCAGCCGTCTTAGTCTGCATCACCTCCCACTGCAGCAGTCTCAGAGAAATGTATATATGTAACTGTGAGCTCCCAGGTTGCAAACCTTCAATAACATGGTTCTGCGGTCACCAGCTTGCTCTGATTTTCCTTCCCATGCCTTCTCTCTGTCTTTGCTTTTCTGCTTGTCCTGGATGGTAACTTCCTTCTCTTTGCAACAGGTAACTATTAGTTCTCTTCTCTGCACTCAGTCACTGGGTCAGACCCTTCAGAAAACTGCTAAATCTCTCCACTCTCTTCTGCATTTTTTAATTTGAAAACCATACTTGCTCATGCCCATCTGTAGCTCCCACTCCTGCCCCTGCTTCAGATCTTTCCATGTAACTCTCACCCAAAAGCCTAAGGCTGCCCAAAGCAGACAGCAGTTACGCTGACTAGCACATTGAAGCTGGTAGAAGGCGATTTATGGCTCTATTCTAAGAAATATTAAATGTCGTAAAAATTCCAAGCAGATGTCTACTGAAAGGGTTGCTATTTTCTATAGTGTGTCAGAAGTAAGGAATTTCATTAAGAAACTATGACTCTAACTATTACAAGAATGAGTTTCTAAAAAAATAAGCTGTGCACGGAAAGCAAGGAGGAAAGATGAGGGAATGAGACAGGATGTGTGAAATTAGTTGTTTCTACATGTCTCAGTTATGAGCCATCTCCTGATGAAAAGAGTTAAACTGGGATGATAAAAACTACATTTTTGAAGTCAGAGGAGTATCTCACTGGATGAAAAGCTTGTTTGTGTTCACCACCTGATGTTGCCTGGGTATGCTCTAGGCAAAGTTCATCATTTTACCAGCAAGCAATAATAAGTTTAAACAGGGCAAAACACCTAAAACCCCAATGTGAATCATGGTAAATATGGCCTTACTTCAACCCTCTGCTAATTTCAACCACCATAAACTCCTAACAAGCCTTTCTAGCATCAGCCCAAGTATCAGACAGCCTCACTCTACACAAGGATGACCCCAAAGTAAAAAGCAGCTCCTGAAGCCTCTCTTGGGGCTCATGGCAGGTGGAGCTCCATTAGCATCCTCTGGAGATGCTGATGGAGAATACACTGACAGCCCCACTGCAGCTTCTTGAGCCAGGGGATGTTTTTCACTCAAACAGATGTTTTTATTTATTTATTGATGTTTGCTTTTTGAACTTAAAAAACCCCCTAAAACAGTACTATTACAGGCTAAGAGCCCACTACAGCAAAAGTTCTTTCATCTTCACAAAAATCCTCCACACTGTAAATTAAACATTAATCCTACTTTTATGAGAAGTCCCCAACAGCAACAACATCCAGCAACTTAAATTTCAAAAGAGAATTTGGTGTAGCTGAGTTATGCCTGCTTTGTCCCAAAATAAAACACAGCTTATAGGAGAAAACAGCAAATAATTAAGTCCTTTTCTTTCAATAACCTTAGGGGCAGCAACCCCTTTCCTCTAACCATCATCTTAACCTGGTGAAGCTTTTTAGTTTAGCCAGCACACAGTTTGGATATGTTCTCCCTGATTTTCTCACATCTTCAATATCACAGATACCTGCTTTACAGACAGACAGCACCACTCTGTTTAAACAGAGAAGGTTAATTTTGGCTATTTCACTGGGTATTTTCACTGCCTTTTTGCTGGGCTGTAGCAATTCAATAGCTGGGATCAAAGACATTTCAGACTTTCAAATGTCTCATTTCCTAATAAAAATGAAAGGAACTGAATTTGCTGTCATCTGGAGAGCTAGGAAAGCTAACGTCATCAAATGTTCTCTGAGGGGTGGCAGATCTTGAGCAGTGATACCTGAATGGTACAGGAATCTCAGTTTCCTTATATACAAAAGTGATTTCCTTGGTGGTCAGCCCTTTGATAGCAATGTCTCATGGAAACAGCTATGATAAAGAAATTATCGCTGAAAACTAGTGACATGTTTTTCTGAAACTTTGCTTTGTCTGAGTAACAGCTCTCTATTTTTTTCTGCTGTTATGAGAAATCCACACACTCACGGGATGCATTATACAGATGTCACCAAAGAGAAAATCCTCTGTACTGTCAGGTTGAAGTGAGGACACGGCTTTGTCTGGTTGGGTGGTTGCAACAACCTTATTAAATCCCCCAGGAAGTTCTTCAGAAACTGCATCTCTGATATTAAAAGAAAGAAAGGGCAGCTCTACAGAGTAACATTTTGATATGAAGGAGAACAAAAGCAGTCTCTTGTAGGATCTTTAGTTTAGGCTGTCATGTACACAGTGGTCTGAAACACAAACTATATGCATGTTTTTTCGCCTGTCTTTTGGCTCTGCTCTGAAGGTGTCTGTCTCAGACTTATCAAAAAGGCATAAAAAAACCCCAAACTCAAAAAGCTCATCAGCAAACAGCCTGGCTCTTTTCTCTCCTGGCTGACACAAAACCAGGTTTATAAAGCTTTTTCCTAGGCAATGATCTTTACTGATGCTTTGTTGCTTTTATTCTCAACACCCTCTGTCCTTGTGTCTATGGGTTTATAACATGGTTTCCAGGAGGAATTAAAATTCTGGCCATGAAGCAGCTTCTAGTTAAGTAAACAGAAGTCTCAAGAACACCATTCTCACCATCTGGAGAGCCTGTCCTGGTACCTGACTTTGTTCCTCAAGATTAATTTCTCCATGTTAGCACATAGCAGGTATTTTCCTATAGAAATACAGACAAGGATAGAAAAGCTGCTTTTTTATGCCTGGCTTCAGACACTCTATTACAGGTACCTTGTCTTGGTCATTGAGAAGGTTTTGGGAGGCTCCATCTATGTTCCTCCACAGTTTATTGATGGGATAGTCAGAGAGATACCAGCTGGATGTTTCCCTTTCAGCAGACATGAAAAAAAAGACACATTTTTTTTCACAGAAGAATCATAAATCAAAAGCATAAAAAAACCCTTCTAATCTGTCTACAGGAGATGGTGCTTCATTTTATGCTGCAGTGGAGCAGAAGAAATTAATCTCTTTCATTGAAACATCCTGCAACTAATGGGTATGACAGCATTACCTGGTAGTCCTGAGGTGGCCTTTCAGATCACTCAAGAATACCATTTTTGCAACATTTGAATCAGGCAGCAAAACTCCTAACAGATGCCACACTGCCATCACCTTCTAGGTCACCATGTGCCACAAGCCTCAGGACAACGAATATGCTGAGCTCCTTATAATAACCCAGGGTATTTTTTCACAGCTTGAAATAAAACCCATTCCTTTCTGCACATCCTGCTTCTCATGGAGCCAACTCAGATGTCCCTGTATCCACGGCACAGCTCACACACACCCTGGAAACTCCTCCATTGTTACTCACCAGGTTGGGAAATCAAAACCACAGCATTAAATGCACCACCTGTTGTTGATTACAGGAATTGGTGTGTCCTACTGGAATAACGAGCTGGCCCCTCTAAACAAGGAACAGCTGCTTGTTATTGGTAACATTGGGTCACTCAGTGGGGTTTGTTATACTACAGCTCAGGATAAGGGCCAGGCAGTAACCAAAGGGGTGATTTACTTTCAGTCTTTCAAGCTACTGGTGAAGGTAAACCAAGATCACAGGAATGTCCAAATGCCTAGAGGAAGTCCTGTAACAACTGCAGTGGGAAGTGGCCACCGGGTTTCCCAAGCACACATTTAGCAGCAGATGGTGCTGTTGTGCCAGTGAACTTTCCTGAGGGATTTACTGTCTCACTTTCTGGATTTTCTTCCCTGGCTTTATTGAGAGCTTTGAGCTTTCCTTGATACCTTTCATAACTAAAGCTAAGCATTCAATGATATCACTCAACAAGATTTCCTGCTACTGCCTCTGTAATGTCCTTATTTTTCAAGACAGTACTCTGGAAAGCCATTTATATGAATATAAACTGGCTTTAAATAACTAATTTGTGTGAATAGCAACGCTTTATATTGACTGTGCAGGGTCTGGGACACTGGCACATCGGGCACACTGTGCTGTTCCCCTCTCGGGGCATTGCCCTGTGCCCGAGGAGTGCCAATGAGCACAACGTTCATGTCGAGTGATGAAGCACTGCTGAGTGCTCCTGACTTCAAACCGATCACAGATTTCTTAGATAAGGCAGCCCAGGCATTAGCCTGAATATTTTTTTTGAGGTGGTCCCCAAAGAAGTTTCCAGCACAAGTGCAATCTCCTTTCATTGATGTGCACACACATCAGCTACTTCGAGACAATGCTCGTTTCTCCGGGTCCTGCAGGACCGTGAGCAGAGCGGCTCGGGTCCGGGGACCGCGGCTGGAAAACCAGTGCGGGAGAGCGGGACGGGTACTGGGAGCACTGGCCAGCGCAGACCCCGCTCCGGCGGGGATGTTCCCTCTGCACAGTTCTGAGCGTGCCTTCCCAGCGCCCGAGATACAAATGGCTGCTCACCCCCAGCACAGAGCCTGCACTAAAAGCCTCCTCCAGGAGGAGGATCGCTAGATGGAGCCCAATTCTAAGTGAAAAAAAGATGCAGACAGCTCTTCAGTGCCGGCGCAGGACTGCAGCGCTCCTGCCGGCACACCAAGCTGGGACCTCAGCGTCCCCCCCGAGGCTGACGACGAATTAAATACCTTCTGAATGTGCAGGTTCACTGTGGTTTGCCGGAGACGAGAGCTGCTCCCACCTCTGTAGTCTAGATCTGTTCAAATCCATCGTGCTGCTGCACCACGGATAGAAGGTCTAAACAACCTCGGATTTAGATGCTGGAGGGGCACAGGCACGCAGGTGTCCTCTGCAACCCTGAGCCAGGGCTACAAAGGGCCCTCCGAATGATCGTCTGAATGTTGTGCTTGGTGTGCACAGGAAAGGTGAGGATTGAAATTCCTCTGCCAGGCCGTCGCCTCCCCTGCGAATTTACACACATTCAGAGGAAGTGTGAGCTGAAGCTGTCAGGCTCAGAAGCAAACTGGTCAAGGAGTGCCTGCAGGCTGACATTCCCACCCCTTTGAGACGGCCCTTAGAGTACTTAGATGGATGGGCAGACACTCAGGATACTTAGATGGCCCTCAGCACCTCTCTCTTCGCATAGCTAGGTATTATTAGCAGCACTCATTATTGCACTGCCCCTGATTCAGGACAGAAAACGGATGGAGAGGCTGAGCAGCTGCCAAATGACACTGTAGGGAGTGAAAGCCTGAGTCAGGAGCTGAACACAGCCTGCCTGCTCTCAGGCTCATTCCCATGAAGGGAACACCCTTCTAACCTCACCCTTATCAGCATCCTGCCTTCCCCTCTGCTCCCGGCCCCATCCACTTCTGAATGTTCTGAATAGCACAATGATTACTAATATTTTTAAGTATTCAACCTACTCTAATGGAGGTGGCAGACAGACCACTCTCATTTTCTCTTATCTCTAATAGAAGAGGTGGCAACTCCTGGCAGGAAAAGAAAAAAGCAATCAAGCTCTTGTTATAAATTGTTCAAAAATAAAAGGTTCAATAACCCTGAAAGAAACCGGAATATTTCCTCATGAGTTACCAGATTTTAACTCGACAATGTTCTATAAATGCAGGACAAAACGGTGGTGGTGTAGCCTTTTCCAGGAGACTTTGCTAAGCTAATACCTGATTCACAGGAGACTCCCAGGTGACCAAGACAACCCTTATAAGACAACCTATGCAGCGTGACAACCACACAATGGCTGCCCAGAGTAGCAGACCCTGCAGCACACCCTCCCCGTACTCCCCAGGTTTCACTGGAAATTGTCCCAGTCCCCGGTTACCCCTCCAGCCTCACAGCCTCGAGCCGGTGCTCAAGAGACCCGGAGAGGCGCCACCAGCTCGGGGAGGATGCCGAACCGCCGGGGAGGGGAGGCGCGAAACGACACCGCAAAACTACAAACGCTTAAAACCAAGGGGAAGGAAAATGACAGACAACTGCGGGAAAATCAAAGGGAGCCGTGCACTAGGGCCGGGCAGGAGGCGGTGGGCGCTGCCGCCCCGCCCCGGGCGGGCCCCGCGCATGCGGCGGCGGCGCCCATTGGCAGCGCCCGGCGCGCCGGCCCCGCGTTCCTGGAAAGTTCTTGGAAATGGATCAAAGGCGTTTCCGCGAACACGCGCGGCGGCGGCTCCGCACGGCTCCCCTCCCTCCCTCCCCTCCCTTCCCCCCCAACCCTGCCTGCCCACCCGAGCGCCGGGAGGGCTCCGCTCCCCTCCCTCCCCCGGCCATGGCAGCAGGGACGCGGCCGTGCTGGACGCAGCTATTTATACCTTCGCTTTTTTTTTTTTTTTTCCTCTCCTCCCCTCGTGGCTGATATAGGAAGAGTGATGCGAACACAATACGATTCCAGGAATTCCTCACTTCCTGGAACAGATTAAAAGGGACACACAAAAGATTACCAAGGAGGTTTGCCTTTTTTTTTTTTCCGCCCCCCCCTCCTTCCACGGAGCTTCATTTCTCCGGAGCCAGCGCTGAGACAGGTCGCTGCTCCGGCTCTTCCCGCAGCACTCGGGGAGATCTTATTTATTGGTACCTATTTATTATTATTATTTCAGAGTACTCTGAAGGAAGATCAGTTCCTCTTTAAATATATGTAATTTCCTTTTTCTCTGGTTATTTTTTTAAACTTTTTTTTTGCTGCTGTTTTCTGAAAAGCAGAACAAGAATACATTATTTTTTCTAAAGCACTGAGAGAGCACGCATTTTCTTGGCCGAAGTTGCTGAAGTCTTTGTCGGACAGCTCGTCTTCTGCTTGGCTTTTGCTGTGTCTGAAACAACCTGCAGAAGGGGTTTGCTGGGACTCGCCAGCCTTCTCTCACCGTGAACCCCAGCTAGAGGCTGAACTCGCTGCTTCGGGAAAACAAAGAAGGCAAGAAGAAAAGAAATAATTTCCTTCTTGAAGACTTAATGCTTTTCCCTTGGTCCGGGAGTGACATGATCCTCTGCGTTCAGGGGTAAGATACTTTGCAGCCTTCTGTGAAAAGCTGTGCTTTGATAATTGTAGTTCGGAAGGTTCTCTGTGACAGTTTTTCAGCTCCCGTGTGTTGCCATGTGTTACTGTAATGGAATGGGAATGACTTTGGCCGGCCGAGTGCTGAGTTCATGTGTCTGTCCCGTGTGCCTGTGTTTTAGATTCCAAGGCCAAAATCATGGAACCATAAGGTATTCCTGATTTCCGTGCTTTCTACTGCTGAAAAACTACAGGGTATTCAAAGTCTTTGGGAGAGTAAGAATAACTTGGAGTGTGTTGTTCAGTGTGGTGGGCGCAGCACCAGTGCAGACACCAACCCAACACCATAGGTGCTTGCTCTCTAAAGTCCTTTTGGAATCTAACTGCTTACAGGGAAAAACTTCCCTGGACTTTAGGTGCTTTGGTCTATTTCTAAGGAGGCATTTATGCTAAATTAATGTCAGTTTTGTGTAAGTTTAAGTGTATGTACATACACGCAGCTTTCCGTAGAGGGAGAGCCACAGGGGGCACACAGATAGTTCCACATCTGCCTTCAGGAGAACAGGTGACATCCAAATGCCTTCTCTGGTATCAGTACTGATGTGTCGGCACTTCAGAGTCCCTGTGACCAGCTTCGTTTATCAGATGAGGAATACCTAGTGTGCAGGAATCACCTGGTATTTTTACACATGCTGCATACTTGGAAATTGTGAGCATTTGTTTCAATCTGAGTCATCTTGTCAGATTTTCCTATCACTCCAGTGTATGGTGGATTTTCCTCAGAGTAAAATCTCCCTTGTCTGCCTGCAATGACTGAAGTATGGGGAATTTCCTGCCATTTCCTCCCCAAAATGTGTTCCACAGAGAAGCAGAGCTCGAGTTTACCACTACTTTCCTACTGTGTGAGGGGTTTGTTTTCACTCTTATTTTCAGTCTTCAGCTGCAGTTTCTATAGCCATGGCAAAGGGAATTCAGTTTTCAGCTTGGCCTTTGGGAAACCCCCTTCTGAAGCTTTTCTCCAGGCTCAACATACAAGAGCTACTGCTTCCCTTACCCACCAAGAACTTACTATGGAGCCAGATGTGTAGATGTTTTCATTTTAATGTCTATTTTGAAGACCATTTATTGCTCCATTTTCATTATCCTCTAGGATTTCGAATATCCTGGACTCCATACTCTCCATCCTATTCAGACCAAGCTCCCAATGGAGTGTTGGGATGCAGTTGATGGAAGGGAGAGCAGCTCCACACTTTTTCTTGTAGTGTTTATATTGTCTTATGAAGTTTAGCTTATCAGCACAGTAACTACAAAGCCAACATTAAATGGTATCTGACATATCTGATTCTGCTCAATTTTCTTGCTGTTCCAAGGCTTTCCGAAACACTAGCTGCCAAAGCACAGGGAAGTTTATTTGCTGTTTTTCTGGAGAGTGCACCCAGACTTTGAGCCAAACATGCCAAATTTCATATGGTTGTTTGCTTCCTCCTCACAGCTGTTGTATGAACACTTTGCTCTATTCAGTCCTGATTCTCCACGTCTTTCCTCTCCTGTCTCTCTTGCAAGCACTATTTGCAAATCCTTTCTTTGCCCCACCAAAGGGCTGACTTTTTCATGTCAGCAAACCTTTCTCAATCTGTCCTTATCCTAGCAAATTCTTCTTAACCCTTTTGCAAATGTTCTTGCGTTAAAAGCTATAGTCTGCTGTTACTTGCTGATCCCTCTGCTCTCCCATTCCTGTGCTTGGAGCTGCTCTGTTTGCTCCCAGCAGCACCTTTCCTTCTTCAGCCTATGTACAAAGTTGTTTAGGACACGAGGACCTCCTAGTCTGTTGAAATTTCTAATCCTGCTCCTCTCTTCCAGCATCTTCCTTTGAGCCTACAGCCACACTGGGAGGTTTTGTAGAGGCATAAGACCAGGGTATAGAAGGAAAATAGGAAATGTGTGAGGCCAGCCTTTCTCTGGCTGCGGTGGAAGGATCCCCACAGTGCCTGCACGGGGTCTGGGTTCCTCCAGCCTCCGGTGGCACAAAGTGTAAGGCAGCAGAGCATGAGTACAGTGGGAAAACTCATCTCAAGCACATGGGCTATGTAAAAGAAATCGACTGACAAATTCACACAGTTGATGTGGTTTTTTGGAGGACCAAGCTGTGAACTGGTACAGCCCTTGAAAGTAACAACTTTCCTCCGATTCATGGCAGACATTTCCCTGTGTAGCTTCGCTATCTCTCCCTTCCTTCCCCACCTCTCAGCCAATTCCTGATTTCCTCTCTGAAGTTGGTATATAAAAAGAAAAAAGTTCCATGCTATGAAAAGTTTTCTTTATGTTCCAAACCCTTCTGGAAGGGTAGGCCAGAAAAATTTTCCAGGAGGAAATAAGTTCAGAGAGATCTGGCACTTGGACTGCAGTATTCGAATTCTGGCGAGTGAATGGTGCAGGACTGATTTTCCTTAGTACCAGTCACAGTCATTTTCAGCTTAGGGAGCTGTTGGTGTGAGAGACACTGCGTTGCCAGCAGGCCCAGGACACCCTCCTTGCACAGCACCAATTGGTAACTAGGATCAGCACAGGCAAGGATCAGAATCACAGAACATTCCGAGTTGAAAGGGACTCACCAGGACGATCGAGTCCAACTGTGAATGACCCATATGGGGATCAAGTCCATGACCTCAGTGCTATTTGCACCATGTTCCAAGCAGCTGATCTGGCCTATGGTCCTCCTTGTGCAAAACGGGGGGTAATGCAGAATTGGGAATCTCCTTTCCCCAAAGAGACAGGTAGCTAGGCATTTGTGAAGACTGTGACATTAAGAGGGAGACATCCAAATATCTTGAAAAATGGAGCCCTCAACACCTATAAATGTATCTCCCAGAGGATTTAAAAGAGAACTTGGAGCTTTTCCAACAATCATCTCCAGGTACAAAAATATATCCAGATGTACAAAAGCCCCTGAAAATGCAGGTCCTGTAACCAAGGGTCCCTGGTGAGGACAAGGGCCAGCAATCACTTTTATTCAGCCTGGCTTCTTGCCCGTTAATAGAAATTAAGAAACATAGATTAGATACCATGAAAGCCAAGCAGGTATCCTTCTTCTGAAATGTGATTTGACACATTGAAAAAAAAGAATGTTCCTTCCTAAATACCAACAGAATAGCAGGGGGTTTGCTATGTATTGCAAGGGTGAGAGTATCTCTCTGTAGATTTAAATTTACCTAACTCCAAACCTCCATGGTTTGTTTAGAAATGCAGAGATGTGGAACTGATCATGTATCTCGCTTACAAGGTGTGAAAGTGCTTTCAGGTCCTCTCTAATTTACTTTCCTCCCACATCTCTTCTTCTTGTTCTCTGTTCCATACTTGAGTCTTAGCAGTTTGAGGTGGTGGAGTGCAGATATGATCAGGTGCAGATCAGTTTATAGCACATTTATTTATGTACCTGAAGTGTCCCTGTTCACACAGAGCAGAGGGCAGGAGGATGATGTGAAGGGAAGCACTTAGGACTTCACAGTCTCCTCCTGCTTCTCTTCAATGATGTGAGGAGGTGGCTCTACCCTGTGCCATCACTGTCAGCTCCAGTGGTGCTGTGGCAGGGTCATACTGAGGACTGAGTGTATTTCTCTCAGGCATCTTCTCTTTAAAGTGTCTGAAAGACAAGTGTGTTGGGCATGGTGGGGGGATGTAACACAGGGCATGCAGCAGGACAGGGGGACACAGAGGCAAAGAGCTTACACATACTGGGACAGAAACTAATTTTTGCTCAGGAGCTTGCCTGGGAATGAAGACTTTCCTGGCCTCTGACATCCATCCTCCCTAGAGCTCTGCTTTCCTTTAGGAGTCCCTGTGCTGCTGAGGAGGAGCACCCATGACCCATGAGAGCTCCACGCTCTGTGAAAATACATTTAGATGCTGAATAGCTTCACCACTTCAGGCACAGGGAATATGTGTTCTAGCAGCCTGGCCATGGCAGAGCCTCCTCTTGTAGTCCTGCAGGGATTACAGCCACACTGCCTCCTCCATCAAGCTGCTGAACGGTGGGGTGAGTGTAGTGCACAGGCTTGGCTAAAACAAGAATTCCCACTGTTCTCCTATGTGATCAGCTCACTCTGAGTTCTGAGAGATTCATTTAGGATCAGGTCATCCTTGAGCAGAAAGTGGGTAGGACACAACCCAAGCTATTCCCAATTCTGCTTCTAATTATATTGCAGTAAGTGAACAATCCCACTGGCAGAAACAGAAATGCTCCAACATTGTAATCATGTAACCGAAGCTGTAATGCTGTCATAAACCTTACTGCCCCCGAAACTACGTATTAAAAGGCAACATCTAAAAATTTCAAGTTCAAAATCATTGTAAATTGCAAGACTGACCACCTTCCATAAGATCAAAGAGGCAAATTCACTTTCCCTGTTTCTAAGGGCTCATCTCTAGCTGTGTTCCTTCCTCCTCCCTTGCCTCTCTCAGAAACAATGGTACTGAGGATCTGTTTGTAAAACCTAACACATTATATAATGTAGCATGCACTCTACAGACCCTGCAACTGATCTCAAGGCAAGGATAAATAACACAGTGTGCCTTTCATTTCAGACCTCATCCTTTGCTGGCGGAGGAAAAGATCAGGAGAGTATCACTCAGGGGCATTGAGGAATTGTCAGAGCCCATCATGCAGCCTCTCCCAGTTATGGCCTTCCAGGAGGAGTCTGCACCTGCCCTTGCAGCTCCAGTTCCAGACAGCAACCCACCTCAGACACGGGACCCTGAAGAAGACCTTCTCTGCATTGCAAAAACCTTCTCCTACCTGCGAGAATCTGGTAAGATTCAATTGCAAAGTCACGGGGTCAGAAGGGTGCAGGGACCCAACTCCATAATCTGAGCACCAAGAAGAATCTCCTGATCCCACTTCAGACAGGAACCTGGTTCCCGTGTGGATGGCTGGCTCTTGTGCACACAGCAAGTGTATCTGCAGTCTCTATACATCATGAACTATTTTATTGCTTTATCTTTTGTAACTGAATTGGGAGAAGGAATTGCAAAAAGCAAATTGCTTTTTCTCTGTAAACTGCAGCTGCTGCAGCAGCCGCCAGCCTCATCCCAAGCCCCAGCACAGCAATGGCAAGCACAGGCAGGTAACCTTTAGAACTTGGTCTTAATTTGTTGCCAACTCTGGCTCTGGCTCTCAGGCCCTTAACGTGGTTGTCTTCAAGGCTTCCATAAATTTACCGCCAGTCCTGGAATATGTTCTTTCCCTAACAAATTCTTTCTCGGATGTTTTTCCAGGTTGGTACTGGGGTTCCATCACCGCCAGCGAGGCCAAGCAGCATCTGCAGAAGATGCCTGAGGGCACGTTCCTGGTGCGGGACAGCACCCACCCCAGCTACCTGTTCACGCTGTCCGTCAAGACCAACCGCGGGCCCACCAACGTGCGCATCGAGTACACTGATGGCAGGTTCCGCCTGGACTCCAACTACCTGTCCAAACCTCGCATCCTGGCCTTCCCAGATGTGGTCAGTCTCATCCAGCACTACGTCTTGTCCTGCACAACGGAAAGCAAGACCGAGGCTCCTTACCCGCCTCCGTCTCCTCTACCTCCCCTGCAGAAAGAGCTGGCAGCAGCTGCAGTACACTTGAAGCTCATCCGGCCGCTGGGCCGCAAGGACTGCATGCCCAGCCTGCAGCACCTGTGCCGGCTGCGCATCAACAAGTGCACGGCTGACGTGGAGCGGCTGCCCCTGCCCCGGCGGATGGGGGAATACCTGAAGCAATATCCCTTCCAGCTCTGAAGCGTGGCCCTTCTGTCTCAGGCAGGAACGAGAGACGCAACAACGAGAACTTTGTGGCTCCATCCCACTAAAGGCGGGCACAGCGAAGACCTGATTATCAGCAGAGACTGCATCCATCTTTCCTCTCCCCTTCTCTTCACATCCATTCCAGCCCCAGGGAGGAGTGGGTTGTTTCAGTGAGCAACGGGGGCACCAGCTGAGCTCTGACCCTCGGGCCGTGCCGGCAGGGGCCGGCAGAAGCTCTGCGGGCACGGCCACACTACTTGAATGTCAGAGTTGCTGTGACACCGGACATGTTAACGTTGTTATTTTTGCTATTTATTTCCATGGCAGTTTCTCTCCTCATGGTATTTTTAAAGCACCTTTTACTTTATTATTGTTTTTGTTTCTTTTGTGGAATTAGAGATAGCATAAAGGCTCCCAGCCAACTGGCAGCTGAAACTCTTTGGGAATTTGGATTTGGATTCACATTCAAACAGCTTCTGTTTGAGCCTGTCCCTGTGACAGGTTACAGGAGTCCACATCCAAGCTCTCCTTAGGCTTCTGGGGTATATGAGACTCAGATGACTGTATCCAGACCCACCTCTACAGAGGTAAAGACTATTTGTTTTTTCTTCCTTAGCTACAGAGGGTATCACAACCTCAGAACACAGTGGGAACTCCCAGAGATGTGTGCTGCATCACACATGGACAGGAGACTTCTTTGAGGAAGCTCTTCTTCCTTGAGAGCTCTACACAGAGATCTGGATAGTGAGGTTGGGCCAGGGAGCTCTCATCCCATTTTTTTCCATCTTCTCCATCTCCAAAGGAAGTTTGTGACAAAACATTTCAAAACAAGTAATTAGAAACCAAATTTTCTCATATGCAGGCAGAAGGATTTCATTTCAGAGCACCCTGTGTTTGGCTTGTGTTTTTAAAGTGCTGTTCCCTGACCTTGCCCGAGACACAGGGCAAGAGCAGGGTCTCCTTGAGCAGGGGCTCAGAGACAGCTCTGCTGGGCTGCACCAGTGACACGCACAGCTTCAGGATATTTATTTATTTATTTCTGGGGTGACACTTAGAGGCACCTCAGCCCACAGAGCTGTCCTTGCTCCCTGCTCCCATGATGCCACACTGCTGCACGCTCTGCTCCTGGTCAGCATTAGTCACTGGCCATGCGGCTTCTGCCAGCTCCAGGCTGGAGCACACACTGGAAACCACAATCCAATATTTCTGTTTGCCAAGGTCCAGACCTCTCCTCCCCCCTGCTCTGACTTGCATGTTTGTTATCCATAATTAGGCTTTTGGCTCTGGGTTTCCTTCTAGCACCCCATCCCTTTCACCCCCTGAGATGAGGCACAATGGCTCTTCCCCTGCTCTTTTACACACAGGAGGGACAGACAGCAGATGGGATCTGCCCCAAACCAGCACAGACAAGTTGCCCCTTCCTGTTCATTTGCTGAATCTCATAATCTTCACACCTTGCAATCGAGTGAGAGTAGAGGAGGGAACAGACAGAAATTACCATGTGGCTTATTTTGCCCCTAAGACCCTCTGACTTGTTCTAGCATGAGTGAACATGAAGGATTCCTTGTTCATCCCTCCCTGGGACTCTAAGGCTCTGTAAGTCAGAATGGACAAACCCCCAGCTATAGCTGAGTGTTAGAAGAGAAAATGGAAAAAGATGGGATGGTGACCCAGGACTCAAAAAATGGGTGAGTTTCTTCCACCCTGTCTTAAAGCTGCCAAAAGGGACAAGATGGCCCGATGTGCTTAGTCAGTGTCCTTTTTTTTCTCTCCACATTTATACAAGTTTGTGCTCTTGCAAGCTTTGTTTTTGATACTTTGATGATTGACAGTGTGCATGTGTGATGTCAGGTTTGCTTTTTGGTATATCCTTCCCCTCTATGGCAGCAACCATGGAAAGGTACTGAATGAGAATGAAAATTTTGAAGGCAAAAAGGAAAACTTAAAAAAAAATAATAGAAATTATAAACCACTGAAAAGACTTCCTTTTATCCAAACACCTCTATCTGCCTGAGGACACTGGGAACAAGGAAACCACAGCTCTCTGAGGAGCAGCAGTGATCTCAGGGAGCCCACACAGCTCAGCCACAGGCCTGGTAACTACACTTGGGAAAAATCAGTTGGAGAAGTACAGCAGGAAAGGGCAGGTTGTTCAGCTCTCTGAAACTTGTCTCCTACTTGATCTGTTCTCTGTTGGGGGTGATGGGGAGGTCAAGCTGTGGGTTTGACTCACTGCCCCAAGAGAGCCCAGGAGCTCCTGGCTGACCCCAGACTGAAGGCTGTGAGCTCCCACGGGCAGGGACCAGCTCTGTTCTGTGTTTGTTCTGCATTTAGCACAGTAGGGATCTCTAGGTGCTACTGCAATACAACAAATAAACAATACAGTTACTCCAAAAAGTCAGTTTCTTCTATCTTGAGACAGTTTGTTAAAAATTATTTGACTCTGGATTTTAAATAAACATTTTAAATATACTTTAAAGCCACTCAAAGTCTTTGGTAAAATCCAAGTGGATTAGTTCATTTTCTGTTTAAAGACATCCTCCCCAAGAACACAGGGCAAACTCTGGACCATTTTTTTCAAACAAGACAAAAAGCCTTTCAACAAAAAGAAGACCCTTCAGATAGTGGGAGAGTAAACACCAAAATCCTCAGT
This sequence comes from Fringilla coelebs, assembly GCF_963513975.1. Classification (NCBI taxonomy): domain Eukaryota; kingdom Metazoa; phylum Chordata; class Aves; order Passeriformes; family Fringillidae; genus Fringilla; species Fringilla coelebs. Next base: position 6,285,009 of record NC_140039.1, read on the forward strand.
GTGGGCCTGGTTCCTACTGCACACTGATGAGCAGCAGCAGATCCTAAGTCCAGCGTTAATAAGGACTGAAGGCACATTTTTTGATGATGTGGAAGAACAGGAATGATTCTTGTATGGTTTCTGTGTGCCATAGAAAACCAATACAATGCAGGGGAAAGAAGGCAGAACATAAGTGGGCAGATGATGCTTTGGGTGGGAGATCCAGGGCAAATCCATTTTCCCCTTTTCTGGGACCATTGGGCTGCAGTGTCCCTGTACCTGTGGTCTGGCCCTGCAGCCTTTCACATCACCTGAGACACCAGACAGCAGGTGGGGAAACCACAGGGACTGGATCTGCCCTGTAGTGTCAGAGGGAGCCAGAGGACACCCCATCTGTCCAGCTTCTGAAACACAGGGAACACACTGAGGCAATGTCACTACTGGGAGGTGACTCCACTGTGGTCCCTCCGTGCTCCTCTTCCAGAAGAGATGACCAAGAGATATCCCCCCATCCTGCCCAAAGCAGGCATAATGTGCTCCCAACCACTGCAAAATGGAAAACACACTCAGAAAAAAAAACCACCAACAAACTGAACTAGTTCCACTCCCATCCTTCTCCCTCTGTGAATCTAGTGACTTCAAAGTTGAAAATACTGCTTTAAAGTATTCCTGAAGCATGTGCTGTGCTTCCTATGCCAGCCAGGGAGCTGGCATTCCCTAACAAATATTTCCACAATCTCATCAGTGTGAGCGGACGGATAGATTTCTATTGCACACCAAACCAGGAAATGTTGGCAATGCCATAATCTGTTCCAGATCAAGTTGTTAAACAAAAACAATCACATCACACTTGGTTTAACAGGAAATATGGAAAGAGAACTACACAGGGTAGAAGCAAACACAAAATAAGTGGAAACATGGAAACAAAAGAAGGAAAAAAAGAAAACAAAAGAAGGAAAAGCTCCATCCATCTTTAAAAAGAAACTTTGAAAACCCTGGAAAAACCTGGAAAGAAAAATGTAACATTTCTGACACATTATTGAGTGATTTCTTAATTTCTTAGCTGGGCTAAACTCTTCCTCTGAGTACACATAGGAAACCCTGCTGTTTCCTTTCCACAGGCTGAAGGTGGAAATGATTGGCATGAGCCAGGCTGGTCCAGAGCTGCAGTCACACGTGCTTTTACCTCATCAGCTGTTACCTTAACAACTCCCACTCCTACACCTTCAGTACATTTTGTTAAAGAAAACAGGTTCATATTCTGAAAACTCCTGTGCCAAACCTCTGTGCACACTGAGCTGATTTTTACAGTTGAGTTCCACATCTCTGGAACCAGGAGCATTTGTGGCAATGCATGCTGGCCTTTACCAGCACTGCAGTACAGCTGCAGCTCCTCTCCCAGTGACACCTGTATGGTTTGTTGAGCCAATGCACAACAATTTGGATTTTCTCTTGGTTTACAGTTTCTGTCTGCAGATAGAAACATGGGTGTGGAGCCCTCAGAGAGTCTGAAAAGCAGACTGATAGGATTGGGAATCAAAATCCCAGTCCATGATTGAAACCACACTCCCATGGCTCACTCCCTCAGCAGAATTCCCCTGCAGTTTGTCAGGCACACATGGTAACATTTTCTGTCTTAAATCATCAGCCTTCTGAAAAAGGAACACATGCACGGGTGAAATAACCAGTTCACATGCACATATTCCTATCTTTTCTAACTTACTGAAACCTCAGTCCTTTCCCTACATCTTCTCAGTTGCCCAAAATCCCCCAGTCCAAGCCAGGGGAACCAGCATCAAATCAAGTGAATCAGCAGAGTGTATTTACTTCTCTTAGGACAGACATGGTTAGGTGTTTTTAGTTACTGACCTATTACATGTCATTTCTAGTCCAAATTCCATTGTCAGTCTTACCTGCAATCTATGAAATTAAGGGAATTAAAACCAAAATTAACTGGACACTGTTTGTGTAGCTGTTCTGCCAAATATATTCTTGTGTTCAAATCTGTCAGAAGCCAATATCACAGCCCTCTCCTATCTGTCCCCCTAATGGTTGCTGAGACCCATGCAATCCTGATGGAATTACAGTATCCTCTTCCCCAGCCCAGAAATCTTCAGCAGTCCAACGGTCTGGAGCGGAGGGTAAAGCAATATCCAGTGAAGATGTGACAGAACAACTTTGGATGCCAAGTAACATCCTCCAGCTCCCTCAGTTCTGAACAGCATTGTCACAACGTCCACATCATGCTGTCTGTGACCCCCCCCCATCATTCACAGGGGAAACAGGAGAAAAACCCATCAGTCTGAGCAGCTCCTTACAAAAAAAAGCCAGTCAGAGATAAAAATAAGGTATTACTTAGAGATCTGCCCTGTCCTTGGGCAGAAACGTTCCTCCTCTGTCTGTTCACAGCAAGCTAGCTTTGAATTGGGAAGAGGGAGTCAAGGCAAGGCAGCGCTGCCAGCATTGCCCAACGCAGGGCAGCGAGGAGGCCCTGGCTGCTCTGAGTGTTGATAACACGTTCAGACTCAGACATGTCTGCTCCCTGCCCACACCCAGGCCTGCCTCTGTGGGCTTTTTATAATGCTGGGTGCCAGAGCCCAGGCAGCAGAAACACGTGGAGGCACGGCTCTGTCTGGAGGCTAATGCTGCCTGGAATGAACCTGGTGTTGATCTCCTGCTGCCGCTTCCCGAGAAACACAGCCCAGCATGAGGCTCCTGCTGCTCCCCCAGAAACACAGCCCAGCACGAGGCTCCTGCTGCTCCCCCAGAAACACAGCCCAGCACGAGGCTCCTGCTGCTCCCCCAGAAACACAGCCCAGCATGAGGCTCCTGCTGCTCCCCCAGAAACACAGCCCAGCACGAGGCTCCTGCTGCTCCCCCAGAAACACAGCCCAGCATGAGGCTCCTGCTGCTCACAGCACAAACAAGTGCAGCAAGTGGCCCTCGGGAGCAGGCACGACCCTGCAGCATCCATCAGACATCTGTCATCACCTCTGCTGTGCAGCAAAAAAACATCCTCAGGGAAAAATGACAAAGTGGCCCTAGCAATAAAATTAGAGTCTTTCAGTGTCCAATTATGTGGACTAAGAAGTCTACATAAACATACTCTTCCAAACTTTAGCAAGAACTAGTAATTTTTCCTACTTGAAAATAACATATTGTTCAGAAAAAAAAAGGCTATTGGTAGGCAACATATTGACCAGAGAGAAGAAAAGTAATTTTAAGGGTTTCACTGTTAGCCTGGGCACTAAATTTCAAAAGAAAATTATGGAAATTAAACTACAATTTGGACTTTACATCATAACAATCTTAACATAATAATTCAGAGTAGTTTTTTGGATTTGGAAAGGGGAGGGAAAACAACAAAGTTTCAGAACTCCAGCTTATATTCACTACAGATGAGACAACAAAAAAGGAAGTTTTACTGCAAACCACTGCTGGCTTAGTCCTTTAATTCCCCTGTAACCAGTTGTGGCAGTGGTCATGGCTGGAGAGAGGCTGTTGGCCCATCAATCTCCCCTGTTGCAAAATCCTCATTTGATGAATTTAAATATAGGAAAGAACAGACCCAGAGGAGGCAGCCTGGCCCAGCAAAGGAAAGGGTTCAATCAGAACTGCTCCAACTTGACATACCAACCTAGATTTGCAGAGAAGGGTTTCCTTTCATGAACAAGAGCTACCTTCCTCCTGGTTGCTCTTCTTCAGACCTCACTGGCAGGGTTTTCCCCTCAATGCCATTACTTCCTACATGCAGAGTAAATGCACTTGCAGCAGCTCAGACTTGAGTTGCAAAAACCAAACACAATGTTAGTTTTTTGTCAAAATAGCTATTTTAAGAGAACACTCTATGTAGCCAGGGAAGGCATTTGTTTTAATGTCTCCCCATGGTACTAGAGTGACAATAAAAGCTTGGTTACTGCAGCATTAGATTGCCCAAACAGACCATCAGAGACTTGGTATTTCTCAAAAACCTGATATAAATATGCCAGATGGAAGGACAAAGGAAGAGCTGGTCAATCAAAACTCAGTGGCAGAGCTCAGCCAGGACTGGAGTTCCTTGGACTCTGGCCTGGGCAGTAACTCCATCATGTGACTGCCTGGCTCTGGAAGATACACTGCAACTTTTCCAACTGTGGCTCTTGGAGACATGCTGCCCTTGCTGAAACAGCCCTGCCATGGAAACCCGTAAAACACAACAGGCTAAATCCAGGTTCCTTTCCCAAGGAGTGGGATGGGAATTCATTTACTTCAGGGCTGAATTTGGTTCACTTCATATTCCTAGTTTTACAGACAAAAATTTGATCCCTGGTGAAATTCTCATACGAATTTGTCTTCAAGGGAAATTGTAATGCTGAAGTGCTGTTGTTTAACACAGGAAAACCCTTTCCTCACACACTGTCTCCAGCATGCACAAACCCAGCATGGAGGTTTTTTCTTTCAAAGGCAGAAGGAAAGCCCGTGGTGCAGTTTACAATTAAGTTCTGGCTTTCTTGAATTCACCTACAAACATTCCAGTCAGAACATGTGCAATGCTACTTTGGGACGTAAACATCAGCCTGCAGAAAACTGAGCAGCCAAGCCTGAATTGATCTCAGCAAACTTGTTTCACCTTGGCTAGGACAGAGCTTTCTGTGATGACAACTCCTAAAAACAACAGATCTGGATTATATCAGGGACAAAGAGACAGCAAGACCCACTGCTCATCTCCTGGGACACCCTTCCCTGCCAGCTGTCCCTCACTGCCTGCTCCTTGTGGGCTCACTCAGTGCAAATGAGCAGAGATTTAATAGCTGATCATAGACTGCAGAGTGTTTAGTGTCAGGGCTGTTTCCTCCCTAGAACAGCAACATGGTTTCAATCTAGCTTACAGAAGGCAGAGCTGTGTTTATACTTGTCAGAAGTTACCCAATTTGGCAAGGATTCTTCCCATCATGCAAGTGTCACCGCAGCCATTGCCAAACACTGCAGAGGCAGAGTTCAAAACACTACCTCCAAGCCTGGAATTATGATGAAGAAATATGTTGCCCAGTGTATATGCTATATGTTTGCACTTGTCTGAAAGTGCTGAGCACTAATAAAAGGTGTTATTATAATTAAAACATAAATCTGAAATAGCTTACAGCATGACCTAATATTATTTATTATTTCCAGGGAACATTTTGGAAAATCTAACTTTTTGAAAATACCTCACTCTCTTCTAAGCCCTTGGTTTTGGAATACTCCTTACATTCTTTGGAGATTCTTTGTAATTCACCTCTTTTAGTGCTGTTCTCTCCATAGAACTCACCTTGGCTGAGAGGCACTGGGCAGCATTTTGGGAAGAACAGGACAAAACAGCAGTGCAAGGCTGGGATGGATCAGCAGGGGCAGAACAATCTGGGTGGGGGCTGACATGGGGACTCCATATTACTCTTTTCTTTCCAAGAACACAGGAGATGGAAGGCTTCCCTGTGCAGAATCTTTTGTGGCTGATGAAAGCCTTCGGAGCAGGGTTAGTGTGACCTGCCAGGCAGCTGGCCCAGGACTCTCCACAACAGCCGCTCCAAGCCCGAGTGTGCAGATGTTGGAACGCCCTCCCTGCCCTGGGATACTGCAAACCAGCTGGGAGGAAGAGTTTGCCATGGAGCTTGCAAAAACACTTTGGTGCAGAAGGTGTGGATTGTGTTATGTGGGGAATAGCTGCACTCTCCACAAACCAGACTGGGCTCCCGCTCCTACGGTGCCCACAACTCCTTCAGTCATCTGTCTCCATCCACAGCAGCTTCCATCTGACAGGCTCATGCCCCTCAGGCTGCACACAACCTCCCAGCTTGGCTCTGGGGTAAGGGAGGAATTTCCCTGTGCCTTGCCAACCCACGGCAGGCAGGGAGGAGGCCTGGTCCACACCATGGGCCCCTCCTGTTCAGAAGTGCCACGTGAAGAAGGCACCTGAAGGCAGTTTTGGCATCCCTTAGCTCTCTCCTGCCTGGCTGGAGAGCACAGCCTGAAAGAGGATCTTCACTACATAAGCCAGAACAAGTCGGGCACACAGCTGAAAACAAAATAACTTGTGCCAGTGTCAAGTGACAGTGTGACACTGACTGGAGCAGTAAGTGAAGATGTCACATGCTGGCTTCTGCTGTTTCCTAAGATAGAAGGGCATTGGCATTAACAGAAAATATGCATTGATCATCATGTTGGTATTAGTGCTTATACAAACCATCATTCCAAAGGGATGGTTCAGCACAGCTACTGGAAGTGGAAACACTCCACCCATCTTGGCTGAGAAGACAGGTGGGTTCAGAGAAGTCCATTCTGTAACACGACCAGACAACCCCATCACATATTATCAATCCTGACCTACTTGACTAATAAACAATAAAAATAATATATTACCCTGCTTATGCTTCTCTATCCAGTTTGCAGGAGGCAACAAGCAGGATTTTGCATGTCAATTTTGCAGTTTATTTTGTATTTGCCTTTTGGCCTATAATTACTCCAATAATCACCTTGTTAGTCTCAGCTCTTCCTAGAGGAATTAGCTGATGGAAGAACAACACTCCTGTCAAAGAACTTCTTAAACCAAGGACAATTGTTGTCCTGTGAGTCAAAAGAAACATTCTGTCCTTATGCTTGAGTTAAGTGAAATAGGAAACTGTCAAAGAAGCTGGTTTTTCTCTCCTCCCATTTCCCACCAGCAGCATTGCTCTTCAGCCTATTACTTAAGTGAGTTAAAACCCAAAAGGTCTACAGGAAATACTGTATATCCTCTAGGGATCCCTACAACTATGATCATCAATTCCTACTGCACAGAAGCAGAAAGCTCTCAGAATTTCCAGTTATTGACAAAACAAATGACCTAATGCAAAGAGAACACAGGCACTGGTGGTTCCAGGTAACAGCCCAACAAACAGCGTGTGACGCAGCCAGCCGAGGTCACACTCCTCACGGGGCTTACCTTGCCCAGCTCCAGAGATATAAATATTCCCAGTGCTTGGCTCTTCCAAGGGGTTTGCTTTCCAAGATGTGCACTTCAAATGATGATGTCACAGAAACCAAAGTATAAAGGAATTTTTTTTTTTTACCTTTCCTCTCCAGCCTTCCTAAGGCTGATATAATCAGTGCAGCAGTGCTTGTTTGGAGGCAGCTGGTGATTAAAGCCTACAAAAGGAAGCACTTCAAGTTCTGTCAGGGAACACAGACTTTTTATGTCTGTTTTGCCTTGTAGAGATTGCTTTTTAATGCAAAAGGAAATAAGGCAAATGAGGTTTATATGTTATGCTGCCAAGTGCCAGCTGGAATTACTGCCAAAGAAAGAGCCCAACTCATTACTGGGGAAAACACCCCCAAAAGTCCACCTATGTGACGAATGCCAGTGAGCAAAGATGGTTCCCACAGACCCTCTTAAGTTTCACCTCCCAGCCCCAGTTTTAAACCTTGGGACCAGTGCATATGCCAAGATGACTATGTTAAAAATCAGCATGAAATGTGTTCTGAAGTCCAGCCCCACTGACACAAACCCCTTAACTTGACCCTTATCCTGAAAGAACCATGGCTGGGATACCTTCCAACAGCAGCAAGGAAAAGGAGAGTGGTACAAGGATAGAAGAAAACCTGTAAATAGTTAAAGCAATGACTATCACTACAGCAAAATGCCAGACATTGAAAATCTGCACAAAAAAAGTCTCTGAATTTCTTAATTTTTTGATTGTTTAGATCTATGAACCTTAGTAACACTTCTTCTTTTTCTCCTCCTTTCCCACTTGAACTATGTGCATGTTCAAGGAACATAAGGAAAATGAGCAAATAGAGGAAGTTTCCTCTTTGGTTCCTCTTTCTGTTTTGTGGAGATGTTGGGCCTTTGCGTGTCCTCCCCATGACCTCCAGTGGGGAGGCGGGAACAAAAAGGCTGAGGACACCAGGACCCAGTGTACATCTCCTGCATGGTACTTGACAGAAGTGCCTGAATGGGGGGAGTTTTCATTTTATTCCTCATTTCTGCTCCCTGTGCTGGTGATCTTCTTCCACATCATCAGAAAATACCTGAGTGATACAAAATTATCTGTGGTGACCAGCCTGCCCTTGAGACACACAAAGGCAACCACAAGGTTCAGCAGCTGAGGATAAACTAGGATGCTAAAGGCACTTCAAACCCTACACAGTTACCAAGTAACAATTTCACTTCTGTTTTCAAAGGCCAGCTGTCCCTGTGGAAAGTGGGTCATTTCTTCTACATCAAAGTCAAAGCAGCCCAACCAGAGCTGTGTTCACTCAAACCAGTTATTCTGCGTGCACCAGCAGCTCCTACTGCTATCTTACTCTAAAAGCAATCCTCTGCACCTTCTCAAAAACCCTTTGAACCACCCAAGAACAGAGCTTGAAGGATTCCTTTATCCCCAGGGGTGACACAGGGCTACGTGAATGCTTCCCATTGGGCCAATGGATTTACAGACAGTGTCGTGGAGAAAGGGGCTGCCCATGGGTGGCCTGGGGAGGACCCTGGGTGAGGGGCCAGGAGACCAAAATGTGCTCAAGTCCCCCAGGCTGCCTCCTCTGACCCAGAGGCTCCCTGGCGCCCGGCCGGCGCCGCCGCAGCGGGAACGGCCTTTGCGGACAGTGGGCAAAGCGCCCGGCGCCAGAACAGGCAGGGCTCGACCCAGGCCTGAGGAGTCTCACCAGGGCAGCTTCCAAACAAGCCCGACAGCAATCGCAGAGAATTGCTTATGGCAGCACGCAAAGGGGTTGGTTCTCCGCGCCGCCGCCTCCGCTGAGCTCAGCCCCACACCAGCAACCTCGACACAAAGCGAGCCAGGCCCAAAGTTACTCTGGGCAAAGGTGACTCTTTCTTGCCCTTGCAACGCTGCCTCAAATCTGAGCAAGAGCAGTTTGTAAGTGGCCCAAGCTCCCTTCTTCCCTGCACTGCCAGAGGAGACAAGTGCATTGGAGGGGTAGGACCATAAAGGAAAGCAACAGTGGCTTCCCTTGTCCCCACAGCAATCAATGCCACATTTCTGATCCTGGCATTATATGCTCGGGAGGCAAAGCTGTCCCTGGCTTCTCACCATAGAAAGTCTTCCCTTGGTCCTTTCCCTCTCAAACTGCAAACTCTGGCTTGACCTCTGATCCCAGAGCTCGCACCCTGTGCTCTGTTGCTCTTGCACAAACCCCAGCGCTGTGCTCTGTGCTGCCCTTCCTCCCCACCGTGCTGGAGACAGCTCTGCTGAGCAAGGAACTGCTGCTGCTCCCTGGGAGCTCACCCTGATGGAGCAGGAGCAGGGCAGCACTGGAGGACCTGAACAGGCCTGACTCCTTGCTAATAAGCTTTTCATGGAAAGTTGGATTCTGTTACTAATTACATCTTGTAACACACTTCTCGTGACAAACACCTCATCCACCCTGTGTTTAGTTGACAGAAGAGAGTTAAGAGGATTTGCCTGGAAAGGAAACAGCTACAAACCAGCATTTCTTCGTGCTGTCTTCAAATAACATATCTGATTAGTTTCACTTCTCTGTGCTGTTAAATGTCAAGTCCTTTTGTTATGAGCAGTAGACTTATTTATCTATATATATGAAAATATACATGCACAGATATGAGTATATCTCATACTGATATGAGATATACTCATATCAGTATGTTTTGAGTATATCTCATATCAGATATGAGTTTCCAATGCTGACCAAATGAGCTTGGAAAAAGAAAGTTTAAATTGCAATCAACCCCCTCATTACTCAACTTTGTAATATATGAAGAATTTCTCCCATACTGTGGAAAATGTGGTGCAGCTCCCAGCAAAGTCACCCAAGTGTGTAGGAAAGGGCAGGTCACAACCGCTCTGTGCAGCAGCGGTCACAGACAGTCTAACAAAAGGCTTTGATGTGGGAATGGAGGAGCCAGTGGGGGAAACTCAAGTTCCTGGGGCAGGAAACAAAAGCAGAGTCCTTTCTGGTTTTCTCTAGCCAAGAAGCAGGGTTATATTTGCTGCTGGCTGAGCATGATCTGTGGATCAAGTGTGACATCAACAGCAATATCTCTTTCTTCTGCTTAAACTCTGAAAGCCACCTGTGCCGGCACAAAAACTTTAAATCTTAGTGCCAGTGGCACCTGAAGTCTGAGGTGAGGCTCACCCCACACTACAGGAGTGGGAATCAATCCTGAGTGGATAACTCCTCAGAGCAATAGTCCTGCTGAGAGCCCAGCAGAGCCTGCAGGAGGGTGGCAAATCTCTGCACCTCAGAGCACCCCAGATCCCCCATGTTCTGGTATCAGTTTCAGACACAAGGTAATTAAGTAATTTCAGTGAGTTACAAAAAAACAGCCTCTGGGAAGACACCAAGAACACAGAGCACAAGCACTTGAAATCCAGGCACTGCCTTGGTTCACTCTGACTTCCTAACAAAGACAAGCTCCTGAGCTCAGGGCAGCTGAAACCATTGGCTCCAAAGGTTTGCAGCCTTCAGGAATGCTCTCATGCAAAGCAGCATTTTCCTACATGGCAGGTTCAGTCTGACAAGGCAGCAGCAGCATCCTGTGCCTGCTCACAGCTCAGGCTGCAACCACAAGACACTGCACCCAAAGCAAACTGGGGTTGGAAGAAGCTTCCAGATCCTTCCACTGCTATCTTATTTCCAGATTGTAACACAGGCAGATTTTTCATTTAATGTGAACTCCCTTAGCCCCCTGCCATAAGGACTGAGGTGGTATTCTTCCCTGGTTGCCCTCAAGCACAAGGCAACTGATATTTAGTCCAGATAAAAAAAGATACCAGTGATTCGGTAAATATCAAAATATCTGTGGGATGACTGATCCAAAAAGATCACTTCAGGCCCTATCACCAACCCAGCCCAGAAAGTATAAGTGAGGAAAAAGGTTAGATCACAGCTATGAAATTTGCAATTCATGTTTGTTCCTTTAAAAGCAAAGAGGCAGGAACAGTGCAAGTAAAATAGTGAAAGGTGAAGGAAAACATTATACAAATGGGAATATGATGTAGAATTACAAATTTCCAGTGTAAGAAAGGAGTGGGAAACTTATCTGCTGAGCCTTTGGGTCTCTGAAGATGAGCAGGATGCTGCCAGCACCCACAGGGTGCCTGGGGGCACAGAACCACAAAAGGATGGCCTAATGTCCTTACTACACAGGATGCTGCATTAAGACCCTACTGATGCGACTGAAGCCGTGTGTAACACTGTCACTCCCTCCCTTTCTCTGTCAGGCTGCAGAAAGGCAACAAAATGAGCTCTTAAAGCCATCCAGGCTCAGGCAGCCCTTCCCCCATCAGGTTTCTGTGGAAAGCCCGTTGCTCCCTGGGGTCATTTCCATTGCGCTTCAGCTCTTCCAGGAACTGAGCCATGCTGACAGCAGCCCCTCCTCTGCCACACGCCCAATCAGTGCACCGAGGGAGGGATTTCTAAGGAAAATAATTGAACAGCTTTATCACAAAATAAAAAAAAAAAAAGAAGAAAAAAAAGGAAAAAACTCCACCCAACCAAAATCTACTGCTTTGCTCTAAGAGCAAATTCTATGAAACACAGAAAACACAGAAAAGAAGATAGATCAGCTGGAAATATTGCCTAGGGAAGCACACAAAGCTAAAAATGAACTTTCCCTGAAGTCTGGAAGGAACCACACCTGACCTGCACCTTACACTGACAAGAGGGGTCTCAGTTTGGGAAGCAGTGCCCAGAAAGGAGGTAAGATGGAAGTCTCACACACTTTTAGTGAGAGCTGTGGGGCAAAAATCCGCACAGAATTGACCCTGAGACAGGAATTGCTGCTCACTGTGCAAACCCGTCTCCGGTGATCACGCAGCGAAGTGGGGGAAGGAAGGCCAAGGACAGTGAGCCCATGGCCTTTATTTGTGGAGCTCCAGTGGTGTGTGCTCTCCTGATCCAGGCTGCTGGAGCAGATGGCTCTGAGCTGTGCCACTGCAGCACCTCCTGCCAAACAGGGGGAGCGAATCCTGCAAACACCCCCCATTTGCATCCTGGCAGCTTTAGGGGCTCAGTGTTTCGAGCTGCGGGGTCAGGCAGGGCTGTGCCAGTGGGGCATCGGCCCCTGCACTGCCCTTTACTGTTATCACAGATGGTTTGTACAGCCTTTGAGCTGCTTAAACATCCCCTTGGGACTGAGAAGACAGTCAATAAAGACAACTGCTAATGCCTTATTCCAGGAAATTGTGTTGTTTCTAAACGTTTCACCTGCTTCTGCTCCCTTCAGCCTTCTCCCAGACAGTGCAACAGGAGAATAAACTAACAAACAAGAAGGCAAACAAAGAGGGAGAGGTACCCAGTCTCAGGAGGGAATTAATGCACTGGCACTACATCATGTTGCAGCCATATGGTGCTGTGAATACCTATGGAAGCTTCCTCTCCACTGCTGAGCAAGAAATCTGCACAGGCCTTCCCCAAACCCCACCCAGGAGCCAGGGAAATCAGGGAAAAGCCTCTTCCAAGGACAGCACTAATTTCAGGTTGGACAGATGTCTCCCCTGGCTAAGGAGGCAGGGAGCGTCATGCCTTCTGCACCTTCTTTAGGACACCACAAAGAGACCAGGACAGTCTTTAAACATGACACTGTAATTATTCCCACTTGTCTCTAGCTGCTCCACACTCCCTGGGGTGCCAGCCCTGGCTGTCAGCAGCAGTTCCATGGAGCCCAGCAAGTGGGATTTTCCACTGAAATCAATGGAAATCAGTTCAGTTCCCCTGAACACCCCAGAGGAAGAAGAGGAAAAGCTGCCTTACTCTAGGAGCCAAAACAGCCCATGGCACAACCCACTTAGCCAAAGGGCTGTGGGCAGCCAGTCCAATCTGCAGTGGACACAGCCATGCTCACTGTTCCAGTCCCAGCTCCTAACTCACAAGGAAACTTGCTCAGGCAGGAACTACCTCTGCATTTAATATCTGAAAGAAAGGGGTTCTCTTACAGGACAAAGGAAGTATTATAGCAATAAATTTGTGTGTTTAGAGAGGGGGAGGATCTGTTTGCTTTAGGACTGCAGTTTCTCATAGGAAAAGTAAGCTGAACATCTTCCTTATCCTTCAGATTAGGTAACAAATTCATAAAAAATTAACTCCTTGACAACTCCTCCGAGGAATCATTGCACAGCTTGTTTGAAAGCAAGCAGCCAGAAAAGTTGCGACTTGTTTCACCCTTCGCAGACGCATGTAACAAATGAGTTACGTGCAAACTTCAAAGTAAACCTTTGCTAGGAGGAAAGTCAATAGAAAATGCAACAATGCATGGATCAAAAATCCCTCAAGACTTCACAGACAAACAATATAATTGCTCTACTTCTCTGCCACTGATCTACAACAACAGGAAGAAGCTTCTGTCATCAAACCACCACTCTTTCTTGGCAGTCAGCAACAGCTGAAATGGAGGGTCTATCCACATGAGCAGCAGCTGATAACTGAGAGAATAATGACAGGGAGCATCTGCATCAGTTGCAGAAAGAGAAAATGAGAGAAGAAAGAAAATTTTCATATAGAATTTTAAGTTTTCCTCTCAGCTTCATCCTATCTTTTTGCTGTAGCAAAGCAACAAGTCCCAAACCCAAGGAGTCCTGTGTATTTTAAACACATGCCTGCATCCAAAAGGAGAATATTTGGTGAACAAGGGAAAAACTCAAACATGAAAGAAAAGCTACTTCTGCTGTTTTAGCTACATTCAGGCTCAGTGGAGATGCTCTGACAGAACTGGGAATAACTCCCTTAGAGCAGAGCATCTACAAACAAAGCAAATATAATTGATCTCCCAGCTCCTGAAGGACTCTGCACAGAAAAGTAACAAGAAGGGAACTAAACCTGTATGGGGAAAAAGGAAGACTCCAGCTGAAGAGTTCACAGGCAATCTTTTCTTCAACAGCTTTATTCACTAGTACCTGCATCAGCTACACACCAGAAAAAACTTGGGGAGACCAGGAAGAAGCTGTGCCAAGGAACCACCCTCTGCCCAACACTCTCAGTCTTGTGGTATAAAAGCACAGCAGGGAGAGGGCTTGAGGGAGGGTGGACTGGAGGGGCTGAGTTCAGGATTTCAGGTGTGTCCAGGTGAGCAAGAAGCAAGAGAAACCCCGGCAGACCATGGCAGAGCTGCTCCTGTGTGTGGCACCTGGAGACCCCAAGATTGGTGATCTCCACTGTGCCCTCCCTCCACGTACCCCTGATGGCAGGGGGTCTCTGCCCATATCCCTGCAGAGCACATGAAGTTCTAAAAGGAACAATATCCTAGCACAGCACTGCAACTCTTTTGTTATCTTTCTAGGAAAGAGCTAAGCCTTTTGATCTCGTACCAAAAACTGAAAAGCAAATTAAATGTTAATAAAACCTTAATAAAGAGCTACTCTTATGCATTTTAATCAGTTGTTCATAGAAACCAAACACATATAATAGACTAAGAAAATGAAAGGCAACAAGGAAGTTGCTATGGCTTTGATGGAACAGCTACTCTAACCTCATAATCCTGTGAATGCATTAAGGTCTTTTACATGAAGAGCAAGAACAGCTGCCTCCCCCACAAACACGAGCATATGCTTCCTCCCAAACCCAGGGCATATGTGAGCTGAAAAGACTTTGTTGGCTCTCATTTTGTGGAAGTTTCTCCACAGTGGAAAAATACAGAGGAAATAACAAAGAATGAAGAGGAGGAAAGATGCAAAAGCAGTATCAGAAAGTCTAATCAAACATTAGAAGCAGAATTGCAATAAATAAATGGGGAGAAAGAGGTTTGGGGGCTGACTGATACCTGAGAAAGGCATTATATGTTAAAGTAAAGAAACAGTCTGCACTAAAGTCTAGGGGAAAGCTGAGGGCATTAAACAAACAGCCCCAGAGGACAACACACTTGCTGGCTGGAGCACAATGTGACAGAGCTGTGGTTGTCAGCCCAAGTCAAAAAAGAGCAGCAAAATTCAGGGTCAGAGTTGGTACAGAGTCCACAGGCCTTTAAAGAGAAGGACTAGGCTGGAAATTGTGTGCAAAATGATAACATCCCAATGAAATTCACAGCATTGGTGAAGTCAAGGCCTAGGTG